>NC_141689.1:850955938-852183938 GCF_964263255.1 Lissotriton vulgaris | reverse complement strand
TTTACCTAGCTGAGGAGGTCATGCCGACAGGGCTGTGAAACCCTTAGCCTGGCAAGTACAGCTCAGGCAGCCAGAAACCTACGTATTTAGTGCATGTCTATCTCCTAGCTGCCTGACCTGAACCAGAAGAGTGTCTGTCAGGCTGACCTTTGTTCAGCTTGACAGACACTCTTCTTGCCTGGATAAAAGTGGGGGATAGCCCCTCAGCCTGTACGGACTGGCTGATGATGCTGTTACTATTCTCTAGCATTGTTATATTTGGTCACTCTCACTTAGTATTATTGGCCGAAAATAAAAATCATTCCTTTACATTGCTCCACAACATACGTTGATCTGCAAAAGAAACAACCACTTCTTTTAGATACATACAGGGTGTACTTGTGTTTATCAGAATATTGTGTATAAAAAATTGTGCTGCAAAAATAGCAGAGCCATCATATCGACTACAACATTACTGTGAAAGTAGATATACACAGGTAAGTATAGATTTATTATTCTTGACTCCACAAAAATGCACCTTGATGATGTACCTTTCTTCAAGAAACATTGATGTGAAGTTAAATTTGGTAATTGTATGTCACCTATATCTACATGCCTACACAATATTGTTTTTATAAATAATCTGACTACACCAGTTTTGCAAGTTTAAATGTTTACACATGCCGTTCCAATGTACCACCAGTTGTGGTCGGTCTGTAATAAGTGCATATGTTCCTCATTATCACACATTTACATTGATGTTATGCAAGTACCTTAGGTTTAGACTCCCAACCAAGTTTCTTGATTTTCTCATTGTCCTTGCATATAGTTATACCATGCCTACTTGTCAAATATATTTTAGTTTATTGAATTCAAAACATATGCAGTTTTAATTTCAAGTTTAATCTGTTTTTTTTACTTACTTGCAAGCCTTAGCATGACTTACCATTGTTATTGTGATTGCCATTTGAAAAGTATCTCTGTAATTAAAGAATTTTAGTCGAAAGCCACGTTGTATGTGGTGCATTTGATTTCTTTTTTTTTTCCTTAATTTTTATTGACATCGCATTAGGGTAATATACAATAGTTCATAACACAAATTCAACAATACACAAAAAAGCATCAATTAAAGCAGGGTTAATTTTACAATATCCAAACTAAAAAAAAGTCTAATCATAATCCTCATAATCAAATAATTAACCAAATCTGGGACATCTAATTCTTAAATCATAATACCCTCATTAATAATCAGTAATACACTATACCGAAAGATTCAAAAAGCCCCAAATCCTCACATTTTTGACCATTGAGGCTGTGCCCCTAGCTTTGCCAATGCAAATTCCATGCCAAAAGTCACTTTAATAATAGACCACCAATCATAAATTGTTGGTGGTAGCGGAGAGAGCCACATTCGAGCAATTGTGAGTCTTGCCGTACCATCATAATGGACAATAGCCGTGTTAGAGCAGGCTTATCTGCCTTATACCCCAACATAATTTCTAGAGTAGTAAATGTAGGTCCTATTCCGAGTTTGCTATAAAACATTAATCCAATCTTCTGCCAGTAAGATTGTAATTTCGGACAGTCTATAAACATGTGTATCAAGTTTGCAGCTTGGTGCATTTGATTTTATGCATTTTTTATTTAGTTTTATTGACCAGGAAAAAAGTGCCTTTTCCTCATAACTTTTATTATTTTCTTTGAATTGCAGAATGAAAGCTTCTGCTGCAGCCTCAAGCTCACTTCAAAACGACTGATGTAATGAGACAGACGGCCAAGTTATCAAGTTATCAGAATTAGTATACAAAACTGGGATGGATGGAATGCTTGAATGTATCTCAGCCGCTGGCAATCACTCAGGCCGCATCCAATCCTTCATTATTCTGCACACGATGCCACCTCAGTTTGGACCCAGCTATATGCCGAACAGTCTTCACCCTGCTCCAATGGTAACAGTCCAGTCCGAACCGCCAAGGCATGTCATCCCTGAACTGGACACAAGCCACCCAGGATAGTGTTTTACCCTAGTTGGGGGCTCATCAGCTGGGTACAGCTTGGTTTCAGTGACTGTGTGCACAGGACCCATGTCTGGGCATACCTGTCCCACTACAGGTGACACAATTAGTAAAAAAAACAGTGAAGGATAAAATGCTTGAAATAATCTCAGCTACTGGTAATCACTTGGGCCGTATCCCAATCCATTGTTATGCACACCATGCCACCTCATTTTGGACCCACCTATATGCAAATCACTCTTGACCTTGCTCCAATGGGAACAGTCCAGCACAAACTACCAAGCAAAGTCCTCCCTGAACTGGAGCACATACAGCCCAGAACACCTGTCACTCCTTCACGTACAATGGTCCTGTACTGGCATGATGCGTTTGTCTGCTATCCAGTGAGAAATGTTGCTTTTTAAATGAGTTTTCAGAATTATAGATTTGGAATGGAAATACCGTTCGTGGAGGGAGGTTACATAATTTGTAATCCTATCTATTGTGTTTCACAAAGATATCGCTGGTGCTATTCGCAAAGGCAACAAAATGATGCGTAAGTTATACATGTAAGTTTACACTTGAATTTTTTTGTAACTTTACTACTTTTGGTGATCCACCATTCATGAGTAAAAATGTTATTCAAAAGTGTAGACTTACATGTCTTCACCCCCTATACATGCACATAAATACATAAACGGAGTGAGTTTGGGTTAGCCCCCTTCATCCATCAGTCGGTTCAACTGTCATTTACATTTTGTTTTCACCCACCACAGGATACAGAATGGAACAGTGGGTCAGCCCACTTCAGAATTTTTCTCTCCAGTACTGTTAGTGACATGATCTTATCTTGTATTTTTCAAAAAAGGGAGGAAAATAGATCAATTGATCAACGGACACAAATTACCACTCTGGATGGTGGAAGGTCCAGTATCAGCATGTGTCCGTATCTAGTACAATTGGCGCAATAGAGGAGTTGCTGAACTGTTCCTATAGACAGACTAGGGAGATTCGACTGGCGTGACCAAGGTGTATAAGAGACACCCTAGGGCATCCATTTTGTTGGATGTAGTTGCCTCACACACCCAGAAGGGTGTCATGCTTCATCATAGGCGGTTGCTCCTCGTCGGGGAGGCGGTGCAACCCCCGACGGGCTCACCTCAAAGAGGGGCTCTTTGGCGGAGATCTTTTTATCCAACAGCCTTTTGGTGAAGTGGGGGTGTGTGGGCGGGATGGTATGTTGTTTAGTGAAGTTATTAAAATGTAGCAAGGGGTACCGGAATTCACTTTATTCTGGGGGTCCCCTGGCTACAATTAAAAGGTGGAACTAGCTCGCTAGGTATCAACAGGTTAGGTCGAGTGACCCTAGAGAGGGCTAGAAGTGAGACTGGTCGACATGTTTCTCGCTCAGGGTAAAGTCAAGTTTATCTCCAATGCGATAGCTGCTTAATGTGTGAATATCACTGGAAATCCAGCGATATTCAGGCATTAAGGCCAATAGGGTCTTAACCTGAATATCCAACTACCATTTGATATACAGGTTAAGAAGTGGTCTGAGCAGGTGTTAGTTTTCAGCGATATTCGCGCTTAGTGCAAATTTTTTCAGCGCTTCGCCTGCGTTTATAATAGGCGATAGCGATGTTAGCGACTGCTTTCAGTCACTAACAGGTTGGGTACGCCCACTTTGCATGTCATTAGCGATAAATATCGCTGACATGCAAAGCGGGCCCCAAACCACTCGCTATCACCTAAAAGCTGTCGCTAACTGATGTTAGTGGCAGCTTGCTAATAGGGCGGTGAAATTATCACCGCTTTGCGGCCGAAAACGGAAGCAAATGCGGCGATAATTTCATATCGCCTGCCTTGATAATATGCTCCCTTGTGTGCCGAGGTCTATGACCTCATTATACATTAATTCAATGCCAATAGTATCCTTTCTTTGTCCCAATAAGAAACATAATTTTCTGTGCTTGGCATTACAGTTAGAATCAGTTTCCACACCTATTTAAAGTACTGTGTGTTAGCAATCATGATTTACTGCTCTCTTAAACTTTACGGGATGGTTAATTTATCTTTAAATGTAACAATTTTACTGCAAGTATTTGGTTATCACATTTAGGTGAACATAGACGTTTTCCTTTCCCCTTCTTTTTGCGGCATATGGTTGCAATGAAATTTTTTAAAAAAAAATATACATCACACCAGGTTCTCAAGGTTAGACCTATTTCCTTTGCCAATGTACGTTTTAGTGTGTAATTTGACAGTTATGTAGATCAGTGCAGCAGTATACTGGGCTACTGGAACCATAAAACGTATTTTTAACCCCTGATTGTGTGCACACTTTGTATTAAGAAAAGGAATCTTTGAAAAAAGTGGAAGGGAAAGCCTAGCGTTTGCTGTGTCCTGATACTGATGACAACACTCTCAATATTTAATAACCATTCTACAGCATGCCATGCACAGTTTGTAAGCAATTTCCTATCAAATGAGAACAAACCCCTGGTAATTCCTTCATTTGAAGTCTGTCGTATGACACAAGTGATCATTTTATTGCCAAGCAGGCGAGCAGCTGACATTTCCAGTCTCATCCGCAAACATTGTTTCGTTGCTTGAAAATGAATCTAATGTGATTCAACCCAGCACACCTGAAATTGAAAATAAAAGTGGTCTTCTCTGCTGCAAAACATATTCTCGAATTCATGACTCGGGCTGCCTTTCAAAAGTATGTCCGGCTCAACGTAAGCGTTCTCCTTCAAGCAAGCTTTTCTCGGAAAGCCGATGTACGTGGCGTCAAACAGCTGTACATCTCTAGTTAATGCCATTTTTGGCTTGTAGGGGAACTGTTTCAGAAAGAACATTTAACATAGATCTGCTTTTGTGCCGGTTATTGTTTTCGGCAATTTTTTCTGTGCTATTGCAGCACCTTCCCGGAATTCTTATTTGCTGTTTCTCGAGTATAGATTTTTGCACTCACGGTGAACAATTCCACTTCTTGTAAAGGCGGATAAAGAGCTGGAAGGATTTGTGATTGCTTCGAGATTCCATTATTTCCCCTTTCTTTGTCGAGCAGGGCTGGCACTGTGGCTTCCTATGATTATTAACAGCTCCCCCCTCCACCTCTGTGAAGAAAAACAGAAATGCATAAAACTAATCAGAAAGCTCGCGGTGGCTCGTGGCAGAACAAACCGAAGCAGTCAAATTCGTCACCAAAAATCAGGTGCACTTTGCAGATCAGCTGGATGTTAGCTAACTACACTTAGTTCCTGCTCTATTGTAAAACACTCTGATAAACAATGCTTTTGGGTCAAGTACGCGCTGTATTAAACAAAAAAATAAAATAACTAAGATAATAGACCTCAGCTCACTAACAGGCTGCGGGCGAATGACAAGAAGGTAATACAAAACCCACTTTTAATTACAAGCACTGTATAATTTTTGTATATGGTATAAGGTGTCCCTATAAAATAATTAAAATAAATATTGAAACAATGAGGTTTATCAACTTCCATGTGTGCTAATACAGAACACATAGAAGTTGAAAAACAACATTTCAGATTGTTTTTCGCAGGAATGGAAACCTTCCTGAACAAAAACAATCTCCCAATGACGCAGGCTCCTTGCACCATGGTGCAAGGGTGCCTGCACCAGCGCATGGCAGCAGTTTGTGCACCAGTGCCGCGGGAAGCACAGAGATGCGACATATTGTTGTAAATGTCTTGCATTGCTGTGCTTTGAAAGTGGCGCAGTACGGCACAGTCAAATGGCTTTATTCCCCATTGAGTCACATTCTTGTAAATTTGGGCCATTGGATCCACCCGCCACCATTAGAGACCCCACCCTAATTGCTTTCTCGTTTTGTGTGAAGTCCCCTGGGCTTAGGGCAGGATTCACCGTGCACAGTCAAACGCTGGTTTACGGTGCAGATGTTGTGGTTCCTGTCACGTGTTCAGAAGCTAACCGGTCCCAGGATGGTTGTTTCCGGTCCAGGCTGGCATTGTCCTGGCAGTTCGGTCCGGCCTGTTCCCATGGGGCACAGGGTCAAGACTGATTTGTATATGGCTGGGTCCAAACTGGGGTGGTGTAGTGGGCAAAAGAACAATGGATTTAACCCAGATCTTTTGCTGGAGGAGAATGTTTGCATTGTTAGCATTATGTCCTTCATTTGTTTGTGGTAACACTTTTCACCCTAAGTGGGATGGGTATGCCCAGACGTGGGTCCCTTGCTCACTGTGCCACTGGATTCAAGCTAGCCTGGCTGAAGAAGGGTGACATACCCTGAAACTGGTCCTAGCATGCTTGTTTCCGGTCCAGGTAGGACCTGGCCTGGCAGTTCGGTCTGGACTGTTCCCATGGGGCACAGGGTCAAGACTGATTTGCATATGGCTGGGTCCAAACTGGGGTGGTGTAGTGGGCAATAGAACTATGGATTTAACCCAGATCTTTTGACTGGGGGAGAATGTTTGCATTGTCAGCATTCTGTCCATCATTTGTTTGCGGTAACACTTGATTCCCCATTGAGTCACTTTCTTGTAAATCTGCCCCAATGCATTTGGGCCATTTCTCCACCCGCCACCATCAGAGACCCCACCCTAATTGCTTTCTCGTGTTGTGTCTAGTCCCTTGGGATTAGGGTGGGATTCGCTGTGCACATTCAAATGCTGGTCTACAGTGCAGATGTTGTGGTTCCTGTCACGATGTTCAGAAGCTAGTCGAGCTACACTGTGGGTGCCACATGTGTTCTGATACCGTACTCTCTGTACCCCATTAACTCTGTAAGGGAACTGAAACAATTTGACAGTCTCCTGAGTTTTTAAGTGAATTGTCTAAGGTCAAATCACTCCCGACAATAAAATGATATCAAAAAGTTTCCCATAGCTGGCCAGGACCATGATGTTTACAGTGGTATAACAGAGTGACACAAGTACTGCATACATATAATAAAAACAGAGGTTTCAAACAAGTATGAAGAGCGGTCCCAAATTTTGAACAGGGGAGAAATTGATGAGTGAAGAATGCTAACTTGTAGCAAAGAAATATACCTTTGAAGAAATTATGGTTTTGTTCCACCATTGCGGGTGTCGATCTTTCATTAGGAGAGCCAGATTTCTTGCAACCAAATTATTTCTACTGCATACCCTACTTAATGGTTCTTTCAGGTAAAATTGTAAACATGGAGTTGCCTATGAAGGGAGGTTGAGTTTGAACTGTTCCTGTCACTGCAAGGTTTGTTTATCAGCGTCCCTGGATTCTGCAGTGAGATCAAATGTATTAATTGTTTAAGTGCTAAGTAAGGTAAACTGCCAACTCGTTGTATGCAAAGTGAAGGCTAGATCAGAACGTCCCTGGTTTAAGCATCTAGTCCAGTCGTTTGCTGATCCGCTAAGAGGCCCTACTATCTTGAATAACCCTACCTTGGCATGGAAAATCTGATAATAATACTTCACAAATTGGGATTTGCATGCGAGGTCTTATTTTACTAATCCAAAATCTGGACAAATAGGAGATCGTTGAATGTAGTGGGGTAGATGAAATATTCTTTTTTAAGTAACTGTTTATAGTTTGTCCAGCATGGAGTCCATTTTTGATGGCAAGCCTTGTTGACTGTACAAAATTGTTAGTATTATTTTGGCCTTGATCAACCTTATTAGGGACTCTGTCGATGGGCTGTTTAGTTTTATGTTTAGTTTACATGAAGAGAATTTTAAGCTTCGTGTCTCTTTCGCCATAGATTTACATGTGTATATGTGTTACTATCATCAGCTTACGAAACACCCAGGTAATTTAATGTTTTTGTGAATTCTATTCTTGCTGGGCCCATGTTCCAAAGTTCCTTTGATTTCTATTTAAGTTTTCCAAAGACCATGACTTTGGTTTTATTTGTGTTTGCCACCAAAATATTACCCTAATTACATTTGTGCAGTTTGTCCAGCACGCTGTAGGCCTATTGTTGTTTGGTCCAGTATGACTAATTTGTCTGCATATTGTAGAATGTGAATTTTGTGAAAGCCGGTCCTTAAGGGGAATGACTTGGCCTCTGCGATTGCAATGCCCAGGTATGCAGTGTACCGTTTAAATAATAGTGGGGTCAATACACAGCCTTCTTTTATGCCCCTGTTTGTGTAGACTTTTTGAGATACCCTATTGCCTTGGCAGAGTTTGATTCATACCCATGTGTATAAATAAAGTGGAATTTTTGGTTTATTCAGCCATAGGAGGTGCCCCAATCTGCCAGCTTCTTCCATAATATATGATGGTTCTAGTCTCGGCTGCTGCCAATATGCAGTGGTGGAGCGGCAGAGCAGCAGCATCAATGGCAGGGGGGAAGGTTGAATAAAAATAAAATAAAAAAAATTACCTGGTCCTGCGCCAGCCTCATGTTCCGGTGCTTCGCCAATCTCCTGCTGCTCCCGGCGGTCCGTGGGGCCGACACCCTATCCAATCCAGATGCTGCTCTCATACTATGAGAGCAACGCCGGAATTGGCCTGAGTGGGTTGGTTTAATGCTCTGCTGAGGCACAGGTAGTCTGTGCTGTTTCTCCACCCAGCTGTATTCTACAGCCGGGTTAGGGAAACCTAAGTGCGCATGTCTGTTTGGACAGCCTAAGACAGCCAGCCGTACACTCATGCGTCCTTAGAAGTGCACTCCATTCCTCCTCCTCCCCCTTCCTTACAAACGCTGGCTAAGCCAGCAGCTGAAAAATAAAATGGTATTAAAATATTGTTTTATTTTTCAGTTGCTGCCTCTGAGCTGTGGGGCGACGCTCCTCAGCCATTACTGATGAGCCACAGCTGGTTGGTTCACTCGGTCTAAGCTGCTGAGTGGTCAAAGCATGCGAGGATTGGAGGCTGGAGAAGCCCTTCGGTCTATGGAAGAGGTATGAAAGTGCAACTACATTGTCTATTGTCGAGACACTTTGCATAAAGCCCTGTCTGATAATAGGTTATTAGGTTTCCTTTTCTTCCAACTCTTCCAGTGATTTCTAGCAGAATTATTTCATAGGCCAAGGCCTCGATGTCTAGTAACGCTATCAGAATATAATGTCCTGGATCTTTTTTTTTCCCTTTTTTTTGTGTGTGGGATGCAATATTGACCCATGCAAAGAGTCAGGAACGTCGGTAAACATGTTAATTGTTCGATTCAAAGGCAGTAGGTGCTTGAACCAAAAGTCGATATTACATTTCAATAAGGTGTATGGCAGGCCTTTTGGGCCTGAAGTTTACTTTCTCGTATTAACTGAGAAGCTTTTTTTTTAGAGATTTAGCCTAATGTGCTCCTCTGCTCGGATCATTGTCACGGTCATCTCGAGGTGAAGGCATTAGGACTACTGAGGTTGCTATTTCTGTTTTGTATGCATTTTGTATATGCTCCATCCATGTTTCTTCTGATATACAGTTACCTTTTTATAAACAATTGCTTATAGATTATTAACAGAATGCCAGAACCTTGACTGATAACTGCTCCCTATTAGCGCATGCAGTTTTATCCAGTTTCCTTCCTAATGGCTGTTTTCCTATATGACTTTCTTCTTTCAGTCGAATTGGGCTTCGTGATGTCATTTGTTGCGTCTTGCATGTGCTTCCTCATTGCTTTCAGTAGGTCTGCTTAGGCACTTTTAAACTCGTGGTTAAACCAGGGTTTTTTTTTTATCTACGCGGCCTGTAGAGAGATTTTGCTTAATCATGTGGTTACGTCCATTATTCACTATTGACATGCGAATGGAATTATGTATACTTGACCATCTTGTAGTGAAATCCCTGGTCTTTTCGGCACTTGCTGGGGTTATTATTTGTGATGAGACAGACTAGCGGCGTTTAAACTGCTCTATTGTGAATTTACACCATTTAATTTTTTAATCACTTTACATTTTTCATCACCCTTCAAGGAGCCAACTATTGGTAGGGTTATTCCTACTTGGTGCGTGATGTCAAAACAAGTCACTAAAGCAAAATGGTTGTTTTATCTTCGCTGCGGGATTGCCATTTGCCTGCAATATTTACTAGGAGCTTTTTATGCAAAAATAAAACATTTTAAATGCAACTGTTTTAATGTCATTCTTGCAAACATGGACTTTCTATGTTGCTGGTAGCCTTATTTTAAAGCCGAATTATTCTCCCTTTGAAATTTCTACCTGCTGCTTTCAGTCAATGGTTAAAAGAGCGCTTAATGGTAGTGGAGATAGATGCGGGCTTTGCCCATTTCAGTTGTGGGCTTGCATGTTTTTTGACATTGCAAGCTGACAGAAATTGTGTGTATTTTCCAGTGGTTTCATGCACAATGCCAGCATAGTCGTTCCAGAAGAAGAATGTATTCATAATACTCAACAGAACATACATGGCGAATAAGATCATGGCCTGCCACTGAGAGTAACAGCAGCTCATACTTCACCAACGCAGGCGTCTAACACGCCTGTTGGGCCAGATGACGAAACATTTTTGCCTGGGCCTTTTTATGTGCTTGAAACTAAGGGGCATAGACATTATATGACAGTATTATAACACCTGGTTTCTGAAGGTGGTAATTTGTGACAACATTGATTGTGCATTTTTATTGTGTGGTATTTTGCTGTGGTGGTTATGAGTTCTGTTATTTTTTGTTCTGTTGTCTTTTTGTTCCAAACTATTGTGATTTGATGTTGTTTTGTACTGTGGTTCTTGTGTTTTGTTGTGCTGTGCTCTATTATATTATCGTTGTGTTGTTATGTTGCTTGGGGTATGTCGCCGTGTTTTGTTCTATTGCTAACTTTAGACAGATAAGCAAGTGCTGCGCTGTGTTTCATATCCAGCAAAATGCTGTGCTCATACGAATAATTTTACAGGTGAAACGCTGTTTTGAAAACATGGCTATGAAACCTGATTTAGTGACAGCTTGCAGCAATATTTTTCCATCGTTTCATTTATTGTGGATTTTGACCTCAATCACAACCACAGCTAAAGTTGAATGTCGTCTCCATAACAACTCACTCCTACACACAGCCAACAACTTGATGAAAAATGTCACCAAATGAACTTAGACGTTTTTTATTGTCCAAAAGTGAAGAATTAGGGGCAGATTTACACGCCCGTTGCGCCACGTTTGCGTCATTTTTCACCATGTTAAAAATGACGCAAAAGTGGCGCAAAGGGCTTGTAAATCTGCCCCCTAGACTTTTTTAAGCATCCAAACTGTCACTAACATACCCCAATGATCTGACGCCTATGTTAGAGGCAATCATAAAAGGTTTGCAATAACTTGATCGTATTATGCACATGACAATGCCCATACCCCCACTATGGCAGTGGATTTGAAACACAAAGAGGGATATTCACAAGGACTTATCTTCGATTTGTCCCCACCTTAATGCATCAAAAGTGGAGATAGATTTAACACCCCATTCACAAGCTGGTGCAAACTGCAGGCATCGCATGTATTCCCAGGATAACTGCCCCAAAATGTATCTCTACTGTGGACACCACCAACTAACCCTAATGAGATGCAGAGTAGGCGTTCCCGTGCAAAAACACACGAAAAAACCACAACACCACTTTCACAATGAACTGCCAGATCTGCGATGTGAAACAAAAACAGGCAATAAGCCGCGGTAGAAGCAGGGAATTAACACCTGCCTTTTGCTAGTGTTCAGCAGGATGACTAACTGCAGCATAAAAGGGAGCCCAGCCAAGAGCCACACCTAAAGACCCACAGATGCCATGGAGACAATAATCATGCAACGCGGATTCCCATGAGGGCTACAACACCAACTGCAACCACCCCAGGCCGGCCACAACCCCCAGGACCCGCCCCCCCCCCCCGGAACACCACAAAGGCAGCGTACATAAAGACAGCTGACCCACCTGAAATGCACATGTCGCCCACAGTCATGCAACTCACGACACTGCCAATGGGCACGCAGCACAACTACATCCAACATGACACACAACATGCCAACCGACCAGATAATACATCGCAACTCCATTGGGAATCCAGCCTTGCCATGCCCACAACCCAGCTACGGCATGGCACCACAGACACACAATAGCAGGATGTGAGGAGAGGCATGGAGCAGGCATGTGAGAAAGCGGCAAGTGAATAATGAATGTGAACTTACCCAATGCCAGGTGTGCTGTCGAGGTGCCGGACAGACCACAGAGTGCAAATCACAGAAATGGCCATGTGGAGATCAAATGCTGATGCATGGAGTGTAGTGGCCAGTGGACAGTACCATGTCCCCGGAGGCAGTGGGCAGAACGTGGAAATGTTGCATGTTACATCTCCTCCTGCATTTGCATGCGTAGTGGGTTGGACCTGGGTACGCCAGGCCTGCCTAAGGGTGTGAACATAAAGCCCTTGCACTGGTCATGGTTCTCATTCGGAATGGACAACCCGTCTGCCAGGGCGGCGTCTCTCAGCCCACCACAAGTTCTGCGCCGAGCGCAGCGGGGCCTGCGTCCCTGTGCACCTGCTGCACCCTGGGTCGCTGTTCCCCAGACGTGCCATGCCTGCCCCAGCGCCTCAACGAGGCTCCGCTTACCTGCCTACACTAGCGTTTGTCAAAGAGGGCCCGCCATGTGCCGGTGCAAGCTCCAAGCACCAGTCCCGCGACCTCTGCAGCCTCTGCAGATGATCGCTGACCCCCCGATGCTGGCCCACATTACTCCTTTCTCATTTACATACTTCACCGGCATCCTCTTTAGCCCAGTAGATCTCACATGTGGAACTGTTTCCTGAGTCCTGAATGGCAGTGCCCTCTAGTCCGTGGCAGCAGACACAGCACCAGACTCTCTTTGATCAGTGAGGCATAATTCCATATGGCAGGCCGGTGCCACTAATCCTGTGCAATGCAAGCCGGCCACACGTGGTGCCAGTAACCCTGTTCAAAGCAAGCCAGCCACAAGTGGATGAGGGCTCAGGCCTACCCTGCGAACCAGTAGGTCCCACATCCAGCACTTAATCGTGAATCTTGAATGGCAGAGTCCACACCAGTGAGCGCACGGAGATGAGTTAGAGGAAGATGCGGTCGAGTCACAGAGGTTATCGAACACTATCAACAACTGCCTGGTGCCATCAATCCTGTTCTCCGCAAGTCCACATCCGTGGGGCCACTGAACCTGAAGTACCCAGACCGGTGGGGTCATCCAACCTAAGACGGCAACACTCGGTAAATGGCCCGTGCTGACCACTGCCTCAGGCCTACACTGCTGTCCAGTAGGTCACACATGGAACTGTGTCTTGGGTAAGATGTGGAGGAGTCCACACCATTGAACACACCTCATCTAAGGCAGCATCCCCTAACAACACTGGTGCACTGACTCTGTGCACAATGAGTCAAGGGCACTATCTGGTTGGACCATGTTGGCGTCTGAGTCTATGGCCTGGTGGTATCCTTCATCTTCATCTGGCTGGACCGGACTTGGTGTCCGACATGTGTCTGTTCCATTCATTTCCAACCATAGTGACTAATTCAGGATTGTCCTGCCCTCTGCATCATGCCCTGGGGGTACACCTTCCACTGTCCACCGAGACACTCTGTAACAAGCTCCTTTTACGTCTACGGAAACCTGGTCTGCACTCATGACCCTGCCCCAGTGCCCAACAACTCAGTGTCCCATGCAGGTAGGCCCGTGCAGGACGCTGTGAATCCAGGGCCACTAACTCTGTGCAGCTCAAGTCATGGGGCTTTTATGGTCGAATGGTTGTGTCCCTTACGATGTACACTGTTGTGGATTTCTGAATGCACCAGGCAGCCCTTGCCAGCTGGTGTGCACACACCCCACATACATCCAACACAGGTGTCACTCGGTATGTGTGCCTGCTAATACATGTGGCCATGCACACGTGCCCATATCCATTCACACCATCTGAGCAAGTGTGTCCAGGTGGTCATTGTGTCAGCTTGATGGGCACGGGCCCTGCAACTTCACAGTGTGCTGCCTTCAGCGGACGTTTCCATGTCACCTCAGCGTTGGCAGTGACCCTGGACATGTAGCTCTGCATGCACCCCCCTGCATGCACAAGCGGCATGTGCTGTCCCGGCGTATATCAGGTCAGCGTAGGGTGTGCTGATTTGGTAGGGTGAGCAGGGCGTGGCTCGGACCTGGCCTTGGGCAGAAAATGCGGTAAGTGTGTCTCTGTGTTGGGGTGTAGTTGCCACCAAGTTCACAGTAGTCGATGTTGCAATGTAGCATGCAACAGGAGGGTGGACCTGCACATACAGGGACATGTAAGAGCTGTGCCATTTCATCCACAGGACTGGCACAGGGCATGTCAGTGCCACTTCTAGCAGAGCCATTGACGCAATGGCAGACCATCCCGGACACATGCTCGATTCCAGTCACTCGAACGTGCATGTACTGGGGGCACTGCCGTTGGACGTCTTGCGGATCAGTTACCGGCTGAGCTTTCGCATAGCAGACGTCACCTGCTTTCCTCCTGTGTTGCATTGTCGCTCGTGCATATTCGAGTGGTCAATGGATATCTGTCTCTCCAACATAACGGTAGCTTACCTGGATTACGACGTGTTTGTACACCCCCTGTTGGCCCATGACCCGGAGTGTCACTGTGATGCCCGTTTAAGACATGCATGAATGTTTGGCATGCAGGCTGGAAACTGGACCCGGGAGATTGCCCGAGTCCTCGTGTGCAGTGAGCACATCAAGCCACTACCCGTTTGGGCTTTGGTGCACATTGGGCCAGTGGTTGGAGTCAGCACATCTGTCCGGGTCAGCTGATGGATTACGTTGTCGACATGTCAGATGTGGTGGACTACGATCACTCATTGGAGATGTTGGCCTACGCAGCTGCACTCGCGTCCATAGATGAGTGACAAGGTACCTGCAGCCAAAACTGGATGTGACCCATTGCTCGTGTCCCGACGCCTGTTTGCATGTTGTGTATCTGGTCTCATGTCCCACGATGACAGTGGACATGGCTGCATTGGCCTGGACTCATGATCCATGCCTGGACAACCAATGCAGGTTGGCACTGACTTGTGTTGGTGATGGACTCCCCCGAGGTGGAAATGGGAGCTTTCCTGTGTTCCTCATTCAGACATGCTGCTGCATTGGTCGGAATATCGTGGCACTTCTCTTGGCCGTACTAACACACACTTGTTGATAAAGTTTGCACTCTCTCACTTGTCTCCAACTGTGTTGTGTCTTGATTTGTATGCCAATGTGTGTGTCACAGACTCTCTGGCTCCCTTCCATACATGCATTGCTAACCCATCAGGACTGTGGGTTTGTACTTGTGTGTTGTCATGTCCCTGTTTCGTGCTTAGCCAGATGCATATGGCTGTTTACCGGCACCAGGCGGGTGCACTTGTGTCCTGTGTTTGGTTGTGCAAATGTTGGTGTTTGTGCCACATTGTGTTCGATGTTGGTGTGCTCTGCTTACTATCTGTGTGTGCTGCATTGTGTGTGAGATGTCCCTTCCGCTCTGATTTGGCTAACCCTTCTCCCTTTCAGGCAGTGTGGTTTTCACTTCTGTGCTTGTTCAGTGGTGTGATGTTGCAGGGATGTGTGACTTCTGCTTTTGTGTGGTGTTGTTGCTCTTGGGCATGGTTTGTCTGCAGTTGTGCTGTGCTTAATTGTGCATGTGTGCCACTGTGCCTATCTCCCTCCGCCCCCGCTCCCTGCTGGTTCCTTTCCCTGTTGCTGTTGTGTCTGTTGTTTTGGGCAGTGTCTGGTCCCCGAGTCCTGCAACTGTCTCCAGACTGATGTGGTGGACACCATTTCCAATGAGTCAAACCACAAGGGGGGGCACTGTTCCTAAGAGGGGGTAAAGTGTGAGGAGTGTTAGGTCGCGGACTCAGTGCTTGGGGTGAAGTGAAGTGCTGGGAAAGCCATATCTTGTCTCATGATGCCCTCACACACCCCGAAGGATGTCATGCTTCATCATCGGGCGGTTGCTCCTCGTCGGGCGGGCAGTGCAATGCTATATGGGTCCCCCGAAGGGTCACTTTAGCGGAGATCTTTTAGACAACTACCGTATGGTGCATGTGGGTGGAGTCCTTAGGAAAAGTGTAATGTTGTGCGTGCGGTGAGTATTAAAAAGCCTAAGGGTGTACCTTGAAAAACTTTTAATGAGAAGGCACCCTTTGTGGGATAAAAAGAACCCGTAGGTTTGAGGTTACCAATGCAGGCGTAATGTGCCCAGGTAACTAATCTAGTCGACATGTTTCACGCCTTGGTTGTTCCAAAAGGATCCCTGGCGTTTCTTCAGGACCAAAAGGGGTGAGAATATAGTGCACAATAAGAAATTATATTAATTGAGGGGTAACATTGGCCCTCTAAGTGAACTGGTGGGCCACTCTCAAGGATGAGTGAGGGAATAGTTTATAGTCCCACCCAGTAGATCATGACCTAGATGAGGAAAAAGGGAGACAGAAGCAAAAACAACATGGCATATATTATGGTGGTGTTTTCTAACAAGGTATTTGGGAAGACACGTCTGAAGACAACAAATTGAGAGACATGATTAAAAGCTGTGAACTATCACAAACAGTATTGCGATTCCTGGGCGATGGCGCATCACGAGTGTGCACAGTCTGACAGGGCGGCTTGAGCAGCAGCTTGCAAGAACTCAAGCCGGATAGTTGACAGCCCGCATCCCGTATGTCCACTCATCCCACAGGTCTCAACTAACTGAAAAGTGACTGACACACCTGCACCAAGTCAAGACATATCATACATGAATTATGCCATGGCCCCGTCATCATACTGAGTGTTTGGATACATTGAGGCTGTATCTCAGATTAAAACAAAATGCTCAGCACATTAGTTACATCCGACCATGTTGAAATACTGCGGTAATCGGAACTTAGAAAATAATTAGTTAAATTAAAACAGCCTGTCTTACCTAACGGAGCCTAATATCCTTCACCTGCCAAGCCTGCAATTTCACCTACCTCCGGACCTGCACCGCACCCGAAAGGCCAGGTACCAGCAACAACCACCTCAAGTGCTTCCTGCTCAACACCTGCTCCGTCCGCAGACACGCCGTCGAACTCTGGAACCTGCTCGAAACAACATCACCAGACGTCGCCTTCCTCACGGAAACCTGGATGAACGCCTCCTCATCGCCCGACATCGCCATAGCCATCCCAGTTGGAATCAAGATCACCCTGAGGGACCGCATCAACCAGACCGGAGGAGGCATCGCCATGGTCCACAGAAACACCATCCGCATCACGACCAACTCCTCACCGCCGCCAAGCACCTTCACTTCCAGATACACACCGACCCCAAGAGCACCCTCAAAGGCACTCTCATCTACAGACCCCCGGGACCACGCACACAATTCAGTGAAGCCATCTCAGACTTCATTAGCCCGCACGCCCTCACCTCCTCAGACTACATCCTCCTAGAGGACCTCAAATTCAACCTGGAGAACAACAATGACAGCAACACCACCACCCTGCTGGACAACCTCGCCAACCTCGGACTCAAGCAGCTGGTTAACACCCGCACCCATTACGCCGGCCACACGCTTGACCCCGTCTTCTCCTCCAGCAAGCACATCTCCTTCAGCCACTCCACTGGACAGCACTGGACGGATCACAGCTGCGTCCACTTCTACTTCAGGAGAACGGCGACCCACCACCACCTACAACAGGTTCCTCGCAGAAGCTGGAGTAAGATCACAGCCGACCAGCTCACCACCTCCCTCAGCCAGGACCCTCCCGCCAACGCAACGGACCCCAACGAAGCAGCCCGCAACTTCACACAGTAGCTCACCAACTGCACCGACGACCTTGCACCTCTGAGGAACCCACCCAGCAGACCCAGCAGCAAGAAAGCCTTGTGGTTCAGCAACGAACTCAAAACCTCCAAGAAAAACTGCCGCACCCTCGAAAAAGCCTGGAGACACGACCAGACCACAGAAAACATGACAGCCCTCAAGAACGCCACCTGCATACACCACCAGTTGATCCGCACCACCAAAAGGACAACATTCAAAGAACGACTGGACAACAACTCCCACAACAGCAAGGAACTCTTCAGCATCGTCAAAGAACTCTCTAAACCCAGCGCCGGAAACAACGACATCACACCCTCGCAAGACCTCTGCGATTCACTCGCCTCGTTCTTCCACCGCAAGATGGCCGACATACACAACAGCTTCGACGCACAGATCACGCACCCAACCATCGAACCAACGCCCCCCACCACCACCCTCCGCAACTGGACCCCGGTCACCACCGTAGACACCATCCGCACGATGAACACCATCCACTCCGGCTCCCCTACCATCCCCTGCCCCCACCACGTCTTCAACAAGGCCGTCCCCTTCATCACACTCCAACTCCGGGACATCATCAACATCTCCTTCACCACCGCCACCTTCCCGGAGAGCTGGAAGCATGCCGAACTCAGCTCCCACCTGAAGAAACTGACAGCGGACCCCACCGACCTCAAGAACTTTTGCTCCATCTCGCTTCTCTCTTTTCCTGCCAAAGTTATTGAGAAGACCGTCAACAAACAGCTCGCCGCCTTCCTCGAGACAAACGTATCCCTCGACCCCTCACAGTCCGGTTTCCGAGCTAACCACAGCACCGAGACCGCTCTCATCGCAGCCACCGACGACACCAGATCCCTGCTTGACAACGGAGAAACAGCTGCCCTCATCCTCCTGGACCTCTCTGCAGAGTTCGACACTGTATGCCACTGCACACTAATACAGCGCCTCAGCAACACCAGAATCAAATACAAGAGAAGGCACTGGAGTGGATCATCTCGTTCCTCGCCGGAAAAACCCAGAGAGTCCGCCTCCCCCCGTTCCGATCCGCAGCCACCGAAGTCATCTGCGGAGTACCCCACCAATCCTTGCTCAGCCCCACCCTCTTCAACGTCTACATGAGCACCCTCGCAGCCATCGCACGCCAACACAACCTTAACATCATTTCCTATGCCGACGACACCCAGCTGATCCTCTCCCTCACCAACGACCCTGCCACCGCCAGAACCAGCCTACACGAAGGAATGAAAGACGTCACCGAGTGGATGAAGAACAGCCGCCTGAAACTGAACTCAGATAAGACGGAAGTCCTCATCCTGGGATCATCCCTTTCCGCTTGGGACGACTCCTGGTGGCCCCCTGCCCAGGGCACCACCCCCAAGCCAACGGACCACATACGAAAGCGGGGTTTCATTCTGGACTCCTCCCTCTCGATGACCAGACAAGTCAACGCCGTCTGAAAATGCCAATTTTAGAAAGTTCACATTTTCTTGTCCCAACCATCTGTGCATTCTGTCAGTTTCCTGGGCCATGTGACTGTGAATGCCTCTGCTGTTGGGGTTTGTGTACTGCTTCTGGATAGTAACACAAAAGAGGCGTAGATGTGGACAGGATAGGCAATCTTGACAGGATGATTAGGAGAGGTTGTACCCAGCTCCACTTACAAATGAAAAGGTTAGGCCTCCCACAAACACAAAAGAATCTGACTCTAGGACTGCCCTGTCTTTTGTCATGAACAGTTTGAAGACTTGACAGGGTAAGGGGAAGAACTTGTCAGAACCAGATGTGAGGGTAGTGTAGGAGTCCCGGCACACACAGGCTGGCACCAAGTATAAGTATTGGACCTCCAGAGCAGAGTATTGGTACTCATCAGAACACTCTTGGACCCATGGAAGTTTCACAAGATGGATTGCCCTGCTGCCAGAGAACTGCCATGCTGCTGAGGACTGCCTTCCTGTCTGAGAAGACTGGACCTGCTTACCTTCATTACAGGCTAACCAGAGGGTCAGTTGGCTGAATTCCTGTGTGAGATACATTGGCTCATCAAATTTCAGAGGCCTCCCTGCAACTTCCCAGCTGACCTGCTGCAACTGGACCAGCTTGAGCCTTGCTGGCCACTGCTGGAGTCAGCCCCTGATCTTAAAGGGTTGCGTCCCCAGGTCCTGGATCCTTTACCAGACTTAGAGTGTGCTCCTCCTCAAGAAAAGGCAAAAATCTTGAAGTTTACTCTGCCAGCTACAACAACTGCCAGCATGAAGTTCTGGGGAGACATGCTCTTTGCGCTACAGCAACCATCAGTGACGATCAGCAATGTCTCAGCAACGACAGTACTCAATGACGGCCAGTGCAGAAGTTACAGCAAAGGCCATCTGTAATGCCCGACCGGCTTTTCGCACAACAGCGATTACAGACCCGCGATTCCCAGCCTGTTCTTCATGCTACAGCAACGACCATCCATGAGGCTCTACCTCTCCTCGCTGCCTCTTTCCCATTGTGAATGGAACTGTCCTCACCGGACTCAGAAGGTAATTGTTCTGCTAGACTAACCTGGCCCCTGTATCCAATCCGTACTCCATCGTAGTCGGCTTGAACTTTTGACTCTCCCCCAGTCTTGTGTGACCAGATGACTGCAAGTGGTGCTTTGCACTTTTGGGCACTACTTTTACAAAAATGTTAAAATGGAATATCTCCAGTTCTGCTGATTAGAGTTTTGTTGTTCTTATACCATTTGATTTATTATAAAGGAACTCTATTTTTCTGAATTGGATTGGGATTTTTCTTGTGTTCTGCCATCCCTTTATTACTGTTTGTGTGCTACATAAATACTTTAAACATTGCCTCTAAGTTCAGCCTGACTACTATTGTGCCAAGCTACCAGAGGGTTAGGCACAGGTTATTTTGGTGACTTTTGTTTTACATGACACTCCCAGGTAGAGAAAGCAAGCGTTGTTTTCCCCACCATACATAGGATGGGGTGAATGTCACTATTGATATGACAACTCTTTGGTGGCTATGCCGCCAGGTCAAATGTTTCCACCAGTGGAGCTATCTGTGACTCCACCACTGTCAACACAACACAATTCTACATAGAGTGGAGAACTACAAGTTTGCCAGGGCAGGAGCTCCTCCCCTTTAGACCAATGGTCTTACCCCATGATATCTAAATTATCCCTTCAGTTTGTAGATTAGTTATGTTTCGTTCCTGTATCTGAAGTCAATCAGTCCTGACTTTCCAGGCACGATTCACAAAGAATTTTCCGTGAGGATTTGTGCGTTACTCTAGGCTTAGGGGTGACTTATTAATTGGTTTCCAGGTATGCTTAATCATGAAGGAAAGGTTTTTGAAATGATACTATCCGTAAGCTTGTCTTACTCGTAGGAATTCATTAGTTGATCAGAACTTGACTAGAAGTAAGACAGAGCTACTCACTAAAAATGCTTTGTGACTCAGGTCTTTTGAGAAAACATAGAAATGCAAAAGGGCCAGTGTTAAAAAAACTGCATAGATTTGCAATAAGACAGTGATATATCGCATTTAAAAACAACGATTAGAGCAAAGCTGTTGGTTATAAATAATATTTAAATATAATGTCTTCAACAATTATTTCTCCCGAGTATGCACATTCTTCTGTATATGTCGATTTTTTACATTATGATACGAAACTTTACAGGAATCTCTCGTAATAAGATAATTGCTAATTTTTTAGGTTTTATTTCTTCGCTTGGCAAATAAAACCCATTTTGCACAGGAAAATAAACCCCGCTGCATCATGTTGTAAAGATCAAACTCAGCATACCAGCCAATGGATAGATTAAGCCTGACTTAATTACTACAATGTTTAAAATTACACAGTTGTAAATTTGTTATCACCTCTGTCTTGAAATATGTCACGGCATCTTAATTCAGCAGCAGGAAGGTCTGATATTTCAATATATTATGCACTGGTTGTTTGGAATTAGTACAGCAAGGGACATTAGCTTCTGAATGGATAACACAATTAAAATGTGAATTAACAATTCAATATACTGTAACAATAAAATAACGTTTGGCCTAAGCATAATGGAATGACATTGCCATGGGTTTCTTGACTTGCTTGTCCTCTGGTTTAATGTCTGAACATTTCTCCGGGCAGAGTAATGAGAATGGAGTGCTTGGTTCAGCAGTTAAAAGGAAATCAATGCTTCTGGCCTCACATAAGTGCTTTCTCTTTTTAGCCATCTTTTAGCTTTAAACTTTTGGCATCTTTGATTAAAGATGTTTTCTGCAGATACGAATGAGTCACGTTTCTGGATGCTCCCTAGTCCATGTTTCTTGGCAGATGTATTGGGCAAACATTCTCCTGAAATGCTAAGTTAAAAACTTATATTTTCTCGGCCTCATTCAAGACTGGGCTTTACATTTCAACAGATTTTTGTTTTATCTGCATTATTTTCTAATAGACAAATTATGTTGTGTCTTTCTTCTAGGCTAGAGGTTTTATTTAAGGCTAAACTCCTGAATTACTTTGTTCTGTCTCCAGCAATTATATTTTTGCAAATTTTTTTTTTTTACTATTTAAGGACACTGGTGCAGCAATTGTGTTGAGGCACTATTAAAGAGAGTGACGCAAGTAAAAGACTTAGGAAGAGATTTAATTTTATTTTACGTAGTGCACTGCAGCAGCTGCAAATGCTGGTCAGTGCTACATGAAAAGGAGAGAGGAGGAGAGCACCATATTTACTAAAATAAGGCACTGTCTTCCCCTCTCACTAGCGACAGTGCTAAAATCAATTGACATGCACCATGAGATTCCTTTGCGCCATAGTGCAAGGGCGTCTCCGTGAGACTAGCATAGGTTTTGTACTGGAAAGGTTACCCCTCCAGTACAAAATACAATGCACATACTCACTTTAACCATTTCCCACTTTGTATGTGTTCTGTAAAGTGCAGCACACATGCAAAGTCCGAAAAAGAAGGAGAAATGAAAGCATTTTTACTTCATTGAGCTTACTTGAAAAGGGCACAGTTTTCTCACACTAAACCCAAACTACTTTATTTAATAAATTGGGTTTAACATGAGCAACCTTTGAAAATTTCATGAAAATGCCGATACACCATCCTTGGTACTCCTCCATGGCGCAAAGTAATGCAAAGCAACGCTATGCACTTCTTCACATTGCTTTTCTGTTATTTCAATGGTAAACAAGTTTAGCTCTGGAAAGTACATTGGGAAAAAAAGATTTTGGCCGATTTGCGTCACTTTTGTGAAGCAAACAAGGACCAAAATCTTAGTAAATCTCCCACAAAGTGGCATATATAGAAGGGGGTTGCACCACCGGAACATCACTTTTACTGATGTTCCAGTGGCACAGTGCCCTGCACCATATTTACAAAGTGGCTTTTAGCCACTTTTTGAGGCTTAAATTTGGTTTGCAAATATGCTACTCTTTCATGCAGGTCTCTGAATGATAGGGGAAGGCAATGGGTGCTGCTGTGGACATTCTAACACAACATCTATTGCTTTTTGACGTTGCCCCAGATTGACAAGATCTGTAAATCTGAGGCAGTGCCAAAAATGAAAGTCATGCAATGGCAGGCATTAGAATGACACAACGAGGAGTAATACTTTTATTTCCCCTCATGTTTGCTTTTTCCCAGTGTACTGCATTCTGCAGCACACATAGAAAGAGAAAAATGCCATTAAGCCTGGGTTACTTACCGGTAATCTTCATTACTCCATGTATTGTCTTCCTCGCCAAATGAGTTATGTAACAAGCCTTAGTTCCACACCAGAACCCTCCAAAGCAAATTAGCATCCCATGCCTCCCATCCCTACCAACATGGCCGACCCCAGTCACAACCTTGACCCAGTATAGGGGATGGGTCGATCCATCCCACTTCCTGTAGAACTACCAAGTCCCAAGAACCACATGATGCCAATAGGCAAACAGAGAGGTAGGGATGGGAACTCATGCGGCGAGGAAGAAAATATTCTTAGTAATGAAGATTACCCGTACGTAACCGGGGCATTACCTTCCCATAAGTCTTCCTCACCACCAGAGTCACAAAGTTAGCACATACCCAAGTCCAGCGGCTTCATGGAAACTCACAAGAAATCACAGACTACTGTATAAAGCAAACAGTAGGTTGAAGCAAACAAAAATACAAACAGTTGACCAACAACCAAGAAGAAGCACAGAAGGCGTGACAAACTAGAGCCGGAAGAACCAGCCCCAAGAACTGCCTCAGCAAAGCCTCCTGCAGAAGAACCACCCAAACCACTTGGTAGTGAATCATGAACAGGAGCAAGAGGACCAGGAGCAGCCCACAGACAACCGCAGTAGAGATCCCCTTGAACGAGGCACAGGAGACAGACAGAACCCTAACAGACACCTCAGAGCCCGTGCAACCCAGGCCAGCAAGATAGACAGCAGAATCCAACCATCCAGGGTAGAGAGAGAAGGCTCATGACCAGACCGGACTGGCCCAACAGTGATGAACAAGAAGCCACAGCAGCAAAAAGATGCAGTCCGCTCCAAATACAGCAACACTGCTCGTAGGACAACCAACAGCAAGAGAGCAGAAACCACCCAACAACCGGAGGGAAAGTAGGAAACACAACCTTCTGGGACCAGAGGTCAATTGAGGGGACTGCAGGCTGAAGCCTAGGAAACAGATGTAACACAGTATGGTCTGGCAAGACCTACAAGAATGGAGGAGAGAGCAGAAATGACCCCAGCTCCCCAAACCGACCCGCAGAAACAAGGGCCACCAAAAATACCACCGTCATGGTGAGGAACCAGAAGGCCATACACCCCAGGGTCTCAAACGGACCCCCTAGAAGGGATCTCAACATCCCAGGATGGCACAAGGCAAATGGCCCTAGGACGCTGCAGGAAACAACCCCGAAGCAACTCTGCCACCGAAGGAACCAAACCGTCCAACAGAGGTCTGCAGAAAGCTCGCAAGCCTTCTCACTGAGCCCGAAGAGTAAAAGGGACCAAGCCAAAGGCAAAGCCATCAGAAAGGAAAGCTAAAACCTCCCTCAGGGCCACAGAGTCTAACCCCACATAAACACACCATTGAGAAAAAGACCCCAATGATGAGAACAAGACAGTAAAGGAACCGGGAGACAAGAGCCTGCAGCAATGAAATTACTACTATGAAGCAACCCTGAGAAAGCAGGCTCAACAATACCAGAGTCAGGCAAGAAGATGAAGATGATGCAGCACCCCCATATGAAGTGGAGTGCCCTGCAAAGGGCAAGGAAACCCGGGAATGCCCAGAGCACCAGGACTGCTAATTCCTTCAGCAGAGGAAACCAAGGTCAGCGAACCCAGACAAGTACCACCAACAGAACAAACGCCCTGACCAAGCCAATCATGCACAGAATTCATGCAAACAAAGGTAATGGAGGAAAAGCATAAAGCAGGGAGCCCGGCCAATGGAACGATAGTGCATCCAGCTGCCACACCCCCGTGCACGGGAGGAGAGTACAGAGGCAAGGCAAGAAAGAAAACAAACCCACCGACGGGTACCCAAACCGAGCCTGCAACAAATGGGACACTGTCACCCTCAGGGAGATCGTAGCCATGGAAGGAAAGACCCAGCAGAAGGGAACTTTCATGCAGGTTGCCCTCCCCGGGAGAAAAAACAGCCGTATGTGACAACACCGCTACCCCTGCCCAGGACAGAACCACCTGTGCAAGGAGCCAAAGAGATGGACCGAAGAAACCCTCCAGGGGAATGAGGCAGCCCATCACCACTTTAGTGGCTGCCTGTACAGAAACAGGATACCCCCTAAGGGTTGGGGCAAAGTACAGACAAGCACAAGGAACGACCTATGTATCCCGGATGCTAGACCAGCAACCCCCCTTCAGGCGATCCTACTGACCCTGCAAAGACCAGGAATCTAATGTCGCCCCCAGCACACAGGCTGGCATTTGTCCTAACCACCCAGGAAGAGGACACCCAAAAAGGAAGATCTCAGGAGAGATTGGATATCACCAACCACCAGCCCAGATCGGACTGAACCTGGGGAGACACAACCACTGGCAGAACAGAATCCGTGGAACAAGGATACCACTGAGCCAAGAGAAGATTCACCAACAGATTAAGACAAGCCCAGGGAAGCAAACGGACAGCCACAGACATCAACCCCTGAAATCACAACCCCTGACGGACAGAGGCGTAACCCGAGGTTAGGGAACAACCCAGGTCCCCTCACAAGGGTGCCCTCCACCTTGCAGGCAAGAAAACCATCCCCATGACCAAATCCAGGAGACCCCCTGATCAACACCAAGTCCTGGGTTAGAATCCAAATGGGACTACATGTGGATGAAACAGAACCCATGACAGACCAGGACTACGTAGACCCTCCAGTTGAGAAGAGCCCCCATAGAGAAAGACGAGGCAGAGAACAGCCAGTCAACAAGGTACAAGCATATCCAAACTCCTTCCCCGTGGAGGATCCTGACCAAGGGGGCCAACCCCATTGCGAATTCCCATGTAGCAGGATTCAAACCAAAGGGGAGTTTATGATTTGGAAGAGCATGTCCCACACACAAAACTGGAGGTAACAAGGAGACGAAGAGGGACAGGCACATGGAGGTAGGCAACCAGCAGATCCAAGGAAATCAACACAACCCCATGAACCAGGAAAGGAAGAATATCCTGTAAGAGAGAGGTGAACTCACCCTCTGCAAACCCAACACTGGACGGAAGCCCCAAGAAACCGTACTCTCGAGAAACAGGGCGGAGGAATCTCCAAGACCCTAACGAGAAATGGGAACCGGATGATTAGCCCCGCTCGAGAAGAACCGAAAATGCCTGCCGACAGTGCCTCCCAAGTAGGTGTGGCAGAAGACAGGGGTGTGTGAAGGAAAGTCACCAGAGGATGGAAGTCAAAAACTATTGGTAACCTCCTTTCACATTCCACTTAGCCTACAGCACCTGAACTACCCAGGCAGTCTTCCTTACAGGAACTAACCAGGCCCAACCTTGCATAACATCAGAGAACAGGTGCCTTCAGGGTGGTATGGCTGTAGGTAGGGCCCATGGATCTGAGACTTAGGCCACCCAGGTCGTGATGAGAGGCAACAGATGCCCCTCTATAGGAGTGCCGAAAGCTGGAACCCGAGGAAATGCAGGACTCGTATGTGGGGGCAGAAGCAGCCTGCCAAGACCGGGAGGTGGCAGAGAATGGGGTGCTACAGCCGTGACCCCGTCCAAGAAAGTTCAAGCCCCTCTAGGAGCAGAAGTAGAAGCAAAAGTCCACATGCGACCAAAGAATCGGCCCAAGGAAGGACGGACCGGTGCCAACAGTTTCTCGCCCTCAGCAGACATGCATAGCATATCCTCCAAGGAGGAAACAATGTCAGGAAAAGAGAACAAGCAATGCAGGGACAAATATACCAAACAAATTCATAGTCACTGCCCTGTGACTCACAAAATCAATGGGTATGCGACCAGTGTTACAAATGGAAATATATAAGTACAGATACCCAGTAAGGGGAGTACCTGTTCGCCCCCTTGAAGCACTGATACACTTCTATAAAATGCATAGCAGCAGAGCCAAAAAGAAAAGGTAAATTCCCTACAACATTAAGGAAGTGCAGGTACACAGCACCTGACTAACTGCACAACGGAAACACTGATTGAGACCACAAAAGACCTTAGGCAATGTACCGGACCCCCATTGCGAGTCCGACAAGGCCGAAACACAAAAGTAGATTCAATGAATCAATAGGAACATGAGAAAATCAGAAGGCGGAGGTAAAGGAAAGACACCACCAACTTGCTATGCAAAATGAGAAGAAACAAAGATATGTACCCACAATCGCACATACCAAGCAAAGAAAAGATACTAGTGCCCCTCAGAAGGTGACAACTGAATAACAAAAGAAAAGCCGTACTAGAACCAACAGTATGGAGAGAAGCAGACAGTGGACCGCAGGACCATCGCCCGCCCCCTCCAAAAACACCACCAAAGAGAAACACTGAACCTGTGTACTTTCCAGCTTTGGGAAAGACAATGCAAAGGCAGTGGCATGCCATCCATAGTAGGAGACAATGCAAGTAAACCCCGCCAATCTCAAGGTGTCTCAATCGCAATCTGCCCAATAAATAATCATGAGGTAGGTATGTGTGCTGCATTCTGCATAGTAGTGGCAAATCACCATTATTGATTGTGTGCAGAAAGATATACCTTCCTGCATATAAACAGTCATTCCCTGCATTGCAGGCACCCTTGCACTATGGCGCAAGGGTGTCTGTTTTGGCACTAGGTAGCTAATTTTAGCACCAGCGCTAGAGAAAACACAGATGTGCACCGTATTGTTGTAAATATGGTGCATCCCTGCATTTTGGAAATAGCAGAGCGTGGCACTGTGAAATTTGAACCAGCGCAGTGCTCTGCCATTTTCTTGTAAATATGCCCCAACGACATTTACAAACATCAACTGAAAGTTACTATGATGACCATGTAAAACATGTTCATCCTGGTCAGTGGCATCCTTTTACAGCACATTGCAGTAATTTGTGAAAGTCCAGTCTTGCCAAGAGTCACTCCTCAAGAGTTAGACCAAAGCATTCTGTGAATTTCTCTGCATTTCAGCAAGGGTCCAGAATGTTCACGAAAATCCCTTAAGGGAGCAGACAGAGGGCCATATGTACAAATAAATGGTGCAACGTGGCGCTTGTAAAACAAGTTTTGAAAGCAGACATTTGCTACTAGCCAAGTGTTAGAGGCTGGCTCAGTATTTGATGTACACTTATGTAAGTGGGCACCTTCCCCTGATCCAGACAGACACCTTGCACTGATCCAGACTACCCTTAAGGTGATTTTAGTGGTCCTAGACAAATCTTAGAAAGCTTTCTAAGAGGTAGCTGTGGAGAGCAGCTTCAGGCTTAGTCCAGAAGGAGTGTAAAGCTGCTTGTTTTACCAGAACATAATCTTATCGGTATAGATTAAGTGAAAAAGAACCACACAGTTAATTTATAAAAATATATATTCATTATAGGACACTCACTAACACATATAGATATCTCCTAGCCCGAGATATACATAATAGACACAATACTTTGCAATAGAAACAGGTAAGTAGCACAGAATACACAGTGGTCCACAGGGGTAGACCAATCCATATACTAAAATAGTGGTATGTGAACCATGACTCTAGTCAAGACAATAGTTATAGGACATAGAAGTGCCATGGTGAGTATCTAGGAGCCCCATTGAGGTTGTGTGCAGTGTAGGAACACAACTGCATTCTCCGTACAAATCAATGTGTAAGTCGCGGTTGCAATTTTGAAAAAAAGAGGACCCTTCCCAGTGGACCCTGAAGAAACTTAGTGGAAGACAAGAGGTTGGAAATCCAGCCCACCCGTGGATACCTTAGTAACGAGGATACCTGCACCAGAGAAGCCAGATGCATAGGTGTGAAGTGGCATCAGAAACCGTTGTCAAACTCAATGGGAGACTTCAGAAAGATGCCACTGCTGGAGAAGGTAAAAGTGTCCGGTTGAACGCAAAGGTAGATTCAAGATGTGAAGAACCTGCAAGCAGAGCGTACAGAGTCTATGCCACTCAGGAGTGACCAGCAGGCACGGAAGATAAATGCCCACTGATGTCGGGTGTTGCAGGAGAGCTGAAGGTGACCTTGGAACTGCAGCTGTGTGGACCAGGTAAAGCTGTGGAAGAGCAGGAGCCATGCATGAGTTGTCCCATGTCGGATGTTGAGAGTTGAGGGGTTGATGTTCGGCAGGAGCACCAACAAGCCTCGGCAACTGCAACCAATGGGGTAGTTGAAGAAGGTGCAATGTCGGGACCAGAAAGGTCCAAGAGACTCCCCACAAGCTGAGGAGTCAGGGCAGAAAGCAGGCAATCAGGGAAGCCCAAAAGAATTCAAATGTGACCCTCAAGAGGACCCACAGTTTGGAGACACTGAAGTCACAGAGGACCTCCAGTAGCTCACCAAAGATTCAGGCCCACGGTTCAAGTGATATGGTGAGGACAAAGGTCTTGGTCACTGGAGATGCTCGAGTTTGATCCTACTTGGAGCCCGAAGATCTTGGTGGAAGAAAGCCAACTTGCAAGTTGATGCTGTGCACAGGTGTTTGGCTCCTCCGGTTCCGATGAGGGATACTGGCCTCAAACTTAGTGAGAGTACTGGTCAGGCCTTATGGGATGTGATGAACTACCTCCTGCTTTGTTGAGCCTTTTGGAGTCTGTGAGAGCCCAGAATCAGCGGACCGGTCAGATTAGTTGCGGTGCCTGCATATGCAGGGAAGTGACACCTTCACTTCAATGGAGATTCCTTCAGGTGTCTTGAATGCCCACAGGCCTTGCAAGGTTTCGTGTATGTACCATAGGCACGGACGTACCAGCAGACGAGCAGGGTGAAGGGATCAGGTGTAGAACGAGTCTTCACGGTTGAAGCCTTGATGCCCAGAGCTAAGTCCAGCAAAGTCTGGAGTGCCCAGATGGTTGAAGTTGCAGTGGTGTCTGCATTGAATCATGTTCCATGTTAAATCTAGGGACCCACCCTCAGGTAAGCCCTTAAGTACCTTAAGGAAAGGGTTGGGATGATTCAGGGGTCCCTCTCTAAAGAGGGGCTGGACAAGGGGGAGGATACTCCCCTGTCCATTGTCTAGTTTCATGCCAGAGCGGGAACCAACGGCTCACTGAACTGGGTTGAACTGGACTTTGCATGGAGGGCACCAAATGTGCCCCGCATGTAGACTATGTGGCACTGACACGCGCTCCCACCCTGCCCCAATACACTAAACCCTGTCTGGGAGGTGGTCACACCTCCCTTTGGCAGGATGCCTATTGTCTGCCTACTCCCGCTCAGATTTGGCTCAGCAGCATGAGGGCAGAATCGTGTCTCTGGTCAGCAGCAGCCATGTTGGGCTGTCTGGGTCTAGAAGACTGGTACCGGGAGTACTGAGGGCCTAAAGAAGGGCCTTTATAATGCTTGGAATCATATTTCCCACACAATTTACAGTGTGGGGGTATGATTCCAACATGTTTGATAACAAACATGACAGGGTTCGTTACAGCCATTTTGAAGATGGTAATCGTGTAATGACGCAGCGCCTCTCTATATGCTATATGGCTGTCTAACCACCCAGGAGAATGTATTCTGAAGGCTGTAGGGGTATTATGCTCATGCAGAGGCACCCTTACACTTAGAAATGAGCACCCTGCCTTCAGGATTGAAAAGGGCTGCTGTAGGAGTGACTTACAGGTTTTAAGTGCAGTGCCCCTAGATATAGGGAAATATCTTTTGTAAGGGGTGCTAGCACTATCTTACATAGCCTGCAAGGGCTGGCCTGCAGTGATAGTTTGAATGGTCTCCCATAGGTGGCATAATACATGCTTAAGCCTATGGGGGACCTCTGGGGTACCTATTGACTGGGTACCTTAGTACCATATAATAATGACTTATAAGGGTACTACTGAATCCAATGTGGGGTGTACACAAGTACTTACCATAACAATTTAGGGGTGAAAGCAGAGAGACTGGGGTCCTCACCCACGCACACAAGTCTCTCCACGACCTGGGCCCAAGTACCTCAACGACCGCCTGACCTTCTACACTCCCAACCCTCCAGCTACGATCGACCAACCACGCCCTCGCCGCCATTCCACGCATCCGAAGAGCCACTGCCGGAGACAGATCCTTCTCCTACCTGGCGGCCAAAACATGGAACTCCCTCCCCATCCACCTTCGGCTGAACCAGGACCATCTCGCCTTCAGGAGACAACTCAAGAACTGGCTGTTCGAGCAGTAGCGGACCCCTGCCCCCAAGCGCCTTGAGACCCTGCCGGGTGAGTAGCGCGCTATACAAATGCTATGATTGATTGATTGATTGATTTGCAGGATCCCAGTCAGACTAGTCAGAAGTAGCATTACATCAAGCCAAAAGAGGGGGTAACCATTGAAGCAGATTCTACTTTCCTACACCAAGTACAAGGTGGCCAAGGTCAATTCTGTGCAGCCATTAATCATTTATCTATCAAGTGCCTTTGACTGCGTTAACTGGTCCAAACTGTGGGGCATAGTAACATCCTTGGTCCTGTGATGCAGATCTTGTGTAATCTTTACTGGGACTTGAAAGCAGCAGTTGGGTTTGGTAATAATGGTGAATGCATGCCTACCATCTCAGTTAATCGAGGGGTTCAGCAGGGGTGTGTGCTCGACCCGATCACATTTTTGCTCTATATGAAGGAGCTTGAATCTATCCTTGTGAATGCGGGTGTCGATTTGCCTGTAGTTTACAACAAACTCCTGTCAGCTCTTCTCTATGAGGATAATTTCATACTGCTAGCTAGGACCGCTAATTGATTGAAGCTGCTGATCTTGACTTCCATCAGCTTAATGGAGAAATTAGATCTGCAGACCAACTTCTCCGAGACATACATAATGGTTTGCAGGCCAGAAAGCACATAAACCTGCACCTTATGCATGGGGCATGTAAATTGCAAGAGTGAGCTAATTCCCTTATTTGGGGGTGATGTTTGATAAGACATGCTTGTGGTCCCCATGTGTAGTAAGTAAGATACGCCCGTTTTCTTGTGCAGTTTGGTCCATCTTTTCCCTGTTTCCCATCTTGAGGAGTAAGCTAGTTATTCCTATCTTGTAAATCTATAAGAGGAAGTGTCTTTCTTCCATGACTTAGGGTGCAGGGGGTTGACGTTATAGGGACCCCAGTAGGTTGCAATCAGAAGAAAATAGAGTCTTCTGGTGTATTTAGGGTGTCCCCCCCTTAACTTTCCATTTCATTGCATGCCAGGAGCTTGGCCTGGTATACGTGGAGGACCAAGTAAATCTAGCCCCATTATTATTATGCTCCATTTGGTCTAACAAGAGGCTAGCGTCCACTGCACTATATTTCCTATTGCCCCTCATGCCTTCATGGCCCTAGTATTCCTTGGTATATTAAAGAGATTACCCTTGCCCCTGGTTGCCTGCAGATTTTTTAACAATTTTGAAAGTATCACCAAGAAGGATAAAGGGTGGGTCAAGGATTGTTTTCTCTCCCACAGAAAAGCACAGCGAGAGAGAGAGAGAGAGGGTGGATTTAATGAAGCCAATGGTCAGGGTGTACTTCCTCCTCCAAACCTGTGAAGCAGTAGCTCTCTACCTAAATATTCCAAGGAACTCTTGGGAACGTGGGCTACTAACACAATTTCGAACTTGCTATATTTAATGGGCTCTGTGCTTTCCCAGCGTCAATTTGCCCTAGCCGATGTATTACTTGTGACAAGACAACACCACAGACCGTGTTGCATTTTGTATTATTCTGTAAGTGTTATGCCCCCTTCACCTAGCAGTTCCAACCTCCTCTACTATGTATGCATAGGTTTAGTATGCATAGAGTTTCACATATTTTCCTCTAACAACTTGATGGCCCCCTTGCCTGCAAGGCAGTTGCTTCTTTCCTTAAGTGCGCACTATGATTGTGGAAATCCATGCTATTTTAGTGTTGTCTTAAGTGCAAATGTCTCGACAGAATTTAATTTTTTTTACATGTTTTTTCTCAATATCTTATCGAGTTTTAAGGCCGGACGTCCTCCACTTAAGGATGCCTTTTAGAAGCCTACAATTATTCTGTTTTATGTATGCTACATGTAAAAAAAGATTTATTTTACTGATCCAGCTTTTACCTGTGTTTCTATGTGTCTCTATTCTAAATGCAGTTGTCTATTTCGTTTTATTATCTCTCTTTTATGATTCATATTTATGTGATCGAGTAAAGATGAAATTAAAATTGAAAGCAGACAACTGTTCTCAAATTGTTTCAAATATCTGGTCTGCATTATGTAATGAGTTAGACATGGAAGCTTCTCTGTCTACTAGGTACCATCATCAGACAGAGGGACAGACAGAACAACTGACTCAGTGCCCTGTCAAGACGAAGAATGGAATAAGACATTTTGTTTCAGAGAATTAACTTATGAAAATGCTGAAGATTCTACCATAGTTCTGTCATCCTTTCTTTTCATGTATGGACATCAGCCTAGAATATTATCATTCAATTTACATTTGTCTGTGACAGTTCCTTTTGTACAGCAACATATATCTGAGTTTCAGAGAATTCAAAACTTGGCACATGAACATTTAGAGAAAGCCATGGATAGTTATGTCATATAGAGGGCCACTGGTATTATGCAGCAGGAGAGGGCCAAATTATGTGACAATGTTGCGTAAATTATGCAGTAAGAAAGGAAAAATATGCATCAGAATGCGGAACATTTTGTAATAGTATTACTTCATTATTACATCACTTTTAAACTTGACAACACTTTCTGGGCATAGGTTGCAGTACCAGTGTAACATCCAAATATATATCAATAAGCAATGGAAAGGTAATCCAGCTTTGTAATGGTATTTCCACTGCACATCAACACGTGTCACTACATCTTAAGTAACTTTTGAACCGTCTGAGCTAGAAACAATTTTTGGGGCAAAAATCAGCAGATTACGCAGCAGATGATGGATGTTGGAAGCCGGAGTCCCAGTCCCGCACTACTGTCATCAAGTGTGCGACCCGGGGCCCCCCACTCAACGTTAGGCCAAGTAAGGACACCGTTTGAGATAGCCCTGCTCACCCCCTTAGTAGCTTGGCAGGAACAGCCAGGCCTAACTTCAAGGCTTGGTGTTCTGTATGTCCAACCACACCCACAGCAAAACCCTGGTGACGCCACAAATAGACTCTATATGAGTTTGATAAAACCGAGTATAGCTTTATACAAAAAGATATACGATCAGACCACACTATACATAAGCCAACATAGAACAAAGGGTAATATTCGTTTCAGCTGGCTGGTAGGTTCAAATCCAAACCACCGCTTTCAAAATGCTATCCTTGTCGCAATGCTAGAATGAGACATGTTGCGACAAACAAACAATAGTGGATTGCGTAATGATAGAATCCTGTGCTGGGCACAGGAGAAATAATGCAATGCGTAATGATACACCCCAGTACCTTAAATGGGAGAAATAATGCAATGCGTACCGCTACATTCTTGTACTGCGCAGTGAAGGAATAATGCAATGCGTCACACCCCAATCACGTACTTTGCACTGAAGAAATAAAGCAATGCGGACCTCTACAATCATGTACTTTGCAATTAAGGAAAAATGCAATGCGTAACTACATCATGTACTTTGCAATGAAGAAATAATGCAATGTGGGCCGCTACCCTCTTGTACTTGGCAAGGGAGAAATATTGCAATGCGTAGTGCTACAAATGTGTACTTCGTTAGGCAATAATAATGTCAGGTGTCCTAAGGCAGTCCAGCAGTTCGTTAGCAGCAATATGTGTATTAAGACAATCAGCCTCTTTGATAACCGTTGCCTCCCACACGTTTCAACGATAACACAGGGTACAGTTTCTTATTCTGGCCCATGTACTGCCACTCCTTTCATCAGTACGGGTCCTACTCTGAGCCGAAGCAAAGGCTCACGTCATCAGATGGCCTGAGAGGCTGAGAGAGTCCATCTGAGCCCACACCCCGCCCAGGTAGTAATTCACGTTACCTGGGGGCGCGACCCTACTCTCCTCTCCTCGAACTGGGCCTTCCGTGCAGAACTCTCTCAACGGGCGTCAGCAGCTCGGCCTGGTCTGGGCTGGGACTGTTAGGAAGGTCACAGGCGGCCACAGCGCACATGTATCCCACACCCCTGAGATTACTTTTACTCCGGGTGCAGGTTCACCACTGTACCCTCCGGGTCTCTTCTGGCACAAAGCCACAAACATAACACTGATGGGACTCCAGGTTGACTCAGAGTGCACACTCATCAAGCACTCCTTCCGGCGGTCTCAATTGGCACCCACATTCTTCTGGTGCACGCGATGATCAGCCGATCACCTCAACAGTCCCAGGTTGTACCAAAGCACGCACACGGCTTTATTGAGATTTACTCCAACTACGGTGCCCCAATATCCAGGCGCTCCTCACCAACTCCTTCGATGCACCCCAACACGCACCCTGCGTGTCCGAGGCTCACTCCATTTCCGATGCACACGTTGGTCAGGCGCTCCTCACCAATTCTTCCCGTGCATCACGCCATGCACCCTGCGCGTCCCAGGCTCACTCCACCTCCGGTGCACACGCCGACCAGGCGCTCCTCACCAGCGCCTTCGGTGCACCACGACACACACCCTGTGTGTCTGAATCTCACTTCACCTTCGATGCACACGCTGATCAGGCGCTCTTCACTAATGCCTGCGGTGCAACATGACACGCACCCAGTGCGTCTGAAACTCACTTCATCTGTGATGCCCAAATTGGCCAGGCGCTCTTCGTTTGTGCTTCCTGTGCACCAAAACACGTACCGAGCACGTCCGAGTCTCACTCCACCTTCATGTGTCCAAGATCACAGGGCACACCACACCTTCCTAGGGTCTCAAGCTGCCACAACACGTGCCCACCGCATCGGTTGAAACTTCTTCTGAAATGTTTATGTTCCTGTGTTTCCAGACAGGGAGCCAGCTCAGCACAGAAAAGCACAGAGAGAGAGAGAGGGTGGATTTAATGAAGCCAATGGTCAGGGTTTACTGCCTCCTCCAAACCTGTGAAGCAGTAGCTCTCTACCTAACTATTCTACAGAACTCTTGGGAACGTGGGCTACTAACACAATTTATTTCGAACTTGCTATATTTAATGGGCTCTGTGCTTCCCCCAGCCTCAATTTTCCCTAGCCGATATACTACTGTGTCCTTGTGACAAGACAACACCACAGACCGTGTTGCATTTTGTATTATTCTGTAAGTGTTATGCCCCCTTCACCTAGCAGTTCCAACTCCCTCTACTATGTATGCATAAGTTTAGTATGGGTAGTGTTTCACATATTTTCCTCTAACAACTTGCTGGCCTCCTTGTCTGCAAGGCAGTAGCTTCTTTTCCTTAAGTACGCACTATGATTGTGGAAATCCATGCTATTTTAATGTTGTCTTAAGTGGAAATGTCTCGACAGAATTTGATGTTTTTTACATGTTTTTTCTCAATATCTTATCGGTTTTTAAGGCCGGACGCCCTCCACTTAAGGATGCCTTTTAGCAGCCTACAATTATTCTGTTTTATGTATGCTACATGTAAAAAAAAGATTCATTTTACTGATCCAGCTTTTACCTGTGTTTTTATGTGTCTCTTTTTCTAAATGCAATTGTCTAGTTTGTTTTATTATATCTCTTTTATGATTCATTTTTATGTGATCGAATAAAGATGAAATTAAAATCGAATGCAGAGAACTGTTCTCAAATTGTTTCAAATAACTGGTCTACATTATGTAATGAGTTAGACATGGGAGCTTCTCTGTCTACTAGCTACCATCATCAGACAGAGGGACAGACTGAACAACTGACTCAGTGCCTTTCAAGATGAAGAATGGAATAAGACATTTTGTTTCAGAGAATTAACTTATGAAATTGCTGAAGATTCTACCATAGTTCTGAAATACAAAAAGTACAAAGTTCCCCAAGAAATTGAGTAAATAGGCAGGAGAGTGTGTGGCAAAAATTGTGCGGAGAGTTAAGACAGGGAGCAAAAAGCTCCCTTGTTGGAACTGAGAGGCCTCACACACCGAGCGAGCTAGATGTCAAGCTTCATCATTGGCATCTTGCTCCTCGTCAGACTGGCGGTGCAATGTCTGGCGGTCGCCTCAGGGGCGCTCTTTGTAGGAGTTCTTTTGTTCCAGCCAATGGTTGTGTGCGTGTGAGGGGAATAGTGAAGGTGTAGTCATGTGGGGGTGGTGATATTAAAAAAGGTGAATCAATTCACAAGGTCATTTATTCGCGTGATTGATTCCCTTGGTTAAAAGGTGGGAGGGGAGATAGAGGCTGTAAGGGGCACAGTGAAACTACCTCAACCCCCTGATCAGGTCGACATGTTTCATGCGAGATTCGCAATTCCTCAGGACCTATAGTGGACAGTACTACACAGTGGAAACAAAACTAAACATAAAAAGTAGAAGGGAGTCAATACAACCTCTCTGGGTCTGTAAGGGTGCAGGCCTAGTGGTTCCGCGATAAACAGGTGACCTAGGAAAGATGTGGGATAATCAGCCAAGTATATTTCTAATGGCGTGTATCATTTTAATCAACATGTGGTCACCCGAACTCTCCAAAGGAATACACACACTCATAGGAATGATAAAACACTGGGCAAATCAGCAGGGTGAGCCAGTAGACACTTAGGTACATAACGACGATTAAAAACAACAATACATGAATGAAGGTGAAGGCTGAAGCTTACCCTAAAGGAATCCCTAAAGGGCTTCTCCGTCTACTAGCTACCATCATCAGAGAGAGGGACAGACAGAACAACTGACTCAGTGCCTTTCAAGATGAAGAATGGAATAAGACATTTTGTTTCAGAGAATTAACTTATGAAATTGCTGAAGATTCTACCATAGTTCTGTCATCCTTTCTTTTCATGTATGGACATCAGCCTAGAATATTATCATCCAATTTACATTTGTCTGTGACAGTTCCTTTTGTACAGCACCATATATCTGAGTTTCAGAGAATTCAAAACTTGGCACATGAACATTTAGAGAAAGCCATGGATAGTTATGTTATATAGGGGGCCACTGGTATTATGCAGCAGGAGAGGGCCAAATTATGCGACAATGTTACGTAAATTATGCAGTAAGAAAGGCAAAATATGCCTCAGAATGCGGAACATTTTGTAATAGTATTACTTCATTATTGCATCACTTTTAAACTTGACAACACTTTCTGGGCATAGGTTGCAGTACCAGTTTAACATCCAAATATATGTCAATAAGCAATGGAAAGATAATCCAGCTTTGTAATGGTATTTCTACTGCACATCAACACGTGTCACTACATCTTTAGTAACTTTTGAACAGTCTGAGCTAGAAACAATTTTTGGGGTAAAAATCAGCAGATTACGCAGCAGATGATGGATGTTGGAAGCCGGAGTCCCAGTCCCGCACTACTGTCATCAAGAGTGCGACCCGGGGCCCCCACTCAACGTTAGGCCAAGTAAGGACACCGTTTGAGATAGCCCTGCTCACCCCCTTAGTAGCTTGGCAGGAGCAGCCAGGCCTAACTTCAAGGCTTGGTGTTCTGTATGTCCAACCACACCCACAGCAAAACCTTGGTGACGCCACAAATAGACTCTACATGAGTTTGATAAAACCGAGTATAACTTTATACAAAAGATATACGATCAGACCACACTATACATAAGCCAACATAGAACAAAGGGTAATATTTGTTTCAGCTGGCTGGTAGGTTCAAATCCCAACCACCGCTTTTAAAATGCTATGCTGGTCGCAATGCTAGAATTACACATGTTGCGACAGACAAACAATAGTGGACTGCGTAATGATACAATCCTGTGCTGGGCACAGGAGAAATAATACAATGCGTAATGATACACTCCAGTACCTGAAATGGGAGAAATGATGCAATGCGCACCGCTACATTCATGTACTGTGCAGTGAAGGAATAATGCAATGCGTCACACCCCAATCACGTACTTTGTACTGAAGAAATAAAGAAATGCGGGCCTCTACAGTCATGTACTTTGCAATTAAGGAAAAATGCAATGCGTAACTACAATCATGTACTTTACAATGAAGAAATAATGCAATGCGGGCTGCTACCCTCTTGTACTTGGCAAGGGAGAAATAATGCAATGCGTAGTGCTACAAATGTGTACTTTGTTAGGCAATAATAATGTCAGGTGTCCTAAGGCAGTCCAGCAGTTCGTTAGCAGCAATATATGTATTACAACAATCAGCCTCTTCGATAACCGTTGCCCCCCACACGTTGCAACGATAACACAGGGTATAGCTTCTTACTCTGGCCCATGTACTGCCGCTCCTTTCATCAGTACGGGCCCCACTCTGAGCCGAAGCAAAGGCTCACGTCATCAGAAGGCCTGAGAGGCTGAGAGAGTGTCCATCTGAGCCCACACCCCGCCCAGGTAGTAATTCACGTTAACTGGGGGCGCGACCCTACTCTCCTCTCCTCGAACTGGGCGTTCTGTGCACAACTCTCTCAACGGGCCTCAGCGACTCGGCCCGGTCTGGGCCGGGACTGTTAGGAAGGTCTCAGGCGGCCGCAGCGCACATGTACCCCACACCCCTGAGATTACATTTACTCCGGGTGCAGGTTCACCACTGTACACTCCAGGTCTCTTCTTGCACAAAGCCACACATACAACACTCATGGGACTCCAGATTGACTCAGAGTGCACACTCATAAAGCACTCCTTCTGGCGGTCTCAATTGGCACCCACATTCTTTTGGTGCACGTGATAATCAGCCTATCACCTCAACAGTCCCAGGTTGCACCAAAGCGCGCACACAGCTTTACTGAGATTTACTCCAACTACGGTGCCCCAATATCCAGGCGATCCTCACCAACGCCTTCGATGCACCCCAACACGCGTGTCCAAGACTCACTCCACTTCCGATGCACACGTTGGTCAGGCGCTCCTCGCCAATGCTTCCCGTTTATCACGCCATGCACCCTGCACGTCCCAGGCTCACTCCACCTCTGTTGCACACGCCGACCAGGCGCTCCTCACCAGCGCCTGTGGTGCACCACGACACACACCCTGCTTGTCTGAATCTCACTTCACCTTCGATGCACACGCTGATCAGGCGCTCTTCACTAACGCCTGCGGTGCAACATGACACGCACCCAGTGCGTCTGAGACTCACTTCACCTGTGAGCGCAAGTTGGCCAGGCGCTCTTCGTCTGTGCTTCCTGTACACCAAGACACGCAACGAGCACGTCCGAGTCTCACTCCACCTTCATGTGTCCAAGATCACAGGGCACACCACACCTTACTAGTGTCTCAAGCTGCCACAACACGTGCCCACCACATCGGTTGAAGCTTTTTCTGAAATTTTTATGTTCCTGTGTTTCCTGACAGGGAGCCAGCTCAGCACAGAAAAGCACAGAGAGAGAGAGAGAGAGGGTGGATTTAATGAAGCCAATGGTCAGGGTTTACTGCCTCCTCCAAACCTGTGAAGCAGTAGCTCTCTACCTAACTATTCTACAGAACTCTTGGGAACGTGGCCTACTAACACAAATTCGAACTTGCTATATTTAATGGGCTCTGTGCTTCCCCCAGCCTCAATTTGTCCTAGCCGATATACTACTGTGTCCTTGTGACAAGACAACACCACAGACCGTGTTGCATTTTTTATTATTCTGTAAGTGTTATGCCCCCTTCACCTAGCAGTTCCAACTCCCTCTACTATGTATGCATAAGTTTAGTATGGGTAGTGTTTCACATATTTTCCTCTAACAACTTGCTGGCCTCCTTGTCTGCAAGGCAGTAGCTTCTTTTCCTTAAGTACGCACTATGATTGTGGAAAACCATGCTATTTTAGTGTTGTCTTAAGTGGAAATGTCTCGACAGAATTTGATGTTTTTTACATGTTTTTTCTCAATATCTTATCGGTTTTTAAGGCCGGACGCCCTCCACTTAAGGATGCCTTTTAGCAGCCTACAATTATTCTGTTTTATGTATGCTACATGTAAAAAAAAGATTCATTTTACTGATCCAGCTTTTACCTGTGTTTTTATGTGTCTCTTTTTCTAAATGCAATTGTCTAGTTTGTTTTATTATATCTCTTTTATGATTCATTTTTATGTGATCGAATAAAGATGAAATTAAAATCGAATGCAGACAACTGTTCTCAAATTGTTTCAAATATCTGGTCTGCATTATGTAATGAGTTAGACATGGGAGCTTCTCTGTCTACTAGCTACCATCATCAGACAGAGGGACAGACTGAACAACTGACTCAGTGCCTTTCAAGATGAAGAATGGAATAAGACATTTTGTTTCAGAGAATTAACTTATGAAATTGCTGAAGATTCTACCATAGTTCTGAAATACAAAAAGTACAAAGTTCCCCAAGAAATTGAGTAAATAGGCAGGAGAGTGTGTGGCAAAAATTGTGCGGAGAGTTAAGACAGGGAGCAAAAAGCTCCCTTGTTGGAACTGAGAGGCCTCACACACCCAGCGAGCTAGATGTCAAGCTTCATCATTGGCATCTTGCTCCTCGTCAGACTGGCGGTGCAATGTCTGGCGGTCGCCTCAGGGGCGCTCTTTGTCGGAGTTCTTTTGTTCCAGCCAATGGTTGTGTGCGTGTGAGGGGAATAGTGAAGGTGTAGTCATGTGGGGGTGGTGATATTAAAAAAGGTGAATCAATTCACAAGGTCATTTATTCGCATGATTGATTCCCTTGGTTAAAAGGTGGGAGGGGAGATAGAGGCTGTAAGGGGCACAGTGAAACTACCTCAAACCCCTGATTAGGTCGACCTGTTTCATGCGAGATTCGCAATTCCTCAGGACCTATAGTGGACAGTACTACACAGTGGAAACAAAACTAAACATAAAAAGTAGAAGGGAGTCAATACAACCTCTCTGGGTCTGTAAGGATGCAGGCCTAGTGGTTTCGCGATAAACAGGTGACCTAGGAAAGATGTGGGATAATCAGCCAAGTATATTTCTAATGGCGTGTATCACTTTAATCAACATGTGGTCACCCGAACTCTCCAAAGGAATACACACACTCATAGGAATGATAAAACACTGGGCAAATCAGCAGGGTGAGCCAGTAGACACTTAGGTACATAACAACGATTAAATACAACAATACATGAATGAAGGTGAAGGCTGAAGCTTACCCTAAAGGAATCCCTAAAGGGCTTCTCTGTCTACTAGCTACCATCATCAGAGAGAGGGACAGACAGAACAACTGACTCAGTGCCTTTCAAGATGAAGAATGGAATAAGACATTTTGTTTCAGAGAATTAACTTATGAAATTGCTGAGGATTCTACCATAGTTCTGTCATCCTTTCTTTTCATGTATGGACATCAGCCTAGAATATTATCATCCAATTTACATTTGTCTGTGACAGTTCCTTTTGTACAGCACCATATATCTGAGTTTCAGAGAATTCAAAACTTGGCACATGAACATTTAGAGAAAGCCATGGATAGTTATGTTATATAGGGGGCCACTGGTATTATGCAGCAGGAGAGGGCCAAATTATGCGACAATGTTACGTAAATTATGCAGTAAGAAAGGCAAAATATGCCTCAGAATGCGGAACATTTTGTAATAGTATTACTTCATTATTGCATCACTTTTAAACTTGACAACACTTTCTGGGCATAGGTTGCAGTACCAGTTTAACATCCAAATATATGTCAATAAGCAATGGAAAGATAATCCAGCTTTGTAATGGTATTTCTACTGCACATCAACACGTGTCACTACATCTTTAGTAACTTTTGAACAGTCTGAGCTAGAAACAATTTTTGGGGTGAAAATCAGCAGATTACGCAGCAGATGATGGATGTTGGAAGCCGGAGTCCCAGTCCCGCACTACTGTCATCAAGAGTGCGACCCGGGGCCCCCACTCAACATTAGGCCAAGTAAGGACACCGTTTGAGATAGCCCTGCTCACCCCCTTAGTAGCTTGGCAGGAGCAGCCAGGCCTAACTTCAAGGCTTGGTGTTCTGTATGTCCAACCACACCCACAGCAAAACCCTGGTGACGCCACAAATAGACTCTACATGAGTTTGATAAAACCGAGTATAACTTTATACAAAAGATATACGATCAGACCACACTATACATAAGCTAACATAGAACAAAGGGTAATATTTGTTTCAGCTGGCTGGTAGGTTCAAATCCCAACCACCGCTTTTAAAATGCTATGCTGGTCGCAATGCTAGAATTACACATGTTGCGACAGACGAACGATAGTGGACTGCGTAATGATACAATCCTGTGCTGGGTACAGGAGAAATAATACAATGCGTAATGATACACTCCAGTACCTGAAATGGGAGAAATAATGCAATGCGTACCGCTACATTCATGTACTGTGCAGTGAAGGAATAATGCAATGCGTCACACCCCAATCACGTACTTTGCACTGAAGAAATAAAGCAATGCGGGCCTCTACAATCATGTACTTTGCAATTAAGGAAAAATGCAATGCGTAACTACAATCATGTACTTTGCAATGAAGAAATAATGCAATGCGGTCCGCTACCCTCTTGTACTTGGCAAGGGAGAAATAATGCAATGCGTAGTGCTACAAATGTGTACTTCGTTAGGCAATAATAATGTCAGGTGTCCTAAGGCAGTCCAGCAGTTCGTTAGCAGCAATATGTGTATTACAACAATCAGACTCTTCGATAACCGTTGCCCCCCACACGTTTCAACGATAACACAGGGTATAGCTTCTTACTCTGGCCCATGTACTGCCGCTCCTTTAATCAGTACGGGCCCCACTCTGAGCCGAAGCAAAGGCTCACGTCATCAGAAGGCCTGAGAGGCTGAGAGAGTGCCCATCTGAGCCCACACCCCGCCCAGGTAGTAATTCACGTTACCTGGGGGCGCGACCTTACTCTCCTCTCCTCGAACTGGGCGTTCCAAGCACAACTCTCTCAACGGGCCTCAGCGGCTTGGCCCGGTCTGGGCCGGGACTGTTAGGAAGGTCTCAGGCGGCCGCAGCGCACATGTACCCCACACCCCTGAGATTACATTTACTCCGGGTGCAGGTTCACCACTGTACCCTCCGGGTCTCTTCTGGCACATAGCCACACATACAACACTGATGGGACTCCAGGTTGACTCAGAGTGCACACTCATAAAGCACTCCTTCTGGCGGTCTCAATTGGCACCCACATTCTTTTGGTGCACGCGATAATCAGCCTATCACCTCAACAGTCCCAGGTTGCACCAAAGCACACACACAGCTTTACTGAGATTTACTCCAACTACGGTGCCCCAATATCCAGGCGATCCTCACCAACACCTTCGATGCACCCCAACATGCGTGTCCAAGACTCACTCCTCTTCCGATGCACACGTTGGTCAGGCGCTCCTCGCCAATGCTTCCCGTGCATCACGCCATGCACCCTGCACGTCCCAGGCTCACTCCACCTCTGGTGCACTCGCCGACCAGGCGCTCCTCACCAGCGCCTGTGGTGCACCACGACACACACCCTGCATGTCTGAATCTCACTTCACCTTCGATGCACACGCTGATCAGGTGCTCTTCACTAACGCCTGCGGTGCAACATGACACGCACCCAGTGCGTCTGAGACTCACTTCACCTGTGATGCGCAAGTTGGCCAGGCGCTCTTCCTCTGTGCTTCCTGTGCACCAAGACACGCAACGAGCTCGTCCGAGTCTCACTCCACCTTCATGTGTCCAAGATCACAGGGCACACCACACCTTCCTAGTGTCTCAAGCTGCCACAACACGTGCCCACCGCATCGGTTGAAACTTCTTCTGAAATTGTTATGTTCCTGTGTTTCCAGACAGGGAGCCAGCTCAGCACAGAAAAGCACAGAGAGAGAGAGAGAGAGAGAGAGAGAGAGAGAGAGAGAGGGTGGATTTAATGAAGCCAATGGTCAGGGTTTACTGCCTCCTCCAAACCTGTGAAGCAGTAGCTCTCTACCTAACTATTCTACAGAACTCTTGGGAACGTGGCCTACTAACACAATTTCGAACTTGCTATATATAATGGGCTCTGTGCTTCCCCCAGCCTTAATTTGTCCTAGCCGATATACTACTGTGTCCTTGTGACAAGACAACACCACAAACCGTGTTGCATTTTTTATTATTCTGTAAGTGTTATGCCCCCTTCACCTAGCAGTTTCAACTCCCTCTACTATGTATGCATAAGTTTAGTATGTGTAGAGTTTCACACATTTTACTCTAACAACTTGATGGCCCCCTTGTCTGCAAGGCAATTGCTTCTTTCCTTAAGTACGCACTATGATTGTGGAAATCCATGCTATTTTAGTGTTGTCTTAAGTGGAAATGTCTCCACAGAATTTCATGTTTTTTACATGTTTTTTCTCAATATCTTATCGGTTTTTAAGGCCGGACGCCCTCCACTTAAGGATGCCTTTTAGCAGCCTACAATTATTCTGTTTTATGTATGCTACATGTAAAAAAAAGATTCATGTAGCGCGACATATGCTGTGGCTCTCCGTGCTTGCTAGCACTTTGGCTGTATTCTAGGCGCTCGGTCCATTTGCTGCCCCTGCCTCACTTTCCCTTTGACCCTCCATTTTGTTTGTGTTGCTGTTCCCTGGCACGCCCCTCCTCCCCGCTACCGCCTCCCAGCTGCTGCCCCTCCCACGCTCCGCCCCCCCCACTTTCCATGTTAGACAGATGTCCCAACGCGCAGCGTCCACGCGCTGCGGACGCGCCAAAGGTAAGCCCGTCTACGCCCGTCCGCGCCTGGACCGTGCCCAGAGCCAGACCCCCTGGTCCCCGTCTCACCCACCCCATCCGCATTACATACGATGCCCCCACCCTCTTAGCCCTAAACCCCGGCCGACTCCCCACCTGCGCCCAAGCCGCTCCTGGACACACCCATGGACCCTTCACATGCAACTCCTGCAAGTTCGATGGCACCAAGACCAACTCCTCATCCACGAACACACAACAGATATCTGACTCCAACCACCTAAAATGCATCCTGCTCAACACCCGCTCGGTCCACAAACACACCATCGATCTTTGGAATCTACTCGACACCATCTCTCCGGATGTCGCCTTCCTAACAGAAACATGGATGAACGCCTCCTCAGCCCCAGACATGTAAATGTAAATGTAAATGTATAGGCATTTATATAGCGCACTACTTACCCAGAGGGTCCCAAGGCGCTTCGACCGCTGCGAAACCCTTCCTGGCTTCCCTGAGAGATGGTCCCTTAATGGGTATCTCCAGGGTGAGACCAGGCATCCCCGGCGGTCTGGTGGGGCCGTTAGTGAAGATGAGGCAAGCTAATGCCCAGAGTTGCCGAGTGTGATCGCTGATCAGAGTGGGCACTGAGGCGAGAGAATTATCGAGTCCGCTGACCCTGGTCCAGAAACCTGCCGCGCCGGGAATCGAACCCTGGTCCCGGGACGTCCTCTGCTCTCGGGTCTGCCGCCTCTAACCAGTGAGCCACACTACATCACTATTGCCATCCCGGAAGGATACAAGATCATCCGTAAGGACCGCATCAAGCAAACAGGAGGAGGCATCGCTATCGTCCATAAGAACTCCATCCGCATCTCAACCAGCTCAGGCGTCAACCTTACCAGCGCCGAACACCTTCACTTCCAGATCCACACCGATCCCAAGACCACACTCAGAGGCACCCTCCTCTACCGACCTCCAGGATCCCGCGCACAATTCAGCGACGACATCACTGACTTTATCACCCCTCACGCCCTCCCCTCCGAGGAATACATTCTACTGGGAGACCTCAACTTTCACCTGGAAAAGAGCGATGACAGCAACGCCACCACCCTTCTGGACAATCTCGCCAACCTAGGACTCAAACAACTTGTCACTACCCCCACCCACATCGCAGGTCACACACTCGACCCAATCTTCACCTCCAGCAAACATGTCTCCTTCAGTCACACCACAACACTACATTGGACGGACCACAGCTGCGTTCACTTTATCTACAATAAGACCACAACTCACAACCATCCTCAACCTTCTCTGCGAAGAAACTGGAACAAAATCACCACTGACCAGATATCCTCATCGCTTCTTCAAAACCCCCCTGTCCACTCCTCAAACCCCGACCAAGCAGCCATTAACCTCACCCAATGGCTATCCACCAGCGCCGACATCCTAGCACCATTGAAAAAACGTCAAATCAAACTAGGCAGCAAAAACGCCTCCTGGTTCAACGATGATCTTAAGAAATCGAAGAAACTCTGTCGCTCCTTCGAGAAGGCCTGGAAAAAAGACCCAAACACCAGCACCAGGGACGCCTTCAAAAACGCCACCCGCATACACCACCAACTAATCCGATCTGCCAAGAAAGCTGCATTCAAAGACGGACTAGAGAACAACGCCCACAACAGCAAGGAATTATTCAACATCGTCAAAAAATTCACCAACCCCTCAGCCAACTCCAACGACATCACCCCCTCTCAAGCCCTCTGCGACTCCCTAGCTTCGTTCTTCCACAACAAAATCGCAGACATCCACAACAGCTTCGACAACCAACCCGGAGACCAACCCACCCAACATTCTGCAGGACCTTCACCCCCCTTGAACATCCTTAATGACTGGAACCCAATCTCCAATGAGGACACCATCCGCTTGATGAACTCCATCCACTCAGGATCCCCCACAGACCCATGCCCTCACCACATCTTCAACAAAGCAGACTCCATCATAGCACCACACCTCCGAGACGTCATCAACTGCTCCCTCAACTCCGCCACCTTCCCGGAAAGCTGGAAACACGCCGAACTCAGCGCCCTTCTGAAAAAACCCACAGCTGACCCCACCGAACTCAAAAACTACCGCCCCATCTCACTCCTTCCATTCCCGGCCAAAGTCATCGAGAAAGCCGTCAACAACCAGCTCGCCGCCTTCCTCGAAACCAACAAATCCCTTGACCGCTCACAGTCCGGCTTCCGAGCCAAACACAGCACTGAGACCGCGCTCATCGCAGCAACAGACGACATTCGAACTCTACTGGACAATGGAGACACAGTCGCCCTCATCCTCCTCGACCTCTCCGCAGCCTTCGACACAGTCTGCCATAGCACCCTTCTACAGCACCTCAAAAACATCGGAATCCAAGGAAAAGCACTGGAATGGATCACCTCGTTCCTCACCGGAAGAACCCAGAGAGTCCGCCTCCCACCTTTCAAGTCAGAGGCCACTGAAGTCATTTGCGGCGTACCTCAAGGATCCTCACTCAGCCCCACCCTCTTCAATGTATACATGAGCCCCCTCGCGGCCATCGCACGCCAACATAACCTCAACATCATCTCCTACGCTGGCGACACTCAACTGATCCTCTCACTCACCAACGACCCTAACACCGCCAAAACCAACCTACATGAAGGAATGAAAGAAGTTGCCGAGTGGATGAAGCACAGCCGTCTGAAACTGAACTCAGACAAAACAGAAGTCCTTATCTTAGGTACCTCCCCCTCCGCCTGGGATGACTCTTGGTGGCCAGAGGCCCTTGGAAAAGCACCCATCCCGACGGACCACGCACGGAACCTGGGCGTCATCCTGGACTCCTCACTCTCTATGAACAGACAGGTCAGCGCCGTCTCCTCATCCTGCTTCAACATTCTTTGCATGCTCAAAAAAACATTTCGCTGGATCCCCACCGAAACCAGAATAACGGTCACCCATGCACTGGTTACAAGCCGCCTGGACTACGGAAACACCCACCAAGAGCTTTCCAACCCCAGCGCAGGAAACAACGACATCACCCCATCGCAAGACCTCTGCAACTCCCTCGCTTCATACTTCCACAACAAGATCGCGGACATACACAACAGCTTCAACAACCAACCAACGCACACCATGACCGAACAACCACCCCCCACCACCACACTCCACGCCTGGACCCCGATCAGCACCGAAGACACCATCCGCACGATGAACTCCATCCACTCCGGATCACCGACCGACTTCTGCCCTCACCACGTCTTCAACAAGGCCGACGCTGTCATCGCACCCCACCTGCGAGACATCATCAACACATCCTTCGACACCACCATCTTCCCTGAGAGCTGGAAACACGCCGAACTCAGTGCTCTACTCAAGAAACCAACAGCGGACCCCACCGACCTCAAGAACTACCGCCCCATCTCGCTCCTCCCGTTTCCAGCCAAAGTCATCGAGAAGACCGTCAACAAGCAGATGGCCGCCTTCCTCGAGACGAACGGATCCCTCGACCCCTCACAGTCCGGCTTCCGAGCCAATCACAGCACCGAGACCGCCCTCATCGCCGCCACCGATGACATCCGAGCCCTGATGGACAATGGAGAAACAGCGGCCCTCATCCTCCTAGACCTCTCCGCGGCATTCGACACGGTCTGCCACCGCACCCTAGTACGGTGCCTCAGCAACATCGGAATCCAGGACAAGGCGCTGGAATGGATCATCTCCTTCCTCGACGGAAGAACACAGAGAGTCCGCCTACCACCGTACAAGTCAGAGGCCTCCGAAGTCATCTGCGGCGTCCCTCAAGGATCATCTCTGAGCCCCACCCTCTTCAACGTCTACATGAGCCCCCTCGCGGCCATCGTACGCAAACACAACCTCAGCATAATCTCCTACGCCGACGACACCCAGCTGATCCTCTCCCTGACCAACGACCCCGCCGCCGCCAGAGCCAACCTGCACGAAGGGATGAAGGAGGTAGCCGAATGGATGACGACCAGCCGCCTAAAACTGAACTCGGACAAGACGGAGGTCCTCATCCTGGGCCCCTCACCCTCCGCCTGGGATGACTCCTGGTGGCCTCCCGCCCTGGGCACCGCACCCAAACCGACAGACCATGCACGCAACCTGAGCTTCATCCTGGACTCCTCCCTCTCCATGACCAGGCAAGTCAACAACGTCTCCTCGGCGTGCTTCAACATCCTACGCATGCTACGGAAGATCTTCTGGTGGATCCCCACCGAGACCAGGAAGACCGTCACCCAGGTCCTCGTCACCAGCCGACTGGACTACGGCAACGCCTTCTACGCCGGTACCACCGCCAAGCTCCAGAAGAGACTCCAGCGGATCCAGAACGCCTCAGCCAGACTCATCCTCGACATCCCACGAACCAGTCACATCTCCGGACATCTGAGAGACCTTCACTGGCTCCCCGTCAGCAAAAGAATCACCTTCCGCCTCCTCACCCACGCACACAAAGCCCTACACGACCAAGGCCCGAGCTACCTCAACAGCCGAGTCAACTTCTACGCTCCCAAACGCCACCTCCGATCAGCCAACCACGCCATCGCCGCCGTCCCCCGCATCCGAAGAGCGACTACAGGAGGAAGGTCCTTCTCCTACCTGGCTGCCAAGACCTGGAACTCCCTCCCGACCGACCTGCGCCTGACCCAAGACCACCTCTCCTTCAGGAAGAAGCTGAAGACCTGGCTGTTCGAGCAGTAGCGGCACCCCCCCCCCCCCAGCGCCTTGAGACCCTACGGGTATGTAGCGCGCTTTACAAATTTCATTGATTGATTGATTGATTATACGCCGGTACCACCGCAAAACTCCAGAAAAAACTCCAACGCATCCAGAACGCATCAGCAAGACTCATACTAGACATCCCGCGTAAAGACCACATCTCCAGTCACCTGAAAAACCTCCACTGGCTCCCAGTCAATAAGAGGATTACTTTCCGCCTCCTAACCCACGCACACAAGGCACTCTACGAACTTGGACCCGAATGCCTCAACACACGACTTTCCTTCTACAACCCCCCCGCCAGCTACGATCCTCCAACCAAGCACTTGCTACCGTACCTCGCATCAACAAAACCACCATGGGAGGCAGATCCTTCTCCTACCTGGCAGCTAAGACCTGGAACTCACTTCCCACTCACCTTCGTCTCACTCAGAATCACCTAGCATTCAGAAAACAACTTAAAACTTTAGATATTCGACAAGTAATTCCCCACCCTTCCTCAAGCGCCTTGAGACCCTCTGGGTATTTAGCGCGCTATATAAATATTCTGACTTGACTTGACTTGACATTTTACTGATCCAGCTTTTAACCTTGTTTTCATGTGTCTCTTTTTCTAAATGCAATTGTCTATTTTGTTTTATTATATCTCTTTTATGATTCATTTTTATGTGATCGAATAAAGATGAAATTAAAATTGAAAGCAGACAACTGTTCTCAAATTGTTTCAAATATCTGGTCTGCATTATGTAATGAGTTAGACATGGAAGCTTCTCTGTCTACTAGGTACCATCATCAGACAGAGGGACAGACAGAACAACTGACTCAGTGCCCTGTCAAGACGAAGAATGGAATAAGACATTTTGTTTCAGAGAATTAACTTATGAAAATGCTGAAGATTCTACCATAGTTCTGTCATCCTTTCTTTTCATGTATGGACATCAGCCTAGAATATTACCATTCAATTTGCATTTGTCTGTGACAATTCCTTTTGTACAGCAACATATATCTGAGTTTCAGAGAATTCAAAACTTGGCACATGAACATTTAGAGAAAGCCATGGATAGTTATGTCATATAGAGGGCCACTGGTATTATGCAGCAGGAGAGGGCCAAATTATGCGACAATGTTGTGTAAATTATGCAGTAAGAAAGGCAAAATTTGCATCAGAATGCAGAACATTTTGAAATAGTATAACTTCATTATTACATCACTTTTAAACTTGATAACACTTTCTGGGCATAGGTTGCAGTACCAGTCTAACATCCAAATATATATCAATAAGCAATGGAAAGGTAATCCAGCTTTGTAATGGTATTTCCACTGCACATCAACACGTGTCACTACATCTTAAGTAACTTTTGAACCGTCTGAGCTAGAAACAATATTTGGGGATAAAAATCAGCAGATTACGCAGCAGATGATGGATGTTGGAAGCCGGTGTCCCTGTCCCACACTACTGTCATCAAGTGAGCGACCCGGGGCCCCCAACCAACGTTAGGCCAAGTAAGGACACCGTTTGAGATAGCCCTGCTCACCCCCTTAGTAGCTTGGCATGAGCAGCCAGGCCTAACTTCAAGGCTTGGTGTTCTGTATGTCCAACCACGCCCACAACAAACCCCTGGTGACGCCACAAATAGACTCTAAATGAGTTTGATAAAACCAAGTATAACTTTATACAAAAAGATATACGATCAGACCACACTATACATAAGCCAACATAGAACAAATGGTAATATTCGTTCCAGCTGGCTGGTAGGTTCAAATCCCAACCACCGCTTTCAAAATGCTATGCTGGTCGCAATGCTAGAATTACACATGTTGCGACAGACAAACAATAGTGAACTGCGTAATAATACAATCCTGTGCTGGGCACAGGAGAAATAATACAATGCGTAATGATACAACCCAGTACCTGAAATGAGAGAAATAATGCAATGCGTACCACTACATTCATGTACTGCGCAGTGAAGGAATAATGCAATGCGTCACACCCCAATCATGTACTTTGCAATGACGAAATAAAGCAATGCAGGCCTCTACAATCATATACTTTGCAATTAAGGAAAAATGCAATGCGTAACTACAATCATGTACTTTGCAATGAAGAAATAATGCAATGCGGGCTGCTACCCTCTTGTACTTGGCAAGGGAGAAATAATGCAATGCGTAGTGCTACAAATGTGTACTTCGTTAGCAATAATAATGTCAGGCGTCCTAAGGCAGTCCAGCAGTTTGTTAGCAGCAATATTGGCAATGTGTATTACGACAATCAGCCTCTTTGATAACCGTTGCCCCTCACACGTTTCAACGATAGCACAGGGTACAGCTTCTTACTCTGGCCCATGTACTGCTGCTCCTTTCATCAGTACGGACCTCACTCTGAGCCGAAGCAAATGCTCACATCATCAGAAGGCTTGAAAGGCTGAGAGAGTGTCCCTCTGAGCCCACACCCCGCCCAGGTAGTAATTCACGTTACCTGGGGGTGCGACCCTACTCTCCTCTCCTCGAACTGGGCCTTCCGTGCAGAACTCTCTCAACGGGCCTCAGTGGCTCGGCCCGGACTGGGCCGGGACTGTTAGGAAGGTCTCAGGTGGCCGCAGGGCACATGTACCCCACGCCCCTGAGATTACTTTTACCCCGGGTGCAGATTCACCACTGTACTCTCCGGGTCTCTTCTGGCACAAAGCCACACACACAACACTGATGGGACTCCAGGTTGACTCCGAGTGCACAATCGCCAAGCACTCCTTCCGGCGGTCTCTATTGGCACCCACATTCTTCTGGTGCACACGATGATCAGCCGATCACCTCAACAGTGCCCGGTTGCACCAAAGCACGCACACTGCTTTACTGAGATTTACTCCAACTCCAGTGCCCCAATATCCAGGGGCTCCTCACCAACGCCTTCAATGCACCCCGACACGCACCCTGCGTGTCCGAGACTCACTCCACTTCCGATGCACACGTTCGTCAGGCACTCCTCACCAACGCTTCCCGTGCATCACGCCATGCACCCTGTGCGTCCCAAGCTCACTACACCTCTGGTGCACACGCCGACCAGGTGCTCCTCACCAGCACCTGCGGTGCACCACGACACACACCCTGCGTGTCCGAATCTCACTTCAGCTTTGATGCACGCGCTGACCAGGCGCCCTTCACTAACGCCTGCGGTGCACCATGACACGAACCCAGTGCGTCCGAGACTCACTTTACCTGCGATGCCCAAGTTGGCCAGGCGCTCTTCGTCTGTGCTTCCTGTGCACCAAGACACGCACCCAGCAAGTCCGAGTCTTACTCCTCCTTCATGTGTCCAAGATCATTGGGCTCACCACACCTTCCTAGGGTCTCAAGCTACCACAACACGTGCCCACCGCATTGGTTGAAACTTCTTCTGAAATTTTTATGTTCCTGTGTTTCCAAACAGGGAGCCAGCTCAGCACAAAAAAGCACAGAGAGAGAGAAAGAGGGTGGATTTAATGAAGCCAATGGTCAGGGTTTACTGCCTCCTCCAAACCTGTGAAGCAGTAGCTCTCTACCTAACTATTCTACAGAACTCTTGGGAACGTGGGCTACTAACACAATTTCGAACTTGCTATATTTAATGGGCTCTGTGCTTCCCCCAGCGTCAATTTGCCCTAGCCGATACACTACTGTGTCCTTGTGACAAGACAACACCACAGACCGTGTTGCATTTTGTATTATTCTGTAAGTGTTATGCCCCCTTCACCTAGCAGTTCCAACTCCCTCTACTATGTATGCATAAGTTTAGTATGTGTAGAGTTTCACATATTTTCCTCTAACAACTTGATGGCCCCCTTGTCTGCAAGGCAGTTGCTTCTTTCCTTAAGTGCGCACTATGATTGTGGAAATCCATGCTATTTTAGTGTTGTCTTAAGTGGAAATGTCTCGACAGAATTTAATGTTTTTTACATGTTTTTTCTCAATATCTTATCGGTTTTTAAGGCCGGATGCCCTCTACTTAAGGATGCCTTTTAGCAGCCTACAATTATTCTGTTTTATGTATTCTACATGTAAAAAAAAGATTTATTTTACTGATCCAGCTTTTACCTGTGTTTTTATGTGTCTCTTTTTCTAAATGCAATTGTCTATTTTGTTTTCTTATCTCTCTTTTATGATGCATTTTTATGTGATCGAATAAAGATGAAAATAAAATTGAAAGCAAACAACTGTTCTCAAATTATTTCGAATATCTGGTCTGCATTATGTAATGAGTTACACATGGAAGCTTCTCTGTCTTCTAGCTACCATCATCAGACAGAGGGACAGACAGAACACCTGACTCAGTGCGTTTCAAGACGAAGAATGGAAGAAGACATTTTGTTTCAGAGAATTAACTTATGAAAATGCTGAAGATTCTACCATAGTTCTGTCATCCTTTCTTTTCATGTATGGACATCAGCCTAGAATATTACCATTCAATTTGCATTTGTCTGTGACAATTCCTTGTGTACAGCTACATATATCTGAGTTTCAGAGAATTCAAAACTTGGCACATGAACATTTAGAAAAAGCCATGGATAGTTATGCTATATAGAGGGCCACTGGTATTATGCAGCAGGAGAGGGCCAAATTATGCGACAATGTTACGTAAATTATGCAGTAAGAAAGGCAAAATATGCATCAGAATGCGGAACATTTTGTAATAGTATTACTTTATTATTGCATCACTTTTAAACTTGACAACACTGTCTGGGCATAGGTTGCAGTACCAGTTTAACATCCAAATATATATCAATAAGCAATGGAAAGATAATCCAGCTTTGTAATGGTATTTCCACTGCACATCAACACGTGTCACTACATCTTTAGTAACTTTTGAACCGTCTGAGCTAGAAACAATTTTTGGGGTAAAAATCTGCAGATTATGCAACAGATGATGGATGTTGGAAGCCGGAGTCCCAGTCCCGCACTACTGTCATCAAGTGAGCGACCCGGGGCCTCCCATTCAACGTTAGGCCAAGTAAGGACACCGTTTGAGATAGCCCTGCTCGCCCCCTTATAGCTTGGCACGAGCAGCCAGGCCTAACTTCAAGGCACAGGTGTTCTGTATGTCAAACCACGCCCACAGCAAACCCCTGGTGACGCCACAAATAGACTCTACATGAGTTTGATTAAACCAAGTATAACTTTATACAAAAAGATATATGATCAGACCGCACTATACATAAGCCAACATAGAACAAATGGTAATATTCGTTCCAGCTGGCTGGTATGTTCAAATCCCAACCACCGCTTTCAAAATGCTATGCTGGTCGCAATGCTAGAATCACACACGTTGCGACAGACAAACAATAGTGGACTGCGTAATGATACAATCCTGTGCTGGGCAAAGGAGAAATAATACAATGCGTAATGATACTCCCCAGTGCCTGAAATGGGAGAAATAATGCAATGCGTACTACTACATGTATGTACTGCGCAGTGAAGGAATAATGCACTGCGTCACACCCCAATCACGTATTTTGCAATGAATAAATAAAGCAATGCGGGCCGCTACAATCATATACTTTGCAATTAAGGAAAAATGCAATGCGTAACTACAATCATGTACTTTGCAATGAAGAAATAATGCAATGCGGGCTGCTACTCTCTTGTACTTGGCAAGGGAGAAATAATGCAATGCGTAGTGCTACAAATGTGTACTTCGTTAGGCAATAATAATGTCAGGCGTCCTAAGGCAGTCCAGCAGTTTGTTAGCAGCAATATTGGCAATGTGTATTACGACAATCAGCCTCTTCGATAACCGTTGCCCCCCACACGTTTCAACAATAACACAGGGTACAGCTTCTTACTCTGGCCCCTGTACTGCCGCTCTTTTCGTCAGTACGGGCCCCACTCTGAGCCGAAGCAAAGGCTCACGTCATCAGAAGGCCAGAGAGGCCGAGAGAGTGTCCCTCCGAGCCCACACCCCGCCCAGGTAGTAATTCACGTTACCTGGGAGCGTGACCTTATTCTCCTCTCCTCGAACTGGGCCTTCAGTGAGGAACTCTCGCAACAGGTCTCGGCCGGGACTGTTAGGAAGGTCTCAGGTGGCCGCAGCGCTCATGTACCCCACGCCCCTGAGATTACTTTTACTCCGGGTGCAGGTTCACCACTGTACCCTCCGGGTCTCTTCAGGCACAAAGCCACACACCCAACACTGATGGGACTCCAGGTTGACTCCGAGTGCACAATCACCAATCACTCCTTCCGGCGGTCTCAATTGGCACCCACATTCTTCTGGTGCACGCGATGATCAGCCAATCACCTCCACGTCCCAGGTTGCACCAAAGCACGCACACTGCTTTACTGAGATTTACTCCAACTCTGGTGCCCCAATATCCAGGTGCTCCTCACCAACCCCTTCAATGCACCCAGCGTGTCCGAGACTCACTCCACTCCTGATGCACACGTTGATCAGGCACTCCTCACCAATGCTTCCCGTGCATCATGCCATGCCCCCTGAGCGTCCCAGGCTCACTCCACCTCTGGTGCACAAGCCGACCAGGCACTCCTCACCAGCGCCTGCGGTGCACCACGACACACACCTTGAATGTCCGAATCTCACTTCAGCTTCGGTGCACGCGCTGACCAGGCGCTCTTCACTAATGCCTGCGGTGCACCATGACACACACCCAGTGCGTCCGAGACTCACTTCACCTGAGATGCCCAAGTTGGCCAGGCGCTCTTCGTCTGGGCTTCCTGTGCACCAAGACACGCACCCAGCACGTCCGAGTCTCACTCCTCCTTCACGTGTCCAAGATCACAGGGCACACCACACCTTCCTAGGGTCTCAATCTGCCACAACACATGCCCACAGCATCGCTTGAAACTTCTTCTGAAATTTTTATGTTCTTGTGTTTCCAAACAGGGAGCCAGCTCACCTCGGGCCTTTGGAGTTACAAGACACAGCACAAAGCACAGTCTCCATCAAGTAGGGGGGACCATCACCTCCAAGCACAGTCTCAACAGCCTCTTCCTTGGAAAGAACAGCAAACTGTAGACCAGCCCCAGATCATGAAGCAAGGGTTGGTCTTTCCCCAGCAGTCTCTTCAGTTGCTCCTTCCTTAGCAGAGGTTCCTCTTGACCCCAAAATGGGTCCAAGCCTTTGCAGTCCATTTCTGTTTCACTCGAACATTCAGGGGTTTCAGCTCTCATAGTTATACCCCTCAATGTCTTTGAAGTTTGTTGTGCTCAGAGGTCCCTGACCCCTCCCTAAATCAGTTCTGGGTATCTCCCTCCCAGTGTCACCTTTCTCCCTTTGATACTGGGGGTTTGGATCCTTAATCACTCAGCAGGAGATGGGTCAATTGGTTTATAGCACCAGCCCAGGCCTTTTCACCTCCCGGGTGTCTGCTCCCCCTACTCTCCAGATGCATGGCAGCCTGGTGCCATCTCAACCCCTCCCTGGGTCAAGACCTTTCCCATCTCATTCAGCAGAGACACACAGAAATGCTTAAAGCACAAAACTCCACCACTTTCTAAAAGGGTGGTTTCTGAACACCCAGTGACAAAACCATTTACATAGAAAGATGTGCTATGACACTGTGAGTTCATACATACTAAACTTCACCTCTCCATTATAAAAGTACAGTACAGAAGGCTACCAAAACACAACACCCAGCCTCCCCTATTCTATCCTATGGGCAGAATGGCCTTTCAGCAGTGAAAAACTAAATGGAGTGATTTTCACTGTCAGGACATAACACACACCTTAGTATATGTCCTGCCTTTTACTTACACTGCACCCTGCCCAGGGGGTACCCAATGTGTATGAAAAAGTGAAAGTAAGACCTGACAAGTGGTTACACTTGTCAGGACAACATGTTAACTTAGCAAACTGGGAGCAGGTGCTACACTGCAGGCGTGAGTTCCTTTCTCCGTGTGCTTTTGCATTACTAGCCCTGGCACACACAGTGCACATCACTAGGGACTTTACTAGTAAGGCAAACATACCATTCATGTCCAACCAATTACCATTACACTTTACATAGGGAACACTCGTACTTTGACACTGATCAGCAGTGGCAAAGTAAACAAAGCATCTAAATTGGCAACTCTATGTCAGGAAAACGGTCTAGGGGAAAGAAAAAGTTTTAGAGAACTTGAGCCAAAAAGGCCAAGTCCTTCAATGGATTCTTTGGCAAATACATAATTATGAGAAATTTGCCATGCTGCACAATTGAAAAGGTCCAGTGGCCCTGGTTATATGATGACAGAAATAGTGGTACAGCGCCTAAGTATAAGGTAAGTGAAAAAGTCTTGTTATTTGCAAAGAACTTACATTTACATATTTTACATTGCAATCCAAGTGTGTTAGTCCTTTTACCATTGAACAAATGTTAAATCAATTAACTGTAGATTTGAAATTACCAAAGTCTAGTTAACCCGCATTTTGTGTATCCATATTAAAACCATTTTCTCCAGTGACCGAAATGCTGACCCCAAATTGCTAATGGAGTATATTTGTTTGTTACATGCCCCTCAATACAATCATTGTGGGAAGAGTTGTTTAACAGCATTTCCTCTGCAAAGGGCTATAAGGTTCCACTGAACTTCACGTTAATAATGATGGGATATTATGATCTATGAAACGTCTATGTACTTTATGAGCTATTATAAATGGACCTATGCAGATAGCTTGAAAATGCAAGCGTTGTATCCAAGCTAGTATTGATATGTGTAAGAACAGGAGTTGCTGATATTTACAATTTTGATAAACTGTATAAACCTACAAAAAGATTGACCTAATTTGGGGGAAAATCAAACATTTTAAGCTGGTTGGAGATAATAATTAGATACAAGGTTGAGGGGCATAGACAAATCTCATTTATAGTTTCACAGAGAAAGAGTACACTCTCCATCAAACTCACAGTGCTCACACCCAATTTAGACGTGGGTGGACAGACAGCATGTTGACAATGAAGCCTACTCTGGTTTTGTCACTGACATCTGACAGACAAACGGAGTATAGGCCATCAGAGGTTAGACATCCGAAAGTCCAACCAATTTAGAGTGGACAGTCAGATGGATTTCCTTTTTTGTACTATTCATCACCACCAGGTGAAACTTGGCGGTGAGGACCTGTTTAATTAAAAACTAAAATGACCCCCACACCATGAAGAAAGCTTGCATGGTGCGGGGGTCATTGGTTTTATATTGTTCAAAAACAAACTCCCTTCTTTGGGAGTTTGTTTTTGAAAAATTAAAACTTTGTATAAGTTTGACATCTGGACGTTCATGTTTGCTGGAATCATCCATCAAACCTTTGCAACATTGACAAGAACTGCGAGGATGGCGGCTCCTGCCAATGTTAAGAGATGTTCACGGGGCCGGTGGACATTCCTAAATTTGGGGAACAGGATGTCCATCATGGCGATGGAGGATGAAGGGCTCCACAGCCAACAGAACTAGTTCAGTTATTTTTCACTTTTTGTCAAACATTTTACTCATTTGTAAAAGTAAATGTTTAATACACACAGTCGAAAATAACTTTTAAAAAAGTGCTTAGTGCTGCCTAAATGTATACTGGAATTAAAAGCAGCATTCCTGTCAGACTTTTCTCCAGTGTAAGTTGAATTCCAATTAAACATTAACTGATGGTCTGCTGAAGGTATTATTACTTAAATGGTGCTAACCAAATTGGGAAGTGAAAGAACATCGGGGCGTATTATCAAGGGGGTTTATCTCCGCTTTTTTGGCTTTAAAAGCCAAGAAAGCGAAGATAAAATGATCTCCCTATTACCTAGCTGTCGCTAACACCAGTTAGTGACAGCTAGTAGGAGATAGCGACCATCTTGGGCCCCACTTTTCATGTCAGTGATATTTATCACTAATGACATGCAAAGTGGGCGTGCCAAGATGTTAGCGACTGGAAACAGTCGCTAACATCGCTATCTCCTATTAACAACTTTTGGAGATATTCGCGCTAAGCGCAAATATCTCCAACAGCTAACACCTGCCCCGAGCAGTTCTTAGCCATGTTATCCAATGGGAGGTGGATTACATGGCTAAGAGCATTAGCTCGGTAATGCATGAATATCGCAGACTTTTCAGCGATATTCATGCATTGCAGCCGATTTTTATCGCATTTGCGATAAACCTTGGTAATACCAAGGTTTATCTGCGATAAAAATCGCCGCAGCTCAGCGGTAAATTTTTGTCTCTAACCAAGCAATAGAGATAATTATCGCTATTGCTTGGTAATATGCCCCATCATCAATTGTATGCAAGCCCATGGGTAGGATTCAAGATAGTTTAAAATTGGGCATTTTAATAAAGTAGGTCACAATCTTGTAGAGCAGTGAGTTTCCAGCTTCTTTCTAAATTTAGGATGGTGACAACATTTCTGATACTATGAGATATATTGTTCTAGAGCCTCAGAATGCACATGAAGAAGGTCTGTTGCCTACTGTTATCTTTATTGCACTTGTTTGTACATATCTGGTAACGTTCTGGCTCCTAGTGCACTGTTCATCGCAGATGGTTGGTTTCTTGGTCATGTACAATTTAAGATGGCCTTGAAAGTGATGTAGCTTGGTTTAAAGATAAAGTGGTCTTAACTTAAGTGTTATGTAGTTGAATTTCATCAAGGCAGTACTGAGTTTCATCTAGAATTGTTTTGCTTGCTATCATTCATTTAGACATCTTCATTCTTCATCATCCCAATGACGTTTTGCATACTTTACATGCATATGATGAAGTGCTTAGAAAGCGTTCTGCTTGCAAGCACATTTTCTTCGTAAGCATTTTATAATAACACACTAAATTCTGTTCAATAATAAAATACTGTGAGCATGCTGCCCAATCACTTTGTTGTCTGTAAGGAGACAGCTCTGAATTGGGAAAACCAAACAAACACATCAATGGATCTCAGACACAGTGCAAATGGAACACATTTTTATTATGTAAACTGCTTCTGAGCTTCGCTCAGCAGAGCAGCACTTTCATGGATTATCCTGGATGTTCGCCCATGACTGATTGCCAGCCCTGCTGACTTCCATCACTATCCTGCAAAGAACAGCAGCCGGTTCTACACCAGACTGGCTTCCTGATATATTTCACACAGGTACATGGGGAGTTAGGTTGCTCCAAGCATTCTGGCAGAACACATTCACATTATGCTCTCTATATTATAGGTAATGCTAGGTTGAAGTATCATTATGAAATATAGTCATATAATCATCCAATACCTCACTGCCACACTATAAGATGGCACACTATAAGCGAGCCAGGAATTCGGCTAACGTTCTGATAATATCTGTGGACTAAGGGCCAGATGTAGGTGGCCGTTTGAGGCCATTTACCGAGCGGTAATGGCCGATTTTGGCCGTTACCGATCGGTAAATGGGTGACATGTATGTAGGGGGCATTATTTTACTGAATCAGTAAAATTACCGAATTGGTAATTTTACCGATTCGGTAAAATAAAAATTCGGTAATTTTACCGATTCTGAGGCACCCAGATGTAGGTGGGACTCTTCAGAGTCCCAGAAGCCTTACCCAATTGGTATTTTACCATCAAATCCAATTTGATGGTAAAATACCGATTCCGGTGTGCATGCACACCTATGCCATGTGACAGGCAGACCTGCCCTTAGGGCATGTATGCCTGCCACATGGCACCCGAGCCTGTTTTGGGGGTGCCAGAGGGTGTCAAAGTGACACCCCCTGCACCCTTGTGAAAATCGGTATTTACCGATTCGGTAAATACCGAATCGGTAATGCCCATTCATTCCTATGGGCTTCAAAGCCCATAGGAATGAATGGGCATTACCGATTCAGTATTTACCGAATCGGTAAATACCGAATTCTTCCGAATCGGTATTCCAGCACATCTGGAATACCTACATATCCACCCCTTAGATTTACCGATTTTTAATTACCGAATCGGTAAAATTCGGTAATTAAAAATCGGTAAATCTATGTTACCTACATCTGGCCCTAAGTCCCCATATTTTGTTAAATTTGTTGTCCAAATGCACAATCTTACTTAATTAATAGGAACTGTATGAGATGGTGACACCAAAGTTATTGGTCAGGAACTTATTTAATGGATCTCCTGAGTAGTACGTACGTGTGTGCACAAAGCCACTAGTCACCTTATACAGAAATGTCTGTAGTATTAGGGAATAATTTTCCTCAGCTAAATAAGGAACCCCTACTTTTGTCTGTAGGTCGCTTAACTTTGGATCACCCCACTATAGTTTTCCCTTCTCTGAATTCCATTCATTAAAAAGGCAAATGCAGTACCAGTGGTTATTCCAGTAAATTACAGATATGGAGTAACACAGATGTTACAGCACCAAGGGCTTCCTCTTTCTGCAGGAGATGTTACCTTCATAGTAGAGGCCCACGAAGTGTATAAAACAGAGGTACTCTATTCATTGGTCACTTTTCCTGCAACGGATACCAACACTGGAGTATTTCATACATACACAAAAGCAATCATACTAGGCCAATACAGGGCCTATGAAGATTTAGAAATATAATTAACATTTCAGGAACACTCAAATTGGTTCCAAGGGGTCCTACCACCAGGACGTTGTAGTTAGCAAGTGACATTAAAAAAACATCCAAATTCACTTAAAAAAACAAAGGTTACAGGGACATTATAGTTAGGAAATAGAATTTAAAAAAACATACAGCCTGATTCATGAAGCCGAAATGGGCTCGCAAAGGGCCAGATTCTCAGAATCTGGCCCTTTGCGAGCTCTATTTTTGCATTTGGGATTCATCATCCCAAATGCAAAAATCGGTAAAGCGATTTCGCTATTTTGCGATGATTTACATTTAAGGAATCTCCATTTGAGATTCCTTAAATGCAATTCATCATCCATTTTAAAATTGCGAATTCACAATTTCGGCCCGCTATTTACCGCGAGGTCAAACCTCGTGGTAAATAGCGAAAACTTAGAAAAATGCTTTTAAAAGCATTTTTCTAAGTTGCATGTTGCACACAACATGTCCTTTGGACATGTGTGTGCGCAGCACCTGTTCGTATTTACTTTTAAGGGGTGCTACAGGGTGTCCTTTGGACACCCCTGGCACCCTTTAAATCGCAATCTTATTTGCTATTAGCAAATTGCTAATCGCAAATAAGGAATACTCCCCATTCATTCCTATGGGCCTTTTGGCCCATAGGAATGAATGGGGAGTTATTCCTTATTTGCGATTAGCAATTTGCTAATCGCAAATAAGGAATATGTAGGAATCGCTTTTGTTTTTGCGATTCCTACATGAATGCCGTTTTGCAAGTCTGAAATAGCGATTCCTTATGATCCGCTATTTCAAACTCGCAAAACGGCACTATGATGAATCAGGCTGATAGACATTTACTCAACAAACCAAAGGTTACAGGGACTTTATAGTTAGGCTCAGATTTCACTCCAACAAAACCATAGAAATTGAGCAGTTATAGTTAGCTGAGCTAACTATAACTTACACCCCTGCAATGCACTGCTTATGACGTCACATGTTACATCATCATGACATGGTCAGTGACATCACTGATGACATTTCAAGTGACATCACTGATGATATCATCCAATGAGCAACAAAAAATCTGATACTTACACGCATATACTAAGCTTCTGCATAGGTTAAATTACTATTCTTTCTGCAAGTCTGCTGAAAAAGTGGGTAGGGTTACCCTTGGCAATCTTGATCCCTTTGGTTAGTAATGGCCCATGAGTCTCTCTTAACCACTAACTGGTGCTGGGCAGAAATATCTCATCCCATACACCATTCTCAGACACTTACTGCACCTGTGGATGTCAAAAGAGAACTGGACCTGTATTCTGTGACCTGATAGGAGTCATGAAGGGCTAGATCTGCTCCTTCATATACACAGGGCACCAAGGGTCAGACAGTTGATATCCTGTGTAGCTCCAGTGACACAAAAGGCTACAAGATATTTGCTCCCTAAAATGCCCTGTTGGCAGGTAGTAATTGGACCTTGACTGGGCAGTTTTGCTCTGCCTGACACCTTGAGAGTCTCTAAGTGGTTCCCCTGTGGTCTTGGGACCTTGGAAGTGAACGTATGTGGTTGTTTGAACACCAGAAGAAAGTTTGGAAACTGTAAAAAATCCTCTCCTCTAGAGCTCCAGAGCTTCAGTAGGACAATGCCGAAATATTATCCAACCGGCAGATCCACCGTATTGGATTGAATTTCAGCTTCATCCTGCTCAAGGATCCCCAAACCTCTGAAAAAACAGCCAAGTTCAATTCTGTGTTTTAGAGCATTTTCAGTGGGAAATCTCCACAGCACAGAGCTCTAACTGGATCAACTTGCTTCAGGTATCTGGCCTTCAGTTCAGGGCTCGACTGGGAACCAAACCGGCCCCGGCAAAGTGCTTGGCTGCCCCCCTCCCCACCCCCCACACCGGTGGTTGGGGGTGCCGCCAAGCTCTTTGCCAGGGCCGGTTTTCGGACGATTTTGTTACAGGGCCGATTTTGCAGTTATTCTGCAAAAACAGCCCTGTGACAAAATTGGCCCCAGGGGCCCAAAACCTGCCCCAACCCGTGCGGCACACCGGGGGATTACCCGATGCCCGCTACGGCCAGTCCCGGCCTGCTTCAGTTCCATGGCAGTGGCTACAATTTCAGTAGCAGTCTTCTTGGGGAGGATTTTTTTCTCAAAAAGTGGCAAATTTCCCTTTTGAATTGGAACGTAGACGAAATCTGATCTTTTCTTTTTTTTAAAGTGACCAAGTCCCTTGCTGAAATGGAACTGAGAAACATTTTCAAACTTCATGACTTCAAGTATTCTACTTGGTGTATCTGATGAAGCCTCCATTGCAGTCAGCCTCAAATCAGGCCCCTTTCCAGGTTTTTCGCTTTCCACATGATTTCTTTAGTGTTTGTGTTTTTTATGCAATTTCTGCTTGAAACATTGGAAATCCATATATCTTCTACCTCTTATTGGATATTTGCCATTTTGGAGCCATTTTGCTTATTAAAGATGTCTTTATCTTTGTACCTTTGTAACTAAGCTTGGAACTTTTATGTTTGGTGTTTTGATGTTATCATTGTTTTGGTACTGCATACATATTTGCATTCAGTTAAGCCTGCCTGCTGTGTGCCATAGCTACAGGGAACTTGAGCTCAGGTTATTTTAATGACTTTGGGGTCAGATTCCTATTGTGTTGTGTCTCTGATTTTCTAACTGTTTTGGTACTTATAAATGATTTACGCATTTTCCCTAAGTTAAGCCGGTCTACGTTGTACCATAGTTACCAAGGGCTGTGCTCAGGTTAAAATGACTGAAACCTTTGACTGGACTGGTAATTGGTAGTAATAATTTCTCAGAAGTGACAGAATATGACCCTCACGGGTGCTGCTTGGCGCTTGTTGGCCCACTTGCTACCGCTTATTACCACCCCTGGCCTCTGCTTTGGCTTTCGGCACCATCCCCAGCGCCGTCTGTGGTGCACTGTCAACCCTCCCCTCAGGCTGCAGAGGACATTGTCTAGGATATTGTGGCAAGGGAGACTATTGTGGTCAGTAGGCCTCATGGGACAAGGACCGTCGTCCTGCTGCCATCTGCTTTGGTGCCCCGGTATCTTTGGAAGCTCTGGGCGGGTGCCAAGGGATAAGAGCTGGATGACAGGTGCATCAGAGTCATCTTCTGCTACCTCCTCTCTGTGTTGTAGCCCAAACCTGACTCGAACTTAGAGGAGTCGGAGGGCAGTGGGCCGCAGTGAGACGAGTGAACCAAGTTGGGCTATTGCTGGGCCGTGGCCACCTCTTTCCACAAAGCATGATACTGGGAAAGAACTGGACACCAGGACAGTAGCCTCAGCACAGTAAAGTACAATCGATCGGGTCGGTGTGGAGTTGTAGTGGAGAGCCAATATAGAAGGCTCACATTGCACAGAGACGTCTGACGTTATGCCGGTGCGGCTTGTGCACCAAGGGAAGACTAGACCTGCTGACTGCCTCCCACCCTACACTATCTACAGGCAGCTTAGACACCTATTGAAAAAGTGGTGATGGTCAAAGTGAGAACCAGGAACATGATCAGAACCAGGCATGTGGCACCTAACCTGCCACAATGCAGGTTGTAAGTCTAACTACACTTTGCAAGACATAATACAAGTCCACTAGAGCACAGCAGATCAACAGCAGTAACCAGACACAATAATAAATGTACAGTGAGTTAATGCTTTTTTTAATGTTTATATTAAGTTATATTTTAAATTATACTATAACTGGGCCACAGTGAGTCATTAATCTGGCGACAAGTGAAGATTTCAAACACTTGAATCTAATTCACTCATTTGAACCCAGTATTAAATAAAACAGAATCTGCTACTAGTCCTCATGGAGCACAGTTTGCATGCAGCCAGTGGCAACTGGTGACAACCACATTCCCCTGATACATCTGACACATCCGTGGGCGGACAAAGTAATCAACCTTGCCCATGAGCTCCCACTTTGGGGTTCCTCTCTGAGAGTCTTGTGTGGGATATCAACAAATCAATATGAGGACAAACATCTTGCTGCTACTTTACACTCATGCGTAAAAATATTCCAAAAAAGACAACAAAAAGACAAAGGCCTTCATTAGTAACCCAGGAATGGAAGACAGCAACCCCAGGATAACACCACGTCTGAAAACCTAAACAACGTATAAGGCATGCACGTTGGAACTAAGGGGGCAGTCAAATTAATAAGATCGGACACACATCCCTCCAGCCCCACCTACTAAAGGAGGGACATTAGAGGCTACTTCCCTAGGCAAGGCTTGTCCCCCAATGAGCCTGTATCAGGCAAGGAAGGTGAAGAGCTCTGCTAATAGTCGCTCTTTGAGTGAAAACCATAGGTCTATGGCAGGTGGGACCATGGCAATGTCCACCTCATGGCATTCTATGCTCAGCAGTGCTACAGAGCAATATCGTTTAGTAACACAATCCTTTCATGCTATTTTCTGGGGTTGAGTTCTCGGGTTACAGGCTAGTGACGTTATTTTGGCAGTGCGTGCTCTAATTGCTAAGGGAGGCAGGGGGGCGGGACTATAAAGATACGTGCTGTGCAATTGACATGCGCAGCGCGCATGCCTAAGGCAACACGTCTGTGCCCGTCAGCGTCCCGGAAGCGGTCAGATCCAGCCATTATGTGCGTTCCATTCCTCAGCCTCCACCTGCACCTCAAAGGTATAGTAGGGCTGAGCTGTGCCTGCTACGCACTCCTCATTGCCAGTGCCTCCCTTGGGAGGTTCTCGAGAATCCTGACACTATTTGTGAGTTTTGTAATTTCTCATTGTGCACCGCTACCACAGACACTCCCGCCCTTGGGCTCCTGGGTGGAAACACTCAGGTGGGCCCCTCTACCCAGTGTAAAAGATGAAAAATTAGTTGGCCCTTTGTTGAATGAAAATATTAAATTGAACCGTAGTTTATATTAATTTCTGTCTATTAACCTGCTTGCAATCAAAATGAGCCCACTAGTCATAATGAAATGTTGCTCCATGGTGCACAGCTGGTGCACAGAGGGTTAAATTAAGTTGTCTGAAATTCAGCTGAAACCAGAAAAGAATGGCAAGTGAACATGAACGTGCCCATTCTGCTGTAGCTCCAAGTTGTTTAATGATTCACTAGCCTTTCACCTATGTACAGAGCCAGTTCAGTCAGTTCAGCGAGCCCTTTCTAGGAATCGCTCACTGACCTAGGACGTGACAAGTTTGGCCTGCCCTTGCCCCGTTAAGTGAAGAGGCAAAGTGTTTGCTCAGCACAGATAGCAAGTGCGTCATTTGTGTGGGAAAGCAGAAAACACGGGCCTCTGCTGATAGTAGATCAACATTGCACATTGACATTTCAAGATAACCGGCCAAGGCAAGGCTGAAAGTCAGGAGGTGGTAGTTTAAAGATTAACCTGTAGCTGCATGGTCAGATGCGTCGCAAATAATGTAAATTGTGAACGTAGACATATTTCTGAAATGCACCTTGATACTGTAATGTACACGTGGACCTAATTCTAGCATGGTCACACCATGATGTTATTGTTAATGATTAATGTATCCAGGTTCTGAAAATTGTATATAAGAACTGGCTTGCTTTCTGAAAAAAACAGATCACTTTGCACTCCTGCAAATTGTCTCAGCTGCAGCTTTATTGGCAATAAAGCCATTTTATTTTGAAACCTTGAATGTGCCCTTCTTCTTGTCCCTATTAATAAATGTTATGCTTTTACAGATGGTGCCGTGACTCGACAGGAACTGATGGTCTCTGCAGGGGATAAAGAACTGCTGTCTTTGGATTCTTCAGGGGCCTTCCAGTCTCGGTGTAAACTGCGCAGCTACTGAGAGGACTTGTTTCCTGACACGCCCAGACGACAAGGCTCCCGTTGATAAGCCTTTGACAAAAGACACCACCAGCTTCCTTTGAGCCATCAGGTGATTTTGCCACAGCTAAGAAGGGTGCATACAACGACATACAACTGGTCTGAGGATCAGGTAGGCAGTGCTTAACTGCACTGAACTCAATTTTATCAATTGAATAGTGCTTTTCTAAAATACATCCGAAAGTACAAACTGAGATTCATTAGGGGTCTCTAGGGGAGGTCTGAGGGCGCCTTTAAGATGGTGCCTGAGGAGGACTGTCCAACCTGTGAAAGATCATAAAGATCCCAAGGACAGGAGAGGGACCGTGGGTGGTCGCTTTTAGGAGAGGGACCGTGGGTGGTCGCCTTTAGACAGAGCATGCTTCTGAAAGACGTCTAAAAAATAAAAATACATATGCATATTGTTGAAATAGGTCGTACAACTGTATCTTGCAAAAGTGTTGAAATATAGTATAAAAAAGTGTGTAAAGTAGTGTAAAATAGTGTATTTTAAGTGCACTTTAAAACAAAAGGAAATAAAAAGTGATAAAAGAGGAAAAATAATAAAATTAGTAACTAAATAAAATTCAAAATGCTTAGCAACTATTTTTGAGCACAGCTAAAGGCCGCAGGGCAGCCTTAGATGTCACTCAACCAACACCTCCTCGTGGCACACCAGCATGGTACGTGTCACGGAAAAAAGGGTACCATACAGCTATTCATCTAGATCAATGGACTCATTGTACCAGGAAAAATCCTGATTTACAGTGGCCAGAATATGGGACATTTGACAGAGCTAAAATGCTTTATTTAGAAGATTGTTTAAGGGAACGTGAAAAGAAAGGGAAGAAAGTACGTTTATTACAATGGGATGCATTTCATGCATGGCGGTCATACACCGCTAACAGATGGCCAGGGGAACCTAGGGCAATGAAAGGGAAAGCTTTGGCACATGATAGGGAAAAGGCAAAAGAAAGATGTGTAACAAGTTGTAGGGAAAAAGAAATGGAAATGGACAAATGCCTTAGAGTTCACAAGCCTATACCAGATGTGTACCCCACTCTACCTAATGCTCCCTTAGAACAGGAAGATACAGAGGATCCTGTAATAGAAGCATTATTGACAACACCACCACCATACAGCCCACAAACAATGCAAGCTTCATCAACATCACACGCACATACACCACAAGTTACATTACAAATTAGTAAAACAACACCTATACAACTAGAGCATACACCTCTTTCTGGTAGACAAGGGTTACGGATGAAAATATCAGACAAAGAACAGAAAATGATACACGAGTGGGTGATGGAGGTTATGAAAAATGATACTTCTACATGGCGTAGTGCAAAAAGCCGCTTCCCGCCTGATTTCACGCCTGCACTTCAACGCAGTGCTTTGGATAAGTTGGACAAGAAAAGTTACAGCTGGTTTAAAGAATGGGACAAACATTGGCCTGAGGAAGACAGCTACCCCCAACCTGACAGATTGTCCCGTGCTCATAACAGCACAATCTCAGCAGCAATAGACGATATAGGGGCAACAAGCACAGAAATATTAGATGCTGTCCAGATATTAGCTGAATGGATAGATACTCTTCTGATACTCGAACAAAAATGTACAAAACTTAAAAAAAGTAAAGATGAGGAAGCTAGTACTCATTCTCCTACTCACAACTTCCCAGTAAGAGAAGTACCAGGAAGTCAGGAAGGGAAGCCCACTATTAAAGTTCACACACCATGGTCAAATGTTGAATTACATAGATTTGCACTTCAGTTTCCAGACATTAGACAAGAAAGAGAGGAATGGTATAGACAGACAGAAATAATATTAAGAGTGGGCACTCTCACACTGGATGACATAGAACAAATGTTTTCTATAATATTGCCACCAGACATTTGGGGAAAAATAAGGAGAGAGGATGATGAATTTTTAAAAATAAAATGGGAAAATATAACTTCAGTAACAAGGAAAGGAGGAGATGATATATCAGATGATATTAGAGACTTACCAGCAAAAATAATGGCTAAAGTAAATACACTGGTACCGAGAAAACAAATATACTGGTCAAAATTAAATGCATGCATTCAAGACACTGAAGAAACAGTATCTGGGTTTTTCGCTAGAATACAGAAAGTCTTCACAGCTTCAAGTGGTTTAGATACTGAAAAGGAAGCAACACAAAGTGCACTTGTCTCTTGTTTTTTAAATAATTTAAAACCATCAATTAAAAAAGGGATTCTAGAGTACAACCCTACTTGGTCATGCAAACCGCTAACAGAAGTTTTACAATTGGCACAGTATTACGAAATGCTAGGTAAAAAGGAGTTGGAAAGTAAAAATAACAAATTAAAAGAGTTAAAAACTAAAGTTTTGTTTCAGCAGGCAAACCAGTATAGCGGCAGAGGACAAAGAAGCAGGGGTAGAGGAAAAGGCCCTGGGGGCCCACAAAGGTAATTTTCTACTTCCCCTACACAGCATACCACCACAAATGAACAAGCACACACACAAGGATGCTTTAATTGTGGGGGTCAGGATCACTGGAGACCTCAATGCCCACACCCCGTCAAGCAGTCACAAAGAGGGGGTGGGATGGGAAGATCAAGAGGCCGGGGAAGGAGCATGGGAAGAGCTGGATATCAACAGCAAGGACGTGACTCGCAACACGGCCCTACAGAGTATCCCCCCAACACAAATTTATTTGATAATGAACAAATACCAAAAATGCAGGTGCATCACCCATATGATGGAATATATCGGGAAGGGCCCCAAGGGGAATGGGACTATTATGCACAATAGGGGGGCCCGAGAGAGTTAATACAGAGGATGGTAATCCCTGTAGATCCCACTGGACCATATGTGAGGGGTAAGATTGAAGGTACACCTGTGGAATTACTAATAGATACAGGGGCCACCAATTCCTCCTTGACCAAGCAAAAGTTTCCAGATGCTCCTCTCTCGGGAAAAATAAATAAGTCAGTGGGATTCACCAACGTACTTGTAACGAGCCCAATTTCAGTACCCTTGAAATACAGTATAGGCCCACTTCAGGACACGCATTCATTCCTTATATCAGACAAATGTGCATTTAATTTGTTGGGATTGGACTTGCTAAAAAAGATGAATGCCACTATTAAGTGCACTGCAGATGGAGTTTTCTTGGAAGTAGATGGACCAATGACAGAGGAAATGGGCAACTGTTTCCTATCAATAGGAATACAAAATATTGCCGCACAAATAATGGATCAGATAGATTCAAGGATATGGGCAAAACACAAAAATGACACAGGGAAAATGAACATCACACCTGTAACAATTACAGTCAAACAGAATGTAAAATTACCAAGAATACCACAGTACAAAATAGCTCCAGAGGGTCTAAAGGGATTGCAGGATATAATAGCTGACTTACTAAAAGAAGGGATTGTTAAAGAAATATCAGGCAGTCCTTGTAACAGCATTGGCATTGGCTCATTACTCGAACCCCTATCTTGTTTTTGCGACGTCTTCTTTAAAACAATGGTCCAAAAAACCAGCACATACTTGCGGGATACAAAAAGTGTATTACGCCTCCTTGATCAGCTAACCATAGATGATGACACCATCTTGGTTAGCTTTGACATTGAGAGCTTATATACAAGCATTCCTCAAGATGCCACGTTAGAGGTACTCAAGAGGGCTCTGGAAAAAGAAGACTGGTGCTCAAGAACCCCAAGAGAATTTATCTTAGAATGTGCAAGACTGGCCCTAAAGAAAAACTATTTCCAATACGAGGATAAGATCTTTCTCCAAATAGGGGGGACTTCTATGGGCAGTACATTTGCTCCCAGTGTAGCGGGTTTGTACGTCTACGACTTTGAAGAGAAGTACATCCTGAGTCAGCAAAACCCCTACAGTTCTAATATCTTACTCTGGAGAAGATATATAGACGATGTCCTGACAATCTGGAAAGGGAGTGAAGATACGCTATTAAGCTTCTTCAATTGGATCAATACAAGAGATGAACATTTAAAATTCACTATTGTAAAAGATCCAAATTCACTGATCTTCCTGGACCTCACTATAACGAAAACCAATGGTAAACTAACAACTGCCACTCATTACAAACCCACAGCCAAAAACAATCTGCTCCGCTTTGAAAGCTTTCACCCTAGACCCCTCCGTGAAAACTTGCCATATGGGCAGTATCTATGTTTACGCAGAAACTGCAGCGAACTTGATGATTACAAGCACCAGGCACAGGATCTCACAAACAAATTGAAAAATCGGGGTTACCCCAACAAAATCCTGAATAAAAGCCAAAAACGGGCCCGCAATCAACACCGTGCGGCCCTTCTAGAGGATACAACCAGAACAGAAGAGGAACCTCCATTAACTTGTGTCACAACATACAATACAATTTCCAATGAGGTAACAAAAATCATAGGAAAACACTGGAGTATCCTCAATACTGGAAACTTACATTGGGAAAAGCCCCTCTTTTCATACAAAAGAGCGAGGAGCATCAGAGATGCAGTTGTGAATACCAGACCAAAAATAATCGCAACAGAAACTGAGTCTGTTTTGAACATATGGGGTCTGCCAAAAGTGACAGGACACTATAAATGCGGAAATTGCAGCGTATGCCCGTTCACCAACAATGTGAAAACATTACAACTGGAACCTAACAAAGTATGGACACTCAGGGGACATACAAACTGTAACAGCGAAAACGTAGTCTATCTACTAACATGTCCTTGTGACCTCAGATACGTGGGTATGACTGGCAGAAAAATTAAGACACGCATTGGTGAACATAGAAGCACCATTAGGTGCAAATAAACAAATACAAGGCTTACTGAACATTTCCAGTCGGCTAACCATAATGCTGATGACATTCGCTGGACAGTGATAGAACAAATAAGACCAGGAAACAATATAAACCAACGCCTTTTTGAGAAAGAACAAAGGTGGGTTTATAGGCTTGCCACCCACATAACTGGGCTCAACGATAACATCCCATGGAACTCAGTAATGGGGTAATACATAACCCCCTGTAATATGGCGTGTAAGCAATCCTTATTATGTTTCCAAACTGGTCTTATAAATTATGACAATCCCAAGATCACACTATGATGTCATATTTAAAAATAAAAATAGTAATACGATGTGTAAGTAAACCTGACTATGTTCCCAAACTTGTCTTGTAAATTATGAAAATCCCAAGTTCACACTACGATTTTAATATCCAAATCAATAACTGAAGCATGTGGACCTACTATGGGTACATGTCTTGTATAATCTGATACCTTTGTTCCTCTTGGTACATATTTCTCGCTCAACCTTGAGCTTATGAAGTCTCTTTAAAAACCTGCTTCCCTTTCCGAATGCGCGAACCGCCCCTGAGCGCCGTCCGCGTTCTGCATCACCAAGGCAACCGAAGCAACGCTGTAAGCAACGTGACCGAAAACGTCACACACAGCGTCATCGGGCACCACCCCTGAGCCGCGCACTGATTGGCTCACAACAACCCCCCAAACGGAGTACCGCCTACCCAGGAAGTAACGGTCAGTCTACTTCTAGACGCCGGTACCGCTACGGGTTACTCCACGGGGCATTTCCGAGTGCAGAACCAAGTAGGTTGTGAAGCCTGATGAGCAGAAGCCGCAAGTAAGTGCCCTGCCTCACAGAACCGAGACACGATTATCGCGTCCCGTAGCAGTACACGCCCATCTGCTACTACAGTATCATGAGATACAAGCTTTTCGATTTGCCGCAATTCTTTAGGTAACGGATACCTGCAGTCTTGGCCAACTCGATGCCCATGAAGCGCAAATCGCAGCTTCAAGTGTAAGCCAAAACAACCCCTTAAATGAATGATGTTGTGAATTGATGCAAAAACTTAGATACCGGTCAGAAATGCTTGGGCGTGTTGAAACGCCGCACTATAGATAGCGATTGCTCTCCCACACCCCCCCTTTTCCCCAGTCACGTGTACTATAAAACGAGTGTATTCAACTAGCTGTTGGATCTACTCTCAACACATATATGCTCCGGTAAACTCCGCCTGAGCACTTCTGTCAACCACCACAGACAGCCCACGGGTACGACTTGAAAAGCGAGGTGTTTGACTATCACTTGAGTACTCACCTAGCACTATAACTACATAAAGTAGTACCCTTGTATTGTGATCCCCAGTACGTTTACCCAACCTTTTATATGTTTTTTATATGTTTTTATTCCCACAGGTTTTTCTCCTGAATCCAGGAAAAAGCACTTTTTTAACACCAGACCACTATTTATGGTCTGTATTTGGATGAGGACTGGACACTCCTTAGCGTGGGTGCACCACCCCTTCCAAACAACACGGTCCTGACGAAAACCACCTAATACGACCTATGGTTGAAACATGTAGACCTATTTTAACTTGTAAATAATTCACATAGCACACTACGCTATTTATTCTTTTTCACACGTCTCGTAGCACCTAACCCTTCCTAAATAGGCACTGGTGCAACACATATTTTTAATAGGGTCCGAGCACTCCAGAATAAATTCTTGGTGTGAGTAGACTCGAACCCTTCTTAACACACTTTTCATAATTACCATTCGCACATATAAAAATCAAAAAAACCCGCTCCACTGTAACCAGGTGTCGCAGCACACCCTGTAGGCACTCGGCCTATGGGGTGGGACCCCGATGATGAAGCATGTCACCAACTAGGTTGGTGAGTGAGGGGTCTTCTATAAGGACTATGACTGTCCAATATAAAAAGGTTGGGGCAATCTCTTGCTAAAACCAAGGCCTTAAGCTCCTGATACTGAAGGAATCTCTTCTTGGTATAAATTCTTTTTGGCCCATAGGGGGTACTCCTCCACTGTTTGTCTAGTCCTTGTAACAGCCCTATTCTTCTGGTCTTAAAAAAGAGCGATGGAAATACTAATGAAAAAAGTTACAGATTCATAGTTGATCTAAGAGAAATTAATAAAATAGTGGTGCCACAGTTCCCGGTTGTCCCAAATTTAGTATCAATATTGTCAACACTGTCACCAGAAATGGCATATTTTTCTGTAGTGGATTTGAAGAATGCCTTCTTCTCAATTCCAGTAGATGAGGGTAGCATGTACCTCTTTTCATTCTCTATAGGCGGGAGAACGTTCTGCTTCTGTAGGGTCCCTCAAGGGTTCACAGAAAGCCCGAGCATTTACAACCAGGCCTTAAAGAGAGAACTAGACACATTCAATTTATCACCTAACTCTGTGCTAATTCAATATATAGACGACCTGCTGCTTGGTAGCATCTCTGAGGCACAATGTACAACTGACACCATTAATTTGTTAAATTTCTTAGCTGAACGTGGTCACAAAGTTTCACCTGAAAAGATACAATTTGTTCAACAGGAAGTATCCTACCTAGGACACATCCTGTCGAAAGGGCAGAGAAGATTGGATGATAAGCACATTAAATTGATTCTACAGACACCAGTGCCACGCACCCAAAAACAGGTGCGAGCCTTTTTAGGCATGGCCAGTTATTGTCGACATTGGATTGCTAACTTCTCCTTGATTTCAAAACCCTTATTGGCCCTGACCCACAAGGACACGCCCGAACCCCTTCAGTGGTTGCCAGAACATGAACAAAGCTTCCTTGCCATTCGGCAAACTCTCTGCTCTACTCCTGCTTTAGGCCTACCAGACTATTCTAAGTCTTTCCAACTCTATGTTCATGAGTCTGACGGGAGTGCTCTTGGGGTTCTATGCCAGCAGTTTGGTGACCACAAAAGACCATGCGCATATTTCTCTGCCACCTTGGATACTGTAGCCAAGGCTTTACCTTCCTGTATACGTTCTGTTGCAGCAATTGCCTTAGCACTACAACGTGCAGAAAGCATAATAATGGGACATGAAGTTGATGTCTATGTTCCACATGCCGTAGAGCTGATACTAAATAAGACATGTACGCAGCACCTCACAAATGCCAGGCTCACGCAGTATGAGATCTGTTTATTTGCAGCACATGTGACACTTCACAAATGCAACGTGCTTAACCCTGCCACTCTGTTACCTATTCCCACTGATGATCTAGTGGACTCAGACCATGATTGTATTTTGTTAACTGAGGAGCAAACAAAAGGGAGAATCGACATGACTGATATACCCTATGCAGATGCCGAGGGAGAATTGTGGGTGGATGGTTCCTGCCTTAGAACAGAGGATGGAAATGCATCAGCAGCCTATGCAGTTGTAACAAATAAAACTGTAGTTGAGTCCTGTAAGATACCTGAGTTGTCTGCACAAGCAGCAGAACTTGTGGCACTCACACGAGCTTGTGAATTATCTGAAGGAAGGTGTGTTAACATATATACAGACAGCCAATATGCCTTCAATGTGGCACATTCCTTTGGAAGACTCTGGAAGGAAAGAGGTTTCATTACCTCACAAGGCACAAAGATACAGCACGGAGTGCTTATCACCAAATTACTTAACTCCCTGGCACTTCCAAAGAACATGGCCATAGTTAAATGCAGTGCTCACAAGAAAGTTACAGACAAGGTAGGCCAGGGAAATGCATTTGCTGACATAACAGCAAAACAGACAGCAAGAAATAATTCAGCACTAGTACTAACGGTCCAAGAATTACCTGATGAAGTGAAGTCACTAGATCTAACAAGTGAAGGTATAAGACTAATGCAACAAGGAGCAACAGCAGAAGGACAGATGGGTTGGTCAAAGGACGGGTCATTTGTTCAAGGATGTTGGATGAATGACGCCAAGGATAAATATATGTTACCAGATAGGATGGTCTACTCTATGTGTTTGGCCATGCATGGCCCGGCACATATATGCAGGGATGCGATTGTAAATTGCATGGACAAATTCTGGGTGAACAAGAACATAAGAAAAATAGCACAGGAGATATGTCAAACATGTATGGTATGTGCACAGTACAATGTGGGTAAGACTGCTCCAGTACCCAAAGGCCACTTTCAGAAACCAACAATGCCATATGAAGCCCTGCAAATAGACTATGTGGAGATGCCCCCTACAAATAAGTATAGGTATATCCTGGTGGTGGTGTGCATGTACTCAAAATGGATAGAGGCATATCCGGTGAAACACAATGATGCCATCTCAACAACCAAGTGCCTGATAAAGGAGCTGATCCCACGTTTTGGGGTCCCAAAAACAATATTTTCAGACAATGGCAGTCACTTCTGTAATGAAATAATAAAGCTAACATGCAAAGCCTTGGGAATACAGCAGAAGCTACACTGTGCCTATCATCCAGAGGCCGCTGGTGCAGTGGAAAGAAAAAATGGCGTGCTTAAGGCCAAGATAGCAAAAATATGTGCTGACACAAAATTGAACTGGATGGATGCCTTACCTATTGCCCTAATGAGCATGAGGAGCACACAAGATGCCAAGACCAAACTCAGTGCACATGAAATTGTCACTGGGTTGCCAATGGTAGCTTGGGGAGTTCCAGACAAAAATGCTCTGCCTATGATGACGAATGAACTGTTGAATGATTACTGCATGTCACTTACACGTACTCTTGCTTCTATCAACCAGCACGTGAAGGGAGCCCTTCCAGAGCCGCTGCAGGTCGAGGGGCACAAGTTCAAGCCTGGTGACTGGGTGCTCATCAAAGCATTCCAGAGGTCCAACTGTCTCCAAGCTCGCTGGAAGGGACCGCAGCAGGTACTGCTCGCCACAAAGACAGCAGTGAAATGCACCAACAACAAATCTTGGATCCACGCCAGCCATATAAAGCTGGCACCTCCTGAGACTGCATCCAGCCAAGACCCAGGTCAGCAGCACATGCCAACAGCAGAACTGATCAAAGAAGAAAAAAGGTACAATTTGAGGTCTACAAAGAAGAAGGAGATGAAATGTCAGTAATTCTGGTACCTGATCTTCTGCAGGAAATAGATGAAGTACTACTATTAGATATTATCCTAACAGATATTTTGACGACAATTTTTGACTTTGAGAATAGCAGTGAAGAAGACAACGAAGACGCACTCATCTACCTTGAGGAAGTATTTGATCAGCTAGAATACCAACTAATGTGAGATTTGAATAGTATAGCATTACAAGAAGCCTTGAGTAGAGCACTTTCTGATTAAGAGGATTCAACTAGGGTATATTGCACACTACCACCAGGGGTAATAACTCAGTTGCAGAACAAGAAAAGTTTAGCACACTTCATCAGGGAATTCTTAGTAAAAAGTGGGCCAGTACAACGTTGAGTAGATGAACTGATCCAGGAGGTAGTTGTGAGTCCTCCTGTAACTGCATAGTGCCTGTGCCACTGCAGCAATTAGTAGATGAGCTGATCCGGGAGGTATTTGCGAGTCCTCCTGTCACTGCGAGCACCCGTGCTGCTGCAGCAACCAGCAAAGGACTTTTTCTAGATCATCAGGACAGCCAGCTTCAGAAAGATACATTTGGGGTGAGGTATAGTGGACACTCCTGTAAAAGTAAATGTGGCTGCACTAACAATTGATATTCATGATCAAAGGGTCGTGTCTTACAAGAATTACATGCATATCTTTGGGAGGAGAGAAGTACCAAGAAATACTCAGAGACCATCTGAAATATTAACGAATAGCTGTTCGCAATATATTCTATACTACAGCCTCACCTTATATGTGTTTATGCTTTTTGTGTGTTTAGCTTATATTATAGTAAAGATTCATAGTGATAATTCACAACATAGTGTCATCAATAGCACTACATCCAATTAAAGAAAGTATAAGAATAGATAACTATGGATAGGGAAAATACAGTTCTAAAAATGAAGAGAAAATGGTACAAGTCTAAAATGTGCATATCTGGGGTGATATTCTGTCTGTTATTATTAGCATTAATTACTGTATATCTATTAGATGTGTTCTATCCCATGGAAAAGTTGATCCCAACACCAACAACACCTGCTACAATACCTGCATACACTTTGTCACCTGAAGAAATAGCCCACAGAGAAGATATGCACCACAATTCCTTTGTGACTTTGTTGCATCATACCAATAAGATATTAACAAGGGGAGATTGCTGGATATGTTTGCAATTCCCAGCTTCTGTAGACCAAAGTTTGCCCCTGGTTCAAGTCCCACTACCGTTTGCAGCATCCTGTTATGCCATTTACATAACAATAGTAAAAATAGAACTGATAGCTGTTTTGCAGAATTTAAAGAAAAGTACTGCTGGTGCAGGGACAACTATGGCCCCACCTGCAGGAACATTATATAACAAATATATGGCAGATATTCTGACACTAGGGAACTGCACGGAAGTGATAGAACAAAATGCAACATTTCCCCTGTCTGACATCTTTAATCCGCTCTTTCCAAATAAGAATACAAGCATTGGGATAGCAGGCCCATCAAAAGAGACAAATAAGAATATACCATTTTTGAAGTTAAAATTAAGAAAACACAACGCAAAAGGGAGTATATGTATTAAGAGTAATGGGACCTATCAGGTGGGCAATAGTACAAATTGTAACATGACATTTGAAATGACGGCCGGAAATATTAGCATTCCACTCTACGTAGGTGACTCAATTTATTTCATTTGTGGAGAGAAGGCTTATACATGGCTTCCAACAAATTGGGGTGGTTGTTGTCACCTAGGTTTTGTATTACCTGCTATAGCAATAAAAGACACAAAAGAAGTACGAAGGGACATGCAAAGAAATGCACCACGGCGAGGCAGGAGAAGTGTGGATCAAAGAGATACAGCATCACAGATAGCGGGTGACATATTTAAAGGAGTGATACCATGGATTGGTCCAGCTATCAACTCCAGGGATATACGTAGATTATCCAGGCTACTAGAAGCAACAATAAATGAAACAACAAGTATACTTGAAAATATTACAGTAGAGCTTCAAGCTGTGAGATTAGTTTCGTTACAAAATAGAATGATTCTCGACATGATGCTAGCAGAAAGGGGAGGAGTCTGTGCAATTATAGGGGCGTCCTGTTGCACCTATGTCCCGGACTCCTCTGTTACTGTCAGGGAAGCAATAAAAAGATTGCATCATATAGGTGTAGAAGCACATCAGGATTCTGGTACATGGGATATAGGAGGTTCACTTTGGAGTTGGTTGAGCGCATGGGGTTGGAAGATAGGAATGGTGTTCATAACAATTTTCCTACTAATAATAGGCTGTTGTCTATTAATTAATTGCCTGCCAATGTGCTGTCAACTATTGGGACAGCTGACAAAATGCCAAGTGAGGAAATTAAAGGAAAAAGAAAGAATGCTGATGCAAACAGTCACTACTGAGTTAATGAACATAGACATTTCTGACAATGATAAGAATGAACAATATAATTATTAAATTAAGATATGCTGCGTGATTAAATTATTTTAAACTGAGGTTCAAAGGGTCGATTTGTAAAAGATGAAAAATTAGTTGGCCCTTTGTTGAATGAAAATATTAAATTGAACCGTAGTTTATATTAATTTCTGTCTATTAACCTGCTTGCAATCAAAATGAGCCCACTAGTCCTAATGAAATGTTGCTCCATGGTGCACAGCTGGTGCACAGAGGGTTAAATTAAGTTGTCTGAAATTCAGCTGAAACCAGAAAAGAATGGCAAGTGAACATGAACGTGTCCATTCTGCTGTAGCTCCAAGTTGTTTAATGATTCACTAGCCTTTCACCTATGTACAGAGCCAGTTCAGTCAGTTCAGCGAGCCCTTTCTAGGAATCGCTCGCTGACCTAGGACGTGACAAGTTTGGCCTGCCCTTGCCCCGTTAAGTGAAGAGGCAAAGTGTTTGCTCAGCACAGATAGCAAGTGCGTCATTTGTGTGGGAAAGCAGAAAACACGGGCCTCTGCTGATAGTGGATCAACATTGCACATTGACATTTCAAGATAACCGGCCAAGGCAAGGCTGAAAGTCAGGAGGTGGTAGTTTAAAGATTAACCTGTAGCTGCATGGTCAGATGCGTCGCAAATAATGTAAATTGTGAACGTAGACATATTTCTGAAATGCACCTTGATACTGTAATGTACACATGGACCTAATTCTAGCATGGTCACACCATGATGTTATTGTTAATGAATAATGTATCCAGGTTCTGAAAATTGTATATAAGAACTGGCTTGCTTTCTGAAAAAACCAGATCACTTTGCACTTCTGCAAATTGTCTCAGCTGCAGCTTTATTGGCAATAAAGCCATTTTCTTTTGAAACCTTGAATGTGCCCTTCTTCTTGTCCCTATTAATAAATTTTATGCTTTTACACCAGGCAGCCCTAATTAACCCTCGTTCTTTGGCCTACCACTTTCAGGATGTTTGGGACCTTGTCGAGGACGAGTCTCTGCTTTTTATTGCAGAGACGTGGCTCCGCGAGTTCTCCAACCCTATTAAAGAACTAGCCATACCGAGAGGTTTCAAAGTGTCCCGGGTTAATCACATAACAGGCAGAGGAGGAAGGGTTGCGGTGGTGTATAGGGATAAGTGGTCCCTTCAACGAGATAAGATTGTGAGAATTGGAGATGGGGAGGCTTTGGATTTTTTCCTGACCATATCCCCCAAATTTACCCTGGGTGGTATTTTGGTCTATAGACCACCTGGTCCCAGGGCTTCTTAAAGCCCTGGATAATATTATCATCCCTAGCTCATTGCATTTCTCTGACTTTTTAATTATTGTGATTTGAACATCCATTTGGACTGTACTGTTATGCGGGAGTTCGCTGATTCAGTTCACCTGGCCCAGCTTTCCCAATGGGTCACTTCCCCCACCCATTGCGGAGGACACATCCTGGACACTTTTTTTCTAACTTTCTGATTTTTATTAAGCCTCCATTTCAAGTAACCTGGACTGATCATGCTGTTATTCCTTTCTCCTGGTTTTTTAGGATCCTCTCCTCCCTAAAAAGCCCACCCAGCACAGACCGGTGCCCAAAATCAACCCAGACGCCTTCAGATTAGCTTTGGCAGGGTCCAAGCCAGACTTAGCCCACGATCAGGAGAAAGCGTGGGAAAACTTTAATGGCTGGATTGCCCAGGCGGTCAACCTTTCTTTCCCTTCCTTACCCCTCAGGTGAGCCTGAGACTCCCCTTCAAAACCTTGGTCCTCTGAGGAGCTCAAAACACAGAAGCTCACATGTAAAAAACTAGCGTGGAGCTGGTGTCAAATCTATTGTTCCCCTGCAAAAGGGCTGTTGAGGAAAGCTCAAAAACTGTATTATGCTGCCATTTTGCAAGCCAAGAGCCTGCACTGTGCTGAGAGAATTGCTCTGTCAAAAAACAATGCTAAAGAAATCTTCTCCATTGTACAGAGTTTCCTGGCACCTACTGCTGAAAGTACCACTCTTCCCACGTCGGCTGCCTGGTGTGAGAAACTATCGATCTTTTTTATTGACAAAATTCTGGCAATCAAGGAAAATGTTAAGACATCCTCGAATTCGACTTCATCAGTCGAGTGCTCTGCCCCATCATCAGTGTCAGGGGGATGACATGGATCTTCTGCTCTCTCTGCTTTTCCCCCCATTATTTTGTAAGATTCTTTGACAATTTTAAAAGCACTTAAATCTGGTTCACCTCTCCGATCCCTGTGTGGCCAGGTTTTTGGTCTCAGTACCTGAGACAATCAACCTAGAGGTTAAAATTCTGATTAATCTATCCTTGAGGATAGGTACTGTGTCTCTGACGTGAAAGCAAGCCGAACTCTTGCCTTTGCTGATAAAGCCTTCTCTTGATCCTCTGAACCCTACAAGCTACAGGCCAATTTCACTACTTCTAGCCATGGCCAAAGTCTGTGAGAAGGCAGTAAATAAACATCTTACCTCCTTCGTGGAAAACTAAGGCTTGTTTCATCCAGCCCAATCAGGATTTAGGGTCAGTAATAGTACTGAGTCTGCCTTAGATGAAATTACTGAGGCCATCAGAGAGTGTTTGGACGCTGGCGGCAGAGCAGCTCTGATTTTATTAGATCTCTCTGTGGCACTTGATACTGTCCCTCACTTGCTGCTTCAGGCCGCCTGTCTGACATTGGGGTGACAGGTTCCGCGCTGAGTTGGGTTGGCTCATTTTTGGACCAACACTCTCAGCAAGTATGGATACCCCCGTTCTCCTCTACACCACAAGCTCTGTCCACCGGAGTCCCTCAGGGCTGCACTCTGAGCCCTCTCCTTTTTAATATATATATGACTCCTCTGATGTATCTGGCAGAGGAGCTGGGTGCCAAGATCATTGCCTACTCTGAGGATACCTAGATCCTCTTCACCTGGAATAAAGATGACTCTTCTCCGGTTCAGGCCAGAGCATGCCTGTTGGCCATTTTTAAATGGCTTCATGCTTCAGAGCTTAAGTGTAACAAGGATAAGTCTGAAATCATCTTGAACTCTACCTTTCCCTCTCAGTTCAAAAAATCCCTCTGGCCGGCTGAATGTCCTTTACCCAATTCAGATGGCTAACCTGTAAAAAATCTGGGGATTTGGTTTAATGAGGAACGCAGATTTACCACTCAGATAAAAAAAAAGTAGCAGGACAATGTTTTGGTGCCCAAAGATCACTTAGGAAGTTTCTGCCACTTCTACCACAGCCTTCCAAAGAGATGGTCATCTGCGCCCTAATACTTTTGGGTATTGATTACGGGAACGCACTTTATGTTGGAGTTCCTGGGTACCAATTGAAAAAACTACAGTCTATCCAGAAAGCAGCAGCCAGGGTTTTTTTTAATATTCCTTGAAGATCAAGCATACAACAACATCTGTGTGATCTTCACTGGCTGCCGTTTGCGGAAAGAGTGAGATTTTAAGCCCTTACCATGGTGCATGCAGCCCTGTATCAGTCTGGCTCTGACTATCTCAGGAAGCATTTTCAATTCTACGTGCCCCAAAGAAACCCGCGTTCTATGGCTCAATTCCTGGCAGTGATTCCATGTTTCCGGCGGGTGAGAAAGGGCGGCAGCTCTTTGGCCTATAAGGCTGCCGTGGCTTGGAACACACTGCCTTTGGAATGGTGCTGTATCCAAGATGCTAAGCTGTTCAGGAAACGGCTGAAAACACTGCTCTTTGTATAAAGTCCTCTGTTTGACTCCCAATCTCTTGCAAGGTACCGCGCCGGGACACTCCTGAGTTGCCCCGCGCGATATAAATGCATATAGCATAACATAACAACAATGGCAGTTATGGCCGAGGCGGCTTCATTCCATGTGGACAAATTGGATGTCCAGGTAATGATCCTGCAAACAATAAACTTGATCATAATAATGAATGATTGGTATTTTGACCAATTAAAGCAACTAATATTAAGAGCCCAAGGATTGACAACATTGAGGAGGATCGACCATGGTGCCCATGCAGCCCTTGATAAAGAAATGGGCCTCCTGGTCTCAGATAATGGGAATTCTTAACCAAGACTTATAAGAAGAGGTGTCAAGGACAAAGGACATGCGAACAATTGGTAACAGTGGGGGGTTGAAAATGCAATCCAGCTCAGCAGTACTTTTCATGATAATCTCCAAGAGAGTGTATAATTCACTAAGAGCGCCTGCGGCCAGAAAGGACCAACCCCCATATGACGGTGCAATCTAGGAGCAGTCACACTCTTCGGCCAATGAACTGTCCCAAGAGCTAATACTTAAATAGCCAAAGACTACATGTGATCCCAAGGGAATTAGACCAGTTATTGATCCATCATATCCAGCAGAACCTCCTTTGTTGAGACAAAATAAGAAAAGACCAAAGAAGCTCAATAAATTAGGAAGGAAAATCAGCAGTACAACCCCCAAGCTAAGGAAAACATGCTAATTATTAAATACAGTATGGGACTAAAAAATGAAAAATAAAATGCATTTCATTGTACATTAAGCAGCCCCAAAATAAGTACGTCAGGGCAAACATTGCAAGCAGGCAAATGTACTAAAGCATCCCACAGCCTTATGAGGCAGTCAAGAAGAACCCAAAGAGAGTGCTACAGTAAAGACCATGAGGGAAGGGCGGCTACCTCTTAGGCCGTGAAAGAAAATGGAACCAGCAGAAGGGCAGCATACAGTGGAAGAAGGGAAAGACCAGATTGATCCGATGCTGCTTTAAGTCCACACTCCAAGAGGCAAGAAGCTGAAAGACAGTACACTGCCAAAGCACGGTAAACCTAATTTGATCCTCTGCTGCCAAGAGATCGACCAACATCATTAATACATGCTACCCCAGCACAAGGTCCGCCCTCAAACGATCATCTCATTGTAGAGAAGTCAAATAGTTTGGACACGGGTCCGGTCGAAGGTATCGCTAGGTGCCAAGCGGTTGTTTGGCATTGCGGGCTATGTGCCATTGTCGCCACCACCCCCCTCCCGAGACCCATGGGGTGTGGATCTTTTAATTAACAAACCACAGGTTCCTCATATTTCGAAGGAACACTCACATTTTTTCTGGTTTGTTCTTTTTTGCACTTAATTTTACACTCAACTATTTTAACTTTCACGTCCTCTGGTACGGGTGGGCCTTAGCGCGCCTACACCGCTGAGGTACACTGTTACATGGTCCTGATGAAAGCCCAGTAAAATCAATACACATAAGGGCAGAAACATGTCGACCCCACTTTAAGTGGGAAATACCCAACACATTAGTTGGTAAATTTCCCCACACATACCTTTTAATCAATGCCTGGCTAACCACAGAATAAAGTTTTTTCTGGTACAGCTTATTGGCATTTTTTAACTCACTTTTTCACACCACTGTCACGAAAAACCAGCTCTGCAGTAATCTGGCGTTGCAGCACACTAGGGAGGCATTCGGCTTCTCCTAGTGGGCCCGATGATGAAGCATGTCACCACCCAGGGCGGTGAGTGAGGGCTTCCTAAGAAATCCCTAAGTGACTCTCTTAGAGGTTGATTTCTATAGTCTTTCTCATTTACTGTGCTTCACGCATATATTTCTCTCTGACGACACTCTTTTTTGTTTAAGATAATTACCTGGGGGACTGAGAGTGCCCTGTCTTTTCCCTCTCTTTCTAGTTGTTGTATTTTTTCAATTTGAATCTATGTCATACAATGGGGGACCGCATTATTGTTAGCGATCATGAGTGACTGGTGACTTTCACGAGTGTCTTTAAAAATGGTTTCTCATTCCGTGCTTGTTGTTGTGATCTTTGCTGGTGATACCACAAGCATTAAATCAACGGGTTAAGGTTGTATTTTTTGTCAGCGGGTGAAGGCTGAGTTTTTGTGCTTTCGAACAAAAAAGGTGTCAAGCTCCAATTTGTGTGTTGCGTCATGCGCTCATCTTTGTTAAAAAGAGTTCCGCCAGTGAATTGTCTAGCGCGTCATTTATTATATTTACGTGAACAAAGTGCTCGTGCTGAGGTGTAATTAAATTTGAATGCTATGTGGTGCGTTATAGTAAGCGTTTTTGTGGACCGCGTTGTCATGCCTAGGTCAACATTAACTGACTAAGAATACGCTGCAGTTTGTACAATTTCGCAATCATGCATAATGCTTACCGATATATATCTCTCCGCGGGGAGATTGGTGGGCGTGTCTTATCCCGGTTGTGTAGTTTAAATCCCGATCGCGCGATTATGGTGTACATAAAAAACAGACTATGTGTGAAATGGTTTATTGGTATGTTATGTACAATAAAGTTGTGCCTAAGTGATACAAAAAAACACACTATGTTCACTGTTTAACAAGACATGATCGGATATGTGATCTTACACTGCATTGGGAGTGAAAGCTATATTAAAAAAATGTTGAATCATACACCAGGAATGGTGTATTCTGGAGTTTGAAGTTCATGAACAATTTTGTAATGAAACAACAACATTAAAAGCATTCTGAACTGAAGGTTTAACTTTTTTTGAACGTATTGATTTAAGTCATTGAAACCTTTAACGAGGACTATCCCAGTGCCCGGGAGACATACCCCATGTATATGGGGGTGCAAGCGGAGTGATATAATTCACACCCTGTTCAGAGGGTGATACCCAGGAGCACGGAACAATCGCATTCACCTATACCAAAACTCAGCCGTACACAAGCTGATCCAAAAATAATCAAAGCATTCCCCTGACTGCATGGAGAAACCCGGCACATCGCCTATCGAACCAATGCATCTTGGTTCGATGCACTATCTTTGGAACCGCCGCATCACCACCACTGGGTGAAGAAAATCGACGCATCACCTTGACTGCGCAATCAACTCTGAAGCATCACATGGCTGCACCCTGCATCTTGCAGTTGCGACCAGAATCAAGGTACTTTCTTCAGCAGGCCATGCATGGCTCCTGTATATGGCCCATGCTCCATCAAGATTGGCCTGAACTCTTGACTGTGCCCCGGTCCAGCATGACCAAATTACCTCCACAGGCGCCTATTGCTTCTAAGCACTAATTTTACATTTAATCTTTACAAATACATATCTCAACTTTTACATATTGGTTTTTGACAATTTGTTCTGGATTTATTTATAAGATCATAATCTATTTTTCTAAACAGGCGTGGAGTCTTTTTGTGGTGTTTTCCCTGTCAATTCAATTCAATTTTATTGAGTATATGATTTGGAACTCCATAGAGATCCACATATAACAAAGTGACAAAAGAGCAGTATGAGGATAAAACAACATATTAAACCAGCTTATTATTGACATGATATTACAAATAAATTTTCATGCAAATCATTTAATACAATTCTAAAAAGCATTAAAAAAATTAAAAAATTCTATTGCAAAAAATTTCATTGGGAGGACAGAAAATAGCATCAATGAGAGACCTTGCCGATAAAATGCCCAATTGTATGCATATTGGTCTAACCCATGAACGACGATAAGCCGTTAGGACAGGACAAACTAGCAAAACATGTACAGTATCTTGGACCAAATTATTACAGAAACTGCATATGTTGGTTATAAGGAAGGAGATCCTGCCTTAAAAGTAGCCAAAAACGGCGCAAACCATGGGGCATGTTCCAAGAGGCATAAGGTTGTAATTGTCTAAATAGATATGAATTAACAACTTGAGTGACCCCCTTCTTTAAAATAGTAGAGTTGCGATCCCTTTCGAAGCTTAACTTCCATGTTGCCTGTTTTAATGTAGTTTTTAGCTGCTGCACAGAAAGGTCAAAAAGGGTTGCTTCCTCCAGATCCAAGAGTATAATAGCCTTCCTAAAGTTCTTTATGAGTAACGAATACTCTTTTAGGGGGCCCATTAACTCTTTTTTAATGAGAGATCTTAGTGTGGCTGGATTTCCTTTAATCAAACAGGCAACCCAGCGAATAACTCCTGCCAAACCCTGTACCCAGCTACTTCTTAAGCCGAATTCTAATCGAAGGGATGCTGCAGTGCAACTGTTATTGACTGAAGTTAGATTTCTCAAGAGGGAACCCTCAGTAATGTCCAAAAAACCCCATTCACCTAAATCAATGAGTTCTATACCGTAGAGCAAGGTTGCAGGGATTTTTGCCCGGAATGCCTCTAAAAGATGCACAAAGTGTCTTTTACCGGTTGATTTATATAAGGCTCTCAGCCCATTTCCCTGTGACTTTGCTTTGCGGGAACTGTTATCTATATGGGGTTTATTACTTAAGTTGCTACTAACTATTTTACCTAAAAATACATATGATTTACTTAAGTTGCTACTAACTATTTTACCTAAAAATACATATGATTGTACACTTTCCAATTTTTGACCTCCCAGCTCCCAACTAATGTGACCCAATTTCTGTTTTTTCCTCCCCTCCATACACATTACTTTGCTCTTAGAAATATTTATTTTCAGATAGTGTGCTTCGGAGAATACGTGTAGGGCATGCAGACGGTTATTAAGGCCTTTCGGGGTAAGGTCTAAGACTAATATGTCATCTGCATACATTAAACAAGAAATGTATGTGTCTCCCAAGCGCGGAGCAATTCCTTCACAGAGGGATATAGTGCTGGGAAGGTCACTAACATAAAGGGAAAACAAAAGGGGAGCTAATAGACAGCCCTGTTTGAGACCATTGGCAGAGGGGATGGGCTGGGATAAACCCCTTTCTCCCCCCAATAGTACTCTACACTTAGTATTGTCTGCAAGTCCTGTACCAACTCTAGAAGCCTGGGTGGCATTCCGAGAGCAGATAGTTTTTTCCACAGCAGTTGTCGGTCGACCTTATCGAAGGCTGTGTAAAAATCTATAAATGCCACATAGACTCTCCCTTTTCTGGCTCTAATATATTTATCGGTTATTACCTGGAGGGCTGTTAAATTATCCATGGTACTGTGGTTCTTCCTAAAACCAGTCTGTTCGAGAGGGAGTATGTTTGAATGATCCACCCAGTCATTTATTCGCTTCAGCAAACATCTTGTAAAGACCTTGCCGATTGCATCCAACAATGCAATCTGGCGATAGTTTTGAGGGGACAAGCGATCACCCTTCTTAAACAGTGGAACCAGGATGCTTCCCTTCCAGGAAGGAAGAACCTTGCCTCTCAATAGGCAAATATTAAATACGGGACAGAGTAATTTACTCCATTTGGCCCCACTTTGCTTTAGTATAGAAATGGGCAATTCATCGGTGCCCATTGCCCCAGAGCGCCGCATTTCTCTGATGGCTAGGTCTATGTCTTTTTCTGAGAATGGTACCAAGGGCAGACTGATCTCCTTTGGCCATGGTTGTGGGGCCGCAGAGCTATTACTTGCATAGAGGTTAGAAACAAAGTCCACCCATATTTGTTCCTCAATTGGGATGGGTAAAGGTCTTGTTCTCAATCTACACCCCTCGCCTATAAGGGACCAAAACTGCCTAATTTCCCCGTTAATAGAGGCTTCTCTTATTTTTATCCAGATGGCATCCTCTTTTTCTTTACGTATTGTGAACGATAACCTTCTCCTTTTCCTTTTTAGCAATGACATTTTTCGTGCTGTATCAGCAGACGTAACTAAATATTGAGCCCTTACTAATTTGTTGATTTCTATATTAAGCAATCTCAGGGGGCTTGGGAGTATTCTAGCAGACTTTTTCTTATTAGAGTTTTTAGCCACCGCTATTACTGCCTTCATAAACAAAGAAACGTTTTCAATTTCCAAACCGTACCAGGAAGGAAGATCATTTATTGCTACATCGAGCATTCCCTCCAAATTTCGTTGAGCTCTTGCATTCCAATGACACCTTCCTGATTTAACGCCAAAGTTTACCCATTCACTATTTAAAGACCACTGATCACATTTAGGGGGCTTTACATTCACAAAGATAGTAAGTATTTTGTGGTCACTGAACGGAGTTTCAATAATACTGAGATCCTTCAGTAGCTCAAATGAGTGAGTCCCCACTATTACATAGTCCAAAATCGATTCACCCTGATAGGATTTATGCGTGAAGTTGGCAGTCTTGCTGTTTGATGTTTGCACAAATACTTTACACATTGCCTCTTAAGTTAAGCCTGCCTGCTCTGTGCCAACCGGCCAGAGGCTGAGCAAAGGTTAATTTATGGTGTATATCTGACTTACCCTGACCAGGATTTTGGTTCCTAATTGGACAGGGTGCATACCTTTGCCAACCAGAACCCCAATTTCTAGCAGCAGAAAAGTGAGCAAATAATAAGAAATCAAGTAGAAAAGGTGATTGTCTAATGCAGACAAACAGGGATACTGGCCCTAACGGTTTTCCAGCAGCAATATTCAAATGGCAACCCAAAAAATAGGCTAAGGAAATATCTCCAATTTTCAACCTTATACCTTTGGTGCATTAATCCCAGAAAACTAGAGAGGCTCACCTTTAGATCCAATACACAAAAAAGAGATCATACAAACCCTGAGAGCTACAGGTCGATTGCGCTTCAAATATAGAAGAAAAATGCTTTGCAAAATCTTAAACAGATAATAGGAAAAATGGGCAGCAAATAAAAACCTAATGCCCCCCTGCCAAAAAAAGCTTCAGGAAGGCAGCCACATAAAGAACAACCTGCTCTGTATTTCTTATTTGATATGAGGAGCCATCCAGGGAGAAAATAAATTTTTATTTCTCTGATTAATTGACTTTGTTGCTGGTTTTGTCAATGTTCCAAGCTCTGGGCCAAACTGAATAAATGGGGAAACCCATATCCCCTACTTAAGGACATAATATCCCTATATAGGAGCACATGGGCAAAAGTGAAAGTGACTGTTGGCTGGGTTACATCGACCAAGGTGGAAGAATGCCCGCTACATTCTTTGCTGTTCAATGTTTATTTATCTGACCTACAAGACAATGTAGAAGAAACAGGAGCATTTCCCCAAAAATATCAACACACAAAATACAGCTGGTACAGTATACGGACAACACTGTGCTATAAGATCAGACACAAATTGGGCTCCAGAGACTATTTGAAACCCTGGGTAAATATTGTGAAGACAAGAAACTGCAGATCAACATGGCAAAACCCAAAGTGATGACTGCCAGGCACAAGATAACCAAGAGTGAAGCATGGGCATGTCAAAGGAACAGAATCGAGAAGGTCTCCACCTACAAATATGAAGGCAGGTGGCTGGACAGTCGGGAGCGACATACAGCACACATAGGGGCATATATACAATAAAGTGAAGTGTGCTATTAACCCAAGATGCAAACGACAGGCTTCCTCACTTTAGAAATGCAGGGTTGCACCGTATTTACTAGAATATGGTGCAGCCCTGCATTTCCCCCTGCGCTGGCAGATAGTGTGTTAATGATCTCTGAAAAATTGGTACCGAATGCATTTTGAATATTTTTGTGTTGTGTATTTTTTCAGACTCTTCATGTCATCTTAAAATTCGTCCTGAGGAAGGTGGAGCATATATGCGATACCCCCCAAAATGCGTCGACACTCTTTTTTCTTAAAGATTATTGGGTTTTATTGAATCATACTGCTTTCAGTATTGTTTTTTAGTGTATTTTTATATGAATTAGGAACCATTGTTAAATGTTCAACGTATTTGTTTGTACAAATAATGAGTTGTTACTCACCACGATATGGATGCTGTATTTTAACTGTTTTCACAGCACACGCAATATAACATATATTACAAAAAAATGTTTACGAAAACTTGTAAATAAATCAGAGGATTATATATATTTTTAACACACTGTCTTAGTGATCCTCCATTCCACTTTATTATTATGTTCCTTTCTTATCCTAACGACCTCTTGGTACTTCATGATATATTTGCTTCTGTGTGTCTGAGTAAGAGTTTGTGTGAGTTATTTGTGATATTGAGATTTATGTGGGGGGACTACATACTGTTGGTCAAAGGGAACAAGTTCCGGTATTAGTGGACAGTCAGGCGGCGACATACAGCACACATAGGGGCATATTTACAATAAAGTGAAGTGTGCTATTAAGCCAAGAAGGCAAACGACACGCTTCATCACTTCAGAAACGCAGGGCTGCACCGTATTTACTAGAATATGGTGCAGCCCTGCATTGCCCCCTGCGCTGGCACTAACTTTAGCTGCCTAGCGCCAACGCCGGCACCCATGCACCATAGTGCAAGGGTGCCTTTGTTGAGGGGAAGATTGTTTATGTGCTGGAAGGTCCTCCTTCCTGCACATAAACAATCTATAAATGCTGTTTTGTAACTTCTATGTGTGCTTTAATGCAGCACACATAGAAGTTACAAAACAGCATTTTTTTTAAATGATTGTTTATGTGCAGGAAGAGGGACCTCCTGCACATAAACAATTGAGAGAGCGCAATTTGAATAAAACATATATATGAGTCATATTTACAAGCACATCGTATAAACGTAGGAATGAAATGTATATCGTAACATGAAGTTGACACTTATAGCATATAATTAACAGATGTAATCAAAGTAATATAGGAAATGTAACTGTATTTACTTTAGAACATGTATTAGATTTAGAAGGCCCGTATACGTAGTGGGCTAATGTAGAATGTGTAGAAATGCTTACGAAATGTAGAACGTGCAAAGTAGAATTCATGTACGTGTGTAACTTTAAATGGAGAAACGGCGTGAAATGTAACATGGAGAAATGTGCAGGGAACATACACGGCGATGTAACAAATGAGAATATAAAGTTATACTCTGTGTAATCTATATTCTATGTACAATGTATTCACTTATACGTAAAGGAGTTGCTAAATGCGATTGTATATAAATGTGTGTTAAAGGTTATACTGTGTAGAAGAAGTTAGTAGGAATGTTAGAAGAGTTTAGGTCATTTGTGATTTTAACCTGACTGACCAAGGGTTCGCAGGAGGGTAGTCTGTTGTTTGTAATTTAGTGGGCTCACAGGAGTCGTGAATAGCCTTGCTGTGAACGTGAGAGCCAAGGAGTCTAGTTCTTGTTAGATTTAAGGTGACAATGCCGGACAAAGTTTATTGCCTAAACGTGAGAGGAGACACTTGGAATTTGAGTCTTGTTTTGAAATGACCATTCACAGGACCAAGAAAGGTTATATACATAGTCATAAAGATTAAAGTTCTGCTGAGGTTATAGACTTTTGATCCGAAGTGTCAAATGAAGTCACCAACAAGAAGACGAAGATGGCGTCTAAAGAAGAAAGGTCAACTTAACGGACGACGCGAAAGAGACGAAGCAAGAAAAAGCTAGAAGATGACCTCACGGGGAAAGTCCGTGGTGGGCGTTGAAGGGGCGTTCCACCCACACTGTGATTGTGTATTTTAGGGACAGCACCCCGGGGAGAAGATAGCGAAGGCGAAAGCTAATTGCTCAGAGCGAGAACAGAGAAAAGGGCGAAGAGCAGATGACTTGAGCAGATGCGCTGAGAGAGATCAGAGCGCAAGAGAGCAGTAGGCCGAGGACCCTTAGAGAGCGGATGGGTAGGCAGCGAGGGTACTGCTTCTTAAACTTAAGTTACCTTTAGAGGCTAAGAGAGTTTGAACTTCTTTGGGAATCAAACTGCTGACACCTTTTTTAGGTTAGGAACTTGCGAAATAGGGATATCACGTAGTACAGAGTAGGGACAGATTTAACTTGATTATTTTTCTCTTTCTGTAGATGACGCAAAGGAACCACGTCATATCAATGCTTTTAATTTGCTGATTCTTGAACTGACTTTAATTGTATTCTTTTGTATACTTATTGAATCTTATCCTGAGAGGATTGTATATGCACTTAATTCTGATTTTATATAAAACTTTTAAAACTTCATCAGTTGTAAGTGGTTCTTCAGAGTGGCGTCAGTTTATGGGGTTTATCTAACCTATGCGGGGTTGTCTTTTACTCAATGACAGATAAAAACCGATCCAAAATTGACGAATGAGATAAGTTATTAAATTGATCATAAATTGATATTAAAATCTCATTCCCCGCAGTTGGTAGCAGAGAAAGATGGTTTTCTTCTTGAGGAAGACAACCTAGGTCAGGTCTAGTTTACCCCAAGGTCCCTAGTCATCGACAACCAGAAGAAGAATCCCTGCCGAAGAAGGTGCTGATGGTGCGTCGAGAGAAAAGCAGCAGAGTCGGTCGAGAGTGAGTATAAGGGTCATGCGTTGTAAGATTGCGGTATTTTATGTTGTACTTGTGTTGTAATGTCAAGCGGAGTTGAATGCCTGTAGTGTGATTGAGGGAAGGTTGTGAGCGCGCGCAACCGGATGAAATCTTAAGTTCCAGGGAAGGACTTAAGTGGTTCGGGTGTATCGAACACCCAGAGTAATTTGTCTACCATTGAAAGGGGGTCATGAGGTACCATTGATCGCCCAACAGACCGATGATAGGGGGAGCGTAAGAGTGAGTGTATGAGTAACGGACGCTGGTCGTACGTTTACTGTGTGTAAGTAACCTATCAGTTGAGGCAAGCGTCTGACCGTAAGAGGGAAGGCGTTTCGCCAGTTGAGGTGACAATTACAGTTAGACTGTGGCCGTACAGTCAGAGAAAAGTGATCGCTTGGACGGAAGTAGTCATTTTTCGGCGTATGAATGAAAACGCATGCGAGATCGTGAGACGAGTTGAGAAAGAAGGAGAACTGCTGCAGAGGGAACGAGTGACGTCAGCATAAAGCCGCACTGAGATTGGTCGGTCAGCATAGAGTCGCGCTGGGATAGGCCGATTAGCGAGAGCCGCGTAGGGATTGGTTGGTGGTTGTCATCGGGACGTAAACAAGGAAGAGAATTAATAAGAGAAAATCGTAGATTATCAAAGATGAAGTGTTTTAAGAGTTTAAGAGCAATCTTTAGGAGGAATAGAAGAAACTTATATGCCGGAGAAGAAGCTCCACCAGAAGGCACACCAGCTTCTCATATGGCAGTAAATGTAGGCTTACACTCGATACTATGGATCTCCGAGTGGAATAAGCTAACTGAAGGGAATAAGGAACTGACGTTTCCGAGATTCGGAACGTTTAAGCAAGACGTGTTGAACGAACTGAAAGCGGTAATGCTTGCAACGAGACCTCTACCGAGGCCAACACAGTTTGAAGCCCTTAGTGCATGGTTTAGAGCAGCACACGAAAAGAGCGTAAAGAGGCGCCAAGAAAGAGTGAGACGATCAGTAAAGGCAGTGCAGGATGCTAAATGGGACGAGGAAGCTAAGAAGTGGAGGGTACAAAAAATAGAAGCAGACAAACTGTACCCGATGCTAGAAGTTACGGGAGAAAAGAAACCTCTAGAGGAAGATGAGGAAAGCGAGACGGAGGAGGATCTGATAGAGAGGCTATTAACAGATAGACCACCTCCGTACAACAGCGAAACCGCAAGTCCCATACTACAGCAAGGGGACGGAGCTAGATGGGGGGAATATAAATCGATCCCAGTAACGGAGTGGGATACCAAGAAAGGTGAGGAAATACCTCAATCTAGTTCCGAACAGAGAGCAGTGGGAAGATTAGTGGTCCAGAAGGTGCCAGAAACACAACATGCAAGGTCGTACCAAATGCCAGACGCTTTACAGGTACCTGTTACCATAGGCCCTATTGTGTCAATCTACAACCCAGAAGGGGTCCAGCAGGAGGAACAGGCACGATGGGACAGGGAAAGGGCAGAGATGGAGAATAGGAATACCATGATAAATCCTCAGAGGCAGATACTAGCACCGATGAGTCGGAGTACCCCATTAGATGCCGCAACAGGTCCCTGGGTAGAACAAGGGGGTCAAAGAGGGCCAATGGACTTAAGGGGACCAAAACCGAAATCCCATAAAGAATTAAGGGAATACCTGAAAGAATGGGATACTGCCGAAGAGATTCGGAATAAAAGTTTAGAAACAGGAGCAGAGTGGAGAGACCAGGGTAACAGGATCCTCTCTCATTGTGGAGCTGGCGAAAGCAGCCCGGAGTGGGAGAGAGGGAGCCAGGAAAGCAGAGGAAATAATTGTCCTACTATCAGCGGCAATAGGCAAATGTGCGACGACAGGAGTGCAGGGTGTGGCGAAGTGCCTCGCGTCACCTTTAGTGAGGGGGAACGAAGGACGCAGGAGTACCGAAATACTTTCAGATGCACGCACCATACCCCGAGTGAAACGGTGCAACATTGGAATCACGGGAACATGGAGAGTCGCGAAGGGTCTCGCCATGCATCCGGTGATCGCGAACGAAGTCATGAGAATATAGGGAGTCGCGAAACGTCTCGCCATACTTCTGGTGATCAGGATCGAGATCACGGGAGCATGGAGGGCCATGAAGGACCTTATCGTTTATTGAGCGACACCAGACAGCAAGCGAGCTACAGTGGTTTTGAACAGAACGGTGGATCCTATCTCGTATCTGGAGAAACCGAGCCGAAAAGACGGAATGTAGGGATGGGGGATGGAGCATTGTTCCACCACACCCCACGGGAAGATGGGAAGGCTTGGGATCTAGAGAGGTGGGAACAAAGAGATGGAAGGAAAACTCCTCATAACTCACCTGTGTTTAGACGTAGGGCGCATAGTGGAGGTGAGAGGGATGTAAGAGAACAACCTAGGACTGACGTACTGAGAGCTGAAATAAAAGCAAGACGGATTGATGTAATGAGTTTGAAATCAGACTTAGATGAAATAATTGACGGCACAGTGGCAATAGAGAGGTTAGAGCTGTACGCACCAGATGAAATATTGTTTTTATCTAAGGATGTGACTCGGAAAGCAAGGGCAGCTCATGAAAAATTATCTGAATTGGCTGACAAGTATATGATAGACATGTCACGAACTAAAGCTTTACAGCCCAATCATAGGCTAAATTGCACAGACCGAGATCTGGATGAACGTAGAACGATTGGACTAAGAGTACACATAAGGGAACTAGTCATGTGTATTAGAATATGTAGAGATCTGGATAGATGGGAGGAAAAATGGTCTAAGAGGGGATCGGTCAGAAGAAGTACAATTGTGAAGTCCCAGGATACAGACCTAATGCGAATGGAAGCTTTCCCTTTGCGAGAAATCACGAACGGAAACTACGTTCATGTACCCTGGAGTAGGGGGGATTTAGCGGCATTCACTAATTCTTTCCCGAAGCTTAGAGAAAACCCTGTAGAGTGGTACAAGCAGGTAGAGAGGTTCGTGAAGATCTCTAAGGTGCTGTGGATCGATTTGAACACATTGTTCGATATCGTAGTACCCGGAGATTTGTGGACGGCATGCAAACTTAGTATTGAATGGCCCACTTGTGAGCCTCCGAGAGATACCCAGACAAATGGTCCATCAGATAGAGTCATGGAAAAATACGAAAGAGTGATAACATGGCTAAAAGAGAAAGTGCCAGTGCAGGACATAGACTGGGTTAAGATAGATCGAACAACTCAGGAGCCTAAAGAGACAGTTCACGAGTTCTATGAGAGGTTACTGAAAGCATTTAAACAATACAGTGGGTTAGACGTAATGGATCCTAAAGACATAGGACAGTTTGTGTCGAAGTTTGTTTTAGGATTGAGACCAGACATAAGCCTGATGATACAACAGCATTTGATCTGTTGGCAGAACAAACCTTTAGATGAGATTCTGAGGTATGCAAGGTACTGTAGCGATGAAATAGATTCGAAGGCAAAGAAACTCAAGGAAAAGCTAGTGCTGGTACAAATGCAAGCAGCTGGAAAGGGTGGACAGCGGCAACAGGGAACAGGAACGCAAGTAAAGAAACAGAATAATCAGAGCAGAGATGAGGAGGAAAGACCGAGACCGAGAATGGATATTGCGACACTGAAAAAGACAACGAGGTGTCATCAGTGTAATGAGGTGGGACATTGGCGACGCGAGTGTCCTTACAATGTTGAGACAGGGGAATTAGAACAAGAGGAGGAAGAGGTACAGAACAACGTGGTTAAGGGAGCCGCAGTCCCGAAGGGAAAGTTTATCAAAGGGGGGACTCAGACTCCTCGAGCCCCGTTTCCTCGACCACCTCGCATTACAAATGGAGGGAAAACCTATAGACAAATGCCATTGTTCGTAGGAGGAGAAGAATGCTACTACGTTGATCCTCTTACAGGGCAACGAGTGAATAGGGAAGAAGACTGTACTCTAGGTGCAGCCCTGGAAGTAGATCAGAGAGGACCATACGTAGAGGCTGAAGTAGCTGGATGTCCTACAACCTTTTTGGTGGATACGGGGGCCCCTCGATCCACGCTGAGATCAGCGGTAGTCCCAGGTCTGCCAATATCGGGAGAGACGATTCAGGTGGTAGGAGTCGCAAACAAGAGGATGACGAATCCTCTGACCGAACCAGTGTCAGTAAAGATAGGGAATTACAGTGACGAACATCAGTTTGTGATCTGTGATTCTAGCCCTGTGTGTTTGCTAGGAAGAGATCTGTTGTGTAAACTGAATTGCACCATACATTGCACACCTGAAGGAGTAGAAGTGCAGACCAATGATGAGGATGCCGATTTTAAGGTTGTAAACTCGCAGGAGTGCGTGGAACTATATCCTACCTTAACAGTGGAGGAGCTTCCACAGGACTTGAGGGAGAAAGTGTCAGTTGAGGTGTGGGATTTTACTGGAGAGGAAATAGGATTGATTAAAGGAGTAGAACCAGTAAAGATCCTGGTAAGACTCAATGCCGAATATCCAAGAACACCACAATACAAGTTGACACCAGAGACGATTGCAGGAATAAAGCCTGTGATCGAATCCGTGATTAAACAGGGAATACTGAAGGAGATCGTGGGAAGTCCATGTAACTCCCCGATTATGGGTTTGCAGAAGCCTAGTGGAAAATGAAGAATAGTGCAGGATCTTCGAAAGATTAATAATATTGTTGTCTCATGTTGTCCAGTGGTACCGAATCCATCAGTGATATTATTTCAGATACCGTTCCAAGCTGAATGGTTCACCGTAATAGATTTGTGCCAGGCTTTCTTTTCGATTCCTTTAGATGAAGAGAGCCAGTATCTTTTCGCTTTTAAGCTGGAAGATCGCGTTTTAACATGGTGTCGTATCCCTCAGGGGTATACAGAAAGCCCATCGATTTTTAACCAGCTATTGAAGAAGAATCTTGAAAGTCTAGTACTGCCCAAGAATTCGGTTCTGGTCCAGTACATAGACGACCTCCTAGTTGCGTCAGAAACTGAGGAAGCTTGCAGAGTAGACACCATAACCTTGCTGAATCACTTGGCCGAGAACGGACACAAGGTGTCTCCAAGTAAACTGCAATATTGTATGACTGAAGTGCAATACTTGGGTCATAGGATAGAAAAAGGAAAACGGAAGGTGTCTCCAGACAGAATAGAGGCGATCATGAAAATGAACGCGCCTACAACACAAAGAGAAGTCAGGATGTTTCTAGGCATGGTCGGTTATTGTCGGCAGTGGATAGCTAACTTCTCACTGAAGGCAAAACCGTTATTACAACTGACGCACAAAGGAGTAAGTGATCCGGTACCATGGGACAAAGATTGTTTGATGGCGTTTTTGCAGCTGAGGGAGGACTTATGTCGCGCCCCGGCTTTAGGAATGCCGGATTACACAAAACCATTTTTGCTTTACTGCTGCGAAAGAGAGGGATGTGCTTTAGCAGTTTTGGCCCAGATACATGGAGATGCGCGTAGGCCAGTTGCGTATTTTTCGGCTACATTAGATCCAGTAGCCGCAGCGTTGCCCGGATGTCTCAAATCCGTAGCTGCAACGGGTGTCAGCATTGAACGTTCTGAAAGCGTGGTAATGGGACATCAGTTAGTGGTGTAAGTACCGCATTCTGTAGAATTGTTAATGACCAGGACTAAGACTCAGCATCTGACAAATAGCAGGCTCACACGCTACGAGCAAGTCATACTGGCTGCCGAGAATGTGACCCTAAAAAGATGCTCCGTCTTGAATCCTGCAACTTTGATGCCACTTCCAAATGAGATTGATGATGAAATTTGTACAGATCATGACTGCCTTGATGTGACTGAACTATGCACCAAACCGAGACCTGATATTGTAGATGAGCCATTGACTGACCCCGATGAAATATTCTTTGTTGATGGTTCATGTGTAAGAGACAATATCGGTCAGCTGAGAGCAGCTTATGCAGTTTGCACAATTACGAGAGTAATAGAAGCCGCTTGCCTGGAAGGAGTACACTCCGCTCAGGTAGCTGAAATTGTTGCTTTGACGCGTGCTTGTTTAGCAGGCGACAAACTTCGAGTCACCATATACACCGATAGCCAGTATGGTTCGGGGTAGTTCATGATTACGGGCAGTTATGGTCTCAAAGAGGTTACATGACCTCCTCGGGTTCTCCCATTAGGAATGGAGAATTCGTGAGACCCTTGTTAGAGGCATTGCAAGGCCCGACAGCCATTGCAGTTGTCAAATGTGCTGCGCATACGAAAAATGTAGATTTTGTGTCACAAGGTAACCGCTATGCGGATGAAGTAGCGCGTTACTGCGCGGAACAGGGATATTCTCACACTGATGTAAAAGTGGGGGGAATCCAAGAAAGGACGGAATTGACAATGTTGTTAGATACTGTAGATACGTGGGATGAGTTAAGGAGTGTTCAGGAAAATGCACCAGATGAAGAGAAAAAGAGTTGGGAAACAGCGGGTTGTACTAGAAGTGAGATGAACTTTTGGATCTCTGCAGATGGGAGAGCAGTTTTACCAAATGAGCTTGTTAGTCCAATGGCAAGGAAATTGCATGGATCAGCACACATAGGTAGAGATGCTATGGTGAGAGTATTCAGACAAACGTGGTTCAACCCGAAGTTCAGAGTAGCGGCAGAAGCAGTGTGTCAGCGATGTGCGATCTGTCAGCAGCTAAACGTAGGAAAGAGAACACCAGTCACATTGAGTCACATTGGGAGGTCTGGGGGGCCTTTCAATAGAATGCAGCTTGACTTCATAGAAATGCCTAAGTGCAATAGACTCAGATACGTTTTAGTGATTGTTTGCATATTTTCTAGATGGGTTGAAGCTTACCCTACACGTAGGTGTGATACACTTACAGTAGCAAAATTGTTACTTAGAGAGTTAATACCGAGGTTTGGGGTGCCATCCTCTTTGGAATCAGACAGAGGAACTCATTTTAACAGCGAAATAGTGAAGATGCTATGTTCAGCTTTGGGTATCGATCAGAAACTACATTGCAGCTATCGACCAGAAGCTTCAGGGATTGTAGAGCAAATCAACAGTACAATCAAGTCCAGACTTGCCAAAGTTTGTTCATCAACATCCCTGAGTTGGCCAGACGCACTTCCAGTGGTTCTTATGAGCATACGTAGCACACCAGATAGAAAAACAGGTCTCTCTCCTCATGAAGTGCTAATGGGGAGAGCCATGAGATTGCCATTGGTTCCGACTGCAGCCCTAGTGAACATCACAGACGATTTGATCTTGGACTACTGTAAGGGACTATCTGATGCCGTTAATTCTGTGTCCCTCCAGGTCCAGGCTGCGGAGGTTCCATCAGCACAAGATTTGTGCCATTACCTGAGTCCGGGGGACTGGGTTTTGGTGAAAAAACACGTCAGGAAGAACTGCTTAGACGTGCCGCTGGAGAGGACCGTTTCAAGTCATACTTGTAACGAACACTGCAGTAAAGTGTGGAGGTCTGCCAAACTGGATACATGCCTCACACACCCGAAGAGTGCCAACACCTCTAGAAGAAACAGCTCCTCTCTCGGATGAGAATCCAGCGGAAAGCGGAGAAGCCACAGAGGGGGAAAGCCAAGCTGTGGAGGTGATCGAAGAGGCTGAGACTGAGACGGAACAGGTCGACGAAGGTCAGGACACCAGTGAGACCGAAGTCGCCTCAGGAGAAGAGAGTAATTGGGAGATCGAATCAGATATTGAACAAGCTGAGAGTGACCAAGAGACAAGTCCAAGAACAAGGAGCAGGAGGACAAGGAGTGACGAAGCAAGTTGGCCGGAGAGAAGGAGAAGGCCAAGCTTAAAAGCAGATCAAGAAAGAGCTCTTGTCCCGATCACTGAAGAATCGGATCAGGAAGAGGAAACTACAGACTCAGGAACTGAAAGTCCAAGAAGATCGAGAAGGGTACGTGTGCCCTGCAGAAGGTACGCCACCCCAGAGTGGACTTATCTAGCAGATGTCTTGGGGACAGAAATCTGGGAGAGTGAAGAAAGTGAAAGTAATCGATCACGATCCATTTGTGGCAGTGGAGATATGGATGTTGACGCCTGGACTCAAGACTGAGGGGTTACTGACTTTCACACTTCCCATACCCCCATATTTGAGTCAAATCCAAGATCTAGTGCTAAATAGATTACAGTTTCCGACTTTTGGTCATCAAATTCCAGAGGAAGAAGAAAAGGTCATTCGTTTTGAATTATTGGAAATTGTTGTGAAAGCTGCAGGTACGAGAATAATTGTAGATGCATAAAGACTTTTGTATGTAAGCTATAAAGAAGAAGATAACCTAGCGCCGAGTGGAAAGAAGAATAAAATTAGGGATTACATTTAGAGGACGGAGAATGGTTAGGGTTGTCTGTTGCTAAAGAGAAAAAGACATTGGTTGCGAAAAAGAGACTTTTGTTGATAAAGAGCACTTTACGGACTGAGAAAGCAAATAAAGCCAACAAAGACTGGAAAAGAAAAACTTTTCGCAAAAGAAGGAGCTACGCTGTTTGATAACATGGAGAACGGCAACCCAAACCGAAAAGCTAAATGTATAGTAGGTACACTTATAACGGTAGTAATTTTTCTCATAATTACAGTAGTGACAATATCATACATAATAGGACATGAAAGCGATAAAGAAACAGCAGATGTAAAGCCTGTAACGACTTTGAGACCTGCTCTTGTTGGGAAGAAGGAGGAGAGCAATGTCATCCGTGAAAAGGCGTTACTGGCAGATGAAGCTCGTAGATTACACGTAGACGAGTCACAGGGAAACTTTAGGTCAAATGCATATGCTAAACTATTGTACGAGTATATCGATGTCATGGAGGCCAAAGAATGCTACGTTTGTATGCAATTGCCGGCTTCCGTAGACGAAGGCATCCGATATCATCATCTCCCACTGACTTACGGGATAACATGTAGTTTACTGCTTAGTATATTTTATGGTAGAGAAGGGTTTGAGTACTACTTTTCAAATTATGATTCGGTACTGCCTGAAGTTCCGAATTATAAACAAATGAATAAGTGGGACTATTACAAAAAGGAGGATAGACTAGCTAAATTCTTTCTTCCTTGGGATACATTAGATACATCATACGCATGCAGAAATAATCTGACTTGCAAAGTGTCAGAGGTTGAGAAAAAGTTCATAGGACAAGTAGATGACCGGTACAGAAGGCAGAAGATTCTAAAAATGTCAGGACAGTGGAAAACTGATTGGACCGAAGAAGAGAAGGCACATAAAAAGAAAGGAAGCAATGGTCCAATAGCTTTGGATAGAACGCAGAAGGGAAAGTTATGTTTAACTCGAAGCAAGACGTATTATGAGAGTGTATTTGTAGGTGAAGTGAATTGCGAACATGCTTTTAGGTTAGAGTACTACACGAAAGATTTTATGAAAGAGATGCAAGCAATTCCAAATGTATATTTTGTATGTGGAAGAAATGCCTATGTAAAACTGCCTGACAATTGGTATGGTTCGTGTTACTTGGCAATTGTCTTCCCCAAAATATATCATGCAAAGGATTTAGCGATCATAGAAGGAAAGGCTTCGACAAGAGTGAAAAGGGAAGTAGGAGATGCAGAAGTAGTAGGAGATGTATTTGGAGGAATGTTTCCTATGTTAGGTTTAATCCTTAACGATGTTAAGATCAGGAGACTAGCTACAGTAGTAGATAGATTATCTGCAAGTACTGCAAGGTCATTAATGTTAGTAGAAGGCGAGATGCAATCGATTAGAGCAATGGTTCTTCAGAACAGACTTGCTTTAGATGTTCTATTAGCAAAAGAAGGCGGAGTTCGTAAGGCTTTGAAGGTTCAGGAATGTTGTACTTATATTCCTGATAATTCAAAACCACTTGAGAAAGTCATAAGCAACATTACACAGATTCATCAAGAGATCGAAGATTTATCAAAAATAAATGTTTGGGAAAAAGTAGGTCATGGAGTAGGAAAGGTTGGGAGTTGGTTTGCCAACCTTGGTAAAAGCATAATATGGTATATATTAAAGCCTGTATTGATAGTATTGATTTGCATAATCACCTTATTAGGATTTGTAAAATTGTATAAATGGTATAGGTCGAACCGGTTACAAAGATCCATGAGAGAGCAAGAAAGGAGATTAGCTGCTTTACAAGATCAATAGTACAAAAGCTTAAGAGCTCTCGAAACGATGAAAAGAGGGAATATTGTAACTAGTTCTGTGTAAGGGTGCTATTCAAATTGCATTTAGTGATGACTCCCAGAAGTCATCAAAGGGGGGAACTGAGAGAGCGCAATTTGAATAAAACATATATATGAGTCATATTTACAAGCACATCGTATAAACGTAGGAATGAAATGTATATCGTAACATGAAGTTGACACTTATAGCATATAATTAACAGATGTAATCAAAGTAATATAGGAAATGTAACTGTATTTACTTTAGAACATGTATTAGATTTAGAAGGCCCGTATACGTAGTGGGCTAATGTAGAATGTGTAGAAATGCTTACGAAATGTAGAACGTGCAAAGTAGAATTCATGTACGTGTGTAACTTTAAATGGAGAAACGGCGTGAAATGTAACATGGAGAAATGTGCAGGGAACATACACGGCGATGTAACAAATGAGAATATAAAGTTATACTCTGTGTAATCTATATTCTATGTACAATGTATTCACTTATACGTAAAGGAGTTGCTAAATGCGATTGTATATAAATGTGTGTTAAAGGTTATACTGTGTAGAAGAAGTTAGTAGGAATGTTAGAAGAGTTTAGGTCATTTGTGATTTTAACCTGACTGACCAAGGGTTCGCAGGAGGGTAGTCTGTTGTTTGTAATTTAGTGGGCTCACAGGAGTCGTGAATAGCCTTGCTGTGAACGTGAGAGCCAAGGAGTCTAGTTCTTGTTAGATTTAAGGTGACAATGCCGGACAAAGTTTATTGCCTAAAGAGAGGAGACACTTGGAATTTGAGTCTTGTTTTGAAATGACCATTCACAGGACCAAGAAAGGTTATATACATAGTCATAAAGATTAAAGTTCTGCTGAGGTTATAGACTTTTGATCCGAAGTGTCAAATGAAGTCACCAACAAGAAGACGAAGATGGCGTCTAAAGAAGAAAGGTCAACTTAACGGACGACGCGAAAGAGACGAAGCAAGAAAAAGCTAGAAGATGACCTCACGGGGAAAGTCCGTGGTGGGCGTTGAAGGGGCGTTCCACCCACACTGTGATTGTGTATTTTAGGGACAGTACCCCGGGGAGAAGATAGCGAAGGCGAAAGCTAATTGCTCAGAGCGAGAACAGAGAGAAGGGCGAAGAGCAGATGACTTGAGCAGATGCGCTGAGAGAGATCAGAGCGCAAGAGAGCAGTAGGCCGAGGACCCTTAGAGAGCGGATGGGTAGGCAGCGAGGGTACTGCTTCTTAAACTTAAGTTACCTTTAGAGGCTAAGAGAGTTTGAACTTCTTTGGGAGTCAAACTGCTGACACCTTTTTTAGGTTAGGAACTTGCGAAATAGGGATATCACGTAGTACAGAGTAGGGACAGATTTAACTTGATTATTTTTCTCTTTCTGTAGATGACGCAAAGGAACCACGTCATATCAATGCTTTTAATTTGCTGATTCTTGAACTGACTTTAATTGTATTCTTTTGTATACTTATTGAATCTTATCCTGAGAGGATTGTATATGCACTTAATTCTGATTTTATATAAAACTTTTAAAACTTCATCAGTTGTAAGTGGTTCTTCAGAGTGGCGTCAGTTTATGGGGTTTATCTAACCTATGCGGGGTTGTCTTTTACTCAATGACAGATAAAAACCGATCCAAAATTGACGAATGAGATAAGTTATTAAATTGATCATAAATTGATATTAAAATCTCATTCCCCGCACAATCATAGGCAGTTTGCTGTTTCTATGTGTGCTGCACAAGGCAGCACACATGCAAACAGCAAAAACTTAAGCATTTCTCCTCGTTTCTCCTGTTTAAAATCAGGTTTTTCCCTGGTCTTTATTTTGACGTTGCCTCCTATTTACGCTGCCCTTGTAAATAGGAGGCAGCATCAAAATCAACTTTCACACTAAATACAGCTTGAGAGGATGCCTTATTTACAAGGCAGCGTTAAGACATGTTAGTGATGTTGTGGTGGCAATGGGGCTTGTAAATATGTCCCATGATTACTCAGGAGACAGCCGCCTACTCCTTAATCTGGGCTTTTTGTAAATTTAAAAATTCGATCCAGAGACCACACCTTCTAGTGCTCCTAAAGGTAGTGGCTTGCAAACTGTTAGCCACCATTGCTTTTGGAGCGAGTACGTTCCAAAGCAAACTGGCCAAGTCGCTGGACACACTTAGAATTTAATCTAACGTCCCACTGGCATGAAAGCGCACCAGGCCCCCGATGACTCATTAAAATATATCTTATGGGCAATGATAAATGTGGCAGAATATGCAGAATTCGCAGACAGATCTAGAAGCAGATGAAATAGGGGCCGCGGACCCGCCTGCAAAACATATAGCACAACTCCCGCTAAAGCAAGCCAGTCTAATATCCCTGAACCAAGATATGAACGCATTGAAAGAAATGGCACATGGTAGCTGGGCCATCAAACTATATGACCCCAGATCACGTTCTATATATTTGGACCAAACTTTGGCCAAGGTCATGAAACTAGGATTAATGAAAATAAGATTTGGCCTGATCCAATTTAAAGCCCACTGGCATGGAAAATAGGAAGGGGGGGAGCAGAACTCTGCAAGGAGGAAGCAGACACTAGTACAAATATCTGTGTTTGCAAACGCTTACTGACCTACAGGAGATTTCGGCTGCGTTCCTTTCTGCGAGTACTAAATGTTCGCACATGCCACGGAGCAATGTATCTGCTGCTTGAAAGGTGATTCCACACAATTACCTTGCAGTCTTGATATTTTTCAGGATAGCGAGGCAAATGCTGCAAGATGCAGAGGAACAGTCTCACGGCAACCCTAAAGGCATGGCAGGATACCAGCAGCAATATATCCCTTCCTGCCAGTAAAAAGCCAAGAGAAATTAGTCTGAAGTTCCAATAAGTTTTTACGAGCATCAATGGACTCTGATTAAATATGACGACAGTCCGGCAGCACAAAGAACTTTATAGCAAAGAGAGGATTAAAGTTTGACCCGCAGCACCCCTCCTATAAAATGCTATTAGAAATATAACCAATTGAAAGGCAGTTCCCAGCCAAAGCAAGACCTGCGGCTTGAAGGTTTAATGACGACATCGGGATTACCATTACAAACACTTTCTCGAATGGACAGGGCACCAGTACCCCTGGGTCTTAACGGTGATTGCACTTAGACACTCGCATAAAGTTAGGCCCTGCTAAATAGAGTGATTCTGCAGGTATTACGGTAAAAAATCAACTGCGGTCATACACCCAGCTGAACACACCGATTGGTCCTCCCTGGGCCGTAGACTTATGCCTATTAAGCAGATCAATTTTAAAGAAATTATTTTAAATAATTGTGAAATAAACTCTTTTAAGTCTTTCACTAGACCTAACAGGTTTTTGCCTTTATAATTGTGTTGTGTTATTATAAATAATAATTCACCTTCTTACATGAACAATCTTCGATGCCTTAAAGATCTTCAGCAACATTCTGGAAATAAACATGCACACCTTAGAAATGCCCTTATTCCTCAGAATGTGTCTATAGCACTCTATTACAATTCTTTAAAACGAGCATGTGCTAAGACATCCATTGGTGGGTAATTTATTGTCAACAGAAACGTTGGCACATCAGATGTACTCAGCTTTGTTTAACATGGATTACTACTTGCACCCCAAACGTTACTGATTTGTAACAGGTGCACAACATAACTTTCAACATGCACAACCACACTTGCCTCTGGGGCTTATACTATTTCCATTCTTTGCACCCATACATGTGCATAAAGCAACTCTCATCAGTCATGACATGTTCTATGGCATCACTGATAACATAACTGTTGAAATGTGAAATAACGCCATTGATGAGTGTGAGTTATAATTATTTCAGAATTTTGATTATAAAATGTTATGTTTGAATTGACATTTTCACCTATCCATTAAGTCGCTTTACTTCATGTCAAGTTAACAAAAGCTTTAAGACTAAGAAAACCACCAGTAACCTGCCTGGTCAGTGTGCCACTCCTAACTGCCTCTGCCTAGCACAAGAGTCCATTGCTTCGCTTTCCAGCCTCGTGAACTGAGACCTGTGAGTTTCAATCCCACTATCCACCGCAGGGTAGCTATGAATTTTCCTGCTTGGTATCTCATATGAAATTTGGTAATTTAATTTGGGATTTGATATTGAATTTTGCACTTGGCATTGATTTTGGTATTATATTTTATTTCCTGTTTGGCAGTTTTGAATGGTATTTATTTTCCTGTTGTTTTATCTCCTGCTTTGCAATTTCATTGTTGTAGTCTGTTTTTGTGATCCCTGCCCGCTCCCACCATTGTTTTCTGCCTTCTGGTTCCTGCTCCCTGCCTCTCAGCTCCCTCATAGACCCTCCCTCCTCCCAGGACTACTTATGGAGATCGCTGTGTGGCCGTGCTGCTGGCACTCCGAAGGCACACCAAAGGCAAGCTCTTCTGTGCCTGGACTGCGGCCAGTGCCAGTGCCCTTGACCCTCCAACAACCTGCCACTGCATTGCAGAGGAGCTCCTGGCCCTGAACCTCTGACACTGTAACATCTCCAACTGTACTTTCTCGATGTGATCGACCGAAGGACCCTAGCCTAACGCCACTGTCACTATTCCTGCACCATAGGACCACTCGCCTATGCTGCTGCAACCCTAGGTCACATATGCTAATCATATTCCGTGATTCCGTGCAAAATTGTTGAAAGGATGAACACAGGTCTTACATTTACAGTGCTCAAGAAAATGAAAATGCAGTGCTTACAGGCGAGTCAGTCTTTGTGTGTGTAAGGAAGTGAAGTGAAGGAAATACAAGGAAGTACTAGCTGGAAAGAATGATAAGATGCAAATAAGGAAAGAGAGGATGATGTATAAAATACTGAGATGGAGTTTTTTTATAGATGCGGGGGAAGAAAAAAGTATACATTTCTCAGAGGGCTAAGATTGTGGGAAGGGGATTACGTCTGCATTTATTTAAAACTCTGAAGACCACTCCTCCAGATCTGAGTAATGGAAATCTCATTGAGGAATCAGAATAGTAGTCAGGTGGCACACAATTGAAAGCACAAGATTTCAGGTTAACTGTTTTAAGCCATAAGCTCATTCGCATTGGCCACACCTCTGGGAAAGTATTCGCTTTTATGGCCACGTCCCTTATAGAACAAACACACACACACTTTTATCTTCCCTTTTGAAGCCCCTTGTGTGATAGATGTTTTATACAGATAGAAAGTGAAACTTATGTTAGCAACGTGTAACAAAGGCAAAAACTGTACAATATTGATAGCATAGCCAGACATACTAACACACAAATAGAGAGGCACATGAATAATGACACTTAAGCATGATAATTGGAAAAGTTAAAGCAACACAATCATGAGACCAAGTATTTCTTTTCCGTCGTCAGATTTCTTTTTACTTCTTTGCTTGTTTTTATACATATGTGTTACACAAAAACAGTCATCAGCCAACACGTTTCACCGATTCGGGCTTCTTCAGGGCTGTAAACATAACAGGACAACACTGTCACCACATATACAAAGAACATATTGTGTGTGAATTGAACACATTCATATATGCATACATAAAAACTCTGATCACATACATATACATATATAAAAAACGAAATATGTAAAGACAATAGTACTGTTCATTTAAGATCTCAAATCAGAAGACACAACACAAATTATTCTAATTATACCACATTGTTTTTTTTCTTGACAGCTGAATTTTTGTTAACAAGGTCGATAGTGAGAGGTAAGTATTGTTCTACCCATAAGTAAGCCGTCCAACAAAGACACATGTCAATACATTTAAATAAAAGTAGTGTATGTCAAATTCAGTCACATGTTACAATAAGGCTCATATCGCGCATAATATACCATGCACACCACTGTTTTACCAAGACCAGAAAATATAAAACAGTGGGAAGACCAATGTTACTGAGTGGGCTTGGCAGAATAAAATAGAAAAGAATAAAAGGGGAAAGATGGTCCTGTTGAGTGTAACTTTAGTCTGGGACTGTGAAGAGACATTAAAGGTATAGTATAAATGAGAGGCCATTAACAATTGAAAAACCAAAAAGCCCTTGGAATACTACGCATACCTAACATATTCATTCCTTCTCTGGGGACCCTTCCTTCACTAGCAAGATGAGGGCAAGCTCTAGTGCAAAGCTACAAGAAAAACCCCATGTATGTGTCAATTATAAAGCCAGAAGGACAGGTCAGTGGCAACGAAAAGAACAAGGGGGGGGGGATTTCCTAAGATTTTATGCTGTGTTTGCTTCACAAAAGTTATGCAATTTGGCACATAATCTTTTTCCATATACTTTCCAGTGCTAGACTTGTTCAGTACTGGAAATAATGTGAAAGTAATGCAAATCAGAGCACAGCTCTGCTTTGCATTACTTAGCACCAAGGGAGCGTACCTTGAGTGGAGTACGGGCATTCCCATGCAACCACCCATGGTTTCTGATGTTAAACTCAATTTAGTAAATAAAGCAGACAGGGTTTAATGTCAGAAAACTGTGCCCTCTTGCAGCAGGTGCAAGGAAGGAAAAATGCTTTCCTTGCTCCATCCTTTTCCGACTTTGTACATGTGCTGCACTGTACAGCACGCTTACAAAAAGGGAAAATGCTTTATGTCAGTCTATTCATATTATTTTGTACAGGGAGGTTACCCTTCTAGTATAAAACCTATGCTATAGTCACGGATACTCTTGCACTATGGTGCAAAAGCGTCTCTGTTGCGCAAGGCAGCTGATTTCAGTGCTGGCGCTAGGGAAAGGAGAGGAGAGGGCAATATTTTAATACTTTCAGGGCTCTCTTCCTTTTCCCTTTGCACGCAGCGCAGATTAGCATATGGCCGGGATGCCTGTCACCCCCTCCCAACACAATCCCCAAGGATGTGAAGACGGATGCAGTATTTGAACTTTTGGAAGGCGGGAGGGAGTTACCCTCCCGGCCGTATTTATTAAAATATGAAACAAAATTAAAACATAAAATAAAAGTTTCATATCATGTACAATTTTCATTTATTACATTTCGATGAAGACATGTCACATTGGCTAACCTTAACAAATCTCTAATACAAAGGTTTTCCTAGCCGAGTCTAACATCCTGTAAATGCATACTTTCTAAATTAAAATTGTACATCCTAGCATTACGGGCCAACGGCAAGGTCGCAACCGGTGTCAGATCCCTACTACCAAAACACGGTGTGAGTGGCGGCCGCGCAGAGGACTGTACCCTCTGTGCCACCTCCAATTTCCCTTGTCTTGTTGGGGGCCCCCCATTTAAACTCGACGCCATCTTAAAGGTCGTCCAAGGACCCGTGTGAGGTGTCTGTCAGAAGGCAGCGTGGACTCCCCCCCCCCCACCCCACACTGTCTATCACATCCGCCGTCGCGGATATCCGGGCCCCAGGAAATTCGTAGGAGGGGCATATAGCCGCCTCCCCCCCTAGAAGGGGCCTATGGCCGTCTGCCCCTAGGCGATCCATATTTAGTGGGTGCCGCCTCCCCGTGGGAGGGGCCAATGGCCGCCTCCCCCCGGGCGCTCCCATCCATAGTGGGTGGCGCCCCCCTCTAGGGACCTTGAAATTACTGCTCACCGATCATGACCTTACCGCCCGACCAAAAAATAAATACGACATTTTGATTACCTACTAAGGGAAAAAACATCACCCTGTCTACTTGCAACATTTACATCTACTACAAGAGAAAAGAGTACCTTCAGACAGACAATATCTCATTAACTATACCTTCCTATACCGCAACACAGAGGGAAGAAGATGTTAATCAGAGAAAAAGACTTTATTGCAGAACTAACATTGCCATAAGGGGCTGGTAGGTGGTTCAAAATTGCTCCTTGTTCCATCGAGGGCTCACGTGCATCGAGTGGGTGCAGCTTCCAAGCACAGGAACAAGAGGATGCTTCTTCGGATTCCCGCTCTCTTTATTCCTCTTCGGGAGGGCGTGCACCCTCCGCCGGTACGCCTACTGGGCGTGGCCATCGGTGCAGGTGTCTAGGACAACCCCTCTTGGGCGGGAAAAGGCGCGCCCCGGCTACGCCGCTTCGGGCATACCAGCTGAGACACGCCCCCCGCGCAAAATGGCTTCCCGGGAGGATCCGGGCCCCCAACCATACGTTCCGGGGGACTTAGTGGTCGCCCCTTTCCATATGGCCGGGATGCCTGTCACCCCCTCCCAACACAATCCCCAAGGATGTGAAGACGGACGCAGTATTTGAACTTTTGGAAGGCGGGAGGGAGTTACCCTCCAGGCCGTATTTATTAAAATATGAAACAAAATTAAAACATAAAATAAAAGTTTCATATCATGTACAATTTTCATTTATTGCATTTCGATGAAGACATGTCACATTGGCTAACCTTAACAAATCTCTAATACAAAGGTTTTCCTAGCCGAGTCTAACATCCTGTAAATGCATACTTTCTAAATTAAAATTGTGCATCCTAGCATTACGGGCCAACGGCAAGGTCGCAACTGGTGTCAGATCCCTACTACCAAAACTCTCGCCCTCACGGTGTGAGTGGCGGCCGCGCAGAGGACTGTACCCTCTGTGCCACCTCCAATTTCCCTTGTCTTGTTGGGGTCCCCCCATTTAAACTCGACGCCATCTTAAAGGTCGTCCGAGGACCCGTGTGAGGTGTCTGTCAGAAGGCAGCGTGGACTCCCCCCACCCCACACTATCTATCACATCCGCCGTCGCGGATATCCGGGCCCCGGGAAATTCGTAGGAGGGGCATATAGCCGCCTCCCCCCCTGGAAGGGGCCTATGGCCGTCTTCCCCTAGGCGATCCATACTTAGTGGGTGCCGCCTCCCCGTGGGAGGGGCCAATGGCCGCCTCCCCCCGGGCGCTCCCATCCATAGTGGGTGGCGCCCCCCTCTAGGGACCTTGAAATTACTGCTCACCGATCATGACCTTACCGCCACAGGCCGGATAGTTGACCGGCTATCCGGCCCCCCCCAAAACTCCTCCTAAAGGTCATGCTTCCTCAAACCCCTTAGCCAAGCTATGAAGTCTCCTATGAGTAAGACATTCCCCTCCCGGGACAAGTGAACCCCATCATCCAGATACATATGATCACCCCGAATACACCCATGTGGAATACTGTGCAACTGCGCCGAGCGAAACAACCTACCAATTTTGTTATTGACCTTCTTTACTGAATGGTTCAGTGCCGATACCGAAAGGCCCCCCCGCCATACCTTCCTAGGAATCATGTGGGACCATGCGATCGTGCACCCCGGGATTATTTTTGCCAGCCAGCTAACGGTAGACAAAACTTGCTCGAGTAATACTCGCCTGCCGAGCGTCACCATGTCATTGCCCCCCAGGTGTACTATGATTACAGATGGCGGTGACCTCCGCCGCCCTAAGAGTCCCTTGACAAAAGATTCAAACTGGTCAATACAGAGCCCGCCCCTTCCGTGGAAGGTCACTCTGTACCCGTATTCCCCAGCTGCGTGAGTCGCGTCACCTGCTTTGAATACGTCCCCGGCCCGCCTCACGTATGAGTGGCCCACGACCCACACCTCTTTCTCCTCAGCCAGTGATCTCTGACCGCTGGTCCCCTGGTGCCGGGTCGACTGCAAATTCCGACCGCATAATATGCTCGCGAAACGGTAAATCAAACAGAAGACAAGAAGCGTGAATGCATGTAACTTGACTTCACAACATGTGCAATCGCACATACCTTTTAAAACAGTTCGAGGACCATCGTCCTAACAGTTTCACCTCTTCATTACTCCGACCCCTGGCTGTCGCCTCAGTAGCAGCCCCTATCCTAAAGGAGTGGGTCCCAAAATTGCTCGGGTCCAAGCCCGCCGCTGCGATTGCCATTGTTAGCACCCTCTGAAACTGAAACCTCGTCAGTGGGGTGGCATCGCTGTGTCTCAGCAAACTCCCACCCCATGTATCCGCCCTCATCGCCAAATATTCCTCAACGCACATTATCGGGCACATGGGGGACCCTGGCAAGCGCTGGACAACAACACTGTCTCCCATAGCTCTCTGGTCAGTCTTGGATTTAGCTATTGTGATCACCATGGAATCACCCCTGACCAGGATGTGATCCCGACATAGACCCCCCTCCACATCCTTCTTATTCTTTGCAACCAGTTCGCTCATCCGCATAGCCCCATGGAACGCTAGTGCGAAAGCGGCCCGGAACCGAATTGCTTCGAAATGGGAGAAACATGTCGTGGGCAGTATCGACATAAGCAGGGACAACCTTTCTAAGCCAATCGGGCGCCTCTCGTCTACTCTACGACCTTCAAGGCGTTGCCAGCCGCGAAGGGCTTTCTTTACCAAAAAGGAAGATGTCGGGTCTTTGATGCCATGCACCTGCGCCATAAATGAAATGGCCGCTCGGTGCCTATTGGCCGTTGCGACCGATCGGCCTTCCCTGTGCAATGCTACCATAAACTTTAGGAAGCAATCCTCCTGCCCCCATTTCTGATCCCCTGCCGGACCCAAAAATGCACAATAGGAACGAAACGCTCCTTCGTATGCCTTCCTCGTCCTGGGGGCTAAGCTTGCTGCCACGAGGTCTTGTAATCCGGGGCACCGAGTAGCCAGAGTGCTCCGGGGAACGGTGCCGCCGCTAGGTCCGCAGTCGGTAGATAACCCCTGAACGCCTGCATATGTGAACGAGAGAGTGCACCAGCCGCATGATTCAGTACACCCGGCACTTGTTTAGCCCTGAACTGTACATTCAGTCTCATGCAAAGTAGTACAATTTCCTTCAACAATCTCAAGATCCACTTGCAGCGCGCTGCCTGATTGTTAATACATTCAACAACAGTCATATTGTCGGACCAAAATACCACAGAGCGATCTCTGAACTCGTCCGGCCATGCCATCAGAGCCACAAAAATTGGGAATAGCTCGAGGAACCCAATGTTACCTGTGAGACCGCTGGTGTGCCACCATGTCGGCCACGTCTGCGCCGACCATCGGTTACCCAAAATGGCGCCAAATCCCACGCTCCCCGCTGAGTCAGTCCACAAGCCCAGCTCGTCCGAAGACGCTGGCGGCTTGTTCCATACCACTCGACAGTTGAAGTCCGCCAGAAATGCCAACCAGATGCGCATGTCCTGGCGAACCTCAGCAGACAATCTCGTGCGGTGGTGTCCTTCCTTGAGACCAACCATGGCTTGTGCGATAGAGCGGGAAAAGGGGCAGGCCATTGGAATCACTCTCAGGGCAAAGTTAAGCTGACCCACTGCTTGTTGTAACTGATGCAGGGTCACTTTCTCCTTACCAAGGCACAGTTCCAGGGAAGCCCTGAATTTCGCTACTTTCCCTACTGGCAAACGGAAACATCCCTCCACAGAATCGAGTTCAATTCCCAGAAACTCCAGTGAAGTAGCTGGTCCCACAGTCTTACCTGGTGCCAATGGCACACCGAATTCCTTCATGAGGATACAAAATTCCTGTAGCGCCTGCGCACATTTTGTGTCGCCGGCTGCCCCCAAGAACAGAAAATCGTCTAAGTAATGCATAACATGGCTATGCCCAGTGGCTTCGGTGAATGCCCATTCCAAAAAACTGCTGAATTTCTCAAAATAAGCACAAGAGATGGAGCAACCCATTGGCATACATCTATCCATGTAGTAACGTCCTTGGAAAACAAAACCTAAGAGACGCTGATCCCGTGGGTGTACCGGGAGCAACCGGAACGCCGACTCGATATCTGACTTCGCCATCAACGCTCCGGGCCCCAGGCGATTCAACATGGTGACGGCATCATCGAAGGATGCGTACCGCACTGAACAAACTTCCGGGTCAATCGCATCGTTCACCGAGAGACCCTTCGGAGCCGACAAGTTATGGATCAGCCTAAATTCCCCTGGGTCTTTCTTGGGGACCACTCCTAACGGGGAACAGATGAAATTTGGTACTGGCGGGTGCCCATATGGGCCCGCAACCCGGCCCAGGGTAATCTCTTTAGCAATCTTCCTCTCCACCACCGCTGGGTTATGCTGAGCCGATAGTTGGTTTCTACAAAGTGATTCCCCCCGAAAATCCCCCGCCGGGATGTGGAAACCATATAAGAATCCATTCCTCAACACCCCAGCGGAGACATGATCAGGGTACTCGTTTAGCCAGGGGATCATTGCCATGACATCAACGGGGGTCGGTAAAGGTACACAATGGTCCCCCTCAATCTTGTTTGGACCCTCCCCTACCTCCCGACCCGCCATTTTTGGACCTGCACGAACTCTCGGGGTGCGAGGGATTCCCGCAACCCGCACACGCATGTCTGAACTTGCATGTCCCCTGTGGTCTGGTGCAATTACCCCTGTTAAAGCTCCAACAGACCCCTCTCTTACCCCCATTCCCACCAGTTTTCGCTTGGTGGTCGCCACCGGGGCCCGCCCGAAAGGGCACCGCGGGCTGTTGGCGGGAAAACCCCGACCCATTCCCGCCTGGCGAGGACGTCTTCGTTGCGCCCGGCAGGAGCTGCTTCTGCCAAGAAATCGAGTCGAGACAATCCCACATCAGAGATGAATCGTACTCTTTGGCCTTGCGGAATTTCATATCGTAACCCATCCATTGATCGCCCTCATATGTTTCATACAAATCCATTATTCGTGCCTGATAGCAAGACAATTCAGGCAACACCTCAGGCTTACGCTCCCCAATAATTGCAGTAAACATCGCAAATGCCTTGGCCCAATTTGTAATTGTCTCATCAACCCTGAATCCCGCCATCTTGGCTCGCCATACACTCGGATGCCACAAATCTTTCTGCGAATTAGCATACTCCATCTCGCGATGGTCAGTCAGCAGGGAAAACATATTTACATACTTGTCAGCCCATATCAATTCTTTCGTGGCCAATGGGATATGTTGAACCACTCTCTCGCATCTTGAGGGCAATGAGCCCTCCCCCGCAATAGGCAATGCCTGCTTACCAGTTTCCGCTGTTGTTCCCGCCGTTTTTTTCGATGCCAGCTGCCGGTCCTTCCGGGGTCACCTGTGGGGGGACAAGAGGGAGATTCGCCTTTGCGGCATTTCGCGACTGCCGCAACTGCTGAATTAGTAACCTGGCCTCTTCGGCCGTGTCTCCAGGTGCCGTAGCACCCCCTGTCTTTCTGCTTAGCCATGCGGCCAACTGGGCGGCCAATTCAGGTGGCATGTCCTCCTCGTTGGCGGGCGTTATCACAACCGGAATTGGCTGACCCGCATCCGGGATTGGTACCGGGGCCTCGACTGGAATGGCAGGGCTCACCGGGGGTACCTCGGGGACTGGAACCTCCCCCCCCCCGCCGCCCTATTCCTGACCCGTTTCCCCCTAACCTCAGGGGCGACTCCCGGCAATGCCGGGCCTATTACCTTCTTCGGTTTACCCGGTTTGTTCATCGCAGCCATCTGCTTCTTCATGTTCGCCATATCACGGCCAAGCGCTGGGACCTGACCAACGTTCCGCTCGATCTTTGTCAATCTGCTTACCAACATGCGAAGCATCTGGTCAGACTCGGACCTCTTACCTGCCTTCTTGCCAGACATTGCTTTCGAATATTCGCTCCAAGCCGATCAACACGGTCCTGGATCCTTAGCCTCGAAGTCGCTGAAAGAGAAACACAAGAATTACAAGTTCTCAAAATTGCTCCTTGTTCCGTCGAGGGCTCACGTGCATCGAGTGGGTGCAGCTTCCAAGCACAGGAACAAGAGGATGCTTCTTCGGATTCCCGCTCTCTTTATTCCTCTTCGGGAGGGCGTGAACCCTCCGCCGGTACGCCTACTGGGGGTGGCCATCGGTGCAGGTGTCTAGGACAACCCCTCTTGGGCGGGAAAAGGCGCGCCCCGGCTACGCCGCTTCGGGCATACCAGCCGAGACACGCCCCCGCCCAAAATGGCTTCCCGGGAGGATCCGGGCCCCCAACCATACGTTCGGGGGGACCTAGTGGTCGCCCCTTTCCATTTGCGGCAGCTGCAATGCGCTGCGTGAAAAAGAGGTAAATCGGCTCCCAAGTGTACCCATAAAACACTCAAACAAAAACGCAAATGGAGGGCCGCGCATAATCATCATTGGCACCTCACCTCTGGACTGGAGGAGCCAACACCTGAAAAAATTCAAGAGAAATATTGTGTCTCTGTGTGTATTGTAAATCACATGGTATTTGTTAGAATTTGTTTGGAGAAGTGTGGCTCACTGGTTAGAGGAGGCATACCTGGAAGCAGAGGTCAGCCCGGGACCAGGGTTCAATTCCCGGCTCGGTGGGGTCTTGAGTCCTAAAATGTCCATGGACTCGACAATTCTCGCTCCAGTGCCTACTTGATTCATGGGTTCACACTCTGCGACTCTGGGCAATAGCTTGCTTAATCTCCACAACGGCCCCTCGTGGCGGGATGCCTGGCTTTCACCTTGCGGATACCCTGCCGGGGTTATCTCACAGGGGAATACCAGGACGGGTTCCCTAAGCAAGTGCTTAGAAACCGCTCGGTGATTTGCGCTATATAAATTCCTGTACATTTACATTTACATTTACATTTACAACACATCTCTATCAACCCCCAGAGGTCCCTTTACGAAGGAGGAGAAGGTTCTTCCTCACAAGAAAAAAAGTATAAAAATGAGTTGTATCGGGCCTCCAGCGAATTAATCTTTAATAATGCCCACACTCATGAACAATAAAACATACCATTAATTAGACCATTTCAGCTAAAACGGCCAACGTGTTTCAGTGCCTTTCCTAATTATTGCCAATTTCTTCAGGGCAGGGGGAATTTGTTTCACCCATGTTTACATTGGACCTGTGTAACACAAGGAAAACAAAAGAAAAGGGAGAACAACCAGCATAAAACCAGATATATTTCAATGTATTGGTACATTGTTACTTTAGCCCCCTCAGCTTGGGATAGTTACCAAATGGCTGCGGGGTGAATGCATACCAGCAAGCCACCAGAGGAATCTAAAGATTGCTATCCAGAAACACTTCACAGCTTTAAGTCTTACATTTTTTTTAAAACATGTTTAGTACAGGAATTTGGCTGACTGCCAAGCGATATGCTTGTTTTGAATGACTGTTCAGGTCACAGTGTGAACAAAGACTGAGCTGAGGGCTGTGTGCATTGGTGTAACACACAAGATTACCCCCCACCGTAGAATGTGATGCCTTACACACAGGGAAACCAGAGTACTTAGCCTCTAAACTCAAGAAAGCGGGTCAAACCAGAACTCTCAGAAGCTCAAAATCCCTCCTACTCATCCCACTGAAAACTCGGAAACATGAAACTGCAGCCCGCTCCTTTGCAGGCAACGCTCCAAAAATCTGAAACTCCATCCCTGTGGACATCAGAACTACCCCTTCCTTCCCAGAATTCATGACTCGACTAAAAACCCTCTTCCTCAATTGTGCATTCCCGAACTCAAGCACATCCTGAAACCCTGAATACCTCTAAGTCGCTACCTCAAAGTCACCTCTCAGGCACCAGACAATCTTAATCGTTATTCTTCCTTGACTTTTTGTGCTTTATTGTGTTACTTCTGTTGTACCATCTTCCACTGTAAAGCGCTCTGATACCCTCGGGTCTGGCCAGCGCTATAGAAAACTCCTAAAATAAAAATAAACAAAATAAATAAATGAGAGTCCCCTAGGCCTTCCATATCTCACAGACATTCATTGGCCTATGACTAAATTGGGGCCCTGGGATGAACTAGGGTCGCACTAAAGAGTTGTGGGGTCCCTCACCTGCAGGGACTGCAGCGACTTGCCTTACAGCCTTGGCAGTGTGTTCCACTCTCACTGTGCGAGCAGCTTGCAGTTGCAGGGCCCTTTTTCCAAGTAGACTTTATTTGCAGCTGATGTTTATAGTAGAATTGTGAAACTACATAACCGTACTATAGATATCCTTGGTGAGATATATTCAAGTTTGCGTTTCATATGGGACCTGGTTGGGAGAAACAGGTGACAGAAACTTTTCTTCTGTAGTTTCTCTCTCTACTGTGTAGTAAAGAAATAGTGTCTTTCTCAGCGGGTGGTGCTCTTGCTAAAGCGAATTGTTTGGAAACAGGATGCACCGCTGGTTTCCGTGCATTGTCTTTTTCATGGTCTTTCACCTCTGGATAATAACATAATTAAGCGACATTTACAACTCTGCATGTTTTTCATACAGCTCCACATTTAGGTAATCTCTATGCATTCATGGCTAATTAGAACAAAAGCGAGAGCTAATTAGAAAATCCCAGTCTAGTCATGTTTACTTCGACTCTACATGGTAAAAGTAATGTCCAGGTTTATAGACACTTTCTTAGCGAAACATGACTGTAAGAGCAGTGCAACCAAGGAGCTTTTAACATTTGTTGTTATGTAGCGTGATCTGTGTCGTACTGTACTTTCTCACCGCTGCAACTTTAGTATGAATTAAAATGGCAACATATTGGAAATTGAGCACTCCTTGTGAATTCTAGCAATAAGTGGGACCCCCAGGATTTTGCATTTTGCAAAAAATATTGCCGAATATGCCCTTTTGTAATAGTCCTGCTGTTGTTTTGGTGTTCCCTTACAGACAGCTGTCTGTTTTCGAAAAGCCACTTGTGGTGTGTACCAAAAACGTAACGTAGGCGCAGAGCTAGTCCATTCCTTACAATGGGTTGACTTTATTGTTATTCTCGTTTGTTTGCTTCTTTTTTTATTGTTGTTCTTCCTCTTCGAGAGTTTGTTGCTCCCTTGGAACATGGCTTTCTTACCACGCATTTGAATGAATGATTTTTAGACTTCCACTCCTTAAATTCAGTGAACAACTTTTTAAGTCTGGTGTCTGCCAGAGAACTTTTCGCTGTTGTCACCACCCTGTCCACCCCCTCCACTGGACCTGGAGTGGAGCCCTCACAGACTTTTTGCAATGAATTGGCCATCTTTTTCACTACTAAGGTTGCAGATATCTACGCTTCATTTGGAAACGATATTAGAGCTGAACATAGAGGTGACAGCAGGAAAGAAATACTGTCACACCCTAATCCCAACTCCTTCTCCTGTTTCTCACCTGTCTCACATCAGGATGTGATCAAAATCATTTCCACCATTAAATCAGGCTCTCCTTTGGACCCCTGTCCCCCGTCCGTGATGCAGAAACTCACAGAAGTGATCTCACTCCCATTGATGGAAATCTGCAATAACATATTCCTAACAGGCCAATTCCCCAGTATATGGAAGAAGGCTGTTATTAAACCCCTCCTAAAAAAACCGTCCTTAGATCCTACTGCTGTTGCAAGTTATAGACCTATTGCGTGCCTGCCCTTTCCTGCCAAAGTATGCGAATATCTGATGAATCAGCAGCTCTCAGAGTTCGTCGAGACTCACCAACTTCTCGACGAAACGCAGTTTGGATTCAGGAGAGGGCATGGAACAGAGACTGCCTTAATAAAGGCCTCTGATGAGATCAGGACGATCATGGATCAGGGAGGGGCGGCTGTCCTTATCCTTCTGGATTTGTCAGCAGCCTTTGACACGGTCGACCATGTCACTCTTGTCGACCGTGTCACAACCCTGGGTATAAATGGTCGGGCTAAGGATCTTATTTCATCCTTCCTGGCAAACCGTACCCAGACAGTAAGGCTTGGAGACTATTACTCTCCCATCTCTGCACTCCCTTGTGGAGTCCCACAAGGCTCCTCGCTAAGCCCCATGCTCTTTAACATCTATGTAGCGGACTTAGCGAGGATAATAAAGGCCTATGGGATACAGTTAACATCGTATGCAGATGATACCCAGCTGGTGCTGGGTATCCATAAGGATGGCCTTACTGTAGCAGCCAACTTCCAGAAAGCTATGCTCGAGGTCAGTACCTGGATGGCCTTGAACTGCCTCAGGCTTAACTCGGACAAGACCGAGATCATGACCTTCGGAAAACTCTCCCCTGAATGGTCTCTCGGTTGGTGGCCAGATAAGCTCGGCCATCCACCTGTCCCAGTGGAAAAAGCCAGAAACCTGGGAGTGACTTTCGACAACAAGCTGGTCTTTGACCACCATGTTAATAAGGTTGTGTCATCTTCATTTTACATCTTGAAAAAGATTAAGAAGCTGCTACCTTATCTCCCTCCGTCAGCTGGGAAGACTCTGGTTTCTACCTTAGTCTTCTCAAAAATAGACTACGGGAACGCTCTCTTCCTCCACACTCAGAAGCGTGTCATCTTGAAGCTGCAATCTATTCAGAACGCGGCTGCCAGGATTCTTCTTAATATCCCTCGCCGCAAATCTACCACCTCTGCTATTCGCCAGCTTCACTGGCTGAGAGTTGAGAGCCGTGTCAAATTTAAGGCCCTCTGTATTGCCTATAAGGCCATACATGGCACAGGACCCAGATTCTTGATCGAAGCCTTTCAGCTCTATACCCCCAGAAGGCACCTTAGATCGGCCAATACCAGTCTTCTGCCGGTGCCACGTACAAGATCAGTTACCTGGGGTGATAGGCGCTTTCTTGTGGCCACTCCAAAACTTTGGAACCTTCTGCCAACTGCCATAAAAGCCGCTCCGAATCTGATTAGCTTCCGTAGGCTTCTGAAAACATGGTTGTTTAACCAGTGAGAAGACGGTAGGATGATGAACTCTTGTTGCTCCACAGCGCCGAGACACCTTCGGGTATTTGTTGCGCTATAAAAGTTGCGTAAATAAATAAATAAATAAATAAATAAATTAGTCAAGACCTTTTAATTTTACTAAACCTATATGAATATATTACTTAATAGAAAGGACTTTCAACCAGCCCTCTTTATCCATTGGTCTGCTGTTGTGTCATTCACTTTTTGTTCCCCCCCAATACAGCATATAGCATCGGGGCAGGGGATCAGCCTCCTTCAGCCACTGGCTAGCTTCCTTTTGAGTGACTACGTCTTGCTTTTTTACAAGGAGCATATCTGTACACAATGTTGGTCTCTTCAGTTCCAGTGTTTTTGTTTTTGTGTTATAATTACTGCAGTGTTTAGAGCCTGATGTAATAGAAGTGGTGTTGTAAATTACTTTTGGTGTGCCTTTTGTGTCTGTGACCGCTTCTATTTCACTGCATATATGGTAATGCTCATTTGAAACTACTCTTTATAGAGTTATTTTCTATATACCCAGTGAAGTACAGCCAAGAAACTAACATTTTATGTGTAGCGCCAGTGCACAGCCCGTCACACCACAGGCAACACTTTTCTCATTAAAGACTGGGGGGCATATTAGCAAGAACCTCATTAAAATTATCGCTGTTTTAGCAGCAAGAAACTGTCACTAAAATGGAGATTTTAGCCCCTTTTAGCCCCTCTTCCTTTTTCCCCTCTCACCCTCTGACCCCTGCTGACACACATCAACAAAACTATCATTTGTGTGAGGTAGCTAAGGTCACTGATTTATGTGAGCTGGAGGAGGTATGGGGATGTTTATGTACAGGTGCCAGTCCCAGCCACCCAGATACGGAGCTGTGAGCACAAAAGGAACCCCCTGCTGCTTTCTTTAATTGACTACAATCTGCAAGGGTGCCAAATATCTCTGCATCCAAACCCAGGGCACTTTATTAGCAAAGGCCAGCTCTGCTCCCAACCTGCCTAACCTTGGGCCCTAGAGAATTGAGCCTTCGTTGAGCCGACTGCAGTATGCACATTGTAAGATGCATTGCCAAATAATGTTTTACCTGCACTCGGTTAACTTCTAAATAGAAATTTATATTGCTAGTGCTGCTGTCAACAGCAGTAAGAGGATGAGCCGTCTTATTATTTTTACAGTTTTATGCAGCGCATCATCGGCTGAATGGGGCATTGCATGAGCACCACTTACATTACACGACATTCATTTTTAGGTACAGAGTGACTAGTGACATCCTCAGAATCACAGGATGATGTGCTGATTCCATACCTCGGACCTGGTTTCCCGGATCCAATGACATCATCTCTGTCGTTAAGGCCACATCTTGCTAGGAGATCTTGAGGTTTGTCCTTTTTTGCTTTGAATGGATCTGATACTTTTCTTTTTTCTTTACCTTGTCTTTTGTTATATTTCTCTCTCTATTACACCCTTGCCTCACACATCATCACTTGGGTGTGGATAAAATGCGTTGTAGATGGTTGCTTAATAATTTCTGAGGTGAGGTTTGTTCACTTAACTCAAATAGTATCCTCCCTTGTAAATAACTCAGATTGAGGAGAGAAAGTCAATTCTATACTAAACCTCTCTTAGTATTGGGAAGAGGAGAAAGCCTCTTTTTTATATATAACCCTCACCCACTCCAGTAGTGGCATGCTTCATCATCAGGTTCAATATGAATCCTACAGGTCAGGGTGGGCTCAACCATGTTCCATATAGCTCTTTAGAGTAGTCTTGATTTGTTTAGGCTTTTTTTTACATATAATAAAAATCCCTTGCTCACCCCAAGGCATCCATTTATTGGTGGGGTGAGTAGGAATAATTAAAAATTATGGGACAGGGCAAGCAGGATGTTGTGGTCATATTACCCTAATTAAAAAGTGGCAACATGTTTCTGCACTATTCTAATGGTTTATATAGGCCCATTGACATTCTCTTGGCTATACTAGAGAAAAACAATCTCCAATTGAAGCAACCCTGTGAACTATAGAGGTGAATGCCTAATATGCTAAAGGTCAACTTTGGCATGCAAACAAAAGAAATGTACTTGCTGTGTTAAGGAATTACATGTAGACAGAAAGCACAAGTTGAAATTGCAGTGCAATCTCATTTATAGGTTGCTCATAACTGCTTACTCATGAAAAGACTCGTATATTTGTCATATATTGTGTTCTGTTTGAAATATTCTGTAAAGGGTAAGAGTTTTCAAAATTTGCTCCATACTTTTGCATGTGTGTGTCTGCATATTGGACCAATCTCATATGCAGACGTCAAAAGATACCATAAAAGTAAGCAAATTCTACTCGTAATTGTGTTAAATGTAACCGATAGATAAACAGAGACATAGAAAAATCACAATTGTTGGAGGCCTTATGGCTGTGACATGCATTATTACCACAAAACACACGTGAAGACATTGACACAAACATTTACTTGTGTTCCATTGTTGGGTTACCCCAGTTATAAATAAATTGTACTTATCAGTGGACGCAGGGGGTAAGCTATGTAGTCAAACTCTGGAGTGCAGGTTTTTAGCAGGAAGAGAGAAAGAACCATTTATGAAGTGGTTATCTATTACTCGTGGTAACCACGTATCCGTTTTTACCTCAGTCGGTTGCCAGTCATATCATAGTATTCACAGCGTCAACAGGTCCCCACCCACAGCAAAACTAAGCAACCTGACCGGTCTCCCTAGCTGGTGCTTAGCTCTGTGAGGTTTGCCCTTTAAATCACCCAGGGGCTCGGCTGTTTCGGCTCCATTTCCAGTCATGTGACCTGATTTGCGTAATTACCTATGCAGATCTAACCCGCTGCGTTTGTCAAAGACGGATTATATAGGTCATCTTATTTGTTAGAGGTTTAAAGAAGAACGGGTGATGCAACCACTCTGATTATGCTGTGCGTATCCCCCTGGTTCAAGTGGTGATCATGTGTCACTGCCTGTTGGACTAGACACATGTTATGATGTATCTCAATGTGTGGGTGTGTACACTCATATCACGTCACGGTTTGGAATCCAGTATTTGGATTGAGACCAGCAGAGCATTGTGGGGTCTGAAGTCCCACATTCAGGACTCTCATTTTGATTTATGAAGCCACACAAAGCCACCTAGAGTGGCTTTAAGTGGCCTCATGAATCATGAGAAAGGTGACGCAGCGCAAATCGCTGTGTCGCCTCACTCTGCACCCGGTAGGCATTTCAGGGGCATCGAGGTGAGATTTCCCACGCAACAGCCATGGAATTTGACACTGCCCCAGATTTCCAAAGTGATCTAAACCTGAAGAAGCGCCAAATCTGTACCCCTCCTGAGGCTATCTCTGGAAAACGAATGGGGCCCCTGAAAAAGGATAAAACCTTGACAGGGAAATCAACTTATTTGAAAAACATCAGCACCGGGCACAGTGCTATTTTACTCTAGAAGGACATATAAACTCTAGAAACACAAGGACATAATACAAATCATAACAATATAGATACATATTTTTCTTTAATTAATCTTCTTTTTGTTTTTTCTAAATAGAAAAAAAACATATATATATATATATATATATATATATATATATATATATATATATATATATATACAAGGTACATATAGATAACTCCAATACATGAATAAATACACAATCCCAATGATAAAGTGCAATTATAGAACCACATATACTTATATATTACGGTATACCCTGGAAAGAATGTCTCTTCAACACAACTTAAATACATTAAACCAGGTCTTTCAATGTTGCCTATTTCAATTTTGATGATTTACTGTAGTAAGTGATAACTGGTCTAACAGTGTATTGTTTTCATGATGACTTGTTTTATCATTATACAGCTTAACATGTGATCAAGGCCACATATGCAGACACTGGTAGTAAATGTTGAACACCAACACGTTTCGGCAAAGCCTTCTTCAGGATTTCCATACCAGTAGTTACTAAAATGGTAAATATAAACATAATAATGATCTAGAGTTTAGAAGCACTTTCAACCATATATTATATATATATATATATATATATATATATATATATATATATATATATATATATATATATATATATATATATATATATATATATATATATATATATATATATATGTAATAAAACCGTGGTGGAATACCCTAGATAATTTGTTTAACAGAACTGAACCTGAGCGTTGCTGTTAAGTGCAATAAATTAATAAGTGAATAACAATAAGACACAATCACTTTCAAATTCACACGTGAATTAGTACTATGCATACTAATATAGAAAAAAATATATTAAAAAATAACATGAAATAAAATCTAAATAGGTCATGCAGATGTCGCCAGTTATGTGATCTTAAACTGCTATGACTAAGCTTCTTCTAATGTTGACAATTACAAGAGAAAGCCGTAACTGGATAGTCTCTCTGCCTTGGATGTGATGAGCAAATTGCTAACTAATGTTCTAAGATATACTTCTTACTATGCAATTTACGTCCGCTGAATCCATGGGTGGTGTTAACAGAAAACACCCATCATCAACTGATATTAGGGATTGCGATTGACCGCAGTATATGAAATTGGATTGAGAGATAAAAGTGAACATGAACACCCAATTACTAATTTATAGTGTTCAAACTTTTAGGTTAGAAACTACAATCAGTTCAACTCAACCTGTATAGAACGAACTGATAAATACCTTCAACAATATCAGTGTCTGATGAATCTCTAAATAATTCTTGAGCCAATGGAGTAAACAAAAAAGGCTTGTACTACCTAAAAACAATACAATATATAAAGTGAGAAAATACTGATGAGTTCTCCTCCTGAGGCTAGGCATAACATGGAGAGATATATTTAATTCTCCTTGTTTGTTCATCTTAGGATGGTGCAAGTATTCCCACTTTTGCATTAGGCTGCTGAAACAGTGCCAGCGCAGGGAGAAAGGAAAGGAATGCACTGTATTGTTTAAATACGGTGCATTCTTGCACTTTCACTTTGGCGTAGGGCAGCGCAGCTAGGTGACTTGCTGCACTGCACTGCGCCAAAATCCTATAAATAAGTCCCTCAGTCTTTAACACAATTTCCACTGAAAGGAAGCTTGTGCTCACAGTCTGCCTCTTTCACTTGCCTTAGACTTCTAACGCATTGGTAACAGGAGGTCAGGTCTGCCCAACAGTCAATATAAGGAGAAGTACAATTACTGGAAAATGGAAGAAGAGACAGGTTCAAGACTTTTTCTAGAGTACAGGAGAGCTTAGAGAAGAGATAATGAAGAAAACAATCTTTTGTGGAGAACGTGTGGCGAACGAAAGAAGCAAGGAGAATCACTGGGCCATACCTGTTTGACTCCACACTACTTGGGCTAATTCCGAGGCTCGCCTCCCGCCGCCGCACCTTGCAACACCTGGTTGCGGCTGCCGAGAAGAGTGCGGGCCGGCGGGGACTTCATTTCCCAGCAGCCCTAGCGCCCTGAGACCGCGTCAGGAGGCGCACAAATAGCAGCGCCACCCCCGGCAGAGCGGAGATCTTTTGTGAAGAATGTGTGGTGAATTAAAGAATCAAGGAGAATCACTGGGCCATACCTGTTTGACTCCACGCTACTTGGGCTAATCCAGAGGCTCGCCTCCCGCCGCCGCACTTTGCAACACCTGGTTGCGGCCGCTGAGAGGAGTGCGGGCCAGCGGAGACTTAATTTCCCAGCAGCCCTAGCACCCTGAGACCGCACCAGGAGGCGCACAAATAGTAGCACCACTCCCCGCGAGCAGGACGCCGGGCGAAGACCGGGCAGAGGGCGGGCCACCTGTGGCTGTCCGGGGCTGACCGAGGCTGGGCTGGGCCACCTCTCTTGGCCTACCCTTCTCTCCTGCTTCAGCCTGCGGACTGAATCCCAGTAAATACTGTTTTTATATACTACATAGTTATAGGCGCACTATTTCTATCTTAACATTTAGGTGCAATCATTGTTATATGTATTTTTAGTGTGTTAATATTGTGAAGATTCAACTGTGCTATCATTCTAAGATATTTAAGTTTATTGCCAAAAGACATGGGAAAAAATATTCCCATTCATTCTAATGGGAAATCAAGAGTAGTTGTTAATACGCCCTTACCTAGCCTGACAGCAATAGAACGAATGCTGCAGAAGACGATAGGGGTGGTTGTCTCTGCTATTGAAAGCACAGAAAGACGTTTATCTCTGCCACCTGGTTTCCTCCCCCCCTTAGCTAACACAAACATCTCAATGATAACCACTAACTCCCAGGATTCCATACTAGCCCCCTCTTTTATTGCTTTGCCTAGAACACATAGTACTACACCAATAAACGAGAGGTCATTTAGGGCCCTCACGGATGTAATTGAATTATTGCCCCAATCTGCAAGGTTATCCGTGACCCCCTCTCTATGTGTCAGTAATCAGACAGGCGATCCCATTCCCCTAAATGAGGACGTCTCAGACAAAGAGGGACAAGACATTTCGGGGAGCTCAATCTCCATTCTAAATATTAGTGATAGCCCCTGTGTGAGAACTAGAGGGCAGAAGGCTAGATCTAAGCAAAAACATATTGCTAGGGAAAGGCAATCAAGTAAAACAAGTAAAACTAGTAAAAGGAATATTAAATCTAAACAAAATAACGTTATGGAAAAGTTAAATGGGAGTAGAGGGAGCGAGGAGAATGATTAAATAGAAATTGTCCCTCTACCAACTCCTAGTAGGGACCTAAAAGACGATTCATTCTGGGAGAGAATGGAAACTCTTTTAATGACTTTTTTAGAACCTATTACTTTAAAAGTTAAAAACATAGAATTAAGGTTAACTAATATCAAGGGAAAGCTTGACAAGATGCCGACCCCAAGTGAGGTTAAGTCTTTACCTCACATTAGTGCCACAAGCTCAAAAACTATCTCATCAGCCCCCGCTAAAGTGTCAGTTCCAGCCAAAGTGGCAGTTCCTGTTAAAACACCAGCTCCAGCTAAAGTACCAGCTAAATCCAAACATCTTAATCCAAAGCCTACTTATCGGCCTGATCACAAAGGTTTAAGAGGAGATACTATAATTAATGATAATGGGCCAGCTGACTCACCCACGGTAGCCCCGAATGTGTCCTTGAATGTACCATCCCAACAAACCAGAAGATCGGAGGACGAATTCGAGTTAGGGGTAACGCCGAACCTCTTTAACTTAAATCTGCCGCCAGAAGCAACACCATGTACTGTGGTCTTGGCAAATGTACCTCCACTCCCCCCTAATACTGTTGAAGATTGGTCAACCCTGAGAAAGAAATCTCTTTATTTCCTGTCATCTAGGGTTGGACTTAAAAATCATCTTTTCTCAGAGTTTAAAATGGCTAGAAGGACATGATGGGTAGGCACCTCGACTAAAACGCTGAGGGGTGATTGTGTAGTTCTATCATTTCGGTCCCCCCAACTGGTTAATACCGTCTTGGAAAGAGTGGCCATGGGGACTTATGACTCAAATTTTGTTAACATTCTTCCCCTTGGTTACTTCTATTCTCCTCTTCGACCAATTAATCGCACAGCCCCCCGTTGCCCGCCCGGGAACTTGGAAGAACCATGGGTCAGAAGATACAGAATTCCAACATTTAATTACTATGAAACTCTTAGGGGTTTGGAAAATATCGACTGACTGCAGTCGGATACTATTAACCCCATTGCACGAGGCTTAGAGAAAGTCCTTCATCCGGATTTTCGTATAAGTGAACACGTAGTTGCAACTGGGGAGAAATTACCACCTGTAGTCCTAGCCATATGTGAGGATGTGGATTTTGGGGGGGTGTTCTGACAGCAGATGAGGGCACTGGCGGGGGGGGTGACCAATTGGCCCCCTTCTTACACATTGACCCCACCCTTATGTCCCCTGATGTCCTGTCTATTCCCCTGACAAGTCCATCGGTGCTTAAAATTTCATCTTGGAATTTAGCTGGCATTAGATCCAAAATTGAAAACCCAATTTGGAGGGATTTTATTCACTCCCAAGACTTGCTTTGTTTTCAAGAAACATGGAGCCTTGACCCAGTACATTTGAATGGTTATGGAACTTTCCATACTTCAGCTGTAGCTGCTCCTCATGGAAGACCCAAGGGTGGCTTGAGTGTCTATTTGTCTAACAAATTAGAGGTTGAGAACATTATTGAACCTGTTAAAGACATTTATTTTCAATTGTTGGTACTTGGTCTGGCTTGTGATACCCCCATTGTAATTGTCAATCTATACAATAATATTCCCTGTGATGATGTCACAAATGTTTTAGGGAAATTGACTAAAGCCTTTTTTGCACAGGAAAATATTTTTAAGCACAAATTGATGATAATCATGCTGGGGGATTTCAACTGTAATTTGTGTGAATTAACTAAGGAAAGTAGGTGCGGTCCAACACGGGATGATGATGAGGGACGTTTGCATTTTAAACACACTATTTAGGGGAACAATTTAATATCTTGCCAGCTAATTTCGATCTAGGGTTTGCAAATGAAATGTGTATCTCCACCCCTACACCAGCCCCAACATTTAATGGTAGAGGTTGCTCTACAACTATAGACTATGTCACTATCTCTAATAAGTGTGGGAACAGAATCCCTTCCTTCAGTGTTCCTGATATAGTATTGAGCCACCACTTTCCGCTTTGCGTGACTATCTTGCTACCCACTGTATCCACGCTGATCAACGATAAAGAAGGTAACAGCTTGGATACTAATTTAGCTATCGGTAACATTAATGGATATACATTAAAATGGGATATGGTAAATGAGGCAGAGATAATTAAAACAGTGGTTGATAAATGCCTTTTAGAAATAACAACGTGTTTAGAGGTAGATTCACCACCTGAAATTTGTCTTGCATCCTTTTCTGCAATATCGAACGAAATTAAAAACTCCCTCACGAGGCAGTTTAAGAACCGAAAGAAAGAGGGAGGCTGGTTTGATTCCAGATGCACCAGGGCCTATGCAGCCCTAAAAAAGGCGCTGCACAATAAACCTAGATCTGCTGAGGTAATCCGCAGATGTAGGAAAGATTATAAAATGGCAATCAAAGATAGGAAAAACACCTTGAGGTCTGAAGCTTGAGAGGCTCTTCACTCAGCTTCCATAACAAATGATAGCGCAAGCTTTTGGAAAATCGTGAGAACTCCCTTTCTTAGTGAAGATGTCAGTCAGAAAATAGAAATAGCAATACGTGACTCAGATTGGGTTGGACACTTCTCGAGAGTATATGAAGGTGAGGAACAAGTGGGGTCTTTGATCCCCACTTTTGATTACCCCCCTAGTAGAAACTTGCATTTTACTCTCAAGGAGGTTGAAAAAGCTCTGAGTAGAAGCAAGACCGCTAAGGCGTCTGGCCCAGACGGGGTTCCCATAGACCTATTTGAGAGTATTTCCTCTCTGTGGGCGCTCCTCCTGGTTCAGGTGCTTAACGCTAGCTGCGTTGCTGATTTCCTGCCCACTTGGGTGGACTCTGTCATAGTTCCGAATTACAAGAAGGGAAATAGACAGGACCCAGCCTGTTACAGGCCTATTTCCCTATTGGATTCTTTCACTAAGATAGCGGGTAGAGTTATCCTGGATCGGCTTCTGGAGTGGGTGGAGGAAAACTCTGTTCTGTCTGATCTTCAGTATGGCTTTTGTTCCGGCCTGGGGACAGTAGAACAGGGTCTGAATTTGCTAATGTTGGTCGGGAAATACACGAGGGCAAAACAGGGCAACTTGTTTTTGGCCTTCGTAGATCTCTCGGCCGCCTTTGATTGTGTGGTCCATTCTAAACTGTGGTTAATATTAAAACAACTTGGGGTTGAACCTAATATTACTTATTATCTTAAACGTTTTTATAGCAACGCTTCAGCCCGCGTTCGCTTTGGCCTAAATGGAGAACGCACTGACAACATTCTAATCAGGAGTGGGGTCAGGCAGGGCTGTGTCCTGGCCCCTTTCCTTTTTAATTTGTATATAAATTGATTGGAAGAAGTCTTGTGCAAAGATAGCCTGGACCCCCCCTTTGTAGGAGGCCGCCCAATACCAGCACTTTTGTACGCTGACAATGCTGTACTTATGCCACGTACTCAAAGTGGGCTTACAGCGGGTGGTTGACAGCTTTTCACGCTTTATGAATGAGCTGGGCCTGAAAGTCAATACATCAAAGACTTTCACTATGTATTGTGGCAGGCAAAGCAAACCTAAGAGGCCTATTTTTATAGCAGGACAGAAGCTCGAATTTGCCAAGCACTTTTCTTACCTTGGGATACTTTTCGCCCAAAACGAGACGTGGACCCAAGCTGTTTCTGTTAAAAAGCTTGAGCTTTTTCGATCGACTGCTGCTCTCAAAATTTTTTCAAATAAATTAGGGACCAGACCCCCTGCAGAATTAATTAAAATTTATAAAGCTAAGTGTGTAGCTGGTGCCACTTACGGTAGTGGGGTTTGGGGCTTTGCAAACTCCGCACCCACCCAGATTGCTGAAAATTCTTTCTTAAAATACATTTTGGCACTCCCCAAAAGCTCCTCTAATTATAATTGTCACTCAGAACTGGGTCTTTCCTACATAACAGACCTGATTAAACTAGAGCCAGTGCTGTTATGGCACAGACTCTGGACACAAGAAGCAACACGTCTAAATAGAGATGTCCTGATAGACATTTTAAAATTAGAGGGAGCCACAAAAATACCATGGGTGAAGTATGTTTTCAATTTTTTAAAAGACATTGGGAGAGAAGAATATTTTTTGAATCCTATTGATATTTCAGCAATCTCACGGAAAGATTTGAAGAAGGAGTGTCTAGCTTTTTTGCATTCTCATAGGATTGCAGCGGAGGTCTTAAAACCTTCTGTCCAGCAGCATCAAATGGTTTTAGCAACTTTTAATATTCATCCCTACTTAATATATGTACCTAATAAATTTGAACGCTTTTTACTTTCGCGCTTTAGATTTGATAACTTCCACAGATTGTTTAGCTTTCCTATGATTAATAATTGGACGCACGATCTACCTCCCTGCCCTTGTGACAATATCTCACCCCAGAGTACCATTCATGTTTTCCTATTTTGTAAATTCTATGATGTAATGAGGAAAAATGTTTTATTGCCATTTTTAAGAGAATTAGGACTTTGTCAGTGTCGTGTGGTGATGATTAATATTCAAGCCCTTAACAACCATTTATGTGTAGAAACAACAACTTTGTATTTAAAAAATGTGATGAATATTAGGAAACGTATGGCCATATACCTGCATTTTAAAACTGTAATAGTTTTTCCCTTTTGTGCTTCATTGCCATGAATTTAATGAATTCCTGTACTTTTATACATGTATCCTTTTAATATTGTTATTATGCATTTGTTTTATCTGTACTTTTATGATTGCATCTAACAATCGAATCAATATATTTTGATTTGATTTGCATTAAACAGCTTCCCTGGATCAATGACGCAAATGATGAGTTTGAACGTATATTTTAATTACTTCCCTCCCCTATCATTAGTCCTGACGGGGAAGCGTCCTGGGCTGCCACAATAGTGAATACATCGAAGACCTGTTATACCTGCCTTAAATCAATTCTAAGCTGCCCAGGAGTTTGCGGATCGGCCTTGTCAATTTCATGGTGTTTTTTTTTATTTATGCCTGAGTTCAGCATTTTATATTTCAGAATTAATGCAAAAATGGTGCACATGTAGCTTTCTTTCACCTGTCTTTATTTGAATTAGTCTGTGGGGCAAAACAAAAAGTAAATTGTATCACCTCAAACACCTTTGAGGTCGAACACACCCTTGAATTTGGTAAAGCAACTGTCTGCAGTAGAATTTGTTTTCAAGCAGAGCCATGACAATGCTTAGGTAAGCCCGCAAATATTTAGCATAATTTTCTCAATATATGAAATTAATTATGAGACCAAAATCATAATTTTGTATCTCGATTTTTTTCAAACTTTTTTTTGGACGGATGAGGGCTCAGCAGCTTCTCCTGCTATAAGGTTTTGTAAAAATCACAACAGAAAAAGCAAGAACCGCTAAAGTCAAAATATTGGTGACCAACCCAAGACCTATTGGCTTTACCAATGCTTGTTTCGTTTTCGTTTAATACTCCTTGAGAGTTAATATATATTTTTTTGCTGCCTCTCTCATATGCTCCCCTTCCTCCAAAAGCATGTTTGGTTCATTTTGCCTTTTTATTAACCAATTCTGCACGCCAGGCGCAAAACGCTTTGGTAAAGCCAATGGGTCGAAAAGGCAAGACATAAAATGTGACACATGCTTTTTGAATGCTACTTCAATGTTACTAGGCCAATAAAAGGAGGGAGAGCAACTGGAAAGGTGTTTCCTCTGGCCGCTCTTCCCTCACTGTCCTGTGTTACCTCTGACTCCCTTCCCTGTTGTCATATGTCACCTCTATTCCCTCCCCTGCTGCCCATGACTCTTCTGGACATCCACTCTATAGCCCCATGTCTCCTGTGCCCCACTACACTCGTAGTTCCATGACTCTTTTTCCCCCTACCACCACAACCCCATGCTTCTTGTGACTTCTAAGCATTTCTTTGTAACTCCAACCCTGCCACACAGCCCTTTGTCTCGGGCGCCCTCCTCCTTTAGTCCATGTCACCAATGTCCTCCTTTGCCCTGTGGTTTCAATGGCCCCTTAGCCCTACGATTCCAGAGCTCCTCCCTCTGCTGCCAGAAATCACCCCTGATCCCTGTGGCCTGTAATATTCCATCGGCAGCCCTGTGCCTTTTGTACCCCTCTTGTAGTACTGTATTTCCATTAGTCCCACCCCCACCAATGTCTTTTGGTCGTTGAGACCCGAGAGCTTCACAAAATTGCTTATGTATTGCCTTGAATGCTTCGGGCTTGTGGTAAGTAGCCGATGGCAGATAGTTTCGTTTGATCCCATAATTATTAATTATTTCATGCTTACTCCTTGCTAAGTGTAAGTTCTGTGTCCTGTGTTAATGAGCATTGCTGTATGGAGCTGTGTTATATGTCAAGGTCAGTGCTGTTGTGAGCACAGTGACATTCAACTTTATGGCATGTCTGGCTGTGATGTATGTACGGTGATGTCTAATGGGTTCTGCTGGAGGTTGTATTATTGTTCAGTGTTGCTGGGGCACCATGAGCGCCATTTAAGCGACATCGGGCTGTATTGGGTACACCTGCCATGTTCTTTTTTAAATACTATACACTGTTGGACTATACTGTGGCGCATCTCAAGACAAGATACCGATGGGCTTTGTCATTCAAGAGAAAACAGTACATTATTATTGATATGTTGGAGAACGCAACGAAATCATCGAATATGGGACCAACCTCCTGAGCAATGATTCCTTGGACTCGTCTCACCCAGACACAGCACGGTTCTGTTGTCCTAAGTGAAAAACAATAATTATTTGAATAAATAATTTAAAATTCATTCTGGAAGTTAAGACTCTTCTCAAACGACTGCCCCTTTCAGTGCAAAATTTGTCTTTTACTTGACTTGCCTTTCATCCTGCTGTAAACGAGTGCGCTTCACTGTGGTAGACTGCTCAATATCGCTTCCAAGCATACGAAAAGCAGTACCACTGGAGTTGTGTGCACTTATCCACCAGTCTGTCTGAGGAGGAAGGGTTTCTTACACACGTAAAGGAAGCGCTATTACAGTGCCCCTTTCGAATATCAATATTCTGCACTCAGCGACCTCCATTTCCACACAACTGCTTTTTGACTAAAGAAGTCCCTTTTTGAAGAGTATTTCAACAGATGTTATCACATTACTCTACAACTAAAGGTAACATGGTTTGCATTCTTACAGCAACTACTACTCGCATTAAATGTGCAATGTTGTCCCCCTTGCAAATGGACAATTTCCAGCATCACCATTAACTTTCTGTGCTGAGTTCCTTTTCCTTAAATAATCATTTTGGTTGCCGTACAATTGTCTTTACTCTATGTTTCGTTGGTTGCACCTTTAGTGCAGGTTTTCCAGTTTGTTAATTCAAAACTCCCCTCAGCAGAAAGTGGTTGCATTTTTGCTTGTTTGAAGTTGCGTTAGACTCATATGATATATATTTTTTTTAGGTCTCGCGCCTAGAGTTGCAGTGCGCAGCACTGTCCGTGCAGCGCGAGACCTCTTGTTTGGGCTTTTGAAAGCTTACCACACGCTGGTGCGTGTGGTTTTGCTTTCGCAGGCCGGCATTGTCTTTAGCAAGCTTTTTTTTTTTAAACAGCACACAATTAGGCACAGGCAGGCACATGTCCCGCCTTTGCTCCGCCCATTCCCATCCGTGTCTTGGATGCGCATCAGCATGCGGCACAGACAACAGGCTCCCTCCCCCGCTCCTCTGTGGTGCGTGGTCACCACTGCTTTCAATTCCCTCGTTCGGCTCCTCTGTGGTGCTCGCACACCACATGTTTCGATTCCATGCTTGTTTCTGGTTCAAATAAAACAGTGTTGAATTTTCTACGTGATGTGACGCAGTAAACTCTGTAATCGGCTGCTATGGATGGTATTCCATGCATGTGCACAGTTGCAATTTTTGTTCTCCTAAGAGTTTTATTAACAACCAGTCTTCAGGTGGAGTTTCTCTGCGAGTCATAACATTGTGAAATAGATGCTCTTGTGACTCCTAGCTCCAACTAAAGCGACTGTTTCTGGGCAGAAGGAGGTGCCGGGGCCGGGCCGCCAGGGCGAGTGCTCAATGGAGATGTCCAGCTTATGCGCGAACCTGATGTGTGTCAGCATGTGTAGTGCTGCTAAAACAAAGTTGAGCGAGGAGGCTGGAGCAGACGCCTGTAGCAGCACGTTCACTGCAGTAGGAGCAGCGTGTGCTAGAGGCTGAGGCAAGCTGGTGGGGTCTGCTGGCACCTACCAGCGTTTCCCGCCGCCCTCGTCAAGTAAGGGTGTTCAGTCAGCGCGTGGTCCTTTTTGAGTGGTGAGGTGGCGCTTGCTCGAGCTCGCAGAGCCCGTTATCATCATAGTTGATGGAAGGAGCAGCACACGGCTCGACTGCAAGAGGATAGTGGCTGAAAAGGCCCCTCTCCGAGTGGGACTTGTAAGAGGTCGAACTGGTTGCCCTTTTGAATGCAAGTCTAGGGTTTTAAAAGGTGCCCTATTGTATGTTATACCTGGGAACTTACATGGCGCGTTTCTGACGTATTTTATTGGGTATCGTCTCTGGTATTACACTTGCTTGTGAGGGGGTTAGCACCGGATTTTACGTGGGTGCTACCAAGCGGACGTTTCTGTGTGAGTTACTTTTGAGGATAAAGTGGAAGTGCAAATTTTAAGGCTCCATTTTGGAGGTGGTCAGATGATTTGATTTGATTTGATTTGAGTTAAATATATATAGCACAGCGAATGCCCGAAGGCGTGTTAGCGCTGAGGACTAGACAGGTAAAGAACTAGCGTGTAAGTGAGCTTAGAGGTCAGACTGGAACAACCATGTTTTTACTGACTTTCTTAAAGTTTTTAGATCTGCGCTGTTTTTAATTGTTAATGGAAGGCGATTCCAAGATTTGGCAGCTCTTATCAGGAAACCCTTGCCTCCCCAGCTTACTTGTTTAAACCGGGGGATTTGCAGCAATTTTTGTTGAGCAGATCTGAGATTCCAGGATGGAGCATAAACTTTTAAGTGCGCTCTCAGGTATAAGGGACCATTCCCCTGGAGTGCCTTGAAGATGATACATAAGGCCTTGAATACTTTTCTCCTCCTGACTGAAAGCTAGTGCAGTGTGTCCAATTGCCAGGATACCAACTCATATTTTGGTATATTCAGAATCAGTCTAGCTGCAGCATTCTGCAGTCGTAGCTTTTTCATGAATTGAGCTTGGATCCCCAAATACAGTGCGTTGCCATAATCCAGACTGGAGATGGCAAGGGCCGTTACAACTGTTTTTAACGCCTCAGGCGGAATAAAGGCACAAATCTTCCTAATCTTTTTAAGGATGGCCCAGACGCTGGAAGACAGGCAATTAATTTGGCTATCAAAAGTCAGCTTGTGTTCAGAAATAAACCCAAGATTTTTTGCTTTAGAAATGGGTGTAGGACATTCGCCCAGCTCTGAAGGCCACCACTTAGGTGACCAAGCCAAGGGGTCGGTGCCCAGCAGCAGTATCTCTGTCCTGGTGCCATTCAGCTTGAGACAGTTGGATTGCATCCAAGCTTTTACGTGACGCATACAGTTGTTAAAAAGATCTGCAGTATCATCCACATTATTGGTTGCTGTGACGACTACCTGCGAGTCGTCCGCATATGATATTACAGAGAACCCATATTGTCTTATTATTGCTGCCAGTGGAGCTACATGAATGTTAAATAAAGTGGGGCTAAGCGCAGAGCCCTGGGGTACTCCACATTGCAGATTGTAAGTTTGGGAACTGGATTCCTTAAGTTCGACTTTAATAGATCTATCAGTAAGATAGGATTTTAGTAGAGCCATAGCAGAGCCTAGAATACCAACTTCTGACAGTCTGGAGATTAAGATGTTATGATTGACCGTATCAAAGGCCGCCGATAGATCTAATAATATCAAGGCGGCCTTACCGCCTTCATCCAGTGACTTCCTAAGCTCCTCGCTAGCTGTAATTAAGGCGGTCTCAGTTTCATGGCCTTTTCTAAAACCAAATTGTCATTGATCAAGTATTTTATGAGTAGAGATATACTCTGACAGCTGGGTGTTCATCAATTTTTCCAGGACCTTAGAGCAAAACGGGATTCTGGAAATTGGTCGATAGTTGTTGGCTTCGACAGGGTCTAGATGAAGCTTTTTCAGTAATGGGAGAACCGACGCTATTTTCCATACTTCAGGGAATTTCTCCTGGAGTATAATCTCGGAGAACAGTAAAGTTAACTGCTTGCTGAGAATGTTAGAGAAGAGATGAAACATTTTAGGGGGACAAGGATCAGATTGGGCCCCAGATGTGATGCCCATTATAGTTTCCGTAATATGATCTGTAGTTGGGGGCATGAAAGAAAAGCCAGATGAATTAGAGGCAGGATTACTCCTGATAGGAGGTGAGTCGCTGGCAAGATTGGAAAAAGTTCTATAAACCAGCTCCACTTTGTCCACAAAGGCCTGGCCAAGGGTATTGCAAAAATCTGGAGTGTTATCAATTTTGGGGTTGACCGGAAGTTTTGCTAAATTTCTAACGGTGGCAAAGAGCTCTTTGCGAGAGTTTTTTTAGGTCAAAATCTTTGACGTAAAGTAGGTACTCTTGTACTCAATGATCAGTTTTGTATAAGAGGCTAGTACGTGTGCATAAATCATTTTCGACTCTTTACCATAGTTTTTTCTCCATTCTTTTTCTGTTCGCCTACAGAGCTGTTTTTGTTTCCGTAGTTTGTCAGAGAAGCATGGCTCAGATGGTTTATTCCTTTTCGAGACAAGGGTCTTTAAGGGGGCTGTAATATTGGCTGCGTTTGTAATCGAGGCTGTTAAATTTTGTACTGCCAGGTCAGTTTTAGACTTCAGATTAGGTTTATTTATTGATAGTGATGCCTGCAGATGGTCAGCGTCAATATTTGCCCATACACGATAGGTATATGTTGCAGCTGGATTACTATCTATTTTCGGCTGGGGTGTGGCCTTGATAGTGAATAGAATGGCTTTATGATCTGACCATATTACTGGTAAAACTTCCTTAATTTTAATATCGGGATTAGAAGTGAATAATCCGTCTAGCGTGTGTCCAGCAGCGTGAGTACTCTCTTTGATTAATTGTTCCAACCCTAGGCTGGTCAGAGTGTTAATAAGCTCAGCATTCTTTAAGTCCTGAGTATTCTCTAAATGATGAGTAAAATCGCCTAGAATGGTGAAATTAGGATAATTAATGCTTGTTTCTAAATAGGAGGAGAGTATATCCACCAGAGATACTTCAGCTCTAGGTGGATAATACACAAAAATACCATTCCAAGAATCGTTGGGGCTAAGTTGTATCTGGAAGGATAACAATTCACAGTGCTGTGTGGAGCCAAGGGAGGATGTTGTTATGGATAGGCCATCTTTCATAATGATGGCTAATCCTCCTCTTTCATTCTTTCTATCTGCTCTGTGGATTTGATAGCCAGTGGGAAGTGCCTGTACTAGATCTGGGTGAGATGCATCATTGGCCCAGGTCTCTGTTACAAAAACGAAATGCAGGCAGTAGTTATCTATCAAGTCAGCCATCTCTACATTATGTTTAATAAGAGAGCGAAAGTTAATTAGCACGGGTTTTAGTTCTTGACTGTTTGGCTTTCATCAGAGGGGGAACCTGTGTGAAACTAAACTGCGAATGGCAGTGTTTACATTGATTAGGTTCCAGTAAAAAAGTCAAGTTTGGAGTGACATAGGGGGCTGTTGTAGCGCGCAGATGACTATATTATAAATAGGTTTTTTTTGTACAGATTGATAGGGACAGGTCAGTGGCGTGGTTCACAGCGTCTTTGCTGCGATTAGAGATCGGTGTTGCCACCTTCACAGCTCTGGTACTCTGCATCCCTGAGTGCTTTGTATCCCTGAATGTTTTGCACAGTGATTCTGAAACTTTAAATTTGCTAATGTTGTGAAGCTGTAGGGGAATGCCTAGTCCCTGGACCATGATGACCGTACAATGAGCGAGAGCAGGACTAGTTGGACCTTCCATGGTGAGGCACATCTTGTGAGTAGCTACGCCTCTCCTTCCACTACACATTATCAGATGTCCCTCCTACCATGGGAAGTATGGGCTAGATGTAGGTAATTCCCATTTACACACTCTTAAATACCGAATTTTACCGATTCAGTATTTAAGAGTCTGTAAATGGGAAGAGGGCAGATTTAGGAAATTTTAAAATCTGAATTACCGAATCTGTAAAATCCGGTATTTACCGATTCTGTGAATACAGAATCGGTATTTCCCATTGATTCCTATGGGCTTTGAAGCCCATAGGAATCAATGGGAAATACCGATTCTGTATTTACAGAATCGGTAAATACCGAATCCTGCAAAGGTGCAGGGGGTGTCACTTTGACACCCTCTAGCACCCCAAGTACAGGCTTGTGTGCAATGTGGCACACATACATGCCCTAAGGGCATGTCTGTGTGTCACATTGCACAGGTGTGCATGCACAGATGTGAATGCACACCTGAATTCGGTATTTTACTACACAATAGGATTGTGTGGTAAAATACCGACTCTTAAGGGCCTGTGGCACTGTAAACTGTGCCACCTACATTTGTAATTACAGAATCGGTATATTTACCGATTCGGAAATTTACCGAGTCAGTAATTTTACCGAATCGGTAAATATACCGATTCTGTATTTTTCAGCCCCCTACATCTGAAAACCCTAATACCGGTCGGAAACGGCCGAAATCAACTGTTTCCGACCGGTATTAGGGCTCCTACATCTGGTCCTTAGACTTTATTAATGTACCGAGTCTCTATAGATGCAAACACATTTGTGCTAAAACTGCCCATATTTTATTCTGTATGCTGCCCTTTATAACCTCTTGTGATTATTTAAATTTAACAGAAAATTATTATCGAGCTTAAATATTTTGTAATAGCAGTTGTTATAAATTTGATGGCAAAGGGTTATCTAACTCTGATGTAGCGCAGCTTTTTTTTATGCCTTCTATAAAGCCATAATTGTGCCGTTTTCGTGAAAGCATAACACATTTAGGGCCAGATGTAGGTAGCCCTTTACCGATCGGAATCGGCCGAAAATACCGATTTTCGGCCGTTTCCGATCGGTAAAGGGCTATGGAGATGTAGGGGCACATATTCGGTAATTTTACCGAATCGTTATTATTACCGAATCGGTAAATTTACCGATTCGGTAATATTTACAGATTCGGTAAAATTACCAAAAATGCAATGTGGGTAGCCAATTTTCCATTGGCACATGGCTTTCAGAATCGGTATTTTACCATGGAATACAAATCCATGGTAAAATACCGATTCCTGTGTACATGCATATCTGTGCATGTACACATGTGCCATGTGACAGACAGACGTGCCCTTAGGGCATGTCTGTGTGCCACATTGCACACATGCCCGTTTTGGGGGTGCTAGAGGGTGTCAAAGTGACACCCCCTGCACCCTTGACAAATTCGGTATTTACCGATTCGGTAAATACCGAATCGTATTTGAATTGAATCCTATGGGCTTCAAGGCCCATAGGATTCAATATTAAATACCGATTCGGTATTTACCGAATCGGTAAATACCGAATTTCAAGGTATCGGTAAAAAATCCAGATGTTGGTACCTACATCCCATTTACCGATTTTGAAATACCGAATCGGTAAAATTCGGTATTTCAAAATCGGTAAATGGGATTTACCTACATCTGGCCCTTAGTGTATGTATAGGAAGTTAGTTCACTGCATCTCATGAAGAACTCTCCGTTAGCACGTGTCCTCTAGTAAAATGATTTTCCACTGCAGTCCTGCACGCACACCAAGCTACATACCGTTTTAATGACTGACCTTCAGTGGGTGTCTGCAGTGGCACGGCTTGTCAGCACGTGATTTTCGAGTGCTTTTACATGTTAGTAGATTACGTACACTAAGCAGAATTGTGAGTAGTTTAACACCATTTTTTCCTCCTAATTGTTTCTTCTTGGCCTCATGTATGTGAATGTAGTTATCAGAGTTTCGGATTCATTGTTTTTTTTTTGTTTTGCTGTTCCTGAAAAAGATGTAGGGCCCGATGTAGGTAAATCTTTTTTACCACTTCATAAATACCGATTCATACCGAATCGGTATTTAAGAAGTGGTAAAAAAGAGAAGGGCAGATGTAGGTAATTTTATTTTAAAAATTACCGAATCGGAAGGAATCGGTATTTACTGATTCGGTAAATACCGAATCAGTAATGCCCATTGATTCCTATGGGCATTGAAGCCCATAGGAATCAATGGGCATTACCAAATTGGTATTTACCGATTCGGTAATTACCGATTTCTGCAAGGGTGCAGGGGGTGTCACTTTGACACCCTCTAGCACCCCTAATACTGGCTTGTGTGCCATGTGGCACACAGACATGCCCTAAAGGCATGTCTGTCTGTCACATGGCATAGGTGTGCATGCACACATGTGCATGCACACCTGGATTCGGTATTTTAACACCCAATTGGATTGGGTGTTAAAATACCGAATCTGAAGGGCCTGTGGGACTGAAAGTAGTCCCACTTACATCCCGAATTTTTAAAATCGGTAAACTTACCGATTCTGTATTTTTCCGATTCGGTAATTTTACCGAATTGGTAAAATACCGATTCGGACAAAAAAAGGTCCCCCACATCTCAAAAGGCCAAATAATGGTCGGAAACGGCCGAATTCGGCCGTTTCCGACCGGTATTGGCCACCTACATCGGGCCCGTACTATATTAATTCATTACATTGAAATGGGGGATTTCCATTGTGTGCGCGCGCAGTTATTTAAACTCAGCACAGGTTACATTGTCGGTTATAGCCTCACATTTAGAAACCGTTTAGGGTATTGAAATAGTGTAATGTGACGTTGACAGCGATTCGATATGTACTTTCATTGATTGTGCTTTCCGTCAGTTTTCCAACATTTTTATATTGCTGCTGTAGTTGGCTTAGCTAAAAATACAAGCATTCGCAATGCAATAGGTCTCGCATTTAAACTAGTTGTACTATCCATTTGGTTGATTCAGATATTGAATTGAGTGTTGGATCGCCCAGATAGACGTAGATGGTGGTCAATGTTTTGAAAAAAGAGTCACCAGGTGGGCGTTATTTGTTTATATAACACATATCGACCCTCGTCCTTGTGGGCATAGTAGGGATTGTCCTCGTAATACAATATATATTATGGTTAATTAAAGCAGTACTTTTTTCAATTTGTTTCAACCTGGAGTTAGAGTCAGAGATACGAATTCAAAGGTAATCAAACTCCTAGACTCTTTTCACCCGACTCTCACCTAGAACAATTTCTAGACGAAACTTCTTATATGGATTAAAAATCTTTCATTTTTTTAAGTATATTTAACTCAAAATTATGAATGGAACAAAACAAAATAAATCTATGTAGTAGAACCTATTGGACTTTTTCAGTTTAGACAACATCAGAGTGTCATTTGCAAAAAGAAGGGCGGCACTTTCCTACCTGTCAGGACAGAGAATCATTGGTAAAGTTTGATAAATAATTTTTACATCCATTAATAAAGATTAAGAACAAAGTAGGAGCCAAAATATACACCTGCAGAACTACTTTCTTTACTGCAATTTAAGGGATCAGTTTGACATGAGGCGCCTACCTGACATGGGTGTAGCTATCTGAATATAGTCAGCTAAGTAAATCTAAAAGGTCTGTGGGATTTCTAGGTCTTGCAGGACTTCCCACCACTTGCCCTTTGGGACCATATCAAAAGCTGTGCAGGGGTCAACAAAGGAAACACAAAGGGTATCCCCAGGAAATCCCCAGTTGTAAATGTTCTATTTTTTTTTTACTTGGCTGACTGTGCTTATATCTTCCCTAAATCCTGCCTGTATTGGCTAATAATATCTTTTTCTAACAGTCAAGTTGTTAATTTATCAAGAACCTGCCTACAAAACACCTTTTGGAGGCTGTCAATTAAGCTGATAGGACGATAATTACTGGGGTCAATACGAGATCCCTTCTTATGAACTGGAACAATCACTACTCTCTTCCTGGAATGCAGAATAGCGACACCTGCAGCTATGGATTTGATGTAAGGAATCCATGCATCAGATTCAGATTTAAAGGCCGGGAACTCTGACCGCCTTCCGAGCAACTAGGGCTACCTTGGTATCCTTTAAGATAAAAATAATTCTATACACATGTGGAGAGGACACTTCAAACTGAACATTATCTGGACAAGAATCTGGTTCAGCCGAGCACATGGGATCACCGTAAAGGCCTTCAAAATACCTATCCACTCATAGGCCTGAACTTGAATTTCTGATTTCATAGGTCTATTGCTTCCCCTACGAGTTACAATGTGCCAGAAAGGTTTCGCGTTTTCAGAAGTGGCCACTTCTAAAAGATTGTTCCAGATGTCAGTTTCCCAATCTAATTTAGCTTCTCTAGTCACAGTTTTGTATGAGGATCTAGAAGAGATTATTTTGCCTTTACCACCCAATCTAATAGCAGCACTGAGACTGAGCTTCCTAAGGAAGCAATCTGTATTAAACCATTCTTTGCCAGACCTTGGTACACTGCCTCTCCTAGTATTCTTGTTTGTTGTTGTTTGGATCCTAGAATAATAGTTCATGCACAAGGGATTATGTAAATTAGTAGTAACAATGTATCTGATACTTACTTACCATATCATTCTTGGAACTCATGATAACTGTGTTGTCTTAGATGGTAGACCATTATAAATTTTTGTGGTTGTTACAAACAACAAGGGCTTTAATCTGTGTACCTGAAGCCATTATACATTTAAATATAAGGCAAAGGGATTATGGTCGCTCTCTTGTCTATCTTATACCTTCATATCCTTCACTGCATGCCATGAAACAAATCAAGAAATATACATTCAATGATGCTTTGGTGGGTTCCTCTCCTGAAAGTAGGAGTCGCCAAGCAATCTAAGGGAGTATGACCATTACAAACACAAACTCTAAATGATGAAGAAATATCTACTAATTGCAGATCAAATTTAGAGGATTTTTTTTTCTCAGAGAAGCGAACAGATGAAGGATATGCCAATAATCATTTTCTTCCCTACCCAACTTCATAAGTAACCCTGATGGTTCCAAGGCAGTATTACAATTATCCTCGGGTATAAGAACAGAATCCGCTCTATGGGTGCTAATAACATTCCTCAAATAATTTAAAGTGACAGATTCAGTGAAGTGTGGAGAACTTTTTTTGTACATAGTAAGAAAATAGTTGACTTGCCCCTAGGGTACCCTCTTAGGGCAAGTATTGTAGGAGACCCAGTGGAAATTAAGTTTACACTGCAAGTCAAGGACATCGCAATCCATATAATTAAGTCACCTGATGGCTGGCTAGCAGAGGAATTGTTGCTGATGCTTGATAATTTCTATAGCATTGACGATGTATCTCACTAGTGACCCATGTTTCCTGAAACGTACACACATCAAAAAAATCCATCAACATCCCCCAATTCTGATTGTCCAGCTGTGTCTTTACACCTGCAACATTCGAATTGCAGGACACTAATGCAGTAGGTGACATTCTGCCAAGAATCCCATCACTGTTGGTCTGGTCATAGTAGACACAGTTAACCCATCACTGGGATGGTTTCAGATACTGGTCATGCAGATGTTTGACTTCATCCTGACTGTTGTTCTTGACCATAAAGTGCTCAACATGGAACATCTGAGGAGCCTGCTTCGAAGACCATGTTGAGTATGGGTGGGTGTTGAGAACATCATTGTCTGTCGATTTTGCTCTTTTGATCTGATTCCTCGTGGCCAGAAGGAAGAGATATAAATGATGGAACCATTACCTGTGTTTGGCTCTATGTTACAAGGTATGAATTCTCATTGTTTGCAATTTGTCATTAGGTTTGTCAAGCGGTGACTTAGTGATACCTTTTCTCCCTGATGGTGTACAACTTCCATGCCGGGGCAAGGATGACGTTCATGTGACAGTAGTGGGCTGCCTCGCTTCCAGTTTAGCAGCTGGAGAGTAACGCGCACACCAGTTGAATAAGTGAGTTATAAGTGAGTTATAACAGCGATTAGGGCCCCGAGCTTATTTTTTGTTTATTTCTGTTCAAGTTATATGAATTGTCCAAGGCTAGATCAATGTACAACAATATTTTGTGCAGTATGAACAATTCTTGGTATTTGCAGTCAGTAAATAAATGCAGCCACAACCTTTACACCCATGCTCTATTTGTATTGCCACCCCCTTAATCTCTAACACCACAGCTAATAAATGTGCCAGAAAAGGGGACAGAAAAAGAACGAACAGACTCTGCATATTGACCACACATTAATCTTTCCAAGTACTTTTCATCATAAAGGAGTGTTGTTCCTTAAAATGTTTCAATTTGATTATGTATGTATTTCAGTGCCAAAGTGCATTAAAAACAATGGGAACTGTGATCCTGAGTCCAGTGGGTGGGGTCAGTGAGTGTGGGGGGGGGGCGGGATCAAAGGCATGGCTAAAAAGAACAAAATAGTCTTCAGCTCTTTTGTTGGTCTCTCACCTTCAAGTAAGTGCATATAAAAAAGCACACATCTTAAATGAAAAATAAATGCAAGTTAAAGTAATCAGTGATACAAGCACTCTTTTACATTGTAAAGCCCCTATTGGCTAATGAGATCACTTCAGATGGTTGTGTGTTTAACCAGAGAGCCAAATAACTGAATCATGTGTTAGTCTTTCTTTTACACATTCAGGCCATATAATGTAGCCATAGGGCCAACCATTGGACGTCTTCTCACTACAGAGTAAGAAGCAAAAGTTCAGGTTTGGGATTGATTGAAATGATGAAGCCTAGTCTGGGGTCATTCTTTTGATTTCCCCAGAACCTTCGGGCAATGTTACTTATACTTTTTTGGGGGGGATGCTGCAACTTCTGCGGCCCCCCACAATACTAATTTATTCCATTTGAGTTCCCCCTGCCATCCAGGGGGCATTGAATATGCATTTTAATATGTAGAATAACACATTTGTGGGGCATTATGGGGTCCTCCCGGACTGGGAGCAGTGACTATGAAATGATCGGCTGTTCCACTTCAATACTCATTGCAGCCAGGTGTTTTTATCCATTTTTGTGGGTGCTCTGGTCCCACCCATGAATCCACCAACTGATGGGCTTATTGGGTGGTGCGGAGAGAGTTGCAAGGCCCCCACCACACAAGACAGCTTCTGCTGGCTCATTTGCCCTTCCTGAGGTAAGCTGGTGTTTCTGTTTCTGCTCCCACTTAGAGGGAGCATTCCTTTTCTGTGCTGAAGTTCATGACGGAAGCTGAACAGTATCCGCTTTCTGGGAGGTTTGTGACCAGAGATTTAGCAGGCCAGGTGACACTCCCAAAAAAGCAGGCTCAGGGGTCGGGTGAAGTGCCTGGCCTGTTTTGTTTGTGGCCCCGGGAGATGTGATCCCCAGGGCCAAAGATTGGTTCAGGGAAGGGGTGTCTCCCCACCTCTCTCCAATAAAAAAATAATACTGTTTGTGACCTAAGAGGATGTGGTCATCCAATGGTTGGCTCAGGAAAGGGATGTGACATGTTTCCCTCAGCTCAATTAAAAATAAAATAATGTTTTCGGCCCATGGGTATAGGATCAGTGGGGCCAAAGTTTGGCTTGGGCAAAGGGTCCTAACATGTTCCCCTCTCTCCTTTTTTATACATTTATTAATGTGGTGAACCCCTGGCCTGGTCTCACTCCAGTGAATTTTACAGAAATGTTCTCAAATCCCAAATCCTGCTGGAGTTTTGCTGGGCCACGAGATTTCTTGTAATACTCCTATGGGACCATGACATTTTTCAATTTTATCCTATGGCCGTCCTTCTGGAACCCATCCACAAGTGCTAGGTGGGTAGGGTATTCCTACCCTGCCCCGTATATTTTTTTCTTTTTTTCCAGGACAAGGGGACTGAGTCACTGATTCTCAACATGGCTGCCCAGCATGTCTGTTAATGCTAATGGCAGCCAATCAGATCCTTATCTTCTAGTACAACAGGAGGTCAGCTGCAACAGATAGCTATCTTTTTTTAAAAACATTTATGTCTCTAAAGTGGCAGAACCATATTGCACCAAATGACAAAGGGCATGCTTTCTGAGGAAGATCTAGTGTTCTGCTCAATTTGGTGTTATTCTGTTTACCCGTTTTTAATGTATTGTCTAATTTTCCCTCTAGAGATTGCATGTGGAGAAATAATTTTTGGACCCGTTTTCCCCTGCCCCTGCAAGAAGGATCACTCACCACTTTCCAAGAAGATAGTAAGGTGTATGAACTATTTTTGGAACGTTTTGTGAACATTTGTCAAATGGTGCCAGAATTATGGTGGAAGAAAGTTTCTCTCCTTCCAGCTCGGTTGATAACAACTATAGATCTTTCAGCACGAGGATAACATCCATCACGGACTCTATTGCCCCACTGAAACATTGTAAACCTAAAGGCAGAGCACCTGCTCCTTGGTACAATGACTCCCTGAAAACTCTCAAAGCAGCTTGTAAACAGGCTGAGAGGAAGTGGAGACTAGGATATTGTGACAACAATAAAACCCTCTGGAAAAACAAGCTCCGTGAATACAAATCTGCTATCGCAGAGAGCAAATCGTCCTACTACTGCTCCACTATAGTTAACGCAGCCAACAGTTCAAAAAGCATATTCCAGATCCTGGATAACCTCATACACCCTGACTGCACCAAGAAAACTATCCCCCCATCTCAGACCCTCTGTGACAATCTCGCACAGTTCTTCACGGACAAAATCGAGACCATCATTAACAACCTGGCAACCCCCCCATCGCAAAACACTCTAACCTCCCCCGGAGCTGTTTCTGCCAACCTTGATCCTCCAAGTTTAGCATGCCCTCCTAGGGAAAGTCTCCTGGCCTTTCCCCAGATCCCCGAAGCAGAATTCGAGAGACTGGCACTGGGCATCACCTCCGGGTCCCCCCTTGACCCATTGCCCCCTAAAATCTGGAAAGCATGCGGGAACTAATTATTTCACACCCTTCGGAGGATCTGCAATCAATCTCTCGGCTGTGGACTCGTTCCCAACCCCTGGAAGCAAGCCCTCATCACCCCGCTACTGAAAAAACCATCTCTGAATCCAGAATGCCTTTCCAACTTTTGACCCATATCACTTCTGCCTTTTCCGGCGAAAGTGGTGGAACGATGGGTCAGCACCTGCCTGTCAACATACCTTGAGCAGAATCACGTTCTGGACGACTTCCAATTCGGATTCCGTCCAGCCCATGGCACCGAAACAGCAGTACTTACTGCCATGGAAGAACTTCGAGTGCGGGCAGACAGGGGCCAAGCCGTGGCCTTTATCCTATTGGACCTGTCTGCCGCATTCGATACTGTCAACCACGTGATCCTGCTAGAGAGGTTGAGAGAGGCTGGGGTTGACGGCACTGCCCTGCTTTGGTTTCACTCTTATCTCAGTGATAGGAAACAGGCTGTATCCCTCCCCCTTTCCAATCTGCCTTCTCCCCAGTCCCTCACGGTGTACCCCAGGGTTCCTCTATCAGTCCGATCCTTTTCAATGTTTACTTAAAGCCACTGGTCACTTTAATCAAAACCCATAATATGACTACAGTAAACTACACGGACGACACCCAACTCATTTTCTCTTGGGAGGGGGAAGATTCCATCCCCATGGAAGCCTTCCACGACTGCCTAAGAGACACTGCAGGCTGGTTACACCGTAATTCCCTCCAATTCAACTCCTCGAAAACCGAGGTTTTGTTCTGTCCTGCGAGCCGAATCCCTCGCCTTCTGCCTGTGGAGTTCTGGCCCCCGGAAAACCCAGATAATCCGCTACCTGTCGCCAGTGTTCGCAATCTGGGCGTCATGCTAAATAATAAACTTAGCATGGAAACGCAGGTAACAAGAACAGTCGCCACCTGCTCGGCCCTTATGCGTTCATTACGTAAAATCCTGCCATTACTACCACCTCAGGCCCGAGCATTGATAGTCAGGTGCACTATTCTTAGTCGCCTGGACTATTGCAATGCCCTCCTGCTCGAATCTCCTACGGTACTGTTGGACAGACTCCAACGAGTCCAGTCGGCAGCAGCCAAATTGGCCCTTGGATGGACCAGGAGATCCTCGGCCACTGCTGCCCTAGCCGAGCCTCATTGGCTTCCCTTGAAGCAACGAATAGCCTTCAAGGCTCTCTGCTTGGTCTTCAAGGCATTACACGGATCAGGTCCAAGATCCCTACAACAAATGTTTTCTTGGTACATCCCAACCAGAACTCTATGATCCGCAACCGCCTGCCTTGTGACAGTACCCAGATTTAAGAAGGCCAGGATCGGGGGAAGATCTTTCAGAGTAGCTGCTGCTAAGCTTTGGAACAGTCTGCCTGCCGACATTCGCCAAATTCCACAGCTCCTACCTTTCAGGAAACAAATAAAAACATGGCTCTTCCCCTAGCCTTCTCTCCACTTCCTTCCCCCATAATCACTTCCCATCGCTTCTAACCCAGGAGTAAGCTTCTTAGCGCCAGGATACCTGCCAGGTGACAGCCGCGCTCTACAAGTGTTTTACATAAATAAATAATAATTATTATAAAACAAATACTGCTATTCCTACAGAAACTTTCACCTAACTTTAACTACACAGTGGTGACCAGTAAATAGATAGATATGGTTCTACCAGTTTTATTTGTAGATGGCCCCAATAGTTTTATGGGCGGCACTGTTAGAAAGGGGGTATCTAGTTTGCAGGTTGTTACCCTGTTAAAGTAGGTAGTGTGTAAAGCAGTTGCACAAAACTAAATGAAATACAGTGAAAACACTACAAAAGGATGCCACATCAGTTTTAGAAAAATAAGCAATGTATTATCTGTGCAAACAAGACCAAAAATGATTTTAGTTCAAGTTCAAGTTCAAAGGGTACGTTTATTTAGATCGTAATCTTTAAACCAATACACAGTACTTACTTACATTAAAATTAATATCTATCAGCAGCAATACATACAAATTTTTAAAAAATCCACCATACAGTTCTTAAAAATATCAATAAGCAAAAATAGACTCAAAATACAGTTTCTTGAAGTCGATTGCTCTGTCCGCGGCTATGATAACGTCATGAACAGCAAATCTAAACAGTTCTGGCAGAGTGCGGCATCACGGACTGGCAATGGCATTGGAAGACCCGCAAAACAGTAGCTTTAGAAAAGTAGGACATCAGCAACCTCTTGTTGAGTTCCGAAGAGTTGGCATCTGCGGTTCTGGAGGTCAATGCAGAAGTCGTCCTGCCCTTGAAGCCACACGCTTTGCAGATCAAACTCCTCCTTGGTGAAGTAGGTAGCACTGGCGTCCGCAGGCACCAGGACTGCAGTGCGAAGTGCAGCGGTGAGGCGTGCAGTGCCCTCAGGTTGCGGTGTAGGCAGCGCCTCAGTGACAGTCGTTCAGCGGCATTGATAAGACCAGGGCTGCGGTGTGAAGTGGTGCGGTGCTCGTCGCAGTGCTGGCAGGTCATGGTGCTGGCAGCGGCAGTGTCATTGCTGAAGCAGTGTCATAGGCTGACAACTGGAGATGATGGCCCCGGCGTCGGTAGGCCAAGGCTGTGGTGCTGGATGAGTGTAGTGCATTGTGTAACTTACGAGTGGTGCCCTCAAACCATGGTGCAAGCAGCGGAGTTGATGTAAGCGTTGAGGGGCATTGTCGTGGATACCAAGAAGTTTTAGAAAGTTCCGTACAGTTATTTCTCTGTCCATGAAAGAAGCAGCCACTGCAGGCTGACACTGCAAAACACACAGCAAAGTGGTAGTTCCTCCTCACAGCTTCTCCTGCTGTTCTTCTTGGCAGGATTCTGAGTCTAAAAGAGTTCACAAGTCCTGGGGTCTGGGCCCAAATATTTATACCACATTTCCCTCCCTTTGTTCTCTTGGGGCAGAGAGTTTGTACACTTATTCAAACCTAGTTCTGTCCCCTTTGCGTAAGGCAAACCAGGCCTATTCAGATGCAAGGAAATCTCCCACTACTCTAAATGCAACCCAAGTCTACTCAGTCCACCCCTGACTCATCCAGGAAAGGCAGGACACACCTCACCCCCCCAGGCGCTGCCTATAGTGAAGGCACATCTCAAATCCATCTCACTGGAAAGCCAGAATGTCAATCCTCAACCCAGCAGAGGTACACAGGATGGCTAAGCAAGAAAATGACTACTTTCTAAAAGTGCAATTTTCAAACCCACAATTTAAAAACCATTGTTACTAAAATATTTTTTTTTAAATCTGAGTTCAGGCATACTAAACTCCATTCTCTTGTCTTGTCCCAATGGAAAGTTATACTTGTAATATTTTACAAAGAATCTCCCTTTCTATCCTAGGGGACAGATAGCCTGTCAACAGTGAAAAACGAACTACATGTGGATATGGATATATGGATATGGAGGGGATTTATATAGAGCACATCCACTCCAAGGAGAATCATGGCGCTTTGACTCGTGATCTGACATATGTTAGTGTTTACTGTTCTTAGACATTAAACGGGGGTTTAGACAAGTGTTTTGCAGACTGAATCAGCTAGGCTATAAATCAAGGTTTTAAGAGATTTCGTGAATTTATGTTCGGAGGTGATTGCTCGTAGTTGGTGAGACAGTTTGTTCTATGCCTTTGCACTTAAACCTGCCAGGGTTTTTCCTCCTTTTGTTGCCAGTCTAAATTTTGGGACGGACATCAAATTGGCTGTTGCTGATCTAAGTTCTCGAGTGGGATGGTATCTATTAAATTTGTTGTACAGATATTGTGGACCACGCTTGTGAAAGGCCCTAAAAGTAATCGTAAGGAAATTAAACAGGATGCGTTTCTGGATGGGCAGCCAGTGGAGCGCATCTAGTGCGGCCGACGCCGAGGATTTTCTTGGCCATCTGAGGACCAGCCTTGCTGCCACGTTTTGAACCATCTGCAGTTTATGCAGGGCAGATTTAGTTACCCCTGCATAAAGGCTGTTACAATAATCCATTCTGGATGTAATCAGAGCAACCGCGACAGTACGTCGGGCTGATAAGGGCAAAAGATCGAAAAATGTACTGAGGCCCTTTATGATGTTAAAGCATAGGCCAGAAACTTCTCTAGCCTTCATTATCAGGATGTCACACACACCAGTACATGTCCTACCTGTAGGAGAGTAGGGTCTGCTTCCTATGGTCACCCCCACTTTTGGCTGTGATTTTCTAGTTTTTTGACTTTAGTGTGGCTGTGGGCCTGCTAATCAGACCCACAGCCCAGCTGTTTGCACACTAAATTGAAACCATGTACTTTAGGTACATACCAGATTGGGTCACCTTTGTGAGCCCTCATAGGTACCCAGGGCATAGGTGCATCCAAGGCCTTCCAGGAGCTGCAGCATGTATTACCCCTGGCTGGCCCTCCAAACTGACACCACAGGCTGATCCCTCAGCTTGGTTAAGGTGGTGTAATCCCCCCTTACGTAGATACTGTATACCTATATCTACCTTATATGTATTCACATATGCACCTATAAGTCACTCCTATGGTAGTCCTCTACAATCCTGGAGGCAGAGTGCTTGGTTTTATGTAAGAGGGTGGCCTAGCATGAGCTGAGCCCCTCTGCAGCTTTCGGAACCATCTCTTTATAGCTGTTCCATGATATAGCCATACCATATACTCTTAAATGCATTATAATCCTCGCGGTTAATACTAACTTTGGTTTGGCTTTATCAAAACATGTTGTGCAAGGTGTCAAACACTTTGGAATACAACCCCCCCCCCCCTGCCAATTCTGGCGGCAGGGGTAGCATTCCACCCTTCCAGAGGGAAAAGACATGTATGTTACTGCTTTACCCGGTTAAAGTTAAACAGAGCCCCAATATCACTAAATGGATGCTGCAGCCATAGACACAAGTCTGGCCTCCTGCTGCTGGACAAAACTCAGGCAGGGGAGGCCTGGACAAAAGGTTTCCTGTCTAGGGAGGTGCCAGCACCTCCCCAGACAAGCAGGTGTGTATTGGGACAGGGAGGGCTGCATCAGCAGATGCTTTTTGAGGCACTGCCTGGGGCACACAGGGTGCTCCATGCATAGCCCGGTTCAAACCAGTTGCTGGGGCACTCCAGCCCCAGCTCCGGCGCAAAACTGGACAAAGGGAAAGGGGTGAAACCACCCTCTTCCCAGGTCCACCCATAGGAGGAACCTAGGCGGGTAATCCAGCCCCTTAGCTTAGTATAAGTATAGGAGCTGTGTCCCCAGGACGTTAGATTATCCTGGAAAAAAACTTTGATACAGAGCTCTTGGACCTTGGACATTCTATTTTGACTAGAAGATGGAAGACATCTCCCTTGTGGTCAAGGAGTGACCACCCTGTGCAAACAGGCACCACCATTAACTTGCCAGTCTGCTTTGTTGATGCTCTCGCTGGAACGTGAAGACTCAGCAACACAGAAACAAGACTCTCAGACTTCTCTATCTCCGACCCACATCCACAGCAAAGCTGAGACCCGTGGCAGACACGAGAGATGTGGGACCAGACACCCTGTACATCCTGCATTTTGCTAACTGCTCGACTACCGAGGTACCCTCACAGTTGTTCATTGGGGTACGAAAGGGCCGAGACCCGAGCACTATTTGCACTGAAGCTCAGCCCGCCACACTCCACGAGTGCTGCGTGGGGCCTTCTCTTGCATTTTAGCTTGACACGCCTTTCCAGTTCATATCCCGTTGGCTAGTGAGCCCCCTGAAGACTTTTCTTTTGAACTAAACAGCTTTCCTGGTTGCTCCAGGCTTGTTCCAGCTTTCCTTCAAAGGAGAAGCACCACAGACCTTGCTAGTCTGCAACAGAGCCAATCTCAACATCCTGCGTGGGTTGCGGTTGCCAAGACTTGTTGGGTCCAATCCGGATACTGACACCGCAGTAAACTAGATCCTTTGTGGGACAGCTCAAATCCAGTGCCTGGTCATCATCGATGCCTCCTGGACCTCGTGGCTGAAGAGACAAACTCACCTTCTTCACCTTCAAGCACGCAACATCGCCTGGTTCCTTCCTGGTTCCTTCCTGGTCACTGGCTAGTGACCCAGACTCTGTCCCCTCTGCTTTCAGGTTCTTCACATCGCCAACCCACCCGGACACATTTCCTCTGGTCACCTGCAGCACTTCTATGCAGATCTCCATAGAAAATGACAACGAAACCAGACACGAAAAGACACCTATGCACCCGGCTTCCCTCGGTAAGGTATCACGAGTACTCCAGTGCTCCTGGGGGTATTGACTCTTGAAGTGTATTAGTTTAAAAGGGTTCCATCCTAGTCCATCTGGAAGTGTCCTTAAACAGTAACTTTGTAACTTCTTTGTTTCCCATTGTAAGTCAATGGTAACTCGCGGCTGTGTTTAGACACTGCACGTGTCTCCCGTGGGCCTCCTACTTCCTAACCTTTGGTTGTTTAGTGTAGTCCCAGCGATTCTACAGGCCCTAGGCCTGCTGTATAACTCTCACGTGGTTCTTATACCACTTCCTTAGTATATGGTTTGTGAGGTCACTAGGGTATAACTGTATTTGTGCAACTTATTGTATGCTAATTGTGTAACTTGTGATGTACTTTGACCTCTGACCTCATAAAGAGTGCAGAGGGGTTGTGTTAGAAATAAACACATATATATTTGATATATACCTTGTGTGGTGTCCTTTCATTTGGTATTCAAGGGATTAAAATTGGTAAAATAGCTTGCTTCACATGCTCTCTGAAGTCTTAGCGTATGACTGCTGGTACATGCTACCACTAGGATCACCCAGTGCGCATGTGCGGAGAGGAGACGTTTGGCAGACGCTTGGTGTTTGGTGCTCGCAGTCTGCGAGAAACCTGAGAAATTGTAGCCGTAGCCGTAGCCTGCATCATCAGAGCCGCCCGCCCGCCCGCCGTTGTTGCCCGTTGTGGCCCCGTAGCTACAGCTGAGCAGTGGCAGCGGAGTTCGGTTCCCGGCTCCCGGCTCGAGAGCAGGGTTCCGGTGGAGGCAGCGGAGCAGGGGGGCGGCGCGTGGAGTGCTGGCCAGAGGCGAGAGCCAGAGGAGGGAACCAGAGAACCAGAGAGAGCCGCAGAACGCCATCCGGAGACGGGAGCAGACGGGAGCAGGCCACCTCATCTCATCCCTGTCCTGTCACCACCCCGTCACCACCCTGTTGTGCTCACCGCGGCAGCGGTGCGAGAGCAAGAGTGAGAGCGAGAGCTCCAGCGGCTCAGAGCAGTGGCAGTTTGATCACAGCCAGTAACCGGTGAGCAGGAGCTGAGGGCGGGCGAGATTGCGGAGTAGGCGAGCTGCAGGGGGGTGTGAGCGGGTGTTAGAGCTGCGCGGGGATAATAACCAACACGGTCCCTATGCTGTCGCTGCCACACCACCGCCGTCTCGCCCCACATTTATTCACCGTCAGAACCTGTACCTCAAGCCCCGTCTCCTGAGTCACGAGCTAAAAACCTCCAGCAAGGCGTAGGCTTCTACAAAGGCGCTGTGCGCCCAATACCTGTCCTCGTTGCAGACAAGCCCGACCGCAGAGCCCCAAGGCAGAAGGTGAAAGGGGAGCCCGTCCAACCAAACTAGCACCGCCCAGCTCACCCACAGCAAATTCCCAGGGGAAATCCCAAAACCAAACCAAAACCCTTAAACCCGTCCCAGGTACGAGGTAGTTGGAAGCCGAGGTAGTCTGAGGAGGTGTCCTGCGGTGTGCGGTGTGCGGTGTGCCAATACAGAGGCATCCACACAGCAAGCACCTGTAGTACATACACGCAGGCAGAGGGTGATCAAGACAAAGCTGTGCCGAACGGTGAAGTGGGTAAAGAGCCCTAATCGGGGGACAATGAGGTCGGGGAGAACGCGACGACCGGTGGAAAACAAGAAGCCCTCAAAAAATTCAAAGAAGTTAAACGTAGCGGATACATCTTCGGGGGCTCAAGTCGACCAAAGGGAGAGGTTGGCCTCAGCACCCACTCCCGAATCAACGTCAAAATTCTCAAGCAAGTCAGGGCTCTTAAAATTCTTCTACTTAAAGGATCCAATTGCAGCGATCTACACGTCAACAGCCGAAGCAAGTAACTTACCAAATCCAATTTTTCCAATTAACCTTCTACCACCCCTGGACAAAAACAAGTCAAGTATGAGCGACGGGCCAATCTCCTGTACACAACCCAAGGGCCTCTCACCCAAGGGAAGCACACTGACAACTGCCGCACAAGTACACCATCCAAATGCCCACGAATGGGAGAACGATCACTCAGAAGCTCAAAAGCACACCGTGTCGGATGACACCATAAAGGACCACAGCAGGATAACAACTGGCAGTACAATACCAACCGATGTGGCGGAAGTAAATGATCCTATAGGTCCGACAAGACCCCAGGACAATATAATACCAACTGAAGTGGTGGAAGTAAATGATCCCAAGAGTCCGATAAGATCTAAGGAGGGCTCAAAAAGCCAGGCCAATCTACACGCAGAATCCATGCTTGATAGTGACCCATGGCATAAACCATTGTTCTTGTCGAATGATTCTGAATTGGAAGAACTGACGGAAAGGATATCAATGTACCTAGATACCCAAGGCAGAGCATTACGATCCGAGCCAAGTCAGAAAAATCTTTACCCGAGTCTGGGTCTGGCGATGTCTACCCCTCGAGGGCCAGTAGAAAAAAGAAACCACCAAAACCTCACCATGAACAACAGTAACAACATGACAATAAACGACCCCTAGATAAACAATACTGCACCAATTACCATCTCGTCGGGCAGTCTGATGGTCATTGATTCGAAAGTTTCAAATGAGTCTCAAGAAGACCAGTCGCCCATTTGGATTAAGTCCTTACTAAACTCTTTAGATCAAGCTATAAAAGCTCTGAACTTTCAATCGAAGAAAATGGAGGTGCAGATTGACCTTATTACTTTGGTGGCAGGCCACATTGCGGGTTTAAACTCAAAAATGGACGCACTTACCTCACTATTAAGAATCCAAGGGAAACTAGAAACCCAATCATAGTTTAAAAAACAACAGCTTTGTTGTGGTTGTGGTTCAATAATTGAAAAACTAGAAAGTTTGCCAGCAATTCTGACGGACATTCTACGGGAGGTAAGACAACCTCACAACTCAGTTGAAAAGTCCACAAAATTCACCCCGGAAAAATTACACTCCCGCAACAGGTCAATCTCAAAGGAGCATCCAACCAGTAATCACCCAAAGGACTCAAAACACATCTCAAGGAAAGTGGGGCAAGAAAGATCAGTACAAGATCAGGAACCAGCATTGTCCTCCCAAATTTCAATTGAAGAGGAAAAAATTGCCGTCAAGGAGGAAAAAACAGCAACCAGGAGACAAAAGAAAAAGGCCAGGAAAGCCAGGCTAAAGTATAAGCAGCAACAAGTCTCAGACCCAGGGAAGCTGTTTTTAATCTTTAACGTAAACACCGCTCAGGTCTCCAATTCTGATTGTCCCACTAAGTCCCAAGATGGCAAGGTAGGTTCAACTCAGATGCCAGTGATTCAAGAGTCCCAAACACCCCCGAGGGTGGAAAAACCTAGGCAGAGTACAACCATAACATCTGTTAACCATCACAGCATAACGAATTTGGTATTATCCGAAGCTCTTAGCGGCCCAACGGAAAAACCATCAGTTCCAAAAAACATCCGGACTCACACGGAACGAATCGCCGACTCTACAAGGATTACCGAAAATGGAAGCCCAGAGCAAATAAGGCCTATAGAAAACACGGGAGACCACATACGGGGACAAGTTCAGTCAAACCCGGCCAACAATAACAGTCCGCAGCCCACCGGAACACAGCTCAGCTGTCAGAAATCGGGATCCCTCCTAAATAATAAGTCAGTAGAATCTCAAGGACCACAGCTAAAAACTGTACCGATCCGCATGTGCGTTACTGTTTCGGAAAAGCAGCGCACCTGTGCCCTATCACAAACTCGGCGTAGCTCTCTTTCAAAGGGTTACTACAACCCAGGTACAATTCAAAGCACATCCGATCCGATGTCGTCAGCAATTACGGACCAGGGGCTAGACTACTTCGCATCATCTCCCAAAATCAACGAAAATACGAAGTCACAACAGTCTAAAGACGCAAAACAAATACTTCATCATTCTGAAATAACACTACACAACTTAACATTCATCCCGGAATATTCATCAAAGGGGCTTCAGGACTTCTTAAACCGGGGCAACCTGCTAGGATTATTCCAGAAAATAGAGGAGTTAAATGAGATAACATCACAGGACCTACTGACCGTTGAAATCAAAAGAATCCCCCAGCATATAGAATCTGAAGTAACCGTCACAACGTGGGCTTCAAAAGCCATCGCTGACAAGATATTCTCCACAAGAGATCACTTTGAAACATGGGGAATCTCGCTTTTAAGAAACACAAGCCCAAGATACCCATTTCCGTTACAAAAAAACACCCATAATGAAACAAAGGGTAACGGGGAAAAACGTCCTCCATTCTCCTGTCTATTAGGAGCCCGTGCTACCTCTCCAGCCGCTGCAAGTGTAACGGAAGGGGTAAACTCGACAGACCACAATCAACCAACTAGGCAGCCCAGTCGGGACATAACAGATTGGTCCTGGGTCCCAAGGTTCCTGTGTAAAAAGGGACCCTAACACGGACACACATTTTTCTCGGTCTCCACGTATGAGGGAGGAAACGCAGAGTGCAAAAACTATTTCAACAAAAATCACAGTATGCACATGGAATGTACATGGTTTCCACAAAATGGAGCTGGAACACGAAACTCAATCCTTTTTTTCCAACCAAGATATAATCCTGATTCAGGAGACATGGAAATTAGCACCAAGTGTAATACCAGGCTTTAAGTCCCACCACATCCCTGCAGAAAGACACTCACATTTTGGGCACCCCCAGGGTGGTCTATCAACTCATATCACTCAAAAATGTAACTGGTCCTCTGAAGCACTGGACGTAGGACTCAACTGGGTACAAGTGACCAGAATCACTGAATCTATGTCAGCTGGGCACAAAAAAATTCGAATTATAATCCTCAACGTCTATATCCACCCGGATCGTAATTTACAACAAGAAAAACAAATGTGCCTGACGTCGCTGATTAAAACAATGCAAAAAACCTACCTAGGATGTCCTCTACTAATCTCAGGGGACTTCAACTGTGATCTCATTGGAAAATTGAGGGCAAAAGAAATCACGGGACTGCCCAAAGGAGGCCTCAGGTTAGCCTTCAACCCAAAAGTCCTGGGTCTGACGGTTCTAATCGGCAACACGACGGGGGATAGGCCGGCTGGTATTACGTTCTTGAGCGGAAGGGCTCACTCAACAATAGACTACACAATAGTAAGTGATGACTTAATTCCAGACATTGAGACCTTCAAAATTGTCCAACGACCAGAAAGCGACCACTTCCCCCAAATAACTTCTCTAAACACTGCGCCCAACTAGGCACCGAAATTATCAAGTCTGCTTCACCAAGCCGCTAAATTCAATTTAAAGAAATTAAAATGGAGAGGAGAAATGCTGGAAAAAATCCAGCGTGCCGCAATTGCTCGAAAATCCGAGTTAGGGATGCAAAAAAAAGAGGACCTCGTAAAAAACTGGGAGCTATTAGTCCTGGGCCTTCTTCATAAATTTCCTGCAACTTCAGGTGTACTGAGTAAGTCTACCTCTAAAAAAGAGCCCTGGTTTACCAACGAACTAAGAACAAAGAAAAGGAGGGTAGCAAATGCTGTTCGTCACCTTGCTCGGAAAAAAAACTGGGGCTACAAACAAACAAAGGGATTTTGACAGAAGCCAGAAGCACTTATAGGAAGGCACTAAACATCGCAAAATCTGCCTACAATGAGAAGCTATGGAATAGATTGCTAAGTGCTGGAAAACACCCCAACAGTCGAGAATTTTGAGCATCATTAACGACCTAAATAAAGGACAAAAACTCCATCAGGAAGCGGGAGTAGGAGCTGACGCTTGGTCTCAACACGTGCAATTCCTTTACTGCAAAACAACAACAGGCCTCCGAAATAATATGCGGAAAACAAACACAGTAGAGAATGGCCAGTTGGAAATCTGCAATCCAGGCACAGAAGGACCGGTGATAAAGGATTGCTCAACAGAGGAAATAACAGTCCCAGAATTAACAACCAGAGGGGAACTCTGTAAAATCATCAACAGGCTAAAGGCTGAAGGAGCACCAGGCCCGAACAGACTGCCCAACGCCATCTTTAAACACGACCCAGTATTTTGGGCAGAAACCTTGACACCATTGTTTAATCAAATCTATCATGACACACAGGTACCTGCATCATGGAAGGGAAACGTGATTCATCCAATATTTAAACAAGGCGACCATGGCAACCCAACAAATTACAGACTTATATCACTGATAGACGTTGAAGCAAAGCTCTATTGCCCACATGCATCAAACTCCCGTTTTGCGTTTCCAAATTTGCGATTTTTACCAAATCGCAAATATGGATTCGCAAAACGGGATGCATCATAGAAAGTGCTAAATATTTCCTATTCGGTAAAAATCGCAATTTTTACCGAATCGCAAATATTTTGCGGATTCAAAATTGCGAATTCGCTATTCCCCTTGATTCCTATGGGCCAAAAGGCCCATAGGAATCAATAGAAATTGCGAATTCGCAATTTTGAATTCGCAAATGTTGATGCATTCCATGGGTGCAGGAGGGGGGGTCCAAAGGACCCCCCCTGCACCCCTGAAATGTATTTTTAAATGGATGTTTCACACACACATGTCCTAAGGACATGTGTGTCTGTAACAAGACATTGTTTAAAATGTAAATTAGAACATTTTAAACATTTTTCGCAATTTACCACGAGGTTCAACCTCGTGGTAATTTGCACTTCCAAACTTTGTTTTCGCAATTTGATTTCAGAATGATGCATTGCATTTAAGGAATCGGAAATTTGCGATTCCTTAAATGCAATCGCATTTTGGAAAGTCACAAAATTAGCGATTTTCATTACAAAATAATGATGCATCTGAAAAAGCATTTTTGGAGTCGCAAACGGCCGATTTTATGGAATCGCACCGTTTGCGACTCCAAAAATGCTTGATGCATGTGGGCACAAGCCTCTTGTATCCTCCTTAAGCTGCAAGACTGGATTGAAGAATCTCAGAGAATCCCCTGGTTCCAGACAGGATTCAGGAGGGATATGGGGACAATCACCAACGTAACTTGCCTGTCACTATTAATGGACAGAACAGTAGTAAAGGGCACACGATTATACGCCTGTTTTGTTGACATCAAATCTGCATTTGACAGAGTAAATCGAGAGCGTCTATGGGACAAATTGCAGTTCTGGGGGACGCCATCAAAACTAATACAGGCAATAAAAGTTTTGCATGAAGATACATGGGCAAAGGTTAAATTGGGAGATGGAGCTTACACAACAAGGAATATACCAACATACCAGAGCCTAAAACAAGGCTGTGTTTTAGCCCCCACCCTTTTTAACCTTTTCCTTTCTGATCTCGCAACAGTATTGGACACAGATGAGGTGCACCCTCCGTCATTGGCAAACCGGCGAATTCCCTGTCTGCAATATGCAGATGACATAGTCCTGCTGAGTAAAACCCCAGTTGGTCTACAAAGAGCTTTAAATATCTTATCAGGGTACTTAAGACAAGAAGGACTGGACTTAAAGAAAAAACCAAAGTGGTACGTTTAGTAGACCCAAAAAAACTTAGTTACACATGGTCGTTCAACGGGACGAAGGTGAACGAACAAGGTTCGTATAAATACCTTGGAGTAACAATATCCTAGGGAGCAAAACTAACGGAGCACAAAACTGCAATACGAGCAAAAGCCCAAAGTCAAATCTTTGCTTACCGGTTGCTAAAAAAAAAAATGAATTGCCCGAACTATAGGCACCTCTTGAAGGTCATGTCGGCACAAATTTTACCATCATTATCTTACGGTCTCGTCACCTGGTGCGGCAAGGAAACAGACCTACTAAACGAGCTTCAAACTAAAATCTACAAAGCAGTTTTTAACCTTCCAAAGAGTGCTTCAGCCCCGCAAGTAAGGCTGGAATTCGGGCTGCAAAACCAGAAATATAGGAGCATGTGCGGCTTCATAAAACTGTGTCACAAGTTAAGATCTGCAGATCTGGATTCAAAGGATTGGCTAAACTGGAAAGCCATAAAAAATCAAGGATTGACTGGAACCCTTTGCCCTTGGGGAAAATACCTGAAAACCTGCGTGAAAGAGCTGGGGTTGGAAGGAACTTGGGAATCTGTGAAGGACAAAGCAACCATAAGTAGTTTAGCCAACAAGGCAGCAAGGACGAAATCTTTTCAAGAAGACAAGCGTTACTTCTCAAGCGGCGACATGGTTGGACCATAATCAACTCCTTCAAAGCTGGACGACCACACGCATATTTGACCTCTCATTTTAATGTGCATATAAAAAGAGCTTTTACATCCTATAGGATGGGAATACACATTTCGAAAGACTTAGTACCATCGTGGAAAGGTAAACATCAGACTGAGAGTTGTAGACTTTGTGGCTATAAAACGGAATCATTAGCCCATTTCTTGTGCATCTGTCCGGCTCTCCTGGCACAACGTCGAAGATTACTAAAACAGATCTGCAACGAGTTAAAAATCCGCACCTGTAGGCAAGCGGTAACTTATTGGCTAGGAGGGAGTTCAATTATTTTGGCATGCCGGGGAACAAAATTCCTGGCAGAAGTGAATAAATGCCTGAGTCTTGTGGAACAAGGACACGGTGAAATAAGCGGTGTAATACCTCTGTCTTGATCCCAATGACTGGTAACCTTTGCACAAACACTTAATAACATTCTGACCTCTTAAAGACGGTGGGAGTTTCCCTGGAAGAAACCCGTTTTAACTGTGTTATACCATTTTAGCAAAGGAAGAGTCCAATCTTTTTTAGTAGCATATATTTTTGTATCATAATATTGACATGTGAAAATTGTAATGATTTTAATTAATTATGCAATAAACCTCTTTGACTTGACTTGATATTTTTCTAGAAGGTTGACTTTACAACCACCATCAATAAGGGTCAATTAGACTGGTGCAAGGTGCCCACTAGAATAGTGGACATCATATGCCAGGCTAACTTCTCACACTACCTATAATATACACTGCACTCTAACCATCCGGGTACCCTTGCCCTACCTGAGGGGTGCTTTTCATGTAGGAAAAGGGAAGGTTAGGGCCTGGCAAGTGGGTGCACTTGAAAAATAGAAAAAAGAGGAGCACTCAAACGTTAAGTATATTCTGAATTTGCCTGTCAGTAGAAGGGTGCTACGCTACAAAAATGTGATGGCTAGCACAGAAAATACAAGAAGATGAATAAGAAGGAAACAACCTCCTTGTAGTGTGCACTGTTCCTATGGGAAAAGAATCCCTTTTCCAAAATGTTATTGTTAATTAAATCAATAGTTTACAACACTAGACGATATAAGATTTCACTTTGTATTGTTTAATTTTCACTGGGAAAAAAACATAATCAAACGTTTCATAGATACACAAACATCATTGTTGTGGGTCTATAACAATCATTTGTCATAAGAGTCAACAAAAGAGCATTTGCTTTATACTTTCAAACTAAAGTGGTTAGTTGCACTTTTGTTCTGTTTACAAATTTCATGTTGAATCAAAAAATCATAGTTGATAGTTGCTCAAGAGACGACATGCTGAGTTTTCAGAGAACATGGTGCCCAATGCATTTCGGGACCCGGAGGTTCCCTTCATCAGGGGAAAAATCCTAGAAAATATATATGGACATATGATCAATACAATGAATAATAATACTCTATGTGTTTGCATGTCAAATTATGAAGAAGCGTAATAGTTTACAGACACTTAAGAGGGGGGGAAAACAACTAGTAGTGACGACATCTGCAATAATACTCTGGTAAAACAATCATATCACAAATAAACTCACATAGCACTGTGCCTCACTAGTATGTACAACAAATGTACAACAAAGTCACAAATAAAGTTTAAAGTCCCCACTAAATTTCATTTCATTTCTAGTTACGCCACTGAAGGTATTTAACATATTTTGCTGTAATGCAATGCCATCATGTGACTGTTTCCCCATTGTCTGTTGGATCCTGGGGCCAGTAATGCAAAATGTACTCTAAACCTTGATGGAAAGAAAGAGACGGTTATGGACAGGGAAAGTTGTGTTTTTTGTTTACATCGCGTCAGCCCCAAAAAAGCGACAAATGTTTCTGATCACCGACCTTTTATCGCAATGGATATTTTTCACCTTTAGAGAATGGTGAATGCTAAGTATTTTATTGACTATATTTCATCTAAATGGCTATCCTGTGCACATGTACATGAACATTTCTTTGAGCCACAGCAATGGAGAACATGAATTGTGGTGATTCAGTTGCTCAAAATGAAAGTTCTGATTGCCTAAGGACCTCCTCAAATTACCTTGTCTTCATGGACCGCACTCACTCCCTCTACACTGATGTAATTCAAAATGTTTGTTTCGCCACAAAAATTAGTGAGGGAAAGGGAAGTCTATGTGCAGTGGCACCTTAGCTTTATTTGAGGGGCGCAAATAACCAAGTGCAACAGCTAGGACTCTGCAGGTGCTGTTGCATTCATCCACTTGGAGTCGATTTCATTCCCAATTATTTACACAATGCTATTTTTTTTGCAGGTGTTGGCGGATGCTGCTTGTACTTGAGTTACTCTCCTGAGATGATTACACTTAGGTTGTGAATCAGCATTGACAATAAACATCGGCACGGAACATAGCAAGTGGAAAAATCAATGTTCGTTGACGCAGGTCTGCGTACAGCATGAAGGGAGGTGCTGTGAATTACAATTTTGGTAGTGTCCCTCGAGCCTGGATTTGTGTTTCTCTTTTCCTTGGGAGACCAGGCCTCTCGGAAAATCAATCAATCTGTAACATAAAATTGGGCCTCATCAGAAACGAAGGACCAATTATAGGAACCCCTGCTGGTGTTTGAAGCACAAGAGCAGCCAATCAATGAACTCCAGCCTTCAGTGGCCCGGTGGGGAGACGAGCGATGCTGATTACAGGGCCCTGCTGACCACGGAACATTTAAAGGATTCAAAAAACACGTTTACATGTCGAATTTATGAAAAGCCGACTGATGTGGCAGCTGCGTTTAGTTCTCTCAGTTTGTGCCAGCCACCATCTGGGTACACAGACTAGAGCTGGGCACCTTGCTTTTCTTTCTGGGGCGCACAGACGCTGGCATCCTTGGCTTCCGCTTCACTTCTAACAGGCAGACATTCAATTCACACCTCACAGCGGCACGGCAAATTGTCCCTCGGGGAATATCAAGGCATGCAGAGAGAGAGGGACATGAAAAGTCGATCATGTTTACCTTGTGCTGAATAATTTACGCAATTTTTAGCTTTCACCGAAGACTGGGGTTGGTGGGCCTGTTACTTCACCGCGGATATTCAGCAGCGGTGACCCTTGTGTTAGGATGGAGCCTGTTCCGGTTGCTTTCGCACTCCCTCGGTGTAAAAAGCACGTTTCATCGAGTTCCCTCGTTCCGTCATTAGTAGCTGGCGGTGACGGCCGCTCTCGTCTCAAAGGCCAGTTATTAGGCTCATGTCAGGCGATTTGATATGCCACGACGTTTCTAGCTAGTACCAAATAAGTTACATTTCAAGTAGCAGCACCCCGCGGGGCCGGCTGCATACTGTTTCTCTTGCGACCTTTAGTTAACGACAGCAGGGCATTAGAGCCAGTCCCAGTCGTAGCGCGTGCAGAGGCAGGAAATGATTGTCCGCATAAATGTGACTGAACGGATGCCTGTGATTTCTACAAATAAATCAGCCGTCTGCATAGCTGTCCCTGAATGCATCCTGTCCGCAGAAATGAAAGAGAGACGCTTACACCGTTGCCATGAGTATATAGAGTGCAAATAAACACGCTTCAAATGGGAATGCTAGAATGTGCCATACTTAGTAATAAATTAAGCTGTGCAGAGTAGCTGCAAATTAATGTATAGTGGCATGTTAACCATCTTTAAAAGTGGTGGCTCCCTTGCTATGGCGAGGAGCGTAGCCACCTTACAAGTAGTAGCAAAATTAAAAAAATAAAATATTAATATATCATTTTATTTTTCTCTCTGGAGCGAGTCTTAGGGGCGGAGCCATCGTGGGGAGAGGGGGCCGTCACGGAGGGTGAGTGGTGGGCATATGGTCTGGTACCGCCTAAGTCCCCTTTTCTTTTAAGACCCAAGATCGCCCTTGGATGAGGACTCCTTCCCTCCTCCAATGCAAGCATTTCACACCACACTCATTTGGATTAGGGGGAGTGACCACCCGGCCGTATTTATTACATAATTAAAACATTGATTTTTTACATTATGTACAATTACGCAGAAAGTCTGGATACCTTGATCGATACAAGAGGTTACTGGACTAACCTTAACATGTCACTAATACATCAAATTCCTATTGTAATCTAAACATGTATATACATAACTGTTCGTCCCCCCTGCTCCGACGCTCATGTTCCACTCCGCCGGCAAGAAAGACAGCTGCTCGCCCCATGTTCGTACGTCGTCAAAGACCACTGTGTTCTTCGGTGAAACCAAACGCTCTGTTGCCTCTTCAAATGCTCTGAAAGAAAAACAAGTTACGGGCCCTTTGAGGGCCCAGGCCCGTATGCTGGCTGGAGGGGAGCGAGAGAACAAGGGACTGTTCCCGTTCCCCTCGCCCCTTTTAAAGGGAGCACAGGGCTGACCGGTCTAAACCGGCCTGCCTCCATGTCTCCCAATCGCGCTTGAACCGGAAGCACTAAACTGCTTCCAGTTCGCTCCCCCATGGGGCACCCCATTGGATGTTCAGAGGAGGTGGGACATCGCGTCATCAGAGGAAGCGGTGACCCCCCACCTCCTCAGATCCCCAGGGGCCAGCGCGACTGCCATAATGGCGGCTCGTGCTATCTAGTGCCTGGCCTTACCCACTGTCATCAGTGCACATGATGGTTTAGCCGGCTGTCTAAAGGCCAGCCAAAGTCTCATGTGCACTGAAGCTCTCTCCAACCCAGCTGTATTGCTGGGTCGGAAGCAGCAGTCACATGCTCCCATCCTTCCTGGGAGCGCAAATACTCAGCGCTCAGGCCAATCCTGATGCTTCATGAGAGCAACATCAGGATTGGCTTCAGGGGATTGTGGGAGTCTGTGCTCGTGAGGAGAAGAACCTCACGCAGCAGGACGGACAAGAAAGTTATCTTTTTTGTTGTTGTTGTACTCTAGACCCCCAATTCCTTCCCCCTCCCCCGCCTCACTACTCAGCACGGGGACTAGCCGCTACTTGAACCAAATCCATGTGTAACAATAAAATTGGCATTATATTGTCCTGACTCTATAATCCTTGGATTACTTTCTTGTATCCTTCATTATTCAGATTCCTTAATCCTAATGTTAGTCCTTACTTATTAGTATGGCACCTCTGCATCCTCAGTTGCGCACCCTCCCAACTACTGCTCGTCAAACAAGCCATGGCAAAGCCAATAGGTTGTGCTTATGTGAGAGCAATCGGCTTTGTCAGTTTTTTAGCCATGTTGTACAGCATTCAACTTGCTATCAAGCATGACTGAAAATATAACAAAAAGTGCTATGACGTAGCCAATGGTGGCAGTATCATAGTGTAATGTTGGGTTCCTCTAATAAGCACATATCCCTTTAAGGTTTGTACTTCCCTTCTCGGGGACACTGTATAGAATGTGTTTGCTGTGTAGTTCTTAGAACAGGAATGTCCCTGTATTCTCTGTCAGTTGCTATCCCAAGCTGTTAGTGGATGAGGCGAATAAAGTATGCTGAAGAACTGCACTTCGTTTCTTCTTAAGTTATTTATGAATATACTACATTTATTTGGCGACGATCCTACCTCGAAGACGCCTCAACACGCAGTCTTGCAAGAATCGTATATCCTCTCCAGCGGCAGATTATAATCAGAAGGAAGCGTTGTCTTCCCAGCGGCGGTTTAAAGAAAGAAGAAAGACGTCCATCGACCCTACGGTCCGGTGAGGAGTAAAGCGGGAGGATATTTAATTTAAAGGGAAAGTTTGGAAAGTAAAAGAAAAATAACGCGCTCCGCGTTAAAACCACAGTTCAATCCTGCTCGCGCTGCTCGCGTGAAGGCGCGCGACCATTACGCTGTGCGTTTCAACTTCTACCACGCAGCGTTTCAGTGACGATTTGCGCACAAGTGAACGTCTGCTCCGTCTTTTGCACACGTGCGTTTCAGTGACGTGGGACGCTCTGTTTTATCAGCGTTCTCTGCGTTTCACTGCCAGATTTGTTTAGAAAAGAACGTGCATTACTTAAACGTTCTTTCCAACAAAGGAACAAAGGGGCAATCAAAGAAACTGTGAGAAGCATTACTTAAACGTTCTTTCCAACAAGGGAACAAAGCAGCAATCAAAGAAACTAGGAGAAGCATTATTTAAACGTTCTACATCATTATTGAAGAAAAGAACGTTGGCTAAAAGGAACCCACAAGAGGAATAATAACTCTTTTCCACTGTTTTATTAAAAAAAAAGAAGTATTGAGAAGTTATTAATACATGAAAATATATTCATTAAAAGAAAGACTGATATTGCTTAACAGGAAATCCACATAGTAAAGATTTATAGGACACCCAATTTAAAGAACACAGTCTCTATTATAATTAAAAGGTTGGTTTATTTAGTTTATTTAAAAAAAAAAAAAAAGAGAGTGAAGAAGATGCAAAATGTAACTCAGCCCGCATTTTTTTTAATAAGTCCTGGTGAACCGAACGTAAAATGGCAGAAATGGAAGAAAATCTTTGCCAATTATGCAAGAGTATGTGGCACAAATTTAAGTGCAGAAAGGAAACACTCATTATTATTACACTGCCTAGGAGGAGAAGGTCAAGATGTACTGGAACACCTACCAGAACTCACAGCGGCAGAACAGAGGAACTTAAATGAGTATGAAATAGCCATAGAACAATTAGATCGTCATTACCTTCCAAGATTGAGCACAATAATGGAAAGATACCATTTTGGACTAAGAGGTCAAAAGAAGGATGAGTCTGTTGAAGACTATGTATCGGCACTAAGAAAATTGGCATCTTCATGTAAATTTGGTCAAACGTTGGAAGAAAGGATAAGAGACCAGTTTGTTTTGAAATGTGCTCATGACAGCATTCGTAAAGAACTATGGCTGAAAGACGAACCACCTTTGGAAGAAGTACTTGTAATTGCAAAACAAGTAGAGCACATGACGAAATGTGTGGATGAATTAAAAGGAGAAAAAGAGAAATTGGTTGAACCAGGGAACAAAACTGAATCAAAGGTTGAGGAAGTTGTTTGTCAGGTCAAGAGAGAAGACAAGGCAGAAAGTGGGAAAAATGACAATGTGACGAATAGATTTAATTCAAATTTTAATATGTCTAACAAATTTTCTTGTTACAGATGTGGTAACACTGGTCATTTAGCAAATGCTCCAAATTGTCCGGCTTTGAAATCTGTTTGTAATGACTGTGGGAGAAGGGGTCATTTTTCTAAATGTTGTAGAACAAAGAGTAACAGGAGAGATAATACTGTTAAGAGATGGTCTCAGCCGCAAGTGAAGACTGTGACTTTTCAGATTAGTGGTGGTCCATTGGAACATCCCACACATTTAGTTAAGGTGAATGATGCTATAGAGTTCAAGTTTGATTCTTGTTCTCAGATCACTATGATAGATGAAGATTTACTGCATAAAACTTTTGGTAAAGATGTCAAGTTATTCAAAAGTGATATCATACCATTAGGGTATGGGAGCAAACCAATAAAAATTTTGGGATATTTTATGGCCACTATGGAATTGGGATGCAGAATAATTCCAGGGAAGATTTATGTCACGAATTTTGGGGATGCATTAATTAGCTGGAGAGACCAACGTGATCTTGGGGTTACACTCGATCCAAATGCATCTCCTCAGGTAAAGATACTAGAGATAGAAAATCTGTCTGACATGTTTGCAGAAAAATTTCCATCTGTATTTAAAGATGAGTTAGGTTGCCTGAAAGGTTACAAACATTGCATCAAATTAAAAAAAGACGCCATTCCTATAGTAGCAAAGGTAAGGAGAATTCCACTTGCTGAACAAGAAAAAGTTCAAAAAGAAATTGAAAAATTGATAGCAAACGAAATAATTGAACCAGTAGAAGCAACGGATTGGTTGGCGCCTATTGTAGTAGCAAAGAAGCCAACTGGAGAAATTCGTTTATGTATTGACTTAAGAGCTTTAAATAAGGAGGTGGTGGTGGATAGATTTCCATTACCAAATATAGACGAGATTGTAGGCACATTGGAGGGCGCAAGGTACTTTACGACTCTAGATCTTGCGTCCGCCTACCATCAGGTAGAATTAGATACCTCTTGCCAGGATTTGACTGCTTTTATTACGCCCATGGGCACCTTTAAATTCAAAAGAATGCCTTTTGGATTAATATCAGCGGCCTCTGTATTCCAGAGAATCATGACGCATATACTCAAAGGACTGAAAGGTGTAAAATGTTATCAAGATGATCTCCTGATTTTTGGGTCAGATATGAAAGAACACAATGAACGTGTATGTGATGTACTAAAAAGATTGTCTGATTCTGGTTTGTCACTCAAAAAGGAAAAATGTAAATTTGGTTTGGTTGAGGTGAATTATCTTGGTCACTGCATAAGGAGTGAAGGGGTTTTTCCAAAATCAGATCTAGTTGTTTCTATCGATAACATGGCTGAACCAGTTAGCAGGGAGGAATTGTTATCGTTCCTTGGAATGGTAGAATTTTATGGAAAGTTCATTATACATTTTGCGGATAAGACCAAAAATATGAGAAGACTCACTGGGAAAAGTGTTGTGTTTGACTGGTCGGATCTGTGTAAAAAGGAATTTGAGGGAATAAAGAGTGAATTAAAGATGGCTCCTTGTTTGCAAGCATTTGTCCCTGGTCTACCTACATATGTATTCACTGATGCTAGTGATAAGGGATTAGGAGCCGTTCTGGTTCAAAATAAGCATGGTCAGGATTCCTTAATTGCCTGTGCGTCCAGATGTCTTCGTGGTCCGGAGTTAAACTATTCAGTTATTGAAAAAGAATCTTTAGCTATATTTTGGGCACTTAAGAAATTCAGAAACTTAGTTTGGGGGACTAAATTCATTGTCAAGTCAGATCACAAACCTTTAAAAGATGTTTTTTGTAAAAAGGGATTAGACTCTATCTCCTCTAGGATTAGAAGATGGATAATATCGTTACAGGAGTTTGACTTTGAGGTACAATACTTACCTGGAGTATCTAATAAGGCAGCAGACTGCTTTTCAAGGCTGGTGAGAGGAGACAATGTATGCTGTGATGAGGAATATATTGATGAGGATGACTTTCCAAATGTATGTGAGGTTACTGAGGGTGTGGTAGGAAAAGACGAGTGGAAAGAAGAATTGTTAAAAGATGATGAGTTGAGTAAAGTTTTAACCTTATTGAAGGATAACAAACGTCTAGACAAACCATGGTCTCTGGTCTCACAGGAGTTGTCCATTTCTGATGGTATGCTAACTCGTGGGTTAAGGCTTATACCTCCTTCTTCTTTGAGGAAAAAGTTATTGCTACATGCACACTCTGGTCATTTGGGTATTGTAAAAACCAAGGAGATGATTCGTACTCAATTTTGGTGGCCAGGTATGGATTTAGAAGTTGAGCGTATGGTCAGAGATTGCATTGAGTGTTGCGCAAGTGACAAAATTCTAAAAGTCAGGCAAATGCCAATGGTTTGTAGGAACTTACCCAATCATCCTTGGGACGAGTTAGCAATAGACATTTTGGGTCCTCTCACAGGGGTATCTGACACACCTTATCTAATTGTTTTAATTGACTTGTATTCTCGCTGGATAGAGGTTTGTGCTGTTAATGACATAACCTCAAGTTCTATCATCAAATTTTTATCTGATGTATTTATGAGGGAGAGTTTTCCAAATAGCTTACTATCTGATAATGGCCCTCAATTTTGCTCTACCTTATTTGATGATTACCTTAACAAATGTGGCATAGTACATAAACGTTCTTCCTTATACCATCCAGAAACTAATGGTGCGGTGGAAAGGGACAACCGTACGATAAAGGAATGTATTCAGTTAGCTAGAGCTAACGGTTTGAATTGGAAGGAGGCTTTGAAGGAGAGAATAGATGCTTATCGTTGCTCTCCCCACTTGACCACTGGAAAATCCCCGTTTGAATTATTCAAGGGGAGAGTTCCGAATACAATGTGGTGTCCAGGTTGGATGAATCTAAAAAAAGGGTTTGTTGACAATCGTGTTGGTGCTTGGAGAGAGAGAGAGCTACAGAAGCAAACTTGTAGAAAAGCATACTTCGACAAGGTTAAATGTGTTAAGTTTCATGATGTAAAGGTTGGTGACCTAGTAAAAATAAAAGCACCTGTAGGGAGAAGGTCTTGGTCTAAATACACTGATATCAGACCTGTTATTAAAGTTTTTGGCAATGCAATCAAAACACAAGATGGTAGGATTTGGAACAAGAGTCGTGTGGTGGTTGTTAAGTCACAAGGCATTACTCATTCTGCCTGTGATTCTGACTCTGATCTACTTGGCACGATTGATCCTACTCCATCCTGTTCCAACTTCTCACCTAAAGTACGTGCAAGAAGTCTGAGATTACGTAGTGCTCCTATGTATATGAAGGATTATGTATAGAAAACGTTCATTCTTTCCTTGTTTCTTTAATGCTTTTCATGTTTCTCCAACTTGCATTTCTGTGTTGTAATTTGTTGTGAAGAAGGGAGATGTGTAATGTTGGGTTCCTCTAATAAGCACATATCCCTTTAAGGTTTGTACTTCCCTTCTCGGGGACACTGTATAGAATGTGTTTGCTGTGTAGTTCTTAGAACAGGAATGTCCCTGTATTCTCTGTCAGTTGCTATCCCAAGCTGTTAGTGGATGAGGCGAATAAAGTATGCTGAAGAACTGCACTTCGTTTCTTCTTAAGTTATTTATGAATATACTACACATAGCACTTTATTTTTTTACTTTCAGTGATACAGCACAGCAGCCACGTATCTGTACAACAGGGCTCAATGTTTGCTTTTCCACGTCCTGCCTCCTAAAGCAGCTGAAGCATTTCAGCTCTACCAGTTTAACCCCGTCCTGGGAGGAAGCTCTTAGAAAGGAGACAACGTTTCTGTTACATTTACACAGGCAGGCTTCACAACACTTTGAGTTACCAAAAGAAAAAAATGCCAGACAGCCATGTGTTTTTTTAAACAGCCAGTAAATTGCTTGTCTTGACACCAAATATGCTTATAAATAAATATAAATACATTTGTAATGTGACTTTTCTGTCTTTGTTCCATTTTATATTTAATTATCAGTCATGGACTATTCAGGCAGCCCTAGAACACAATTAAAAGTGCTACTATTTATATTCGCTGTTCAAAGTATGTGCAGACAAGTGCTGACAATACAGCTTTAGGTGACTGTTTATGTTTGTTCCAACTGGGCCACCAAAATAATGAGCTGGCAACCCTAACCATAAAACTGGAAGTTTGCTGCAAGATCAGCACATTTATTTCCTCCACCTTGATCTCTCGTTATTGCCATAACAGCAATAGTTTAACATATCTGAAACCCTACGCTGCCGTCAATAACTTGCTGACTTCGTTCAAGTGTCTGAGAATGCACCCTGCATTCAGACAACTCACTCCTCATTCTCACCCTTCACTTTCACGCTCACCCTGCACTCACAGTGACCACCATGCACTCACACCGATCACCCTCTCACCCTGCACTCAAAGCGATCACAATACACTCACACTGATCACCATGCACTCTCACCATTCACCCGCTCACCCTGTACTCACTGTGATCACCATGCACTGACTCTGATCACCATGCGCTGATTCTGATCACCATGTACTGACTCTGATCACCATGCTCTGACTCTGATCACCAAGCACTGACTCTGATCACCATGCACTTACTCTGATCACCATGCACTGACTCTGATCACCATGCGCTGACTCTGATCACCATGCGCTGACTCTGATCACCATGCGCTGACTCTGATCACCATGCGCTGACTCTGATCACAATGCACTCACACTGATCACCATGCACTGACTCTGATCACCATGCGCTGATTCTGATCACCATGCACTCATTACGATCACCCGCTCACCCTGCACTCACAGTAATCACTCGGCACTCACAATGCACTTGTGCTGTTAACCCTGTACCTCATCCTGCAGACACGCAAGCACACTACTCACCCTGCACTTGTGAAACACGTCACTCACATGTCCCCAATACTGCTCTTTGTGCATACTCACTCAAATAAGACCATCAATAACCATACATTCATTTGTCCCACTCTGCACTTACATCTGCACACAAATTCATATGGTCACCTCACTCACCCTGCACTCACTCCTCTTACCCTACTCCCACACTCTCGCATCGCTCAGCGTGCACTCGTATGGGTACTCATGACACCCACACAGCGCAGAGGTTTAACGTGCCTGCTACCAAGAACGTGTACCATGCAGATCAGAGTGTTGGTAAACTATGAGTAGCGCAATAAAAAAATGGGCTTTGTTGATGAGTGGTAGTGAGGAAATTCATGGAGAAGGAGGAAACGGGGGGGGGGGGCAAAACAGACTGTTGCACTATGTGCAACCAGTGCTAGGGCCAGCCCTGGATGGGAGTATTAGCCCTCCCCTCGAAGTTCGGGTCTAGTTGCGCCCCTGTACACAAGTATGGGCATGTCGTGCCCCATGAAGGTTTTCGTCCTAAATTACAAAAGGACATATTTGCATGCACTGCAATCCAGCCTTTCAGGGATTCCCTTGACAGAGGCGGCCCTGTTTTTGCCCTGATGGCCGAGAATAAATCCTAAACAGATTCTTGTAAATACTGTTTTGTTTCATTTCTTTTTAATGTGATTGATATGAGAGAGTCTATTACTATTTGCAGAGAAATGTTTTTGTTTCATGCAATTTTAGATCATTATTAAGGTAGAGATCACAAATACAAAATACAGCATATATCTTATCATCACGCTGTTGTGGAGTTACAAGAGCAGTGTACTAGATTTTCTTTTCAAAAGAGAAAACGTAAAAGAAACAGTAAGAATTAAAAAAGAAAGAAAAGAAAAAGGCATGTACATAAACCAGGTCTGGCCATTAATCGACAACAAAACAGACTTTCAATAAATCGGGTATTTTGTACATTATAAAGTGGAACAGCTACTGCAGCATTCCAAAACAGTCCGCTAAGGAAAACATTTGTGGATATTAAACGAGACACAAAGAATGTCAGGATTAATCAGTCTTCTGCCTTCATATATGCTCTGACCGGTCCCCATATTTGCTGCCCCAGTGCCTTTTTCTGCCTTCCCTTAATAGCATACAAATTATATTCCATGTTATAAGTAAATAAAAACCGAGTTCGCCATGCTTCAAATGAGGGGGGGGTCAGTTTGTAACCAACAAGAGGCAATGCAGAGTCTTAGAACCGCTGTTGCCACAAATATCAAATAGCCTATGTTATCCATGGGGTCGGCTCGAACACCCCCGATGTCTATACCCAGCAAAATCTGCATTAATGACAGCTGGAAAAGAGTACTCAGAATCTCAGATAAGAACTTATTTACATGTCCAAACAACTCCGCTAATTTTACACACGTGCCAAAGATATGCATTACATCCGCCTGATGGGCACCGCATCTGAAACATTTTCCTTCTGGATCTCCACCCCACTTTGAAATTTTGTCTGGAGTACGATACCGATAAAACTAAGTTTTATAATGTTGCGTTACAAGGTTAGGAGACATAAGCATTCGTCCTGCTAGTTCAATTGACCTATCAAGAGGAATTACTTGACTTCCTAACCTACTCTCCCATTTGCTCACTTGTGCATCTAAGTCGTTAGGCATAGCCTTTATCATTAAATTATAGAGTACTCCGATCCAAGCACCTTTCTTATTAGCCTCAATAAGAGGGTTAAGTACCATGCTTATATTAGTTTTCATTAGGTACTCACGGATTTGCAAATATTTAAAAAAATGTGTAGTGGGAGTTGATATTGCTCCTTTAACTGACTGAATGACTTTAAGTCGTCCCCTGTATACAGGTCCCCAACTGTGATTAAGCCTCTTGTTCGCCAATTCACCACTATCCTATCCCAGCATATACTGGGGTGGAAAATCGGGGCAGTCAATGGGGTATATAAGGAGGTCTTTTCAATTTTATAGTAATTTTTAATTGCCTTCCAGACTTTAAAGGCGGCAGCCACCACCTTAAATCTAGTGCGTTTGTAATAGTTCCAGTCAGTATTAAGAAAAAGACGATTCCTGGCTTCCGAACCCATTAACAGGCCATATATTGATGGCCGCAGTGCTCGCTCCATAGGTCCTAGCCCTGTAAGTAAGATATTCATACGAGAGAGCATGCAGGCATAATAATATAAACGAAAGTCAGGTACCGACCAACCTCCAAGAGCCCTTGGCAATACCATATATTTTTTTGCACGCCGCTCCTTTCCCTGAGCCCATAAAAATTTCATGCAGATCGCCTGGAGTTGTGTGATATATGCCAGGGGGATCTCTAATGGCATACATCGATAGAAGTATAAAATCTTAGGTAATACCATCATTTTTAAAGTGTTGCACCTGATTACAAGCATTAAGTGGAGGCATTCGAATTGATCCAGTTGTTTACGGATCCCACTTAGTCGTTTCTGCCAGTTAGATTCTACCATAGCCGCAGGCGAGGCATTGATCTGCACCCCTAGATATGTAACCTCTGTTAGAACCCGGGTATCTGAAAAAGACTTAATATTTACGTATAATATCTGGGTCTTGGCAGTGTTTAATTTATACCCGGATACCGAGACATATAACACTGCCAAATGTTCAATCTCAGGCATTGCCAAAGCCGGCCTTGGAGAGAGCACGGCAACATCATCGGCATACGCTAGTGCCCGATACTGTTGTTGTTGTATCCTAACTGGAGGTATCCGAGGGTTCTTCTCTATCATTTTTAAGAACAGATCTATGTAAAGGGCGAATAACAACGGGGAACAGGGGCATCCTTGCCTTGTCCCCCTTTGTATTGGAACTATTGCTGATTGCAGCCCCATTACAGAGATCCATGCGCTGGGTTGTTGGTACAGCGCCTGTATTGATTTTATATATTTTGATCTGAACCCTCGGGCCTTCATCAAGTCCCATAAGAAGGCCCACGACACTTGGTCAAAAGCCTTCTCCGCATCCAACAATATAAGACTCAACGGGACTCCCAAGCCGTTTGCGTGGTCTATTAAGGCAATCACCTTGTTGACATGGTTGGTTGTACCACGTTTGGGAATAAACCCGTGCTGATATACAGAGACCAAGGAAGATATCGCATCTGAAAGCCTTGCCGCCAATATTTTCGAATAGATTTTCCCGTCTGTGTTCAACAGCGAGATAGGCCGGTATGAGGCTGGTTGATCTGCGGGTTTCCCCTTCTATCTAAAGACCACTATGCTGGCCTCCTCCCACGTGTTAGGGTACTTTCCAGTCTGCGCAAGCCTAAATGTGGCTAGCATATCATGCTTCAATACTTGAAAGAATGCTTTGTAAATCTCTAGCGGAAGCTTGTCAGGTCCCGCTGCCTTGCCTGCTGAAAGTGCATTAATTGCTGTTTCAAGTTCAGACATCACTATTGGAGCCTCTAATTTAGTTACTGTCTCACTGTCCAGATTTTGCGCAGAGAGTTGCCCTAGCAAATCTGCGGCTTTACTACTATCATAATCTTCTCTGGCATATAATCGAGTATAGAATTGTCTGAAGGCTTCTACGATTTCAATCTCGGTTTATGCTGTTTGCCCGGCCGCGTTTTTAATGCATTTAATCCGCTGCGCGACTTCCCTAGTTCTCATTCTCTGAGCCAGTGTAGTGACCGGATAATTTGTTTTATTTCTGAGTAATGGTGACTTTGGTCTACTACCATCCTAGTATAGTGGTTAGATCCCTATTTTTAGCTTATTTTCAGGGTTTTGCCTATTGGTTTTGACATGATTCTATGTCTCTTTTGCCCCTCTTCGGGCCTAGAGGCCTAAACTAGAGGGTAGCCATCTTTACTTTGCAGTATTTATCTATTTGCAGTGTTTGCCTATTGGCTTTGACATAATTCTATGTCTCTTTTGCCTTTTTTCAGGCCTAAAGGCCTAAACTAGAGGGTAGCCATCTTTTCTTTGCCTCTGCTGACTGACATGCTTGCAGGCCAAAGGTAATGTTTTAGTTATAAGCTGTTTTCGCTCTCTGCAAACCGGTTAAGAATAACCCTTATCAAGGAATGTGCTTAGTGCTCAAGTCTCCAGACGAAACAGCAGGTGGCCTTGTACAGGAATTTGGTAGGAGGTAGCTTGCTGGCTGGAAATTTCCATGAGGAGAGAGCATTCTATATTATCGAAGTGCAGAGAAGCAGAGCTGTCAGTTGGTATTTGGAGTGGACAAAGGCAGTTGGTCACCTGGGGCTGTCAGTTGATGCAGTCGGTTGGATCAGTTTGGTCGGATGGAGTCAGTTGGTTTGCAGAGCTGGAGCTGAGAGATGGAGCTGTGAGCTGGAGCTGTGAGTTGGACAGCTGATCTGTGGAGCAGTTACCAGGCAGATGGACGAGTTGGAATTGTTAGCAGACGATGAAGTTGCATTTTGAGTGCAGTTGGAGTCAGTGAAATACAGATGCCAGGATAAACACCAGAGGTTGAACCAGTGGAGTGAAGCTAGTACGTTGGTGATGGTGAAGGAGAGAGAGTCCTGATTCCACCAGAGAGAAGAACAGACAGTTGGACCCTTCTTAACAGGGTGAGGTAATCTTAGCTAGTTTGCACTATATATAATCATTCATCCCCTTTTGCTTTCTAGGTTATATTTAGGTTCCTGTTTGCATCAATAATTCCCTACTGTATTATTGCAATGTTTTCTTTGTCTTGTTCTCTTTCTAATAAAGACCCCAATGATTAGCTATAATGAATCACTTTCCTTTCAGCTACTTTCAGCTATGTGTCTGTGTGTTATAATCCTTTCCTTTCAGCTATTTGCAGCGGTATGCAGTCATGTTATAATCCATTATTTTTCCTTTCAGCTATCTGCAGTTACCTGCCTGTACATCATGATTAATCACTTTTCTTTCAGCCATGTGTGAATGTGTTGGTAATTGTTATTTTAGTAATAAAGCTTCCTTCTTGTCATTCTAATAAAGAGACCCCAATGTGCATTAGTATCATTTGTATGTTTTCCTTTGGGAGGGAGTAAGTGGGCTTTTCATAGCCAGGTGCTGACGTACAGAAGGCTGGTGATCCCCTTCTTACAGGTAACTGAAGACAGTGAAGTGTACTGCTTCTGATCAGTGAATAACTGCAAATGCATTAGTCAGATCTGTGTATCTTTTAGGTGTGTATGTGTGCATTCTCATGATTAATTATTTTCCCTTTCATCTATATTGCTATTCCTCCTTGTCATCCTATTAGTGTGTAAAGGGGCCCGAATACGTAGTAAATGCACTTGAGAGTTGTTTACTAAGACAGAATTAACCTTACTTTTTAGCCAGGTGCTGTCATATAGAAGGATGGGCAAATCCCTTCTTACAGGTAACTGAGAAATGGAAGACAGGGTAGTTTTGATAGGAAATAACTTCCAGTGAGTTGAATTGGATTAATAGTTCTGTTTGGGAAGGTCAGACCCCTATTTAGTACATAAGGGAGAATGGCTCTTATCGTATATTCAAATGGTAGGTATCTAGGTAAGTCATAGGATAAATTGGAGCTGCTCTCCGACACAAGAGAGAGTAGAGTAGTCCGGAACAGATTGTCACGGGGCTACAAGTAAGAAGAATTATAAAGAGAGAAAAGAGCTGCTCTCCGACACGAGAGAGAGTAGAGTAGTCTGGACCAGATTGTCGCGGGGCTACAAGTAAAAAGAGATCGCTCAGGATAGGGCGTTATAAACTGGAGATGCTCTCCGACACAAGAGAGAGTAGAGTAGTCCGGGCCAGATTGTCGAGGGGCTACAAGGTAAGATTATAGGACAAACCATGGAATTCTGTAGTTATTGTCGACTATTCTTAGTAATCCTTTAGATCTAGCAGTGTTTTTGATGATGTAGGCTTGTATATTGCGAATTCCCCATTCCTGGGTAAGTATTCAGATACTGTTGTAAATAGGATCCGGGAAGGGATGGTGTTATGTTTTGGCCGGGTTGGTTGCATCTAGGTGAGTGGGTAATTCTTGGTCTGAGAATCCGGCCATTACAGCCAGGCACCTGCCACTTGCCTCCCCATACTCATATAAGAACTGACGCTTAGTGGCATAAGTTTTTGCCGCCTCCTTACTCCAGTGGTAGTTTACTTTTGCCTTACATTGGGCCACCTCTGCTGCTGAGTCCTGAATGTCTCCACCTAAGCATATATCCTGGACCAATCGCTCTTCGGCCTTTCCTAACTCATTTTATAGCTCCTTCAGCTTGGCATGTGAATGTTTTTGCGCATATAACCCAAAGCTGAGGACCTCCCCTCTGAAAGCCACCTTGAACGTATCCCAGACTATCTCCCCCTCGGTACTACCCCTATTATGATTAAAACAACTCTGCAATCCATTCACTCATATACTCTTGAAACTTTGTATCTAACAGTAGCTTGCGGTCAAACGTGAATTCCCAAGGCTTTCTAGGAGGACAGATTGTCTGGATGGAGAGGACTACAGGTCCGTGATCAGATGTGGCACGAGGATATACTTGCATTTTTGCACCATAAAGTAAACTTTGAGGCACTAAAAAATAGTCCAAGCGCACCATTTTCTGGTCGGGTGCCGATAAGAAAGTATAACCCGGGTTACCACTCCTAAGATAAGACCAGGCATCAATCAATCCATGTGAGATAAGGAGCGCCCTCAATGATCTATATACTTTAGGTTTTCTGCCTACATACAGGTATTCATCATTGCCTAATGAATCTGGTTGGAGATTGATATTTAAATCCTCACAAATTATTACTGGGGTGGGCCAGGTTGCTAATTCAGCATTAAGATGCTCTAGGACAGCTGACTCATCAAAATTAGATCCATAAATGGAACACAACGTGCATTTGAAGGTGTCAATGGTGCATTCTGTAATTACCCATCTGCCACCACTGTCCTCCAAGACTCGCCCAAAGCCAATAACATGCTTTCTGGCTAATATAGCGACCCCGCGGGTCGTAGTAGTTTGCTTAGTGCATACTAAAACATTGTAACCAAGTTCAGTCAAAACCTTCCGCTTAGCCCATGGTATATGCGTCTATTGGAGACATATAATATCACAGTGCAGACACTGCAGTTCCCTAGCCACCCGTTGTCTTTCATTTATAGCATTGAAACCCCTGACATTCAATGTACCTAATCTCAGCATTCTAACTGCCATTCCATAATCTCAAAATAGCCGACATACCCTTCCTCCACTGCCCTGCCCACCACTCATACACAGTAAACACAAAAATGCACTCGTGATCTCCTTTTATGTTTAACCCCCCCTTCCCAAGATGACCCCAACCAAAACCCCCTCCCCTCCACCCTTCCCTCCCCAGCCACCCACTACCAGGCATAAGGCCATAGTCCTTGGTGGTGCCGATGTGCAGTGTCCACCCCCACAGGAAGCCCGCCAGGCCGTCACCCTTTCAGAACTTTTTCCCACTATCATTTGCCACAAAAATAACACAGAAAGAACAACAGAGCAGATTATCTCTAACCAACCGAGATTATCATTTAACCAAGGTTACCTGAAGGTACCAAATAGAAAACATCTTTATAACATCTCTGTAGCATTTAACATTTGTGTCTTTTAATCAAAAACCCAAAACCCAAAACAGCATATTTCTGATGATAATGTCCCATTAATCTGTTCAGAAACCGCCATGAAGTTATATAGTAGACTTAATTTATGCTACTATTGCAGGCTAAAGTTGGCGGAGTACTTTACTAAACCAAACTCAGACCCTGTGAGTTAATTTACAAGGATCTTTGCTTTCCAACTCAGGTTTAAAGTACTCAAGTGCTAGTGTCTATTGTCTTCAGGTGCGCTTGCGCCTGAGATTCCGCTGTGAAATATTTAGATTGCCCCTTATAAATCACCTTGACCTTTGCTGGATTTAGAAGGAATACTTGTGCTCCTTTAGCTTGAAATGGCGCGATCAACTGTCTAAATTGCCATCTTAGTGTAACAGTTGAGGGGCAAAAGTCCGGGCGAACAAAGAATTCGCACCCACAACCAGTGCGGCGCTTGTCCGGGCGGGCTAAATCATATAATGCTTCCCTCAATAAGAAATTATTTAGGGAAACCAATATTGCACGTGGCTGTGCTTTAGATCCCGCTGATGAGTTTGAGGCTCCCTGAGGTTTTTGCTGAATAAATGGGTAGCGGTGTGCCCTAATAATCTCATTCTCCCTTTGCCAGTCACTTATCTCTGGAAAGGCTTCTGTAAAAGTCTCAATAATGAATTTACGCACATCTTTCCCCTCTCTCGTTTCAGGTATGCCGAAAACTCGTAGATTATTGCGCCTTGCGCGGTTTTCTAAGTCTGTCAGCTTCCATTCCACGTCAGCTCTTGTCGCCTGTAAAGTTTCTATAGCAGTTTATTGTTTTGACAGTGAGTCCTCGGCACTGGAGATACGTTCCTCCGTTTCTGTAACTCGCATGGTGAGCTCATTAAAAGATTTAACCATCCAGCGCATGGTGTTTTGGAGTTTCCGGACTGCTCCCTGAGTACGGTTACTTTCGGCTTTGGTCTCTGCTCTGTGTGCCATTATACTCTTGTAGATTATATCCAAAGTGGCCCTGCTTGCTACGTCCTCCATTAGCCCTTGATTCAGGTCTTGTACTTGCTCTTGCTGTTCGCTATCCTCACCTTCTGAGGTGGGCTGCACTAGGGGAGTCATTGCTTGTGTTGGGCGCTCTACCTCAAAATTCCGTCTTACGGTATCTTGGTAGTCGACCAAGCCTTTAACCTGTGTAGGTGACTGCACTGTGTCGTCCACATCCTCGTCTTCCCCTATAAGTGCCTCCTCTACTCCCCATTCACCTGGCAAGCTACTACATTCATCATCAGAGACAACTGAAAGATCTGGCATAGAGTAAAACTTGCCCTCTGAGATTGCAGACTATGAATCAGCCAAATCTTCATTTACCGCCCATTGCTCTTTATTTATTTCATCCCCTGCATTGATATAACACTCAGGGGGAGCCAAACCATCCATATTGCCAAAATTACCTGCATTACCGTTTGATGCTATCACAGTGGCAGATTTTACGCTGATCGTGGAGCTTTTCTTCAAGAAGATTCCATGCACCACAGGCGTTTTAGAGCCCTTTCCAGTTCCCTTCACATTTGTATTTATGTTTGCTTTAGGCTCACCTTGGATAGGCTTGTTGGGCACTGCGGGCACTGCAGATCCTGTTGCAGCTCCGATACTCCAGATAAGCCAGGCATGCGGTCAGGGGGATTCAGAGCTTCAGCAGTACTTTTGACATTCACATTCCCGGGGCCGACAGCGCTGGCGTTGGCATTGGTGCCAGTTTTTTTCATGCCTCTGCCTTTCGGAGCCATACTCGACCGGCATGAAATCAAGATAGCAGTCAAATGTCCAGCAACAAAATATCAAAATATCAAAAAGTATCCAGGGAAGGTCCGAGAAAGGTCCAGGAGAAGTGCAGTTTTAATCTCCAGACGTTGCGATTGCACACGCTATCGCTCACACAAACCGCGAGCCTCAAGCCGTCCTGCCTTTGAGCTCAGCCGTCAGGCTCCACAATAGCCGATGACCTGAAGGGCTGGAGATACCACCCCAAGCTTCGAAGCACGCCGCCGTAATTCAGCGGGGAAACAAACACCGGGTCGCGACCCACACCGCCGTGCTGCTATTCTCTGCACGAGGGAGTCGGAGCTCAGAGATTCAAAAGACCCGTTTGGTTCCAGTGGCGTTCCGATGATGTTCAGCCTGCATACAAAGAGAAAGGTGATCGGTTCCCTGGCGTCTTCACTGTGCGGGTGAGGAGTGCACACTCACACAGCCATCCACGCGGCCACCATCTTGCCCCGTCCACACATTTATGTTGGTGGTGTTGTTATTAATCTAGGTTGTGTGTTAAACAAAGCATTCTGGTAAAAAGAATTTGCGCACATTTTATCTTGGAAAATTGGGTTTTGAGCTGTGTAATAAGCCTATGACATTTAACCACACCCATTCACAAACCTGCAGTTTACTAAACTCTCTAATTATGTAAAACATTATTTGCCGAATATGGCCCGTGATATGCATGTGGCAGTCGATTATGTAGTGTACCAGATTCCAAAAATTTCTGTCAGGTGGTGGGGGGGGGTCAACATCTAAAAAAAAATCAGTTGGGGGGGCTCAACCTACAAAAGTTTGAAGACCTCTGTTCTAATGCTATACGATAATAGAGCACATCTCGAAAGCACCTGTATAACAGAAAGTGTTAGTGTTGATTCACATGTCACTGACACAAATGCATTACATGAAGTTGCTAGTGGTGTAACTGCACTTCAAAGAGCACTAAACAGCAGCACAAGTCTAGACACTCTGGATTATGGATATGCATGTGAGCTATGATGCACCATTTTGCCATGTGACTTGTTCTGTTTGTCTGTTTGTTTATCTGTTTACTTCCACAGATTTTATCGACTCTCAGAAGTCCTGAGGGTCGACTAGATAACCATGAGTTTATTCGGTTCATTCCACCACAGGTTAGGGTGCGCCTTAGCATGCGCATACGGCCATGGTGTGCTGGTCCTGATGAATGCTTCGCCAATTGCATTTTGAACCAGAAACATGTCGACCAATTTTTTCTTCTAACAATAGGATATATCTGGTCAATTTAGCCACTTATTAGACATCCAACGCACCTGTTTTTATTGATGCCTAGTTTTCCACCAATACAGTTTTTGGGGGATTAAACTCGGGCTCCTTTTAAACCACATCTTTTCACTCGCACTGTTAAAAGTTAGGCCGCAAACGTCAACATTATCGGCGCCATCTTGCCCTTTTTGAGCCCATTCGTGCGCGTAAGCGGCAACCATTTTGAGCACCACGGCCTCCCTGCCCCTCGCTGATAGCCAGCGCGTCTCTCTCTCTCCTGACCTCGCAAAACATCCCCCGCACGCTGACAGCCCCCGCTCTCACATGCCTTGGGTCATAAACCCCTCTACCACGCGGCTCTGCCTCGGAACCCCATCCTGTTCCCAGCGCGACACCTCCCTCCATTCCTTTCATGGTCCCGGATCCTTTGATAACACCCCCCTTCCCTTTGTGCCCGTTTGTCTCACTCGTTCCCAGGCCGCCACCTGGCCCTGCGGATACCGTTATTGCCCCCTTCCTCCTGTACAGTAGGAAGCCTCCCCCATCAAAGGATCCTTGAACTAATCAAAGCCCCCACCCCATGAGATCCGATCGACCTCCTACATTCTAGGAATCGGCGGAATGTCCAGCTGTGCAATACTCATCACCTGTTGTGATCGGGGTGGGGACTCTAACTGTAAATATGTGTGGGAACGGGCCTGAAGCGGGGATTCCGAGGATGTCCTTTCATACTTCAAAGCATTGCAAGAATGTGTGACATATAATAAAGATCATAAACATGTGTATAAGAGGCCAGGCCTCAGAGATGCGGTTAGAGCACCTCGAGAAGATACCCTGTTGTCTGATTTGATGTGTTCTGCTCCGTCGGAATAAAACTTCTGTTTCCTGCCTCCAGCTCCTGCCTCTTTGTTTGGTAACTTGAGTGGGTATAGAAGCGGTTAACGCCGGGCAACTGCGGAAAAGGTCTTCTGCCTGTACCTTTTTCTACAATTGGCGTCCCAAACGTGGGGCCCATCAGCGACTCGTGGATCCAGTGGGAGAGGTCCTGACGACAGAGTGAACGACTGCAACGATCGGGAGTGCGCCTGTCCGATAGACCCTCGTCTGACAGCCGATCATCCGAACTTCACTGGTTCCGAACAGACCTCTCTCGAGTGATCTACGGTCCTGACTGGGAACCATCAGGAGTGCCGCGAGGACTACGAAGAATAGAGGACGATCGGGCGCTGGATTCGGAAGACAAGAAACTGTCCATACGGTCCGGGTAAGGTCGTGTAAACACGACAAATTGCGAAATGATTGTTTGATTGTTTGGAAAATACTAGTATTACTCTTTGTTGATTTGTTTGGAGATTCGCTGTCTGCAAACGGAGAAACAACAGGCTCTCTCTCTTTGCAAACAGTGAAGGATAGGTAACGCAGACTTTTGTCCCCATTTGTAATCCGTCGTGCCTATCTTTGTCCCCCACTGATTGATTGTTTGAACCCGAACTACGGTTCGTGGATTGTTCTCTGGAGATTTCCTTCTCCCCCACTGATTAATTGTTTGAACCCGAACTACTGTTCGCGGATTGTTTTCTGGAGATTCTCTGTCTGCAAACAGGAAAGAACAGGTTCCCTCTTTGCAGATAGTGAAAGGGTAGGTAACGCAGACCTTTGCGGGCCTACTTATTCTCCCCACTGATTGTTTGATTGACCGAACATTGACTGTTCGATATTGGTTCATGAGGTATTCACTGCCTGCAAACAACGTAGAATAGAAACATTCTGTCTAGTCTTTGCACACAGTGATAAGATAGGTAGTGCTGACTTTTGTCCCCATTGTAATCCGTCATGCCTGTCTTCTCCCCACTGATTGGTAGCCTGTTTAGCCCGGACCGCTTATTAGAGATGAACCATCCGGCTCCACTGGAAGGCACCCCTAATAAGGACATGTTCATGAAGCATGGATTGATCGCTATAGCTTATAGCAAGCTGTGGCATAAATATACGAAAAAGGATCGAGAAAGTCAGTGGCCACTGATAGGATCCTTCGATGATGATAAAATGAGCGCGCTAGAAACAGCCCTTGGTAAAAACAAGACAACGCCCACTATGCTTGATAGTTTCGGCATGTGGCGCAAAGAAACCGAACAGCGTAAGAAGAGAAATGAGAGTAGGTTGGGAAAAGAGCTGCGAAAGGCAGCCCACCTAGCTGCTAAGAAACTAGAAGAAGAGATCAAGGAAAGAGAGGAAGCCAATCAGAAACCAGAGATAGAAACATCAAACCAGTGTCCGGTTAGAACGCCCTCCACGCTCAACCCTGAATTACCCTCGAAACAGCGAGCCAACGATGATCTGTTGTTAGGTCCTCCGATCATCTACATGCCCCCTCCATATGCCCCTTCCCAACCCTTAGCACAGCACCCACCATCCCCAGGCACAAACGAGAGTAGCGCCACAGCTTCGGCCCCCATGGCCTCTGTGCCGGCCGAACTCCTTGTATTAGATACTACACAAACGACAACGTTAGGCGACCCTGAGACCCGAAGGGCTGGTTCTGCAACAACAAACAGATTAAGCAAAGATGAGCGAGCAGGGATTGACAAGATAGCAAGGACATTGGTAGAAAGAATGGAAGATGAAGAGTATATCACGGATATGTTCAACTCGTATACAGGAAGTCACAGACGACATTTTACCGTTCGACTGTGTTATCATGCCTTGAACGCATACGAGGACCGATATCGAGACAAAGGTCCCGAGAGCCTAACGACTCTATACCGGAAGGTCGATATCGGGGATGAGGGCGAGTGTGATGTGACGGACCTCCTTATGCGAACGCTTGAGGTTTTCCGCCACCTCACTGAACAAGGATCGGGAGCTAAACCCACGACATCCGTAGCAACCGAACCACAAACTGAGCGATCTAACGCCATGATGCCGATACGAGAAGCTGCCCCTTACTGGGTTCCTCCACGAGGTGAAGGGACTAACGATGATGCAAACCACAAAGATGCAAAAGGAAGGGTAGTGTACAACTGGGTCTACCAGCCGTGGGACCGGCAAGAGATTCTGACATTCCGGAAATCTCTGCCTGACCTACGTAAAAACCCCACTGCCTTCTATACTGAATTAGGTACAGCCCTAGGTTCAACGATTATGACCCTGGCTGACATCGACTTGTTCTTCGGGTTATGTCTACCAGCTGATGTGTGGAAGCAAGTCCGGAAAGTCGACCACCTTGAGCTGTTTGGACATACCTGGTCACAACTCGATGGCATTGATAAACAACGAGAACCTGGACAAAAGCCTTTGAAATCCATTTTAGACCTCCCAGACAAAATCGTACAGAAATTAAAAACCCTGATTCCAGAAAAGAAAGTGGACTGGTCGATAGTAACGGCCTGTCGCCAGAAACCCCAGGAGGATGTATCGGATTACTTCTCCCGGTTTGAAACGGTGTTCTCCGACTACAGCGGCCAGGACATGACCACTGCAACCGGACACCATCTGTTTGTCCAGAATTACGTTAAGGGTTTGACACCAGAGGTCTCCCAGAAACTACAGGCCAGCGAGAGTAGTTGGGCAGCCTCCAAACCTGCGGCTATCCTCCAGATGGCCCAATATTATGAACATCAGAAAAATGAAAACGATAGAGCAACAGAGAAAAAGAAGAAAGACTTGAAAGAGAGGGTGATGATTGCACAACTGCAAGGGGTGACTATAGGACGAGACCAATACAGGGGAAACTATCAGACGAATGTCCCTAAGACTGCACCTCCCAAGGACCGCACTTTGACTCCCCGCATTGGACGTACAGACATTAGAGAGGACCAGTGTGCTTTCTGTAAAGGGACTGGCCATTGGAAATGCCCGGTTCTTTTGGAAATAATCAGAAACAAAGACCCCAAGGACATAGCAAGTGGACCGAGAAATAGAGAACAGCAGCGAGGGCCCTCAAATGACACGACTAACGACAGATCAGGCAGACCAAATACATTTGATCGACCCAGACAGAACCAATGCCAGCAATCTGACTACAATGACGCCCACGACTTTGCATAGGACTGCCAAGGGCAAGGGAGGGATCCAGTCGAGCTCTATGTTGACCAGCAAGGCCCTTATGTCACTGCTAAGGTCTTGGGTACAAAGTCTCCATTTCTGGTAGACACTGGCGCAACACGTAGTGCGTTATCTAAACGACTGATTCCAAGGGCACCCTTGTCTGGCTCACTTATAACATCGACAGGTTTCGATGGAACGCCCTCCACTAACCCTTTGTCCGCTCCGATCCTCTTCGACTTAGAAAACAACACCACTGACACCACGTTTTTACTTTCCTCCAATAGCCCTGACGCCATTATGGGACTTGACTTATTGAAACACTTCCGAGCGACAATTAGATGTTCTCAAGACGGAGTTCGAGTTTTCCTTTACGACAACCCCGTTCTGCTTAGACATTGCCCTCCCCGACGCATGTTTTCCATCACTGACGCTGACACATCCCTGCTTGACACTCTGCCTCCGTATCTGTGGGCCAAGACAGATTCGGACGTAGGGCGCATGATGATTGACCCAGTACACATTACTGTTCGACCAGACGCAACACTCCCAAAACTTCCACAATATCGGATATCGCCCGAGGGCGAGAAGGCATTGGTAAAGATTATTCAATCACTGATAGACGCAGGAGTGGTAGAGGAAGTGGTTAGCAACGTTTGCAACAGCCCTATCTTGCCCATCATCAAGAAACAAGGAGAGGGAGATGAGAAAGCATACCGCTTTATCATTGACCTTCGAGAGATCAACAAAGTGGTTGTACCCCAGTACCCCGTGGTCTCAGATATCACCACCATCCTGACTTTGATTCCTTCTACTGCCACCACCTTCACTGTCATTGACCTCAAAAACGCATTCTTCTCCATCCCCATCCACCCAGACAGCCGATATCTCTTCGGCTTCACCCTAAAAGCCCGCTCATATAGGTTCTGCCGAGCACCCCAGGGCTACACAGAAAGCCCTAGCATCTACAGTCAGGCCCTCAAGAGACAACTGGATCAAGTCCAGTTACCCGATGGAGTGGTGTTGGTGCAATACGTCGATGATATCCTTTTGGCGGCCGACACCACTCCGCTAGCAGTCACAGCCACCATTCAACTCCTACACTTCCTTGCGGAAAATGGCCACAAGGTCTCCAAGAAGAAGTTGCAATTCTGCCAACCCCAGGTCACTTACTTAGGCCACCTTTTGTCCAAAGACGGAAGGAAACTCACTCCCGACCGGATCCAAACCATTCTCGAAATCCCTGTCCCTAAGACTCAGAAAGAGGTTCGCTCCCTACTAGGCCTCACCTCCTACTGCCGACAGTGGTTACCAAACTTTAGCCTCATTGTGAAACCGCTGCTTTCTCTGCTAGCTAAAGATGTCCCTTCCCACTCCCTTGGACCACTGAGTGCCAAACCTCCTTCACGGAACTACGAGATGCCCTCTGTTCGGCCCCTGTCCTAGGTACCCCTGATTACACAAAGCCCTTCTCCCTTTACACTCACGAAAGGGAGGGGTGCGCTTTATCTCTCCTGACCCAGTCCATTGGCCCAAAGCAACGACCGTGCGCTTACTTCTCTGCCACTCTTGACCCTGTAGCCAGAGCCTTGCCTGCCTGCCTTCGAGCTGTAGCTGCCGCTGCTATCTCTATCCGACAGAGTGAGGGGATCGTACTCTCGAATCCCCTCACAGTACTGGTACCCCATGCAGTTGACACCCTCCTGAACCAAACCAAGACGCAACACCTGACGAGTGCACGACTGACTGGATACGAGCTGACTTTGCTTGCACCCCATATCACCCTGAAAAGATGCACCACACTGAACCCGGCAACTCTGTTACCCTTACCAGAGAACGATCCCAATGTGCCCCCTGTACATGACTGTGTGACTCTTACGGACGAACAGACTAGAAGTAGGGTTGACCTCAGAGACACGGCTTTTCCTGACCCTGACGGAGAGCTGTGGGTGGACGGTTCTTGCATCAAACTCCCCGATGGCACCACTTCAGCTGCCTATGCAGTCACCACGGCTCGAACTGTAGTCGAGACAGCCCGCATCACACAACGATCTGCCCAGGCAGCGGAACTGATTGCCCTCACACGAGCCTGCATCCTAGCAGCAGGAACCACAGCGAACATTTACACCGATAGCCAGTATGCCTTCAGGGTGGTTCACCATGTTGGGCTCCTTTGGAGGGAAAGGGGATTCTTGACCTCACACGGCACACCCATCCTGCATGGAGATCTAGTCTCCGCCTTGATCGAAGCTGTCCTTCTCCCCAAAAGGCTTGCGGTCATCAAATGCCAGGCACACAAGAAGGTGACAGACATTATTGGACAGGGAAATGCACTAGCCGACATCACTGCTCGAACGACAGCTGAAAATAGGACGACAACACGTATGTACGTGACCAGGTCACAAGCAGAAAAATGGACTGACACTAGGGACACTATTAGAGACATTCAAATGGCTAGCACACAACACGAACTGACTGAATGGACACAGGTGGGATTAAAAGACGACAAAGGCTGCTGGCGGACAAATGACACAAACAAATGGTTGCTACCTGACTCCTACCTGATTCCCATACTGACTATGGCACACTCCCCCGCCCACATAGGATCAGCCCCCATGATTGAACTTGTCTCCAGAGTTTGGCACAATGATAAAATCACAGACTCCGCCAAACGTCTGGTCCAACAATGCTTGATATGTCTGCAACACAACCCCGGGAAAGGAACTGTAGTACCCCGGGGAGGGTTTGGGGTCCCAAATCACCCGTTTGAGGTCCTGCAGATGGACTATATTCAGCTAGACAGATGCCAAGGCCTGAAATACGTACTTGTTGTGGTGTGTGCATTTAGCAAGTGGGTGGAGGCATACCCAACCCGTGACAACACCGCCATGGCCACTGCAAAAGTACTATTAAAGGAATTCTTCCCTCGCTACGGCCTTTGTCGAATTTTATGGAGAGACAATGGCCCCCACTTCATAGCCGAAGTCATCCAGCTCATCATAAAGGGGCTGGGCATCAAGCAGAAGTTCCACGCCGTTTTCCACCCCCAGTCTGCTGGACTTGTCGAGCGACACAATGCCACACTAAAGCTTAAACTAGCCAAGATAGTAGCTACCACAGGACTGAAATGGCCAGACGCTCTCCCCCTGGCATTGCTATCGATGCGTTCCACCCCCACCAAGCACCACTTGACACCTTACAAGGTCGTTTTCGGCCGACCCATGAGCGTCTGGTCTGCACCAAAACCGACTTCCATTCATGACGTCCCAGACGTCCTAATGTCTGATTATCTGTATAAATTGACTGAAACTCTGTCTGTTATTCATCAGCAGGTACAGCAGGCCATCCCCAATGCTTCCAGGGGTCCGGGTCACGACATCCAACCGGGGGAATATGTTTTGATCCGGAATTTTCAGCGGGCGAAGAGTCTGGAACCCCGGTGGGCGGGCTCCTGGCAAGTATTGCTCACCACCCGGACGGCTCTTCGTGTGGAGGGGAAACGGCACTGGCTGCACGCACACCACTGCAAGAGGATCTCCTCGACTTTGGCCACAACAGAAAGCATCGACAACCAAGAAGAGCTCCTGAACAAGGACCGACCGTCACTAACCTGCTATCCTGATACCGAAGCACTTGAACTTTCAAAATTCTCCGATCCCACTGTGCCATCCAGAGAAGGGTATTTCCTGCGTCAAAAGGAGGGAGCTTCGGCTAAGTAGACCACGGACTAAGTTAAATCTCAGAACGGTGACCTAAACACCACCAAGGGTCACCTGGAGAGAAGCTAAACGAAGTCTGTGGTTCTGCCCGCTACCGAGCACCTTGAAGATGATGGAAGCGCCAAATAAGAAGATGATGGAAGCGCCAAATAAGAAGATGATGGAAGCAACAGGGAATACCCACTACAGAAACCCAAAAACAGACAGACTCCACAGCTCAAAGACAATTGCACTTTTCATCACAATCCTTTTCTGCTTTCTCCTCATGACCACACTCTGGATTGTGGAAGAAAATGCACCTGCTCATGAAACATTCCTGACCACTGCTCAGCCTACCACCATGAAGGAACATTATCTGATTTCGCTCTCTCCTCAACTCAGAGAGAGGCGAAAGGAGTTTTGGAATAACTCCTTTGTACAGTTGCTGCACCAGCACAATCTTGCCACCAACGCCACCAACTGCTGGATCTGTGGGTTGCTACCCCACGCCACTGGACACTCGATACCTTTTATCCCTTCACCCTTCTCAGTTCACGGCTCCTGCCTTGCTTGGCTGATCCTCCTGCAAGAAAGCTATAAAGACAATGCCACCTCCGGCAAAACCATGACACACTTCTATCATGGGGTCTGGCGAAACAAAACAAAGACACACTTCTGCCCGCAGACCTCCAACGACTCAATCCACATGGACATCCCTGCTAAAGAACGAATTGAAATGCAGGTGTTCAACAATCCAACCAGACCCACCTTCTCTTACCTGCGGAAACGAACGGCTGCCACTCTGACTGTGGCCCTGTCAGTCATCAACGTCACAGGCCACATGTGCATAGAAGGGCTTGGGACACAACTGGTAGGCCGCAGCGCCTGCCGTTTCACCAGAACTTTGGACTCCACCGATCCACCTTCCTTTGTATCCTCTCCAAACATGTATTTTGTTTGTGGCACAAAGGCTTACACCTGGCTCCCCAAAGGCTGGGGGGGCACTTGTTTCATCTCCTTCATCCTTCCTCCGACGTATGTGGCTCCAGCAAATCACCACAGACAAAAACGAGCCAAGGACATTGAACAAGCCGACTCAACAGGAGCACAGTTCCTCGATGCTATGAAGGGACTTGTTCCACTCTGGGGCCCGATGGCAAACAGCCGTGCCATCCGACATCTGACTCAGGCAGTTGAGACAACAATGAACATCACAGCTGGTATCCTTGCTAACAACACTGCCGAGCTTCAAGCGGTCCGCTTGGTGGCACTCCAGAAACGCCTTGTGCTAGATGTGGTTCTTGCGGACCGTGGTGGAGCATGCCGCATTATTGGGTCCAGCTGCTGTACATACATACCGGACAATTCACCCTCAGTATATTAAGCCATCGAGCATCTCCACAGACTCTCGTCAGAAGTCCACCAGGAGCAGGAAGAATGGTCACTTGGTGGATGGTTCTGGAGCACTGTTAAGAACTGGGGCTGGAGACTGTTTACCATTATCCTGAGTCCTGTAGTAGCAATATGTGGTCTATGCTTAGGAATTCAATGCCTGCCACCTCTATGCTCATTATGTACAAATTGTATTTGCCCTAAGACTGTGGACTTTGGAAACGAACGCATGGGAGCATTATATGATGCCGAGGTTAGGAATTTGATGAAGATTGACATTGAGTAGGCAAGTTGGCTAGATATGTTGAAAAGGGAGGACTGTTAAAAGTTAGGCCGCAAACGTCAACATTATCAGCGCCATCTTGCCCTTTTTGAGCCCATTCGTGCACGTAAGCGGCAACCATTTTGAGCACCACGGCCTCCCTGCCCCTCGCTGATAGCCAGCGCGTCTCTCTCTCTCCTGACCTCGCAAAACATCCCCCGCACGCTGACAGCCCCCGCTCTCACATGCCTTGGGTCATAAACCCCTCTACCACGCGGCTCTGCCTCGGAACCCCATCCTGTTCCCAGCGCGACACCTCCCTCCATTCCTTTCATGGTCCCGGATCCTTTGATAACACCCCCCTTCCCTTTATGCCCGTTTGTCTCACTCGTTCCCAGGCCGCCACCTGGCCCTGCGGATACCGTTATTGCCCCCTTCCTCCTGTACAGTAGGAAGCCTCCCCCATCAAAGGATCCTTGAACTAATCAAAGCCCCCACCCCATGAGATCCGATCGACCTCCTACATTCCGGGAATCGGCGGAATGTCCAGCTGTGCAATACTCATCACCTGTTGTGATCGGGGTGGGGACTCTAACTGTAAATATGTGTGAGAACGGGCCTGAAGCGGGGATTCCGAGGATGTCCTTTCATACTTCAAAGCATTGCAAGAATGTGTGACATATAATAAAGATCATAAACATGTGTATAAGAGGCCAGGCCTCAGAGATGCGGTTAGAGCACCTCGAGAAGATACCCTGTTGTCTGATTTGATGTGTTCTGCTCCGTCGGAATAAAACTTCTGTTTCCTGCCTTCCAGTCTCCAGTGCCTGCCTCTTTGTTTGGTAACTTGAGTGGGTATAGAGGCGGTTAACGCCGGGCAACTGCGGAAAAGGTCTTCTGCCTGTACCTTTTTCTACAGCACCATTGCACTCACATCATACACAAAAAAAAGTTGCTCCGCTGCAGTCAGGCGTTGTAGCACACCGCCAGAGAGTCACTCGGTCTCTCTGATGGGGACCCTATGATGAAGCATGTCAGCAACTAGGTTGGTGAGTGAGGGTCCTTTCAAACAAGAGTGACTCCTCTCGCTGGCTCTGTTTTTCTGTTTAGCCACACTCTTTTGTTGTTGTTTTTGAGGTTATAAATAAAGACAAGGCAGTACTAAGTAAGGTCTAACAAGACAATGAATGAATTAAAAGGCAGCATTTACGAAGGACAATGACACAAGCCAATGACGAATATGGGCGGGGAGTGGGCGGGGTCTCTAGTCCATAGTCCAATAAAGCATGCCTCACAGAGCAGCGCATGCACTGCCCAGGCTCGACCTTAAACCAGCACTCACTGAAAATAACAGTTAAATGTCTGGCGTAGTTCACAAAAAACAAGCCGAAAGGCTCCAATATTGAGCTCCTTAGGTATGCGGTACACGATGCTCACCATAAACCACATCCGGCCATGTCAATGACTTATGTTTATTAAAAAAAATTAAAAACAGCAAAAAAGGAAAACATGGCAGGGGCGAGTTTTCTGGCGTGAATTCTACATAATCTCTTCAAATTTCAGGGCTTTTTTGGTTTGGTGGACCCATAACTATCTGAGTTTTTGCATAGAACTGTAGATAATGGGAGTATACAAAAAGCATTTGTACTTTAAAAAATAAATAACATGTTTGACTGGGTTTGTCGAAAAACACATTTTCAAACCCTATGTTTCAAGAGAATGAGGTCCTGTTCAAAATATTTTGTACACTTACTGGAAATTACATCATACTCTTAAACTGTTTCTAGAATTTGAGTGCTAACTACAGCACTCTAGACCTGCTCTAGAGATGAACAGTTCCCTTTTGTGAAAAATACATTTATCACATTATAAAGATATTTGGCAAATAGATCCAAAAATGCTATAGTGGGACTAATGCATTTACAAGCCATACAGCCTTTGACACCAGGCCCCCATAACAATGAGGGATTGTAATAGAGGCACATACACCTGTGTCAGCAGACAGACAGGTTAATGAGACTTTTTGTTCAAATAGTGCAGTGTACACACACCTTACAAACCAACCAAAGGGAACTCATCTGTTAGGTCGGGTCAGCCCCACTGGAGTTGAGGATTAAGAATTTCCTCCTTCATTTCTTTAGTCAATTTCACACACTCCTGTGGCAGGATGCAAGCAACCCTATAATGCATCAACAACTTCATCAATGCTATGGTATTGTCAGAAAAAGAGCAAACAGTGTATAATGTTATGGAAGTCTAATAACTACTTGAGTTTTTTTTTATTGAACTACTTGAGATATATCTTGTTCTTGGGTCAGAGAGTTCACATTGACCAGCAGGACTAAAGTTTGTGTGAATTGGCATTTTTTTTAATGCAGACTAAGTATACATTCAACAGTATAAACCAGCAGTCTGTGAACTAATGCAAGTGGTTGTGGCGTTGCTAATGAACCTGATAACCATTCTGAAACAGCAATTATAAAAACAAAATACATCAACAAGAGATAAACTATTGTCAAGAACATACTTCAGAAATATTGTGGAGCAGATTCCGAAGAATGTCCACAAGATCAATTTGAAGGAGTCAGAGATAATAATATAAATATATGACAGTGTGATCATGCAGCATATGAGCTAGTGTGATAAAAGGTGGAGCAATCCTGACATCCTCATGCTGCTCTCCACAGGACAAAAGAGAAGAGGCAGAATTAGTGGGTGAGCCTTTCCCATCTTGCTTCCTTTGATTAAACAACTCTTTTCGAGATTAATCCAGCAATCAGCAGCTTGGTTAAGATCTGACTCTTTCACCAAAATGTCATGTCTCTTATAAATCCTGATGAGATGTTCTGCTTATAGTACAGAAATGGCCACTTTAGAGTTAGTGTAGTGTTTTATAATTAAAGCTTCTGGTTTTCTGCTTTAACTGTTGTACGCATATAAATATTGGTGCAAACAATCAGTTCACCCGTATTCCTCTTTTTAGTGCCTAAAGCTGTCAGCTATGATTGCTAGGTCAATATTTGTGCATATTGACAGCATTGGCAGTTTAGAGCAAAAAGTACCAAGTTCTCCTAAGGGTGTTTAACAGCTGCATATGAGCTATGATTTCGATGAGTGCATGCCTGTACCACCGGACAGATATTTTACAAAGCACGGGCCTGCCTCATAGTTGGTATCCGCATGCTCATAACAGCACTGATGTGGTCTGTTGAAGAGTGCAGTGCGATTTGGTCTAGAATCCCTAATACCCGTCCAACACAGTCCAAATAGGAAACGACATGGCTATCATTACTGCGCACAACACACACTACCTCCAAATACCCTCACTCACACCCAACATGGCACACAATGCACGCGCCAAATAAGCCGGAAGGCTACCTGCCACTGTGTTAAGACCTCTGTCCACAAACATTAAACACTGTAGCAAAACACACACCCTGTCACATAATACAACTGCGGGTGGGAGCACACCATCTTTCCTACAGGCAGGTCAGGAGGGCCTTCTAACTCTGTGAGGTGCACCATCTTTAAAGGCTCCGAGGTATAAGAACGTACTGGAATTCATCATCAATTTTATGGTGATTTTGTAAAAGTGATCAGACTTTTGGCGAGTCAACTGCGTCCTTTAGTAGGCATGTGCTGTGCACATCCTTATTCTTCTGTGAGAAATTAAATATTTCCTACGCAGGAGAGAAATATCGCTCATCAGATCTGCAGTTGCGACCATGCAGCCATCTTAATTTTAATATCCTGTAGAAACATTGCATGGAGGATCCAGAGTGGATGAGAGCCGCGCAGCCAGAGAAAATTGTCAGATCTGCACCTACAGGAGCAGCGGTATGCTGAATGTGCTCAAAGCACATCGTGCCTGCAGTGAGAGAAACACAATAAAGAAAATAGTGCTTACAAGACCAAACAATACGCACCCTGTAAGAACCAAAGTAAAAGGGTCAGTCGCCATGGGAGGTGACAAATGGACACAAGGCGGTACTAAGGAGGAACTAACAAGCCTATATACAAATCAGAAGCCAGCATTTAGGAAGTACAATGGCACAAGCCAATGGCAAATATAGGTGGAGAGTGGGAGGGGCTTCTATTCCCTACTCCACTACATCAAGTCTCGCAGAGCAGCGCATGCACGCTGACTCCAGGCTCGACCTAAAAAATGAGTTTTAGGCTTGGCAAAGGGGCTATTTGCCCAGTTGAATTAGCGGTTTCAAACTGCCATCAGACCACCTACGGTGGGTCCGGGGCAAGTTGTAAGGGGCTTCTTAATTAGGGGCCGCAATAAGTGCTCCAGGCTGAATAATAACATTTAATTTACCAGCCCTGTGTATATGAACTTATATGTAAATCAAATGTGCCAATCAGGTGTAGGATAGCCTTACTGGAGTTGCAGCCCTGTGACCAATTGGATCTAGATTACAAGTTCTTCTGAGAGAAGTTAGGTTGACTCCCCAGTAAGAATCACCAATAACTGGCCCACTGAAAGCTTTTGTGGTAGCTCCAAGTCTCATTTTGCAAAAGGGTACAATCTCCACATTAATGTTCATACAGAAGCTCTTTCAGGCTCCTTCGACTCTCTTCTCAGAAGACCTTGAACTGTAAAATGAATTGTAAACCTTAGAATCATAGGTTTGTTAAATTGCTTAAAACAGTCGCCATTAGTTGAAGGCTCATCATCCTTCAAAAGAAGCTGGAGGTTAGAAGATATATAGGAGTTTAATCCTATTAGCTCATCCATTAGAATATATTTCCCTCCAGGAACTCTTGATTCCATATTGTCTTAATTGTTATCATCATCAGGAGAGGACCAAGAAGAGGAAACTCCTGACTGAGAAGAGCAAGATAACTATGGAGAGTCTGTTCTTATTGATGAAAATTCCCTTCCTTGATTATCTTGTTGCCTCTAAAATGCTTCTGAAATTGATTTAATCATTAATAGCATCTGCTTATCAGGGTACTTGAGACACTTGTCAGTGATCCACTTGACGGCATATTTACTCATGGAAACGGATCTCCTGGATGGGAAGGGGGATAAGTGCTTTTGGCTATTTTTTTACCATTCTGCTCTCCTCCCTGAACTTCAGACAAAGGACCCATGGTTGTCTATATCTAAATCCACAAAAAGGAAAATATTAATATCAGAGATAGGCAGAAAATTATGTCATGTTGAACAATAGCCAGCAGTGCAGTAAAATTCCATAGACTACTAAAGGAATATTAAAATGATTAAACAAAGAAACTTTAAGTATCATCCACTGGGAAAACTGGAAAGGATACATCTAGAAGTCAAGAAAACACAGATATGTATATTGCCCAAAAATTAATTTGTTACCTTGTGCTATGTATTTTTGTTTCCACATTATGTAACTGGGATAACTTTGAATATTTTGTTAATGCCTTATGTCAGGAGCGAATTTCCTGGTGAATATAACAAAAGTCAAGAGATCAAGATGGGTTGGAAGATCTTTTTCACACTTGGTCCCCAAAACGTGGAACAGTATGGATCCAGAACTACAACTAATCAAAATGAGCCGTGTTTTAAAAAAAACCTTGAAACGTGACTGTTCCCTTTAAATTTCGTGAATGATATATGTCCTCCCTGCTCGGCGCTAAGATGCCTGCAGGTAGCTAATAGCTATGAGCTTTATACATCCCTAAACCTAAATCCCTAAACCACATCCCACTGTATACTGTTTACTCATTTACTGCTATTATATCATGTTTTTAATCTACTATCTAGGTACCTCTTTTTATTATTATTGTGCTTAGTCTGTAAGCACTCTGAAACTTTAGGTCATACTCATGCTATACAAAACTCATCAATAAATAAATAATAAATACATTCAGAATAAGACTTCTCAAAGCACTCCATCTCACTAACAGAGGAAGTTCAAAAGTAAGATCAAAGTGAAGATCAACTTTCTGAAGTTTTAGTTGAACTTTCACAGTGATCCCATTATCCCCAGAACTCATTCTCCCTGTCATTTGCAGGGAAGTAAGTCCATTTAGGGGAGGAGTACCTCCAACAGGGCACTCTTGCTTGCTTTAAACTTCTCAGTGCAGTCTCCTCTCCACCTCCGTCACTCAGATCAGAATCCTCAGTTACCTCTGAGATGCCTAGGGGTCACCTTCTCCCTGCATGACCAGTCTCCCCATCTCCTGCCTTCTTGGCCAAGTTTCTCCTGCTGCCCCTCATGGTTCCAAAGCACTAAGCCCTTCATCGAGGCTAGGGTGTGGTTAGCCGCAATCGCAGAACTAGCTTCTCTTGCCTCAGTTTCGACAACCAACTCTTCAGGACCCCTCTCATGCCAAACAAGAGATATTTCAGATTCTTGTTGGTCCCTTACAGCTTGACTAACATGCTCCCATGATCTCGACCACTATAGGCAGCATGTATCCAGTTTGGAAGACCTCCTCACTTCACAGCATTTGTGGTGACAAGGATCTCCTGGAAAGGCCGATGCCAGCGAGGTTCCATACAACTCTTTCAGACATGCTTTTTCACGACAACCCAGTCCCCAGGACTAAGGTCATGGAACTGCTCCTGATGAGTAGGCCTGGGCGAAGCACTACGCTACGCTCGCGGAGTTTGCGAAGTTTGCGCAACTTCGCACTACGCGAGCTGCACGTAGCACAGTGCGAACACGCGCAGTGCAGCGTAGCGTAGTGCAGAGCTCATTTTTTGCTTGTTCGCGGTCCTGAACGTCATGTTCGCGACCGCGAGCAAGCAAAATGACATCCCAGCGAGATTCTCAACGCGGAGAGGTAAGGTTTCTCATTGTGAGTGGTTGCGCATGCTCGCGACCGCTCTCAATGAGAAACTACCAGTTCGCGTTGAGAAAGCGGCAGCTCGAGTAATAATCTACTCGAGCAGCAGAAAACTACAGCTCGCACTGTGCAAGATGCCGTTTTCAATGATTGCACAATGCCGGATGCTTGTCCGCACTGTGCAATCATTGAAAACACTTCTTGCACAGTGCGAACATGCTACTACGCAGCTCACGTAGTGCTACGTGAAGTTCGCGTAGTGCGAAGTGCACTTCGCGTAGCTTCGCGTAGCGCTACTTCGCGAACTACGCCCACCCTTACTGATGAGACGGAGCAGTGGCAGCTTCAACTTGATGAGACACAGAATGCACCACATCAGCCATCCTTTGCAGTAATCAAGTATCATATCATCAGTAATGTTGACAAGCACATTTGCAGGTATGACTGGTAACCTCATTGCCCTGCCCATGATGATTTCATGAGGGAACAATCCTTCCTACAATCGGGTACACTGCCTATACTTATCAACACAAGCGGGGGAAGCACACACTTTAGCAAGTCTGGATTACAAAGTCCTATTGACCTGCTCAACCAGACCCGAAGCCTCAGGTCTGTAGATGCAATGTAGTCTCTGTTCAACCTGTAAAGTGGCAAACAAAATCCTCACAATTTTTTTGTTGAAGTATGTGCCTCGGTCAGATTCCAAAGAAGTTGGGTATGCAAATCTGGGTATTAACTCCCTCAACAACAACTTTTCTACTGTGAGACTTTCATTCCTTCTTGTGGGGTATGCCTCAACCAATTGTTAAAAGATACACACAACCATCAACAAGTACCTCAATACATTGCACATAGGCATCTCTAAACTTCCAACTGCATCCAATTAAAGGGTTCATCGGACTTCCCTATGTGGCTCAAAGTCATCTCCGTACTTTGCCCTACATTGCTATGTTGACACACAACACATCTGTGGCCCAACGATTCAGACATCAACCTAAACCTTGGATGAGACCGACCCTGCCTGAACAAACTGACCATGGCATCTCTCCCTACACGAGTTGGACCATGATAATGCCCTGATCTCATCCTCCTCTTTCTTAACGCAACCTGCAATAAGCCAGCTCAGCTGTTCTCCCTCTGACACTCCTTTCTGTAACCTCTTGACCTCCTCTCAAGTATCAACTGTTGTTAACAAAAGGTTGTAGTTGGTCTCATCTGCCCCTCATTTGTATATTCACTATTAAAAGTACAAGCATTATTGGCACACTACTTTGCAACCTCATGGCCATATCTGTTACAAACAAACACATAATCATCCCCCTTTTAATGTGCAGAGGACTTGACAACTGCAATGCCTCAAGAATCTTTTGAACTTGCTCTCAATCTCTGATAAGCGAACATAGCTGTCTGAAATCATGAACAACATCAAAGCCATACTGACTATCAGTGAAAATGGTGACTCTCAGCAGGTCAGAGACACAGCATGCACTAGAAAGTGCAATCAGTTCAGCCACTTGTGCAGAAAATATTCATTTGAGCCACAAAGCTTCAATTACTCTTCAGATCGTACACATTGCATAGGCAGCTCATAAATGTCCTTCATTGTTCCTCAAACATGAGCTACACACTCCACAAACAAGGCAAAATCAGTTTTAGGCAGTGGCTCCTCAAGTATATTTGGTCTTGGCTTGGTGCACAGTTCCGTAGCATAGAGACAGTCATGATCCACTTCATTTTCATCATGGTCATTTTCAAGAAGGGGCAACAGGGTGGCAGGGTTAAAAACAGAACATCTTTTTAAGGTTACATTATCAGTCACAAGTATGATCTGTTTATACCGGATCAGATGGCTGTTTGTTAGTTGACATGTATGTACACGTCAACAATATTACCACAGTGAGGCATGTACAGTGTAAAAAGATGACCCATGACAATGCCTTCACATCTCTCTATGCTGACACCCGCAGCGGCCACAGATTTAAGGCATCCAGACAACACTCAGCTATGGTTCAGCAGTAGCAGAGAAATAGGCCGCGGGCCTACGGGCACTTCCATGAGTCAATGTAAGCACTGAGAGAGTGCAGCCCTCCCTCTCACTGCAAAAAAGCAAAAGCACTTTGTTGTTATCAAGCATTCCTAGTGCCGGGGCATGGGAGAGGCTTTCTCACAACTATAGGAAGGCAATAAAACCATCATAGTCCCAGGGCACCGGATCCCATAAACCCTTTTGTGTCAGCCTCTGTCTCTGCTAGGGCACTAAGGAAAAGTTGGGTATCGACTGGAGACAGTAGCCCACCATTTCCAAAAACATTTGCACTTCTATCTGTGATGTTGGCAGTTTCATTAGCAGATTCATAGAAATCCTTTCCTGTGACACCTTCCTGACTCCCTTCTCAATGTGGTGACCAAGATACAAAACGTCCTTCGAACACAACTGCAATTTATTTGGAGACACCTTCTGCCCATCCTCAGCTAAATGGTTCAACAGAGCAATAGTGTCCTCCTTACACGCTTTCTGAGTATTTGATGCAACCAGCAACTCATGATTATACTGTACTAGGACAGAGATTCAGGGCATAACCAGAGACACAGATTCTTCTTAAGGGTCTGGTTGAAAATGGATGGGCTCTCTGTATACCCTGGTGGGATTCAGCACCATGCCAAAACCAATTGCCTAAGCAAAATGCAAAAAGGAACAGGCAGTCCTCATGCAAGGGTATAGAGAAGAAAATCTGGCAGAAATCAATAACACAGAATCACTAAGCCTCACATGGAATTTGAAATAAAATCACAACAGGATTCGGTACCATGGGACAAAAAGGAACCACAATATTGTTTGTCTTTTAAAGGTCCTGAACTATGCAATACTTATGCTAGGTTTCTGAAAACCCATAATGGGTGAGTTACATGGACTCCCCCCATAATCTCCTTCAGGATACCATGTTGGATCATTGCCTTTGTTACTAGGGTTATTCCAGCAACTGTTTCAGGTGTCAAATTGTAGTACTGATTCTGGAATACTCAGCATTTGGCTTTGTCTGTATGCAGACAGGCTCAACTCTTTTAATAAGTCCAGTGTCCCTTCCTGAAAAACCCCAAACTTCTGACCTTAAGTTATCTCTAGGATCCAGTGGTAATTCTTTGTTTGCCATCATAGCGTTTAGTGCAATTGCCAGAATTTCATTAACCAATTTGAAGCCAACATCCTCATTGTGGGTATGAAATTCCACACCTCTCGGTATTCAGTAAATTGTGCAATTCAGCTTCACAAAATGTCATGTCCTAACAAACTCACAAGGCTTGCATAACAGACCACAAATTGGTGATTATCCTCAAAATGTCCAATTCTTACAGTGACATCCTCAGCAATGGGATTTCTCTTTTGTTGATTAGCAACTCCAACAACTTGGATACTTCTTTCAGATCGGGGTAGGTTTGGAACTTCCACTGTTCTCAAAGTAGAATGGGCAGCACCTGTATCAACCAAAAATGATATGGTGTGACCATTTACCTCACCATCTACAAATCGGTTACTCCAGGCTACCTCCAATACTGCACCAAGCAGGTAATCTTCCTCCCCTCTCAGGCAGAATCAGGTGTACTGATCAGAGCTATAATAGTCAACTGTCTCAAACATGGGATACTGGCGGAAAAGACTGTTATTCTGGAAAAAATCCTGGTTCACATTTGGAACCTGATTCAAAGTGTATCTAGAACCATTAACAGCTTCCTGTGACTTTGGGGTTTGTGGAACCTGCATCACTGGGGCTTCTGGTACATTAGATTCTGAGACCTTGGTCTCGATACATTCTGTGGCTGCATGGAATAATTATTCTGGGACTGGGCAAACCCAAGATTTTGACCTTGATTTGCAGGCTTAAGACTACATTCTCACTTCCAAAGCCCTAACATATTACAGTAGTGACACAGGCTAGATTGTTTCAATGTGGCTACATCAATCCTAGTACTCAGCTCAATAGGCACACCCTGGCCTCTACCCAGTGACTGAAAACCTACTCTCTTTTCCATCCTTGCATTGGAGGAGAAATCCCTACAAACAGCTGGCTGTGACCCCCCTAACCCTGGCCTGGCAGCTTTCATCAGTACCACCATAAGTTTCTCCTTCAATTTCTTCCTTATGGCACTTTTGTCACTGCAATACTTGGCGTATCACAAGATCTCATCAACCAACTTATTCTGTCAACAAATCAAATGCTGTTGAAACATCATGCTAATCGCAGGCCTCAATCCTGTCAGCAACTTAGACACAAAATGTTCCAAATCCTTAGGCTCCAACGTTTCCATTCCACTATACTGTTTAAATGCTTGCAACAGCCTCTCATAATATGCATGAATCACCTTTTTAGGTTCCTGGGTAGTTTGGTCAATCTTGACCCAGTCAGTATCCTGGGGCAACACTTTAGACTTCAGCCACATCATCATCTGGTTGTACTACCTCATTACTATGGGTGATGGACCATTAGTCAAAGGATCTGTTGCTGGTTTACTCTCAGACCACTCTGTAGCTATCTTACAGACTGCCCATAAATCAGCTGGGACCTCAATATCAAACAAAGTATTCAAATCAGACCATAAAAAATATCTCAACTTGTTTGCACATACCACAGGCTTCTCCCTTAACCTAAGGAAATCATTATTGAATGACGCATAATCACTCTTACATCAAGGCACATAAACATAACCTGCACTGGGTACCTTTCATAAAGGAAAACTTGTAGCTCCCGCCCCCTCCCCTCTCCGTAAGCAGGCGTTTCCTCATTGATCTTTTGGGGCAATTCCTTTTTGACCATTTGACTTCCTACTGATCCAGCACACCAAAAGTCAGCATGCTTTGAATTAATGCCCAAATTTGATTCTTTATCCCTTGCATTCTCATATTCTCTATATCGTGATTGCAAATGCAGAGTTGGTGCTACTTCTGAAAAAGAAAACACAACATTAAAGTAGGGTCCTAGTGCTAGATTAACGACCCGGCAGGCACATGCCCTGTTAACACTGTACAAACGAAAGAAGTATCTGGGGGTCAGAGAGAGACTACAAACCTACTGTGAAGACATAAAAACAAGGTGTTGTGAAATTAACAATTTACTGTGACTATGTGTCATGCTGCACTCAAATTCTCAAATTTGAAAATAGTGCCCATCAGCTCCCGCCCGGTAACGCCCTACATCATTTGGGCTCTCCTTACCCAGGAGAAGGCGCAATATGACTTTCAGTGTAGTGTTGATAGAACAACAACTTCAGAACAATCTAAAGTTGTGTTTAGAGAACCGGAAAGTTATTTGTTGTGGGTAGCTGAATTACAGTGCCAAAATTAAATTCGTGAAAAAAGTGCAATTTTAAAATTAGGTAATTATTGAATGGATAAGCGAAGATTCTTTATTAATTTCCCTCAATACTCCTTATATTAAAAAGTGAGAAAACAAGCAGATTTAACATATTATCTGCCAGTCAGTAGGGTCAACATGTTTCAGCAATTGTGACTCTAAAAATGTCACTGCTTTCTTCAGGACCTGGATGTAAATGGCTACTGTACAAAAAGGAAAAATATCACCTGTATATTTTTCTCAAATTCGTTCAATCTTCTCCCCTGTGAATGGTGAAGGGAAAATAAAGACACACACAAATACAAGTGAAAAACACAGTAGAAACGTAGAGAGGCATACACAATTCGTTTAGCCATACATTTGTTTGTATCTATAGAGATGGTCTCGATATCACCATTTTCTCAAGACTGATTTTCTGTCCACCTTACCTAATTTAGTATGAGGAATAGCATCACCCCACCTGGCTGCTGCTCAGGTATGAGGAGCACCGCTCTAGTAAAAACACAAAACACAACACTTAAACTCACACCAACAGGTCACACATCATTCACAACCCAGTTCAGTATTTGTTTAGTTCACTTTAGATGTTTTAGGGTGAAAAACAAGTCAGTCGGCTCATAGTCGGCCACCTAATGCTGTTGATTTCACATCAAAAGTATATCATAGCGACGCTGCTTGTTTGATGTAAATCAGCGTCGACTCTTAGCTATATTCGTGTCTGTTCCGCGTGCAGCTTCGTAGGTATAAATGCGCGAGGCTAAGAAAACGTTCTAGCGCATGTGTACGCATACTACGCTTGAGCTCGAATTAGGTAGAATACGAGCTCGATTACGGTAATATTTAGCGGACAAGCGTTTCACCTTAATTAATTATTATTGCGCATTCATTAGAGTTCCCAGCCGGAAACTCAGACTATCTCGTTATATTGCGCACCAAATGGTCAACACCCATTATCCGGCTCTCACCTTCCCGTCGGTACACCTGGCGTCCCTCTGAGCAATCTGGGGGGGCGCCGGTGTACCGCCAAAGCGCCATTTTGTTCTTCACAGAGTTACGTGACATTTCGAACACATGACTTGAGGGACTACAAAACAAAGCCCAGAATCATGGGAATTGTAGTTTTTCAAGTGGAAGAGGTAGATATTGTGAATGTCATGTGACAGATTTGATCATGTAGTTTCAACAACTATGATTCGAGCTTGCAGATATGGGGATTGTAGTTTTTCAAGTGGAAGAGGTAGATATTGGGAATGTCATGTGACTATTTGATCATGTGGCTTCAAAAACTACGATTCGGGCTTTCAAATATGGGAATTGTAGTTTTAGATAAGCATAAATAGCAATCTTATTTAGATAATTTTTACATCTAGATCTCTTGTTTATCCTTGTTTTAAGTGTTGCGATATTGATACTTTGTAGCATTCAAACGCCTTGGTGGTGACCAATATTATTATCTTTTAATCTGACAACAGAATCTACTCAATGAATAGTGCTTTGGAAAGGGATTTTTCTTGGCCAAGAGCTGAAGCTTACAAGAAAAAGTGGTAGCAGATTCTGTATACCAATAGACTATTTGACTCACAGCTTTAAGTTTGGAATATCACATAGGTGTTCATAGTGACATCCATGGGATGTCTTCATTAAGACCCATTTTATCACTATTCCGACGATAAACCCACTTTTGTTCCCGTCTAAATAGGTAATTAGATACATCCACAACGTGTTCTGGTATCAATGGTTGTTCCAAAAGAGTCCATTGGAAATCATTTGGACCATGGCCCTTTTCTAAGAAATGTGCCGTTAGTCTTGTTGCTTGTCTCCTACAACGTATGGTACTTTTATACTCTGATATACTCACTTTAATGCACCTGGTCGTCATACTGACATAGCGTAGTTGGCAGGGGCAGGTAATCAGATATATAAGATTTTCACTATTGCAATTGGTAAACCTGCGTTGTTCCCATGCTCTGCTGGTACCAATATCAATAGAGGTTGATTTAGAGGGTGGGGGACAAGCAGCACAAGTGCCGCAAGGGTGATGACCTACAACTGCAGGTAGATCCCAGAGTGTTCCAATTTGGCGAGTTGTTTTACTTTTAGGTCTTGTATGAACTAGTTTATCTTTGAGATTAGGCCCCCTTTTAAATGCAAAGAGTGGTCGTGCTATTTGATCTCCTCCTGTGTTGAGAATAGACCAATGCTTGTATACCATTTTTTTAAGTTCATCTGATCTTATATTGAAGGTATTTACAAAAGTTAGTCGGTCCATTCTCTCTTTTTCTGGTTGTTGTTCCAACAATGCCTCACAGTTGTTGTTAGAGGCACGTTTTTTGATTGACGAATCACCTTCTTGTGATAGCCTCTATCCAGTAGTTGTTCTTCTAGTTTGGAAGCATGTTTTTTAAAACTAGGTTTGTCAGAACAGTTTCGTTGCACTCTTAAAAATGGTCCAAATGGCAAGTTATTCCTCAGTGATCTTGGATGACAGCTGTCATAGCTGAGAAGGGAATTACGAGCCATCGGTTTTTTGTACAATTCTGAGTGGAAACTAACTGGTTTCACAGTGATCAGAAGATCTAGAAAGGGCAATTCAACAGTATTGTGTTCAACTGTAAATCTTAAATATGTATTCTGAACATTAAGCCACTGATGAAAGAGGAAGAGATTATCTAATGTTCCGTGCCAAATTACTAAAATATCATCGATATATCGCTTCCATGTGCGAAGCGATTGATGAAATGGATTGTTTGATGTCAAAACAATAGTCTGTTCGAAATTGTGAACGTATAAATTCGCCAGACTTGGCGCAAAAACGCTACCCATACTAGTTCCAGCAATTTGGAGGTACAGTGAATCTTCAAATTTAAAAAAAAATTCTTTCATGGCTATCTCTGTTAGAGTCATAATGAAGGGAACAGGAGTGATAGTTGGTGGTTCACTGTCTTCAAGTAATTTTCTCACCACTTCCAAAGTTTCTGTTTGTGGAATTGAAGTGTATAGCGATTCCACATCAAAGGAAACTAAGATGTCTGTGGATAGGTCAAATTCGATTTCAGGTAAAAGTCTCAGAACATCTTTCGTATCTTTGAGGTACGTTGGCATCTTCCTGACCATGGGATTGAGAAAATGGTCCACGAAAGTTAATAAAGGTTCAAGGAGGGAACCAATCCCTGAAATTATTGGTCGTCCTGGTGGCGGACGTTGTGGCTTGTGTACCTTTGGTAAGGTATAGAAATAAGGTGTCACTGGGTTGTTGTTTCTCAAATAAGCAGCCTCATTCGGGGTGATCCAGCCTTCGCTGACACCTTCCTCTACTAGATCGCTAATGATGTTTTCAGCCGTTCCGTTGGATCTATCGATAATAGAGTGTAAGACCTAGTGTCTTGCAGTTGGCGTAGACACTCATCTCTATAGGTGGTGCTTTCTGGTATAACGATACAAAAGGGGGTGGTGGTGTATGCTCAGACGTGAGTCCCTTGCTCACTTTGCCAATGGATTCAAGCAAGCCGGGCTGAAGACGGCTGGAATGCCAGAAACCGGTCCTCGTAAGCTTGTTTCCGGTCCAGGGAAGACATGGCTTGGCAGTTCGTGCTGGACTGTTCCCATGAGGCACAGGGTCAGACTGATTTGCATATAGCCATGTCTGAACTGGGGTGGCAGAGTGGGCTAAAGAACGGTGATGGATTGGACCCAGATCTTTTGACTGGGTGTGAGTGTTTGATTGATTCAGATGCTCCGTCCATCACCACCCCCTTTTGTACCGCTTTTGGCCGCTATGAGTGTGGCGGGGTATGCTCAGACGTGAGTCCCTTGCTCACTTTGCCAATGGATTCAAGCAAGCCGTGCTGAGGAAGGCTGGAATGCCAGAAACCGGTCCTCGGAAGCTTGTTTCCGGTCCAGGGAAGACATGGCTTGGCAGTTCGTGCTGGACTGTTCCCATGAGGCACAGGGTCAGACTGATTTGCATATAGCCATGTCTGAACTGGGGTGGCAGAGTGGGCTAAAGAACGGTGATGGATTGGACCCAGATCTTTTGACTGGGTGTGAGTATTTGATTTATTTAGATGCTCCGTCCATCACCACCCCCTTTTGTACCGCTTTTGGCCGCTATGAGTGTGGCGGGGTATGCTCAGACGTGAGTCCCTTGCTCACTTTGCCAATGGATTCAAGCAAGCCGGGCTGAGGACGACTGGAATGCCAGAAACCGGTCCTCGGAAGCTTGTTTCCGGTCCAGGGAAGACATGGCTTGGCAGTTCGTGCTGGACTGTTCCCATGAGGCACAGGGTCAGACTGATTTGCATATAGCCATGTCTGAACTGGGGTGGCAGAGTGGGCTAAAGAACGGTGATGGATTGGACCCAGATCTTTTGACTGGGTGTGAGTGTTTGATTGATTCAGATGCTCCGTCCATCACCACCCCCTTTTGTTCCGCTTTTGGCCGCCATGAGTGTGGCGGGGTATGCTCAGACGTGAGTCCCTTGCTCATTTTGCCAATGGATTCAAGCAAGCCGGGCTGAGGACGGCTGGAATGCCAGAAACCGGTCCTCGGAAGCTTGTTTCCGGTCCAGGGAAGACATGGCTTGGCAGTTCGTGCTGGACTGTTCCCATGAGGCACAGGTTCAGACTGATTTGCATATAGCCATGTCTGAACTGGGGTGGCAGAGTGGGCTAAAGAACGGTGTTGGATTACACCCAGATCTTTTGACTGGGTGTGAGTGTTTGATTGATTCAGATGCTCCGTCCATCACCACCCCCTTTTGTACCGCTTTTGGCCGCCATGAGTGTGGCGGGGTATGCTCAGACGTGAGTCCCTTGCTCATTTTGCCAATGGATTCAAGCAAGCCGGGCTGAGGACGGCTGGAATGCCAGAAACCGGTCCTCGGAAGCTTGTTTCCGGTCCAGGGAAGACATGGCTTGGCAGTTCGTGCTGGACTGTTCCCATGAGGCACAGGTTCAGACTGATTTGCATATAGCCATGTCTGAACTGGGGTGGCAGAGTGGGCTAAAGAACGGTGTTGGATTACACCCAGATCTTTTGACTGGGTGTGAGTGTTTGATTGATTCAGATGCTCCGTCCATCACCACCCCCTTTTGTACCGCTTTTGGCCGCCATGAGTGTGGCATGGTATGCTCAGACGTGAGTCCCTTGCTCACTTTGCCAATGGATTCAAGCAAGCCGGGCTGAGGACGGCTGGAATGCCAGAAACCGGTCCTCGGAAGCTTGTTTCCGGTCCAGGGAAGACATGGCTTAGAAGTTCCTGCTGGACTGTTCCCATGAGGCACAGGGTCAGACTGATTTGCATATAGCCATGTCTGAACTGGGGTGGCAGAGTGGGCTAAAGAACGGTGATGGATTGGACCCAGATCTTTTGACTGGGTGTGAGTGTTTGATTGATTCAGATTCTCCATCCATCACCACCCCTTTTGTACCGCTTTTGGTCGCCTCGAGTGTGGGGGGTATGCTCAGACGTGAGTCCCTTGCTCACTTTGCCAATGGATTCAAGCAAGCCGGGCTGAGGACGGCTAGAATGCCAGAAACCGGTCCTCAGAAGCTTGTTTCCGGTCCAGGGAAGACATGGCTTGGCAGTTTGTGCTGGACTGTTCCCATGAGGCACAGGGTCAGACTGATTTGCATATAGCCATGTCTGAACTGGGGTGGCAGAGTGGGCTAAAGAACGGTGATGGATTGGACCCAGATCTTTTGACTGGGTGTGAGTGTTTGATTGATTCAGAAGCTCCGTCCATCACCATCCCCTTTTGTACCGCTTTTGGCCGTCATGAGTGTGGCGGGGTATGCTCAGACGTGAGTCCCTTGCTCACTTTGCCAATGGATTCAAGCAAGCCGTGCTGAGGAAGGCTGGAATGCCAGAAACCGGTCCTCGGAAGCTTGTTTCCGGTCCAGGGAAGACATGGCTTGGCAGTTCGTGCTGGACTGTTCCCATGAGGCACAGGGTCAGACTGATTTGCATATAGCCATGTCTGAACTGGGGTGGCAGAGTGGGCTAAAGAACGGTGATGGATTGGACCCAGATCTTTTGACTGGGTGTGAGTATTTGATTTATTTAGATGCTCCGTCCATCACCACCCCCTTTTGTACCGCTTTTGGCCGCTATGAGTGTGGCGGGGTATGCTCAGACGTGAGTCCCTTGCTCACTTTGCCAATGGATTCAAGCAAGCCGGGCTGAGGACGACTGGAATGCCAGAAACCGGTCCTCGGAAGCTTGTTTCCGGTCCAGGGAAGACATGGCTTGGCAGTTCGTGCTGGACTGTTCCCATGAGGCACAGGGTCAGACTGATTTGCATATAGCCATGTCTGAACTGGGGTGGCAGAGTGGGCTAAAGAACGGTGATGGATTGGACCCAGATCTTTTGACTGGGTGTGAGTGTTTGATTGATTCAGATGCTCCGTCCATCACCACCCCCTTTTGTTCCGCTTTTGGCCGCCATGAGTGTGGCGGGGTATGCTCAGACGTGAGTCCCTTGCTCATTTTGCCAATGGATTCAAGCAAGCCGGGCTGAGGACGGCTGGAATGCCAGAAACCGGTCCTCGGAAGCTTGTTTCCGGTCCAGGGAAGACATGGCTTGGCAGTTCGTGCTGGACTGTTCCCATGAGGCACAGGTTCAGACTGATTTGCATATAGCCATGTCTGAACTGGGGTGGCAGAGTGGGCTAAAGAACGGTGTTGGATTACACCCAGATCTTTTGACTGGGTGTGAGTGTTTGATTGATTCAGATGCTCCGTCCATCACCACCCCCTTTTGTACCGCTTTTGGCCGCCATGAGTGTGGCATGGTATGCTCAGACGTGAGTCCCTTGCTCACTTTGCCAATGGATTCAAGCAAGCCGGGCTGAGGACGGCTGGAATGCCAGAAACCGGTCCTCGGAAGCTTGTTTATGGTCCAGGGAAGACATGGCTTGGCAGTTCGTGCTGGACTGTTCCCATGAGGCACAGGGTCAGACTGATTTGCATATAGCCATGTCTGAACTGGGGTGGCAGAGTGGGCTAAAGAACGGTGATGGATTGGACCTAGATCTTTTGACTGGGTGTGAGTGTTTGATTGATTCAGATGCTCCATCCATCACCACCCCCTTTTGTACCGATCTTGTATAACGATGGCACCACCCTTATCGGCTGATTTTATCGCGATCTTATCATTCGATGTCAGTGAGCGTAATGCATCTTGTTCTTTCTTTGGTAGATTCACGAAGGAGTTTTTCTTTGACTGAAAAAGTCAGCTCAAATCATTTTCAATGGCTTTCTCAAAGGCAATGACTTTAGCTGGTATGCCAGCAAGTGGAGGAATGAAAGTGGACGGTTTCTTTAGACCCGTATTGGTATTAGTTGATTCTACTGGTTCCTCATTCTTTTTGGCAAAAAAGAAATGTAGCCTGATTTTTCTGAAGAATTTGGCCATTTCCATTCTGGCCAAGAAAGGGTCTCCTTGTTGTATTGTGACAAAACCCAATCCTCTATTTAGGAGAGCTTCTTCAGTTTGTGATAAATTGTAAGAACTTAGATTTATCAAGAGGCTGTCTCGTTGCTTGTCCCTGCCGCTTCCTGCGGAATTTTCATGCCATTCCTCAGATCCATTGTGGATGATTGCGGAGGATTCGCCAATTGGACCCGTCGATTGAATCTGGTTCTTTTGCAACCTGTCGATCCTCTTTGGCCACGCCCTAAAAAATGCTGCATATTGGGGTTATAATGAAATTGTGGAGGTCCAAACTGTCCCATGGGTGGTTGAAAACGAGGGGCTCCAAACATCCAGGGATTCGACTGGAACCACGGAGGAACTTGATTTTGATAATTATTCCTCCAAGATCTTCTGTTTCCTCTTCCTCTGTTTCTAATGGGCTGAGTTCCTGCACCAGAACTGTCTGAATCGCTCGACAGATCCTCTGAACTAGAGGTCGCATAGGTTGATCCACCTCTCCGTCCATTTCTGTTGAAAGGAGTTGGTACATAAGAATCGCTGGTATAAGGATAGACTTTTTCAGTTGAAAACCTAGCGAGATCTTTCTTGCATTTTTCCAGTTTGGCAAAAAGAATAGATTCCTTGAACTCTTTATTTTGTTTATTACTGTCATCTTGATTGGTCTTGAAACTAGTACCTTTGAGAGTGGTTCTGATCTGACCTTCTAGAACTTGAATTTCGATTAGTATCTTGTCAGCTACCCTTTTAGCAGTTTTTATAATTAGGACTAGCCACTCTTGTACATTTCCAGGCTACCATAGACCAATCTTTCAGAAATTCTTTGTCCTCTAAAAAAAACCTTGGGGCATTGGTAACAATTAAGCCAGTTGGTGCACAATTACCATGGAGGTACTCGGCCATGGTTATTCCGTGGACTATAGTTCTAGAATGACTTTTTTTAAGCATTAAAACTTTGGCCCAACCCTCAATGTTGGTGCTAACTGCCACCGGTAGGTGTTCAAGGAGGCTAGGATTCTCATTGAGAATAGACTGAATTTCCTCCTCTTTGAAGGCTAGACCCAGGTTTGTGGCCATAATTGAGATGAACTGAGAGAGTGAGCGATGATGTGACACACAACAAGGGTGAATTCAAAGCCAAGTTGTGTAAATCACGAATTTAATTTTGGCACTGTAATTCAGCTACCCACAACAAATAACTTTCCGGTTCTCTAAACACAACTTTAGATTGTTCTGAAGTTGTTGTTCTATCAACACTACACTGATAGACATACTGCACCTTCTCCTGGGTAAGGAGAGCCCAAATGATGTAGGGCGGTACCGGGCGGGAGCTGATGGGCACTGTTTTCAAATTCGAGAATTTGAGTGCAGCATGACACATAGTCACAGTAAATTGTTAATTTCACAACACCTTGTTTTTATGTCTTCACAGTAGGTTTGTAGTCTCTCTCTGACCCCCAGATACTTCTTTCGTTTGTACAGCTACTTCTGATAAGCCTTTGTCAGCTCCAAATCGACTTCATATTTCGGAGCTATTTCAGACAATTTATCATAAGCTGATCTAGCTGTCCTTGTAACATTCTTGCTCATAAACAAAAGTTCAGTTTGTCGATTAGTATCTATTTTGACCAATTCAATATTCCCATTTCTCATTTCATCTAATTCTGACTTCAATTTTCCCACATTCAACAGGTTTACCTTTAAAGAAGACTGATTTGTTCTTGGCTGAATTTTATACACCCACTCCCATTCAATGTAGCAATAAGAGCTCTCAGCCACTCATCTAATTGCTGAAAATGAAGACTATACTCCACCTCAGAAGATTCAGATACCACCTTCGCTCTGGGTGTGCTACTATGTGCGTTCAGTGGTGCCTCGCATGTGGGTGAACCCAAATCTGGCAATCCCTGAAATTACCTCAAACGTCCAAATCAAGTCTGCTTTGTGGTTGGGTCTGCACCCTCATCACAAGGGGAACTTGCGTTAATTGGGTTTAAAGAAACAAATTCTCCTGCCCTTGAATGTGTAGCCACGTTTCCTGGAACTTGCTGTGGAGTATGAATAGCCAAACTGTGTGTCCCATTTCCTGCAGAATTTGGGTTGTATATAGGAACCAATTCACCTGGGACTGAAAGTGCATCTGGGACATTACGGGCTGTGGAGGTACCAGGTGCAAAAATCCCTGGACTTCCTCCCGTCACATTCTGGTCTTTATTCACAGGGAAAACCCTATCTCATTAGGGTTCACATTTACTGGTACAGTAGCCAACCCAGTATTTTCACTTGCATTAACATTTCCAATTCCCACTGTTCGAGTCTCACTATACGGAACTGATAAACAATACATCTAAAAGACAATCACTGTCACAGTTTTAATCTCCCCCTTCAGTTTATTGTATCCTATCTCTCTTCTCTTTCCATCTCCTCTCATTCCCTTTCTCCTCTTCCTTGCTTATTAGGGATGGATATAATTTCATAACTTCTATCAGATCAGTACTCCACCTCCTCAGTTCTGCATCCCACCTCGCATCAGAATAAGTGTGCACTGTCTTTCCAGCTCTTCCCTGATATCTCTTTTTTTCTCTGGCATGAGCAGCTTGCTCCCAAGCATTGATGCTTCAAATTGTACAAGACTAGGCTGTGGTTTTATCTTGTATAAGATGCTTCTGAAGTTTTCAATGATTCTCACATTAACTGTACCATAGCATGGAAGCACCAGTGCACCTTGTTTCTCAGTGATCTAGTGCCATTGTTTAAGCCAAATACACGTGCGTAGCCCTATATTTATCACCATATAATGTCCTGCAGTATCTTCAAGTTGTGCCTCTTCCCCTTCTCTAACCGGTATCATCCCATCTCCCCTAATCAAATCTCGTATAACTTTAAAACATTTCATTTTCAGATAAGTACGACAACAATCACAATCAGAAATGTTTTTTTCAAAGCAGGACCCAAAAATGTACTCAGAATTCTCATTGCAAATCAACAACCAAAAACAGTCCGGGTATACACCAACCGAATAATCCCTGCACGGCACACAGTGACATCAGTCTCACTCCTTGCAGCAGCTCACCATCCTTTACAATTTTGATGAATGCACTCTCTTCAGCGATGCACATGCAAACAAATATAATGAAATGGCAACAAATAACCATTGTCTGCTTTGCTAAAGAATTCAGAAGAATTAAATCGAGCAAGAAATAATTCAGAACAACGGTTTACGATCTCCTCAAACACACATTGAAATGAATCCTCGACCTGAGGGGAATCACCATGAGCAGTACATTTTCCCTCTGCATAAAAGTTCCACCACACTAATCATACCTCACTTTTGCAAATGAAAAAAAAATATCCCTATCTCAATTGGGCTGTCAATGACGTCTCATGACAAAATCCTCACCAAAAAATACAACTACAATACAGTGTCTTCTACCCTTTTTAGCATCATCCCAGGATGTTAGGCCATGTCGGTTCCATTAATAATTTCCATTTCTCCACATTAAACACTACATTCACACGAAATACCTCTGCCAAACACAGCACAATTGCTATAATTGAATAATCTAAGCATGTCATACCCATGCAACCCAATTAATACTCACTCTTCCATTACCAATCCATCACAAACCATTGGAACTCTGCCACTCCTCCGACTCATTACATAGGCTTTGGGACTAGGACTTGGACGTGGAATTTACTATTCTCGTATACAATCTCCTGACACCCCTATCTCAGGGCCTAACCATTCTCTGCTACCATCTGCTAATGCATAGCATTTGAGCTTGTTCTTCCTTGCTCCCTGCAATGGAACTTTCTAGGTGCTTGAGGAATAAAAGGAGTCAGGATCAACTGCAATTTAACAATGAAAGTGTTACCCATTTGGCTACACAGTTAAACTCTTAGTCATGAGATGGGATTAGGTATGGAATTATTACAAATTTCAAGCCAAACTGATATAAACAAGCCACAGGACAATATTGCAAAAAAAAAACGAAGCCAAAATGACGAATGGAGTTTAGCCGTAGCAACAAAAAGCATGCAAGAAATTCAGTAACTGCAATACATGATATTAAACAAAGGATTTGATGATCAGCATATGGTTTGCGGTCCTCTTGCCTGTTATGTGGTTGTATGACAGAGACATGCATTGCTGAACCACGCGTGCCTCTACAGAGCCATTCTAACCACGAAAGCATCTAAACCACGCATTTCTTTACCAAGCATGCCTTTACCATGCATGTCTTCACCATGCATTTTTGTGGTAAAGGCATGATTGGTAAAGCGATATGCGTGTTATAATTACTACTAACCCAAACCCCCTCCCAGCCCTATGCCCTAAAATCCTATCCCCCTACCTCACCCCCCACCCTGAGACTTAAAACCTTCCCCACCACACCCATAAAACGACCCCTTCCCCCTCCCCCAGCCCTGATGCCTAAAACCCTGCCCCTGCAAAAAAAGACCCATGCCCCCTTCCATAAGCCCCAAAACCTACCCCTGTGCTGTCCTTAAAACTACCCCTACCTCTACCCCTTACATTGCCCTGGGAGATAAAACCATGGCCCCTCCAAAACTATCTGACCCCCTGCCTTGAGCACTAAAAGTGAACCCACCCCTAAAAACTACTCCCCAAACCCAGCTCCATCCCCACCTACCTGCTCACGTCCGGAGCTTCATGTTCCGATGCTTCCTCTTCTTCTCCCCGCCCACCTGAACACTAGACCACTATTCGCCTTAAACACGCATACGAATGGTTGAGGCAGATGTGTGGTTCAGGCAAGCGTGGGTACACTTGTGAGGAAAATGGACACAAGGCTCAGCCCACATTGTAAAGGCCATTTCTCCTGTTATGCATGAGGATTCTACTCTAAATAATACTGGATGAGGAAACCCTAAATAGATCCATTTAAGGAGAAAGGTGTCACCGAGGTTCTCTAAAAGAAAAGAATATTGTTGCATTTGTTACTCCCTAGACCATATCCAGAGTCTAGCAAGTGTCCTTGCTATCGGGTGATCAAATGCTACATCATAGATGGTGTTTTCCTGCCGCCCCTCTGGATATGGTCCGGATATGGTTTAGGGAGTAACAACTGCACTGTGTCATTATATTGCAGTGGCTATCAAACCACTCCTGCTGCAAATTACTAAGTGACATCTAGAACATGAAAGGACACCCAACCTTTTATCATATCTCGTTTTGATTGCATTATGTACTGGCTCAAATAGACGAGCAGGACCCAAGCGTCTAAATACCCCTGTCGCAACATACCATTTGGCCAGGGTTATTACCATTTTGATTCATCTCACATTCTCTGCATAGTTTCTACATTGCCCTGAAGAAGTCCTGTTTTTAAGGACATAACACATTGGCTGGCTGTTTTTAAAGAAAGAACTAATAAAGGAAAAAAAATACTTGACCTGTGTACAACGACTTTGTGGCCCCAGAGAATTATTATTCGAAGGACTTTTTGAATATTGTCGTAAAGTGGTGCATCTCTAATTTAGTGTTACATTAAGAAGCTTACTCTAATCTTTCTCGGGCAAAAATTGCTGCTTGTGAGTATGAGCCTTCAGTGCATCAGGCAGCATTCAGCACAGATATAGCAGTCCCATTTCCACTTAATTAAAGAAATAGAAACCGAAGGGCAGATTTACAATAACTGGCGCATCCCCAGGGATGCGCCAGTTAATGTGCGCCGCAGCTCCGCCACCCATGTGGTGCGCCGCATTAACAATGCGGCGCACCATGGGGCAAAATCGGCACAGATGCGTGACGCATCTGTGCCGTAAAGGTGACGCATTGCTGGAGTTGCGTTGCAAGCGAGACGCAGCTCCAGCAAGGTTCGGGGTGCCCTATCTGTCCAATGCTGCGTCAAGCCTTACGCCTGCTTCAAGCAGGCGCAGGGTTTTGACGCAGCATTGGCCTAAAAGTGACTGAGTGAAATCTTGTAGATTTCACTCAGCCACTTTTGCGAGGCGCACATGCCCTGGAACGCCCACCCTGCGCCGGAACGCCCACATGTGGTTCAGGGCTTTACAACGTGACGCATCTGCCTAGATGCGTCACATTGTAAATAGGTCGCAGGGATGCGCCACGTTTACGCCGCCGTTGCATGACGCAAACGTGGCGCAAGTCCAACATAAATCTGCCCCAATGTATTTGGTCACAGCAAGGAAAGTGCCATTAAGTGGTGGAGACAATAAAAAAACAAGAAGTGCGGTAGAATGTATCCTCTTTAAAAAAGGTACTGTGGGGTGCATTCAAGAAGGCATACTGCACGAGTAAGGCCTTGGATGAGGAATCTGTAAACTGGGGTGAAGTGTTTGCTTTCATGAACTATCAAAGCAAGGCATGCAGAAAGATATTTGCTACTGTGAGTGAAGATACGTTTTTCCATCCCATCCACAGGACAAGAATCCATATGTGAGGAATTTATGGGCATTACACTGTTAAAAACACCCAAAGCCACCACCCAGCATTGTCGTGCATCAGCACCTGCCCTGAACTTTCAAGATGAAGAGAGGGCTTTAGTTTGGTTAAAACGTCCTTACTAACATCTCCTATAACAATGATGACAAATCTTTTCCCAAAATTCATACAAACAGCTTCAATGCATTTTTTTTGCTCCTCAAAGCATCATTGGGTCCGCATTATCTAAACAACTGTGAAAACATTGTTTGCATTTTTTTGGTGTGTGCTTTGGTGTCATTCATCTTGTAGCAGAAGGAAAAGTGATACCTGCCTTTTTTTCTATGTAGATCATTTTCTTTTAACCTGGGTTCTTGGCATGCCGCTAATACAGTGCTCGGCTCGCGATGGCAGACCAAGATATGCAGGAGATTCTTTCAAAAGTATGATTGGAAATGAGGGAAAGTTATCAGTGATGAGGAGGCTTCATTTCAGGCAATAGGTGTCGCGCCAAGCGGTGCCAGGCGGACTGCCAGACTGATGCAGCACATCTGCCCTATCACTGTGCAAAGAATTGCACCTTCATTTATTTTGCGACGTAGATGATCACATAAAAAGACATTTCTATTTCGAGCTCTGAATCTATGTGATGAACAGGAGTCGCAGTGTACCTGAATATCAGGTGACCTGAGCCAACGAAGATCCGTGCATTAACCTGCAAGGAGAATTATATACTGTTATAGGAGGATCACGTGCTGTTGCTGGCGTTTAAATTAATTGTGAATGCACTTGGCCTACAAAATGGCGGTAACATCAAACTCTAATGGCCAAAGACTTCCATGGTAACATAACTCTTGCGCCTCCCTTTCAGGAATTAAACACTGGTGTAAAACCTGTTATTTGATTAAACTGTAAAAGTACAGTACTAAAGATCAGGGGCCTTATTTATGAAGGTCTTGCGCCGCCGGTGCGTCACTTTTAACATGGGAAAAAGTGACGCACCGGTGGCGCAAGGCCTTCATAAATAAGGCCCCAGATCTTGTTAAACACCTGAACTCAACGCACACTAGGATCACTTGCTCATAGTTCCATAAGCTTTTGTCCGTCTTGTACTCCAGCATTCTGTCCTGACATCCATAATAACGTTACGCACATTTGGATGTAAACCAATTCATCAATCAGGTGAAACGTACGTATAACGTCTATACTGCACGACCAATGCAATGCTAAGCAGATTTAGAATTTGAACAACAGCTAAGTATTTCCGTGAATCTCCTATTTAGAAAAAATAATATTCTCCTTTCCCTTACTACTGCAATGAAGTATTTGTGCGACTGAAACCAAACCTATTCATGATGCCAGTTATTACTATGAGAAACTGAGGTAAAAAATCCTAAGGCAAGGCTTTCTCTTGAGCAGGCCAAAACTCAATTTTCTGCCTAATCAACGGTATGTCTACGGCGTAGATGCTATGCTGTCTCTCCTTTTCTTTTGACGAACCAGTGAAAGTATTATGTCGTCAAGACAATGACATTAAGACACATAATTCGAAAAAGGACTGGTACAAGTGCCTTCTTATCTCTATTTCAGGGCTAGATAATAAATATAACATAAGCAAAGTGATCTGAATTGGCAAATGTTATTTACATACTGGTGTGACTTTATAGAGTAAAGTTTAAGGGGCAGATTTATGAAGGGCTTGCGCCACGTTTACGCCGCCGTTGCGTGACGCAACGGCACGGAAACGTGGCGCATCCCTGCGCCCTATTTACAACGTGACGCATCTAGGAGATGCGTCACGTTGTACAGCACTGCGCCATGAGGAGGCGTTCCTGCGCAGGGGGGGCGTTCCTGCGCAGGAACGCCTCTTGAAAGTGGCTGAGTGAAATCTATGAGATTTCACTCAGTCACTTTCAGGGCAATGCTGCGTCAAAACCCTGCGCCTGCTTGAAGCAGGCGTAAGGCTTGAGGCAGCATTGAAAGAATAGGCCCCCCCAGAGCATTGCTGGAGCTGCGTCGCGCTTGCGACGCAACTCTAGCAATGCGCCACATTTCCGGCACAGATGCGTCACGCATCTGTGCCGTTTTTGCCCCATGGTGCGCCGCATCATAAATGCGGCGCACCATGGGTGGCGTAGCTGTGGCGCACTGTGGCGCATGTTAACTGGCGCATCCCGAGGGATGCGCCAGTTAACATAAATCTGCCTCTAAGAGTTTAAGAGTAGCTTATTGATGCATACAGGGTATATCAAGACACTTGCTAAGCAACAGGATGAGCCTGTTGAAGTAAAACATGTTTATATGTAAAGTGTATTTTCTCTTAGTGCACAACTTGTGTGTGATATTCTAAAGAACGAAATTGGGTTTGAATTACCACTGCATCCTGCCCCCTTTTTAAGGGACTGTTAGTAGCCCAGAAAGCAGAAACACAATTTCTACTCTGTATTGGGCGGGGCTACAACAACCAGTACTTTCACGCTTAAATGTTAATGCACTGAACTAAGCTCAGGCACTGGTGAGTGGGAAATTGAAATCTTGTAGAGCTAAGCCAAAGACTAAGCTTAGGCAAACGAACCATTACATTCCCCTAACCTATTTAGTGGTTGGTGCTAAGTCGCTTCCTATTCCTCCACTACCACCTCATGAATTCCAGTCGTTTTTCACTCTTCCTCAGCTCTACATGAAATCTTTTGTTATACATTCTCCTTGATCCCAGTACTTGCTTCAAAATCCCAAGGATGACATCACAGTGTGTTTGAGCTCTGGAGGGCATTATAACTTTCTGCATAAGAGAATCATGACTATGAGCATGCTTTCTCATAGAACAGTTAACGCTCTTAAATGCAGTTACTATAAGTAAGCAGCCATGTCACCTTAAACCTCTTCCAGACTAAGTAAACCAATATCAGGCCGGGCCAGTGCCCTGACTCACTATTGTCCAGCAAGTACCCTGTGTAATCATCGAGTTCATAAACGTCATGAGAGTTGCACTGGTAGTGGACAATAATGTGCCTATTATAGCACAAAACAAATAGTCCATCCGTCCTGGTTAGACCTGCAGAAGTTATCTGCAAGAAAGTTTTTCAAATTAACCGAGCTCATTTTTATATAACAGAGCACAATCTTTAAAAGACATGGGCCACAAAGCCTTAAGTTTTATGAGAAATTCTGAAGGACCATCTATTTAATTATTACAGACATTAAAATAATCACCACAGCCGTATGCAAGGGCCCTCTAGCTTCCAAATATTGATACCATCACGTACTATCATATATCCACTCATTACAAAATACCACTCACATATGGGCATGAAATGTTCATAAAAGCTCCACTTTTCCAATATCTAAAAATGTACAATTTGTCCACGGATACAACTTATACATTTTTAGTAGATATGCTCGATTTTCACATATATACAAGAACTCATTTTGGCTAGTACCCACAGTATTGCAATATTCGACTTATTTATCAAGTTACCATAACTTAAAACAATGAACGTAATTTCCTGTTTTGACAAAAGCCATTAAGAAATTAACACAATTGTAAGGCATCCTTAATGACAGAAATACACGAGCAGACACAAACAGACTGGTACTTTAAGGCACACAGATATACACAGGCGAGGATGCAAAGAAATGTACAAAAGAAAATGGACTAATGTAGCCACTCAGGCAGGTACACAGCCAGACACATACATATGATCAGAATGAAAAGCACAAATACAGGGAGTCATAAAGGAATCTGACGAGAATAGAATCACACAGGTTCACAAACAGGCGCATTCACGAAGACATGTCCAATTATACAGGCATACGGATTCACAGACCCACACACATATGCACATTCACACAGGCACACACCCCTCACTACTTCTCCTCCCCTGCTCAAGAACCTAGCATTCCATATGTTGCTCTTAACTCCTAAAACCCTGCATCACTAGCAGTACAGTAAGACCAAGCCTCATGTTTTCCGTCGATGCACAGGATAGGAAGCGGCCAGGTTGAAGTTGGGAATGTCCACGAATGCCCATGTTTGTGTGTGTTCCCAAACCTTCGAGACCTACCGTGCCTTAGAACGCTACTTCCCAACCCTTGAGTTGGAGCTTCTACTGCAGTCCACCTGACATTTTGCGGAGAAATCTGCAGTGGCAAATGCAATTATGCCAGCCAAGAATCCCTTTGAGATTTCCTGACAGACATGAATGCAGGTATTTTTTAGCCAGAAACACATGTTTAGGGCGCAAAATACTTTTGGGAATAAACCTCAAAGTTACCAGGTGCATACACTCTGGATCATCATCTTTCAGTGCAACTATAAACAAACATTCTGCTATAGAGATCCCTGGAAATATGTTATCTGACAGCAAAGAGGGTTTCTGTTGCAGCCAGGTCCTTCCCCCTCCTCTATTTAACATTTGATGCAGAAGTCATGTAATTGTCTATATTGTGCTGAATGTATATGAAGTACATGGACGATTTCTTTCATTCTGCTTTCTTTCCATTGTAAAGCTGTAAAACACACAAGCAATTGATCATGTCAGTTCAGCAAAATATATGCTGAAACCATTACAACCATGACAATTTGGGTAGATTGTAAAACTCCACCAACATGGTCTACCTGCGAGTCCCTTGTTCTGAGAGAAGCATGACGGGCCTTAGGTATGGGGGAGCTGGGCACGGGTGCCTGGATTCAGAGGTTGCAGGCCTAACATGTGCTCTTAACCATTTATTTTATTCCAGGCCACCAGCAATGCTCATTCTTTCCAGGCTTTCCATGAATCTCATTGTTTCTTTCCTTGGCTTCCTCTTTTTCCCTTACTCTCCCGCTCTGCCCCCCACACACATTCACCCTCTTCCCAACACCCTCCACTGGCGCACAGCTTCAGTTTGGCGATACAGGGTCATGGAGGGATTAGGGTTGAGCTCAAGTATGGGATTAGGGTGATTCGGGTAAGGAGGGAGATGGTGGAACGTGTGTTCCCAGGCCAGTCAGTGCTCTGGGGTAACCAACAAGTGCCTAAACAGCAAACACAACGATCTTCACTCGAAGCACGGCGGAACGCTAGGAAGAAGATACGATCAGTGGCAGCCAGCGAAGGTGCTGCCGCCCATCAACACTGCCGCTTTGAACCCCAAGCTAGCTCTTGCACGAGACACGCCTACAAAGTAATGTGAGTGCAGGAAGACTTGCGTCCATATTCCGTCTTCACCTAGATTGAACGAAATCTGGAGTGATACTGGGTTTACGATCGACTGTAAATAAATTGGACAGAACTTTCTTCCTCACAGAAATTCCAGAATTCCAGGTTTTAAAGCCGGCCTGACTACTATTGCTAATGGCTCTGAGAGTTTTTGAAGCATTGGTATCAAATGAAGAAAAGCTGCATGGTTGCTAAACGCGAGTGAACTTCATCAATTGCAGAACTATATTTTTAATTCATGAGAAAATAATATGAGCAACCCATTCCAATTCAGCGCAATTGTTTTTCATGATAACTTAATCAATCAAATGTATTTTCTGAACACAGCAATTAGTGCTTTGGCTTCAGGTGCTAAAGCAAGGCTCATTAATAGTCACACATGCTCATTTTAATCTATTGTATAAGGAATGGCTAACTTTCAAAGTATCCAACTGTTTTAAGTCTAATAGATATAATTTCTGCATTACAAAGGATGCACGCATGGTGTGACAAATACATATTGCATTAGAATTGGCCAAGTTAACCCATGAGTGCTACATGAAGTAACATTGAATGGTTATGGGAGGAATGGATGAGCACTTGGTGACATCCCTCCTTCCAGATATCCATCAGGTCACATTTATTAGGTAATTTCCCCCTCACCTGAGGTACTCTATTTAAAGGACAAATGTCACAGCATGATTAGTTACGTTTAAGGACGGCCAGAAACCTACCGTTAGCAACTGATTTTTGGTTGAGAGTGGCGTGAACCATTCTAATTTAATCACTAAATTAGCCTGTACTTAACCCTCTGGTAGCTTGGAACAATAGCAGTCAGGCTTAACTTAGAGGCAATGTGGAAAGTACTTATGCAACACTTAAACAGTAATAAAGTGAAAATACAACATATGAAAAATTCCTCATCAATTTAGAAAAATAATGAAACTTCAATAAATAAATGACACCAAAACAAATAAAATCAAAGTGGTAGAACCAGAGTTATAGCCTTTTCATATTTTGAAGTGAAAAAATAGCCCCAAAAAGATCAGAGAAACAAACGTGGATATCTGGACGCACAAAACCCTGGGTAAAGTCAAAAGTTAAGGCTGACCGTGATGGAACACGTTTCGGCTACATGAGGTGGATTAGGCCCAGCCTCAGTTTACCTTCAGACCCACAAGAAATTTTGAGGAAAAGTTCCAGAGATGGTAAAGTTTAGTAGGGCAAGGTAGCTGGCTGTGTCTGAGGTGGAGGAAAGGCCGTAGTTGGGGATCCGCTGGATGGAGTTCCTGTGAAGATTTCTAGTTTCGGACTTCATCACTTTTTCTTGAAGTCAAAAATCTTTTGCGGGTCGAAGTTGCAAGCTGTAGCTGACATGGGCTCAACAAGGCTGGGTAGCTTCTGTGAGAGGTCCCGCTGAATGTGATCTGCTGCTCTGAAGCAGTACATAGTGGGAATTACCACAGAGTCAGGCCAACTGGCGATGCACCTTGAGATGATCAGTGAGCAGGCAGGTCCTCTTCTTCTATCAGTTCTAAGGCCACTTTTTAGTGAAACATGAAGAGTTTTTTCAACACCATTAATGTGGATTTTAAACTACAATTCATTTGAGACCAACAATGACATTGCTACTGATTCACAATGAAATGCTAGCACTTATTACATGTAATAAGGTAACAAATTGTAATCCTATGGAACAGGTAACCTTTACAGTAGCGAAAAATGAATCCAGGGGGTTTTCACTACCAGGATATGTAAAACTTAAAAACACTTGTCCTACAGTTTAAATACAATGCACCCCACCATGTGGGCTTTTTAGGGCCTACTTTTGGGGTGTCATGTAGGAATTAAAAAGGAAGGTTTATGCTTGGGAAAAGGGTTATTTTGCCAGATTGAATTGGCAGTTTAAAGCTGCACACAGGCTGTAATGGCAGGCATGAGACAGGTTTAAAAGTGCTTCTTTAATAGGTTGCTTAGTAAGTGCTGCACTAGTAGCATTTACTGTGGTAGTGATGGTGGATAAGATGACTCAGACGAGAAGTCATCAAAGTTGATGAAGTATCCAGAGGCTGTTCGATCTATTTTTGGCAGCTTTGGTGGTTGTGTAGATCTGGGAGATGACTGAAAGGGTGGGACATTATGGTAGAGATCCTCTTTGTCAGTTTGCAGGAGTGAAGTATGTGTTTCTGTCCAAGTTAATTGTATTGTAGTTGTTGATGCAGCAGGTTCAAGGGATACTTCACTGTTTTCTGTCCCCAGAAGGGTAGAAGAAGCTTCATCACTGGTCAGAGCTTTCATAGGGACTTCCTGTAGGTTAGTGAGAAGACATAGCTAACTACCAAGGAGCACTCTTGGCCTACTGTGCAGAACCGGCCTTATACTGCAGTTTCATGAGCGCTATTGACACAAATCTCTTGTTTCTGCAGCCAGTAAGGGTTGGTAAATGTACAGTTCTGGTACGTTCAACAGCCAGGGCAGGTACAGGATGGCCCAAATTCCATTTTGTGAACAATTGTTTTCTCAGACTAGACAATTCTCAGAATCCAACCAGTAGTTGCTGGTGCTTCCTTCACTTCTCTAGTGGTGGCACGTTTCACTTTGACATTTCTCTGTGCATCCGGAAGCTGTTCAGTTCTTGTAAATTATCCAAACGTTCATTTATGTCAAATGGTGCTTCTACCACCACTGTGCTGGGACTGTCGCGGTCTGAAACCCACATTTTAACCCCAAACAGGAATTCATAGGGAGTCCGATCAATGAGGAATTTTCTAGTTGGATTGTTTAGGGCTCTCTGGACCATATATAGGCGATAAACCCAACTGCGACCTAAGTATAATATCCTAGCTGTTAAAAACTGCTGTAAGCGTCAGTTCTTCCTCTCCACTACCTTATTTCCCTCAGAATGATAGGGGAGGAGTACTACATGGTCACTTCCAATTTTCCCCTGGTGTCCTTGTAAGCCTTGGAGGTGAACACCAGATCCTGGTATGAATGGACTATACCAACCGCGTATGTCCCGATGAGGGCCTGCAAGTCTTTTATAACAGTTCAGGGGTTAGACAATCACTGTAGTCAAACCCATAGTAATTGAGAGCAGGAATCCACTGCAACCAAGATGTATTTGTAAGCCCTATCCGACTGCAAGGGGCTTCAGGGGTCCAGATAAACACAAGTGAGTGTTTTATCTGAGATCAATAGATGTGTCTGTGGTTTGCATGCTATGGCGGACCACTTCATCTGCTGGTAGATGTCACATTAAAGGACAAAGTCCTTAGTCTGCTTGCATACACCTGGCCACTAATTGTGTTGCTGCAATAGTGAGATATTAGTTGCTATCCCTGCATGTGCAGATGCTAGACCCTCTCTGCAGCTAGGATTAAACCTAAACTGTGGTTTGAATTTGTTATTACTGTATCCCCCACTCTGGGAATATTAGCAAATGGTATCCTTTGCCACTTAACTGGTAGGAGTATTTTGTTGGGAAGACTTTCGGAAAGTATGTGCCATCACGTGCAGCGTTGACAGCCACCATTATGTCTCCATCTATTCCCTTATTTTAACAGGTAATTGCAGTGACTGCAGTAGTTTGCACTGTTGCTTTTGAGACTTCATCAGGCATGGGATTCCCAACAATGTCTATCCTATGTGAATCACGTGAGTCTGTGACAATCATGCTTTTAGCTTGGCCAACTGTCCCCAAAGAAATATGTGCTTTATCATGTACCCTTTGGAATCTCTCTATCTATTCTGGAAACAATAGTGCAGGTATTCATTGTAAGACTGGACACAATAAGTGTAGGGAATCCATAATCCATATGCTCAAGTGCCAGAATTAGGGTTTTAGGTCAGCCAGCTGCGCTGTCCAATCACTGAATGGCTGCATGTAGGTTTTTCCAGTGCGGAATTCACCATCCTGCAGCCAAACCATAACTGCAGTGCAAGTCGTAGAATATTGGTGCTTGGACTCTACGGAATGCTGGGCAGTACCATCAGTATATATGATGTAATTATACTGATCCAGAGACATGATCTTATTAGGTAGAGGGTATTCATGCTCACATTGCAGGAATGCTTGTAATGTATAGTGAAATATGTAATGTACATCTGTCGCAGTGAGAGAGTTGGCCCACTGTTCCATCCTGGTGAAAAAGTCTTGGTGTTAGGAATGCTGGCTTTTGTCACAACCTCTAAGAAAGGAACCAGAGCCACAACAATAATGCGTTTCCCCAGAGCCAATGATCTCTATCTCACAATAGCAGTCTGTACCAGTGTCAGGATCTTTTAATTTGGTGCAAAACACATCTATGCATTGGTGTATAAATGCGATTTATATGGTACTGTGTCTCTTTCGTTAAATGTCATGTAGGTGTACCCTAATTAGGTTGAGCAGAGTTTGTGGAAGTCGCTCTACAAATCTCTGCAAAGTGACAACAAAACACCGCCCTGCTCCACGGAGCTCCGCGTGTGGTGGAGTTAGACAAGTTGCACTGCTCGCACTGATTTTTAGCGCCAGCAGTTTGTCCTGCGCTGTAAACTCAGTGTGAACAACACTGCGTGCAGTGCAAAAAGCTGCATCTTCATTTTGCCACTGGAGTAGATGTTCTACTAGAGCGGCAGCTTCCTCAAAGTTAGTGCCAGATTTCTAAACGCGAGCAGTCGTGACCTGCGGTGACTGCCTGCTTTGAGGAAGGTCTAGCACGGGATTTTTTTTCATGAGTGCTTGCCAACTTAATGCTAGCAAGCCAATCAAGAGAAAAACTCCACACTGCGTCACTTCACCAAGTTTTGCAGGACTCGGTGTCAGAGTGGGCAAAACTCTGTGAACTCTGCAGGCGGAGCGGACTTCTTCGCCCATCCCTATCCCTGATGCACCTAAATATGAATGTGTCCTTAGCTGTGGCTTATGAAAAACACCCCAATAACTTTAGGTCGAGTTTCCGCTATAAGCACTGGAGTTGGCGATTAAGTGGCAAGCATCAGAAACCAATGGCTCAAATTAAGCATTGATCCCACTTCTTCTTCGTAGAAGACTCGGGTGCCCTGCTTCAAGTTATCCTTTATAGAATTACTCTTCATTTGGTTTATTAGGTCTGGCTTCCAAATTAGCTCTCTACTGTTGCATAGGATTCTTTGATAATTTCCGGTAATTCTCGCTCCTGTTGTCCCGGAGCCGAATTTGTGAGTCACTGGCATATAGCCAATGTCAATGCTTCCCCTTTAATGTTACATAACATAGTGGTAGACACTGCAACAAAATTGCCGATCAGTTTCATCTACAAATCCAGGACCAGGGCCACCCCTTACAAATTTGCTATCTGTTTAAGCATCTCTGTCAAAACAGCTAATGCGGGTGTACCATGTGTTCTGGTATACACTGCAGCACAGACTGTACCCCAAGTGGTGCCGTTTTCCACTGGGGAGGCCATCCCCATTGACAAATATATTGTGAGTATCCTAAATTTTTCCTGGGGTCCCTTTTGGGGAAACACTGATTCAAGCTGATTTGTTTTTGTGCAATCCAGACTAGAATCTCATGCCGTCTGGTGAGAATTATACCTGTAACTGCATTGATAGACTGTGGACTAATGCCAGATGTAGACAGTTGTATTTGTACAGCTTGAGCAGTCCTCACAGTAATTATTGTCATTGTTTGCATGCCAAATTGTGTTAAGCATCGGTATATTCGGACTACCCCTGTGTACTGTGTATAATGTAGGCAATTGGGGCGCAGTCAGTTTTGCTATGTTTAGATGTGGTGTGTAGCCGGCGAAGACTGGCCATGTTGCTCCGTCGTTCCTAAGGGGACCTAGTCTAACTCGAATCACTGAAACAATATCGACGGACAGAATATCGAGTACAAAAATTATTATCGACGTAATTATATCGACAACAAAAATATCGACTCTCTATACTTAAACATAAAACTACAAAAATATTGACTCAAATATATCGATACTAAAAAACCTCGAAACAACATTATCGACCCTAAAAAATATCGCAATTAAAATATATCGACTTTCAATACACATAAAGAAATAATCAAAAATATCGAAAATTAAAATATAGACCACTAAAATTTCGAAAAAAATAATTATCGACTGCACTATTATTTATGTCCCCTCTGGTGGCCTTGGTGGAGGCGTATGGGGCCCAGATCGTCTCCTATGCCGACGACACGCAACTCCTCTTCACATGCGGGAAAGATCAAGAGTTTGTGGGAGAGAGCATCCGGGACTGCCTTGCGCTGGTCTTCGACTGGTTCCAGCGGAACGGTCTGAGGGCCAACTCAGGCAAGTCCGAGATTTTATTTTTTGGTTGCGTTGCCGATCCGGAGTGGCAGCATTGGTGGCCGTCCGACATGAGTCCTCCTGCACAGTTCTCAGTGGTGGCCAAAAATTTGGGCGTCAAGCTAGACAATCAGCTGTCGCTCCGAACTCACATCCTTGGCCTGGCCGGCACCTGCTACGGATTACTGAAAATGCTCCTCAAATTTTTGCCTTTGTTATCTGAGGAGCACAGGAGGATTACAGTGCAGGCTCTGGTCGGTTCGAGGCTAGATTATGCCAATGCTCTTTTTCTCGGCCTTCCTGATTATCTGGTCCAGCGCCTTCAGGTGGTGCAGAACTCTGCTGCCCGGGCGATCTTTGGCCTAGGGAGACGAGCTCGAGCGTCCGGGTTGCTCCAGTCGCTTCATTGGCTCCCCATTAGGAAGAGGATCCAGTTTAAATCCTTGACCCTGATGCATAAAGCTCTGAATGGTTCAGGAGCGGGATATCTGCAGCGGACACTGACTTTTTATCGTCCAGCTCGTTCCCTCCGCTCGGAAGCTCTTTGCAGAGCGGTGGTTCCACGGGTGAGGAAGGCCCGCGCGGGAGGGCGGTCTTTTGGTTGCAGAGCCCCCCAGCTTTGGAATCTGCTTCCATTTTCTCTTCGGAGTACTGCTAATTTGCTCCAGTTTAGGAGGGGCCTGAAGACCTGGCTTTTTAACTCCTAGTCTGTTTTACTGCCCATTGTTTTTGTTTTGTTCTGTTGTCTGTTTTTAGCTGTGTTGTGTTATTTCAATATGAGTTGAGGGTGGAAAGCGTCGGGACACTCCCTGTGAGTAGCTGTACGCTATACAAAAGCTCAATAACATAACATAACATAACATCAATAACATAACTATACATGATAAATATAGAAATATATCTATAAAAAACACTTTAATCATAACATAAATCAGCATTCTTATATAACATATAACATACTACAATTAAACAATAAATAAACAGCAACATTTAACACATATAAAACATTTTTATAATACAATTTCACATGATATAATCATATAAAACATTATACAGGTCACATTACAAAACAATATTAAATAAAATAAAATAACAATAAATGCACCACAATATAAAATCATTACCTACCATCTACAAAACGATTCACTGAACTACCAAAAAAATTCAAAATGTCTCAAACAACCAATAGAACACACCAAACAATTACATCGACCAATGAGATCAACCAACACATAATTCAAACACTATATAAAGAAAGAAAACACACAATTAGATACCACTTGGTGCTACAAAACGTGAAGAAGGGGAAACTCTGCCAAATTGTCACCAGAACAGAAAACTGCTACCATCAAACTAAGGATAAAGAATACCAAATACCTGACATTAACTACTAGGCTTAATACTAGAAACTACAAATAATAAATTAAACAATAAACTAATCAATTTCTTTCATTTTTACCATTTATTGCAGATGTATCACAATTAAAGAAAAAAAGGCCAACATTTACAAACCTATCAACTCTAAAAACAAAGTAAGTATACAAACTGAAATAACAGAGACAAGTTATAAAACAAAACTTAGAAAGAAAACGTCCAAGTGTAAAGGAATCCAATACTTGTGAACAAAACATATACAATAAATTATTTTTCTTTTACCAACAGAGCCATCTACAAAAGAAACAGAGAAGAAAACCATCAAAACACAGAGCACAGCCCTCCAAACAACTGAAAAAACGGTAAATATACTGTGCAAATGTGATAAATGTAATGATAAACGTAAAACAAACCTAAATTTCTCTATGTAACATTTATTTACTGTAGAAAGAAACCAGAACAATGACAGAAGAAGCTAAATTTGTAACTTCACAGAAAGAGAAAATGCTTCTTTGTTATATGGGCTACACATAAATACCCAAGAAAAACAACATCAATTGAAAGTGTTTTGGAAATGCAGTAAATATTACAGTAATAAATGTTATGGTCATGCTATAACTAATGAAACAACTGTAACTAACACAACAGAACATAACCACCCCCCCACCGTTACAGAAATAGAAATTAGACAAATGCTTGACTCACTAAAAGAAGCAAGCACTAACATAGACCGCCCATCTACAACTATTCTTAAAGACCATCTAAGAACTCTCCCCCAACATGCATCAAGTCAAGTCCCTTCTATAGATTCTCTAAAAAGGACAATAGCTAGGCAAAAAAGAATAACTACATCTACACCACCTGCCCCAGAAACATTTGAGGAAGTCCAAATGCCCCCTGAACTAACAATAACCCATAATAATGAACCTTTCATCATATATGACAATGCATGTAAAGAAAAAAGAATTATAATGTTTGCTACAGCTGACAATAGGGTGAAATTACACCAATGCGAAACATGGATGACGGATGGCACATTCTCAGTGTGCCCAAAACCATTCTACCAATTACACACCAACCATGAACACTATCAAAACGGCAATATCCCCTTCATATATGCCCTACTACCCAACAAACAGCAAGCAACCTATACTGAGGTACTAAATATAATAAAAGACCTAACAAATAATTACTTCCCCCCAAAAATTATCATTGACTTTGAGAAAGCAATGATAAATACTATTCTAAAAACCTACCCTCACACAGCAATCCAAGGTTGCTACTACCACTTTAACAAATGTATATGGAAACATATACAAAAATCTGCCCTAAGCACCCAATATTGCACTGACAGTACTTTTGCCTACCTGGTAAAAAAATTAATTGCACTGGCCTACGTTCTAGTTACAGATGCAGCTGAACATTACAACTTATTAATAGACAGCCCCTATTATAAAAAAAATGAAACTAAACTAAGCCCTCTCTTAGATTATTTTGAGGATACATGGGTAGGGAGACTACACAGATCTGGACACAGAAGGCAACCCAAATTCCAAATCCCCTGGTGGAACGTCTACCTAAGTACACTAAATAAACAAGCTAAAAGCAACAAAGCTGTCGAAGGATGGCACAATGCTTTCCAAGCAGGTACAGGCAGAGGTTCCCTAACCCTACATAAACTCCTTCAAGCATTACAAAAAGAGCAAAGCTACCAAGAACTCTGAATGGAGCAATCTATAACACAAATAGGCCCGAAACTAACTAAAGAAACGAAAAAAAAATGTACAACACCTTACAAAGCCAAGTAACCCTATACCCAACTACCAGAGACCTACCATACCTATCTACCATAGCTAAAACAATTCTTTAAACATAATTCACATACTTACAAAATTTAAATAGTAAACATAAAATATAGATATTAAACACATGTTAGAAACTGTAACACAATTATTGAAATATATTTAATATATTTATTTAAATATATCTAAATAATTTCCTTACAATTACTAACATATACCATAAAATTACATATAAAATAACATAACAATCCCACCCAATAAAAAAAACGAAAAATTCTTACTCCCTTTTTTGCTGAAGAAAAACCTTTGTAACCAAATAAGTCATTCCTTCGAAACAATCCACCAAAACAATCCAAAAGAGGTCATCCAAAAATAACACAGAATCCCCAAAAATCTGCTCCAACACAATCCACTAGGAAACCCTTAAAAAACCCGAAAATAGTTCACAAAAATAGAAAAAACGCTCCATGGAAATGAAATAGAAATAAAATAAAAAAAACAGATCCATAACGATTCTTCTCCATAATGGATCCAGCGATAAGCCATTAAAGACCCGAAAATAGTATAAAACATAAAAAACGCTCCAGGAAATACCGAAAATGGTAGAAAGTGTGTCTCTAATATATTAAAAAATAATCGAGACCCTTCTTATGAAAAAAAAACACAATCTTCTCCCAAAAACGAAATCCACATAAAGTACCTGTAAAATAGAAAAAATACATACCCACCCGCACACAATACACCCCAACATACAATAGAAAACATTATTAAACACAATACAAAACATTACGTTACATTTCTAACCCTATTCCTACTTCATCAACATACTAACCCAAAATTAGTAAACCGGAACCAAAACGAAAACCGTAACTACCTCCGAAAATACACACATCCTACAACTACCAAACAATAGAAAACTCACACACACTCCACAAACCCTCAAACTAAACATATAACTTATATAAAGTACTTAAAATTAAACTTACCCTTCCACACGCGAAGCTGCCTCCAACCGCGAGCTCTTCCAAGTCGAAATGACCCAACATAAAATGGTGTGGTTACAAAATATGCCCAAACAAACAAATTGTCCCATTTCTATTAACATTAAATAACATTTAAAAATTATTTTATATATGTTACAATATACATTATGTAACTATTGTATCTGTAAAAATTATTATTATTAATATTTTATATATTAATAATAAAAATTTATTTAAAAAAAATACAAATGTCAATATTATAATAATGTTACCAAAACCTACCTTTTTGTATTAATGTTTATAAATATGTGTACTACAAACATTTTTTAAAAATACTACCACAATGTTAGAAAATTCTTTAAAAAGTTGGTATATATAACGTGTCAAATACATTTTTGTTTTTACATTAAAAACTGTGAAATAAACAAAAAAATGTACACTGAATAAATATTATTTTACTTCAAAATAATTGTAATAAATTATGTTTGCAATAATTTTTTCAGACAAATGTACAACTGTTTTTTTTAATTTTTTTAAAATTCTTTTATTGTTTTATGCAAGGATATACAGAAATGGTCAATCACATATCAATACAGAAGAACAAAAAATAAAGCGATAATAAGAAAACAGAAAACAGCAAAAGTAAAGTAAGATCCACATTGGCATGTCGCTTCTGCTATAGGCAGCATCAAACAATGCCTAAATCCATTCAGTGATAAACTCCCAGATTTTTTCCCCAAAAGCTCTTCTTCTAACCCCTTTGAGTTTATATATGGCTGATTCAATATTATACATATATATTAATCTTTCCCTCCAACTAAAAAAAGAAGGGGGGGGGGTCTGTATTAATCCATTCCCTGGTAATACATGCTCGAGCTACTGCCATACAAATAAAAAGAAAACAAGTTAAAGGTTTAGGTCTTGACACTCCGGCCTCTAGACCAAATAAAACCATCTCAGCCGTTACTTTAATATTGAGCTTTACCACGGCACTCAAAAAATTCTCAATTTGTTTAAAGAACTCTCCCAATTTAGAGCAACCAAAAAACATATGTTCAGCATCTGCAGCGTACAACCCACAACGATTACATTTTGTCCCAGTTGTCGTACTCCATTTTGTAACTTTGCTAGGGGTATAATAAAGATCATGTAAACACATAAAATGTTGAGATTTCATCATCCCAGTTATTAAGCATTCGGAGGCAAGTTTAACTGAATCAAAGACCCTAATATCGGGTATCCCCAATTTGCCGGCCCACCTCCCCTGACATTCCATTAAATCATCCCCAAATTCTTGCAATAAACAAGAGTAGAAAAGGCCTATTGGTGTTTTTTTTTGCAAAAGATCCAAAAGGGGAATTTTATTCATTTTAGTTACTGAGACAAGTGATGGATTTTGAAAAAAGCTGCGGATTTGAAGAAACTAAAAAAAGTCATTGTTACTTAATGAATATTTGCTCTGTAATTCTTGAAAAGAGGCCAACTGATCTCCACAAAACAAGTCACCCAAATAGCGCACACCTTTCAAATTCCATCTAACCGCCGCTAAGTCACAAAAAATTGCGGATGGTAATAGACCAGATGCTTCAAAAGGTGTATATGCATTCAGTTTAGTTAACCCCAAATGTTTCCGAATTTTTTGCCACACCATAAAAGCTGCTTTCAGTACCTTAAATTTCATCTTCTTGTAGTAACTGGGCTCTGTCATCTTAAGAAAATGGGATTTTGCTCCTTCTCCTAAAATCAGCTCATATATAGAGAGAGATCTACAGGCAGGTATTCGGACTCGCTCCCCCATTATCAGCGGACTAATAAATTGTAAAGTTGCCGCGAAGTAGTAAAACAAAAAATACGGAACATTCCATCCTCCGCACTCTTTGCTAAGAATCATTTTTTTAAGGGCCTTTCGATGTCTTCTATACCCCCATAAAAATCTGGATGTTGCACTTTCTAAATTTCTAATACAAATAGGGGAGAATTCCAGGGATATAGAACAAAAAAGGTATAAGACCTTGGGTAGAATTAACATTTTTAAAACGTTGACCCTGCCATGCAATGATAAATGTAGATGATCTAGCCGTTGCAATGTGGAATTGATCTTAGCAAGCACTGGGTTCATATTTAGATCCGGGATGCAGGATACAGGTAGTGAGATTTTGATCCCAAGATATGTAACCTCAGAGACGGTCGGAAAATGAGTCTGCATATTTTGCCCTGCACATAAGATCTGAGTTTTTGACAGGTTTAATTTGTACCCGGAAAAAGTGCAGAACTCTGACGCCAGATCATTAATAGCTGGGACCGCATTCTGGACATCAGTTGTGATAACAACAATATCATCAGCGTAAGCTAATGCCCTATAGTTTACGCTGGCCAGACAAACTGGTTTAATCCTCTCTTCCAAATTAAGATAATTAAGTAAAGGGTCGATATGAAGTACAAAAAGTAAAGGAGAGCAAGGGCACCCCACCCCTGTCGGGTACCCCTGGTGATTGAAAAACATAGAGGACACCTGTGAATTTATTCGAATACGTGCTTTGGGGGTGACATACATTGTTTTGAAACAGTTATAAAGCCCTTGTCAAATCCCTTTCTGCCCAAAATATCCCACAAATAATCCCAGGCAACCCTATCGAATGCTTTTTCAGCATCTGACAAAATTATTCCAATATTCGATCGGGTTGCCTGGGCCCAGTCTAGGAAAGTTATAATTCGCCGAATATGGTCAGTCATGTCACGTGCGGGGATGAAGCCATGTTGGAATCTAGAAATTAATGAAGTTATAACTGCAGAGAGTCGGGAAGCCAATATTTTAGAAAAAAATTTGCTGGCTGCATTTATTAAAGAGATAGGACGAAAGGAAGATGGAAGAAGAGGAGGTTTATCCTTTTTTACAAAGACCATAATTGTTGATTCTTGCCACGATAAAAGGGATATGTTGTGCTGCTGTAAATAAAGAGACCAATTCGGGCTTCAAAATGAATCGAAAAACCCTATAGAATTCAAGAGGGATAGAGTCGGGCCCGACTGCCTTCCCCTGCGCTCAGTTGTACATTTCTTTTTTAAAGACAAATGTACAACTGTGATGAAAATGTAAATATGTTTTATTGATTTAATGAAAATAAAAATGTACAGATTACATTGAAAAATGTCAATAAAATTATTTTCTGATTTCTTATTTTATAACCTACTTTTTGAAAATAAAAAAATATTTTAAACATGCTGTGACTCTAATTAATGTTTATTTAATTACTAACAATTACATTATATGTACTTTCACAAAATACTAAACATTCATATATTATAATTTGCTATTCCCACTCCACCAAGTACAAACTCGAAGAAAGTGCTGGACACAAAACCCATATAATGTATTATTCCCACACCACCAAGTACAAAGTCAGGGAAGATGCTGGACACAGAACCCATATAATTTACTATTCCCACTCCACCAAGTACAAAGTCAGGGAAGGTGCTGGATACAAAACCCATATAACATAGTATTCCAACACCACCAACTATAACCTCAGGGAAGGTGCTGGACACTCAAACAATGTAATTTACTATTCCCACACCACCAACTAGTAACTCAGGGAAGGTGCTGGATACCAAACCCATATAATTTACTATTCCCACTCCACCAAGTACAAACTCAGGGAAGGTGCTGGACACAAAACCCATATAATTTACTATTCCCACTCCACCAAGTACAAACTCAGGGAAGGTGCTGGACACAAAACCCATAAAATTTACTATTCCCACTCCACCAAGTTCAAGGTCAGGGAAGGTGCTGGACACAAAACCCATAATATTTACTATTCCCACTCCACCAAGTACAAAGTCAAAGAAGGTTCTGGATATAAAACCCATATAACTTACTATTCCAACTCCACCAACTATAACCTTAGGGAAGGTGCTGGACACTCAAACAATGTAATTTACTACTCCCACTCCACCAAGTAGTAACTCAGAGAAGGTGCTGGATAACAAACCCATATAATTTACTATTCCCACTCCACCAAGTACAAACTCATGGAAGGTGCTGGACACAAAACCCCTATAATTTACTATTCCCACTTCACCAACTTCAAACTCAGGGAAGGTGCTGGACACAAAACCCATATAATATACTATTCCCACTCCACCAAGTACAAAGTCAGAGGAGGTGCTGGACACAAAACCCATATAATTTACTATTCCCACTCCACAAAGTACAAAGTTAGAGAAGGTCCTGGACACAAAACCATATAATTTACTATTACCACTCCACCAAGTAGTAACTCGGGAAAAGTGCTGGACAATCAACTTATATAATTTACTATTCCCACTCCAACAAGTATAAACTCAGGGCAGATGCAGGATAATCAAACAATATTCTTAAGTAATCCCACTCCACCAACAACAAACTCAGGTAATGTAGTGTTCACAAAACCATTACATTTTACTATTTTTTTTTAAATGTATTAACTTTTATTTTAATTGTAACATTTTAGTAAAATATTGCACAATTTAAATTTTTTCTAACACTCCGCATCCTATACCCATCAAAACCCAGATCCCACTCTTAAATTTTAATTTTAATTTTTCAAATTTTGATCAACTAATAAAATTTTTAGAAATTTTAAAATAAAAAATTTTAAGATTCAAAATTTTAGGGTAACTACCTTCCCTATTCCCATAATAACAGACATACCATTTCTAAATCTAAGTATACATTTTGAAAATGTAAAATGTCTTTTTAATTTTTTTACAATTTTTAAAAATGTATTAATAATTAAAAAAATTACAATATTCCCCACCCTATTCCCCTAAAAACCCACATGCCACTCCTAAATTTTTTAAAAATTATTTATTCATTTATTTATTTTTTGTAATTTAAATTTTAGTATTAAAAATGCAAATATTTAAAAATAATATCCACCCAAATGCCTTAAAAACCCACATCCCACTACTAAAAAATTTTCAAACATTTTTAATATTTTTAAAACATTTTTAAAAAAAAAATAATTATTTCTTAAAAATTCAAATTTTTACCATACTCCCCACCCTATTCACCTCAAAAAAACACATCCCGCTCCCAATTTTTTTTATAATTTATTTTTATTTTATTTTTTAACTTTTAACATTTAAAAATCAAATATAATTTTTAAAAATACTCCCCACCCTATTCCCCTAAAAACCCACATCCCACTTCTTAATTTTATTATACATTTATTAAAAGAACAAAAAAATTTTAATTTAAAAAACAAAAAATATTTTTTCTTAAATAATTTTTTTAAAACACTCCCCACCCTATTTCCCTAAAAACACACATCCCGCTCCTAAATTGTATTATACATTTATTTATAAATTTTAAATAAAAATTAAATTTTTTAAAAAAAAGTTAAAACATTTTTTTTAAATACAAAACACTCTCCACCCTATTCCCCTAAAAACACACATCCCGCTCCTAAATGTTAATATACATTAATTTATAAATTTTAAATAAAAATTAAATACAAAAAAAAATTAAAATACTAATTTTTAAAACACTCCCCAACCTATTCCCCTAAAAACCCACATCCTGCTCCTAAATTTTATTATACATTAATTTATAAATAAAAATTACATTTTTTAAAAAAATAAAAAAATAAAAAATGAAAAACACATTTTTAAAACACTCTCCACCCTATTCCCCTAAAAACCCACATCCTGCTCCTAAATTTTATTATACTTTTTAAAAAAATAAATAATTATTTTAAATTATTTATTAAAAATTATATAATATATATATTTTTAAATAAATTAGATTTAATATTTAACAAACTAAAAAATAAATATAAATATTCTTACACTCTATATTTATAATTTCGATATTTTAACTTTCTATATTTTTACATTCGATGTTTTCACACTCTATATTTTTACTTTCGATATTCTGACATTCTAGATTTTAACATTCGATATTCTGAAACTCTATATTTTTACATTTGATATTCTGACACTCTATATTTTTACTTTCGATATTAATTAATTACTAACAAAAATGATATTTTACAAACTCGATATTCACAACTCGATATTACTACCTTCGATATTTTTTTCACTATTAAAATCGATATTACTTACCTCAATATTACTTACCTCGATATTATTACAGACTCAATATTCTTGACTCAATATAATCTCCATTCGATGAAAAAAACTCGATATTTAGACTGCATACCGTCCAGCTGTGGTATATGGTAGGGTGTCTTCAATTCAATCTTAGTGTACTTGTTATGTCAGTGGAATTTCTTGGGTTTTGTTAGCTGTGTAGTGGTTGGGAACTTCATTCACAGTTATGTGTGAAAAAGATGTGTTAGTTTAGTCGCTGATGGGAATGTAACCCATGAATAGAATACCTCTGTCCTGATCACTTCATGGGCCTAAACCACGAAGGTAATGTCACCACCTGTAAGGGGGAGTCCTCGTTGTTCGAGTGCTTGAGCAACCTCATGTCTGCAGTTCTCTGTTATGTTTATTGCTCTGTCTTCAGCCCTATGAATATGTGGAGTTCAGAGAGGGTACAACTATGGGGTGGTCCTTTGAAAGGTTCAAACTTGAACAACCTTCACCAACAGATTGGGCTTACCAAATCAGCTGAGGAGGGTTTTTTCCTAACACCACAAACGTCTCCGGTTATAAGGTGTGTAGGGATATTTGGGTACACAAAAGAAAACTACACTGGTGATCCATTAAATAAGAACTAACCCTGGGAGTGGTACTAGGCTACGCTTGCGGAGCGTGCGTAGTTTATGCTACTATGCGCTACACTAATTGCACATAGCACAGTGCAAAAATGCATAGCTTAGCGTAGCGGGCATTTTTTGCTTGCTCGCGGTCCTCAACGTCAAGTTGGCGACCGCAAGCGTGCAAAATCAACATCCTGGCAAGACATTTTCCTCAGTCACGATCAGCAACATCAAGTTGCAGATCACGAGCATGGAAAATAAACCTCCGGGCGAGATTCTCAAAGCGGGGAGGTCAGGTTTCTCATTGCGAGTGGTCGCGTATGCTCGTGACCGCTCGCGATGAGAAACTACCAGTCCGCGTTGAGTAAGCTGCCGCTCAAGTTCAAATCTACTTGAGCGGCAGAAAACAACCGCTTGCACTGTGCAAGATGCCGTTTGCAATGATTGCACAGTGCGGACAAGCATCCAGCACTGTGCAATCAGTGTAAACACCATTTTCCCTACCGCACTACGCAATTCGCGTTGCTACGTATAGCGTGCGTAGTGAGAAGTGCACTTCGCGTAGCTATGCGTAGCACTACTACGTGAACTACGCCCAGGGTTAATAAGGACCCAAGCTAGAACATTGGCAGCACTATGTCACATGGCATATATTTATCCAAGTAAAACAATATAATTGTTGGACAACATCTACGCACACCATCAGAATATGTTGTACAAAGTTCTGCCAGCTCACAGTGCACCATCTGTACCCCTAACCTGGCAATGTAACAAATGGATAGTGCAACCTCAGAACTTGATAACCCTCATGCCCCAAGACAATCGTTGTAACAGATCTAGAACCTTTTTGTTTGGTTACTGATGCGTACACAAAGAGATACACAGGAAATACTCAGCAAGGTGTTTCAATATTCATTGAAGCATTATGATTCTTGAATAAAAGGCGTGAACTGCAATAATCAGTAGAAATAAACAGAATAGCGTCATTAGCATTTTAAGAATGGTGTAGAAAATGAAAACCTCATCCATTGTCCTATAACAGTGAATATATGTGGGGATATAAGTACTGCATTATATTGTACTCCTACCTAGCGCTTCCTATTCTAGTATATCTAAGATGGGTGATCTGCCAAATCCCTTTAAAGTGGTCTAACTCCCTATTACAATGGGTAAGTATCATCAGGCTGTCCATCTTGGTGTAAATTAGGACATCCATTGTGGAGGTAAACAGGAATCAGCTGGGCTGGAATTCCGACATGTAGCGACCTTGCAGTGTCAGTGAAATGTTCCAATGTCTAAACAAAGGGCTGGTGTCATACGGAATAACCTCCTCCATGTTACCATGCCGAAGCCCCAATCAGGCGCTATTATTTATTCTGATAGCCCTGTCACTGAGTGGCCAAAACAAATATCAGTATCTTGTGTGATGAACTTAGCTCTTGTACAGAAAGGTCAAGGTGCTCTGATAGAGTGCCTATGAAATGGCAGTGCAAGAAAAACTGAGTTAGAAGAATATTATCCTATTTGTGCATGCAAATGAATGTTTGTCAAATGTTATTGTGTTTAGGGAGAGAAGGTACCTTAAGAACATGAGTAAGTAAATATGGCACTTCTTAACTAGGTCTAATGGACCCACGTGACACCTGGATGACCCATACGCTTTACAGGTATGTTTGTGGACTTTGCAGACTTTATTTTCCCACACAGGTTCTGCCCCGAATCGAGGTGTCACTGGTCTCTGCAGGCCAAAGTAGGGAGCTGTGGAGGAATAGAGCATCTGATGGATGGATGAATTGATGGATAAAGTAAGTGAAGGATGGAGGGATGGATTATTAGATGAAAGGACTGATAGAGCGGAGGTATTATTTAGAGAGCCTAGGCCTGATAGACTAAGGGTGATGATTGCTCGATGAAATCGAGTGAGTGAGAGTGAGTGAGTGAGTGAGTGAGTGATTGACAGAACAAGGCACGATTGAGGTAGTGCAGTACGGATTAACAGAGGAAAGTGAGAAAGAGTAGGGCCGTGCCTCAGATAGGGAAGGGTGATTGAAGGAATTTTAAGAATGGAGTAATAGTGAGTGAAGGATGGAGTGGATGAAAGTGAGTGATTCAAGGAAGATTTTGGAACATAGAAATGGAGGCAGGAAAATATTGATTTGAGACAGCTGTTGTTCCTTTGCAAAGAACAGGCTATTCACTGGTAAATACCTCTTTATTTTTGAAGGTATTATAGGACAATGCACCCTACAGAGGATGTTATTCAATCCTCACTGTTTAACATTTGGTGTATAGGAATTGGAAGCACCTGTTGTACTATAGGGGGGGTTGTCTTCAGTTCCCAAACTTTTCTACTACTTACATATGCATGCAGAGCACCATCTACTACTGTGTGGCTACATCTTAATCCTTGATTTATTTATGATACTGGTGCTCTTCACTGCAGGTCTTTGAAAATACGCTTTTAAGAATCCTCCTTTCTCTCCCCCAAAGTATATCCTTCATAATTATCCACGAGGAACTAGGGATTGGTTATCTGGAGGAAATACTGATGGCACAGCCCCTATTCCTCTGGATCTTTGTGTGGGTGAACCCCATTAAGAACTTTAATTGCTCTATGATTTAAAGACTGCTTAGCCCGTGATAAAACGACTAGTATTCCGTGTATCAGTTACATTAAGCTTGTTTTACTAGGCTGGGTCATTCTGAAATGTTTATTTGTTTATTCATGATGAGTCTTTAGTTGCAGAGGATTATTTCTAGACCAAGAAAGCTTTTGCGGCATGTAGAACATCATTGGCCATCAGCAAATCAGCAGTTAGATTTTATTTACTACTTCAGACCACACTTTTAATCAAACCGTACCTCATGTATAACATGTTTGACTACCATAGGTTTCTTTTGACACATTTTTAATTGAATGTAATACATCACATATTACCAGTTCCCCGTGGCAGCTCCTAGGGATCTACCCCTAGACCTGGTAGTTGCAATAATTCTTCAGCTCAGGACATAAATGCACAAGATTATGTTTTGCACTTTCTACAGAAGTCTGAGAAGGTCTTTTATCATATCATAGTTTACAGATAAGCACTTTGCACAAGCCTGTCCTTTACGTTTTAGGGTGTTCTTGCACAGCGCTTGCTTGTGAAATCTCTTGTATTTAATATATCATAGAAGGTGGCTCTTATCAGTTCCTAATGCCGAATTACTATGTTAATTTGCTTTTGTGTGGCACTTTTGCTTTTTTGTTAACTTCCCCTGGCTGCATGCATTAATGATACTTCTACTAAAGCTGTTCAAACTGTTTACGCCCCATTCACTGCCATGATAAGATCCCTTCTCCCAGAAAAAGCAGCCAGTTTCAAACTGTTTTCCTGGAATGCTTGCTTTTTATTACATAGTTGTGTGAAGCAGATGTTATAGGCTTAGAAAGTTTGTGGCATTTCCTATTCATGCCTCAGTACCTTTCTTTGCACTTTATATGTATTATTGGATATAATTTTTCAAAGTATTCTATTTGGTCATTATTATATGATCAAATTCTAAATGTTGTAATAGACATTGCATATTAAAAATAAAGTTGATACACAAGATCTATGCTATATTTGACTACTAAACAGGGAGTCACAAGTGCAGACTACAGGGTCAGAGTTTGAATGATGCAGCAGGTGCAGTAGCACCAGGCCCAAAAGTTGTAAAAACTCCTCAAAACACATATTGCTATATTTGACTACTAAACAGGCAGTCACATTTGCAGTTACCTTGCACTTAAAATAATCTTTATTTGAATGGTGCAGCAGGGGCAGTGGCACCAGGGCCAAAAATTCTAGGTACTACACTAAATCCAGAATATAGCTAATATTTGAAACTAAACTTGCATTCACAAGTGCAGTTACCTCGCATGTAAAGGGTCATGATTTCAATGTGCAACAGCTGCAGTGACACCAGGACCAAAAGCTCTAGGCATTCCACTAAACACCTAAAATTGCTATATTGTACTACTAAACAAGTAATCACAAATTCATTTACCTTGCAGACAACAGGGTCAATATTTGAATGGTGCCGCGGGTGCAGTGGCACCAGGGCCAAGAGCCAAGTCAAAAGTCAAAACCATCTTTATTCGGCTTCCATAATTCATAGAAAACCATAAAAGCACAGATAAAAAGAAAACATGTTTTAAAAGGACGGTTATAAAATTACATAATTCAAAACATACATCATACCAACAATTAGTTAAGGTTAAGATTACCACGTGACGTACACAGAATTTCAAAAAGCAAGCAACAGATTTAGCATGTAGTTCATTGTCTAAAAATTTAAGTGCTAAAAAAGCTGGGCGGCAGGCTCGAAGTCTCATTGTTCTCAAAATAGGAACTATCCAGCGTTTGCGAGGAATTTTAAAATATATACAAAACAATAAGGTGTGTATTGAAGATTGAGGGGCCAAAGAATCACACGGGCAGGGTACCAGACTCCTTGTCCAATCCTTTTGGTGGGGAAAAGAAATCAACAGAAGAAAGCTGTCAAATCTTAATCTCGTTAACAGAAACTTTTCATACTGGTTCAGATTAAACAATAGATAGGGCTGCATAGAGAGAGTGGTTTATATTGCTAGTGAGTGTTGAACTGAGGGGTTCCCTATTTCTTGGGAGAGTCGTAACTCGCCTAGATGACACAGGCACAGTTTTTTTCAGTTATTTCCTTGGAAATTCTGAGATACTGGATGGGTTTATAAAATATCTTTGGAGGCTTAAGTCCTCCAAGAACGACCTTACATTTGTTAACCATCCTATTTTCTCACTATTGTCCAGTGCTATACATTCCTGGATAAGGACGCGCGTCAGTTCGCACTGCTGTGTAGTCCAAATGCGCCTCCATAGCATGACTGGTTGAGTTTTTAAGATGTCAGAAATATAATCCAGCCCTAGTTCTACGTGGCAGCCATAAGTAGTGGTGTTTTGTGGGACTGCAAGTAAATAGCGCAAAAAGGGATTTTCCACTCTCTGGATGTCATCCATATTAATATGCCCCCACAGCCCTGAACCATAACTCGCAACACTGGTCGACTTTGCCTGGTAGATTTTTAGCATTTCTTGTGGTGGTTTCTTGCCTAACTTCTGTGCAAATGCCACCAATGCAGAAGTGGCCCTAAGGAACTGTAATTTCCTAGCCTGTATGGCCGCTGCGCAATTGAACTCTTGTAATCTATTAAAATTCCTAGATATGGGTATGTAGTAAAAAAAGCAAAAACACTAGGGACCCCACTAAACCCAGATTAATGCTAACATGTAAAACTAAACAGTCACAAGTGCAGTTACCTTGCAGACTCAAGGGTCATGATTTCAATGGTGCAGCAGGTGCAGTGACACCAGGACAAAAAGCTTATGAACCACAATAAACAACTACAATTGCTATACTGTACTACTAAACAAGCAGTCACAAGTGCAGTTACCTTGCAGACAACATTCATGATTTGAATGGTGCAGCACGTGCAGTTGTCAAAACTTATCTAAACACCTAATATTGCTATGTGTTACTACTATACAGATAGTCACAATTGCAGATACCTTGTAGTTAAAGGGAGATTGATTGAAATTGTGCAGCAGGTGCAGAAGCTGTCATAACTCCACTAAACACCAAATAGTGTTATATTATACTGCGAAACAGGCATTAACAAATGCAGTTATCTTACAGGCAACAGGGTCATTATTTGAATGGTGCAGCAGGTGCAGGGCACTTGGCGCAAAAGTTGTTAGAACTCCTCCAAACACCAATTATTGCTGTATTTTACAACTAAAGAGGCAGTCACAAGTGCAGTTACCTTTCAGGCACTCGGGTCATGATTTGTATTGTGCAGCTGGTGCAGTGGTACTGGGCCAAACGTTGTCAGAACTCCTCTAAACACCTAATATTGCTACATTTTGCTACTAAACAGGCAGTCACATTTACAGGTACCTTGCAGTTAAAGCAGGTTTGATTTATTTATTTATTTATGTTTTTTTTTTTAAATTATGCAACACCAGTTAATATACAGTAAAAAAACACATATATAGCAGCGAAAAGATCTACCAATACATACATAGTAGCACAAGACATTGATTCAGAACAAAGGGGGAAAAGCAATCATGGACAAACCAATAAACAGAACATTAAAATATTTTACAATCGCACATATCAAATGTTTAGTTAATACAGTACTCTTATGACCCCTTTACATCTCTAATCCAGTTATCAATAGGAGACCAGATTCTATGACCACACATTCTCGAGTGTCTACCCCTAGTGGAGTAGATAGCTTTTTCTTGATTATATACCCCCAAAAAACCTGGCAAGCCACATTTGAAAGGTTGGAGGAACTATGTCTTTCCAGCTAGCTGCCAATAGTATTCTATACACCGCTGTCCCGATGCAGAGCATTGAGTCCTCCTCCTTGCTCAAACCAAGTGTGCTATCGTAGCCCAGAATATATAGTGCAGATGAAACAGCCACCCTATGCCCATATACTTCCCCCCAATAGCTAGACAATCCATTCTTAAGTACTAATAATTTATCGCAATCATAAAACAGATGGGTTAAGGTAGCAGGCCCTAACCCGCATTTGGGGCAGTGGTCATCTAGTCTTTTCCCCCATGTAAACAGTATAGCAGGGGTAAAGTATAGGTTAAAAATAGTTTTATATAGCTGGGCTTTAAAACTAGGGGATAATAGTATTTTTGATGATAAGAATAAACTCATATCTATATCGATGATGGGATTAGCAAGTCTTAAGGCCCAAGACGATTCTGTATGTTTCAAATCATCAGGTAAATTATTAATAAGCAAACCATACAGTTTACCAATTCTAAATGAATTTGTGGCCATGATATCGAAAAGTGGTATTCTTTCCAATATTATCCTAGGAGTCTTTAAATTAAGAATAGTTTTAATCTGAATACATTTTAAGTAATGGCTATTCGGAATTTCAAACTTTCTCCGTAAAATTGGAAACTGGCAATCTAGTTCACCTCCAAAGAAATCCCAGACTGTTCTTTTACCCACATTTTCCCATGTTTTAGCCATATCATCATTAGCTTGCAGAGGCAATAACGAAGAACACCATAAAGGGGTATACCTATTAAATTTCGGGATTGCCATACATCTAGAAACCTTCCTCCATACTTTCCATGCACTGGTGATTGTCTTAGATTTAACTTTTTTTAAATAACTTGGCTCTACCTGCTCCAATAAGAGCCCTTGAGCTTTCTTTCCAATTAAAAGTTCACAGATAGAAGGTATTTCTAGATCTGTCATATCTACACTTGGAGTCATGATATTGAGCAAAGGGGTCATTTGATGGAGAAGGGCCGCCCAATAGTACAGCATGATGTTTGGGATTGCTAGACCACCTCTGCCTTGTGGCAACAATAGGTATTTGACTGACCTTCCAATATTCCCATATTGCCAGACCAAAATTTGACAATTGAGAATCTAGTGTTTTTAATATGCTATCTTCTACAATAATGGTATGGCCAGAAACAAATATAACATTTTTGGTAGTACATTCATCTTTAAAAAATTGCCCCTGCCGATAATAGATAGATGCAAATTATCAATTCTCCTAAAATCCTTCCTAATGTTTTTAATCAGGTGGTCATAATTTAGTTTATTAATCTCCCCTGTTTTTGAAGTTAAACATATCCCAAGATAAGTAGCCTTATCTACTTTCCTTGGGTCATCATAATCAGTATTATCAGTACATAAGATAACTGTTTTGTCTTTGTTAAATGAGTATCCAGAATATTGACCAAACTGTTGAGTAATTATACCTATTTCAGAGATTGCCTCAGCGGGATTAGATGTTAATATAGCCACATAATCGGCATAAGCTAGCACTTTGGTCTCATAAGCACCTTCAACAATTGGTTTAATTTTCTGGTCCTGCAATAAATTAATAATCAATGGATTAATATATAGAGCAAATAGAATTGGAGAGAAAGGGCAGCCTTGTCTCGTTAACCTACATATATTGATCATATGAGATTCTTTGCCCATTAACCGCAGTCTGGCTTTTGGGTGTTTGGTACATAGCTCTAATTGATTTGATGAACTTGGGCCCGAAATTATTTAATTCGAGCACCCCCCATAAAAACTCCCACGACATCCGATCAAAAGCTTTCTCGGCGTCAAGGAGGATCATTGACATCTGGCCCCCGTCCCGGACATGAAATCAAAAAGTGAGATGACTCTACGGATATGGTCCGTTGTACCCTTACCCAGGATGAAACTATTTTGCCAGGCGGAGACCAGATGTTCAATGACCCTCCTGAGCCGATTAGCTAAACTTTTTCCATAAAGTTTAGAATCTGAATTAATCAGGGAAATTGGTCCGTATGAAGATGGATTCTCGACAGGTTTATCTTTTTTGGGGGAAATAATTATATCTGTTTCTTTCCAAGACTCTGGAGGATTTCCGGTCAGTTGTATTCCAGTAAACAAATCCTGTAAAAAAGGCAATATTATAGTTCTTAGTATTTTGTAATTTTCTAAGGGGATTTTATCGGGGCCTGCAGCTTTCCCCGAGGCCAAACCGAACAAGGCTAATTGTATCTCGGTAACGCTAATTTCTCTCTCAAGTTCTTCTTTAGTTAGGTCATCTAAAGCTCTACCTGATCCAGGGTTTCCTGCAAATTCTTTTGCTGCTTTCCTAACTTCCGTAGTGTCTAGTGAGGTATCATCTTGGTACAGCTTTTCATAATATTGCTGAAATCCTTCAATGATATTATCTGGATTGGTGTATTCATGACCGGCTATCTTAATGGAAGCTATGGCATTATAAGAGATCTTCTGCTGTGTACGTAGAGCCAACTGCTTACCAACCCTCTCACCATTCTCATATATACTTTTCTGATATGCCTGAAATATTTCAGCAGACCTTTTGGGTAACCAACTGTTTAATTCTGTTTTAAGAATCATTATACGGTGAAGAATATGGACCCCATCATTTCCTTGTGCTATTGTTAAGACATGATCTTCCTCGGCTCTAATCAATTCTTGTGTCAGTTTAGATTTTTAGTTTCCTGCTGTTTTCTTATTCTGGCCACATAGCTGACCATTTCCCCTTTGAGAGTAGCTTTGAAGCAGTCCCAAACAATTTCCCTAGAGGCACTAAGCGGTTCATATCAAAATTTTTGATACATTTTTCATAGTCTTCGTTAGCCAGGAGCTTTCTGTCGAACGTGCATTTAGTACGAAGTCTAGTCAAATTAGTTATATCTAATGCCAAAATTAAAGGATAGTATTTGGAAATAATTTTTGGAAGTTTCATAACTTCTGCCTTACAAACCAAGCCTCTTGACACAAAAAAATTATCTATCCTAACATACTTGTTGTGAGGGTACGAAAAATAGGTATACCCAAGGTCAGGCTGGTCTTTTACATCCCAAATATCAATCAGATCGTGTCTGTCTCTGAGTTGACTCACAACTCTCTATACCTTAGGTTTACGACCTGAGTATCTAACTTGTGATTGTTTCCTAAATGTAGATCCTAATGAGATATTTAATTTGCCACAAAAGATTATCGATTTTGACCAGGAGGCGAGCTCTAGTTCAAGATACTCAAATAATTGAGGGTCATCTTGGTTTGATCCATAAACCGAGCAGATAGTAACGCGATATGTCAATTCTACAATAGCCCACCTCCCCAGGGCATCTACTGCTTTGCGCTTTGGTACGCCTAATACTATCTTGGCTATAATCGCTACCCCGCGATTATTTGAGGTTTGTGTTGTGCAGGCAAGAGTATTATAGCCCAAAGTTCTTAATAATTCTCTTTTTTCCCAGGGAATGTGTGTTTCTTGTACACAAATTGTATCAAGAGACCTTTGTTTGAGCATTTCAAAAAAGCGAGCCCTCTTAACCTTATCATTTAAACCCACCACATTCCAGGAGCAAATTGTTATCCTTCCCATTGAGGTCAAATATAGAATTTCGAGGATCCATCCAACATTGTCTCAGAGCTCTTACACAGCTTCAGAGCATATCTTGTCTTTTGTATGCCATTTCCACTACTCTCTGCTACATTACTGTGGTATTAATTCTGGAGTTGCATATTTTTTTTGTGTTTAGCCCACACACCCCCACCACCTTCCCCCCACCCACCCCACCTACCCCACAAACACACCAGCCTCTTGCCTTTGAGGCATACAGACTCCAGTTAGAGTCTGCTAGTGATGAACATGCAACACATGACCAGAGCCCACTCCCTGTGTCATTTCTAAATATATCAAAGGCTGAGCTTCGATACTCACACACGAATTACATATATATATATTTTTCCCCTTTTTAGCAGTTATATGCTTAATTCCCGGCCTTTATATATAAATATATTCTATTGCATCAAAAACAGAGCAGAGATATCGCTGATCCAACCTTATCCTAGCCCGATAGCCCATCAAGGTACTCTTTGGCCTTTATTTTCAAGATGAAAAATTTGGCTTGCCCACCCCAAATCACTTTAAGCCGAGTGGGGTTGTTAAGATAAGCTTGTGCCTTCTTTTCCTGGAACAGCTTAATTAGCTGGTGCAACCTCCACCGCCTCTCGACGGAGGAGTGACAAAAATCTGGGTGCACAAAGTAGGAGACCTCATTCCAGATTCTTTTGGACTCCGGTCTAGATTTCTCAAAGACCGCAGGAAATTGCCCCAAAAAAACAGGATGGCACGAGGGTAAGCCCCGGGTTTTGTTGGGTGTTTTAAAGTTAAGGGAGCACAGTGGGCACGTATGATTTCCAGGGCCCAATTCCACCCAGTAAGTTCAGGCATAGAGTCCCGGAAGAGATCCGCCACATAGGAGCGGGCATCTATCCCCTCTGCCCCTTTGAGGACGCCAAGAACCAGCAGATTGTTCCTCTGTTGGCGGTTCTCAAACTCCTCCAGCTTCCACTTAATGTCTGCTAGCTGAACCTCCGGGTAGTCTGCGCTTAATAAAACCCATTTAATAATAATAATAATAATGGGAGTCCACCCGCTCCTGATTCAATGCCATCTCTGATTCGTTTGAAAAAATCCTAAAATCTAAATTAGTAAAACAATCCCCAAATGCACTGCATGTTGTGGCTAGTTTACGAACAACCACTTGCATTTTGCGCATAGCAGCTTGGGCTTTTCGCCCGTCCTGGCGTGTTTCCTCACAGTTAAAGGGAGATTGATTTGAATTGTGCAGCAGGTGCAGAAGCTGTCATAACTCCACTAAACACCAAATAGTATTATATTACACATTGCGAAACAGGCATTAACAAATTCAGATATCTTACACGCAACAGGGTCTTTATTTGAATGGTGCAGCAGGTGCAGGGACACTTGGCGCAAAAGTTGTCAGAACTCCTCCAAACACAGATTATTGCTGTATTTTACAACTAAAGAGGCAGGCACAAGTGCAGTTATCTTTCAGTCACTCAGCCATGATTTGTATGGTACAGCAGGTGCAGTAGCACTGGGCCAAAAAGTTGTCAGAACTCCTCTACACACCTAATATTGCTATATTTTGCTACTAAACAGGAAGTCACATTTGCAGGTACCTTGCAGTTAAAGCAGGTTTGAGTTAAATGGTGCAGCAGGTGCAGTGGTGCCGGGGCCAAAGTTGTCATAACTCCACTAAACACCAGAAATTGCTATATTTTACTTCTAAACCACAGTCACAAGTGCAGTTATCTTGCAGGTAACACAGTCATTATTTGAATGGTACAGCAGGTGCAGTGGCACAGAGCCCAAATGTTGTCAGAACTCCTCTAAACACGTAATATTGCTATATTTTACAGCTAAACAGGCACTCATAAGTGCAGTTATCTAGCAAGCACTAGGGTCATGATTTCAATAGTGCAGCAGGTGCCGTGGCACCTGGACCAAAAGTTCCAGGCACCCCACTAAACCCCTAATATTGCTAAATGTTATTCCTAAACAGGCAACCACTATTGCAGTTACCTTCAGACAGCAAGGTCGTGATTTGAATGGTGCAGCAGGTGCAGTGGCACCTGGGCCAAAAGCTCCCGGGACCCTACTAAACCCAGATTATTGCTAAAATGTAAACCTAAACAGGCAGTCACAAGTGCAGTTACCTTGCAAACAAAAGGGTCATGATTTAAATGGTGCAGCAGGTGCAGTGACACAAGGAACAAAAGCTCTAGGCAACTCACTAAACACCTTAAATTGCTATACTGTACTACTAAACAAGCAATCACAAGTGCAGTTACCTTGCAGACAACATGGTAATGATTTGAATGGTGCCGCAGGTGCAGTTGTCAGAAGTCCTCTAAACACTTAATAATGCTATGTGTTACTACTATACAGGCAGTCACAATTGCTGTTTCAGGGGGATTGATTGAAATGGTACAGAATGTGCAGTGGCACTGGAGCCAGAAAATGTCATAACTCCACTAAACACCAAATATTGTTATATTTTACTATGAAACAGGCTTTAACAAATGCAGTTAACTTACAGACAATAGGGTCATTATTTGAACGGTGCATCAGGTGCCAGGGCACAAGGCAAAAAAGGTGTCATAACTCCTCTAAACACCTAATATTGCTATATATTACTACTAAACAAGCAGTCACAATTGCAGGTACCTTGCAGGTAAAGGGGGCTTCATTTAAATGGTGCAGCAGGTGCAGTGGCACAGGGCCTAAATCTTGTCAGAACTCCTCTAAACACCTAATGTTGCAATATTTTACAACTAAACAGGCATTCATAACTGCAGTTATCTAGCAAGCACTAGGGTCATGATTTCAATAGTACAGCAGGTGCCGGGCTCCTGGACCGAAAGCTCAAGGCACCCTACTAAACCCCCAATATTGCTATATTTGATTCCTAAACAGGCAAGCACAAGTGCAGTTACCTTAGAGACAGCAGGGTCATGATTTGAATAGTGCAGAAGGTGTAGTACCACCAAGCCCCTCTAAACATATAATATTGCTATATTTGACTACTAAACAGGCAGTCACACTTGCATTTACCCTGCAGACAACATTGTCATTATTAGAATGGTGCAGCAAGTGCAGTCAGTGCAACAGGCCCCACATGTGTCATGACCTCTAGGAAACACCTAATATTGCTATATTTTACTACTATACATGCAGACACAATCACAGTTATCTTGCAGTTAAAGTGGCTTGATTTGAAAGGTGCAGCAGGTGCACTGCCACAGAGGCCAAAAGCTCTAGGGACCCCAATAAACGAAGAATATTGCTAAACTTTACTACTAAACAGGCAGTCACAAGTGCAGATATCTAGCAGGCACTAGGGACATGATTTCAATGGTGCTGCGGGTGAAGTGGCACCGGGGCCAAAAGTTGTCAGGACTTCTCTAAACACCATATATTGCTATATTTAACAACTAAATAAGCAGTCACATGTGTACTTACCTTGCAGGCACTAGCTTCATCATTTTAATGGTGCACTTTGCCACAAGATTCAAGCTAGCCTGGCTGATGAGGGCTGTTAGGCCGAAACTGGTCCCAGGAGGCTTGTTTCTGGTCCAGGGAACACATGGCTTGGCAGTTCGGTCTGGACAGTTCCCATGAGGCACAGGGTCAAGACTGATTTGCATATAGCTGTGTCGGAGCTGGGGTGGTGAAGTGAGCTAAAGAACAATGGTGGATTCAACCCAGATCTGTGACTGATGGTGAGTGTCTGAAAACTTTCAGCACTCCGTCCATCATCTCCGTGTGTTTTCTTTGTTTGCCCTAAGTTGGCAGGATATGCCCAGACGTGGGTCCCTTGCTCACTTTGCCACTGGATTCAAGCTAGCCTGGCTGATAAGGGCTGATAAGGGCTGTTAGCCCGAAACCAGTCCCAGGATGCTTGTTTGCGCTCCAGGGAAGACACAGCTTGACAGTTCGGGCTGGACTGTTCCCATGAGACACCGGGTCAAGACTGATTTGCATATAGCTGTGTCTGAACTGGGGTGGCAAAGTGAGCTAAAGGTAGATGATGGATTCAACATAGATCTGTGACTGGGGGTGAGTGTCTGGAGAGTTTCAGCGCTACGTCCATCATCTCCTTGTGCTTGCAACTGGTTCAGTGACACATGAGCCCAAAGCTCTAGGAACCGCTCCAAACACCAAATATTGCAATATTTTACTACTAAACAGGCAGTCACGAGTTCAGTTATCTTGTAGACAATAAGGCCATGATTTGAATGGTGCAGCAGGTGCAGTGGCACGGGGTCCAAAAGTTGTCAGGACTACTCTAAACACAGAACATTGCTATTACATCAATTAGTGTCCCTATTTCATTTCATTTTTTTAAATGTTGCTATTACTTAAACACACGATCCCAGTAGTAACTGTTACCTCCATGGTTGCTATTATGCGTTGTTTCTTTAATTGTTTTAGAATGTTAATAGTTCTTGCTGTATGGAATGCAGTCTTCCTGGGAGTCGGATTGAGCTGTTGCTTGTGGCGACATCTCAGGGTCTTTCCTACGAATAAACTCTTTACAATTTAACCTGTTTCAGCGATTATACTTTACAAAAGTAACAGCACAATATATTGCCTTTTTATACATAAACAAGTCATAACTCGTTAACAGACTTTCTGTAACTAATACTGTACAACTACTAAGCAAGCTACAACTCACAAGAAAAAATTGCTTATCTATATAAATAAAAATGTAAATGTTTGTTTGTTCAAAATCGCAAATCTCCGAAAGTTCTTCACCGATTGATTTGAAATTTTGACACAACGTTGGATTCGAATACGCGCATGTTTTTATATACACAGCGCTGGATTCCAATATGCGCGTGTCAAATACGCGCGTGTTTTGAATCGAAAGCCCGAACAGACACATAAAAATGTCAATGTCCGTTTGTTCAAAATCTTAAATCTCCGAAAGTACTTCACCGATTGCTTTGAAATGTTGACACAACGTTGGATTCAATTAATCACATGTTTATATATACACAACGTTGGATTCGAATACGCGTGTGTCCAATACGCATATGATTTTATTCGAAAGGCCGAACAGACCCTATCGATTTGGTTGCTGGCAACAACTACAAGGGACTCATAGAGACAATAGTCTAAATACATTAGGATGGACAGTTGGTGTCAGGATGGCAGACCGGGTGTGGGTGGAGGGAGGGGGGAGGAGTTGGTTCACTTTACAACATTAGCACATGTTTATATATACACAACGTTGGATTTGAATATGCGCGTGTCCAATACGCTCGTGCTTTTAATCGAAAGGCCTAACAGACCCTATCGATTTGGTTACTGCTCAACAATTACAAGGGAAGAAAAGAGACTATAGTCTACATATATTAGGATGGACAGTTGGTGTCAGGATGGCAGACCGGAAAGTGGGTGGAGGGAGCGGGGAGGAGTTGGTTCACTTTGCAACATTAGCGCCTGTTTATATATACACAACATTGGATTCGAATACGCGCTGTACAATACGCGCATGATTTTAATCGAAAGGCTGAACAGACCCTATCAATTTGCTTGCTGCGCAATAACTACAAGGGAGGCAAAGAGACAATAGTATTGTGTACCCGCAAGCATGTGAAATTAAACATATTAGAAACGTGCGCTTACTCTTTTCTTTCTCTTCCATTTAACCAGACTGAGCCACAGCAACGCGTGGCCATGTACAGCTAGTTATTAATAACATAGGCGAAACCTAATGCATTTGCTAATGCTTGTTTACTTAATGGTACTACCGGATGAGCTTACTTGTTTTAATCTAACCCTTTTTTTCTGTTGCAGTCCATGTGAGAAAGCTTTGTTAGAAATGGGCATCTCTAGTTGGCAGTGGTAAGTACCTTTGTCCAAATAGGGACCCGTCTTCCTAGTCAGGTTAAGAGAGTTACATTCCTAAAATAACCCCTGCTCATGCCCTTGGTAGCTTGGCACGAGCAGTCAGGCTTATCTTAGAGGCAGTGTGTAAAGCATTTGCACATAACCAACAGTAATACAGTGTAAGTACTGCAGCAAAAGGACAACACAGCAGTTTAGAAAAATATCCAATATTTTTATATACAAAACACAAGAAAAAAAATGATAAAAATCCATAATACAGTACTTAGAAATCTTCAGTTATCAAAATAACCTTGAAAAACAGCTCCTTGAAGTTGATGGCTTCCTCTGGACAAACAAATCCAAACAGTTCTGGTTGACCACGGCATCGCAGGCCAGGTACGGTGTCGGGAAGACCTGCAATACAGTACCTTTTAGAAATGCAGGGCATCGGCGACCTCTCATTGAGCTTTCAAAAGCACGGCATTAGCAGGTGTCGGTTCTGGTGGTCGGTGCAGGAGTCGTCGGGCCCTGGAAGTCACACGCGTTGCAGATCGAACTCCTGGAGGTTGAAGTCAGGAGCGCTGGTGCCAGCAGGCGTCGGGTGCTGTGGTGTGAAGTGCAGCGGTGCAGCGTGCGATGCCCTCAGGTTGCGGTGCGAGCAGATGGCGTTGTCTGTGAGACCAGAGTTGGGTGCGAAGTGATGCGGTACTTGTCACGGTGCTGGCAGGTCACGGTGCAGGTAATGGTAGCTTCATTGCTGAAGCGATGTCGTCCGCTATGAACTGGAGTCGATTGGCACTGGCATTGGTAGGCCAAGGCTGCGGTGTGGGATGAGGGCCATCCGTCGTGTAGCTTTACAAACGGTGCCCTTAAACCATGGTGCAAGCAGCGGTATTGATTTCGGGGTGGAGGGTCATCATTGGGGATACCAAGGCGGCGTCTTGAAGTGAGGCGATGAGGAGTGCAGTGCCCATTGGTCACGGTGCGAGCAGCTGCTCAGTGGTGGTGTCAGCAGGTGTCGTCAGTGAGGCCAGTGTCACAATGCGGCATTGCGGCGGTGCCCTCTGCGGGGCCTTCAGGACACGGAGTCAGCACTGGCGTTGTAGATTGCGTTGGGTTGCTTTTTGTTCTGTTGCACCACAAAACACACAGTCCCCATTGCTGAGGGAAGAAGAACTTGAAGTCTGCTGTACCTGAGACTTCTTGAACAGGGGGCAAGCTCTACATCAAGCCCTTGGAGAAACTCACAAAAGTAGATTGCAGAAAGTTAAGTCCAGTCCTTTCACTGCCCAAGACAGAAGCAGCCACTGCAGGCCAGCACAGCAAAGCACACAGCAAAGTGGTAGTTCATCCTCATAGCTTCTCCAGCTCTTCTTCTTGGCAGTCTAAAGTTCAGGGGTTTGGACCTCACTTTTTTTAGCCCAAAATCTTTTGTCCTCTCAGGCAGAGAGGGTCTGAGCCCAGCCAGAACCAGTTCTGGCCTCCCTGGTGTGGCTTCCTGGCAGGAGGTGGAGACGGCATTGTCAGAGGCAGACCAGGTCCATTCAGGTGCAAGGAAATCTCCTCTCCTACTCAAAATGCAGTCCAGGTCTTTTCAGCCCTTTCCTGACCCACCTAGACTATCCAGAGCCACTGCTGCTTCCAGCCCCTGACATCCAAAACCCAAACAGTCAATCCACAAACCCAGCAAGGAACTTTCTAAAAGTGGTATTTTCAAACCCAGAATGAAAAAATCACCTTCACTAAAAGATGCATCTTTAGTTCAGGCATACTAAACTTTATTTTCTTACCTAGTTCCCAGGGCCAGTTATGTATATAAGATGATATAAACACACTCCCCATTCGTCCTATAAGGAACAGGAAGCCTTGCAATAGTGAAAAAACAAAATTGGCAGTAATTCACTATCAGGACATGCCGCATACATCAGGGCATGTCCTACCTTTCACATACAATGCACCCTGCCCACAGGGGTACCTTGGGCCTACTTTAGGGGTGACTAACATGTAGAAAAGGGAAGGTTTAGGGTCTGGCAAGTGGGTGCACTTGTCAGATCAACATGGCAGTTACAAACTGCATGCAGATTCTGTGGTGGCATGTCGGAGTTACCTTTTTAATGGCTACTTCTGTGGGTGGCACAACGCGTGCTGCGAGCCACAGTAGCATTGGATTTACGGGACCTGGCCCTCTCAGTGCACTTTACTAGAGGCTCACAGGTAATTCCAGTATGGTAATCATGGAAACACAACAGGAGCACTTGCACTTTAACACTGAACAGCAGTGAAAAAGTACGCAGAGATATTAAAACAACAACAACAGTCAAAACTAGGAGGTCAGAAAGAAAAAAGAGAGGGGAAACATGCCAGAAGATGTCAAGTCTAACATATGTCCCCACCAGCTGAAAGTAGGGAGAACTGCCCAACCTCTCTTCACTAAGGCAGAAAAACCAAGACAGATCATCTGCATTGGCGTGTTCTGTGCCAGGTGGTGTTCCACCGTAAAGTCTATTCTCTGTAGGGATATGGACCACCTCATCAGTTTTGGGTTCTCACCCCTCATCTGCATCAACCATCTGAGGGGCCTGTGGTCTTTCTAAACTCGGAAGTGAGTCCCGAACAGGTAGGCTCTTAGCTTCTTCAGTGCCCAGACCACAGCGAAAGCTTCTCTTTCTATGGCACTTCACTTCTGTTCCCTGGGGAGTAGTCTCCTAGTAAGGAAAACTACAGGCTGGTTTAGGCCTTCTTCCTCCAGTTGCGAGAGCACCGCTCCCACAGCATGCACTGAAGCTTCAGTCTCAACATCTAATTCCTTGGAGAAGTCGGGTGCCTTGAGCACGTGCACGTGCACATGACTGCCTTCAGGGCATCAAAAGCTTTCTGGCAGGACTCAGTCCAGATCACCTTCTTGGGCTGCTCCCTGGAAGTCAGCTCTGTTAAGGGGGCAACAATGGTGCTGTAGGCCTTAACAAACCTCCTGTAGTACCCGGTGAGACCTAAGAAGGCTCTCACCTCTGTCTGGGTCTTGGGGGGGCCCCAACCAGAATGGTGTCAATCTTGGGATGTAGGGGTGCTACCTGGCCGCTTCCTACCAGGTGTCCCAAGTACACCACAGAGCCCTGCCTGATCTGGCACTTACTGGCCTTGATTGTGAGGTCTGCCTTTTGTAGAGCCCTCAACACTTCCTCGATGTGCTGCAAGTGTTTATCCCAGCTGGAACTGAACACTGCAATGTCATCCAGGTAGGCGGCACTGAAATCCTCTAGTCCAGACAGCACCAGGTTGACTGACCTCTGAAAAGTGGCAGGGGCATTCTTCAACCCAAAGGACATCACCCGGAACTGGTAATGTCCTTCGGGGGTTGAAAATGCTGACCTCTCCCCATCGGTTAAGGCAATCTGCCAGTACCCAGATGTCAAATCAAACGTGCTGAGGAACCTGGCAGCTCCCAACCGATCAATGAGCTCATCCGCTCTGGGGATGGGGTGTGCGTCAGTCCTGGTGACAGCATTGAGCCCACGTTAGTCCACGCAAAACCGCAGTTCTGGAGTGGCACCGGGTGCAGCAGCCTTTGGCACCAAGACCCCTGGGCTGGCCCAAGGATTGTTGGAGGGCTCGATCACCCCTAACGCCAACATCTTAAAGACCTCCTCCTTGATGCTAGCCCTGACCTGTCAGTCAACCCGTAAATCTTGTGTTTTACAGGAGGGCTGTTACCAGTAGCCAGACGTTAAATCCAACATGCTGAGGAACCTGGCAGCTCCCAACCGATCAATGAGCTCATCCGCTCTGGGGATGGGGTGTGCGTCAGTCCTGGTGACAGCATTGAGCCCATGTTAGTCCACGCAAAAGTGCAGTTCTGGAGTGGCACCGGGTGCAGCAGCCTTTGGCATCAAGTCCACTGGGCTGGCCCAAGGATTATTGGAGGGCTCGATCATCCCTAACACCAACATCTTAGAGAACTCCTCCTTGATGCTAGCCCTGACCCGTCAGTCAACCCATACATCCTGTGTTTTACAGGAGGGCTGTCCCCAGTGTCCACATCATGGGTACACCAGGGAGTGACACCTGGGGTCAGAGAGAACAGGGTGGCGAATTGTCCCAACAAATGGTGACAGTATCCCTGCTGCTCTGGGGTCAGTGTAGGGAAGAGGATCACACCTTCCACTGACCCATCATGCTCCTTGGTGGATAGGAGGTCAGGAAGAGGTTCACTCTCCTCTTCCACCGTGTCATCTGTCGCCAAGAATGTACTCACTTTGGACCTCTCGAAGTGGGGGTCGGGCGGTTCGCATGCAGGAACCTCAAAGGGTTCCTTGGAGCCCACAAATCCACCAGGTAGGTGATATAGCTTTTCTGCTCCACCACCTCAAACGGCTCAGTCCACTTGTCCTGCAAGGCACAAGGTTCCACTTTGGCCATGACCCACACCTTTTGCCCAGGTTGAAATTCGACCAGAGTGGCATTCTGGTCATACCACTTCTTCATTTCTTCATGGCTTGCTTCTAGGTTTGCCTGAGCGAGTTTCCCGAAGTGTGCAGTTTCATTTCTGAAGGCCAGCATGTAACTAAACATATCCTGGGGAGTTTTCCTGGGAGCTGCCGCCCAGCCTTCCTTCACCAAACTCAGAGGTCCTCTCACAGGGTGACCATATAGAAGCTCAGAGGGACTGAACCCAAGAGATTTCTGTGGCACCTCCCTGTATGCAAAGAGAAGGCATGGCAAGAGGATGTCCCACTTACACCTCATGGGTTCTGTTAGACCCTTAATCATGCCCTTCAAGGTCTGGTTGAATCTCTCCATCAGACCGTTAACTTGTGGGTGGTAAGGAGTGGTAAACTTTTAGGCTATACCACACTCCTTCCACAGGGATGTTACATACTTGGATATGAAATTGGCCCCCTGTCAGAAACCAACTGTCTGGGGAACCCCACATGGGAAAACATCCCCATTAACGCCCGGCCCACCACTGGCACCGTCTTTGTTCTGAGAGGGATTGCCTCCGGGTACCGGTGGAATGGTCCACCAAGACCAAGATATACCTGTTGCCCATAGCTGTCTTGGGATCCAGTGGCAAACAGCAGAATACAAAGTTTCCCAGGGAAAGTGTGACAGAGTGGAGAAAAGAGTTGGTATTACAAGTACCGTGACTGGAAGGGTTCCCTTGTCGGAACTTAGAGAGCCTCACACACCCAGAGTATTAGGTGTGAAACACACCCTGACTGGAGGGTGTTCAGTGTCATCATCGACTCACTGCCCCTCGACAGACCGGCGCTGCAATGTCTGACGGAGTACCCAAAGGCACTCTTTTGGCGGGGTTCTTTTGTTCCTTGCCGATGGTGGGTGTGAGTGAGGATGAAAGAAAGTGTAGTCGGTGCAAACGTGAGTGAAGGTTAAAAAGGGTAAACAGTCCACACTGACTTTTATTAACGTGGCTGATTCCCTGGTTAAAAGGGGTGAGAGGGGAGCTAGAGACCGTATAGGTGTATAGAACACTAACTCAACCCCCTGGTGTGGTCAACATGTTTCTCGCCATTATTTGTATGAGTTGTCTTATTAGTCACATGATTGGCTTTGCAGTCACCTATTTGTATTATTTGTACTGTGTGATCTATTGATTTACCTATTTGACTTTGTTCCCTCATGTACCCTTCTGTACTGTGTGATCTATTGATTTACCTATTTGACTTTGTTCCCTCATGTACCCTTCTATGTAAAGCGCTCTGATATCTGCGAAGATCTTGTTCGCGCTATATAAAACTTTGAAAATAAATAAATAAATAAATCCGGCGATTCGTCAGGACCTCAACAGAGTACTACACAAAAACACATATGAATTAGATGCTCATTCACTTTGAAGAAGGCAAATACAACCTCTCTGGGTCAGGGGAAAAGAGGGCCACAGGGTCCTGCTCTATTTAGGCGACCTAGAGGTAGGGGAAAAAAAGGTTAAAAAAAAGAAAGAACAAGTCAAGTCAAATCTCACTTAAGTGACTTTATGCTCAGAAGATATAACGTGAGTTCGGTGACAAATCTCCACACTGTGAGGGGTGAGGGGGGGTATGTGAGAAGGGAAAGCAATCGTACCAGACATTGGGTGGAAATTCCCTTCTAAATCGGTCTACTAATGGCACGGTTAATGTCTCACATTGGAGGGTTTCCAGAGTGCGTTTCAAACACAAAACTGAAGTGTGAAGCCAAAACTTTCAAGAGAACACCCAATCCTAGGAAAAAAGCAGGCATGTTCTTACCCTAAAGGAATTGATTAGGGCCTCGCAGCATACTCCAGTGAGGCCAGCGCTGTTAGGTTAGATGAACCTGTGGGGTATGTAAGGGAGGTAAAGATTGGCATATAGTCCAGTAGTGTAGGGTTGAGGAAATGAGGAAGTAAGGTAATGGAGGCTAGTTGGAAGAGTGACCTCCATGGTGACACCCCTAGATGGCGTTAAGTACACATGCCAGAATAAATGCCACAATAAATTCAAAAGACTTGGAGGAAGGGTTCCCACTCTATCAAACCCCGGGTTGTCTGGAGTATGATACTCAGATCACACCGCATACTCCATTATCCAGCTCAAGGCTGGAACCGGCGCTATGGTGAAGGACTACTACGCATTGAAACCAGCCTACCGAGTGAACATGGAGGTGAAAGGGAGTCAGTTCAACTCATGTATGGCGTTTTTATGTTACTCGCGCTGTGTACAAAGGATGACCCATGCCGAATTCAGCCTTCAAATGGTAGAGTTAACCCGGAGGCATGGGGGAGGAAGAAGACCCAACGATGAGGGGAGGCGGAAATAACCCAGGGTGCTGCCCTTACTCCGTTCGATTCATAGCCATGCAGCGTGGGAGCAGGAAGCGGTAATGGCAGGGTTGGGCGTAATATGAACTTCTGCCAGTGCCCACTGACTTGCGGGACCGAGAGAGGTGGTGATAAAACTACGGAGACTCGCGGCGGTTCCAGTTAGATAGCTGGGAGCAATTCCGGGTGCTATCCGTGGAACTGGGCTTACGGCAACAGCACGAGCCTCTGGGATTGTAGTAGGAGCTTACCTTCAGTCAGGCGCTGGATCAGCGGGACACCTACCCCTCACGCTCACGGCACCGGGTCAGGGTGCGGAGCAGCTGGTGAGGGATCCCTCCGGTGGCCGCCTATATGAAGGTAGTTGTCCTGTGACGTCGGGGCAGAATCGGTAGTGGCGCGCCTGTCGCGCATCATGCGCATGAGCAAACCCGATGCAATAGCTCAGACCTGTATCTGATTTTAAATGGCACGGAGTGGGGGCCATCTTGGAGGAAGCGCTATTGCCGAAGGGTGAGGTCCGCTGGGATAGCAACAGACCAGGTAACAGGGGAATGCATCAGAGGCGGATAAAAATAGAGTGAAGTTGTGGGCAGGATGGTGTGCCATCGTGCACCTGTCACGCGACCTGCGCATCCGCAATACCAATGCAGTAGTATAAACCTGTAACTGTGTTCAGATGGCAAAGTTTGGCGTCCATCTCTGGGGGAACGCTAGTGCCAAGGGTGAGGTCTCCCTGGAATAGTGCGAGACCAGGTGACGGGGGAATGCATATGAGGCGGAGAAATTAGGATTTCAGATATAGGCAGGGCGGTGTGCCATCGTGTGATTAGGGGCCCTCGTCAATGTCATGGAAGGCCCCTCTATTTTGCCGGATGGTATGGCTCTTATGGGAGATCGCAAGGGTCGATCAGATGTTTAAGGGGCCCCGGGGTAATGACTTAATAATACTGATGAATCAGCGGAAATCTAGATTAATGATCCTCTGTTGGGGGAATTTGTTATATCAGGCTAAGAATAACAATCAGAGGCTTGGTTGGGTAGTTAGGTGACCTAAAGCGCTGGCCAAGGATGTTTAGCCTGAGGTGTACGCCCTGGAAATGTTATTGGAAAACCCTGCGAGTATTCCGGTGCCAAAGGAAATGTGATCGTGAAGCCAAATGGCATGCCAAGAGCCCTCTTTTTCATGGGCAGACTAATGCCTATGTGTGTCATATTATCTAGGTGGGGGGGGAAGAGGGGAGAGGGGAGGGGGGCCAGGGGGACCGGGAGGCTGACTAGGGGATCTTATCTTGAGACGGTAGCCCAGGGAATAGCGTCATTGAGCCCTATTGTATCAAGCTGGAGACGGTGAACCCATCTCTGTTCAAGCCCGAACAAAGCTTGTTTGGTCATGGCTGGTTGGGACTCAAGCACTAACCGTTGAATGCTGTCAGCAGAGTGATTGTGTAGTTGGTAGTGTTCGTACAATCTCGTGTGGGTCTTTGAGCATCGTATGTTGCTTTGGTGCTCCGTTATTCTGAGCTTCACCTGTCTCATGGTCATCCCTAAGTAAAATTTGTCACAGGGACAAATAAGAAGGTAAATACACTTAGAGCTGTTGCAATTTGTGTGTCTGTTAAGTTTCCATGTGAAAGAATCTGTTAGCTTGATTTCTTTGCATTGTTTAGACTGAGGACAGACCGCACAGCCCCCACATGGGTAATGTCCAACAACAGGTTGGAGGTCCCACAGTGTCCGTTGTCCAGCACCGGGTTGTTTTTTAGGACGTGTATGTATCAGGCAGTCTTTTAGGTTAGCCGTGCGTTTAAAAGCAAACCTAGGCTTTGGTAAATCAGTGCCCCCTGAGTTGAGAATGTCCCAGTGCTTGTTCACTGTTTTTTTAATGAAGTTAGAGTTTCTGGTGAAACTTGTGACGCATGTTATTAGGTCATCGCGTTCTTTTTGATGTACTTCAAGGAGGGCCTCCCTATGGTTGTTAAGGGCTCTCTTACTAGAGTCACGTATCAATTTGGTGGGGTACCCTCTATCATGTAGTTTGTGTTGTAGGGTGTTGGCTTCTTGCCTGTAGTCATCCCTAGATGAGCAATTTCTACGGACCCTCAAGAATTGGCCAAAGGGAAGATTTTCGCGTAGTGCTCTGGGGTGATGACTGTTGAACAGAAGAAGGCTGTTTCTGTCCATCTCCTTACGGAACAGGGTGGTGCTCAGACCGGCTGGTCCCAGCCGTATCGTGAGGTCAACAAAGGGCAGGGCTGTCTCTGACATGGTACCTGTAAATTTCAAATAGGGATTCTGTTGGTTGATCCAAGTGCAGAACTGGGAGCAGCTATCGCGGTCACCCCTCCATAGTATCAGAATGTCATCGATGTAACGACGCCATAGTGTTAGATGTTGTCTGAAGGGGTTAGAGTTGGGATAGATAAACTGGTTCTCAAAGGCCGCCATGTAAATACAGGCAATGCTAGGAGTAAAAGTGGAACCCATTGAGGTACCCCTGATTTGATGGTACATCTGTGAACCGTATTGGAAGAAGTTTTCAGTCGAGGCGATACTCGCACAGGCCATGATGAATGATATTGGGGTAGGCGAGGACCATTCCTGCTGCATAAGAGCAGATTCTACTGCTTCTAGTGTGGCTGCAAGGGGAATGTTAGTGTATAAGGCTTCCACATCAAGCGTTAGTAGTAGGTCCACCTCTTCTCTACCTTCGATGGACTCTATGAGGCGCAGGACATCTCTTGTGTCTTGTAGGAAGGAAGGTATTTTCTTTACAATAGGTTGAAGGAATACGTCACAGAACTTGGACAGTGGCTCTAATAATGAGCCAATTCCCAAGACGATGGGATCCAGTGGCCCCACAATGTCCATCCCTACCCTTTCAAAGGGTGTTCTAACAACTGGAAAGGTTGGAGAGGAGCTTTGACTTTCCTTCCACTCTTACCATTTGCCCGGCAAGTTTGGCAAGGCCTGCAATGTCCATATGACTGCCTTCGCATTTGGGGCCAGAAGAAGTGGGTGACAGGCCTGTCAAAGAACTTGTCCCACCCCAAATGTCCAGCCAAAGGCACATCATGAGCCAGACGGAGTAGAAAGGTCCTGAAGTGCTGGGGTACCAACAGCACACCATCAGACCCAGGCTCAGCAACCTTAGGCTCACTATACAGGAGACCATTCTCCCAGTAAATCTAATGTGATCCATACTGATCGCCAGCAGTCTGCTCTGAAGCCTGCCACCACAGACTCTTTAGTTGAAGGTTACTCTTTCTGTTCCCTGCAGAATTCTTCCCTGGTGGAACCCCCTTCTTGCTGCTAAAAGGTCAGCTCAGAGATGTCCCCCAGTTCAGCTACCTGCTCCCCTCTAGGCACCGGGGCATCCCCCTCAAAGTCCGCCTCCTCACAATCCGTGGGAACTTCAGGGGCTGGTGTCCTGCACCCATTGCCCTTTCTCTTGGCAGAGACCTGGGCCTCTGTTTCAGGCTCCAAGTCGTTCTGACCACCCTTTATGGCAACCATTGACCGAGTGTAGACGCATGACCACTCTGGCAACCCAAGCATCTCCAAGTGAGACTTGAGCTCAACATCCTTCCATAAGGACTGCGCCAGGTTGTTACCTAGCAGAAAATCTACAGGCATGGTAGGGCTCACAACCACCCTCAAAAGACCTGAGACCCCGTTTAATTCAAAGAGAACCTGCATCACGATACACTGGCGCTCTGAGTTGTCCACAGCAACTACTTGGTGGAATGCCCCTGGGACTACGTGCTCCTCAGAGACCAAGTGACACCGGACTGAGGTCACACTGGCTCCAGTATCCCTGAGAGCCTCTTCCTTTTTCTCATGGATGGTCACCCAGGTGCTATATTTCTTTGTGATAGGGGGCACCTGGTTTCCTGGGACCATCTCACTGTCCCCATGTGAGATGAGGGTCATTTCTGCAGGATCAACACCCTCCTGTGGGCCACCCCTCCTCCCCAAGCGCTATACTAGCCAACACCTTGGACTGCCCACCGGTGGGTGGCTGTGCCCTCTTAGTACACTTGGGGTCCCCCTTTAAGTGACCCACCTGGTCACATGCAAAACACTTGCGGGGCCAGTCTCAGCAGGCTTTCCTGAAGAGACCACTGCTTTCTTATCTCCTGGGGATGGGGACCTTAAACCTGGTTTGGGGCCTTTTAGAGCACTCCTGTGCTTTACCCTTGTCCCCCCCACTTTTCTGCTGGGGACCCTGCCCACCTTTGACTGAGTCTCTCCCAAATGCTTTCTTGTAGACCCTAGAACTCACCTCATGGCCCGCCTCCATAGCAAGTTTCCTGGGGTCAGATAACTTACTATCAACCAAGTGCTGGCGCAGCTCAGCAAAACATAGACCAGACAAGTTCTCCCATACAATCAAATTATAGAGTCCCTGAAAATCTGTTACAATACTGCCCTTTACCCAGCTATCCAGAGACCTGCAGAATGAATCCACACATTCCAACCAAGTGTTGGCATCAGACTTCTTTCAGGACCTAAACTGATCCCTGTACTTTTCAAAAGTGAGTCCATGCCTGGTGAGGAGAGGTCTTTCATGTCAGCATAGGTAAGGTTCTTCCCCTTACCCAAAGCTATCAGAGTGTCCCTATCTTCTTCTCAGGAGAGAGGCCACAACCCTGTCCCCCAATTTGTCTCAGGGACCCCATTCATATTAATATGCACCTCATGTCCCTGGAACCATCTCTGTATGTCATCACCCTTCTTGTACTCCTTGCCTACATTCTTGGGGATGTGCACACTTCTGTCTGACTGCCCTGACAAATTGCTGCAACCATCTGAGCTGGTTCTTCTCCTCTGATCCAGCTCCTTTATCCTGATCTCATGGTCTAGCATCATCCTCTTCGTCTCCATGGCTAACTTAAGCTTCTCTAGTTCCATAGCAACTCTCCTTGCTTCCCGCCTGTCCTCCAGCTGCTCTGGGGACAAACCACTGCTGCCTGGTTTAGAGGGTGCCCCTCCCAAAGGCACATCCACCTTTGGAATAGGCTCCTATGCCTCCATGCCAAGAACCCCAGACAGCTCACTAGCATGTCTGGCTGCTACCCAGGCCCTTAGCGCCTTTTGTAGCTCCTCTTTTCTGGTGAGGCCCTTGATTTGGACTGTGAGGTTCTTGCAGATAACCTTCGATTCCTTCACATTGTAGGTTACCAACCTCTCCTCCTCAGAGGCCACTTCCAAGGATGCAACAGATAGTGCAATTAATTCAAGCATGTTTTACTGGAAAGTTCAAATTCAAAAACAATGGAAAGTCAAAAATAGACCAAAAAGCCAGTATGTGGTATATAATGGTCTGTGATATGTTAGTAGTGCACACCTATCACTGTAAGTCAAGTGCAAACACAAGTCCTATCCTCACAGCTGACAACCATTGTTAGAAATCGGGGTCTCTAGTTGGCAGAGGTAGGTACCTTTGTCCAAATAGGAACCCTTCTTCCTAGTCAGGATAAGGGAGTTATACTCCTAAAATAACCCCTGCTCACCCCCTTGGTAGCTTGGCATGAACAGTCAGGCTTCTCTTAGAGGCAGTGTTTAAAGCATTTGCACATAACCAAGAGTAATACAGTGTAAGCTCTTCAAAAGGACACCAAACCAGTTAAAAAAAATATCCAATATTTGTATATACTCAAGACAAGACCAAAAGTGATAAAAATCCACAATACAGTACTTCAGTTATCGAAATAACCATGAAAAACAGTTCCTTGAAGTCGATAGCTTCCTCTGGGGCTATCACGGCGTAATGAACAAACAAAGAAAAACAGTTCTGGCTGACCATGGCGTCGCACGCCAGCTACGGTGTTGGGAAGACCTGTAAAACAGTACTTTTTAGAAATGCAGGGCATCAGCAACCTCTCATTGAGCTTCCGAAAGCACAGCATCAGCAGGCGTTGGTGCAAATTGCAGTGGTGCGGCATGCAATGCCCTCAGGTCGCGGTGCGAGCAGTGGTTCCGTGACACTTTCCGATGGCATTGTCTATGAGACAAGGGTCGCGTTGCAAAGTGATGCGGTGCTGGCAGGTCACGGTGCAGGCAGCAGCGTCATTGTTGCTGAGGCGCTGTTTTTACCTGACAAACTAGAGTCAATTGGACCGAAATCGGTAGGCCAAGGCTGTGGTGCAGGATGAGGGCGGTGCATCGTGTAGCTTTATGAGTGGTGCCTTCGAAACACGGTGCAAGCAGCGGCGTAAATTTCGGCATGGAGCAGCACCGTCGGGGATACCAAGGCGGGGGTGTGAAGCGAGGCGATGTGGAGTGCGGTGCCACAGGGCGAGGTGCAAATAGCGACTCGGTGGTGGCATCAGCAGGCGTTGTCGGTGAGACCATGGTAGGGGTGCGGCATTGCGCCAGTGTCCTCTGCAGTGCCTTCAGGACACAGAGTTGGCAGTGGCGTCGTAGACGGCATCGGGTTGCTTTTTCTTCTGTTGCAGCACAAAACACACAGTCCCCAGGTGCTGAGGGCAGAAGAACTTGAAGTCTTTGCTGTTCCTGAGAGTTCTTGAACAGGGGCAAACTCTACCTCAAGCCCTTGCAAAAAATCACAAAAGTAGATTGCAGAAAGTTCAGTTCAGTCCTTTCACTGCCCAAGACAGACGACGCCATTTCAGGCCAACACAGCAAAGCACACAGGAAAGTGGTAGTTCCTTCTCACAGCTTCTCCAGCTCTTCTTTTTGGCAGTCTTCTTTGTTTGAAAGAGTTCTAAACTTCAGGGGTTTGGGCTCCGCTTTTTATACCCTAAAATCCATTGTCCTCTCAGGCAGAGAGTGTCTGTACCCAACCAGAACCAGTTCTGCCCTCCCTCGTGTGGCTTCCTGGCAGGAGGCAGAGATGGCATTGTCAGAGGCAGAAGAAGGCCCACTCAGGTGCAAGAAAATGTTCTCCCCCTACTCTAAATGCAGCCCAGGAGTTTTCAGACCCATCCTGACCAACCTAGACTATCTGGAGCCACTTTTACTCCCCAGCCCCTGTCATCCAAAACCCAGACATTCAATCCACAACCCCAGCAGAGGGATGCTGGATGGCTGAGCAAGAAAATACCTACTTTCTAAAAGTAGTATTTTCCAACCCAGAATGTAAAAATCACCTTCACTAAAAGATGCATCTTTAGAATGCTAAATACTAAACTTTATTTTCTTACCTAGTTCCTAGGGCCAGTTATGTTTATAAGATGTTATAAACAAACTCCCCATTCTGTCCTATAGGGAACAAGTAGCCTTGCAATAGTGAAAAACGAAATTGGCAGTAATTCACTACCAGCACATGCCACACACACCAGGGCATGTCCTATCTTTCACATGCACTGCACCCTGTCTACAGGGATACCTTGGGCCTATCTTAGTGGTGACTAACATGTATAAAAGGGAGGTTTTAGGGCCTGGCAAGTGGGTACCCTTGCCAGGTCGACATGGCAGTTACAAACTGTGTGCAGACTCTGTGGTGGCAGGTCTGAGTTACCTTTTTACAGGGTACTTCTGTGGGTGGCACAACTTGTGCTGCGAGCCCATAGTAACATTGGATTTACAGGCCCTGGCACTCTAAGTTCACTATACTAGGGACTTACCAGTAAATGCAATCTGCCAATCATTGAAACACCAATCCATAACACAGTTTACAACAGCAGCACTTGTACTTCAACGCTAAACAGCAGTGAGAAAGTGCACAGAGACATTAAACCAGAAAAAACAGAGTCAAAACCAGGAGGTCAGAAAGCAAAAAGACAGGGGAAACAGGCCAAAAGATGTCAAGTCTCACAAGCAGTTAACTGAAAAATTATGTAACGTCAGTTTTTTTTCAAGCAGCTACGGACATTATTTTAACTTGCATTTTCCCTTTAATAGTTCTTTTGAAAGAAACTGTATAAAGATTGATGGCTGACTGTCTGACACTGATGTTCACATGATCAGAGTACCTAGTTCCGTTTTGAGAGTGGTTTCAATCCATAATTTATAATAAGTAGTGCCCAGGCATACAAACCCCTTACAAATCCTTTATACAATAATGTTGGAAATCGAACAGGAACAGACAAATATGATGCAAGGATACAAAATTGATTACTAGCAATGATAAAAACCTTCACTCTTTTGTGTAAGGTGCCTGCATCCCTCTACAATAGTATAAACGTTTTTAACTGGTGCTATTAGAAGGTACACACATCATTTATCACCATATTATGAAACCGCGCAGAGCGCAATACGGGTTTTCAGGTCGAGCCTCAGCAGCGCATGCGCTGCTCTGCATGGTATGCTGTACTAAGGTATGGCATAGACGCTCCACCCATTTCTCTCCCATCTTTTCAATTGGCTCTTGCTACTCTCCTTGTGAAATCGTTGCTTTTCATTTTTAAATAAGCTTAGTAGTTCCTCCTTGGTACTGTCTTGTCTGCATTTGTAACCTACCATAACAACTGGACCTTTTACTTTTGTGGTTACATGGTCTGCTTTATGTAGTCAGTGAGCACTATTTTCTTTAATCATCATCCCCTATGCCACCCACAACATCTCAGCAAGTTGCACGCTTTTGTATTATCAATAATGTATTTATTTAAATTCTCATGCAGACCCCTTTAACCATAGCACCCATGCTCATTTATTATTTAATTTACAGCACAGGCCACTTTAGTGGCCACGATTATTTATTTAATTGACTGCGCAGGACGCTTTGACTTTAGCCGCCGAGCTACAGAACGTTTCTTAATTAACTACATGTTTTCGTTTCAGGTGAAAGCACCCAATATGCACTTTCAATTTAATGTTGCCAATGCCCCTTTCTTTAGACGCTGCTCACTCTTACCTGACTACGGTGAGCAGCGTCCAATAAAAGTGGCGTGGCCACCATTAAAATGGTCTCGCATTTGCTAGAGATAGAGCTTTTGGCATTAGAAATAACAATTCATTTTTTCATATATATGTTCGATTTAAAAATACATAAATATAAGACATTGGGCTAGTTGTAGGTGTCCAAATACCGGTCGGTAATGGCCGAAAATACCGATTTTCAGCCGTTACCGACCGGTATTTGGTAACTGAGATGTAGGGCATCTCAAAATACAGATTCAGTAATTTTACCGAATCAGTAATTTTACTGAATCGGTAATTTTACCGAATCAGTAAAATTACAGTTTTGGTAAAATTACTGAATCTCTATTTTGACATGTAGGTAGCACTGTAAACAGTGCTACAGGGCTTTAAGGATTCGTTATCTACCACCAACTATTAGTTGGTGGTGAATAAGGAATTCCTATGTAAATGCATAAATGTGCATTTACACCTGTGCCATGTGGCACACATACATGTATGCCACATGGCACACAAGCACTAATCAGGGGTGCAACATGGTGTCGAAGTGACACCCTGCCACCCTTGACTTTTTCGGTATTTACCGAATCGGTAATTACCGATTCGTTAATTGACATTCATTCCTATGGGCCTCCAGGCCCATAGGAATCAATGGCAAATACCGAATCGGTAAATACCGATTCAGTAAATACCAAATCTTACCGATTCGGTATTTTTTACTGAATTTTTATCTACATAGGAGTTACCGATTCTAAAATACTGAATCGGTAAAATTCGGTATTTCAAAATCGGTAATTTGATATTACCTACATCTAGTCCATTGTCATTTACAATACCAATAGCTTAAAAGCTCTCAACTACAAAACCTATTGCATTGGAAATTTCTTGCCTGAATGATTGTGTCCCTTCTTTGGACCTTGGTGAGACTACTGCCTCTGTCGACTAGTTTTCTGTATGTTGTACCTACTCTCAGGAATGAAGCTGCTTGGAAATAAGATTGAGCTTCTGGCATCTCCTGAAGGTGTACACTGCAGAGAGGCTAACAGCAGTTGAGGCACACATCAAATGATGCCAGTAATCTTAGCATGCTGATCCCTACAGTCTAGGCTCTGCTCGTCCTGACACCAGTTTGAGTTAGGCATTATGGGAGAGATGGAGGCCAAGAATCACAGTGATTATTTCTTTCACCATTACTGTTTAATCATTATGTCCAAATCCTTGACTATCTGGCAGCTGAGTTACAAACCTATGCAGGTCATATGCACCTGGTGCTTGATCTTTTCAAAGGCCTTATTAAAAATCATAATGGAGTGGCTGAGTAAAACCTGCAAATTGCGAAGTTAAAACTTTGTATGAATCGGCTGATACTAGAATGAGTATCGACAAGCATATAAACAAATGTGACTACCTTTTTTACGTCTGCATAATTCGCAGATCTTCAGAAATTTCACATTACATGAAACACATAAATTTAGCAATTGAATACCAATGGTAGTTTTTTGCTTTTGTTTGCCACAGGAGACTGGATCAAGCAGAAAATATATCACAGGATAGATTTTCTACTCCAGTCAACACCCTATTTCGATTGAGATTTGAATGTGAGGTAAGAGTTTATGTTCATCTTTACCTCGAGGAAGATGTGAGTGAAAAGCCGCCACTGCCTCATTTGGGGCCATATGTATCAGGCCCAAATGCATTCGCAAACGCCGAAATTCGCAGAATTTCGGCGTTTGCAAACGCATTTTCGTTAAATCATATGTATCACACAAATCTGCATGTAACATAAGGAATCGCAAAATTTGGGATTCCTTATTTTGCGATTGCATTTAAGGAATCGCAAATTTTGCAATTCCTTAAATGCAATGTAAGAAGCCAAAAATATTAGCAAAATGTCCTTAAGGAATCGCAAATTACCACCAACTTCTAGTTGGTAGTAAGTTGCAGATTCCTTTAAAAATCCACATTTTTGCATTTTTCAAAGTGCCATGTGACACACATACATGCCCTTAAGGCATGTATGTGCACCACATGTGCACCCATGCACATTTCAGGGGTGCAACAGGGTGTCCTTTGGACTCCCCTGCACCTTTCAAATTATTCTCAATTTGCGATTAGCAAATTGCAAATCGCAAACTGAGAATAACGTTCCCATTCATTCCTATTGGCCTCCTGGCCCATCAAAATGAATGGGAAAGTATTCCTTAATTGCGATTCGCAATTTGCTAATCACAATTAAGGAATTTTAAGAAATCGCAAAAAAAATGCGATTTTGTACATACATACCTATTTGTGATTCTCAAATAGCGATTTCTTAAAAATCGCTATTTGAGAATCGCAAATCAGGTTGATGATACATATGGCCCCTAGAGCTGGGGAGCCAGGTTCGAGTTCTGCGCAAATCACTTAATCTCCCCGTGCCTACAAAAAATGTAATGTGTCCTTGTGTAAAGCGTTCCAATACCTCTGAGTACAGTTTGTTCTATATATATGCATATGCATATCGATGTTCATCTTACACTCCAGGTTCATTGCTACCCAAGGGTACTCATTTTATCAACCTCTGAAGGATGAAAGATTGAGTGGACCCACCAGGATTTGAACCTGTGACCATAAGGTCGAACACAGGCTCCTACAGAGAATGGTTCAGTCCTCTAAGCCATTGGACCAGCACTGAGATATGTTTTAAAAGGTTTTTTGATTTTACATAGAATGAAAAAAATATTGGTGAAGATATCTCTGCCAGTACCTGGCTCAATGTGCTACTGAAGAATCTTAAAACTGTTGTAGACGTGGTGCTATACAGAAAGGCTTTCATAATATTCCTCCTGTTTTAGATTGCTTTTATTAGGTGCCGGTGGATTGTGCTGTACGTGAATAACACGTGATCCATGCTATGCCACACCCCTACAACAAAGCAGAGGCTTGAGCCTGTAAGGTAGGTTCAAGAGTTACATTTCTTGCTTCATCGTTGACTAACACTTCATAGAACAAAGGTAGACATGCTTCAAAAATATGATTCCTCTGCAATGTTACCAGCCCTCAGCAGAAGTTAGTCGGTCACTTCAGAATCTAAAGATGACAAACTAGAAATGCTTCTAATGTGGTGCAACCAGCATGTATTTCTCATCATTTATATCCCTGTATTTAGATCAGGCTACGGACAGATTTAACTTTCTGCCAGATCTCATGTCTGCACAACATAAAAAAGATAATATAATATACAAAGAGTTACTGTGGATTGGCTCCTCTCAAACATTGGATTGTTTGGGATAGCCTCTTCCTGACATTGGCTTACCTGCCTGTCTGTCATATTTTGATATTAGCCTAAGGCATTTTGCTGATGTCTGCATTTTTCTCCTAGGCATTTTAGTGTGTTGAGCAGGCTAAATTTAGTCTATTGAAAGTAGCATACCTCAACGTTCGCATCTGCTTTCACAGACCTTCCAGACACCTCTACGCACCTGGACTCCTACTTGAACAAATCCCACTCATAGAGTAAACCAGATCTGGCAGTCGAGCCTTCACCTACGACATAGAATGGCTTGTATCTACATATGAGAGCCTGCTTCTCACTTCTTGAATTCTGTAAGAGGCTGAAGGCCTGGCTTTCCTTGCAGTCTTACTTGGTACTAGGCAATACTCAAAAAGCCAATTCTTCAGCTTCTTGCATAATTCAAGAAGCGAGGAGCAGGCTCCTATGTGAAGAGGCCCTAGATGGGCCTAAACTCACACCTTCCAGGATACCCTAACTGGTGAAAGTATGCTTTACAAATCTGCATAAGATAGCATAAAATGCATCTAAAGAGTCAGTGCCCTGGCCCATAGTGTTCGTGCTCCCTACTTTGGTGTGGCACATCAGAGGAGCATATCTAGTGAAATGTCGCCTGTTGGGGACATGTCACCTATCACTGATGTGTGGCCTTCTTTGTTGGGATTTGGTAATGAGAGCAACGAAAACCTCATTCTAGGATTGTCACCATTTTCCTAGTAAATGAAGATGATTCTTTACTGCCATTCCTTTTGGATGTCGATGCCTATTTGTCTTGAGTGGAATATCTCAAACTACACTTGCCACTTCCAGACTTCTCTGTTCTCTTGTGCACTCTGAAACCTGTCCTGTCTCTATACAGGCTTTTCTGTGTGTCCTTGGCCCACTCTGTGGCAGTCCTCCGCCTCAGAGGCATGTTGACCGCAGCCTGGTGAGGCCTAACACCTTGTGACTGTTCTCAATTGAGTGTACAGCCCACTGCACTTGCTGCTGCTTGCCCTAGATGACGACATGGAACTATGAGAGAATGAATGACTCTGGAGTCGGGGAACTGTCAAATCCTGGATTCTTCAAAGCTGTCTGGGAAATAAGGGGGGCAGTAGATTGAGGGTGATGGCTAGAATTGTGTGCAAATCACTGTGCGCAAATTTGTCAACGAGTGATTACATATGAATGAATGAATGTGCTTGTGTGAGTGAGAGTGAAATTGAATATGTGTTTGCTAGACTTCTTATGGAATACTTGAATCAGGTACAGCGCTTGTGGTTCCTACATCCCCTCATTACAGAGTACCCACTCCAACAGTTACTGCCCACAATCACATTTAGACTGAGCCTCACGCATGCAGTAAATCCCCAACACCCATGTTCAATGTGAGCTAGGCGCACCAAATTTGGAAGCAGCTCCGGTAGACTGGGAGGTTGGAGAAAGAGTTCCTGAGGGCCAATGTATATTTTTTAATTCTTACTTAGACACACAATGCTGCATCACTCTGGGCATCTTTTTAGAGCAGGATACTCTTACACAATACCTTTTTCTCATTGTGTGAGCTTGTGTCACACCTGTTAATTGCCCCTCGCATCTCTCCCTGCTGTGTTACTGTCTTTTTTATTTCTCCTGTGCGCATTTACTGTTGTCTACACTCCACAACCTTTATGCCTTCTTTCCCTTTCTTTCATGCTCTTTTCTCTTCTTTCCCTTTCCCTGTCAATGGACGTCTGTTTACCACCTGCCTCTGTTCCCAGCACTGCCAAGATTATTGTGAGTGTGCATTCCTCGTCTGCTGGCTCTGGTTCCTCTAGTTAAGCATTGGTCTGCTTTATTCTGTAGCTTTCCATTGTTCATGTTATGGTATTCCAACGCATTAACTTTTCCTTCTGCACTGAGCTAGCTCTCTACTCCACACATACCCCTTTACGATTGCTATCTGAAGCGTTCATCTGAGTATAGTGCTTCATCTTTACTTCTCTGTGCTCTGTACTTGGCCACATTTGCCATGTTTCTGTCTTCCCTGTCTTTTCTTGCATGTTCTCGTATTTGCTCGCTTGATCAGTTCATCTTCATTTTCCTCTCCGCCATCTTTCTGACCACTCTCCTCGCTAACTGTTTCCCTTATTCCTGTCCACTCAATTTACTCCTTGCCCCTTCTCTTTGGATGGGGAGTAATCAGAAGAGACTCAACCCGTTACCCATCAACCTGTGTGTTTCTTCCTTCAAGTAAAAGTGTTCTCTTTGTATTTGTCACTCTATATGTTGGGTGTATGTGAGTCAGTGTGTATGGGTTTGTGTATATGTACAGGTGAGCATGGTTGAGTGAGGTGTTGTCTACTTGTTTGCTGGTGTCTGTGAGTTGATTGGAGAAGAACTGGCTCTGCAAACATACACCAGACAGCCACGCAGCCCACAAGAACACCACCCGCAGACACCATCACCTCATCAGAGCCGCCAAAAGGGCCTCATACAAAGAACGCCTAGACAACACCGCACACAATAGCAAAGAGCTCTTCAACATCGTGAAGGAACTCTCCAACCCCAGCTCCAACACCAACGACATCCCACCCTCGCAAGACCTGTGCGACTCGCTGGCCACCTACTTCCACGGCAAGATCGCCGACTTCCACAACAGCTTCAACACCATGGCCACCCCAACATCCACCAAGACCTCCACCCCCTCGACCACCACCGGCACCATCCGCCTGCTCTCCTGGACAAATATCAATGACGACAAAACCTGCAAGATCATGAACACCATCCTCTCATCAACAAACAACTGACTCGCTACCTCAAGGCGAACAGCATTCTGGACCCATTCCAGTCCGGGTTCCACAGCAGCCACAGCACCGAAACCACCTTCATCGCCGCCACCGATGACATCAGGACCCTGCTCGATAATGGAGAAACAGCGACCCTCATCCTCCTGGACCTGTCAGCCGCCTTCGACACTGTCTGCCACGGCACACTACGAACACACCTCCACAATGCCAGGATCCAAGAGAAAGCTCTGGACTGGACCACCTCCTCCCTCTCTGGCAGAACACAGAGCGTCCGCCTCCCCCCTTCCCCTCCGAGGCCACCAAGATCATCTGCGGCGTACCCCAGGGCTCATCCCTCAGCCCAACGCTGTTCAACATCTACATGACACCCCGCACCCTTGTCGCCTGACAGCACGACCTCAACATCATCTCCTACGCTGATGACACCCAGCTGATCCTCTCGCTCACCAAAGACCCCATATGGCCAAAACCAACCTACACAAAGGAATGAAGGCCGTCGCTGAATGGATGAGGAACAGCCGGCTGAAGCTGAACTCGGACAAGACGGAAGTCATCATCCTCGGATCAACCCATTCGGCCTGGGACTCCTCCTGGTGGCCGACCGTATTGGGAACAGCTCCAACACCCACCAACCACGCACGCAACCTTGGGGTCATCCTCGACTTCACCGTATCCATGACTAAGCAGATCAACGCCGTCTCCTCCTCCTGCTTCAATTCTCTCTGCATGCTCTGCAGGATCTACAAGTAGATCCCCATCGGAAAGAGAAGAACGGTCACCCAGGCCCTTGTCAGCAGCAGGTTGGACTACGGAAACACACTCTATGCAGGAGCCTCTGCCAAACTCCTGAGATGGCTGCAACGCATTCAGAAATCCTCCACAAGTATGATCCTCGACATCCCCCACCGCAGCCACATCACACCCCAACTGAGAGACCTGCACTGGCTCCCGTCAACAAGAGGATAATCTTCAAGCTCCTCACCCACGCACACAAAGCACTCCACAACACTGGACCAGTGTCCCTCAACAGATGACTCAGTTTCTACACCCCCACCCGCCAGCTACGCTCTGCCAGCCTTGCCCTCACTGCAGTCCCCCGCATACAAAGAGCGACCTCCGGCGGCAGATCTTTCTCCGACCTCGCCGCAAAGACCTGGAACACCTTCCCTACCCACCTACGGCAGACCCAAGACCTACTGACTTTCAGAAGACTCCTCAAGACCTGGCTCTTCGAACAGTAGCAGCACCCTCCACCCCCAGCGCCTTGAGATCCACACAGGTAAGTAGTGCGCTTTACAAATGATATGATTGAATGATTGATTGATTATGTGCCGATATTTGAAGGCATGAATGTTCAAAGGTGTGTTATGTATGGATGTGGGTGCCAATATATGTGTTGACCTGCATTTGTCTGAATGTATTTTATGTGTGTGTTGAGAGATTCTTGTAGATGTTTTAGTATGCATCTGCTTGTCAACACGGATATGGGTTTTTGTACGTGTATTTCTGTGTGGATAAGTGCCTTCACGCTATGACTTGGTGTGCGTGAATTGTCAAAGAGCAATGCCTACTTCTTTTGACAATGCTTGTCTGATGTTGTGATGCAGTGATGTCTGCGATGACAGATTTAGCAACAGGATTATTTCGGGTACATTCAATCCAAGTCGTCTGACTCCCAGCTGCGCAGTTCTTGCCACCTCTGCGAAGATTTCACAGATTAAAGACTCGGATAGGTATCTAAAATGGTAATTGAAAATGTTTTACTCTGTTCCATCACCTGCATTTCAGGAGACATTTTTCTCTTTATCTGTGAATGCAGTTTGAAGTAAAGTGAGAATTAACTGCGGCACCTAGGCAGTGATTGTAATCTGCTGGAAGTTTGAGAAATGACTAATGCTGATTTTCAATTAGCAAATCGGTTATTTGTGTCTTGCTAATTCATGCAGTGTCCGCAACACGTACTGTTTTATTAATCTGTAATGCTTGTATGACTTAACTCTGCTATATTAGTTTTGTGATGGATGAAGTAAGTGAAACTAAACTAAACATAGTTGTAGGTTGTACTAAAATATGTAAATATGCAATCGTTTCCTGTAGGATCCTGCAGGGCATTATGAAGTAAGCTTAATTGATGTGTCCTTGATCCGTTATGTTATCTAAAGCAAGGTTATCTCTTGAGATTCATACAAGGGGTCACCTGCATGGCCGGTTCTCACAATTCAGCATAGCCCAATGCTTGTTACTAGATTTTCTTAGGGAATAATTCGTAACATGTCATCCAATCATGTTTCTTGTTCTCAGCAATCCAGAAAAGTGTTTGGGTTCCTATTGCATACACGTTTGTTTGACTGCTTGACAGCTCGCTGGTATACTTGCTAGTTCTTAGTTTCGTCGTCATTTGATCATTATCAAATCCGAGCAACGGGTTCTTGCTAGTCAGTCGGCTTCACACAGACCTCACTAAATCCGGCCTGCGCACTGGAAACGCTAGTGCTGCTTTACTGGTACTGGATGTACCCTTCGGGTGATTATTTGTTTCTTTAGTCTACTTAGGAAGGTAGTGATTGATTTCTCGTTACAATTGCATGCTATGAAGACACACGCAATGTACTTACATTAGAGCATTATCTTCTGATAGCAGGGGATTTATGTTCTGTGAGACTTAGTCCTCTCAAATGAATGATTTATCGTATAGGTTTGCTTTTCATTCACCTAGTAAAGGGGTGAGAAGTATGAGGACTCAGTAAGTAAGTGGCATCCGTGGTCTACGGAGACAGAATAGCACAGAGTGGAGAAAGAGAACAACTATATCATATGTCTTACAGTAAGAAAGTGACCATCAAGTCACTCACAGAAGCACACTGACAAAGGCACTGTTAGAAAAGTGACAGCCAGATCTGCTGAAAACAAAATACTACCAGACGCCAGCTGAATATCCCGCAGCTGAATATCCCGCAGATGATAAGTCTTGAGCTGCGGCACATGCCCTGTATAGTCAATGCTGTAAGTGTGATGCTGCTTAGGCAAAAAAGAACGTTGGGCCTCATTTGGATGGCAGACGGGGCGGACAGATTTCTGTCCGTCCGCCATCCATTTAGAATGCCTACAAGACGGTCTCCCCGAATGCTGAATTACTATGCGACTGCCACCACGGCTGTCGAAATGTCTATTTATTGTATTGCGGTGGGTGCTGCGGTCTGCAGCACCCGCCGCAGTACTATGAAATGACATGTTACATATCCCTGCACTACTTTGCAGGCACTATAGGGTCCCTGCCACATGGTGATGGGACATGTAGGGGGGCACCATAGGTTCCCAGGGGACCCTTGTCTGAAGCCCAGGGGGTGAGGGGTGGCCCGCTATGGGCCCCCTAGTCCGATTTCACCTGCCTGGTCACAGCAGGTTAACCGCAGCTGACAGACAGGTGGAAGGGGATATCATTACCCATACGGCGGTGCATGGCAGGCACAGCCACCATTCTGTGGAATGCAGGAAGCCCAATGGGCAGTCAGAATCATTCTGACTGTTGAACCCTCAGTGGTTGATCTATCAGACTGCCACACATCCCCTGCCATCCAAATGTCGCGGGCGGAAAACATGATTGCAAGGTCGGTGGGACCACCACCGATGGGCTGTCAGTGACGACCCCCCCGTCCTCGTAATCGGGCTCTACATTATTTGTGTTGTGTTTCTCATGATGAACTACTGATAGCAGCTACCACTACACTGAATGCAAGCTTTGGCCATGACCGACAGCTATGACCACACCAGGAAGGTGAGTTAAAAAAGCTCAATTCGGCCTCAATAAGTTACACTTTATAGTAAAAATATGGCTATCCTAGCTCCCTCTGCCAGTCACGTTGTGGAGGCTTCATACACAGTCAGAGTGAAATCAGATCAAGTGAAATTAAGATCACCAGTGCTACACTGACAAGGCAAAGTGATCATTCACTTGACCCATTAGACAATATTAAAACTAGTGTTGGATCTAGCCCTGATCTCTTGACTGGGTGAGAGCTTTCTGCTTAATTCAGAGACTCTGTCCCTCACCACCCCTTGTTGTAAATATTTTTGTCCACCCTAAGCGTGGAAGGGTATTCTCAGATGTGAGACCCTTGCTCATTGCACCATCAGGATTCAAGCAAACCGGGCCGAAGACGGCTGTAATGCCAGAAACCGGTCCCCGGGAGCTTGTTTCCTTCCCAGTGTAAGAATTGGCTTTTGTAGTTTGGTTTGCCCTGTTCCCATCATGCACTGGGACAGGAACAGACTAATTTGCATACAGCCAGGTTCTGAAAACTGGGATGGTGCAGTGAGCTAAAAAACGGTGTTGGATCTAGCCCTGATCTCTTGACTGGGTGAGAGCTTTCTGCTTAATTCAGAGACTCTGTCCCTCACCACCCCTTGTTGTAAATATTTTTGTCCACCCTAAGCGTGGAAGGGTATTCTCAGATGTGAGACCCTTGCTCATTGCACCATCAGGATTCAAGCAAACCGGGCCGAAGACGGCTGTAATGCCAGAAACCGGTCCCCGGGAGCTTGTTTCCTTCCCAGTGTAAGAATTGGCTTTTGTAGTTTGGTTTGCCCTGTTCCCATCATGCACTGGGACAGGAACAGACTAATTTGCATACAGCCAGGTTCTGAAAACTGGGATGGTGCAGTGAGCTAAAAAACGGTGTTGGATCTAGCCCTGATCTCTTGACTGGGTGAGAGCTTTCTGCTTAATTCAGAGACTCTGTCCCTCACCACCCCTTGTTGTAAATATTTTTGTCCACCCTAAGCGTGGAAGGGTATTCTCAGATGTGAGACCCTTGCTCATTGCACCATCAGGATTCAAGCAAACCGGGCCGAAGACGGCTGTAATGCCAGAAACCGGTCCCCGGGAGCTTGTTTCCTTCCCAGTGTAAGAATTGGCTTTTGTAGTTTGGTTTGCCCTGTTCCCATCATGCACTGGGACAGGAACAGACTAATTTGCATACAGCCAGGTTCTGAAAACTGGGATGGTGCAGTGAGCTAAAAAACGGTGTTGGATCTAGCCCTGATCTCTTGACTGGGTGAGAGCTTTCTGCTTAATTCAGAGACTCTGTCCCTCACCACCCCTTGTTGTAAACATTTAATAGGAGGATCATCACTAAGGGAATAACAAGATTCAGTGATTCAGTCAGTCGAAAATACATTTATTTACATTATAATACCTTTTAAAGAAGTGCAACACATTATATTTAAAAAGAGACAGAGGGCACACATTCATAAAGTAAGGTACACATTTTCAAAGAAAGTAAAGAGCAACAGAGATCAGCTGCTGAATCTAAAATCTAAAAATTACAGATCAGCTGAAAGATTCACCGCCGATCAACTAGATATCACATCTTATTACCTACTTAAAGGCTTTAAAATAGTACAACCAAAAATACAAATATAGTGCAATTCATCAAAATATTGGTGTTTAGTTTAAAGTGCACAAAATTCTCCTCTTTCCCTGTCATAAATAATACCACATTGGGGATGGAAAGCAAGACATTAACACTGAGCTGAAATGTAAACACCTCTAACCTTAACCATCGGTCTTGCTGCTAATCCGCATAAGGAACAACCAATTAATCACCCAAATAACAGCGTTGGGGAGGGGGGGGGGAAGGGGGGAGTCAACATATGACCAGATAAGGAAAATTAAATAAATAAATAAATAAAACCACTTCCCTTGTGCTTGCTGCATCGCTGAGTCAGCGATGTAGCAAGCGCAAGTTAAGCGGCTTTATTATTTTTTATTTTATTTTTTCCTATCCCGCCGTATGCCAACTTCCCCCCCTTCCAACCCCTCCCCTCCCCACCACCCTATCACTGTTACCTGTCCTGGACGCGGTCTGATAGGAGGTTTCCCTGCCAAGTAATCTCAACTTTTTATTTCACAAAACTGCATGGCTGAGAGTCTCAATTCTTGCTTTGGGAGACTGTACTCCAGAATATCGAGCAGAGGATTGTGGTATCAGAATATGGTGGGCAGAATATCGAGGGACAAAATAGCAAAAGGTAATAGGGAGTAAAGATTTACTATTCTTAACTCCACGTCCGTGTATGTCAGGTCTCATGGGAGGTTTCCTGCTTCTAACTCTATGCTGGCTACCATTTTCCCCCTAAAAACTTACCAACAGTTCCCTCAAGCTGGAGTGCTTGTTGGCACCAATGGAATTCCAAGATGGCTGCCAACATGCACATACTGCGACAGCACACCGCTGTTAGCAGTCTAGTCTTTTAGGTTTCATGACATCTGGTGAAGTGTGCTTCAACATTCCACTGTGCACTTCACTGAAGAAATAATTGGAAGAGCACCTGTTTTCCCCAGCATCCTGAAATTCAGTTAGGGTAGTTGCTATAAAATCGGGGTTAGCTTCATCAGAACTACATTTCCTCGCTAATCAGGTTAGTGTTAAACTATGTTGCTAATATAAAACATTCTGTGAGAAAGTGTCAGAGGTAAATTTCTATTTAAAAAGGAAACAAAGTCAGAATATATTTTCCTTCATTTGGAAACTGGAAATACATTTCAGTAACTGCTTTCCTTAGTCCAGAAGATTAAATAAAAAGCTTTTTGAATCAGCTGTCTTTTATCAGCTGTTCCAGAATCTGTCAGACCCAGGTGTGACCTTTCAACACATTGTGTCTTCTTTGACTGAAACTTGTTCACTCTTCTGAGAATTAATTAAAAGGTGAAGTCAGGGTCAAAAGCCCGGCATATTTCTTTCTCATGCCACTGTTAGTTTTGAAGATAAATAAGGTGAAGGACCAGTTAAAGAACTCCAGTGATGTTCTCCTCAGGTATGGCCAAAATAAATTAACTCTTCAGCAAACATTACAACCAGGCAGAATAAATTGTGCTTCCAGCAAACATTAAAACCGAAGTTCTGAATAAAACAAATGCTTCCTTTTAACATTTAACCTATGTTCTGAAGCATTGTATAAAAACTAATTAAAGACAGAAAACCAGTCACCCTACTCTAGAAACCCCAGTTCAAGGCCCACTCCTGTCTCTTAACAGTGAGTTAATAGAAAGAAAGAGAAACCCAAATAATACGTACATTAGGAATACAGAAATAAATAAAGAAATAGCAGGATCAAGTGCAGATTGTACCTGAGAATGAAAAGGAAAGAGATCTGAGTGCAGACTTCTCATACAACCTAGCAAACAATACATGAGAAGAAGAAGAGAAGTAGGCTTCAGTAAACATTCTGGTAAGATAAGTTATTTATACACCCTAGAAAACCAGTAAGTTAAAAGGCACAGTAAATAAAGGTTTTTACATGTTAATATTGCAGTACTGTAAGAAGAAGACGTAACTGAACAGGCAGAATATTGGAGTAGTCTCTTCTCTATCCCCGAAACCCCCCCCCCCTAGAACTTACCTGCAATGGATTACTAAAAGACCTATCAGGATGGGTTCTGAGAAGGGTATTGGGATCTAGTGTAATTCTGCTCCTGTGTGGTTCAGACAGCAATAAGTATTAGACCCTGACAGTGTACCTTGAAAATATATATATATCTTGTTACCGTACATATAAGCGGAGTTAGATATAAAAAAATCTTAACTTACTTACCTTTCGACATTTTAGGCTCGATATTCTGGTCATCACATTGGGAGTCTCATTTCGATATTCTTGGAGCTTACTGTAAGGGAAACCAAGCAAATGCTGTAGCCGAGTTTAATCTAATTCCAACATAAGAGAGACATAAAGTTTAATCACTGAAAGTCAAAGAATGTGTGAATTGCATTTGTAATTCCCTTACCATATCAGACTATGATATGGGACCACGCTCTCCTGCCTGATTGCCTACATCATCAAGTTAGGGGGAAGATGTAATCTTTGTTTTACAGAACGGCTCTCAACATTTTCCTAAGAGACTTTCTGGTCAGAGGCAAATCATTTTGCATCATTTATTGCTTGAAGCAATAGTTTACTTTTAAAAGCTAATAAAAATGATGCAAAGTAATGCAAAACAGTGCAAAGTAAATATCTAATTAACACTTTGTGCCAGTTTGGATCACTATTTTAGCTTTGCACCAGCACAAAGTGTTGATAAATCTATGCCTAAATCTATGACTTGGCAGTTCGAGCTGGACTGTTCCCATGAGGCACAGGGTCAAGGCTGATTTGCATATGGCCGTGTCTGAACTGAGGTGGTGTGGAGTGCAAAAAACGATGGATTTAGGCCCAGATCTCTGTACTGGGGTGAATGTATGACATTGTTCTGCATTCTGTCCTTCAATGGTTGTTTTTGAATTAGTCACCCTGAGTGGGATTGGTATGCTCAGACGTGAGTCACATGCTCTCCACACCACTGGAGTCAAGCTATCCTGGCTGAAGACGGCTGATTGCCAGAAACCTGTCCTAGGATACTTGATTCCGGGCCAGAAAAGACATGACTTGGCAGTTCGAGCTGGACTGTTCCCATGAGGCACAGGGTCAAGGCTGATTTGCATATGGCCATGTATGAACTGGGGTGGTGTGAAGTGCAAAAAACGATGGATTTAGGCCCAGATCTCTGTACTGGGGTGAATGTATGACATTGTTCTGCATTCTGTCCTTCAATGGTTGTTTTTGAATTTGTCACCCCGAGTGGGATGGGTATGCTCAGACGTGAGTTCCAAGCTCTCCACACCACTGGAGTCAAGCTATCCTGGCCGAAGACGGCTGATAGCCAGAAACCGGTGGTAGGATGCTTGATTCCGGTCTTGGAAAGACATGGCTTGGCAGTTCGGGCTGGACTGTTTCCATGAGGCACATGGTCAAGGCTGATTTGCATATAGCCATGTCTGAACTGGGGTGGTGTGAGTTGCCAAAAAACGATGGATTTATGCCCAGTTCTCTGTACTCGGGTGAATGTATGACATTGTTCTGCATTCTGTCCATCAATTGTTGTTTTTGCATTTGTCACCCCGAGTGGGATGGGTATGCTCAGACGTGAGTCACATGCTCTCCACACCACTGTAGTCAAGCTATCCTGGCTGAAGACGGCTGATAGCCAGAAACCTGTCCTAGGATGCTTGGTTCCGGTCCAGGAAAGACATGGCTTGGCACTTCGGGCTGGGCTGTTCCCATGAGGCACAGGGTCAAGGCTGGTTTGCATATGGCCATGTCTGAACTGGGATGGTGTGGAGTGCAAAAATACGATGGATTTCGGCCCAGATCTCTGTACTGGGGTGAATGTATGACATTGTTCTGCATTCTGTCCATATATTGTTGTTTTTGCATTTGTCCCCCCGAGTGGGATGGGTATGCTCAGACGTGAGTCCCAAGCTCTCCACACCACTGGAGTCAAGCTATTCTGGCTGAAGAGGGCTGATAGCCAGAAATGGGTCCTAGGATGCTTGATTCAGGTCCAGGAAAAACATGGCTTGGCAGTTCGGGCTGGACTGTTCCCATGAGGCACAGGCTCAAGACTGATTTGCATATGGCCATGTCTGAACTGTGGTGGTGTGGAGTGCAAAAAAACAATGGATTTAGGCCCAGATCTCTGTACTGGGGTGAATGTATGACATTGTTATGCATTCTGTCCTTCAATTGTTTTTTGCATTTGTTACCCCGAGTGGGATGGGAATGCTGAGACGTGAGTCCCAAGCTCTTCACACCACTGGAGTCAAGCTATCCTGGCTGAAGATGGCTGATAGCCAGAAACCGGTCCTAGGATGCTTGATTCCGGTCCAGGAAAGACATGGTTTGGCAGTTCGGGCTGGACTGTTCCCATGAGGCACAGGGTCAAGGCTGATTTGCATATGGCCATGTCTGAACTGGGGTGGTGTGGAGTGCAAAAAAACGATGGATTTAGGGCCAGATCTCTGTACTGGGGTGAATGTATGACATTGTTCTGCATTCTGTCTATCAATTGTTGTTTTTGCAGGACTCATCCAAGCAGCAGATTTTCTTGCTTGGCAACTTAACATTGGCGAGCTGCACATAAGAAAACTCTACCATGCAGCAGTTGGCAGAGTTTAACCAGAACTCCTTCCTCCAGGCAGAGCAAGGCAAGGGCAAAACTAAGCAAACTCCGCCAGCGGAGGGAAGTTTACCACTCAAACCTAGTTTTAAGGTGAACCAGGGGAGTTCTCTCTTCTAAGTCTAAGAGGCATTTTTTGACATGTTAGAGGAGTAAGTGATTTTATTTGTGCATTACCTTTTTTTGTGAGAAGTTCTGTGCTGGTAGGAGGAAGCATAGTCTCAATATCCTTTTATTACTTTCACAAACGAAAGGGATCTTCTTTGTGAAGGGAATGCTTCCACCTTTAAGAAGCTCATTGCCCTAAAGTATAGTTTGATATATAGAACAGTCCCATGTTTTTTCTACATGTGACAATATACCTTCATATTGATTTGTTTTTTGTAGCATTAGAATCCTTACCACAACTTAACAGCTTGCCTGTACTTTTATTGTTTTTTTTAATCACATTGAACCTTTGACAATCCAGGAGAAAATGGGGACCTTTAGCCTGTCCTACCAATATATTTGACTGTACCGGCTGTGCTGAAGGTTCTCAATCATTCTCACAGAAATTAACTTATTTGGCAGGGAACCAAGATGACATATGGAAGTCTCTGATGCGAGCTCTTCCAGGAGAGGATCACAACTGCGGGGCTCCTAGGGCATCCGTCCAGGAGCCCTTTTCCAACAATTGAAAAAGCTTTTATGAAAAAGCAATTTTTATCATAACCTCAAACCCATTTACTTTTCAGGAAAAGAGTTGCATTGAAAAAAGTACTTTATTTCAATGCGTTCACAGATATGGTGGTGTGCTGACCAAAGCAGGCTCCCAACCCTGTGTTCGCGCCCAATTGGAGTGAGGCACAATTGATATCTTTACCTCATTAATGATGATTAGGCATGTCGATTTGCCACCCATTCTGAATGGTGATTTTTCTAACCGACTAAATAGTACATGGGTCACTCCACAAAATCAGACCTGATTCACAAAAAGTTGGTGCGCAATTAGTGAGCACTCTTTGTGAATAGATTTTTTGTACATCTGATCTGATATTGGGCACGCTATTGGATTTGATTGAAAGTGTTTGCATTGTCATGATGATTAGGTGTTAACGATTGCCAGGTAATGCATTAGAAGCAGGATAGGCATAGATCTGAAAAGGCAGGATGTTAGATGTAGCCACATAAAGGCTTGTGGGAGGGTGGCATTGTGAACAAGGGGGATAGAGAGAGGTGCATGAGAAGGAGAAAAAGCAGGAGGATTGGAGGTAGAATGTGAATGTAAATGTAAATGTAAATGCAAATGTAAATGTAAATGAGGTAGGAAAGAAGTAGCTGCAAAAGAACTATTTGACATAGGGATATGTGGAGAAATAGAGCATCTGATGGATGGCTGAATTGATGGATGGAGTGAATCATGTTTGGAGTGATTATTATAGGAACGGGCTGATAGAGGGAAGGAGTGATGTAGAGAAGGTAGGACTGATAGAGTAAGGCTGATGAATGGTAGATGGGACTGAATGAGTGAGAGGGAGTAAGTGATTTACAGTGCAAGCCACGATTGAGGAAGTGCAGTATGGCTTGACAGAGGGAGGTGAAATTGAGTAGAGGCGGGAAGCCAACAGGTGTGGTTGATGGAAGGAATTTGATGTAATAGGGAGAAATAGTGAGTGAAGGATGGAGTGGATGACAGTGAGTTACTCTTGGAAGATTGTGGAACATAGATATAGAGGCAGTGTAGAGTTGTTGTTCCTTTGCAAAGTACAGGCACACGACTGGTAAACAAATCTTCATTCCTGAGGGTGTCGTAGGGGCAATACAACAGTTTGATGTTGGCTGCACAGGAAGTGCAAGCACCAGATGTAATAACGGGGGTTGTCTGCAGTGCCCAATATTTTCCGGTGGGTACTTATGCATGCAGAGCACCAGCTATTCTTGTGAGGATGCACCGTTATCCTTGACATATGACATTGGTGGTCATATGATCAGAGTATCTAGGGGGATATTATCAACAGGAGGCGATATTTATCGCTAATCTGATTTAGTGCGAGTTTTTTTATCGCAGCGCATCGCCAGAATCTATCGCCGCGTTAGCGACGTATTATCAAAACGTCGCTAGCCGGCGATATTTTCCATCCCAGGCCAAAAGAGGAGGCGATAGATTTAGCGTGACGTCGCTAAAGCAACGCAGGCTAGCGTGAAAAAAAAGACGTTGGGCCAATCAGCGATAAATATCGCCAGCCAATAGGCCCCAGGCTCTCATTTAGCATGTTAGTGACCAGAAAAACGACTGCTAAGCCGGAAAAAATTGACAGCACTATGCAGAACCCTGTAGAAGATGGTGAGCAACCTTGGACAAGTGCAGAGGCCAGAAACAACACCCAGGAAGGCCAGGCAGAGACCCAAGGAAAGGCCAAGAGGAAGAGGAACCCCAAGTGTAGTCCTATGGAGAACCAGGTCCTGGTTGAAGAGGTGACGCAACACCAACAGGAACTCTTTGTGAGTTCCACCGTCACCTTGGCAAGGAAAAAGGAGATATGGCAGGACATCATGTCCAAAGTCAACACCGTGGGGGAGAGGAGGAGGACAGTGGATGAGTGCAAGAAGCGGTGGCACGATACCAAGAGCAAGACAAAGAGCAACCAAAGGGCAGCGAGGGAGACTGGAGGCGGCGGACCAGCTCCACAGGAGGAGCTGGATGTTCTGGAGGAGCAGATGTCCTGCGCCATCAGCGAGGAGACTGTTGTTGGAGTCGCAGGCCAGGATAGTGCTGAATTGGAACGCCCACAACAACATCAGGGTGAGCATCAACTAGGGACGGGGCAAGGGGGTGGATGGGCACAGTGGCACCCATGTACTATGAAAGTAATTGTATTGCATACCCTCATGTACTGTCCAACAAGTCCTGGATACCCCTGTGCATGCTGGCATAGGGACATATCACCATTCACAAACCGCAACTCACACAACACAAAGGGCCAAAGTAACCGGAATGTCACCACTGTAATTGATGCATTAGAGGCAGGAAACAGCTCACAAAGCACTGAAGAGGGGCATGCTAATATGATTAATTGAATGTAAATAGTAGGACAGGGGCCAGAAGCACATTTGCCATTTGAATCCAATAGTGCATATCAGCAAGCACCGTTGTGCCACTGAAGCAGCATTACCCTCCTGAAAAAGCAACTACAATGTTGGCGACACATTTCATATTATGGCCCATTGTGGCAGCCAGACTGAACATTAAATGTGCACCGAAAACCTCGGCAAACATTGTTCAATCACAATGCCAGAGCACCCCACATGTGCATCTGAAAAACACACAGTGGCACAACAACGTGACATGTGGAAAAGTAACCAAATGGCCCCCTTGCCACATCCCCATGCACATCAAATTGACTGCACAAATACACATGTCACTTGGATGCCACATTGCGGATGTGCAGGAAATTTCCATGCCCTGTCGCACAATCAGCCATGCCTCCACCAACATCACCATACCTGCAGCATTGCCTTCATGTGTCTGAGTATGGTACAAGCTTGTGCAAGCATTGCCACCCTGACACATACGCACTTGCCTGCAGACTACTCAAGCACATGTGCACAATGTCACCTGTGTGCCAATGTCCGAGCCAGCATGCCTAATTGTGCACACGAACATCAACATACACAGTGCATCCATAATGTGCTGTCAGAGTTGCAAGTGTATGTATGCACACACATCCAATGTGTGTGGTGATTATCAAAATCAAAAATTAAGACAACACCTGCAAACTCAGGTAATGTGCCTCCTAGCCGATCCATAAGATGTGGGGACATTACCCAGATTGGTGACAAAATCATCACTGCCTTGCGGGGGGACAAGCTCCTCGCTGGTTGTGGGGGGAAGTGCCCACTTGCTAGTTGTGGCTGTAACTGTCCCCTCGCCGGTCGTGGGTTGAACAGGCTCCTGGCTGCTTATGGGTGGGACTGTCCCCTGGCTGGTTGTGTGGTCAACAGGCACCTGGCTGGTTGGGGGGGGGCAGGCACCTGGCTGCTTGGGGGAAAGACTGTCCCCTGGCTGGTTGGGGGGGAATTGTCATGTGGGCGGGTGTTGCCAGCGCTTGCACAAAAGAGATTGCTCCCACACTGGCATTAGCGGTGGAGGGGGTGTGCTTTGTGGTGACCCCAACAGCCTCTGGCATAAAGCTCCATCTCCCTGACTTCTTCTCCGACAGGTACTTCCTTGCCATGTCCCGGTATCCCTTCTTCACACACCTGACATGGTGCCACCTTTCCCTTGCCACCTGGAAGGCATGCACCTGCGCTGGAGTCATGTTGTCTGTAAAAAATGGTAAATGTCAATTTCCAGCCAATCCCACTATGTCACAGTCCAAAATGAAATTAATGTTCTAACTCCAATACAACATGGAAGGCAACACACAAGCCTAAATATGTAAAGTCACAAAGTGACCTGTCCACATGAATGTCAAGGCATGATTCGGTCACTACAGGCTATGGATAGTGACATGACCGTGCATGGCAGGGGACATGTACAGACAAATCTAAATGCTAATGACAGGGTCAGAACATGGCACCATTGTGCATCCTGAGTTTGTGAAACATGTACAATTCACTTGAGTAGGGAGGCATTACCCCTCTATGGCCAGCACCACCCTCATCTGATCCTGTGACACACTGCTGCTACTCCTGTACAATGCACATGTGCAGCCATGTGTGTCTACCAGCAACTGGGTACATTCATTTAGTCATTGCCAAGCCTAGCACTCTTTTACATGAGTGCTAGTGTGGCTCTGTTCAGGTGTGAATGTCAACCTATTATTAGCTTAGCCTACATGCACAGGAACAAGCCTGGGACACCCCTACTAACAAATATATATTGGCTGCATCACGCATAACACATGAAACAAGTTTGTTGTATGAACGCAGACTTTACCACTAAGGGCATTAACTCACTCAACCATCATTATACAATGTCTGCCTTTTTGACCCTGCAAGGGGCAGACATCATGTAACCCTTTATCCCACTCATTGGTGTCTTATAACCCCTAATTTCAATATCTAGTGGATAACAACACAGTTGCGTTCACAACGCAAACAGGTACAATGGATTATACATAGTAACGGCACCCTGGGGTCATGAGGTTATAGTATTGCCAATGCCAAATTCCTACTCACATAGTGTTTGAGAGGACGCATAGCCAAATCAATGGGGGATCAGAAGATGCAGAGTGAAAGCATGCTCATTAAATGCTTGTTGTGTGATGTCACCAATTGTGACAGAGGAGTTTGTAAACATGATCCAGAGACAAGCATGGTATGTCTCCAGACACAGCCTGAGCACAACACTGCAGTGCACTAATATGCAACATCAATTGATATACACATCCATTTAATGTGTGTGTAATATTACTTTTCTACTTTTCCCTATGAGCTACACACTGGCACTACTGTGGAGCAGCAATGCAGCATATCTTCTGATTTCACTCTGCTAACATGTTTGCGCTTACATGGCGTGAACCACACTGCATCCTGGTGCACAACGCAATATCCACTGCACGCACATTAGACGAAACACACAGCAGGGAATAGTGCCTTATTGACTATGCAGTGCTACTCACCATGTGTTAAAATAAAGGAGTGTATTGCCTGCATAAGTTTTGGAACAATGACTAGTTTGCTTCAATCGGTGCTATATATCATGCACAGGAATTGAAAGCTATAACAATGTTCCTGTTTCACCAGTCCACGGTGAAAAGAAGATCAGGTAAGGACCTCTTAGTGTGACTTTTCCTTTTAAATCAGGCAAAAAGAAGCAGCAACGATATTATCCAGTGAAAAATAAGTATTTATTCCACACAGATGAAATAAAAATACATGTGTCGTCCATGACGCGTTTCACTCCTGAAAGGAGCTTGTTCAGCTGTATCACTGTATCTTGATGGACAAACTCACAACTGAGAATGATATGCCTTGGGCTACATCCAACTACCAATTCTCAGACAAATCAGATTCCCAAAATACATCTTCACATTGTGGCAGAGTGCCATGCGGTACACACCCATAATGCCAAACAACCACGTGTACCATTCGGTACTGACATTCATGACACCACAACATGGCAATTTTCAATGCCAATACTCAACAGTGGCGTGTGGGTCCCGGAATCGATTAACGTCACCCTGTGTGATGGGTTGATGGCCATCTGTGAGTGAACAAATGTAAATATGTGTCATTACCAGGCATCAAGAAACATGACATTGCCATTAAGAAAAACATTACAGTCACAGGAAAAACAACATCACTGTGGAGGTGAATGACATGTTGTCCACATGACCCTGTTAACTTTGACTGCCATGCACATATGGCCTGTGAATGCAGTGGTAGTGATGGAGCAAGGATTTGCACGTTAAGCGACTTGCTTGTATCAAGAACCTCAAATAATGTTAATAAACTGACTCAACATGTTCATGTTACTAATATTGCACATTTTTACACTACACGGGGTGTCCCAGTAAAGCTCGCCTATGTGTTTACTAAACCTAATCCGCTTGCCATTAAAATGGCTGCTGCTACGCGGGAATTTAGTCTGCGCATGCGTCGGTCATACCCATGTGACGTGACGTACTCGCAGTTCTGGTGGGCATTTTGTTGCTCATGCGCAATATAGCTGACATGGCCGCTTTGTGTTCTCACATGCTCTGAGTTCGCATTGCCGCTTTCGCAAAGCTGTTTGTTCTGCACTTACCCTAATGCAATAGTTGTTATAAAGTAAGGGATATAGTTTTGCCATTCATGGTATACAGTGTAATCACTTGTTCTGTATTTCTAAATTGTTTTTGCTTGCTTTTCATGTATCGTATTCTTTGGACCTGGGAGGTGCTTACTTCCCCATCTTGGAAAGCCTGTCTGGTACCAGTCACGTGATAGGGGAAAAGAAAACCATGCAGCAGTGGATCCCAGCCAGCTGGCAGCCACCGCCAAGATTCTCCTGGGAACCTGAACTCCAACCTAACGGAAGAAACTGAACTGCACTGAAATTTTCACAAATGTACCTGATTAATGTATTCTCCATTGTTAGGAGAGAATCATATGTCATGGGAAGCTCAAAACTAGGGGGTGGGTACGAAAATTGAATAGTAAGCCTGAGAAAGTCTAAAATTTAGGTGGTGTGATTTCTAACCCTGGGCGGAGTTCGCGGAGTGGGGCTTCGCGGAGCTACGCGAAGTGGGCGAGAAACTACGCCCACCTCCGCACTCCGCGTAGCCCCACTCCGCAAACACCACTGGCCGCCAGCCCCGCCACCCGCCTCCCTCCCGCCCTCCCTAAATACTTTGAAATAAAAGAATCAAATAATTTAAAAAGCACTTACCTTGCCGCCGCTGCCCGCCGCGTCCCCGGGGCTCGTTATCTTCCGTCTTCTATACTAATGCGCATGCGCGGGCGGCCGCGCATGCGCATTTTCTCGTGAAAATGCGCATGCGCGGCCGCCCGCGCATGCGCATTAGTAACGCGGACGGAAGACGGAAGATAGTGAGCCACGGGGACGCGGCGGGCAGCGGCGGCAAGGTAAGTGCTTTTTAAATTATTTTGTTCCTTTATTTCAAAGTATTTAGGGAGGGCGGGAGGGAGGCGGGTGGCGGCCAGCTACGCTCCGTCTGCGGAGCGTGCGGAGTGCCGCCTGGCTCCGCCAGCTCTGCAAAATGCGGAGTAGGCGGCACTACGCACACTCCGCAGACGGAGCGTAGCTGGCCGCCCACCCCTAGATGATTTCCTAACCTCCTCCTTTATCCAATCAAAATTGTGGATCCTTACAGTTGCAAAATTAGGGGGTGGTACACTGACCCCAAATACAGTATAACTAACGTAGGTTTAGCTAGAGAAATTGTCCGACTTGTCTGAATAGCTGACCTGTCACTGACCCAATGCACTCTATAGGTGATTGAACTCAGAGAGCTGCAAAGCACTCTGTTGGGAGGTTCGAGAAACCCATTCGGGGTTTATGCTGACTTAAAGTGCTGGCGAAGCACTTTGCTGGGAGGTTCGAGAACCCAATCGGGGTTATTGGTAGATTCCTTGCAGAGAGGGAGTAGCGCAGGCGTTGCATTCGAAGCTGCGGGTGTTGGTCATACCCTTTGGTGGACCCGGTCCTGATCCAAATTCTGGGGTTATCCTGTTTTGATTGTCCATGAGCTGTACCTGCTCGCCTACTGGCATCTAAGTGCTTGAGGGTCCTTTCCCGTCTTTTTCCAACTGACCCGTGGCCAGGGTTGGTCTTCACTCTATCCTAGGTAAATATAAAGTCTGTGTGGGTGATTATTGATCGATATGTACATTTCTAACTCTCGAATAATTTCAAAGCATAATTGCATATGTTCCTTTTTCTCCCATGTCCCTTTACAAATTGAGATTTCCATGCATTATTTGTCTATTAGCATGTTCCACTTTTCTACCTACCTTTAGTCAAATGCTAACTCGTTATTTTATAGTTATGTTCCATTCTTACCCTCCCTATAGAGACTAAGCACATCTGGATAATCAAGTTGCACAAGTTTCATTTCCTTTGAACAGTTAGTGAATTTCGAAAGTCTACTTTGATTTAGCATGTTCCTTTTCTTTACCCGCCTTAAGTGAAATTGGGAAAGACTGTTGATCTAAAATAGCATGTTCCTTATTTTCTCCTTCCCTTTATTATCCGATTTCTAAATGATTAGTATTCTCTGCCTTATCCATAGCTATACAAAATTTCTAATTCTAGTTATAGATAGTCTTATCTGTGTAAATCTTTGGCTCATGACATATGATGATGATGATGATTAGATAAAGGTTTTCAAAACTTCCTGAGTCTGTGGTTATTATAAAGAGTGCAAACATTTATTAAATTTATATTGTATTTGTGATGACTGCTTATCTTTACAGCTAGCTCCTTGATCCATTGTGATCTTAGGTACCTGTGACGAGGATTGGTAAGTCAGGTACATTGGAAATAAATAGAAAGGAACTGGGTTACTGGTAGTAGAGTGTAGGTTACCCGATTAATTAAAAGTGTAATTAAATTAAATTATGGGCCCAAGTGTGCATATTTGGTAATAAAAATAGTCAGGTGACCTGCGCGCTCTATCAGTAATTTTCTGGTAGCAGAGCTATGGTTAAGTACTAGTTAAGATAGGTAGGTAGGTTAATTGCTGATAACTGTGTAAAATATAATTGCTGCTAAAATTTTATTGCTGCTAACAGTATCGATCGATCAAATGAAAAATTGCTTTGAAATGGTATGAAATGTTTTTTAAATATTTTTGGTGAAATGCTGTTATATTGATCGATGTATTAACACAACTCGTTAGTGATTGTTATATTTTTGTCTGGAATCCCCGGGAACAGAATAGCGGGTGGTGAGGAGAATCCACCTCGCAGTCAGGTCAGTTGCTCGAGGAAAATTAGTGCATGGTTACGCAGAACTGGAAGCACTTATTAGGGTTTTCTGTATGAATAATTGAATGAATGATAGCAACAAGTTCGCTAGCGGACTTCTATTGTGATATAACATAGTAAGGGTCACACGGAAGGAGTAGTAGGTTCATCAGGGCTTGAGTGGTAGCAAAAGGGTTCAGTAGTGAAACTTTAGACTTAGTATATATCCCGAAAAGAAGTGGATGAGTCGAAGAAGTAGCAGGTTCTCTAATGCTTGTGTGAAGGATAGGCAGAAGGGATCTATCCGCAGTATATGAAAAATAGACAGAAGAGGTTTACTTGCAGTGAAACAAATCTTTCCTTTCTAGACACTCGAGTACAGTGGTGAATGTTTTATGTTGTCAATTAAATAAAGCACTTGCACTTTAAGAAAAGAAATTGAGTTTCCGTTACCTTGTGAAGGAGGGAGTCAGTCGTGGAGCTGCACTGATGTCACTCTGTGCCGCGCTGGTATTGGTCAAAATAGCGGGTGTGTAGCGGAGCTAGTATTGTAAAGGAGGGGTGAGCGCAGGAGCATGAGAACTTGTCTCACGGAGAGGCCACACACCCATTGGTTGAAATTATTTGCAACCACAGAATTGATTGGTTGTTGAAAATTGAAAGACGCGCTAGCATTTTAAGAATATACTAAACAGAAGTACGTATTTTTACACGATTTAAGTCTTTGTGAAGTATATGTGGTATCCGACTCATCCCGAGACTCGACCTGATCCAAGATATCAAGGTTTTGTGAGAGATCAGTGGAAAGGCCGTAGACTAAATGCTATGTATGGAAGCAAGAGAAAATTGACTCTTGTAGACAAAGTTAAAAATTATTTCAAGAAAGACAAGCCGATTAAGACTAGAGAAGGAGTTATTATTCCACCACCAAACACTCCTGCTTCATTTATGATGTTTGACAGAGGGTATCATGCTTGTGTATGGTTGGAAAATTCGGTGGAATACACTAAAGATGATGGAATTTTAGCATTTCCCTTAGAAGGTACCTTTAATGGTAGGATTTTGTTTAATTTGAGGACTCGAATGAATGATTTACATCCCAGACCCAGACTAACGCAATATGAGGCCTTGGAAGAATGGGAAATAGAGGCTTTTGAGTGAGACAGACCTAGAATTGACAAAGGATTAGAAAAATTGTATCTGAAAGTACAGAAAGAGTCCCGAGAGAAAAAAATGAAACAGTGGAGACAGAAAATGATAGTGGAAGGACTTTACCCAGTACTAACCGTAGAGGAGCCTATGGGAGGTAAAAGGACTGAGAAAACTAGACATTTGATGACTACTGGTGATTCTGAGGATGAATACTTGGAGGATTTATTAATGAAAAATCCCCCACCATATAGTGAAGAAACAAGGATAGTAATCCCAAAAAATCTATTCTTTAGGCCTCCCTGTAATGAGGGGTCGAGCACGTCTCATCTGACTGTTCCATATTATAGGCCTTCCTGTAATGAGGGACCAAGTATGGCAAATCCAAATGCATCAAATCTTTACCCTCCCTTGATCCCACAGATATTACATGAAACCACCATGGAAAAGGTATTACAGGATCGAGAGAGAGAGGCTTTAATTAAACAGAGAACTGAACTTATCCAGAAAATTTCCTAGTTAAATACAAGTCCTAAAGCTCTAACAATTCCAGTAACTATTGGCCCAGTTGTTCCTCTCTACGAGGATAAACAGGCTAGTCTAAAAAACTCCAGTTGTAACTCCATCTGTAGTGCAGCCAAGAAAAGAGCCCTTAATAGTTGATGATCAGGCAAGTGAATGCGAATCTGTAATTTCCCTGATGGATTTACCCATAAGGGAACCAGAAGGCAATTCACAGAGAAAGAATATTCATATTGGTGCAAGAGAAGTCCAGATTGAGTCCTCGTCTGGTTCTAGAAGTGCCACAGTAGCGACTCCTGAAGAAATAGATCGATGGACCAGAGAACTAGAGAAAATAAATCCTCAGCCAAAACCAATAGATATTTACAAATTAAGAGTAGAATTGGAAGAACTGATGGCTGGGAACGTAGGATTGGACAGGCTGAACACCCTTAGTGAGGAAGAATTACTATTAATTTGCAAAAGTATTACTCGAAACACTAGAGTGTTCCATGAAAAATTAATGGACACAGCAGCTAGCATGGGAATAGACTTTAGCAGATCTAAAGTATTGCAAAAACCCTACAGAGCAGAATTTTCTGACAAAGATTTAGAAAACATGAATGTATCAGGAAAAAAGGTGCAGATAAGAGAATTACTAACCTGTTACAGAAATGGGGAGACATAGAAAAATGGAAAGCCAGGTGGGCAAAGAAAAAAGAAGATAGTAGATCCAAACAAATGACTTCTGAATATGTCTTAAAAGAAGCTGACCAGGCAGAGAAATGTTATCCTATGAGAGAAGTACCAGGTGGAGGATATGTACATGTGCCATGGTTCATACAAGTTATTGTGTCATTCACAAATGATTTCCCAAAAGTACGAGAGAAACATGTAGAGTTGTGAGCTTCTGGTCGGATTATCGAATAAACTCACGGACACAGGGGATCTGGGTAACAAGGGTTTTATTGTTTTATATTGCCGTCTCTTCTGCACAGGCACTCTGTAGAAAGGGAGCGGGTTCTCGGCGTCCTCTGCCGCTTGTTTAGCAGTTCCCAGCCGCCGTGATTCCCGGTGCCTCCTGGGTGTTGTAGGCCTTGCGTCTGCCGTCTCGACTCCCGTCCGGAACGCCGCCCCAGAAGGAAAGAAACCTATATTTAGACACAGGATACTGATGGTTGTTTAGGGTAGGGAAGTGAGGGAACACACGTGCTCAAAAAAGGTTACGGTGCCGATAAGGTGAAGGGTGGGGATTTGGTGCCCAGATGGTCGGGTGTATCGTCTCACAGTGGCTTGCCCCACTTACACCCTGCCCACCCCGTGAACCGTGACTGTACCTGCTCTAGCCACACTTCATGGGAAGTGTGGCTGGGCGATGCGCCTCCCCGTTGGCCTCCCGACTTGTCGCGGTCGTCTCGGTTCTCTCGCCCCTCTGCTCCACAGGTCGGTGATCCGATGTCTTCCTCGTCTCTTGCCTTCGTCCTACTCCGCTGCTCTCCTGCCTCCTCCAGCCGATGTTCCTCGCTTCTCTCCTCTCCCGTCCTCCTCCACTGCTCTCCCGCCTCCTCCAGCCGATGTTCCTCGCTTCTCTCCTCTCCCGTCCTCCTCCACTGCTCACCCGCCTCCTCCTCACTCGCAATCTTCTTTGGTTCTCCGTCCTCCGGACTCCACACTGCTTCCTCCTCACGCCACCACTCTCCACTCCCTCCGGGTGTAACACACACCTGAGTCTGCTTTGGGCGTTGCTTTACCTCCGGTAGGTGGGCGGGTTCAGGATCCAGCTCCGCCCAATTAAAGAAACATGGCTCCTCAGGGTCCAGTGTAGGGTTGAACCAGTCGTCAGCCGTCTTCCATGTGTCGGTGTGCTGTGCAAAGAGAGGGGACACAGGTAAAGGTAAGCCTGGAGGGCCCGAGTCCGGGTCCTCCTCGTCACAAGAGTGGTATAGACAAGTTGAGAGATTTGTTAAAGTTCAAAAATGCCTCCTGAAAGATCTAGATAGGTTTTTTGACATTGTAGTTCACGTAGATTTATGGACAGAATGTAAACTTGCTGTTGATAGGCCAAGTGAAGAATACGCCAGAGACCCAAAGACAGGAGCTCCCTCAGGAGAGGTGATGAGGAAATACAACCAGGTAATGCTGTACTTGAAAGGAAAGGTCCCTGCAAAAGAAACTGATTGGAGACAAATAGATAGAACTACCCAGACTCGAGATGAAACTGTGCATTCATACTATGAGCAACTGTTAAAGGTATTCAAAACATACAGTGGATTAGACAATATTGAAATGAAGGATATGACCCACTTCATTTATTGATTTGTGTTAGGATTAAGACCTGAAATTTCCCAATGGATTAAAGACAATAAGATCTGTTGGCAAGCTAAACCTATAGATGAGGTCCTGAAATACGCAAAGTATTGTGAAGATGAGCTAGAAAATAAGAAAAAGGAGTTAAAAGAAAAAGTCATGTGGGCACAAGTAAAATTAGCAGAGCACCAAGAACAGCAGTTAAGTAAAATGACAAATACTCAGAATCAGAACCCTGGGGGTGGAGGAAAACCAAGACTAAAAATGAGCAGAGAGGAGGCCAGGAAAAAGTTCCCCTGCCTGGGTGCGGAAAGATGGGGCACTGGAGGGACGAGTGTAAGGCTGTGCAGATCGATAATGTGCAAATTAATGATTTAAATCCGCAGGCGCAGAATGAGGGACCACGGAAGACACAGCAACAGGTAAAACAGAATCAGTTGCCTCGTGCACCTAGGCCGAACTATAGGAGCAAAGCACAACATGGTGAGGAAGCAGAGGTTTGGGAAGGAAGGGAGGATAGAAATGCAGCAACTTCGCAATTTCTGTTGAATGATACATTCCTCTGTGACAAACCTTTCTGACGGTGCCTGAGGAGGGAGGACGAGGAGTGCGTGCTTGGCGCCTCCTTGCCGGTGGACCAGTCAGGGCCATACATTGAAGGAAAGGTTGAAGGAAATGACGTCACCTTTCTGTTGGACACTGGTGCTACCTGTTCTACTGTGAGAACAGCAGACGTTCCAAACCTACCCCTCTCAGTAGAAGCGATCCAAGTAGTGGGTGTTTCTAATAAATTAATTAGTACCCCAGTTACAGAACCCATGGAAATTAAAATAGGGAATTTCAAAGAGATGCATAGATTCGTTGTTTGCGATTCAAGTCCTGTGAACCTACTAGTTCGAGATTTGCTGTGTAAAATGAACTGCACCATCTTTGCACACCAAATGGCGTTGAAATGCAGACCCCAGATGAAGACGGAATTTACAAATTAATGCTGATAAGACCTGACTCAGTAATTAAAAGACTGACAATACAAGACTTACCTGATGAGCTCCAACAGACAGTGAAACCAGAAGTATGGGATTTCACTGGGAAAGATGTAGGATTAAAGGCAAATGTTGACCCAATTAAAATTTCCATACAAGAAGATGCAGTTTACCCAAATACTAAACAGTATAAAATGAGTGCAGAAGTGAAAGCAGGGGTTGCTATTGAAATAAAAAGATTGTTGGAAGCAGACATCATACAGGAGGTATTAAGCAGTCCTTGTAATTCGCCCATAATTGGAATAAAGTAACTGCGTGGTAAGTACAGGGTAGCACAGGACCTGGGCAAGGTAAATAAGATTGTTGTTCCTTGCTGTCCTATCGTGCCGAACCCTGCAGTGATTTTATACCAAATACCTTGGAATGCTGGATGGTTTACTGTCATCGACCTATGCCATGCATTCTTTTCAATTCCATTGCATCCAGACAGCAAATTTGTTTTCTCATTTGAATTCGACAGTCATGTTTACGTCTGGAATCGTGTCCCTCAGGGGTACACGGAGAGTCCTTCGATTTTCAATCAAATTCTGAAAAAATGCCTTGAATCCTTGGTATTGCCTAGAGAATCAGTCCTGGTGCAGTACATAGACGACCTTTTGGTGGCGTCTAAAAGCAGGAAGGAGTGTGTCGTTGACACCATTGCCTTACTGAACCATTTAGGTGAAGGGGGACATAAAGTGTCACCAGACAAACTATAGTTCTGTACCTCTTCAGTGAAATATCTGGGGCACCAGATAGAGAAAGGTATTAGAAAAGTTACCACAGAAAGAATTAGGATAATTCGAAACATGCATCTGCCCATACTCAGAAAGAAATCAGAATGTTTCTTGGAGTTGTAGAATACTGTAGGCAGTGGATTGTGGGATTTGCAGTCTTAGCAAGACCATTGATAAAAATGACAAAGAAAGGAGCAAAAGACCCAGTGGAGTGGGATGATGAAAGCATGACATCTTTTATGAAATTACGAGAATGTCTGTGTACAGCTCCCACATTAGGAATGCCTGATTACTCAAAAGAGTTTGCATTGTTTTGTGACACACAAGACAATTGTGCTCTTTCAGTCCTGACCCAAAGTCATAGTTTAACCAGACGACCTGTAGCGTATTTTTCCTCTACTTTGGATCCAGTGGCTGCTGGATTACCAGGATGTCTGAAAGCAGTAGCTGCAACTTGCATGAGTCTTGAACAAAGTGAGTCTATCATTATGGGACATCCTGTAACTGTGTATGTTCCACATGCAGTTGTAATTTTGTTGACCAGAACCAAAACTCAGTACCTCACACCTAGTCGGCTGACTAAGTATGAGAGAATTCTTGTAGGTGCAGGAAATGTAACCATTGCCCGATGTAATATCTTGAATCCAGACACTCTCCTACCAAACTCACTCACAGCAGGAGTGAGGGGAGAAGTTGAGCATGACTGCCTAGACCTGACCGAGTTCAGCACAAAACCACGCCCTGACATAAGAGAAGTGCCCCTAACTGATGAAGATTACGAGCTGTTTGTAGATGGCTCATACCTGAGACATGAGGATGGAGGCTTAAGTGCTGCTTATGCGGTGTGCACTTTAGGAGGACCCGTGATAGCATCCTATTTGTATGGAGTCAAGTCTGCACAAGTAGCCAAATTGGTTGCATTGGCAAAGGCCTGTAAATTTGGGAAAACATGAAAATACCCATATACACTGATAGCCAGTATGGTTATGGGGTTGTGCATGACTTTGGCCAATTGTGGCTGCAAAGAGAGTTCCTGACTTCTTCAGGTACTGGAAGCAATCCAGTTACCAAAAACATTGGCAGTGGTCAAGTGTGCTGCTCACAAATCTGGCGATGATAAAGTGACAGCAGGTAATCGATATGCTGACCAACTGGCCCAACATTGTGCTAAATACAAAATATCAATCAATACAAAATTGGGGGTAGGCGGAAACAGCTGTCAATTTATGGTGTTTGAAGAAATAAAAACATGGGAAGAACTGAGAGATTTGTAGGATGCAGCAGAACCAAAAGAAAAGGAAAGGTGGAGAAAATGTGGTTGTCGAAGAAGGAATGAGGATGGTGTCATTGTTTACCTTGATGATATGCCTGTGTTGCCAGACTGCTTGCTTGCTCCTATGGCTAGATTGATACATGGAACTACCCATTTAGGAAGTGATGCAATGATCCGTGTCTTTAGACATACATGGTTCAATTCGAAATTCAGAAACATAGCAGAGGCACTCTGCCAGAGGTGCTTAATATGTCAGCAATTTAATCCCGGAAAGAAAACAGTAGTTTTACCAGGTACAATTGGAAAAAGCAGAAGGTCCTTTTATAAAGTTACAAATTGACTTTATTCAGTTACCCCCCTGTCGAGGAATGAAGTATGTCCTCGTCATTGTCTGCCTATTTTCAAAATGGGTAGAAGTTTATCCTAAAGGCAGAAACGATAGCATCACTGTAGCCAAATTGTTACTGAGGGAACTGATACCTAGGTACGGTTTTCTAGTCACAATTGAATCAGACAGAGGTGGGCATTTTCAAAGAGAAATAATAGGACAAATCTGTGAAGCATTCAAAATCACGCAAAAATGACACTGTGCATATTGCCCAGAGGCTTCTGGAGTGGTAGAACAACTGAATGGCACTATCAAATGTGTGAATCGACTCAAATGGAATGGCCAGATGCTTTGCCCCTTGTCTTGATGGGACTTAGAAGTATTCCGGACTGGAAGACAGGCTTGAGTCCCCATGAGATACTGATGAGAAGAGCAATGCAGCAAGCATGGGTGCCAGGACACAAACTGATAAACATATCTGATGATTTGGTGCTAGAGTACTGCAAGCAACTGGGTGACCCAGTGCGTTCTATCTCTCACCAGATTGGAGAAGACACCGTCGCCAGACCAGCAACTCCAGCTCATGACTTGAACCCTGGTAATTGGGTTGTAATTAGGAAACATACTCGGAAGAGTTGCCTTGCATCGAAGTGGGGAAAAAGAAGACAGGTGATTCTTGTTACCACACCAGCTGTGAAGTCTGCAGGTGTGCCATGGTGGATCCATGCCAGCCATACGAAGAAAGTGACAGAAGAAGAAGAAACTTAGGCTGAAGGTTGTGCAGCTGAGGGGTCTCCTGAAGTTGGTCCTGAAGTAGCTAAAGAAGAACAACCAAGCTCCAGTCAAGATGATTGGGTCCCAGTAATCGACCTGACTCTCGATCCAATAAGAACAAGAAGACAAACCTACTTAGATACAGAGTGGGATAGTGAGGACAAGACAGGAATAGAAGAAGATAATCAGATCATTGAGATCCAAATCAAATCTTATGATGAGGAAGGCCAGATAGGGACAGAGCAGGTTATCAACACACCTCCAAAAACTCCTGAGCCTGAAAAGGGACAGATAGAAATTAGAGCAGAAGTTCAAGCGGAAGAAAATCAAAAGTTCGAAGTGCTTAAACAGGATCAGATAGAAATAGATAAATGTGTTCAGGAAGAAGAAATTTAAACAAAACAAAGCCAAATCCAGCATATACCTGAACAATGCCAGCTTAGTGACCAGGCAGAAGAAACTGACGAAAGACCTGGAACTAGTCAGACAGGAAGGGAAGAAGAAGACACTGAAGCAGATATGCCACAACTGAACGAGAATAAAAGAGCACTTGAAGAAAGCCAAATTACAGTGCCAGTTAAAAGATTCAAGAAAAGAGATAAAGTACCAAGATTTGTCAAAAGACTGAGACTGAGACTAAAAACTATCGACGAAGAACTTGAGCAAGAAAATTAAGACTCAAGTAAAGCTGACCAGTCTGGAGCAAAGCCTAAGAGAAGAAGTGCCCGAATAAAGAGACTAAACAACAAGTATCAGAGTCCTGAATGGACTAATCTGGTATTGGAAGACTATGAAAATCTTGAAATAAGTGACGAAAGTGATGAAGAATTGATTGCTGATCAGACTGACGAAGAAGTGAAACCAACCTGAAAATTGCCCTGTGTAAGCAACCTGTGTAAAGTTACAAAAAGGGCTTCAAGCTTCTTTCGAGCTAAAATGTCTGATTCCACTGTGAATGGAAGACCAAGACGAAATCGTTGTAAAACATGCTGCGAAGTACGTTTATGTAGTATAGCTTTTGTACTGATATTATTGATCGGACTAACAATAACTATTCCTTACATGATGAGTAAAGATACTAATTTGTACCCTACTAAACCAGTGACAGATGACACAGAAGAAATACAAACAGAAGACGCACCACAAAGAGTAGATACACTAGAGAAAGCAGTTAGCCTTAAACAAACTAGAATGGACTTAGATACACCAGATGAGGAAGGACTACATTATCAAAGAATTAAGAACAAAACTCATTTAAATGTATTTGCAAACCTTTTAGTACATTACGTAGAAGCAATGGAGATAGAAGACTGTTACGTCTGTATGAAGCTACCTACTTCAGTAGCTGAGGATGTGACCTAGCATCACTTACCACTAACCTATGGAATTTCCTGTTGTATTTTAGCTAGTTTATTCTATAAAAGAGGACCTTTACGGTATTATTACTCTAACATAGATCTGATATTTTCTGAACTTCCTGTGCGAAGAAATCGGAATCCTGTACATACTACTAGAGACGTAGCAAAATACATGGGTGAATATTTTCTAACTATAGGTAAAATAAGTATAGATGACGCACACAGAAATAGCTTGACCTGTACAATAAACGAACAAGAAAAGACGTTTCTAAATATGGTAGAGAAAAGAAGAGAGAGTTTCCAAAAGAAAGCGAAGGACAAGAATCAGAAAATTCCCAAATGGGCCGAAAATATAGATAGCACCTCAAATGGTGGAGTTAATGCTGCATTGTTGCTGGATTTCGAAAAGAAAGGGAAACTTTGTCTTCACAGAGAAAAGACTAGTTATTATAATAACATATTCATTGGTTCCAGTGAATACGAACACAATTACAAGGTAATTGGGGGTTGGGGTTTCAAAGATGGGTCAGAGCCTGTGTTTCCTGGAATTTATTATATATGTGGGAACAAGGCTTACTTCAAATTGCACGACCATTGGTACGGAAACTGTTATTTTGGTATTGTCTTTCCAAAGATATACCATATGGGGAATGTCACTGGAAGCACTGAAAACACTAATGGATTAATGCGTAGTAAAAGAGAAAGTGTAGGAGAAATAATAGGTGATATATTTAGTGCAATGATACCTACAGTGGGAGTAGCTCTGAATACACACAGAATTTGCAAATTGTCTACAGTAGTAGATCGGTTATCAACTGACACTGCTGGAGGATTCACAATGGTCAATACCGAAATGGTTGCGATCAGATCTATGGTTTTACAAAATTGACTTGCTCTTGACACTCTATTGGCAAAAGAGGGCGGAGTCTGTAGAATGTTGAAAGTGCAACATTGTTGCACTTACATTCCAGATAAAAGTGTTGGAATTAAGAAATATGTGAGAAACAATACTAATTTGGAAAAAGAGCTCAAACCACTGGAGGTTGACAGTGCCTGGAAGAGACTAACCGATGGTCTCTCCTCCGTAGGTAGTTGGTTTTCTAACCTAGGTAGAAGTCTTGTGAGTAAAATACTGATGCCAATAGAGGGAATAGGCTTATTTGTGCTCATCATAAGAATTTGCTGTTAATGTCGAAAACACCAAAAGAAGTATGCTGTGAATAAGAGAGGAGTGAAACGAAATGTTGAAGAACTCAAACTAGAAGAGTTGAATAATAAAATAAACAAAAAGATGAAAAATTCTCATCCTAATAAAGATGCAGAAAAGAAACTGAATAGAAAGTTTAAAGAGATTGAAATGGGTGAAATGTGAAAAGTTGGCATCTGGTTGCATTAATAGTGATGATAGTAAATATCATCAAAGAGGGGATTGATGGAGCAAGGATTCGCACGTTAAGCAAATTGCTTGTATCAAGAACCTCAAATAATGTCAATAAACTAACTTAACATGTTCGTGTTACTAATATTGCACATTTTTACACTACACAGGGTGTCCCAGTGAAGCTAGCCTATGTGTTTACTAAACCTAATCCGCTTGCCATTAAAATGGCTGCTGTTACGCGGGAATTTAGTCTGCGCATGCGTCGGTCATACCCATGTGACGTGACGTACTCGCAGTTCTGGTGGGAATTTGTTGCTCATGCGCAATATAGCTGACATGGCCGCTTTGTGTTCTCACATGCCCTGAGCTTGCATTGCCACTTTCGCAAAGCTGTTCTTCTGCACTTACCCTAATGCAATAGTTGTAATAAAGTAAGGGATATAGTATAGCCATTCATGGTATACAGTGTAATCACTTGTTCTGTATTTCTAAATTGTTTTCGCTTGCTTTTCATGTATCGTATTCTTTGGGCCTGGGATGTGCTTACTACCCCATCTTGGAAAGCCTGTATGGTACCAGTCACGTGATGGGGGAAAAGAAAACCATGCAGCAGTGGAACCCAGCCAGCTGGCAGCCACCACCAAGATGCTCCTGGGAACCTGAACTCCAACCTAACTGAAGAAGCTGAACTGTACTGAAATTGCTACAAATGTACCTGATTAATGTATTCTCCATTGTTAGGAGAGAATCATATGTCATGGGAAGCTAGAAACTAGAGGGTGGGTACGAAAATTGAATATTAAGCCTGAGAAAGTCTACATTTTAGGTGGTGTGATGACCTAACCTCCTCTTTTATCCAATCAAAATTGGGGATCCTTACACTTGCCACATTAGGGGGTGGTACACTGACCCGAAAAACAGTATAACTAACGTAGGTTTAGCTAGAGAAATTGTCCGACTTGTCTGAATAGCTGACCTGTCACTGACCCAACGCACTCTATAGGTGACTGAACTCAGAGAGCTGCAAAGCACTCTGTTGGGAGGTTCGAGAAACCCATTCGGGTTTATGCAGACTTAAAGTGCTGGCGAAGCACTTTGCTGGGAGGTTCGAGAACCCAATCGGGGTTATTGGTAGATTCCTTGCAGAGAGGGAGTAGCGCAGGCGTTGCAACCGAAGCTGCGGGTGTTGGTCGTACCCTTTGGTGGACCCGGTCCTGATCCAAATTCTGGGGTTATCCTGTCCTGACTGTCCATGAGCTGTACCTGCTCGCCTACTGGCATCTAAGTGCTTGAGGGTCCTTTACCGTCTTTTTCCAACTGACCCGTGGCCAGGGTTGGTCTTCACTCTATCCTAGGTAAATATAAAGTCTGTGTGGGTGATTACTTATCTATATGTGCATTTCTAACTCTCGAATAATTTCAAAGCATAATTGCATATGTTTCTTTTTCTCCCCTGTCCCTTTACAAATTGAGATTTCCATGCATTATTTGTCTATTAGCATGTTCCACTGATCTACCTACCTTTAGTCAAATGCTAACTCGTTATTTTATTCTTACCCTCCCTATAGAGACTAAGCACATCTGGATAATCAAGTTGCACAAGTTTCATTTCCTTTGAACAGTTAGTGAATTTCGAAAGTCTACTTTGATTTAGCATGTTCCTTTTCTTTACCCGCCTTTAGTGAAGTTGTGAAAGACTGTTGATCTAAAATAGCATGTTCCTTATTTTCTCCTTCCCTTTATTATCCGATTTCTAAATGATTAGTATTCTCTGCCTTATCCATAGCTATACAATATTTCTAATTCTAGTTATAGATAGTCTTATATGTGTAAATCTTTGGCTCATGACATATGATGATGATGATGATTAGATAAAGGTTTTCAAAACTTCCTGAGTCTGTGGTTATTATAAAGAGTGCAAACATTTATTAAATTGATATTGTATTTGTGATGACTGCTTATCTTTACAGCTAGCTCCTTGATCCATTGTGATCTTAGGTACCTGTGACGAGGATTGGTAAGTCAGGTACATTGGAAATAAATAGAAAGGAACTGGGTTACTGGTAGTAGAGTGTAGGTTACCCGATTAATTAAAAGTGTAATTAAATGAAATTATGGCCCCAAGTGTGCAAATTTGGTAATAAAAATAATCGGGTGACCTGCGCGCTGTATGAGTGGGCCACACAAAACATCAGTCCTGTAAGACATGCGCATGAGAGTCTTGTCACCCAATTTCAAGGCACCATTTATACACAGGCATCATGTCTAATTTGTACTGCGTATGATGGCATCTCTGCAGTTTGTAAGAGGCAGTTATGCAGTGCTTTGGGATGTATGACACTGGAGCAGTCAAACTTCCGTAGTGTCTTTGAACCTGACAAGGACATTACTGTACATGAACCATGTACAGGGGCAGTGTAGGTACAGTTCTGCTTCTCATGGAGCTCTGCGTTTGTCACACTGTGTTCTGTCCGGCACATAGGTCCCAAACACAATGGCTCTGCTTTGATATGTACAGTTACCCTTACTGGACACACAGACGGCATCCTGCACCCATTCTGTGCCCAACTGTTAAAACTTTGGCCCTACAGTGCCAAGTCTGGATCCTGCACAGCGGGTCACACATAAGAGCCCCCAATGTTTGCCAACATGATGCAGCATTGTGTGTCTGATGTAACCACATCATGCCTAGACACATTGAACCTCACACCTCACTTTGCTAATTTTTAATAATTGTAACACTACTCAATGACGTCCATGTGGGGAGAGAGGAGCAGGACCACCAACTATTTCACTTTGGAATTGCTCTACCCACTTACAGATCCAACTTTGCATGTGGCCTCACTCAAGCCCCTGCACCATCTAGTGTGAGTGTCTGAAGGCCTCCTCCATCGACCGGTTCACCTGTGCCTCATCCTTGTTGTACAAATGGATCTCTGTCACCTGCTTACCGCTCCATACTGCAATCATCGTAACTTTTTAACATCCAAACTTTTCACCCTCATCCATTTTCTGATGCTCTTTCATTCCTGGTCGTCTGCTACTCACTCTATTTGTCCTTTTGGCCTTCATTTCGACCATCCACGCATGTTTCTTGGCCACCTATGCGGCCCCGCGTGCCTCTTGCCATCTTCATCCCCGACATCTTCTCACTGCATGCCATTGCAACCATCGACTACACCCCATTTGTTAACCACAAATTCCACGTTGGTAAATAACTGTAGCCCAGCACAAATATAATCCAGCACATCAAACATAACATTGTACTCTGCCAAAATGTGACTGAGCACAGGCACTCATCGGGACCCACTATTGCACCACACTTCACAACAGGAGAGTCAATGAGCTCCAGCCACATCCCCGTAATGGAATTGAAATACTGTTGTTGTGTCCACTCCCCCTTCAAGCCAGAAACCATCCACAGAAACATGCTCCTACTCCCACAAACAGACAACACCTGAATCGGTGCTCAACATCCACACTCATAATAATAATAATAATAATTCTGATATTTGTAAAGCGCGAACAGCTACCTCACCAGGAGGTGTCCCGGCGCTAAGTGAGCAATTAAGCAGAGCGAATGGCAGAAAGGAAGCTTAGATTTTCTGCGTAAAGAGCGAGGTCTTTAGTTGCTTCTTGAAACCAGATTCTGTCGTGGCAGATTGGATGAAGGAAGGTAGGGCGTTCCAGAGTTTCGCCGTGCCAGCAGAAAAGGACCAGCCACCAAGTCGAGCTTTTCTGACTCGTGGTACGAGTAGCTGAAGCAGGGAATTAGATCGCAGGCGCCTCTCCTGATGGTAGCGGGGGAGTCTGAGTTTTAAGTAATTAGGGCAAGTCCCCCTTAGAGCTCTGAACGCCAAGGTTAAGGCTTTGAATTTTATTCTGCTTGCCACTGGGAACCAGTGCAGTTCGCGCAGATGCGGAGAGACATGCTGTCTAAAAGGGATGTGCTTTATCAGTCTCGCAGCCGCATTCTGCACGATCTGTTAGCGTTGAACCAGATATTTTGGTAAGCCAAGATAAAGGCCGTTCGCGTAATCCAGTATGGATGTAACTGTCGCATGGAATACCATTTTGCTGCAATCTTCTGGTAAAAGAGAAAGGAACTTGCGGAGATTCCTAAGTTTGTGAAGACATCCAGCTGTGACCTGCTGTATATGGGAAGAAAAAGAGAGACTCTCGTCCTATCTTACCCCCAAATTCTTCGCATTGGTACTGGGGGACGGTGGTGGGCCCATTTCAGGTGGCCACCACAGGTCCGAAGGGGGACAAGTATTTTTACCAAAGAATACCACCTCAGTTTTACCTGCATTCAGTTTTAGTTTATTGGCATTCATCCAGTTGGCCGCATCTCGAAGGCAGCCCCTCATTTTACTAAAAGCTGCCTCCGACACATCCGAATAGGGGAAGACTAATTGCGTATCATCTGCATACGAAATCGCCTTGACCCCCCATTTGGCAATCAAGGTAAAAAGTGGGGCTAAATAAACATTAAAAACTAAAGGGCTGAGTGCCGACCCCTGAGGAATGCCACACCAGAGGCGTTTTGGCTTAGAGGAGAAGTTGCCCAAGGCCACTTTCTGGAAATGGTCTGTGAGATAGGAGTGGAGCCAACCCAGTGCCTTGTCTCCCAGACCAATGTCCTCCAACCTTTGCAGCAATCTACCATGATCCACCATATCAAACGCGGCTGATAGATCCAGAAGCACCAGCATAGCTGATGCTTCTGAATCTAAGTACCATCTAATCGACTCAGCCACCTCAATAGGGGCGGTCTCAGTGCTGAAACCCGATCTAAAACCTGACTGCGTTTCATGCAGAATACCTTTTTCCTCAATAAAGCTGTTCAGGTGACGTTGTATCAATTTTTTGAGCATTTTGCCTTGGGCTGCTAGTAGGGAGATTGGGCGGAGATTACTTAGGTCATCAGGGGCACCATTTGGCTTCTTTTTCAGAGGGAGAAGTGTGGCATGTTTCCAACACTCAGGGAACACCCCTGTTGCAATGGACGTATTCCAAATATGTAAGAGTGGTAATGCAATTGAGTCCGACATCATTTTCCAAAGCTTGGGCGGGCAGGGGTCATCAGGGGCCCCTGATTTGCATTTTGTATTTTCTTCAGTGCCTCGGGGAAGGAGATAGGATGGAATTGAGCTAGGGAAGGGGAGGGAAACACATTTTCAGCCATGTCCGCCATTACTGTGGGCTCGGGACTAGTAAAGGTATCATACACTTTCATAATTTTTTTTATCAAAGAAGTCCGAGATGTCTTCACAGAGTCTCTCCGACGGAGTGACTTCAGTCTCAATAGCCCTAGGTTTAAAAAAGGATTGGACAATCTTAAAGACTTCTTTGCTTGATTGCGCCGCTTGCTGAATGGAAGTCACAACGAATAGTTTTTTGGCATTTTTTCATAGATTGATGAAGACCGCGGAGGGTTTTTTTGTAGCAAATTTTTGCTGATTCACAATAATTTACCCGCCATAAGCGCTCCAGCCTTTTGCAATTGCTTTTTTCAGCCATCAGCTCTGTGGAAAACCCAGGGGGCGAAGGGGGATTCTCTGCATGACGTGGCGAGTTTTGCAGGAGCAATAGCTTCCACCGTATTACCTATCCAGAGGTTCAACGCCAACGCATCAGTATTCGCGTCTGTAGTCAGAGCTGGGGGGCAGCTGCGAGGACAGGACAAAGGGTGTCTGCTGATGTGTAATCCCATTTTCTGCGCACATAAGAGCGTCTCCCATTTGTCTGGTAGTGAGATGGGAATGAGATTAAAAAGGGAATTAATAAGTGATCCGTCCGAGGCAATGGCTGCGGGGTCTTAGCTGTCGTGTCCAGTATGTTGGAAAAAATTAAATCCAACATATGACCTGCCCGGTGCGTCGGTCCAGTAATGATTTGAGTTAGGTTAGCAGGTTTCAGCATTGTCATAAGTTGAGTGGCCTGGGGGCAGCCAGGCCTATCTGCATGGACATTGAAATCACCAACTATGATATAATGTGAGTTAGCTAAAGAACTTTGGACTATAAGTTCACAGGTATTTGTTGAGGAGCAGTCTGGGGTTCTGTAAATAATCAGCCCGGCTAATGACAATAGGGTGTTGATTTGAAGGCAGAAATGTAGCCCCTCTATGCCGGGGATAGTAGTAGGTGTAGAGGACGCCAATGTGTATTTGTCCTTAAAGATAAGAGCCACCCCACCACCCCTTCTATCTTCCCCTCTGTTCGAGAAGCTCATTTTGAAGCCCGGCGGGACAGCCAGGCTTATGGAGGCCATATTGTCGTCATTCAACCATGTTTCTGTAAGAAATAAGGCGTCCCACTCAGAATCCGCCAATAACAGCCAGATATCATCAGCATGCCTAGGAAGGGATCTGCAGTTCAGTAGGCCAGCCCTAAATAAAGTATCAGAGGAGTTAACTATAGGTTTGTTTTTTGATTTTGGATATGAGTTATTTAAAAACGGGCCATCACAAAGTGTCTTGCTGCAAAGCAGGCATGACAGAGGTAGCTCAGAATTAGCCAAGTCAAACCTAGTCACCTGGCACGATTTGGCTGTGTTCAACGCCAATAGTTCCGACCTAGACCAGACAACCCTCTTAGTATCCCTACACTCACCGGCAGCGTGGCTGGCGCTGGACGCGGTGCGGTCGCGCGCAGACGGGCTTGCCTTAAGCGCGCCTTTGGCGCGCCATCGGCGCGCTCGCTGCACTCGTCCGCTGTGCTGCCTCACCCCCATGTTTTTTTTTTAGGAGGAGGGATCGGGGTGGGGCGAGAGAGGGGGAGGAGTCGCGTCCCTCCGTTCAACCGGCACCAGTAGCCGTGACGGACCGGGGATCGATGAGAATCAGGGTAAGTGTAAGGGGATGTGCAAAATGAAGCAAGCACACAGTATTACATTACTCCAAGATTAAAAAGTTTTAAAAACACTTCTGTATCGCGGAAAGAGCAGTTCTTCAATCAACCAGTCTCTCTATGCAAAAAGTATGGCTCTCGCCACCAGCGCGATGCTCACCCTGCTCACACCAGCGAGGCCTGGCTTCCCTCAGCTTTTGACTGTTAATGAGGGGGAGGAGTCGCGTCCCTCTGTTCAACCGGCACCAGTAGCCGTGACGGACCGGGGATCGACGAGAATCAGGGTAAGTGTAAGGGGATGTGCAAAATGAAGCAAGCACACATAGTATTACATTACATCAAGATTAAAAAGTTTGAAAAACACTTCTGTATCGCGGAAAGAGCAGTTCTTCAATCAACCAGTCTCTCTATGCAAAAAGTATGGCTCTCGCCACCAGCGCGATGCTCACGCTGCTCACACCAGCGAGGCCTGGCTTCCCTCAGCTTTTGACTGTTAATGAGGGGGAGGAGTCGCGTCCCTCCGTTCAACCAGCACCAGTAGCTGTGACGGACCGGGGATCGACGAGAATCAGGGTAAGTGTAAGGGGATGTGCAAAATGAAGCAAGCACACAGTATTACATAACATCAAGATTAAAAAGTTTTAAAAACACTTCTGTATCGCGGAAAGAGCAGTTCTTCAATCAACCAGTCTCTCTATGCAAAAAGTATGGCTCTCGCCACCAGCCCGATGCTCATGCTCACTCAGGTACTCCATCACAAACATTGAGCAGGACTAGACCAACTCCATTGATGCACAGATGCATCTCCAACAGCTACACAACAACCTACCACAAACTAGCAATCAACAACTGGACACCCATCACCAAAGCTGACACACTGTAGTGTATGAAGTCAAACCACTCCGTGTGCCGCATGGAACCCTGCCGTCCCAACAATTTCTACTTGTATGCAATATTCATTTCAGCCAAACTCTGCTACAACATCAAATTTTCCCAGGCACATGCATTGTTGACCAACTACATGGAACACAATGAGTTCAAGTCACTCCTGATTGGACACAAGGTCGAGCCCACAAACATCAAACACTACATGGACAACTCCCTGCTAGCTATACCAGCCAAACTCATTGAGAGATCCATTTACAGCCTACATGCAACTTTCATCAGACAGTACAACATCATCCACACATCCCAAAACAGCATCAAGTCATACCACAGTCTATGGAACCCCATAGGCAACAGAAAGGATGACAACTGCACACAAACGGACAATGGTAATAGTGCTGCACTCATCATACTTTACCTCTCAGTGGCATTCAACACTGTCTCTCAACACACACCAATGTGCAAAATCCATGAGGCATGGATCCAAGAGAAGGCCCTCACCTGGATCTGCTCCTTTAGCTACATATAAACGCTGGGGGACAGAGTCCCTCCTTTCCTCTCAGATCCCAACCCGTGGAGTCCACCAGGGGAACATCCTCAGCCCGAGGCATAGCAACATCTGCATGGCTCTGCCTGCAACCATCTTCCAAAGCGATGTCATCTACATTGTACCATACAACAAAGACCAAGAACTCAGCCTCCTCACATCCAAATGACACATCTCCACCATACCCAACTTTTGCTAGGGTATGGAAGGCCTTGCCATATGAATGATAGACAGTGGCCTACAACTGAACGACAACAAAACGTCATTTCCTATCATTCTCAAAGGCAGAGATGCATGGGTGTACACATGGTGATGCCATGCACTTGGAAACACCCCCCAGAACAAAGCAACTGACCTGTGAATATTGATGAACTGTAATATATATAAGTACCCCAAGATCTACCCCATCTCCGGATCCTGCTACCATACCCTCTGCCCCCTATATTAGGCCAACACATGATTACCACTCAAACAACATGGACAGTCACTCATGCCCTGGGCAACAGCTCACCCAAATACAGCCACAATCTCACAGCTGGAATGAAGACAAAGCACATCTGCCAATTACTGGGCACCCCACATGCCACCGCAGTACGATCCTCACACTGCCAGAACACTGACACGTCTCCCACCATCTGTGCACAGTCCACTGTCTCTGCATTGGAGCCCGAGTCCTCCTCTAATATGTTCATCACCGCTCACACAGCCCTCTTCAACACTGGGCCAGCTTACCTCAGCGTACAACTTACTTCACACACATGAAAAGACCCAATGATCAGGCCATCTGTCCTACAATGTGTTCATTGGCACAAGAGAGACAAGATTGTAATTCTGCTCCTTTTCCCACCTTGCAGACATAGTCCGCGTTGAGATTCGTCCCCACCTCCAACAGACAAAAGTGTTTACCATTAAGGATGATAAAATCTGGACACATCTCTTCAACTGACTACACCCTTGATGGACTTATACATGCAAAGGACCCCGCGCCTTGCCACCCTTACTGCTGAGTGGCCACTCACTATATCATTGTTAGTTTTTGGCAAGTGTCACACGGGAAACTTCTGTACCGTATGTGGTCTTCACAACGCAAATATGTGTTCACACGTCAATTACAACATGACTACTCACTATAACTGGCACTTGATGGTGCTATTCAATAAGGGATATTTGGATTGACTACTCACACACCTACTCTACTGTTGCAAACACTGTTTGGAAGAGGTTGTCATTCCAATCCTAAGTTACGTGAATCAAGTGCAAGTCTTTTGGGCTAATAACATTGTCTGGACCACGTTGTCACAGTATCACAGTTATGAGACAGCATGTAGATGTCATACCCACTTGCCACACACGTCACTTACTTTTATACCTACGTTTTGTAATGTAAAAAATTACGCTCAGTACTTACCACCCTGTAGGCCAGGCATCACTCCAGTGTAGTCTAGCAGGCCAGCCTCACGTGACAACATGTCTTGCCAGCGGTGCTTCCATTGGCGCACGTTCCGGGTGACGCCAAAGTAATATTCCATCTGTACCCGCACACACTCCCAGCGCACCTTCCTCACAGACATCCTGTACCCCTGAAGGATACGTCCCCCAGCCTCCAACATCAAAGGGAGATAAAACTTCACCAACCACAGGAAGCCCCCCAGTGCCCCCTCGGTCATCCTCCCTGACCTTCCCACAGCTGGCATTCCCCTGCAACCTGTTACCCATGTAAAAACTAATAAATAATAACCCACTTATCAAACTGTAACTAACTAACTAACTAACCCCACACAAATACAACTAGACAGAGGACAGTAGACACACAAACAATTTAAAACAATTAAAACAGTCTAAACAGACACTTTTGACAGGACACAGCAAATAGCACCACTCTCAAAATCCCAAACCAACAGCACAATACACCAAACACCTCCTTCTCTCAGCACATTCACAAGCAATGTGCTGAAAAGAGAAAGTGAAAGTCAATACCACACCCCTGTGACAGGAAGCAGAAATACATTACTTCCTGTGTGTTAGCGGCAAATATTTAGCAATAGCGACGTAAATTTGAACGCAAATAGGCCGCAAAGCTTTTCATAGTTAAACTGATATGTGAATACGGCCTGCTTTTGGGATGGCGATTAAAATATGGTCGCTAATATGCCGCAAAGGGCCCAATAGTGATACTGTATGATAATCTTTAAGATCATTTTAATTTTCTGTAATGTTAATATAAGTTTCATTGTCCATCTTCAATTTATACATTGCGTATTACATGATACAGCAGCATGCAGTTGTTGCAAGGCAACACCCATTAGGGAAGATCTAAACTCCAACAACCATACATCATGGTGCTAAATTACATGCCCCTTGCGCCTCTTTGATGCCGACATTGCGTCCCTTTATTGTGATGCAGCTGCGGCGCTAAAGATGCGCCATGCAGTGGGGTATCCACAACGTGACGCAACTGGAAGATATGTCAAGTTCCAAAGGCCTGCACCAGAAGGGGGCGTTCCTGCGCAGGGGGTGGCGTTCCAGCGCTGGAACGCCTCATACAAGTGGCTGAGTGAAATCTACAAGATTTCACACACTCACTGTTCGGCCCATGCTGCGTCAGATCCCTGCGCTTGCTTATATCAGGCGTAAGGATTGATGCAGCATTGGAAAAATATGGCCTCCAAAATCATGGCAGGTGCTGCGTTGCACTTGCAAACCCACTCCATCAATGCGATACATTCATGGCACAGATGTGTCATGCATCGTTTCCGTTTGTGGCCCATGTTGCGCTGCATTCTATATGCGGCGCATCCATGCTGGCTGAGGCGTTGTGAACAATAACTGGGGCATCCCTGCTGACATGCAGGGATACGCTAGTTGTTGTAATTCTGCCCCTTAATGTCTAACACTGTGGGCCGAAGAAGACGTGTAGGTTTCCATGACTTAATGCAAGCAACCATATCATAAGCACAGCGGCTAGCTGGACGCATAGCAACTCCCATACTGGCATCCTGCAATCCCAATGGTTCATAGGCTGGCAGAAAGACCCTATGACACCAGGACACGTATCAGCGTTCCATGACTCTGTCCCTATTAAAGACGTGGGTGGTGCGTTGATATGGCAGTCTGTAATCCATTAGCTATACATCATGAATCAAAACAGGAACAAAGAAGATCCAACCACTAAGGGGGAGGGGAGGATAGGAACAGGATATTGGGGGAGGAATAGCATATGTTACAATGGGTCAAAAATGACACCCTATTGCCAGTGTCAATTAACATCCCAGGGCATATCAGCAAGCACGGTATCTCCGCTCAAGTGTCAGTTACCTTGCGCAAAAGCAGAACCATCTAGATAGGTCTTCTTGCTAATATGGCACTGTGAAACCACCATGTACCACTACAACTTCACATGCGCAAATTTGTCACCATTGGAAGCAAATTGTCCTCCACTCAAAATCTGTATGATCTGACATTGTCCTGCTGTCTCAAAGTGAAATAAACAACTGCATGTTGCTGGCAAACACTGATGTAAGTTATCTCCCATATCACATTTCAGAGGGCGAGACAGCACCTCCTGAAGAGCAGCCTGGCCTAACACCCGCTGATTACGTGGATGCGTATGAGGACATCGATATTGACTCCTTGCAACTCCTCATCGACACCATCAACTCCGGAGCAAGGCAACCCAGCAGCCTTCCGCCAACCCCACCTCCTGCTCAGACCAATGAGTAGCAGGCACCTCCCACCTCAGCTAGCTCCCAGGAGCCAGATCCCACCACCCGGGCCTTCCAAAGGCGGGTTGTCGAGCTCCAGGAGCAGTTGGGGGAAAAGGTGCAGGTGGGGTTTCAGCAACTGGCATACCAACTTTCGGGCCTACGTGGGTGTCTCAGTCCCATTAGGGACCAAATGCAAAAGCTTACACACACCCACAGCCCCTTCACTGCTCTCCAACAGTCCATGGCTGACATTGCTGGAGTCATGATCCTGAGACACCAGTCACTATCTGCTCAGGGTGGCTGCAGCAGTGTCAGCCAGGATCAGGCCAACATCCGCCGGATCATGGAGATCATGGAGCGGATGCAGGCCCAAGACTTGGCTGCCAGGGCTGCCCACATGCACAAGGGTGCTGGGAACTATAATGCCCTGCACCTGCTCGTTGCCTCCTTGCTGCCACAAGGTTAGGTGCAGATGGATGCTGCTGCCTCCACATCCTCAGTTCCACCACCTGGTATGTCAGTACCCCAGAGTGCTGCACCCACACCAACCGAAACCTGTGAGGCACATGGCACACCAGATGATGGAGATGAAGATGACAGCTCATTTCTGCTGTGGAGGAAGCGGTAGCATCCCTCTGTGCCAAAGGCCCAGTTTCTTCTGTCGTGCTGTGCTCAGTATCGTGCCACACCTATACACTTCTTGCACTTTCTTCCACTGTCCCCTGGAACCTCCTTGGAACCCCCCATGGACTGCCATATCACCCCATTCAACCAGCCTGTGGACTGAACTATGCCTCTTCCCTTGGCCCAGTTAACATCAATTGTCTCTGTCTGGCCCTGCACTGTATGGCCCTGCACTTGTCCTATATGCCTACCACATTTGTAAATATTGTAAATAAATACTAATTAATTCACACATATGTGCATTTTGTACAATGATGTCAAGGTACAAAGTGGGCGAATACGGTCTGGAGACACCAATGTAAATACTAGCAGTGTACATGTCTAAACAGATCCGGAGATGCAGAAAATTAGGTCGATATGTGTAAACAGGGGGTGCCACCATTGCACCAATGGAACGGTGTACCAATGTCACAATCTCAATAGCCCACCAGGTACAGTAATGTATCTGTACATGTCAAAGTCAGTTCCTGCCCATGGCTTGTGTCATCAGTAACACTAGTAAATTGATATCACTTGTCACATCCACTCACACATGATGTGGAGGACTGACCCTGTTGGCATAGAGCAAATTGCACATCACATTCCAATTGTCCTGGCACCACATCCCCATTGATGGAGGCACGGAAGGTCACATGTCCAACACAGTTATACCCCACCACATTGTCAGCATCAAGGAACTCGAGCCCTGCATCCAATACACAATATTAATTACCTCCCAACGTCCTAGTGACATCATGCCATTGAGGTATATTAGCAAAATGTGATAGAGGAACGCCCCTATTCCATGTTTGCATACAGCGAGGCAAGTACTACTGGCCTGCTGTCTAGTATGCTATGCACTGCTACATACCTGTCTTTGATCTCTAATTTGACGTCCGTGAATTGAAAGGGAACCCCCAGTCTGACCCATATTTGTTCCACTCCTGCATACACTGAGTATCCCAAGGCATCCAACTGTCACAGTCAACAACGATGTAGACGTGGCATTTCAACTTTTAGACACATATATTTCCTGGAGCTGCACTGGCTGTATATGCTGTTGTTTGAGATGGGAGTAAATTTCCAAACCACATGACGGAGTGTGTATGCCCCACCCATTCCATGTGCCCATTTTGAGGGAGGTCATAGTAGGTGTGGAGTGTAATGTATTAGAGAGCACATGTGCATGTAGACTTTGCTACAATTTAATGTGGTTGCAGTGTTGCCTACCCTGGCACCAAAGGTTTTAAAGTGACCTTCTACAGATGTTAGATGCCAATGCAAACAGTTCAAAAAGCAGGAGTGATTACAAAAGGGCTAATTTGCTACAGTCAATCATCAAAACCTTGTACCAAGGCAACATTCACACAATGACAGAGGTGTGTGTGCTACGCACCGCATGATGGACCAAGGATATTCAAGTGTCTTGATTGGTTCTTGTAAGGTCCCCAGATGCCAGACACTTGCAAGTGGCCATGCGCCGCACAGTGCAACTTCCCAGCCCGAAGATCCATTCCGACATAGGAAAAATGTGTGGGAGCACAGCTTGGCAATGAGAGGGCCCTCAGGGGTGTCATAGAGTCAGTGATCATGACACAGCCAAAATGCAAGTATGTGGGAGTCCACAGGGATTGCAACACAAGACAGTTCCGGATAGGCATGCCATGACTGCTGGTCCCTGTAGTTACTAAGGGTGGGTCACCCAATTGGTGCACAAGGCAGCTTGCTAGGTGATGTAGCTGGACATTTGTGGGGTGAAATTGGGCAGTTTTTGAGAGTATTGAGAAGATGCCTGTGTGTCTTGAAGGAGTGACTGTGGCTGATCTGGTCTTGTTGGCTCTTGGTAGAGCCTGGTGGTCCAGTTGAGATCCTGTGATGTCCACTGTGGCCTCGAGTACCTTGCAACATTCAATCAGCGCCTGGCTCTAATCCGGTCCTGCAGATTGTGAGGGGTGAGATCTCCTCCGCCTTTTACCTGCATTGGTGCAGCAGGAGGATGCTTTGTGCGACAGCATTTGCGGATAAGTGGCCACAGTCTCAGTGATTGCAGAGGCGTAAGAGTCCATCCATTCTTCAGCCTGTTTGTGATTTAGAACGTAGTGAGTATTTCCCTTTGCTACTACATGTAGACATGCTGGGAACAGGATAGAGTACAGAATCTTGTATTGCCTAAGACATTTTCCCGACTGCCATGAATGTGTATCTGTGTTTAGTGACCTTTGACGTGTAGTCCTGGATGAAAATTTAGAATGATTGACAACCTAAATGTCTTGTTGATTTATTGTTTCTTGCATTATGGCATCCCTGTCCCTGTAGTTGAGGATGCAGATCTAGAATGTAGGTGGCTTCAAACCTGTTGCCAATGGTCTTGTAGGCACCCTGTGTCCCCGTTCCACTATGACGCAAGATGAGAGAGTGCCTTCAGGTAGCATCGAGTTGGGCCAAGTCTCAGTGTAGACATCCGGATCTTAACCCTCCTGGCTTTCTGGCAACCCCAACATGCGTATTTTGTAGCATTGTGTCCGTCCTTCGGCATCCTCAAGTCTGTCTTCTAGCAAATCAATATAGTTGAGTAAGTTTAGTATATGTAGGTCTGCAGCTGCAACATGCTGGGCAATATCAGTGATGAAAAGGACTGTAGAAAGATACCCTCTTATTGACACATTGGAAACCTTCAAGGGTTTTATGGGAAGCCTTCACTCACCAACCTGGTTGGTGACATGCTTCATCATTGGGCCCACCAGGAGAAGCCGAGTGCCTCCCTGGTGTGCTACAACGCCAGATAACTGCGGAGCTGGATTTTGTGACAGTGGTGTGAAAAGTGATGTTAAAAATGTCTAATGCTGTACCAATCAAAATGATTTATTTACTGGTCAGTTTAGACATGGTTAAAAAAGGTATGTGTGGAAGAACTACCACAAATTATGATGGGAGTTTCCACTTAAAGTGGGGTCAACATGTTTCTGCCCTTTCTAAGTGTAAGAATTACGTGGGCATTCGTCAGGACCGTGTAGCGTGTACCTTGGCGGTATGGGCGCGCTAAGGCCCACCCTGACCAAAGGACGTGAAAGTTAAAAAACTGTTCTATGTGTAAAAAGGTGCGAAACAGAACACAAACCACAAGTTGTGGGATTTACCTCCACTCAGAGGAACCTGTATAGTCTGGAAAGGAAAAAGAGACAAAACTACATGTAAGACAAACATATAATCAATGTTGGATAGTATGAGGTTGTCAGGACAGTCTCTGCGTTTAAGACGCTGTAGATTGGTCTAGAAGTAGACCTGGTGCCATAAATCTATTTTAGTGGCAGAAGCGCTGTATGGTTGCCCAAAGGGCATTACAGGCATGTGGGCATGCACTATGGCGAAAGAAATACCGGCCGTGGGACAGAGCGGCTGTGTTACAGCACTCGTGGATAGCGATCAATAGACCAAATGGTCATGGTTTGAAGTGCTAACTCCTAAAGGGATTGGGGAGACACACAAGTGTGGGTTTACGAGATCTCACTTGTGTAGTAAAAGATCCACGCCCCATGGGTCTCGGGAGGGGGGTGGAGGCGAAAATGGCACACCCTGTAAGTCAAATAAAGGAAAGAAAAACCTCGTACATTTGCGCGGCTTAACAACGGTGACAGACAGGACATTTACTTAGCTCAAAGTAACTGATGCAAAGGAATCTTACACCCGCAACGCCTAGCACCCTCTTGGCACCTAGCTTCTCCTGCTCCGGACCCCGTGGATGTGGGTCGCGGCATCGGAGACGCTAATATGGTGTGCCGGTGGGGGCCGGGAAAGGCGGGTCAACTGCGGGACTCTGCCTTCAAGCCTCACTGTGAGGGCAGCCTCCGATTGGCTGCAGTTGACCCGCCTTTCCCGGCCCCCACCGGCACACCATAGTAGCGTCTCTGGCGCCGCGACCCACATCCACGGGGTCCGGAGCAGGAGAAGCTAGGTGCCAAGAGGGTGCTAGGCATTGCGGGTGTAAGATTCCTTCGCATCAGTTACTTTGAGCTAAGTAAATGTCCTGTCTGTCACCGTTGTTAAGCCGCGCAAATTTACGAGGTTTTTCTTTCCTTTATTTGACATACTGGGTGTGCCATTTTCGCCTCCACCCCCTCCCGAGACCCATGGGGCGTGGATCTTTTACTACACAAGTGAGATCTCGTAAACCCACACTTGTGTGTCTCCCCAATCCCTTTAGGAGTTAGCACTTCAAACCATGAACACTTGGTCTATTGATCGCTATCCACGAGTGCTGTAACACAGCCGCTCTGTCCCACGGCCTGTATTTCTTTCGCCATAGTGCATGCCCACATGCCTGTAATGCCCTTTGGGCAACCATACAGCGCTTCTGGCACTAAAATAGATTTATGGCACCAGGTCTACTTCTAGACCAATCTACAGCGTCTTAAACGCAGAGACTGTCCTGACAACCTCATACTATCCAACATTGATTATATGTTTGTCTTACATGTAGTTTTGTCTCTATTTCCCTTCCAGACTATACAGGTTCCTCTGAGTGGAGGTAAATCCCACAACTTGTGGTTTGTGTTCTGTTTTGCACCTTTTTACACATGGAACAGTTTTTTAACTTTGACGTCCTTTGGTCAGGGTGGGCCTTAGTGCGCCCATACCGCCAAGGTACACGCTACACGGTCCTGATGAATGCCCACCTAATTCTTACACTTAGAAAGGGCAGAAACATGTTGACCCCACTTTAAGTGGAAACTCCCATCATAATTTGTGGTAGTTCTTCCACACATACCTTTTTTAACCATGTCTAAACTGACCAGTAAATAAATCATTTTGATTGGTACAGCATTAGACATTTTTAACATCACTTTTCACACCACTGTCACAAAATCCAGCTCCGCAGTAATCTGGCCTTGTAGCACACCAGGGAGGCACTCGGCTTCTCCTGGTGGGCCCCATGATGAAGCATGTCACCAACCAGGTTGGTGAGTGAGGGCTTCCCATAAAACCCTTGAAGGTTTCCAATGTGTCAATAAGAGGGTATCTTTCTACAGTCCTTTTCACAGTCTTTGCCGCTGTGTCTCTAAATAGACACTTTTGCATATGACACTCTTCTTTTGTTTTGCATACGTTACCCGGGGGAATAAGAGTGCCTTACACCCTCTCTCTCTCTCTGATTGTTTCATAGCAATTTCAGTGATGTCAACTTCTGTGTGAATGGTGCAATCTACCAGTGAGTGATGATCTGCACGTATATGTGTGAGGTCTATAGCCACCTTCACTATTTAGTTTATGGAGGAAAAGCATTCCTGCTGTAGTGACTCACCCAGCTTTTCAACTGCTACTAAAACTGCATCCTGCTTGTCAGAGCCCTAATCCATTGTGGTTTGCATTGCCATCTTACTTGATTTGCCCTTGAAGGACAGGGGGGATGTCAGTGCACCTCCGGCACCCACCCTGGCAGGAGGGCCGTGTGACATGTGGCTGGGGACTTATCCACATGTAGCCTCCTGCCGTGGACTAGGTGGGGGTTCAGAATGTCCACCCATCGCAGGTGAAGCAGCCAAACCAGGGCAGCATCATTCAGCAGGGAGCGCAGGCTGAAGTGTAGGGCACCTGTAAATCTACATTACAGGCGTGACAACAGGTTGGCTGGTTAGTGGACAGTGTCCAGCTGGAGAGTGAGGTGTTGTTTGCTAAAGCACAGCTGTGCGTGGTGCTTTTGTGCAATTTATCCTAGCTACTTGCCTCAGTATCACAGGGGTGGAGGGCTTGCCGGCACTACGATGTCAGGAAGAAAATGCACCAGCTCCCGTCTGTGGCCACAACACTGTGCTCCGCATCTGCAATGCGAGTTGGGTTGGCTGGCAAAGTGTCCATTACAAGTCACTTGTTGTGTAGTTGCAGTATGGCACAGGTACTGAGCATCTGTTGACACACCTATCAGTGTTTTTTCAGATATCGAGTCCTCCCCTTCACACTTGTGCGGCCATGCCAAAGGCACAGAAGTTGGTGAGTGCTAGGACGTGGCCGCAGTCATAGCTAGTCGAAACAGCAGAGGGGAGCAGAGTGGGTGGAAGTGGGGCTATGCAGAGACTGTGTTATGCGGCTGGGCCAGCAGAGGCACCGCCGCATCACCCCAGCATGCAGGATCACAACAAACCTTCTGTTGTCTCCCTGCATTAACCACCAGATTCAAGGTGCCCAGGATCAGCCATTCTAAGTTCAGGAGAGATATGGGGTGGGTGGGGTGCGCAGAAGTTGCTCAGGGATGTCCAGATGCACTGTGACTCATCGTGACTCGCCACCAGTTCATCCCAAGTCTGTGTCCCCACTTTCACCAAGCACACGTTTATCAGCAGGACTCTTGGAGGACGCTGTAGTCCATCTAGGGCTCTCTTTCACATATCTGGGAGCATAGTGGTCCATCACAGGATGTAGTGTGTGACCCTCCGGGTCATCCTCCCGGTATCAGGCGTCAGTGTACAGGACCAGGCAGGCACACCAAGGGTTGGCGTCAGGGTCCATGTTGCTACAGTGGTCCAGTCCATTGGATCAGATCTCCAGGGCACAGGTTGCAATCTCCTGTGCATTGTGGCCCTAGTCCACCACCCAGTGGCAGCGTAATGGTAACTGCACTACTTGCCACAGCCTGGGGGGGCAGAGCTCATCCGTGGCCTCACATAGCCTGCGACTCTGATATGTTATGAGTGCACTCTGCAGTTCAGCAGTCCCTGGCTCAGCGGTGCAATGAGCAGGCCTTGATTTTCCTTAAAAATTGGCTCAGGGCTGCAGCAGGTGTGTAGTTGTGGCGTCATCACCAAGATGTGCAGCAGGTCAGCATACAACGAATGAGCGACGTAACTGTTTCTTGAGTACAGTGCCCATGGCAGACAGTGACATGTAGACATGGTATGTGTTTCTGACATTTTATTTGACACACACCACGTGTGTGGTCATTTTGAACTGACATGCATCAGAGGGGGACCGTCACAATGTGACTGACTCAGTCAAATAAATTGTTTGGGATTCTGTTCCTTCGTGCAAGTCCTGCTGCATTTGCTGTGGGGTGTACAGCACCAGCCTCTTCTTCGTCCTCATCTTCATCTGGTTGTTCTGGCACTTGTATCGATGGGGCTCTTGTACGTACACATATGTTGTGCAACACACAACATGCCAGGATGATTTTGTTCACCATTTCAGGGCTGTACAGCAGGCTGCCACCTGTGATGTCCAAGCAACGAAATTGTGACTTTAACACGCCAAATGTGCGCTCCGCAATGGACCATGTGCGTCTGTATGCCTCATTATACTGCCTCTGGCCATGGGTGGTGGGGTTTTGTAGGGGTGTCATCATCCATAGTCCGAGTGCATATCCTTGGTCCCCTGTGACATATGAGAGAAAGAGGAATAAGTTATTGGTTGTGCTGGATGTGTTGTTGAAGTAGATGGATTTGTGTGTTGAGATTTCTGTAATGTTTCTCATGTTGCCATTTGTTGCTGCTGAATGCTTTAGTGCTTGTCATCAAAATATATTGGCTCTCTGCTGTTACTGCCTACACCACCCAACATCTATTTGGTACGCAGCTCAGTTGCATGAGTGGCTCTTCTCCCATTTGCCACTGACACTGATCCACCATACGCACTGTCATTACCATTTGCAATGTAGGATGCAGTAGAATACACAACACACAGTTGACATTCTGTTCTGCTGCAGCTAGTCAGCCTGCAGTAACGCACGACACATGATGTTTCATGTCATGAGCTTGCCCTAAACAACAAATAGCTAACCCTTACATGCATAGACCATTGTGGGTTGTTTGCTTCACCAACAGCATCGACTTCAGCAGACACAACACCATCCACTCCCTGTACTAAGTGCTCCTTCCTGGCTTAGACTGCAACTCACATGCCATGACTGCACAACATACATTGTCCATGTTGACATATGACAATGTTGTCTGACATTAGGCTGACCAGGGTTGTCACCACACTGAGCCACAATGCAGGGCACACCTTAGAATTCTCGTTATGCACAGCTCGGGCCAGCACGTTGGCACCTGTCCACCCACAGCCAGGACCAGGACCTTAATTCCTGCCAGTAGTACCCCCCATCAGAGCATTGAGTACACAGAAAATGAACTGCAGAGCAGGATTTCTACATTTGGATATGTATGTCAGCATTGTATCCTGGGTGACAAGGAGACCTTAAATGGTGGACACAGCAACATGAGATCTCACACTTGATTATGGTCACACAACTGGGTAGTGACCTATCCTTCCTCCTGCTGAATAGTCGGTCCATTACCTAACATGAATTTGTAGACCACAACATACTCAAGGGACAAAAGCCCAAATGAGATGCTAATTTCCGAGACGTTGCTTGTTCATAATTCCAACCCTGACAACCTTGATGCAGTAGCTGGCGGCTATGGGATCACAAGAAAGGATCAGGTGGGACAAGGAAGGGGTGGTCTAGCAATTAGTTACAAATTGACTTTCACATGCCGAATGGGAGAGGCAGACCTGTCCAAATGTGAAGGATATTTATCCACACCCACCATCATTGTCGATGACAAAATAGCATGCTTCCTGATTTCCCACACCACTGGCCCAGGATCTCACTTTTCTTCAGTAGCTGTAGGTATTCAGTGAAACATAGAGTAATCCGACACAATGTATTCATCATCTTAGGGTATCTCAACATACACTTTGATGATGTAGAGAAATCAGAGGTACCAATAGTTTGTGATGGGCTCATGGTGCTCCACCTGACACAAATGAGACATTGCTCCCACACACCAAGCAGGGCACTTCCTGGATACCATCATTAATGACATAACAACCATAGATTTTTAAATGCTTGGGCTCATATCCATGGTACTACCACCATAGTATCTCTTTTCACATCCCACGTCAAGTTGTAACAACATGCAAACCCAATGACACAGTGACTCACATGCAGTGGGAGGAATTATGCAAAAGATATTTGCACTGGCTTCACATGTAGATGAACCCATATTGGGTAAGGACATTGACATAGCCAACAGACAAGTAGAAACCTGCTTCACAGAGGCACTCAATGAGGTAGCACCATGGTCCACTGACAACGCCAGGAGAGCTATAGCCTCTGCCAGGTTCAACAAAAACGTACAATAGGCAAAAGAAATTATGCAAACAGCGGACACAACGATGGCATAAGAACTATTGTATCATAGTCAAGGTGGTTTACAATCACAATCTTACAAACGGATGGGGGCATTCAACGGAACTTTTATGACAGGGAAATTGATATGTCTGAATACTCATCTGCAAACAAGTTTGACTTCCTGAAAGTCTTACAATGTGATGTGATATTGATTCAGCCCCCTCATACATCTAAGAAGTGCTGTAATGGATTATTCAATTTGTTGTTAGATGAGGTGACAGAGATTTCTGTCAACTTCCCTCTGGAGGCTCACCAGGGCATGGGCAGCATAATCACTATGATTATAGCAGTCAAAGGAGTAACCTTAGACGAGTTTGGAGTGCTAGCAACCGATGTGATTAGGAAGCTGGCAACTGTTGTCATAACAGCCTCACAGCAGGTACCTGCACACACCGAAATTCAGATGCAAGTAGGTCACTGCATCATGCCATTGATGTCATTACTGTTCTCCCACTTATTGCAATCGTGTACAGTCCCCTTTGAATGTCAACAAGACATTGTCAGTCCATTGAGATAAAACCTCACATAGACCCTGAAGTGTATTTTTGTTTGTGGGCCATTTCGACGCTACCTTTCCTGGGGAATAGTTGCTGTAAAAGTAGTTAATCTACAGCTCACCAACCATTGCACTGAGCATGCCCTACTACACATGTTGCAATCTTGTTTCCAAGCTGCACACTCCACTGAAACAGCGTTGCTCTTGCCCAGTGAAACCCTGGGACAACGAGCAGCCGTGGGTCAGACTGGTGCACAGGTCCTGTAGCTTTTCAGTGCAGCATTTGACACCGTCACTCATAGGCTAATTCTCCTCTGACTGGAGTCATGTGGAGTCAAGAGCTTAGCCCTTAGATGGATGAGTTATTTCATTACTTCAAGGGGCCCTCATGTGGTACATGCGAAAATCTGTTCAGTAAGTACTCCACTCCTACATAGAGACCCTCAGGGCTCGATATTGAACACCAAACTGTTTGATCTATATTTGTTGGCACTTTCCAGCCTGGTGTAGGTACACTGGGTCTCAATTGTATCATACGCTGATGATACTCTGCTTATCTTCACACTGTTCAAAAGGCAAGACCTCATCGCCTAACAATTTTCCCCGTGTATGGAGGCTGTTACTGAATGAACAGCTAATCACTGCCTAGAACTTAATGGTGGTTCAACAGAGGTGATGATCGTAGGAGGAGCGTCATTCGTATGGACATCTTCCTGGTGGCCTCATATGCTTGGTCAACTCCCAAATCACAAAACAGACAGGAATGACTTTATAATGTGACATGACTACAAATTCCATATGGTAGCCAAATTAGTTAAGTAGCAGGGCCATGTTTATGAACACTGCAAGTCCTGAATCAGGTCCGGCACCGACTTCCCATCAAGGTCAGCAAACAGTAGTACATGCAGTGATCCCATCTCATATTGATTTGGGGAATCTCTTGTACCTTGGTGTATCAATGATTTGGCCTGAGAAACAGTAATACCTATTGAGTATGCAGCAGTTCGCATTGTGAATATCCTACCAAAGATTAGGGCATATTGTCAGGTACAGCATTAGAATCATTGCTGAACACTGCCACTGAAGTTGTGAAAATGTTGACACTGCTCTTCATGATATGCCCATCAGACTTTTGGCTGGCAGACATTGGGGCTCGTTGCCAGTGGTGCTGAGCACTGGGCCATGGGAGACCACCTTCTGTAAAGTGCAAATTACATGGCTGTTTGCAAAAGGCATCAGGACCTGGCAAACATGAACATGAACGCACATGTGTTGTCCACTTACACACACACACCTTGTTGTTGTACCCCAAGCCACCATTGAGTACATGTAGGCCACCACTGAGTTGGTGATGCACAGTCACCCTGTGGTATGGTACCACCACTTTCAACAGCAATGGCCACAACACTGCAGGTGTCAGCAATGGCACAAGAATACATGTTTGTATACATATATCTACAACTGGCCATGCACCCTTGTCCCATTGTGCTGTAGTGTAGTTCCTATTTTCCCTATAGGCCCTGCGCATTGGAATAACATAAACAGCAGTTTAGACGTAGGACTGAGGTCTTCTAGGTCTCTACTGACTATGTTAGACTTAATTTAGGTTTGCGCCAGTTAGCTCAGAGGTCACTGGAAACTTTCTTGACTGAATAGGAAGTGATCAGCTTCCCTGGCTCAGACAAGAAGGGATTCAGCTTCCGACAACCGCATAAACATGACAGCTTTGCTCCCTCAGAATAAGAGTCAATCTCTAGAGTCGTGTGAAACAATAGACAGCTATTTCACTCAGTCAGTTGTGCATATTTAATTTCACCAGGGTGCAGAGAATAGAGAGACAGGCGTTTTCAATAAAAGATATTATTTATTGAGCAGTCTTCCTTCTCATGCAAGACAAATGAATTGCCACAATTGCAAGACTTGTTATAAAGTAAAGTACGTACAGTAAAAGGAGTGTTATGAAATAATACTGTAAAAGCATTGATATGGTTTCTTAGCCATAAGACACTTTAAAATGGATAATATATTTATACATATATACATAGGCTATCGTGCTCAACTGGTGCTTCTAAACTAAGCCTACCCCGGTGTACCTGACCTAAGCCTAATACGTGGGAAGGAGTAAGTAAGTAGTAGTTTAAGTTAAGTAGGTTTCTTGCCAAGGATCTGTTCAAGAATTCTCTCTAAGGGTTTAGTCAGCCCTGTACCTTGGGAATAGAATGTAGGAGGTCTGGTATCTCCCTCTCAGGACTCGATATTCCAGTCACCCGCAAGGGTAGGCTGGAAACGCCGGAGCTGGATTTTCTCGGCAGGAGAAAAGACAGCGTCTTTCTCAGCGCGTCAAAGAGGAGGGGCAGCGTCCATGGGCTTCTCGCTTCTGCTGGGCTCTCGGAAAGTAGATTAGCTGCTCTGCTCCAGAATCACCACTGTGTGTTTGCTTAAGGCAACGTTGGGATATTTATACCTGAAAGGTGCCAAGTTTGACGTAAGGTTTGGACATAAGACGTCAATAAAGATGTCACTAAGAACTGGTCGTTCTTACAGTGCTCGCAGGAGTTCTATTACAAATCAAAACAAAGCAAGCGGGGCTTTCCCAGGTTGCTGGGGGTTTGGTGTGTCGAAAGAACTCGGTGTGCTCTCTAGGAATCTAAGGAAGTAGCTTCTGCTGTGTCTTGGACTGCAGAGGCGATTTACTGAAAATATGGCTCTGATTTTTATGCCATTATAGGGATATGTATTGATTATAGCCGTATAGGGGCATAAGGTCACAATATTGAATCGGGTTCCTAGAACACATCAGTGCAAGTGCTACATACCGCAGGTACTGGAGGACAACTCAGTCAGCACCAACATCTAACTTGGTTGATGCATCTGTGTAAACATGTGGTGGAGCTGGTGCAGGCTTTAGGATATTATGGGACCGCTCCACCAATATTGACATGAGGCTACTATTCACCATCTTCAACACACACACACACACAAATTCTGTTCCATGTGGCTTTTCTGTGATTTGCCACATTGACGATCTGCAGCTGGTATGTCATCTACACATGGAATATATGGGCCATCCTCCTGGTGACATAACCTTCAGCATGTGTGATCACCTGGTTGGCCATTGCCTTCAGCTGTACACACTATCAAGCTAGGTACATGGGCGCCATGTTTGAGACCTCCATCTCCATGTACCTACAGGTGTACCCAGTGGTCTGCATGTGCCTCGCCTGCCTCTGCATCCTCCATGCAGCCTTCACAAATTTACCCACATTGTTGTGTGCTACTGGGTCACACACATTAAGTGACGTCAAGCTGGGCTACATTTGCACACTATATGGTAACATGTCCACATCTACTGTGGAATTCATCCTGCCTGTCCAGCACAAGACGTGCACAGTGGTACTTGTGTTTCAACTTTCTTTGTAAGGGATGTTTCTCCATCTCACATGCATGTTTCCCACCTCTCACCACATATGCTGGGGGGGCAAGGGTCTATGCCTTGGAGTGAGGTTGATCAACGTATCTAGCTGCAGTTCCCACAGTTCATGGTGTTAGTGTGTCTGGTGTGGGGTGATGTTGTTTGACCTGTTCTATGGGATATTGTGACATGGACATTTGCACATTTCTGTTTTGCATGTGTGTAATGTTGATGAAAGTGGTGTGTTGGATGGGTACTTACCAACTAGGACTGCATTTCCATATGTCCCATCCTGGAAGCGCTGATTTATGATGGACTGTTGGAAGATGTATGAATCATGCACACTCCCTGGGAACTTGGCTATGGCATTTGTGAACAGTCCACGGTGGTCCACTATCGCATGCACATTAATGGAGTGAGTGTGCTTTCTGTTGCGATATATGTGTGCACTGTCCGCAAGGGTCACTAATCGGACATGTGTGCAGTCTATGGCACCCAGAACTTGTGGGAATCCTGCTATGGCATGGAATCCTTGCTTGACCGGAGGTGTTCCCGCACAGTGTTGGGGAAGTAAAGTTGCTGGGGTATCAGGCTAATTATACCATCCAACACAGTTGGGAGTAATTTTGAAAAGGATGACTGTGAGACACCTCCAAGTCTGGATGTTGTAGGTTGGAAAGTCCCTGAGGCCAAGAAATGCAGCACAGCCAGCAGCTTTGTTTGCGGGGGATATTAGTTATCCGCTGGGTTGGTTGTGTCAGCCTGTGGGCTATCTGGTTCAGGATGTAGGCAATGGATGTCCGTTTGAGCCTGTTGTGGGCTATGACATCCTCTGATTGTAAGTCAACAAGGACCAGACATGTGCGCGTTGGCCGCTGTCATCATTAGCGCTGCCTTGGTGGTGGTCCAGAAAGTGGTGGCGGCAGCAGTGGTGGTTGTTGTCTTTGTGGTACTCCGAGCTGAATGATTATTGCCTCCATGGCATCTGCATGTCCTCAGCTTTGTGTCTGGGCTGTTCTGGGCTGGTCTCCCTTCATAGTCTCCTTTTATCTAAAGTTTTTCCATTTTAGAACTGGTTTTAGCAGTTCTTCTTTATCTCCAGCTAAGGGGCCTTAGCGCGACTCTTTTTGTCGCTAAGCAGGTCCAGGCGATCATTTGTAATAGTGCGATAGTGTGTTAGCGACTTTTTTGTAACATTTAGCGAGGGTACGCCTACTTTGCATATTATTAGCGATATTTATTGCTTCCTTGCATGGCGATAGTTTAGATGGTCGCAATCGTCGGAAAACTGTCACTAATACTAGTTAGCGACAGCTTGAAAATAGGGCGATAAAAATGTTGCCGCTTTAGCGGGAAAAAGTCCCGCTAAAGTGGCAATAGTGCCCTTGATAATATGCCCCCTAGTGCCCTTTTGAGAGTGCTTTCAATCTATAGTGTATGACAAGCAGTGCCCAATCCTACAGCCACCTTACACATCCTTTATAAAGTAAAGTTGGAAATCAAATAGGAACAGATAAATATGACAAAGCAATGATACAAAATTGATAATAATAATTATTATAAAACTTCCACAATTTTGTGTAAGATGATGAGAGAGTGTTTGCACCCCTCTATAACAGTATTGCTGCTTGCAAATAGTGAGACTTGGGGCAGGAACGCAACCGTTTTTAACTGGTGCTATTACATAAAACAAACACTTCTTCTCACCATATTATGAAAGCAGATTTCTAGTGCTGCTAATTTGTAACAATATTGTTTGTGCATATTTGTTGTGTTGAATTTTATTGATGGTGATGTGCCGTGTTGTTTTTTTGTGTTGTGCATTTCTACTGAACTGTGTGTTGTTGTGCTGTATTGTGGGTGTCGTGTTTCATTATATTTTATTGTGCTCTTTTATGTCTTAGATGTGCTTTTATTTTGCTTCAAGTTATAGGATTTTGTTATGTTCTGCTGTTTAGTTTAATGATGCTAACAAACACTTTTATATATCTAGGCTTAAGCAGCATATTTCTTCAAAGTTCCAGTGACAAACCATCATGTCCCACCATCCATACCACTCCTCCAGCTCCTCAATTATTTAAGATACTAATGAGTCCTATGCAGTGGCAGAGACCTGTCCTAAATTAGCCCTTGCAGGGCTGCCTTTATGTGTGAAGTGCCCTTGGAGAGGCAGGTGAGACAACTACTGTACTTGATGAAAAAGGTAAGAAGGCATGCCAGAAAGTTTCAAGTCCCTAATTTAATATGCAATTGAAAGGGGCAAATGTGGACATCCCATGCCAAATTACCATGGATTTTAAACGATTAGGGTAATCTCCTGTAATGCAGAGAAACTAACTATGGTGCAACTTGATTGGACAGTAGGCACTAACCCCTTAGAGCTGATCCTTTTCCCTGTTGAGCGCAGAGATTGTTTTAGATGTCTGAGGCACTTTATGCTTAAGCCTTCATAACATGTTTTTACACAAAAGGTATTTGAATCGTTTTTTCCACATGATTGGAATTCTAACGGTAACCTGGGTTTGTAGATTTCTTTGGGAAGAACCAAAACGATTTCCAAAATAAATCAAAACTATGCGTTATTTTTAGAAAAAGTAGAAACAGGTGGTTTGCTCTGCAAAGAACACTTTCTTCACAGATTTCAGCAGCAAATAAAGTTGTAAAAATACATTTTTACCACAGTTTTTGCATTTTTCTAAGTGCTAATCCATTTTTCCTATTTTCAGTTTGTGTTGGAAACAGCTGTGAAACCCATGAGTGAACGAAGCAAGCTATAATTTTCCAAAACACAGACAAATTTTGATTTTTTTATATAGTACGAACTATACCTGAAGGTATCAGGGTGCTTTACATGAGCACCAGTTGCATTACAGATGGACACATTCATTTTTTTGTTAGGCATGGGGAGATTAAGCGATTTGCCCAGATTCACAGAATTTTGAGCTTCCCTCCTGAGACTCGAACCCGGTTTCCTAGCTCCGAGGTTAATCCCCGAGCCGTTTTGCCACATTCTCTCCAGCAAGGAATCATTTATGTAGATCTACAATGGAGTCCCCAAGGAAACTGTTTGTTGAACCAAAAATAATGCAAACGATAGAACAAAAATGAAATATGTGAAAACTCATTATTCTTCAGTTTTTGTGTCACAATACCCGATTTGCAAAAGTAATATACCCTTACATTCATCATACCATTGTTTATTTGTTGGCCAGAAACATGCACTGCTCAAAACCAGCAACTTTAGTTGCAGCTTATACTGATATTTCATTGTGTACCGACCATGCAGAAATTCACATGGCAAAACCTAATGAATGAAAAATGGGTATGAAGGAAACCTATACATTTTTTAAATGTACTCAAGGTACTGTTTAGGAATAGTGGTTATTTGTACAAACTCTGAATTTGTGGTTATCCATACTATCAAGCGATTAAGAGGGCATTTTGCAAAATGTGTTCTTTCTTGCATACTGGTTTACATTTAGAGGCTAAACATGTAGAGAAATTCAATGGATAATATCAGATGCTCTCCTATTCTGAATTACCACATTTCTCAAAATACAAATAGGACCTCACTTGTATAGCTGGGTCTAGAGCCGGTGAGATGATAGAACCCAAAATGTAATATAGGATATCAAGTTTTCGCCTATGAAAATTGGCCTACTGTGGTGATGGAGTAGCTGCGGTATTTGCGAGCCAGGATCAGTTGGCGCCCAGGCAAACCTGCTAAACTCATACATTTCTGAAATATATATACCCAGGGAAGTCCAATAAGGTGTGATTTGTTTGGATCCTCTATGTTTTCTTGTCCTGCAAACTTTACATTTTGACTAGAATTTTGCATTCTCTTCACATTTCCATGAGGGAAACTTCCAAAATCTGTGGGAATACCTACAATTCCTACCACCCAGTGTTCCTACAATTCTCCTGATAAAAATAGATCCCCACTTTTGTGGCTGGGCATTCCAAAGATAGGAAAGCCTCAAACCCCAACATGGAGAATCACATTTTCACCTTAAGAAAGACACATTTTGCGATGTGCCTTGCAGTGGATTTTGGGCCAAAGCTCCGCCATAACTGAGGGAACCTTACTCAACACAGTCTTTTTGGAAAACTAGATCCCAAGGGGATTCCAGTATGGTGTGACTTGAGTGGATCTCACTCTATTTTCGTACCCAGAATGCCCTGCATACCTAAAACTTTGGCTAAAATCACACATCTTCCTCACATTTCTGTGAGAGAAAGTTCTGGAATCTGTGGGGTTCTACAATATTTCTACCACCCAGCAATACCACACTGCTAAAAAGAGTACCCCATATTTGTGGCTAGGCAGAATATCTGAGACAAAAACGGATCAAACCAGGCACCAGGGGAAGACCACATTGATTTCATATGGCCACTGTTCCCTGTAGGGGAAAAGGATTAAGTCACTGAGACTCCAAGGTCATAACTAAGAGCCACTCAGATTCGGTTAACTTTTATACTCCTTTAGTTCTTCTATACACATAGTTTTCCAGTTTCTAATGTTGACATTATTTTCAGATTTCTGCTTGCTGTAAGAGTGATATAGGAAACAATGATCCCTGAAGGGGAAAGTGCAAATCTTAACTTCCACTGTAACCTAGTGACTATCCATGAGTAGATTGCTTTTATTAGAAAGTAAACATTTTATTTGATTATTCTACATTTGAATCTTAAAAAACAAAAACTCACTTAGCTCTGTTAATATTTACATTCAAAATTAGAGAGGTATTCCCAAACGATGGAAGGGCACAGTGAAAGTGAAATAAGCTTGTAAGAGGTGCGCTACTGCTATACAGCATATACATAAATAGTGACAGTGGAGGATGCACAGTGGTTTGTTCTGAACTCTGACATAGAGTTGCAGGCTCCTGGATTGCTTATAAAGTATATTGCACTATTACTGTGTCAACGTTTTGACCATGTGCGGTTATTTGTACAGTTAAACATGAGCAGGGGCGTCATTTACGCCCCCACCAATCGCACAGCTATAGCGCCTGTCTGGCAGAATTTTGTTCCACTCAATCCTGAATACTCCAATTAATCCAATTTTTTAACCACTTACTTTGACTTTAATTCAACAATTTTCCATCATCCACACACGGAGAAGTAGGAGGAAGGAAGCTTTTTAATGTCAGATGTTAATTGTTGAATTAAAGTCAAATGAAGGATTGGTCGACATGTTTCTCGCATGGGGTTGTTTACCCGCAATTCATGCCCTGGCTCTGACTATGTATGCTTACAGGAGAATTGTAATACTATTAACCTTTTATTCCTTTCTCTCCCACGCAACGAACACATCTCCGGTCACCTTAAAGACCTCCACTGGCTCCCCGTCAATAAGAGGATCACTTTCTGACTGCTTACCCACGCACACAAATCACTCTACGACATCGGACCAAATTGCCTCAACTCTCGACTGTCCTTCTACACCCCCTCCCGCCAACTACGTTCTTCCAGCCTAGCCTTCGCCACTGTACCTCACATCAACAAGACCACCATGGGAGGCAGATCCTTTTCATACCTGGCTGCTAAAACATGGAACTCACTCCCCGCTTACCTTCGCCTCACCCAGAACCACCTAGCGTTCAGAAAGCAGCTTAAAACGTGGATATTTGACAAATAATCCTCCTCCCCTTCCTAAGCGCCTTGAAACCCTCTGGGTATGTAGTGCGCTATACAAATCTTATGACTTGACTTGACTTGACTTGTCTAGGCATAGGATTAACCATAGAGGTAAACTATACCCACACAACACACATGACACCAGCATGTTGTTCATTTCATGTAGTTTTCACCATCACTAGGTCCTGATGAATCGCGGGTAAACAACCCCATGCGTGAAACATGTCAACCAATCCTTCTTCTAGTCTCTTCTAGGGTCACGCTACCTAACCTGTCGTTACCTAGCGAGCTAGATTCACGTTTTTAATTGCAGTAGGGGGACCCCCAGAATAAAGTGGTTTCCGGCACCCCCTGCTACATTTTAAATCACTCCTCCAGGCAACTTGCTTCCCCACCAACACACCCGCACTTCACCAATAGGCAGTTGGATACAAAAGATCTCCGCCAAAGAGCCCCTCTCCGAGGTGAGCCCGTTGGGGATTGCACCGCCTCCCCGACGAGGAGCAACGCCTATGATGAAGCATGACACCCTTTTGGGTGTGTGAGGCAAATACATCCAACAAAATGGATGCCCAAAGGTGTCACATACACACCTCCGGTCACGCCAGTCTTACCTAATTCCTCACTTTCCATAGGAACAGTTCATCAACCCCCTTTTTTGCTTTACCTAAAAAGATAATCACTCACAGTCTAATGCAGCGAGCATCCACACTGTTTTTCATCACACCTTTGGATACTGACATTTAGCACTCAGATATATGATCCATCATAATCATCTGTATCCGGTATGTGTATTATAAGTGCGATACATTTCCAACCACTCAGGCAGCCTTTGAAAACCTCAGAAGCCCCAAATTGGACAGCGGAAAGAGAATTTGAATCCTCCCACCTGCCAAATGTGGTACCCTATTGGCAACATGTAGTTTCCATTCTAATGAGGTTCACAGACTCTCAGATTTAATGTTGCTAAACCACTTTAACCACCACAATTGCTGCACACGAATGATCTTCACAGCAACACTGATAGAGAAACCCACAATAGTAGGATGGACATTTTTGTGGCACAGTTTACTCTGAAATCCTTGTTTTCTTGGTCCCTGTATCCACACATAGAAAGGAGTACCTTTCCTTACCAAAAGGCTCACTGGGATTACCTCAGCTGTCAATTGTCATTAGAGAGTGCAGAAAGAAATAAGACCTCGATACAGCACATGTTTCTGTTGAAGATCACTTGCATCCTTGAGTGTTTTTCTGATCATATGTAGATATATATGGATCGAGGATGGGTCATGTGAGCTTCTGTCATGCTCCATGACTGAAGGCAGGTTTGGCTGGGTGTCTGGCATCGCTGACATGGCTCTACAGAATAAATAGCGCTGCTATGCAAAGAACCAGGAAGCAGTGAAGCAGCATGACGTTTATTCAGAATCCATGGTTTTCGGTAGTAGACTCCCTTTCTGCGGCTTGCTGCGGCCGGCTTTGACGGATGTGGTTGAAAAGATTGGAGCCGTAGTCTACTCAGGAAAGCATCGCACATGGCTGGCTTACCTCCAGCTTCAACAACGCTTGTCAAGTAGAGACTGTTGCAAAAATAGTAAAATATAGATGATTTCGGGCCCGATGTAGGTAATCCCAGACTACCGATTCTTAAATACCGAATCATACCGATTAGGTATTTAAGAACTGGCAATCGGGATGTAGGTAATTTTACCGATTTAATTACTGAATCGGTATGATTCGGTAATTACCGAATCGGTATTTACCGATTCGGTGATTGCCATTCATTCCTATGGGCCTGGAGGCCCATAGGAATGAATGTCAATTACCGAATCGGTAAATACTGATTCGGTAATTGGGGGAAACATAGAAGGGTGGCAGGGTGTCACTTTGACACCCTGTTGCACCCCTCAATTGTGCATGGGTGCACATGTTGCAGACATACATGCCCTTAGTGCATGTATGTCTGCAAAATGGCACTGTTTTAAAAGCAAAAAAAATGCTTTTGAAAGGGTTTTCATTATTTACCACCAACTTCTAGTTGGTAGTAATAACAAATTCTTAAACCCCTGTAGCACTGATTACAGTGCTACCTACATGTCAAGATACAGATTCGGTAATTTTACCGAATTGGTATTTTACCAAATCTGTAAAATTACCGATTCGGTAAAATTACCGAATCTGTATCTTGACATGCCCCTACATCCCAAACTCCAAATACCGGTCGGTAATAGCCGAAATCGGCCGTTACAGGCCGGTATTTGCCTTCCTACATCTGGCCCTTAATCCGGATAAAAAAGAAGCACCACCCGCTACATGTCTTCTCGCACCGGTAAACTCCAAGCAACTGTCTACTTTGCCTACCTTGGCTCAACGGCCTGCTCTGATGCTCCATGGTAGAACATCAAGATCGTGCCATGAGACAAGGTATTCAAGAACAACATAGAATACACACGCACATGCATGCAAACACGAGGAAATACATGACAGGCTAGATGTAACACACCTTCCCCCCTTAATGAACAGAAAAAGAAAAATATATATTTTACAAATTTATTTCTGATGAATGATACAAAGTCAGACATCCAAATAGGTTGAGCGTTTACCAAAATTCTCAGTACTGACAATATTGTCTGGGATGTTACTAACACTTGGAACAGAAACTTAACTCTCAACAACAATTTCATCATCAAAAGTTTCAAAACAATTAGATTCTGTGTAATTACATTTTTCATTTGTGCAATCATTAGTTCCTTTATACATCTCTTGGTCAGCTTTGAGAACTGCAATTCTACTCAAATTCCAAGCTTTGTTGTCAGATAATCTCACAGAGTTCTGTATTCCAAAAAGGACCCATAAATTGGCTCTCACCTTTTTTGACTTGACAGGGTTTTTTAACTTTCACGAGCATGCCAATCTTGACAATGGGATCCTGTTTTGAACCTTTTTTATTATCAAAATACTCCTTATTGCTGGCATGAGTCTGCACAATCTTCTCTTAATAGCTTCTAAATCTAGATTAGATGATGTGGAGGAAGATAACCATGAAGGATTGCACTTGGTCCTGGAAAGTCTACACCTCATGATCTCAAAAGTAGAACAACCAGTCATAACATTCGTGGTAGTTCCGTACATCCCTACAATTTTGAAAATATGTAACTCCCACTTATCACTGTCTACGCCAGCAGATTGTATGGCATTCTTGAGAACACTACTCTCTCAATAGCGCCATTACCACTACGGTTACACAAAGAAGTAGTACAATGAGTTACACCAACTCTCTTAAAATATTCTTTGGCTTTGTTGGACAAAAACTGAACACCATTATTGGTGATAAGGTGTACAGGTTAAACTTTTTCAATGAACGTCTCATCTAAAAAAGTTTAACCCGTTCTGTGCTAGAGACGGAACCACTCCGTCACGAGCCACAGGCGCACTGTGCTCATGACGGAGTGGTTCCGTCACGCCACGGCGGCTCCGCCCATGCAGCATCAATTCCGCACCTGCGCGGCTGAATTAATGAGCAGCCGGGGCCGTGACGGAACCACTCTGTCATGAGCACAGCGCGCCCGTTGCTCGTGACGGAGTGGTTCTGTCACAAGCATGGCGGCGACGCGCGACCCCCCTTGCCCCCAGCGCGTTAAACAGAATCAGTATCAATTTTCTCAACAATTTTGATTACTGGCCATCTTGAAACAACATCTATGGCCGCCAGAATGAATTTAGAGTTAGAACCAACAGACTGCATAATATCCATAGCAATAGTGCTCCATGGATTGTCAGGAATTATATGATCACCCATATTAGGTATGAGAGTAACAAGTGACCTATCTGAACTAGCACATGTGACACAATGTCTCACAATACGTTCAATAAACATGTCCATACCTGGCCACCCAAAAACATTTTTCACAGTTTACTATACCACTATGACCATCGAGCCATGCAAAACTAAAGAACGTCCTAATTTGCTAGAAGGAACAGCACAGTCCCCTCTCTTGAGTATATTATTAATGCACAATAATTCATTTCTAACTTCCCATAAACCTCTGAGCTCTGAATTATTATTATTTTTGTTGGGCCATCCACTCAAAATATAGCTTTCTACTTTTTTTAAAAGAACATCATTATCAAATTCCTTGCACCACACAGCTTGGTCAATAGGCATAGAACCTTCACCATGTACTGATGCAGTTTGAAAATCGTCCCATTCATTGTAGAGATCTCCTCTGCTAGATAAAGGCATTCTGGACAAAAAATCAGCAGTTACATTTTCTTTACCAGGAACATAAACAAATGTATATTTAAATCTTGGAGGCGCATAGACATGCACGCAATACGTGCAGAAGCTTTTAACATACCTCTGAAGAACCGGGGTTTAACCCAGCGGCATCAGGGGCACACCTAAGATCTTCGAGTTCACCTGTCTTGGTATACAGAGACACGGAATACTTCTGGATGGCATCAGAGACCAAGTTTATTAGCTGCAGCTAGTAACAGTGATCCTAGAAATACATCACGGTGTAAATTCTCAGGAGACAGCTTATTTTACTAAGGCAAGATGTCTCCTTTTATACCCAATATTCACATTATAAATGTACACCCACTGCACAAACATCTAGCCAATAAGTTACATTTTCAAACAAAGTATCACATAACAAAAACTCAATTTACAGTATCCCAACCCAAAGGTTAATTATTATGAATGTCCCAAATTCAATCTCCACAAGCATAACCCATGAAAAAAGAAACATAAAAAAGAAACAGTAACAGATGCTGAACAAGATAAGGCATGTGCAAGGAAACTAAAAGTTAACGATGTCCTGAACATTGATTGGCAATGTAAAAACACACAAAGGATGCTAAGGGTCTGGATAAAGCTCAAGACATCTATACACTCCCAGGTAATGCATGGAGAGCTAATCAATGTGTTCAGAGTAACATGGACACAGAAAAAGAAGAAAGAATACCCATCAGCCCACCCATTGGCGGAATCTCGTCATCTGTGTTTTTCTGTAAGAACTTGTATTCACTAGATCCTTCACTGAATCATATTGTGAGGAGTACTAGTATAGGATCCACCAGTGAGAGAAAGCCAACAAGATCAAATGGTGGTGCTGGTAGTGAAAAGGGAGGGTTGCAGTGCACAGAGAATTGTGAGAAATTCAAAATCAAAAAGTGATTAAAATTGCCTGTTATGACGCCAAGAGTAAGACTTTATTAGGAGGATCATCATAACGGCAAGATTAAAAGCAGAGTGATGATAGTATGTCAGCAAATACTACTATCAGTAGGTGGAAATTATATGGTCGACATGTTTCAGCCTCACAAGGCTTTCTTCAGGACCTGTAAATATTACACTACTGCAACAGTGAAAAATAATATAAGTGAACCATGTAGATAAAGACCTACCGTCTGAAACACAGAAAACAGACATCCACAAACAGATATCATCATTTATAAGAAAAATTATTTATAATTATACATGTAGAGGAGTATAAAAATATATGTATACAGTGTTTATTTTTCATTTTGTCAAAAAAGCTCACCCACAAAGTTGTGTGGAACAAGCCTCACCTCGCCTGGCACTCGCTCAGGTTTTTGAGGCCCCGCTCTAGAAAGATAGGGAAGGAAAAAAAACACAGACAATTTTGTGTATGTCATACTCACTCGCTTCTTAGAAAATACTCTGATGTGGGGTGAACATAAAAAGAGAGGAAGACTCCACCAAGCCTAAGTAATTCAGTGATCTAAAAGACCCTGAGGTTGTTCTATAAACCATATCACTAGATCCAATCATTTAGGAAGGGCTTTTAAGAAAACCCGGATTAACACAGTGCTCCCATGATTAGCATTATATCTAAACTAAAGATGGTAAGATGTGAGAACACAACTCTCACGACCCAAGAAGACCACAGCTGTTGAGCCAAAAACCGTTCATTATGACTTCAAGAAAGAAGGGATTCTTAACAGAAATTGCATCGTTCCATCACCGGGCCACCAACCTGTCCGTCGTTGCCTCTGGCTACTAACTGAGCCGAGGGGAAGGTAATGGACAAGGTGACCCGGATGGCTTTAAACAATATATGCGGACCGGAGAGGAGACTGTGAACAAACTCTTCCTCCATCCGCTGGTTGGTTGTTATAGAAAAGCCGGAAAACGGAAGACGTCTAGTCTTCACGTTCTACGAGCTAACATGAATGTTTCTCAGGATTTGCTAGCTGATTGGCTGTCTTCTGAATGCGGACATGACTCAGCCTGCCCGGAGTAGCAGGGACCAGAAAGGAAGCCAAAGAAAGCGTTGTGTAACGCGGCGTAGGCGTGTCCTCGTGAGTTCGTCTAACATGAATGTTTCTCAGGATTTGCTAGCTGATTGGCTGTCTACTGAATGCGGACATGACTTGGCCTACCCGGAGTAGCACGGACCAGAAAGGAAACCAAAGAAAGCGCTGTGTAATGCGGCGTAGGCGTGTCCTCGTGTGTTGGTCTGCTGATTGGTTTATACAAACAGATTGCGAAAAGCCCCACACGGACTAGCCCCATAGAAACGTCAACAAGGAACAAAAACTCTTGTCACATATCGAATGCTCAATGTTGATCGTGGAAGTTACATGCTCAGAGGAAACCAAATACAAAGATATGTTTGGAAAGAATCATACCAATGAGGGGCTAGAACTCTAAAACCAATCAATCTTAGTCACAGCGAGAAATCACCATCATCAGATCATTGTCAGGGTATCCAACCGATGTGACATCGGAACAAAGGGCATGCAAATCACAGTGCGCATGGATCGCATCTACGCCACAACATGTGACCGATCAGTCTACTGTATGTCTGAACCCATAATACGCGGGAAATAAAGTTGGAAAATAAAGGGCCGACATTCAGAAATACCTGGGCAAGAGACCCATGTACTAGCTAGGTAGATATCCGTAACCTCGGCATAAGCTTGGTAAAAACTCGTAACCTAGTCACAATAAAATGTCAAAGGTGCAGCACAGGTCATAAGGTTGGTTTGACTTGTAACTGAATTAAAGGGCTTATTTACAGACCCATGCGATTAGATTCCACATAGTCTCCATCAACTGGTATGTACACACTGTCGTCTATACACACCAACAACAGAAAAAGGAGTACAAACAAAGGACTTCAATATCCGAAAATTGTGGAAACTATTATATCTGAATACATGGTATTTCATCGTTTAACCCTGTTGTGTCACATTTCAATTTGAAAATCCATTTCTGTTCTTTTTTTTTTTTATTATTTTTTATTTTATTGCAAACAAGTCAAAGAAAAGAAACATACATTTTTTTCTTCAGGTTTTTTGTATAAAGTACTAAATGCATACATTTTCAGTATAAACAGAATCAAGCATAGATTTTTTTAACATTATTAAGAAAGCCAGTTCCATACTATGTTCTCATTTCCTCTTGAATCCAAGATTGTAATGGTAACCAAACTTTCTTTCCCCTTTCCTTTTTTTTTCCGTCCTTTTGTTTCATAGATTGCTGATTCAAGATTAAATTTGGCTAATAGCCGGGCTCTCCAAAGAGAGAAAGAGGGCGATTCAGAACTGATCCACTCTTGAGTGATACATGCTCGAAACACAGACATCATAATAAAGATCAAAAGCCGGTGTTCATCTTTGAGGGGAGCAGATGAGACCCTAGTTATGACCCATTCCGTTGTTAATATGATTGATGTACCCAGAATATTTGAAAGCTCTGAATTTCATTAAGTATTACAGTCAGTTTAGGACATCTATAAAACATATGTATTGCGTCTGCTCCTCTCAGAGTGCATCTATTACAACAAATGCCTGTATTTGTTCCCCATTTCATGACTCTTGCCGGTGTATAATAGAGATCAAACAAAACCATATAATGCTGTGTACGTGAGCGCCCGGACAAAAGAATAGAATTTGCAAGCTCTATTGATTCCTTTATTAAAACATTGTCTACCCCCAATTTTTCTGACCATTTCTGTTGAATTACGGTTAGATCATCGGGAAGCATCGAGATAAGTACGTTATAAAAAAAGCCGATCCTTTTTTTAACATAGAGACTATCTATCAATACGATATTTTTAAGACCCTGTTGTTCAAAGGATGTAATAGAGCTTAAAAAACTAAATATCTGGAGATATTTAAAATAATCCTGTACTGATAGATTAAACCGTGATTGGAGTTCAGAGAATGTAATTATATGATTGTCTTTCCACAGGTCTCCAAGGTGACTAATCCCTTTATTCTCCCATTTTCTCATAGTGGAATCTCTAAAGATTGGGGGGAAGAAGTGTGGTGAGGTTAAAGGAGTATATCTTAATAAATTTGGAATGAATGTGATTTTTTAAATAATTTTCCATGCTTTGATTAATGCGATTATCACCTTAAATTTAGTTTTTTTATAATAGCTCGGTTCTATAATACTTAGTAAATGGCCGCGAGCTTCTGTACCTAAAGCAAATTCGTAAATAGATGGAGTATGTGATGGAGATATTGGGGCTTTAACTCCTATTATTAGAGGAGCTATAAATTGCAGTACTGCAGCAAAGTAATAGAATAAGAAATGTGGGACACCCCATCCTCCACTAAGTTTTGGAACAATCATTTTTTTGTAAGCTCTTCGGTTGCCCCTATAGCCCCATAAAAATCTACTTACCATCCTCTCCGTTTGTTTAAAAAAATCTAATGGAAATTCTAACGGTATTGTTCTAAATAAATATAAGAACTTAGGAAAGATTAACATTTTTAAGACATTATTTCTGCCATACAAAGAAAGGTGTAGAGGGTCAATACGCTCGCGAGTAGAATTGGCCTTTTTCAGAATTGAAACATAGTTTAACTTTGGTATGTTAGAAACTGGAGTTGTTAATTTTACTCCTAAGTATACTCCTTCTGAAAATATATCAATACGAGTAGGAGGATTTTCACCTACATACAATGTTTGTGTCTTTGATAAATTTAATTTATAACCCGAAAAGATTCCAAAGGTTGTTGCTATCTCCTCAATCTTGGGAAAAGCTTTATCTAGATGTGTCGTTACCACCACCACATCATCCGCATATGCCAATGCTCTGTCGGTAACCCCTGCTACCCTTACTGGAGCTATCTCTTCTGCTCGGTTTAGCTCATTCAAAAAAACATCTATATAAATAGCAAAGAGAAGTGGAGAAGAGGGGCATCCTTGTCGGGTACCTCTCTGAATACGAAACAAAGCAGATTTATTAACTCCAAATTTAACACAGGATGTTGGGTTTAAATAGAGAGCTTTCAGTGCTATTATTATACTTCCGTTTAAATGTAATAGATCCTAAAGATATGGCCAGGCCACCCTATCCTTTTCGGCATCCAATAGGGTGATTCCAATAGGCGTCTTAGTAGCTTCTGCCCAGTCCATTAAGGCAATGACCCTCCGAATATGATCTGAAGTGTCTCTAGTCGGAATAAAACCATGCTGCCATCTAGAAACTATTGTCGAAATGATTTGTGATAACCGAGAAGCCAATACCTTTGAATATGTTTTGCTATCAGCATTATTTAATGAAATGGGTCTGTACGATGCCGGATTTAGTGGATCTTTATCTTTTTTAAGAAATGTCATGATTGTAGACTGAGCCCATGAAGGTGGCGGTGTTCCCTTCTGTACTTCTAAAAAGGTAGCCAAGATATCTTGTTTTAATATATTTCTAAATACTTTATAAAATTCTAATGGAATACCGTCAGGTCCCACGGTTTTGCCTATAGCTACAGATAATAGAGCTTTCTCAATTTCCTCCCATGTTATGTCTGCCTCCAGGTCCTGCCCTTGCTCATTGGTTAAACAAGGAGACAGATTTGTAACCCCAAAATTAAGTATAAGATCAGAAGAGTAAAGAGATCTGTCATACTGATATAATTTAGAATAGAATTTGCGAAAAACCTCCAGGATTGACTTGGGTGCATTATGTATCTGGTCATTTTCATCTTTTATTAAATTTATAGTATTAGAAACCTCTTTCTGTCTAATTTTTCTGGCTAAGATCCTACCAGAGTTCTCCCCCATTTCATATATCTGTGATCGGTAGTTTGCCATCTGTTTTGCCAATTTAGATGCGAAGCTCTCATAAAGCCGTGCTTTATTTATGGCTAATTTTGTTTCTATAGCTCCTGTCTCTTGTGAGAGTGATATCGCTACTACTAATTTCTTCTCCCAATTCAACACCTGTCTATAATCTGCGTCTATTTTTTGGTGTATGATGTTTTGGTTTTTAATAACATAAGATAATGATTCTCCTCGAACTCCCGCTTTAAAAGCGTCCATACAATCTGTGTTGATACTGATCCCCTATTAAATTCAAAAAATTATTTTATCCATTTTGACATATGATCCAAATAAGCGGGTCTAATAATAATTTCCGATCAAATGTCCATGCTCTAAGTTGAGGTGTAGACACCATATCAATTTTAATTTCAATCATAATTGGATTATGGTCGGAAATTATACGTGGATATATTTCAAAAGTAGTATCCTTAATTAATGCGTAGTTAACAAAAAAATAATCTAGGCGAACACATTTTTTATGCGGAGAGGAAAAGAAAGTAAATCCTGGTGCTAAAGGATTTTTTGAATAAGCTACATCACATAAACCATAATCCAGTACCATAGATCGAATTGCTCTATACAGTTTCTTCTTAACACCCTGGTACACTGAATTGCTGCCTATATCAAATCCGTTTCCAAAGTGAAGATTTAAGTCACCACATATTATCAATGATGATGACGACCATCCAGCTAATTCTGTATTTAGGAAGTCGACCATAACCGGATCATCTGAATTCGGGGCATATATTGAGCATATAGTCCAACAATTTATTATTGATACTAATTTCGATAATTACCCATCTTCCGTATTGATCCTCTTTACTACGTTTGAGAAGACCCAGGCCTTTTTTCATTAAAATTGCAACTCCCTTCGTGGTTGTCCCTTGTCTAGTGCATGCTAATAAGACCATCCCTAAGTCTTTATAATCCTGTCTGTCATTCCAGATAATATGTGACTCTTGAATGCAAAGGATATCTATCTTCATGGTCGCTATAATATATGCAGCAATACCCCTTTTTTTTAATTAATTAAACCGCAGATATTCCAAGAACATATTCGTAATTTTCCCATCTTTAACCAATAAATTTCACAAACACCTGACACCGTCCATATATATTCATCTCAACAATAACACCAGATCTGCAACAAGACAAAACATATCTAAATTTCCATAATTCGTCTGTATGCATCAAATTTTTTTTATTCTTACCAAAAAAAGGAAATCAAGTACTCTAGCACTTTTTTTGACATTGTTTGCACCCCCACTGACCCTCCCTACCCACCCCCGGCTAGGCCCTAGCCGCCCCCCCAACACCCCAACCCAAACGAGGCACAGGAACTTACTAGTCCCTAATATCGATGTCATGAGAAGCTATGAGTGGCACCCGCCCAACAGCTCGCTTCTACTATTATTATATATCAAATACAACCTACAGAAAAAAAAGGAAGAGTGTAATAGCAAATATTAGGTTGCATATAGAAAAAAACACAATAAACCTTTGAAAAACAAGAAGTTAATACAATGACGGTGCTCTAATCGAATCACCAGTGAAGTAGTGTGGCTCACTGGTTAGAGGCGGCAGACCCGAGAGCAGAGGACGGCCCGGGACCAGGGTTCGATTCCCGGCGCGGCAGGTTTCTGGACCAGGGTCAGCGGACTCGATAATTCTCTCGCCTCAGTGCCCACTCCGATCAGCGATCACACTCTGCAATTCTGGGCATTAGCTTGCCTCATCTTCACTAATGGCCCCACCAGACCGCCGGGGATGCCTGGTCTCACCCTGGAGATACCCATTAAGGGACCATCTCTCAGGGAAGCCAGGAAGGGTTTTGCAGCGGTCGAAGCGCCTTGGGACCCTACGGGTAAGTAGTGCGCTATATAAATGCCAATACATTTACATTTACATTTACCCTCTGCCACTCGAATAGAGAAGGAATTTTTTTTTTTTTTTTAATGTGACCAATCATTCATTAAGTGCTCATATTAATCACAATAAACAGTACTCAAAATGAGTCTAATAATTCCTTTGCTGCTTTTTCTGAGGTCAGAAAATAGGATCGCTCTTTATAAATGACCTTTAACTTAGCAGGGTTAAGGAGAAAGGCTTGGGCACCCTTAGCTTGGAATGGGGTGATAAGCTGTCGAAACTGCCAGCGCTGCTGGACCGTGGCATGACAGTAATCAGGACGTACAAAGAAATCTATTCCTATACTCTTATGTTTCCTGTCAGGCCTGGCCAAATCATAAAGAGCCTCCCTAGCTAAGAAGTTGTTTAGAGAAACCGGGATAGCACGAGGTTTGGAATCTGATTTTTGCCGAGGATTTTTTTGGAAAGGGAATCTATGGGCCCTCTGGAGTTCAATCTCCCATCTCCATTGTACTAATTCGGGGAAGGCCTTTGAAAAAAGCTCAGTCACAAATTGGCGCACATTGCCCCCTTCCATTCCCTCTGGTATGCCCAAAATTCTAAGGTTATTCCGGCGTGACCTGTTCTCCAAATCAACCAGTTTCCAATTAATTTCGTCCTTTAGCCCTTCCATTGCCTGAATTTGAATCTTTTGTTGAGCCATGTCGTCTTCTATTGTCAAGATCCTACCTTCTGCCTCCGTTACTCTCACATTTGTTTCAGTTGATGTCTTAGCCAATCTCCTTAAATTATTTTGTAGCTTTCGCACAGCTCCCTGTGTACGAAGATTCTCAGCTCTCGTTTCTTCCCTGTGCTGGAGCATTACCTGATACAATACTGCTAGTGTAATTTCAGGTGTTTCCGACGCTTCAGGTCCTTCAAATGCAGATTCCGATAATCTAGCCTGTGGAATAGCATGGGGGTTACTGCCTTGTATTGTAATAACCGAGTTCCCCTCACTCCCCCATTCTAGTCTGTTCGGTGAGTCTTCGATATCGGAAACTTCCTCTTACTCATCAACACCAGAGTTCCTTATATCCTGCCCAGAACCAGTATCGGTCAGATCTTTATCTAAATCTGTACAGTCTGAATCTAGAGCTTGAGATAAATCATTCATGGAGTAAAAATTACCAGCCGAATCAATAGATTCTTCATCTTCCCCAATAGACTGTGCTTCAGCTGGTCCAGGTATAGCAGGTTCAAAAATAGTTACATCATTTTGTGTTACTGAAGCCTGTACTGCTGATGTCTCAGTCTCATTAGCAAAGTTTGTTATAGCGCTTCCTGCAGGGATCACTGTATTAGTATTGGGAGTTCCAACTGCTTGTAGCTGCACAACCTGCTCAGATTGTGTATCAGGCAGTGTAACCATAGTTTTAGATAAAGTGGATAACCCCTTAGCAAAAGTTGAGTTTTTTTTATAAAACATTCCTGGGATTTTTGGTGTAGTGCCTGTCCTACAAGTCCCAGAATCCAACAGATTTGACTGATTTGACTGATTTGGCTGCATTTCCACGTTAGTAGGAACATCAGATGTACAATCTAAGGTAGGCTCAATAGAAGCAGTCTCAGCAAGAGAATTAGACAAACTTGGGGCAGCCAGTCTCTCACCATTAGTCTGTGCTGAAGCTTGTACTGCGGACGCTGTAACTGTAGCTGTGGCTGCGGCTGTAGCTGTAGCTGTAGTTGCTCTTGTCTTCGGTTTTTGAAACTTAGAGGCCGCTCCTACATTTGGGTTTTTTGGAGCCATCACTGCTCGGGGGCTTCGTCTCTGTCTGCGCTGTGAGCGGGAGAGCAAGCGCGTCCGCTCCGAAATTGATATTTCTGCTCGCACTGTTCGCGCTGCTGCCTCCCGATTCACGGATCTCGGACCAAGCTCCGACCGAGCCTTCCAGCCTTGCGAGTCCGCTCCCACCACTGCCTGAGTCGTACCAGGTGTGTGAGCCATGTGAGCCGTTGAAGAAATCGAGCACCGGCACGCCAGCCGGAGCGCCCTGCGATAACTCCCCCAAAGGTCAAGCCGCATCCCAATAAGAAGATTTTTTCTTGGCTTTTTTACCAAAAAAGAATTCCTCAAGTATTCAATAGTGGGGCATAGTGGAGCATATATATTTTTTGAAGGGGCTCGATGAGGCTCCGTCCGGTAAGGAAGAAAAACGAAGAAGCGAGCCTGGCGAGAGCCTCCACCTCAAGCTGCTCACTCGGACGCCGCTGCGTCCGCTATCTTGCCTTTAAAGGGGCTCGATGAGGCTCCGTCCGGTAAGGTAGAAAAACAAAGAAGCGAGCCTGGCGAGAGCCTCCACCTCAAGCTGCTCACTCGGACGCCGCTGCGTCCGCTATCTAGCCTCTTTCTGTTCTTTAATAAATAGGTATCGAGATATGTCGTTGATATGTTGGGGAATGAAAGGCTGTTCAAGGACCAACCATTTCATGTCTTCAGCAGTGTGTCGCATTGTTAGGAAATGATTGGTCATTCGTGTAGCCTGTTTGTTGCGCCTGATAGTGCTTTTGTGCTCCTGGATTCTGAGCATCACTTTTCAAGACGTCATGCCAACATAGCGGAGGGAACACGGGCATGTTATTAAGTAAATCACCCTCTCGCTATTACAGTTGGTATGTCGTTTGAGAACCCAAGGGTGTGTTGTGCCAATATCGACTGTCAGGGTTTTTTCAGTCTGTGGGCACAACGGCAGGTGCCACAAGGGTAGTGACCCTGAACAGGCAGAAGGTTCCACAGAGTGGTGGTGGATTCTTGTGGAACTGACCGGGGTCTGGTGTGAACTAAGTCAGCTCGTAGATTGGAACTTGTCTTGAAAGAAAAGAGCGGAGGCGGTATTCTCACGCCAGCAGTGTTAAGAATGCGCCAATTCCTACTAATTATTTGCTGCACTTGTGTGGAAGCTGTACAAAAGGTGGTGACAAAAAGTCAGCTTCTCCAGGATAGGTTTGATGACCGGTGGAGCTAACAAAGCATATCGTTTTTTTTAGGTTGGTGGATAGATCTCTAGACTGATTCTGAAAATCAATTTTTTCGGAACAATTTCTACGGACCCTTAAAAATTGTCCGAACTGCAAATTTTTCCTTAGGGAACGAGGATGGTGGCTATCAAATTGGAGCAGGGAATTCCTGGACATAGGCTTCCTATACAGTTTACTCGCAGAATGGCCATCTTTGGGAATAATAAGAAGATCTAAGAAAGGAAGTTCTGTCTCACTATATTCCACCGTAAATCTGAGAAATCGGTTCTGGGTATTCAGCAAATTTTTAAAAGCAAGTATGGAAGTAGTGTCCCCGCGCCACACAACTAGAACGTCATCAATGTTTCTCTTCCACAACACCATTTGATCAAAATATGGGTTGTTGTGGTCAAGTACAAATTGTGTCTCAAATAGATGGATGGACATATAAATTTGCCAAACTCGGGGCAAAAATGCTCCCCATTAAAGTACCCGATATCTGGAGATATAGAAAGTCTTCAAATTGAAAGAAATGTTCATTCATAGCTAACCTAGCCAACTTCATGATAAAATGAATAGGTGTTATGCTGTCATGAGCTTGTGCTTCGGGTAGGCCTCTGACCGCCTGAAAAGTTTCCTCCTGCGGGATACACGTGTAAAGTGATTCAACATCAAAACTGACAAGGATGTCAGTCCCGATGTTGCAATCCACTTCAGGTAACAGTGGAAGGACATCCTTGGTGTCCTGAAGATAGGTAGGCATGTTCCGCACCAAAGGTCTCAAGAAGAAGTCAACAAAGGACGAGAGGGGTTCCAAAAGAGACCCGATTCCTGAAATATTTGGGCGTCCTGGGGGTGGCCTTGCTGTTTTGTGAATTTTAGGCAAGGCATAGAAATACGGGGTCACTGGATGTGAGGCGACCAGAAATTGGGCTTCTTGAGATGTAATCCAGCCCCCAGCACTTGCCTCTTCCACTAAGTTCTTGATCTCGGTTGTCAACCTAACTGTAGGGTCTGTGGTAAGTAGGGTATAGGAGTTGGTATTTCCTAGTTGTCTCAGGCATTCGGCTCGATAAGTGGTGGTGTCGAGAATGACTATCGCACCACCCTTGTCGGCGGGTTTTATCGTGATGTTTTTTCTTTGGACAATGTATCTATCACCAATCTTTTCGCCCTAGAAAGATTCTGGTAGGTGTAATTTTTGGACAGATCCAAAGAACTAATCTTGTGGACCACAGCCTTTTCAAAGGCCCCCACCATGGAGGGTACCTGTTGCAGAAGGGGAGTGAATGTCGACTTCCTCTTGAGACCCGTATTTATTTCACTATCTGTCTGGACTTGATCCTTTGTGTTGTTTGAATAGAAGAAGTGGAGACGGACTTTACGAAAGAATTTTTCAACTTCACCACGCAGCTGAAAAGCATCCCCACAGTATGTGGGGACAAACCCAAGTCCTTTGTTGAGGACTTGGTGCTCAGTGGGGGTCAATGTACGTGAGCTCAGTTTGACTGCAAGATCCTCATCGCTACCTGGGGTGGTTATTATTGACCCCATCTGCTGTGAGTGTTTGGGGATCTTCTTCCCATTGTACTTGTGCTTGCGATTGCCCCCTGCGTCTTCCCCTGGTACGGCCACGATGGTAAGATGTGAGTTTGGCAAATTTATTTGTCCATCTATTTGTCGATATTTGTCGATATTGGCTCAACACACCCTTGGGTTCTCAAACGACATACCAACTGTAATAGCGAGAGGGTGATTTACTTAATAACATGCCCGTGTTCCCTCCGCTATGTTGGCATGACGTCTAGAAAAGTGAAGCTCAGAATCCAGGAGCACAAAAGCACTATCAGGCGCAACAAACAGGCTACACGAATGACCAATCATTTCCTAACAATGCGACACACTGCTGAAGACATGAAATGGTTAGTCCTTGAACAGCTTTTCATTCCCCAACATATCAGCGATATATCTCGATACTTATTTGTTAAAGAACAGAAATGGATTTTCAAATTGAAATGTGACACAACAGGGTTAAACGATGAAATACCATGGATTCAGATCTAATAGTTTCCACAATGTTATTGAAGTCCTTTGTTTGTACTCCTTTTTCTGTTGTTGGTGTAGATAGATGACAGTGTGTACATACCAGTTGATGGAGACTATGTGGAATCTAATCTCATGGGTCTGTAACTTATGCCCTTTAATTCAGTTACAAGTCAAACCAACCTTATGACCTGTGCTGCTCCTTTGACATTTAATTGTGACTAGGTTACGAGTTTCTACCAAGCTTAAGCTGAGGTTACGGATATCTACCTAGCTAGCACATGGGTCTCTTGCCCAGGTGTTTGTGAATGTCGGCCCTTTATTTTCCAACTTTATTTCCCGCGTATCATGGGTCCAGATATATAGTAGACTGATCGGTCACATGTTGTGGCGTAGAAGCGATCCATTTGCACTGTGATTTGCATGCCCTTTGTTCCGATGTCACATCGGTTGGATACACTGACGATGATCCGGTATCGTGATTTCTCGCTGTGACTAAGATTGATTGGTTTAGAGTTCTAGCCCCTCATTGGTATGATTCTTTCCAATCATATCTTTGTATTTGGTTTCCTCTGAGCATGTAACTTCCACGATCAACATTGAGCATTCGATACGTGACAAGAGTTTTTGTTCCTTAGGTGATGTTTCAATGGGGCCAGTCCGTATGGGGCTTTTCGCAATCTGTTTGTATAAACCAATCAGCAGACGAACACACGAGGACACGCCTACGCCGCGTTACATGGCGCTTTCTTTGGTTTCCTTTCTGGTCCGTGCTACTCCGGGTAGGCCGAGTCATGTCCGCATTCAGTAGACAGCCAATCAGCTAGCAATTCCTGGGAAACATTCATGTTAGACAAACTCACGAGGACACGCCTACGCCGCGTTACACAGCTTTTTCTTAGGCTTCCTTTCTGGTCCGCGCTTTTCAGGGCAGGCTGAGTCATGTCCGCATTCAGTAGACAGCCAATCAGCTAGCAAATCCTGAGAAACATTCATGTTAGCTCGTAGAACGTGAAGGCTAGACGTCTTCCGTTTTCCGGCTCTTCTATAACAACCAACCAGCGGTCGGAGGAGGAGTTTGTTCACAGTCTCCTCTCCGGTCCGCATATATCGTTTAAAGCCATCCGGGTCACCTTGTCCATTACCTTCCCCTCAGCTTAGTTAGTGGCCAGAGGCAACGACGGACAGGTTGGTGGCCCGGTGATGGAACAATGCAATTTCTGTTAAGATCCCTTCTTTCTTGAAGTCATAATGAACGGTTTTTGGCTCAACAGCTGCTGTCTTCTTGGGTCGTGAGAGTTGTGTTCTCACATCTTACCATCTTTAGTTTAGATATAATGCTAATCATGGGAGCACTGTGTTGCTTCGGGTTTTCTTAAAAGCCCTTCCTAAATGATTGGATCTAGTGATATGGTTTATAGAACAACCTCAGGGTCTTTTAGATCACTGAATTACTTAGGCTTGTTGGAGTCTTCCTCTCTTTTTATGTTCACCCCACATCAGAGTATTTTCTAAGAAGCGAGGGAGTATGACATACTCAAAATTGTCTGTGTTTTTTCTCCTTCCCTATCTTCTAGAGCGGGGCCTCAAAAACCTGAGCGAGTCCCAGGCGAGGTGAGGCTTGTTCCACACAACTTTGTGGGTGAGTTTTTTTGACAAAATGCAAAATAAACACTGTATACATATATGTTTATACTCCTCTACATGTATAATTATGTATCCTTTTTCTTATAAATGATGATATCTGTTTGTGGATGTCTGTTTTCTGTGTTTCAGGAGAGAACTCCTTTAACCATTATCTTAGACTACCATATAGTACTCTATTAACGGTAGGTCTTTATCTACATGGTTCACTTATATTATTTTTCACTGTTGCAGTAGTGTAATATTTACAGGTCCTGAAGAAAGCCTTGTGAGGCTGAAACATGTCGACCATATCATTTCCACCTACTGATAGTAGTATTTGCTGACATACTATCATCACTCTGCTTTTAATCTTGCCGTTATGATGATCCTCCTAATAAAGTCTTACTCTTGGCGTCATAACAGGCAATTTTAATCACTTTTTGATTTTGAAATTCTAACAATTCTCTATGCCCTGCAACCCTTCCTTTTCACTACCAGCACAACCATTTGATCTTGTTGGCTTTCTCTCACTGGTGGATCCTATACTAGTACTCCTCACAATACGTGTGAAGGATCTACTGGATACCATTTCTTACAGAAAAACCCAGATGACGAGATTCTGCCAATGGGTAGGCTGTTGGGTATTCTTACTTCTTTTTCTGTGTCCATGTTCCTCTGAACACATTGATTAGCTCTCCATACATTACCTGGGAGTGTATAGATTTCTTGACCTTTATCCATACCCTTAGCATCCTTTGTGTGTTTTTACTAGTTAGATTGGGGGATAGGATGCAAGCAGGTCTTTAAACTCTTCCCCTTAGACCCTTCTTCACGTTTAGTTTTTCTTGTTTTTTAGTGAAGCCAAGGCCGCGGGTATTTTTACGTTTAGGCTACCAAAATAGCGTCGAATCTTTTTTCTTCTTCTCTCTGGTGATATTTGTCGGCATTTCACATGGCAGACTTCACAGCCCTATCCTTTGATGATGTGACTTTACAATCCATTCTCACAGAGAATCCAAGCATGTTGGATTCCATACCTACCACTGGATCGAGTCCCCCAGGAGACTGGGACACGATCCTCAACCTAAAAAAGAGTCACACACGGACTATTATACACGGGCAAGTCATGGCTGAGTATTTACGCGGCAAGTGTGCCCCCACGGGCCTTATAGTGACCAATGCCCGAGACTATTTCTCACAGACAAGGTCTTCCTCAAAGACTGGTCGTTAATCGCATAGCGATGCACTCGGGATTGGTTGATCCTCATTATAACAACTGCGAAGAGGGTAGCTGATGCTATCCTCATCGAAATACAAGTATTAGAAGGACAGATTAAAACCACACTCACAACAAAATAATTTCAGAAACAATTAGATGAAACCAATAAGACTAACAAAGAGTATAGGGATTCAATCTTTTTTGCTAACATTGACAAATTCAAAAAAGATTTGGCTAAGTTCTCCCTTGAGAGGATCTATCCATATACGAGTGAGAGCTATACACCTCCAGATTTCACCAAGAAGGGTAAAAGATATGGGTCCAATTATTCAACCTCTTCATCAGACCCTGACTCTAGTGACTCTGACGCAGGGACAAGTGGGACGCCACTATGGAGAGGGAGAGGTCAATTCAATGGACCCAACCGCAGACGAACTGGACAAGGAAATTACTACCAACAAGGCCCTTGGTGGCCACCTGCTCCATGGGGATATCCACAATTTCCTCAACCTATGCCCCACTACCATCTACAGCCCCAATTCTTTGACGGCTAGGCTTTTTTAGGTCAGGGCCATGGCCGTACCAGGGGTAGACGCAGGGGGCAATCGCAAGCACAATTACAATGGGAAGACGAACAATATCCCCCAAACACTCGCAGCAAAATGGGTCAATAATAACCACACCAGGTAGCGATGAAGATCTTGTAGTCAACCTAAGCTCACGTACATTGACCCCAAATAAGAACCAAGTCCTCAACAAAGGACTTGGGTTTGTCCCCACATAGTGTGGGGATGCTTTTCAGCTACGTGGTGAAGTTAAAAAATTCTTTCGTAAAGTCCGTCTCCACTTCTTCTTTTCAAACAACAAAAAGGATCAAGTCCAGACAGAAAGTGAAATACATACGGGTCTCAAGAGGAAGTCGACATTCACTCCCCTTCTACAACAGGTACTCTCCATGGTGGGGGCCTTTGAAAAGGCTGTGGTCCACGAGATTAGTTCTTTGGATCTGTCCAAAAATGACACCTACCAGAATCATTCCAGGGCGGAAAGATTGGCGATAGATACATTGTCCAAAGACAAAAACATCACAATAAAACCCTCCAACAAGGGTGGTGCGATAGTCATTCTCGACACCACCACTTATCGAGCCGACTGCCTGAGACAACTAGGAAATACCAACTCGTAAACCCTACTTACCACAGACCCTACAGTTAGGTTGACAACCGAGATCAAGAACTTAGTTGAAGAGGCAAGTGCTGAGGGCTGGATGACATCTCAAGAAGCCCAATTTCTGGTCGCCTCACATCCAGTGACCCCGTATTTCTATGCCTTGCCTAAAATTCACAAAACAGCAAGGCCACCCCCAGGACGCCCAATTATTTCAGGGATCGGGTCTCTTTTGGACCCCCTCTCGTCCTTTGTTGACTTTTTCTTGACACCTTTGGTGCGGAACATGCCTACCTATCTTCAGGACACCAAGGATGTCCTTTGACTGTTACCTGAAGTGGATTTCAACATCAGGACTGACATCCTTGTCAGTTTCGATGTTGAATCACTTTACAAGTGCATCCCGCAGGAGGAAACTTTGCAGGCGGTCAGAGGCCTACTCGAAGCACAAGCTCATGACAACATAACACCTATTCATTTTATCATGGATTTGGCTAGGTTAGCTATGACAGAAAATTTCTTTCAATTTGAAGACTCTCTATATCTCCAGATATCGGGTACTTCAATGGGGAGCATTTTTGCCCTGAGTTTGGCAAATTTATATGTCCATCTATTTGAGACACAATTTGTACTCGACCACAACCACCCATATTTTGATCAAATGGTGTTGTGGAAGAGATACATTGATGACGTTCTAGTTGTGTGGCACGGGGACACTACTTCCATACTTGCTTTTAAAAATTTGCTGAATACCCAGAACCGATTTCTCAGATTTACGGTGGAATATAGTGAGACAGAACTTCCTTTCTTAGATCTCCTTATTATTCCCAAAGATGGCCATCTAGCGAGTAAACTGTATAGGAAGCCTATGTCCAGGAATTCCCTGCTCCAATTTGATAGCCACCATCCTCGCTCCCTAAGGGAAAATTTGCCGTTCGGACAATTTTTTAAGGGTCCGTAGAAATTGTTCCGAAAAAATTGATTTTGAGAATCAGTCTAGAGACCTATCCACCAACCTAAAAAAACGGTTATAATCCAACGCCTTGGTCAGAAGAGCACGTAAAAGGGCCGCCAACAATCATCGAGATGCTTTGTTAGCTCCACTGGTCATCAAACCTCCCCTGGAGAAGCTGACTTTTGTCACCACCTTTTGTACAGCTTCCACACAAGTGCAGAAAATAATTTGTAGGAATTGGCGCATTTTTAACACTGCTGGCGTGAGAATACCGCCTCTGCTCTTTTCTTTCAAGAGAAGTTCCAATCTACGAGATGACTTAGATCACACCAGACCCCGGTCAGTTCCACAAGAATCCACCACCACTCTGTGGAACCTTCTGCCTGTTCAGGGTCACTACCCTTGTGGCACCTGCTCGGTGTGCCCACAGACTGAAAAAACCCTGACAGTCGATATTGGCACAACACACCGTACATACCAGTTGATGGAGACTATGTGGAATCTAATCACATGGGTCTGTAACTTATGCCCTTTAATTCAGTTACAAGTCAAACCAACCTTATGACCTGTGCTGCACCTTTTACATTTCATTGTGACTAGGTTACGAATTTTTACCAAGCTTATGCTGAGGTTACGAATATCTACCTAGCTAGTACATGGGTCTCTTGCCCAGGTATTTCTGAATGTTGGCCCTTTATTTTCCAACTTTATTTCCCGCGTATCATGGGTCCAGACATACAGTAGACTGATCGGTCACATGTTGTGGCGTAGTAGCGATCCATGCACACTGTGATTTGCATGCCCTTTGTTCCGATGTCACATCAGTTGGATACACTGACAATGATCTGGTATTGTGATTTCTCGCTGTGACTAAGATTGATTGGTTTAGAGTTCTAGCCCCTCATTGGTATGATTCTTTCCAATCATATCTTTGTATTTGGTTTCCTCTGAGCATGTAACTTCCACGATCAACATTCAGCATTCGATATGTGACAAGAATTGTTGTTCCTTGTTGACGTTTCTATGGGGCCAGTCCGTGTGGGGCTTTTCGCAATCTGTTTGTATAAACCAATCAGCAGACGAACACACGAGGACACGCCTACGCCGCGTTACACGGTGCTTTTTTTGGTTTCCTTTCTGGTCCGTGCTACTCCGTGTAGGCCGAGTCATGTCCGCATTGAGTAGACAGCCAATCAGCTAGCAAATCTTGAGAAACATTCATGTTAGACGAACTTACAAGGACACGCCTACGCTTACGCCGGATTACACAGCGCTTTCTTTGGCTTTCTTTCTGGTCCGCACTACTCTGGGCAGGCTGAGTCATGTCTGCATTCAGAAGACAGCCAATCAGCTAGAAAATCCTGAGAAACATTCATGTTAGCTCGTAGAACGTGAAGACTAGACGTCTTCCGTTTTCCGGCTCTTCTATAACAACCATTCAGCGGACGGAGGAGGAGTTTGTTCACAGTCTCCTCTCCGGTCCGCATATATCGTTTAAAGCCTTCCGGCTCACCTTGTCCATTACTTTCCCCTTGGCTCAGTTAGTAGCCAGAGGAAACGACGGACAGGTTGGTGGCCCGGTGATGGAACGATGCAATTTCTGTTAAGAATCCCTTCTTTCTTGAAGTCATAATTAACGTTTTTTGGCTCAACAGCTGTGGTCTTCTCGGGTCGTGAGAGTTGTGTTCTCACATCTTACCATCTTTAGTTTAGATATAATGCAAATCATGGGAGCACTGTGTTCCTCCGGGTTTTCTTAAAAGCCCTTCCTAAATTATTGGATCTAGTTATATGGTTTATAGAACAACCTCAGGGTCTTTTAGATCACTAAATTACTTAGGCTTGTTGGAGTCTTCCTCTCTTTTTATGTTCACCCCACATCAGAGTATTTTCTAAGAAGCGAGGGAGTATGACATACGCAAAATTGTCTGTGTTTTTCTCCTTCCCTATCTTTCTAGAGCGTGGCCTCAAAAACCTGAGCGAGTGCCAGGCGAGGTGAGGCTGGTTCCACACAACTTAGTGGGTGAGTTTTTTTGACAAAATGCAAAATAAACACCGTATACCTATATGTTCATACTCCTCTACATGTATAATTATATATCGTTTTTCTTAAAAATGATGATATCTCTTTGTGGATGTCTGTTTTCTCTGTTTCAGAAGAGAACGCCTTTAACACCTTGGCTGCTAAGGCAATTCCCATCCTGTGCTGGAAATTGCTATTCTTCTTTATTCATGACGAGCTCAGCTCGTCATAAGCACAGCTCCAGTGTGCCTCATGATGAGCTGAGCTCGTCATGAGCAGGGAAGGGGTTAACCATGATCTTAGACTACCATATAGTCACTTATATTATTTTTCACTGTTGCATTAGTGTAATATTTACAGGTCCTGAAGAAAGCCTTGTGAGGCTGAAACATGTCGACCATATAATTTCCACCTACTCATAGTAGTATTTGCTAACATACTATCATCACTCTGCTTTTAATCTTGCCATTAGGACGATCCTCCTAATAAAGTCTTACTCTTGGCGTCATAACAGGCAATTTTAATCACTTTTTGATTTTGAATTTCTCACAATTCTCTGTGCACTGCAACCCTTCCTTTTCACTACCAGCACCACCATTTGATCTTGTAGGCTTTCTCTCTCTGGTGGATACTATACTAGTACTCCTCTCAATATGATTCAGTGAAGGATCTAGTGGATACCAGTTCTTACAGAAAAAACCAGATGAAGAGATTCCGCCAATGGGTGGGCTGATGGGTATTCTTACTTCTTTTTCTGTGTCCATGTTCCTCTGAACACATTGATTAGCTCTCCATACATTACCTGGAAGTGTATAGATTTCTTGAGCTTTATCCAGACCCTTAGCATCCTTTGTGTGTTTTTACTAGTTAGATTGGGGGATAGGATGCAAGCAGGTCTTTAAACTCTTCCCCTTAGAAACTTCTTCACGGTTAGTTTTTCTTCAGTGATTGGCGATCTCAGACAAAGATCGATCAGGGAAATTGGCTTTGCGAGGTCAGTTTCAGGTGAAGAGGTCAGCTTCTTACAGTTCATTTCAGAGTCAAAAAGAAACCTAGTTAATGTATACATGAACTAAGAAGGCCAGGCCACTTTCTTCGCCCGGTTACCTTCACAGGCCTAAGTGAGGGCAACACAAAATGGTGGCACAGAACAAAATGGAGTCAGACTCGAGAATTCCAAAACCTCAGACCATCCTTTTGCCATTACGTAGGCAAGAACCTAAGACTCATATTAATCTGAATCTAGGTCTGTATCGATATTCATTAGGTCATCAAGGTGTTGCTGTAGCATCATCTTATTATTCTCTACTTCTCTCGGGACACGTCTCCGATCACACATAGTAGCACAAAGACTACAAATGGCGGGACCACACTGGATGCAAAGACAACAAGAGAAAAGGATGGTTAAAACCATACCAAGGAATGTCAGAGTCTTCCATCCCCATTTGGACAGCAGTCCCCAAAACCATCCCGTCAATGACCAGTCTCCTTCGTCTACATGGATAGGCTCAGAGATTTTATACAACCTAGAGATGGCTTGGTACACTGTAGGGGGGTTATCTGGAATGTAAACACAGCAACTGGATCCAATCAATTTACATACTCCTCCTCGATCTGCAAATATGATGTCTAATACCATACGGTTCTGCAAAGTCATAAGGCCGTCCGCTTGAAGGTCAGCTGTAACATTACTAAGAGCACCTGCTGTCTCATTAATAGTAGCTTCAACAACGCCAACAAGCTGTCGAATATGCCTACTATTGATCATAGGAACCCAAAAGGGCAGGAATCCCTTGAAGAAATCTCCTACTTCGTGTGCTGCAGTATCTTCCTGATTGAAGACACCTCTACCATATCTCGTTCTATGATAGCCTGAAGCAGTAGTGTATGTAGGGGGAAGCAAAAACGCCACATAACACGTTCCTGAAAAATCATTTGGCAACCATTTGTAGGCTCTGTCATGACAAACAAAATATGTGCCTTTAGCTGGCACAAACGGAGGAGAAGTCCGAGATGAATAGACATAGGTTTGAGCACACACACTCTTACCTAGCTGAGCTTTCGGATTCCAACCATTACCTTGCAAACAAAAATGGCCTCGGTGGGGTACAATCCAAATAGGGCTAGACCTTTTTCATCTCTCCTTCTCTGTCAAGCTGGTACTATATCCAGTCACGTTCCAACCAATGTAAGCCTGCACCTCATCCTTAGGGATAGCATTATTTGCATCAATATCTCGGATCATAGCTACTATTCGCCTTATCAAGGCACTATTGCTCGAGTTATCTTTAAGGGAACGTAAGGGGCGTACCTCATTTGCATAGATAAACATGATCTGAAAAGCCCATACAGACCCATTAAAAGAAAAAGGCAAAACCAAATATGGCATACCTTTATCTGTCGTATGAGGCATAAGACCACAGACCCAACATTTAGTGGTATTTACTACTAACTGATGCTGATGCAACAACTGTATGAACGAGTTGTTGACAAATTCTGATCTCCTTGTCTGTTCATGTTCAGGCAACGTATAAAACTGGTGCAAAGAAACAGTAGTGAAAGAAAGCATAGGTTGGGAGGTGGGTGCAGATGTCTGTTGTGTAGCATAGACAGTCCAACCCACACAAGCTAACGTGATACTTAAAAACGTCAAAAAGCACAATATTATAAAACATTTGCTATGTATCAATGTACAAAATCTTGTCTTAAGATCTATTCTCTCAACATCTCTTTCAGTTACAACAGACTCCATCCTCTAACATGCTGCCCTCAGCAATTTTCCTTCTTCACTCAAGTGTGTGGCCAGGCGTCCTAGACGTCCCTAGAACTGCAGACCTTTCATCAATACGCGGGCCACTCCTTAAGTCTTATACGGCGACCCTGCAGCTGAACCCAGATGGTGGTTCAAAAAAGAAAAGTAGTCTCTTGTCTGAAAGAGTGTAATTCACATAAAAAATTCAGATTTTATTTGTCCTTTTTAGACCTTAAGTTGCAGCGTTCTTTACCAGGCACAGTTTGATCCTGAAAGAGTGTCTCTGGGTGCGTAGTATCAAGTCTCAAACACAGCGGCACAGCTTCTTGCAAGACTTCATCATCCGCACGTTCTGACTGAGTCGATTCCAGATGTGCATCGCTAAAAGGTACAAATCTCGGAACCCTTTCACTCTCGGAATTGACAACACCTTCCCGGACCCACTTATCGTACGGTAAGGGCAAAGGTATCTTCTTGCAATGGGTACCATGTACCCAGTTTTTCTTGCCGAACACCTTAATAGCAGTCCGAGTTGATAACAGGACTTGGTATGGACCGGTCCATCTTGGTTCCAAGTTCTTTGACCTCTGGAAGTTCCTGGTTAGAATCCAGTCGCCAGGTTGAATTGTGTGGCCTGCGTCTACAGAAACTGAAGGCAAAGTGTCATGGAACTGTTGGTAAAGAACACGCAATTTAGCAGTCAAATCATGTAAGTAGTCAACCAACATAGGTACTCAATATCACTGTACTTCTTAGGCCTCGGCACACCCCAGACATTCGAAGGACGTCCAAAAACAATCTCGTATGGGCTAAGTCCCACGCAAGAATGTACTGTTCTTCTCGTGGACAAAAGTGCCAATGGTAAGGCATCGGGCCATGTAAGACCAGAGATCGCTTCCACCTTGGCCAACTTCAGCTTCAGAGTGCCATTATAGCACTCGACCAGGCCTTCTGACTGGGGGTGATTCGCAGCGTGAAATTTCCGTTTAATACCCAGACCCGCACATACTTTCTTCATAATCTGACCCACAAATTCACTTCCATTATCACTCCATACCATCCTCGGCAAGCCATATCTGGCAAAGAATTCTTTGACCAAAACTTTGGCTGTGGACAAGGCAGTATTATCCTTTAGGGGGTAGGCCTCTATCCATCTGGAAAAGGCACAAACAACCACAAGGACATACTTCAAGTTATTGCATCTTTCCATATGAATGTAGTCTATATGCAGCACCTCGAACGGATACGTTGGAGGAGCAAAATGACATGCTGGAGTTGGGGTTCCCTTTCCAGGATTATGCATCAATAAAATCATGCAGTGTTTAACCAAATTCTCAGCACACCTAGAAATTCCACTGTTCTGCCATACCGGAGCCAACAACTTACATATCCATTTTGAACTAATGTGAGCCAACCCATGAGCCATAGTAACCACCGGAAGCACATATGCATCCGGCAACAACCATCGCTGGTGCTCTGACAACTCAACCCAACAGCCTGTTGAATCCAACATTCCTGTACTCTCTCTCCACATTTGGAACTCCCTCCCGGACCACCTACGTTCGGCCACACAATATACATCCTTCCGCAAAGACTTAAAAACGTTCTTGTTTCAACAGGCTTTCCCCTTGTAATCTGTCCATCCTGTTTTTCGCCTGGTTCACTTCGTCCTCAGTTGCTGGGTTTACCACTATAGCGCCAAGAAACCGTACGGTGAACGCTGCGCTCTACAAATATTTTAAATTAGAAATTACTCAATTCTTTCTCAGTAGCTTCTGCCTGAATCATCTTCACACTTTCTGTTGTATCTTCACACATTCCTCCTTCCACAACCCATCTGGCAGGACCTGCAACATAAATCCGACTCGTCACATCTTTTGCTGTTTCTCACACTACTTCGTCTGCAAACGCATTCCTTCGACTCACATCATCCGTAACCTTCTTATGCGCACTACACTTCACTATCGCAATTTGGGTCGGCAAAGTAAGTGATTCAAGAAGTTCACTCACTAATTGTCCATGCTGAATTTTCATATCATGGGAAGTAAGAAATCCTCTCTCTTTCCACAAGCGACTAAAACTGTGAGCCACGCCAAATGCGTATTGGCTATCAGTATAAACATTCACTCTCTTTCCTTTTGACAACACACACGCTCTAGTCAATGCTATCAACTCCGCTGCTTGCGCTGAATTCTGTGCAGTACGTGCTGTTTCAACAATCGTGTGCAAAGTTGTGACAGCATATGCTGCAGTCGTCTCTCCATTCGGAAGCTTAAAGCACGAACCATCTACCCATAGGGTACCATCAGGATTCGAAAGAGGATTATCTTTCAGATCAACTCTACCCTTCGTTTCCTCCTCTGTCCGGAGAAAACAGTCATGCTGTTCCTGAGCATCTATCTCTACAAAAATCGGCAACAACGTAGCTGGATTCAATGTGTTGCACCGCTTGATGTGTACATGGCTAGTCAAAAGCGTCAACTCATAACCTGACAAACGCGCACTGGTAAGATGTTGAGTCTTCGTTCTATTCAATAGGGTATCCACTGCATGTGGGACCATCACAATCAATGTATTATCCAATACCAAACCAGCAGACTGTCGGATAGAAACAGCCGCTGCCGCTGTAGCTCTTAGACAACTAGGCAAGCCCTAGCTACCGGATCTAAAGTAGCTGAAAAATACGCACATGGGCGCTGCTTGTCTCCAAATTGTTGCGTCAACACTGACAACGCACAACCTTCTCTCTCGTTTACATAACAAAGGAGCAGTACACAATGCATCACGCAATTCAGAAAAACTCTTCTGACATTCGTCAGACCAAGGAAGAGTGTGTGGTGTGTCCTTAAGAGTAAGTGCCAACAAAGGTTTTGCTAGCAAAGAAACATTCGGCATCCACTGTCTACAATACGAGGTGATACCTAAGAAGGCACGCACCTCTATCTGTGTGCATGGCACAGTGATTTGGGCAATCGCTTGAATACGCTCTGGGGTCAATGGTCTTCCCTCCTTCGACAAGAGATGACCTAAGTAGGTCACTTCTTGGCGGCAATACTGCAACTTCGAAGGTGACACTTTATGATGAAGGTCAGACAGGTGTCGCAACAAAGAAAGAGTAACTTCTTTACAAATCTCTTCATCATCAGCAGCAACCAACAGATCATCAACATACTGGTTAAGAGTAGCACCAGAAGGCAATGCAAGAGTATCAATCTGAGTTTTCAAAGCCTGACTATAAATGGAGGGACTCTCACAATAACCTTGAGGAGCGCGCTTAAACCGGAAACTGCGGCCTCCTAAAGAGAAGCCAAAAATATCTCTACTTTCCTCAGCAATCGGAATACTGAAGAAAGCGTTCTTCAGATCAATAACAGAAAACCAAGCAGCTGAGGCAAGGATCATAGTCAATAAAGCAGTAATGTCCGGGACAACAGGAAACTGTGGCACAACGATCTTATTGACCTCTTGAAGGTCGATCACAAACCGATACACAGGTGGCTGAGAAGAGTCAGTACGCTTCAGGACAGGCAGAACAGGACTGTAACACACATTACCTCTCGTTTCTTCAACCACACCTTTCTCAACCAAATCATAGATAATCGCTAAAAGAGCTCTTTCGCCATCACTGGAAATTTTGTACTGTGGAATGCAAGGTAATTTAGCATTCGACTTAAGGGTAACAATGTGGGGTGGAATCTGCAAGAGACCAACACCATTGGGACCTGTAGCCCAAAGTGTATCAGGGGGAGAACGCAGTTCCAGTGGAAGGTGATCCTTAGACAGATACATTGGGGACATCACCTTCTTACCCACCGTAAGATGTACTCCCGAAGGAGAACAATGTAATGTCGCATGCAATCTTTTCAGCAAGTCCAAACCCAACAGATTCTCACCACAGCCATTTGTTAGAATAAGGGGAGCCTCCAATTCACAGGGACCAATAGAAAGGCGCAAAGGACAAGAAACCGGGTTACGAACTGGGGCGCCAGAAAATCCTATTGAAACATTGGTCAAGCCAGACAAAGGCGCACCAGGGAGTTTAGAGTGCATGATAAAACTCTTTGCTGCACCAGTATCCAAAAGAAAAGGTTCTGCAACACCTGATGTAATCACTTCAACATAAGGTCTACTTTGGTCTACTGGAACTGACACTACTCCCTCCCTTTGTCCATGGCTGTCCTAACTATCATTAAAACCAGCACTCTCACTTCCAACATAATAATCATCAGTGTAGTACTGAGCGGACTGGACGGTCGGAACATTCTGTTGGTCAAAATAATTCATAGAATTCTGAGGGGAAAAGGAACGTTCATTCTGGGGAAACGTACCACGTCCCCTACCCCTAGGTACTTGTTGGAAACCACCACAACCTCTCAGACCAGACATACCATTCGCACGCTGTAGCAAGATCGGGCAACTATTCTTGAAGTGACCTTCTTCTTTACAATAAGCACACTGATTAGGGCCTAGCGGGAGTCGCGAAGCAAAAGACTCAGACTTCTGCAACAGTTTCTGAAACTGTGGGGGTTGCAGAAACTGGGAAGGTTGCTGAAACTGACGCTGATTAGGGTGAGGCAGATAAGCCTACTGCAGAAGAACTTTCGTTTTTAATTCTCTAGTCTTCTTCTCTACTTTATCCATCTCATCTTTATCTATATTCTCATAGTATTGTGCAGTAGCCAATATCTGGGCCAAAGAATAAACAGCCCATGAACTCTCAGAGTCCTTTAACTTATTACAAAGTTCAGGAAGTAAATTAAAAACAAACTTATCTACAAACAACCTCTGACTACCTTCTGTACTCATGTCCTGACCACTATGATCAATGAATGTTTCTCAAACCTAGTGAAGAAATCAGACATACTCTTGTCTTTCTTTTGTTTGCATGCTGCTAACTTGTCCCAATTTACCCACAGAGGAGGCATCATTGTTTTCATTAAATTAATAATCCTACCAGGTAGTTCTGCAACTAAGGGTTCAGGTTTGGCACCTCCTACCTTCCGACCATCTGCAGCAGTAATATTAACCCACGTATCTCCTAACTCTGGCGTGTGATCCTCGTGACGGATCTTCGCCCGCAAGGGTTGAGCAACTACATTACCCATCAACATATCTATGTCAGCTAAATTCATAACACACGCATCAACTGTCTGAGACACTCCTTGTAATAACCAGCAGGATTTTTACGGGGGTCAGGCAAGGTCTGCTTAAGAGCCAGGACCTCAGGTCTCTTCCAAGGGACATGCACCCGCACTCGCTGAAAATGAGCCGGTGCAGCTGCAATACCATGAGCGGCATCAGCCACAACTGCCTCTCTCCATACAGGAGGAACCTCTCTCATAGGATACTGTTTCACTTTTCTCCTAACAGAAGGGTCAGGTTCGAACAATGACTGAGGTGGAAGTCTAGACCTAAAAGTGAGTAGCGTCTCTACCGCTTCCTCAACATCGGAACCCACTATCTTCCCTTTAGCAAATTCAGGCTGAACATTAAGCAATTCCAGTGGAATTGAACTCAACTCAATATCTTCCCACTCCTGACGAAGAAAGGTGCACCTGACATCAAAAACATACCTTTGTTTTGGTGCCTCCCATTGTAGGAAGATATCCATAACCACTTGTGGACTGTACTTGGAAGTATTTGAAATCCATCTACGAGCAAGGAGATCTAACACTGCCCGTTCTTCGGGACAAGGGAGCTGACTACGTATCTACTTACGTTCAGAAACAGGGGTCATATTCAGTGACCCAAAGAAAGGAGACAAAAGACTAGTGACAGTCTCAGTCATTCGTGGCAGAGCAGAAGGAGAAGAAGTTGACATGAGGACAGGAGACAAAGTGTTTTGAGGCGACAGAGACATAGGAACAGAAATATGAGAAGTCGAAGAGAAAGGAGTGTAAGGCAAAGGAGTTTGAGGCAAGGCTGGCGGCCCTGGAGGGGGCTGCGCCGGGGGAGGAAGAACCACCTGTGAAGCAACGGGTGGCTGAACAACAACAGGGGGTTGAACGACAGCAAGGGGTGCAACAACTGGAGGTAACGGAGGTGCAGGAGCACCCTGCACATAAGGGGGTGGTAATCTCAGTAAATGTGACATCAAAGCATCTTTTTCAGGGTCTTCAGTCACATTTGAAAGGGGGAGTGGTAGCAAAGCCGGGTAACATTTGTCAATGGCCATGCAATGTTGTCTATCTGACACATCAATCGCACGATCGTCTTCATCTTCCTTAAACTGCCTAGCAGCTTGTATTATAGATATATTCCTTTCCTTCCTATCTCTCTTAGCTTGCTTAATTTCTCGCTGTTTGGCTTCCTTACGCCAAAGGCGGAAAGAGTCAAACATCGCCGGACGGGCTTTCTTCTTAAATAACGCAACTTCTAGGTTATCTAAAACATCTGATTCAAAAGTACCATGTTGGGGCCATCGTAAAACACCATCTTTCCTTGTATAACGGACCCATACTTCATTAAAGGTAATGGGACCTACACCATCCTTTGAATAGAGCTCATAAGTTTGAGTTCTGACCGGAGGTATCGGACACGAGTCCTCTAATCGGGAATCCCTATTACAACTAAAACAAAACCATTTCCTAAATTTGCTAAAACCAGGCATCTTTTAGCACACTAATCTTGCTTCAAACTTCAAGGGGTTATCAAAAATGATACACTCGCAAATATATGAACCCCTCGGCTTCGACTATTGAAATGGCCGAATCAAAACCAAGAAACAAAACAAAGTTGTGGGAGAGACTCACTTATACTTAACCAAAATGTCTGTCACGCCACCAGAAGACCGTCTAACGTCTCGCCTTACAAATCATCACAAGAGGGTCCAAGACAGGGCGACAGTCAGGGCAGCAGTCCTTCGCAGCCGTCGGAAAAAGGGAAGCCTCATAGAAAAAACCTTCGGTCCACGTCGACATGCAGGGGTCGATGAAGTGGCGGCCGTCCTCCAGAATTTCCTCACGGGGCTCCTCACAATCTTCGGGCTTGGACCAGTACCGCTGAAGTCGCCCCACGTTGGGCCCCAGTTGAAGAACCGAAGTTTAACCCAAGTGGCGTCAGGGGCACGCCTAAGAACTTCGAGTTCACCTGTCTTGGTATACAGAGACACAGAATACTTCTGGATGGCATCAGAGACCAAGTTTATTAGCTGCAGCTAGTAACACTGATCCTAGAAATACATCATGGTGTAAATTCTCAGGTGACTGCTCATTTTACTAAGGCGAGACGTCTCCATTTATACCCAATATTCACATTATAAATGTACACCCACTGCACAAAATTCTAGCCAATAAGGTACATTTTCAAACAAAGTATCACATAACAAAAACTCAATTTACAGTTTCCCAACCCAAAGTTAATTATTAGGAATGTCCCAAATTCAATCTCCACAAGCCGGACAAACCTATAATTGAAAGCATAACCCATGTAATGAAGAAACTTAAAAAAGAAACAGTAACAGATGCTGAACAAGATAAGGCATGTGCAAGGAAACTAAAAGTTAACGATGTCCTGAACATTGATTGGCAATCTCAGACAAAGATCGATCAGGGAAATTGGCTTTGCGAGGTCAGTTTCAGGTGAAGAGGTCAGTTTCTTACAGTTCATTTCAGAGTCAAAAAGAAACCTAGTTAATGTATACATGAACTAAGAAGGCCAGGCCATTTTGTTCGCCAGGCTACCTTCACAGGCCTACGTGAGGGCAACACAAAATGGTGGCACAGAACAAAATGGAATCAGATTCGAGAATTACAAAACCTCACCTCCCGTTGTGAGTAAACGGACTAAGGGTTTGTGATCACTCCTAATTAAACTCTCTTTACCCCAGACAAACACTCTACAGTGTTCCAGAGCCCAAAAGCAGGCAAAGTTTACCATTCAATGGTTTAATATTTTTCTTCTGCTGGCGTAAGTGCTCTGGAAGCGTGCGCTAGCACAGCACCTAAACCCTTGGAACTTGCATCAGTGGTGATGATGCACAAATAGCTTTCTCTATGTCCTGAAATTCAACTTCACAATCACTTGACCACATAAATTTGTTTTTGTTCTTCATCAATTGTCTAATGTTAAATAAGCGACAGAAGAAATTGGGAATGTACCTTAAGTAAAATTCAGTTCATCCTAAAAAGGATCTAATGTCATTTTGGACGCAGGATGAGGTGCCACTTGAATAGTCTCTACTGAGTCAGATTTAGGTTTTATACCTTCTTCACACAATTCATGACCAAGGTAAGTTACAGAATGCATGCCAAATTAGCACATGGCCTGCTTGATAGTCAAACCATGGTTACTAAGGGCACTAAGAACATTTTCTAGAGCTGAAATATGTTCTTGTTCATCATTCCCAAAAACTAATATGTCATCTTGAAAACAGACAGCGTTTTTGCAATTGTTTAAAAGGTCCTGCATGACACTCTGAAAAATGGCTGCTGCGGACGCTAATCCAAAAGGTAATCTATTGTACCAAAAACACCCAAAAGGGGTGATGAATGCAATGAAATCTGTTCTCTTTTCATGTAACTCTATTTGATGGTTAGCTTGATAGAGCGCGAAGGTCCCCCAACTAAAATTTGTACCAATACTCACCTGGGCCCATAAGTCTAAATTGTATGCATTAACATTTATTTAGGTAACTCACGCTCTACTATCAGTATATAGTAACTTTTATCTCTAATTCCTATACCAGTATCCTTCCAATCATTGTCACTAGATACCTAAACACAATGAATCAGGGAGTTGAGTCAAGGAAAAGGCACTCATTATCATAACATATGTAATTATAAAATAACCACAGACTCAGGATAGGTTCAAACCTTTTATCTAATCATCATCATCATCATCATACGTCATGAGCCACAAGTTAAATGCTATTAATAAGATAGATCATGCCAACCATTTAGAAACTTTGAAGTTAAGGGAAGGTAGAAACAACGAACATGCTAATTTTAGAAAACAGTCTTTCGCAACTTGATTAAAGAAGGGTAAAGAAAGGGAACATATTAAACCCATAGGGGCAGATTTATGATAACTGGCGCATCCCCAGGGATGCACCAGTTATTTTGCGCCGCTGCTCCGCCACCCATGGTGCGCCGCATTTACAATGCGGCGCACCATGGGGCAAAAACGACACAGATGCGTGACGCATCTGTGTCGTAAAGGTGGCGCATTGCTGGAGTTGCGTCACAAGCGCGACGCAGCTCCAGCAAGGCTCGGGGGTGCCCCATCTTTACAATGCTGCGTCAAGACCTACGCCTGCTTCAAGCAGGCGCAGGGTTATGACGCAGCATTGGCCTGAAAGTGAATGAGTGCAATCTTATAGATTTCACTCAGCCACTTTTGCGAGGCGCACCTGCCCCGGAACGCCCACCCTGCGCCGGAACGGCCACAAGTGGCGCAGGGCTTTACAACGTGACGCATCTGCCTAGATGCGTCACATTGTAAATGGGTCGTAGGGATGCGCCACGTTTACGCCGCAGTTGCGTGACGCAAACGTGGCGCATTCCCAACAAAAATCTGTCCCATAGACTTTCGTAATTCACTGGCAGTTGAAAAGGAGAACACACTTATGCAATTCGGTGTTCAGATTTAGCTTAATAACTATAGGGAAGGTAAGGTTTGGAACAATACTATTAAATTCAGCTTATCTCCTTAAAGGGCGGGTAGGACAAGGAACATAAACTCTTATAGAGACATATAGCATTGACTAAAGGTGGGTAAAAAAGTGGAACACTCTAATAGTCAGTAATACATGAAAATCTCATTTACCAAGGGACGGGAAAGAAAAGGAGCATGTATAAGAGCTTTGCAAATTCGGGGAAGGTCAGAAAAGGATGCAATTTGGAAAGACAATTACCCTCACAGATTTATATTTACCTAGAACAGTGTGAAGACCAAACCTGGCTACGGGTCAGTTGTAAAAGATAGGAGGAACCCCAAAGACTTCAGTGCCAGTAGGCAAGCAGGTGCAGCTCATGGACAAATAGGACAGGATAACTCCAGAATTTGGATCAGAACCGGTTCACCAAAGGTTAAGACCAGCACCTGCAGTTTAGGTTGCAACGCCTGCGCTACTCCCTCTCTGGAAGGAATCTGCCAAAACCCCGATTCAGTTATAACGTTTATCAGCAAAGTGCTTCGCCAGCACTTTCACTTTCCAAAACCTCGATTGGGTTCTCGAAACTCCCAACAGAATGCTCCACAGCTCTCTGTTTTCAGTCACCTATTGAGTGTATTGGGTCAGTGACAGGTCAACTATTTGGACAAGTCGGACAATTTCTCTAGCTAAACCTAGGCTAATTATACTGTTTTTCAGGTCAGAGTACCACCCCCCAATGTTACAAGTGTAAGGATCCCCAATTTTGATTGGACAAAGGAGGAGGACAGGTCATCACACCACCTAAATTTTAGACTTTCTCAGACTCCTTATTCAATTTCCGTCTACGCCCCTTAAATTCCAGGTTCTCATGACATATGCCTTTTAATTAACCATGGTGAATATAACATTGAATAAAATTGTAACAATTTTCAGTACAGCTCCTTCTAGCTGGGTTATAGGTTGGGTTCCCAGGTGCATCTTGGCTGTTGCTGCCATCTGGCTGGGTTCCAATGCTGCAGAGTTCATCTTTCTCCGCAGGGTGACATGCGCAGAAAGGACTTCTAAAATGGAGCAGTAAAGACCTCCTAGGCCCAAAGAATACAATACATGGAAAGTAAAGGGAAACAATTTAAAACGCAGTAATACATGATTACACTGTATACCATGAATATCTACACTATACCCATTACTTTAATATAAACTATAACATTAGCATTAAGCAGAACGAACAGCTTAGCGAAAGCAGCAATGCAAGCTTCTCACTTGTGAGAACACAGAACAGCCATTTTAGCACTAGTGCCCAGATGCAACAGGGTTCCCTCCAAAGCTGCGAGTACGTCATGTCACGTGGGTATGACAGACGCATGCGCAGTAGAAATTCCTGAATAGCAGCAGCCATTTTAGATTGCAAGCGTATTAGGATTAGAAAACACATAAGCAATCTTCACTCGTTTTCCCCATGTAAGTTTAAGATGTGCGAAATTAGTAAGACAACCAGCTTGGTTATTTCATTATTGATTATTCGAGGTTCATGAGTACGAGCAAGTCGCTTCACATCCGAATCCTTGCTCCATTAGTTAGCTGCAGGTAGGTCTACAGTGGAGAAAAAATTTGAGCCACCAATAGTTGCCAACATTTCAGATATACAAGGTAAAGGAAATTGATCTATAACTACGTTGTTGTTTAGATGGCGCAAATCAATGCATAGTCTAATCATACCGTTGGAACGTCTGGCTACCACAATGGGAAAAACCCACTTAGAGGATTCAATCCTTTCGATAATGCTTTCATTAACAAGTGATTCTAGCTCTTTTTTAACTTCTTCACATACTACTATGGGAATGTTGCGTGCCATGTGAACCTTGGGACATGCACCTTCCTTTAAACGTATTACATGTTTGAAATTTACTAACTTGCCTATTTCTGTTTTAAACACACTTGGAAATTTTTTAAGCATTAATATGATAATGCCATTTTGTTCATCAACAACCATTACAGGATCAGAACTATTAGGATTTAAAATAATATCCAGTTTTCCTTGTTCAAGCTAACTAAGTACTGATGGACCTTTTTTAGAAACATATAATTTGGCAGTGCATTGATGATTTTTAAATCTAAAAACAAGAGTTCTAAAACCAAGAATCTCAATTCTCTCACCTGAGTAACCCTCAGGATTGATATCAGTATTTTCAAGCATATCACCTAACCTTCTAACAAATTGAGTTTTCCACACAGACTCATTACAATGGAATATGGAGAACCTGAATCCGCGTGCATATGGATCTTCACACCACCAATAGTCAGTACTGTCAGTGTTGAGAAGGGTGAGGTCAGAATCTTTGATATTAACCCGTTTACTGCGGCCCCGATTTTCCCGCAGTGCGGACCTTCCGCAAAACGGGCGGGGCCGCGCCGGCCATTGGCCGACGGCAGCACTGGGGAGGTAGTGCTGCCGTCGGCCAATGGCCGACGGCAGCAAGGAAGGGGTTAAGTACAAAGGAATTGCTGTTAGAACCATAATTGTCTTCCTCTTCCTCACTATCCTCACTATGGTCAATACATTTGATTTTATTATTTCTGTTCCTTCTGCAAGCTGTAGCAAAATGTCCAATAACACCACAGTCTGAACTTTTTTGTTTAATGGCGCTGCAGAATTTATAATTGGATAAATGTGATTTACTACTGCATCTCAAATATCTCAAATAATCCACTCCGGAGTATCAAAGAAGGCAAGTACAAAACTCTGAAGAGAGTGATAGTAGTGCTGCTTAATTCCAAAATTTTAAGTAAGAAAAGTATAAAACAAATTCCAAAATCTTAGAAAAGTGAAGAAAAAAACCATCAATAGAAGATGGTGCTTCCTGTAGTTCGTCCAACTTGTCTTCGCCAAATTTTCAAGTAGAGACTGATTCAACAATAGTAAAATATAGAAGATCTATTCAGGAGAAAAAGAAGCACCACCGGCTACATGTCTTCTCGCACCGGGAAACTCAAAGCAACTGTTTACTTTGCCTACCTTGGCTCAACGGCCCGATCTGATGCGCCATAGTAGAACATCAAGATCGTGCTATGAGACAAGGTATTCAAAGAACAACATGGAATACACACGCACGTGCATGCAAGCACACGGAAATACATGACAGGCTAGATGTAACAGTGCTGTACTAAAAAGTTATTTGTGGGGCTGAGCTGTGCCCCGGATTACTTTAGGAGGCTTGCCAATCATCTCAAGAGCTGTAGTCAGTAAGGGCAGCCTGGGGCGCTTCGGCTCAGAATCATGCTGGTACCAGGTCAGAGGTTCCCCCTTTTTGCTCTTTGTATGCTCCTTTTTCTTGTGCATAGCTGGCCAACCAGCAGGCATGCAGCCCATAACGATTTTGACTTACAGAACGCTCTTTTCTTCCATATATTTTGTGTTGTCCTGAGTGCATAAACAAATTAAGTGTACCTAGTATATAACTTGACATGCTTTAAGAGGCTGCTGTTAACATTCAGATCGGCATTCAAACAGTGATGCAGAAATCACAGCCAACGGCACTAAGAACATTTGAGCTAACACTGTGGGTGTAGGCATTAGGGTTTGTCTCTCAATGAGGGACAGGGGGGTGGGCACAGAGGTGGCCTATCTAGGTATAGGTGCTGCTTACATCCCGCCAGTACGGTACTCGTATAGCTCTATTTTAGTGTCACCATGAAGAGGATTTCCAGAGATACTTCTACTAAAAGCCGGCCAGTAATCAACTCTATCCGCAGTGTTAAGAACGGCAATTGAATTCCCTCCTACAAGGAAATGGAGTTCAGTTTATTCAGCAGAGAAAGTAGGAATTGTTCTCCTGGGGAGATACCTCGGCCAATCAATTCATTTGGAATTCTCTTAACTCAAGGGAAATATGGACACTCAACATGCAAATAAAGAGGCAGTATTTGGCTCGACCTCACTGTCTGCTATGGAAATTAGTAATATCTTAGAATCCCCCCTTCGATGTGGCAAGTTCTGTTTCTTCTCAAATTATGGACATTAGTACATCTGCAACAAATGAGGCACTAGCACTGTGTGCTCCCTGTAGAGGCAAGCAGCTGGCACTATATTCCCTATTTGCAAATTCTAATGCGAAGGAACAGAGCAAATCTTCCAGCGCTATAGAATTCAAGGAAACAGTCAGCTCTGAGATGCAGGCAAAATGATCTCTTGGTAAGACGACAAGAAATACAGTAGTTGGATCCTCCCTATTCACCAACACTCTGCAAGCTATGATTGAGGCCTCAACAACGGCATGAGGTATCAACCGCTTCAGATCCTACCTCGAATTTAAAATACGGAAAATATTGATGTGCAATCAGACACTACTAATGTTCTGTTACAACAGATTTTGTCATAGCTTAAGAATATGAAAATATCTCAGGAAGATGCACACAAGAAAACCAAGTCACAGCTGTGCACGATCCAATCCCATGTTTAATAGCTCATGTGATGCATCATTGATTCAGTTATAAAACAGGGGGTAACCCAATTATAGTCAGAGCACCTGAGTATCAAGTATTATAGTCAGCAGTTGGTCCTAGACATTGATTCAACATGCACAAAATAATGATATACTTCAATTGATTTCTTTAGTCACCATTAGATTCAATCCACTATGGTTAATATAGAACAGAACATGATAGATATAATATCCCAAAGTGTCAATTGGTACAGGAAAACACACATAAAACCAATACGTCTCACCAGAGTCCAAGAGACTTTCTTATTTAATATATTTTTTGAAAATAGCAAATATAAAATACAAATATTTACAAATGGGGTTTCACTATCAGTTGGTGTGCACAGAAAAGAGTGAAAGTAAGTACTCGTGTGAGTGATCAAGAAGATCTGTGAAAGAAAATTGGATTATTGATATGAAAACACAGGTGAGCCTGCCCTAACTCAATAGCTCGCAAAAAATGTAACTCTTTCTTGCTGGCACGTGGTTGGATGGTCCTCCGTATTCCTTGATTTGCACAAGAGACAAAGGGAAAGGGAGGGGGGCAGGAACATGTAGGTGCAGGCTCCAAGGAGAATTGTCGATGTTTCGACCCAAAACAGAAAACTGGGTAACTGGATTCCTCAGGGGCGGGTCTTCATCAGGACGGGGCAAAGGAGGGGAGGGAGGGTTTGTCAATGTGCATGCAGGTAAAGTAACCCCAATGTCAGTTGGCACCTGTAACAACAAATGAATATGCGGGCTAAATATCTCCAAGTCATGTCTGAGAGATAGTTACACAATCAAACAACAGAGGGTGTGGGGCACTCACCCTTCAATGGTGTGCCACTTGTGCGACGTTAATCTGCACGCATAAGGTTTGTCACTGTGCTGAGGTTAGCACTGAAAAAAAAAAGACAAGGTAGCCATTAGTGCTACTAATTGTCAAATGCATCTATTCTGTAACAAGCGTGCATTTTAAAAAACACATACAACTTGGGATATATCACCATGTTTTTAGGTTAGGTAGTGAACGCTCTCATTAATGTTCACCATTGTTGTTGTTTAAAACATTAAAAAACGTGCCTAAAGTAGTCACATTCCCTTCGAAATTATTCATACATTAAACCATGGTTGCTCACAGTGACGTACTGTATAAACAACCAATATTTCCCAACCGCTATGGTCTGTAACACGCACCACATGGTTAAATGTGGTAGAATGAAACGCGGGTTGCACTCACCCACGAGACGTCCCTTGATAGCGTTCCAGCCGTAGATAAAGTTTTTACTGTGAAAAAACGGAACAGGACACCTCAATTAAAAAATGGACTCTGTGTCCAAAGAGGAGAAGGAATAGTTAAAAACACATTGTCAGGGCTAACAGTTCTGTTCGTCATACCTCTAGTCAATTTCCCGACCACAAAACATCAGTTCTCTTTCGTTTACATGCAGTCAATGGCTCCGTACTGCCTTCATTGAAAAGCGGAAGCCACGTACATGATGTACATGATGTAGCTCCCCGGTAACATAGCAACCAGTACGTCCGCGTCACAGTTTACAAAAAATGCCGCTCCCAAGCGTCAACATGGTTGCCCAGCAACCTCAGAAGGCGTCTGCAATGAAAAAACATTGCTTTTCATTTTGTGAACACGGGCCGTCTGCTCAATTCCAGATAGCAATCGTATGTCTCGTGGGGACCCAGCCGGATACCCCACGCTGTCCCAAGAGTGAAGCTTGTTGTAAATAAAGTACACGGTGTGTGTCAATAGTCTCAACGCGAATGGAAAAGAAATTGTGACTTAAAACAATTGTAAACATTAGTGCAACACTTAATACTCATTTCAACATTGATATACATACATGACCAGGTTTTATCAATGGTCGTATTTACAAGTAACACATCCTGGTACATCTGATACAAGATATGTATACAGCCAGTGAATTCTCACATAATGCGATAATAGATGTTGTGCAGTCAAGGGAACACATGTTCAATACTGGTACAAAAATGCAAGTACAATACAGGGTTTTTCCAGGTCAATCATTATACAATGTTGCCATTTGTCTTGTTATCTCTTCATACTCATTGAGACCCCTATTGACCGTATCAAAAGTTGAAGAACCGGGTTTTTAGAACCCAGCGGTGCCAGGGGCACGCCCAAAGTCTTCGGGTTCACCTGTCTTAGAATACAGAGACATGGGATTCTTCTTGGTGACGTCAAAGACCAAGTTTATTGGCTGCAACCAGGAACAGAGGTCTACGAAGCACAACACGGGTGGTTCGTCAGAGACTGTCAAATTTTCGTATTGCGGGACATCGTCTTTTATGCCAAAAATCACATTCCTGACTAGCATCAATTACTTACGAACTGTCCAATCACACAGTGACATTTCAAAGGATATATCATAACGACAAGCCCACTTTCAGTTGTCCAGCCCACCTTAAATGACAAGGCAAAATCCAACACTCTTGCTCGGACAGGCCGGACGAAACCCATAATAAAAGGACCTCAACCCAAACCATAAATAGGCCATAAAAGAAGGAACAGAAACAGATGAGAAGCAAGATAGAAGGGTGTGTGCGTGTACCATAAACTCAGCAATGTCCTGTTCTTTGATCTCTATCTGACCAGCTGCCTAACAAGGAACTGGCTCAACAAGGTCAGCTTCGGGCAATGGAGTCAGTTCGTTCAGGTCACACAAAAGTCAGCTAAAGGTGTACGTGTCCCAAAGACTCGTTCGGCCGTAGTCATCGGCCTATGTGAGGGCAACCACAAAATGGCTGCCGTATACAAAATGGAACCCGAAGGTTCGAACGAAATCTCTAAATACACAGTGTATCCATCAATCGAACATGACGAAAACACTCGTACATACCGCACTCGTCATTTGCGGTCTGCTGGTACCAAAATCGTCTTGATACGACGACCTTTATTGAACGGGTTCAGAATCACGGAACCTCAGACCCTCCTTTTGCCCTTATTTAGGCGATAAACCCAAACTCATGTCAGTCTGAATCCAGGTCTATATTCATCAGATCATCAAGATGTTGCTGTAGCATCATCCTATCACTTAGCAGCTCTCTCTGGACAGGTCTCCTTGCACACAGAGTATCACAAAGGCCACATATAGCAGGAGCACACTGTACGCAAAGACAGACCAGGAAAAGGATAGCTAAGATCATCCCAATAACCATCAGAATCTTCCATCTCCAGGTGGTTAACAATCCTCAAAACCATCCCATTAACGACCAATCTCCTTCGTCCACATGTACAGACTTGGAGATCTTATGTATCTTGGAAATGGCTTGGAAAACTGTTGACGCGTTGTCTGGAATGAAAACGCAGCAGCTTGATTGAATCAATTTGCATACCCCTCCTCTATCTGCAAGTATAACATCTAACACAACTCTGTTCTGAAGGGTCATAAGGCGATCCGCAGTCAAGTTACTAAGGGCACCGGCAGTCTCAACTATGGTGGATTCAGCCACTCTCGTCAGCTGTCGAAAGTTCCTGCTATTAGCCATAGGTACCCAAAACAGCAGAAAACCATTCAAAAAATCTCCTAATTCTTGTCCTGCGGTATCTTCCTTACTGAAGACACCACTAACAACTCTCGTCTTGTGGTAATCTGCCACAGCTGTATACGTAAGAAGCAACAGGAACGAAACAAAACATGTGCCCGAGAAATCAGGGGGCAACCATGTGTATGCTCTGTCATAGCAAATGAAATAGGTACCCTTAGCTGCTAAAAACAATGGGGAAGTCTGGGACGCAAAAACATACGTCTCAGTACAAACACTCTTCCCTAACTGAGCTCTCGGATTCTTGCCATTACCTTGCAGACAATAATGACCCTGATGGGGTACAATCCAAATCGAAGAGGATCTTTTCGCTCGCTGGTTCTCACTCAGACTAACTCCATATCCAGTAACGTTCCATCCAATATACGCTAGTGTCCCATCTCTCGGGATAGTCTCATAGGAACTAATTCCTCTAATCATATTGACTATACCCTTGAGTAGAGCACTATTCTTTGGACTATCCTTCACAGAACATAGGGGGTAAACTTCACGAGCATAGATGAACATCGTTCTGTATGCCCACACAGAACCATTATAACTAAAAGGCAGGACCAGGTAAGGAATGCCTTTATCAGTAGTATGAGGCATAAGACCACACACCCAACAATTAGTCGTGTTCACTACTAGCTGGTGTTGGTGCAGAAGCTGAACAAAGGAGTTATTAATGAATTCCAATCTCCTAATGGACTCATGTTCAGGCAGAGGGTGAAAAGAATGCGAGGAAACAGTAGGAGGAGGCATAGGTTGTGTAGCGGGTGCAAACGTCACTTTGAAAAGAGAATATTATATATCCCATCAGAAACATCATTAAACTAAACAGCATCAACAAACATAATATTAAAAAACATTTTCTGCTCATCACTGTACATATTTTGCTCTTGAAGCTCATTCTTTCAACAGGTCTCTCCATCTCGAAAAACTCCATCTTCTAACCGTGCTGTTCGCGGCGGTTGGGTCTTCCGTGCTAAGAAATGCATCTGTCAGTCCAGGGAACGCCCTAAGACCAACCAGAACCGTCGACCTAGTGTCTTCGGCTTACACTCCCAAGTCTTTGCACCGCAACCTTTCAGCTGAAAATCAGGATGGCTGTTCGAAAAACAAAAATCAAAACAGTTCCTCGGAGGAGAGAACACAATTTCAAAAATAGAATTGAAAGAATTTCATTTTATTTGTCCCAAATTATAACGGCCTTTGCCAGGCAATGTCTGATCACGGAACAAAAGTTCCGGTTCAGAAGTGTCCAAACGATTTGACGGAGGCACAGCTTCTTGCAGAAGATCGTCGCTTTCTTGTTCAGTGTTCGTCCCAATCAAACGTGCATCGCTAAAAGGCAGAAAACGAGGCACGGTTTCAGTTTCAGAGTCATAAATACCATTCTGGACCCACTGGTCGTACGGCAGAGGCAAAGGGGCCCTCTTACAATGTACGCCGTGGATCCAGTTCTTTTTACCGCACACTCGCACTGCTGATCGCGTGGACAGTAGCACCAAGTAAGGTCCAATCCAGCGGGGCTGATCGTTCTTAGTCCGCTGGAAGTTCTTTATCAAAACCCAGGAGCCCGGTTCGATAACATGTCCTGGATCTTCAGATACTTGTGGCAATGTATCATGAACCTGTTAATGCAAAACACGCAATTTAGCCGTCAATTCATAAAGGTAATCAAGCAATACAGGGTGCTCTATTTCACTAAATTTGGTCGGCCGCGGCACTCCCCATATATTTGCCGGGCGACCAAAAACTACTTCATAGGGACTAAGTCCCATTCGTGAATGTACAGTCTTTCTTGTTAACAGAAGTGCTAATGGCAAGGCATCGGGCCATTGTAGACCGGAGCTTGCCTGAATTTGGCCAGTTTCAGCTTAAGGGTGCCATTATAGCATTCTACCAAACCAGCTGATTGAGGGTGATTTACAGCATGAAATTTCTGACGGATTCCTAACCCATTATACACTCTCTTCATCACTTGACCCACAAATTCACTCCCATTGTCACTCCAGACTATTCTCGGCAAACCGAATCTAGGGGAAAATTCCTTAACAAGGGCTTTAGCTGTGGACAAGGCAGTGTTATCTTTCAGGGGATATGCTTCTACCCAAATTGAAAAGGCACAAACAACCACGAGCACATATTTTAAATTGTTGCACCTCTCCATGTGGATGAAATCTAGCTGCAAAACCTCGAACGGATACGTCGGAGGCGCAAAATGACCAGCTAGAGTTGGAGTTCCCTTACCAGGATTGTACATCAGACAAACCATACAATTCTTAACCAGGTCCTCCGCACACTTAGGAATTCCTGCATTTTGCCATACTGGAGCTAACAACTTACAAATTCCTTTCACACTGATATGAGCCATTCCATGCGCCATCGTAACCACTGGAAGCACATACGCATCGGGTAACAACCATCGCTGATCCTCTGACAACTCAACCCAACAACCGTTCGGATCCAATTTACCCTTACTTTCTCTCCATTCATTCAACTCTTTCTCTGTAGCTTCAGCTTGAATGGACTTCACACTCTCTATCGTATCTTCATACATACTTCTATCCGGAACCCACCTTGCCGGACCCGAAACATACATTCGACTCATCACATCTCTCGCCGTTTCTTTCGCAACTTCATCTGCAAACGCATTACCACGACCAACATCATCAGTAACTTTCTTATGCACACTGCATTTCACAATCGCAACTTGCAACAGCAAAGTAAGTGACTCAAGAAGTTCATTCACCAACTGACCATGCTGAATCTTAGTTCCATGCGAAGTCAGGAACCCGCGCTCTTTCCACAAACGTCCAAAACTATGAGCCACACCAAAAGCATACTGGCTATCAGTGTATACAGTCACTCGTTTCCCTTTCGACAACACACACGCTCTTGTCCATGCAATCAACTCTGCTGCTTGCGCTGAATTATGTGGGATACGTGCAGCTTCAACAATCGAATGCAAAGTCGTAACAGCATTTGCCGCAGTCGTATCACCATTCGGAAGCTTGAAGCACGAACCATCAACCCATAGAGTACCATCAAACTCTGGAAGAGGAGTGTCCCTAAGGTCTATTCTCCCTTTTGTTTCTTGCTCTGTCCTAAGAAAGCAATCATGCTGTTCAGAAACATCTGCCTCAACTGAAATCGGCAATAACGTAGCTGGATTCAACGTATTGCATCTCTTTATATGCACATGACTCGCTAAGAGTGTCAACTCGTAACCTGACAACCAAGCACTAGTTAAGTGCTGTGTCTTTGTCCTATTCAACAAGGTATCCACTGCATGTGGAACCATCACAATCAACGTATTATCCATCACCAAACCAGCCGACTGTCGAATAGAGACAGCCGCTGCTGCTGTAGCTCTCAAACAACTCGGCAACGCTCTAGTTACCGGATCCAAAGTCGACGAAAAATACGCACATGGACGTTGCTTATCGCAGAACTGCTGTGTCAAAACTGACAATGCACATCCCTCTCTCTCGTGAACATAGAGTGTAAAAGGTTTACTGTAGTCGGGAGTACCCAACACAGGAGCCAAACACAATGCATCACGCAATTCTGAAAAACTCTTCTGACATTCGTCAGTCCAAGGAATAGGATTCGGAGTATCCTTAACAGTAAGGGCTATCAAACGCTTCGCAAGAAGTGAAAAATTTGGAATCCACTGTCTACAATACGACGTAATTCCCAGGAAAGCACGCACTTCTCTCTGTGTCATTGGCACACTCATTTTCACAATCGCTTGAATTCTTTCTGGGGTCAATCTTCTTCCCTCCTTCGATAAGAGATGACCTAAGTAGGTCACTTCTTGTCGACAATACTGAAACTTCGAAAGAGACACCTTATGATGGAACTCAGACAGATGACGTAACAACGACAAAGTAGCCTCTTTACAAATCTTTTCATTGTCAGCAGCAACTAACAAGTCATCAACATACTGAATAAGAGCAGCACCATCAGGTAAGACAAACGTATCAAGCTGTGTTTTCAAAGCCTGACTATAGATCGATGGACTCTCACAATAGCCTTGAGGAGCGCGCTTGAACCGGAAACTTCGGCCTCCCAAAGAGAAGCCCAAAATATCCCTACTCTCCTCGGCAATCGGGATGCTGAAGAAAGCATTCTTCAGGTCAATCACCGAAAACCACGTGGCAAAAGCTGGAATCAAAGTGAGTAAAGCAGTGATATCTGGCACAACAGGAAATTGCAGAACTACGATCTTATTCACCTTGCGAAGATCGAACACAAACCTATACACAGGCGGTTGTGAAGAATCAATACGTTTCAGAATAGGCAAAACCGGACTATTGCACACATTACCTCTTGGTTCTTCGATCACACCTTTCTCAATCAGATCATAGGTAATCGTTTCGTTTCAAAAACTTTATTCGATACATAAAATGAATCATAAAAGTATTGAACATACAAATCATCATGCCTCATAGGATTAAAAAGTTCTGATTTAAAAAACACGATTTTTCCAGAATTTAAGAAAGACATAATAATAACCATAAAGGAATATACAAGACATGATTTTCAACAGGAAAAATTCTATACATGTAATACTACCCATAAGTCTTCCTAATCTTTAATGAGATTCTGATAAAATTTAACATGGAACAGCAGATTTCTACGGAGGATAATGATGACAGATATTCGTAACCTTCCTCATAAGTGCAAGGTTGCCTCCCCTTCAGGATTGGTCTGATAAACCGGAGTCTTGGCTCCTTGTATAAGGAGCAAAAAAGAACCAGATGCAAAGTGCTTTGTCTATCCCTGTTATTACAAGGGCAAGGGGGCAGCCTCTCACACCAACCCCCTTGTTTCGGGAATGCATGCAAAAAGTGCAGAATCTCCAGCCTAAACCTTGTTAGAAGGAATCGCCATTGCACATTAACGGTAAATGTTAAATAAAACTGAGGTTGGGGTTTACAGGCATAGGCAATAGCATTGTCAGTAACATTGACTATAGGCGGTGGGTTGAGTGTTTTCCAATACCTTGCTTTTATATCCACCTTATAGTTTCCCTCAATTCTTTCCGGATTGTCATAATATGACCCCAGTCTAATCTTTTCCAACATATTATAGACATAAGACAACCAGGGAATCTGTTTTGAGTTTTCTAAAGCCATGCAATCGGTAATAATGTCTTTGGTAAGTTGCAGGTCTTCAGATTGCCAAATTTTACCCCATAACAGTAGAGGGGACAAGCGAATTATATCAGAAACACAGGCCATACCGATTTCTTTGTGGCAGAAAATATTTGAGGAACCTTTAGGAACTGATAGGACCCTTTTTATAAAGTTATTTTCCACCACCTGGATCACGGATGGTATTTCGGTCCCCCACACCCCTGCTCCATAAGTGGCTACTGATAAACATTTTGAAGTGTAAAGGGTTCTGAGGTGCGTAATATGTTTTTGCCCTAGTTTACTACAGAAACGAAAAATACCCTCTATCGCCCTTGTCATGTTCTGGGCTCGAACCTTCATGACCGGTGTCCAACTTAGTTTGCTGTCAAACAGGTTACCAAGGTAGTTAAAATTTCCCACTTTTCCAATTATGCGATTGTTGACCACAAATTTCCTAATAGTTGATCCTTTAGGGCCACAAGACATTACAAAAGATTTCTCAAAATTCACCTTCAGGTCAAGATCAAGCATGAATGTATTGAAAGCATCTAGACACACTTGCATGCTATTTCCTGTCAATGTCATGAGGACAGTATCATCTTCATAAGAAAGCATGGGAATACTTTTACCTTTGATTTTTGGGAAGTCACAACCCTGGTTTAATAGGTACTGTTCTAATCCATTTGTATAAACCAGGAAAAGAAAAGGCGCCAGGATGCACCCTTGACGCACACCTTCAGTTGAAGGTATTGGTTTTGTCATTTCCCCTCCAGAACCAAATCTAATAGATACAGTTGTTACTTCATGTAACCTGCGGAGCAATGTGACCAAAGGTTCCTCAAAGCCCATATCCTCCATCATCCGCCACAACTTATGTCTGCAAACAGTGTCAAAAGCACTTGTCAAGTCCATGAAGGCAAGATGGACAGAGGATTTTTTTGCCTTCATGTACTTGCCTAAAATTAGTGCCAAATTAAGGCATTGCTCGTTTGTCCCCTTTCCACGTCATAGGTAATCATTTTTCATTTCATTAATCTTTATTTCGGCAATTGCCATAAAAGATAAACATAAAATTACATACAAACCAAGATTAGACATCCATGTTACAACAGTAGCGGAATAGCACACAAATAAAACAAGAAAGTGTCCCAATACATAGCAACCTATGGTGTAAAAACAATCAATAGATCAATACTGTTTAGTTATTTGGACAATCTATTTAGGTAAAAAACAGGACAATTTTATATAAAATTTAGATTCTAGTTAAAAAAGTGACCAATAAAAAAGGGTTGCACACTCAGTAGTACATGATCTGGTCAGGGATAGGGTAACCTGGAAATTAAAAGCCGTCTCTTGTGCCATACTGCTTCAAGGAATTTGGCCATCGCAAAAACAGTTGCTTTTGAGAGATCAGTCTTGAGAATTCTAAAGGCCTCAGAGCATTTAACAAACCCTATATTTTTGCATAGTGGGATTATCCAGAACCTTCTAGTGGGCGGGGCAGAAGAAGACTAAATGCAATTCATCTTCAAGCCCACAATTGCAGCCAGGACAATTTGCCAGGGTGTGGAACTTCCATTTACTTGAAAATGCTCTAAGTGGAAGAGTACCATACCGCCATTGGGAGCATAATTTCCTGGCCAAGTTCGGAAAAATATCATCAAAGACTGGTTCAAACTTGTACCTTATTTTTTTTTCTCCATGGTGTTTTAATATTACTTCCTGTTTTTCCATCAACAATTACAGGCCGGCTTTTACCCTGTGCGATGGGAAAACCGATCAACTCAGGCTTACAAATAGCGATCCGCAATTTCGCATCCGCCAGGCAGGCAGTGGACAGTGTGTCTGGTCACCAAGATTGATCGACGGAGCGTCAGATGGAATTGAGGAGTACCGCGAATAAGAGGAATGGCTGGATGCATGTAACTTCCCAAATTGAACAGGACAACTACAATATACAGTTACAGTATCCTCTTCACTTCTCCTTATCTTTTAAATAATGTTATTATTGTGACGAACTTCTATGAGTGTGACTCTGAGCGTTTGTTTGATCTCTGCTTCAAATTCATCCCTCCAGCTATTTGATAAGTTTCTTTGCTATTTTTAAAACTAATTTAATATACTAATAAGTCTTTATTCTCTCTGAGGGCAGATAGGCAAGTGAAATTGCATATTTACTGCAGCCCTGTACTGTCACATTGTTTCTTCATAGTTAACAAGTTTTAGTAAGTACTACTTTTCAGTAACCTAACCATTCATTTAGCAAACAACTTCATGCATGCAGTAGTGCATGCACTTCCTTTATGTCCCCTAAAAGATTTATGGATATCTTTGTATCCAGAGATTTGTTTTTCTTCATTTGTTGTTTGTCCGTCCTGTGTTTTTTTTCCTCTCTCCACAAAACTTTCCCAAAAACCCCCATTCCTATCCAATTTTCAAACCCTAACCCTCTCCCCCCGGGCTGTGTGGTTTTCATTGAGGTGTGTCTAAATGGCAACAATAATTCCACACACTTGCTGGGGAGAATAAGGTGCAAGCAACCTCCTCAAATCAATTTTAAGTGAGCTAGATGAATCTTAGGATATTGTAATTATGCTAAAAAAAAACAATGAGTTTTTTTCAAATAAATTCAGAATTTCATGCCGACCATCGATTGGATCCATCGTCAACAGCATCCTCCTACACGTGAAGAAAGGTTACGCTACTGTGTCAATGTTCTTGTTGTAGCCATAATCATCCATGCAAATATTTTTTTCCATACTTATCTTCACTATTGCTTAGGCTACAAATATACTGTTCCTTCTAATACTCCTCTCAGGCCACTCAATGTCTCATTTCCTTTTTTTTATATGCTGCTACTGCTAGTGTGGTACTACACCTACTACCACCACAACAATGGAATTTCTGTCCTGGAAGAATTTCATGGGCAACCATAATTGCCATTTGCCATGCAGCCAGGGCTGTGCCTAGCTCTATTCTCAAACACGAATCACAGGTAAGAAAAACATTTTGGGGAGGTAGAATAATGGGCTAGGACTCGGAGGAGAGGAGAGACTGACAGTAGTACAAGTAAAGTACTAGTAGGGCAATTGAATACACTAACTCTGCTAGTGGCACTTTTGTACATTTTTGGACATTTTAGATGTTTTATGTTGGTAAGTTTGAGGAAACCAAACGTACAGTAACCCCTGCCCACCACCCCACAAAATAATATGAACACGTACACTATGTTGAAGTATGTAAAATAAATAATTATATTTCCCCTAACAAAAATAAACTATTCAAAAGACCTAACCCACCCCCCTCCCTAACCCCAACCAATGTCCATAGGAATGTCCCTCAAAAAGTCCTCCTGAATCCCCAACACCCAATTCCCCCTTCCCCACGGTCTTTGAAAAAGGGGCAAGGCGACAGTCACTTCTGGCGGTGTCCTGTGGACAGGTGGTCCCGCATCTCTACGGAGGTCTTGGAGCTGGCGCTTCAGCTTCTCAACTGCGCGCTCCAGGTAGTCCACTCTCCGACAGAGATGGTGCTGATGTGCCATCCAGGCTCTGGGGGGCAGCTGCTGGTATTTTTACTGCTCCGCGGTGGCATCGGGAGGCTGTCGGACCACGGCACCGTACCACTGGAGGCTGGTGGCTGGTGGACCCAGGGGTACTGGAGGAGGAAGCAGCTGTTGCCGCCTCCTCCTCCTGCTCCCGAGCCACCAGCCGCCGGTATTCAGCACAAATGGCCTCCAGCTTCCGAGCCCTGGCCCGGACAGCCATCTCCTTCCGGCTGAGTTTTTGTGAAGCATCTATATGAAGAAAGAATGAAAAAATGAAAAATACTGTAACCAATACTCTTTAACATTAACACAAAATAATTCAACAGAAAGTTGTCTCACAGTAACACTAGCAACTTGCAAGCACAGTACAACATTTTGGCATGTATCTTTCCGCCGTCTTTGTAGGACTGTAACATTAGTGAGAATTTCAGGAATTCTACTAGAAGCACTATGGGCTCACTTCATAGTCAGAGAGTCAGAGAGTACACCAGTCTTCTTTTTTTCTCTTGTTTTGTGAAAGAAATTACTTGTACGTGAACTTGTGGTAGCTGGCATAATACCAGCTCAGTCAGCTTGCACCCAAGAAAAACAGACACAAGCCATGATGACGCAGACTCGCATTACTTTAAGCAGTACATGAAGGTGGGGATAGGGAAGCTCTTACTTTTCTATGGGGGTGGCACTGGCCGTACTCGGTTACATCAAGGGCTACTGCTCAATAGAATGTATATTTTGCACTGCCCCCCCCAGGCCTTGACTACTACAAAAGGAAAATGAAGATTATTCATTTTGAATCATATATCCAGCCGATCACATGATCTTTGCTTATATGATGGATGACTTTATGTGATTTGTTTTGATAGATTGAGTGACCAACAGCGATAGGCCACCCATGATTGACACAGCTGAAAGAAAATTATTAACATAGGGAGTGAGTGTGGTACCCATAATTGCCGGAGGAAGGGACTTGACTTGATATAATGTGAACTAAACAATACATACACAATATATGGTGTGTTTGCAAAGTAAACTACTCTACTGTTAGTCAAGGGAGTATTTCAGAACAATCACAACTTCTAGTATTTGGATTTACTCTGCATCACTACACTAGCATGGACATGCTGTTCAAAGTAACACTCTTCATCCACTGAACGTCTGCTCTACATACACCTCTGCTATCTATGAGGAAGAAGATACCATCCGGGCTTCCAAAGTAAACGTCTATCATTCTCCTTAATGTCTCAACTGGACCAACTTTACTTTTTCTCAACAACCAACTAACACCCTTTTTATTTTATTTGGTAAACCACTGTCTTGACTTGCATTTGAGTTTCACTCAAATGATATATTGCAATGCACACCACACATGCATTTTCTGATTCACCCACACAGGCAGTCATCTTTCCTTTCTCCTCCAACCATCCTTGCTTCAAGCAGCCATGCATCTGATTCCTTCCTATCAACCACCTCTGCATGCATTCAAAAACATGTATCATTCTTTACAGTCATAAATGTTACGACTCGCTCGTCCTTCATTACACCCTTCTTTCCCTTTTAGTTCATCACATCCCTCAAGTTCATCTGATCTGACTTGGCTTCACGATAAAAGTTTCACAGCTGAGTTGAAGTCAAATATAAAAGGCCATTGCTTACTCGAGAACTACCGCCGCTAATGCTATTGCTAAGTCAAGGGTGACTGTCTTCTCCGTGATTGGCAAAAATGTAGTTCTAAATTAGTAACTGTTCTTAACAGTACAGTGTACTTGTACTAGTGTACTGTCTACTGTACAGTACATCATACACCCCTTTGCGAGCCTACTCTAAAATGTCAATAAGTAAGGAGTATACTAACTTACCACCGTCAGCCGCTGCTGAGCCATTCCCCACAGCAGCTCCTCCTGGTGGCACTTGTTGGGCCGCCGCTTCAGCCCCTGGAGTGGACGCCTCCGCGCTGCTGGCCCCGGCACTGGTGGTGATAGGTGCCGCATCCGATGTTGTGACGCCTAGAAAAAATATTTTTAGGTGCCATACACCACCCCCTATTTGATCTCGTAATGAAAGAAAATGTTAATACATAAACAATTTTTAATTATTGGGACTGAAAAAAGTGACGGTTTTGAGGAGGGTGTTAACTTTTTATTTGCTTAGCCATAACATGCAACACTTTTTGGCACAACTGATGAATGCTTGCTTTTTAACGTGCACCATTTTTCTAATTACAGACAGAAGATTCCATTGCCCTTCTGCCAACAAGAGCTTTTCAGTTTTCACCACCTACTCCTCATCACCACCAGTACTTGAAGGTCATGAAGTTCAAACAAGGTGAGGGCTCCCGCACAGTTATTATAATAATTAGATGTGTTAAGTTGAAGTAAATTATAGGGAAGGTTGTTTAAACTTTAACGTCATCTATCACCACTGCTCGCTGGGAATACTGCGCTATTAAAAATAAAGAAATTGTTTTTTTATTTCTTATTTGAAAATAAAACTTTAAAACTAAAAAACACTGAGCGGTTTTTGTGCTCAAGTGAGTGAGCAGAAGGGTTTCCAGTTGCAATACTGCACTTTGCAAGCATGCTTCCGTGACTCTGATAGGTCGGGACTCAGTAGTCTTCTTCTGTTCTTCTCAGTTGTATAATCATTGGTCAGACACACTAGATAGTCGGTCAGGGGATTGGGGGTTCAACTTCTGTTCTGACTGAGGTATGTGGACAGTCGAACTGCACCTGTCATCAACAATGTCCATACTTCTGTATGTGCAGAATAGTCCCTGAAACACTAGTGGTATGGTATGTGCTCCTATCCAATCAAAAAGCCAACTACTAGCTTATTCTTGGTGGACATTGACATTTTATTGTTGGGAATTGTCAAAGCACTAACATTAGGAAGACTGGAATAGACAGCAAGGGCAACCCAGAGGACTGCACTCAGTGCCTTGAGCTACTGCTGATCAGAATTTTGTTTAACACCATTTGCCAACTGGGCAAGCTTAGCTACCAACACAGACCGACTCATAATAATATTAAATAGTAGTAGCACAGAGAGTGATAGTAGAGGCAGGATAATAATGTAGAAACAGTCTACAAGAAGATCAAAGACTATTTTGTAAAAAATAGAATTAGGAAACAGTTTGGAATGAATAGGTGCTGTAAAAGTTAGGGAAGTATTATTATTATTAATATTAACAACAGAACAACTTACTGGGGCCAGCAGAAGAGACCTCGGAGGACTGATCCTGCCCACCTTGTTCCGCCGGTGTCTCTGTCATCGTCTTGCCCCTGGAAGGTGCTGATAATCATAAAATAAACACAAACATGGATGATTGTTTTTTTGAAATATTTGATTTCTTTGACCACAATCTAAAATTATCTCGAGGGAAACAAATTACCAACAACTGCACTACATGTATTGACCTATCTGATCTGGTCAACTAGGAGGATAGTACAGTATTGCTGGATTCGCAGACGTCTACTTGGAAAGTTATGTAAATCACTAACTAAACCAACAACAAAAAGGTTCTACTACGACTGCGAGAACTCAGCAGCACGCGACGTGACAGACACAGTCCGTCATCATGATTGCAGACCACTAAAAAATGTCCTACTACTAAATAACAAGTCATAATATACTCAACCTATCAATCCACCACTATCTCTTCTTATTGGCAGCAGGAGTACAAAGGAAGTACTAGACTTGAGTCTCTAATCTCTCTAGCATTACGCAGTTCTGTAAAGTACTACACTCATACATATTCAGGCCAAATGAGCACAAAGTTGCAATCAAGTAAGCATAGGAGCAACGCCACTGAGCAAGCGAGCACCTGCAATCACAGAAGCTATTAAAACATTAACTTGCCTGCAATGTAATCGAATCAGCAGCATTCTTGCTCTTCGGGAAAAACATATATTAGCAATATAACACAGTGCAGAAGAAAACAAAGTAGTTATTAAATAGCTACTCACCAAGCCCAGGGATCTCAACGCCTAGCAGGTCGAGCATGTCCGGCTCCTGGTCAAGGATGTCCGACTACCGGTGCGTCGCATGCTTGTTGGTGCGCCGGACCCCCGACTCCCTAAACATGGCCCGGCACACCTTAGCCCAGAGCTGATGACGCTCCCGGAGGCCATACCCTGTAACGGGCCTGACGCCTGCTGTGATGGTCTTCGGGAGTTGGCGCTGCACATAAAAGATAAGTGAGGCCACCTCCACAACACTAAAGATCTCCCTGGCTGTGCTATCCTCCAACCTTAAGCGCCCGCAAGGGAGCCGGCTGCGGGGTGCGGGACTCTTCCCCTTGCTAGGGCCGACTTCCTTTGCCATGGTTCTGGAAAACAAAAAAAGAATAGGAAAAAGGTAAAATGAAAATAAAAGAAAAGAGAGAGAGAGAGAGAGTAAAAAGTAGTAATTAAGTGAGAAAAAGTAGAAAAAACAAAATATAGATGTAGAAAAATAAAGTGATAGATAATGATTAAAAAAGATTAACAAAAAGATTTAAAAAAGTAAAGGATTGCAGAGATTAAAAGAGGATGGAAAAAGCATGCACAGAACCATAGCAGTGAATTGAAAACAAGATGGCTGCGCCCATTGCGGCCACGTGGGTAATTTTGCGTGATATTTTCCCCGCAACCACGCAAAAACGGACGCGATTACGTAATTGCGCCCCACACGCAGGAAATGCCCAACGTGAGCATGCAACTAGCGCCCGGAAATGGAAATACACAAACACTGAAAACAAGATGGCTGCGCCCATGTACGACCGCATGGGTAAATTCGCGGTCGGCGCGCTAAAAAAAACCCTGCGAACACAAAAAGAGCCCCGCGAACAAGCAAATATAAAAAAATTCGCACAAATTTGTGGATTTTGCGGACCTCAAATTCGCTTTTGCACGAATTTGTATACCGCAAATTCGCAAATTTTACCCATACTTAATTGATGCCAAGGTGGCAACTATCATTACAAAATGCATGAAACATCCTATGAAGATATATGTTCCCACAATGGCAGTGCCACTTCACATTGACAAACAGAATGTTACACAGCAAGAAATCAGTGATTCATAGGTGATGATTGAACAAAGCCTGGGGCTTATCACAACGGACATCAGCCTACTCAAGGATGACCAACACAATTTGACTTACAGAGTCAAACAGAACAAACAGGCACTCACTGTCTTATCATCGGGCCAGGCAGATCACGCCTCACAGCTAGACCACCTATGCGACCAGGTAGAACAACTCCAGGACCACACAGATGATGCCCTACAACTGTAACTTCTCTTATTGAGCTGGATAGAACTATGAATGCTTTTCCACTCATTGCTGCCCCCTAGGGGACCGCCTGCAGTTTTTTGTGAAATAGGGTGGTCTGACAATAGTACCAACTGTAAATTATGTTAAATCTGATGATGCCGGGCTACAGGATCTACTATGACTCCGAGTCCGTACAGGCATCTTGGTTGAATTGCCTTTGTACCTATACTTTGTATCACCACATGACAACTCAGTGGGTGTATTATCATCACATCTTGAGTGTAGGCCCAAGGTTTAACTTAGTTGTTTGGTTGCTGTTTGTTCATAATACAACTTTGTATTGCTGGACTGAGTATTGGGGGAAGTTATTTTACTGATAAACTTATTTACCTGTCATATGCAACTGAGGTAAAAGTAAGTGTGTGGTATGTCCTAGTGTTCCCATGGGGAAATGCTTTCAGAATCATGATGCACACTTTACCTAATGCTTATAACATTATCACATGGAATGTGAGATGTCTGGGGACGATGCACAAGAGACAAAGGGTATTAGCACAGTTACATAGGTGCCACACGCACATCACATTTTCACAGTAAACACATCTCAGCACACTGGAGACTCTAAAATTATGACACAAATGGAGGGAACAATTATTTCACACATACTATTCTGCATATGCTACGGGGGCTGCTATATGGCTCCAAGTTGGGGCCCCGTTTAGGGTTTTAGATACTAGAACTGACACCAGAAGTGCTATTTGCTGGTTAGGGGTGAACTAGATGATGCTCCTATTTTGTTGGGTTGTTTCTACACACCCAATGTGGAGAAAGGTGTATTCCTGGCACATCTGCTCACAGTCTTTATGGATTGGGCATTGTAGACACAATGCTTGATTGTTCTCACACCTCCTGCTAGGCATTGGCCCATCCAGCAAGCAAAAGCATTGCGACAGTGGCTAGATGGGTGGGATTTCTCAGATGTTTGGCGTAGCCACAATTTGGGTATGAAAGAATATTCATTCTACTCATACCCTCATCAGTTACACTCCTTCCTAGATAGATTCCTTTGATGCGCACATCTCCAGTCTAGTATCCCGCACACCACTTATCTGGGAATGACAGTTTCCGACAACAACCCATTAGAAATAGCTCTGTCATGGGGCCGAGTTCCAGTCCCCATCCCCACCTGGGGCCTACAGCCCACCCTACTAGAGGATGCAGCTTTCAGGGACACCCTTGCTACTTGCATTGATACCTACTTCTCTGAGAAATTTGAACACAGCCTCCACTTTCCTAGTGGATTGGGAGGCCTTCAAGGTGGTAATTTGGGGTACCACTATTGGTACCATGGCCAGAGCCTATAAAAAGGTTGTTCAGGAACTGCTGTAATTGAAGGACAAGTCAGGGTCCTTGGAGAGGGCCGCCATTGCTCACATTGAGGCAGATGACAGATTGAAAGTAGCAGAACTCCTAGAACACCTCCACGTAATAGACTCACACCCTGAGGAGACATACAGATGCAGATAAATCAGCGACACTTCTGCCCATCTAATCCGACCGGAGGCCTCCCTGACACTAATTCTAGCCATCAATACGTCGAAACACGGGACAGCCAGGGTGCAGCTAGACATTAAGACGGCGTTTCATAACTATTACACACCACTATACACAATTCCGGCACCTCCAAATCTAGCAAAAGTTGCCTCCTTTTTGCAGCAAGCAGTACTATCAAGGGTGTCAGTGACCTTCAGGAAACTGTTGGTACCCCTATTTCAGCAGGCGAGATAGAGTGAGTGATCAAAAAACTTGCCTGCAATAAAACACTGGGGTCCAACAGCATTCCCAATAATTCTACTCTTTGTATGCAACACGCCTAATGCCTTAGTTAAAAAAATTTATATAGTACCTCACTTGAGAACAGCTCTCTCCCACCTACTACCAGAGAGGCATTGGCGACATCACCTATAAGACCTGGCAAATCACCCACAAATCTCAATTCATATGACTTGTCCTTGTTAAATAACGAGTATAAAGTGTTAAGTAAAATACTCACATGCAGGCTACTTCCTCTGCTCCAGGGGTTATAACACAGAGATCAATGTGGCTCTGTTCCTCTGTGCTGTGCCTCCCTCAATGTCTGTTGTTTGTTTCATGCAAGGGATGCTATCCCTCGGCAATACCCGCTGGCTGGCTGCGTGTCCCTGGATATTTGCCAGGCTTTTGACACACTGTGTTGCGAGTGCATGATAGCAGCAGTGACCATATTTGGCATACCCTTGGTGTATATTAAATGGATCACTGAAATAATATCGAGGCCATTAATATCGACTTGCAAAAATATCGATGAGAAAATATCGAGGGACAAAATATCGAGTTTCAATCTTTATACAGGTAAGTACAAAAATATCGACTCTAAAATATCGACTGTAAATAATATAGACTATCAAAATATCGTTTTTTTATATGTCTTTAAATTAAGTTAAAACGAATATAATAATAAATATATTTAATATAAACTTAGATAAAATGATTAAATAAATGTAATATTAATAAATAATTAATGTAAATTACAAAAAAATATAACTAAAATAATAAATATATATATATATATATAAATACATATTATTAACTAAACATATATAATATTTTTACCGTAGCATAGCAAAATGGTTAAAATTTATTGTAACAACTATAGTGAATTCAACAGTAGAAAAACGCTGGATAGCGTAGGGGTAAAACTTACTATTCCCACTCCAGTGGCTGCAACAGTAGGGAAAACGTTGGATAGCGTAGGGGTAAAAATTACTATTCCCACTCCAGTGGGTGCAACAGTAGGGAAATCGTTGGATAGCGTAGGGGTAAAAATTACTATTCCCACTCCAGTGGGTTCAACAGTAGGGAAAGCGCTGGATAGCGTAGGGGTAAAAATTACTGTTCCCACTCCAGTGGGTGCAACAGTAGGGAAAGCGTTGGATAGCGTAGGGGTTAAAATTACTATTCCCACTCCAGTGGGTGCAACAGTAGAGAAAGCGCTGGATAGCGTAGGGGTAAAAATTACTATTCCCACTCCAGTGAGTGTAACAGTAGGGAAAGCGCTGGATAGCGTAGAGGTAAAAATTACTATTCCCACTCCAAAGAGTGCAACAGTAGGGAAAACATTGGATAGCGGAGGGATTAAAATTACTATTCCCACTCCAGTGGGTGCAACAGTAGGGAAAGCGTTGGATAGCGTAGGGGTAAAAATTACTATTCCCACTCCAGTGGGTGCAACAGTAGGGAAAGCGTTGGATAGCGTAGGGGTTAAAATTACTATTCCCACTCCAGTGGGTGCAACAGTAGGGAAAACATTGGATAGCGAAAGGGTTAAAATTACTATTCCCACTCCAGTGGGTGCAACAGTAGGGAAAGCGTTGGATAGCGTAGGGGTAAAAATTACTATTCCCACTCCAGTGGGTGCAACAGTAGGGAAAGCGCTAGATAGCGTAGAGGTAAAAATTATTATTCCCATTCCAAAGAGTGCAACAGTAGGGAAAACATTGGATAGCGGAGGGATTAAAATTACTATTCCCACTCCAGTGGGTGCAACAGTAGGGAAAGCGTTGGATAGCGTAGGGGTTAAAATTACTATTCCCACTCCAGTGGGTGCAACAGTAGGGAAAACATTGGATAGCGTAAGGGTTAAAATTACTATTCCCACTCCAAAGAGTGCAACAGTAGGGAAAACATTGGATAGCGGAGGGGTTAAAATAACTATTCCCACTCCAGTGAGTGTAACAGTAGGGAAAGCGCTGGATAGCGTAGAGGTAAAAATTACTATTCCCACTCCAAAGAGTGCAACAGTAGGGAAAACATTGGATAGCGAGGGATTAAAATTACTATTCCCACTCCAGTGGGTGCAACAGTAGGGAAAGCGTTGGATAGCGTAGGGGTAAAAATTACTATTCCCACTCCAGTGGGTGCAACAGTAGGGAAAGCGTTGGATAGCGTAGGGGTTAAAATTACTATTCCCACTCCAGTGGGTGCAACAGTAGGGAAAACATTGGATGGCGTAAGGGTTAAAATTACTATTCCCACTCCAGTGGGTGCAACAGTAGGGAAAGCGTTGGATAGCGTAGGGGTAAAAATTACTATTCCCACTCCAGTGGGTGCAACAGTAGGGAAGGCGTTGGATAGCGTAGGGGTTAAAATTACTATTCCCAATCCAGTGGGTGCAACAGTAGAGAAAGCGCTGGATAGCGTAGGGGTTAAAATTACTATTAATTAACAATTTACTATTTTAATTAATTTACATAATTAATTATTTATTATTAAATTACTTCCCACCCTATCGCCCTATAAACTCACAACCCACTACAGAAAATAGTTTACTAAATATTAATTATTTATCAATTAAATATTTATAATTAATTACCAATTATCTTTTAATTAATTACCAATTAATAATTATTTAACAATTATTATTAATTAACATAATTATTCAATTATTATTAAATTACTTCCCACCCTATCCCCCTATAAACCCACAACCCGCTACAGAAAATAATTTACTAAATATTAATTATTTATCAATTAAATATTTATAATGAATTACCAATTATATTTAAATTAATTACCTATTAATAATGAATTAACAATTATTATTAATTTACATAATTAATTAATTATAATAAAATTACTTCCCACCCTATTCCCCTATAAACCCACAACCCGCTACAGTAAATAATTTACTAAACATTAATTATTAATTAATTATTAATTTTTACCAATTATATTTTTATTATTTACCACTTAATAATTAATTAACAATTATTATTAATTTACATAATTAATTATTTATAATTAAATTACTTCCCACCCTATTCCCCTATAAACCCACTACCCGCTACAGATTTATATTACACAATTATTAAAAATTATCAATAACTACCTTATTTTCGATTTTTTTTGTCTATATTCTATCTAGTTGATATTATGTCTAGTCTATATTTTTGATTCAATATTTTGGCTATTAATATCGATATTACTCAATATTTTCGTAGTCTATATTATGTCTGGTCGATATTTTGGCTAGTCTATATTTTTTACTCGATATTTTGTCCAAACGATATTTTGGAATCGATATTATGTCTGTTTACCATATTAAATGGGTGACACTGTGGTATACAACACCCTCAGCCAAGGCTTGTGCGGGCCTTATATCTCTGACTCATATCGGATCTCACATGGGACATGACAGAGATACCCTCTTTAACTGCTCTTATTCGTGATCACCATTGAACCTATTGCACAACGAATCCAACAGGAGACTTGAAAGGGTAATGGGTAATGGGTAATCCCCGTAGGCCATATGATACCCTCAGGGTTCCTATATGCCAACGACATTATACTATATCTTAAAACCCTCCAAGAGAGTTTAGCCGGGATAGCCCGATTATTAACAGAATTTGTGGCATTTTCAGGGTTGCAGGTCAATGGAGATAAATCTTGTGCTTTTTCCTTCGCTGATACCTATCCAGACCCTACCCAGCCACTTAGATCCACCTGTATACTTGTGGCTCCACATACTGTCCGGTATTTGGGGATTCACACATATCAAGAGACGCAGCCTATACTTGAGGTACATTCAACTTGTTGCACTCACAGGTCGCGTTTTGGACCAAGTTACCTCTGTCAGTGGCTGGGCCCCTGACACTGGTTAAAGTGGTCATGCTGCCACACGTGCTGTATCCTTTTGTTAAACTACAAATGGTTGTGCTGGCGTGGGTGTTTAGGCTGCTGAACAATGTTAATGGAGCTCGCATGTGGTAAAGGGGGCCACAGAGTCAGCCTTGCAAAGTTACAGTTCCTGATTGATGGGGTGTGTTGGGAGCACCTGACTTTAGGGCATACTGCCAGGCTGGGCAACTGCAGTGGCTGTCTTATTGGCTGGCTGGCCGGAACCTGACGGAGATCGGATATACTGTGGGAAGGATTGGACAATGTAATCTTCACTGACTTGTGTGCCCCGTTGTGATTGTGCCTCCGACAAGCTCCCTGCCATACTGGAGGATGGTGAGGAAGTACATGGGTTTAATGGTTGCATATACACCAAATATACCATTGTGTGCCACCTCCCCCCCCCACACTTCCACAGGTATGCTGATGGCACACAGGCTCAGCCTTGGGAACAGGAAGTGCGTGATGGTGGGTTCCTTGTTCCGGGACGGGGAGCTGCTCACACATGGAGCCTTTGTAAATGCAAATGGGCTAACTGAAGACCTTTTTCTTACACATGCTAGTATCTTTCGATATGTGCAATAATACTGGGCACCTGATGGGAGGGCACCAGCGATGCTTGCACCACTACAGACGTTACACACTTTGGGGCATGGCAGACACCTGGTGGGTTGGTTCTACCGTGTGTTTCAAACCCACTTTCTGCTGTCGCTCTCTTCCTTAGAAACAAAATGGGAAGAGGATCTTTCATGTGAACTCTCAGACAAGAAATTGGCTGATCCGTTAGCACAGCCCACAAGTCTCTCGTAACTCGAGATTTAATTTCATCCAATTGTCCATGTTACATAGAGCATTCCTAACTCCACACAGTCATCGGAATGTTCCCGCAGACATCCTACACATGTCCTCGTTGCCTTATGGCTGTTGCCAATCTCCTGCACATGCTATGCTTGTGCCCTTCACTGTCTGCTTATTGGGCGGACATTTCCACAACATTCACAGAGCTGACCAACATCAAACCCTGGGATACCCAGCACGTTGTCTATTAGGGATATATCCCAGACCACTCACTTGCCAAACAGAACGCTGTTGCCTGCTGTGCTCAGGACGCTTTGAAGGTCCGTTTTACAAACTCCCTTGCATCGCGAATTGCTGCCTCCCCTGCCGAGGACTCGCTGGTGGGAGCGAGCTCTGCAATCGGCAGAGCTAGCCTAGCGCTCCCGGCTTGAGACCCGAGGGTAGAGGCTTGGGCGAACTACCAGCAGCTAGCCGGGGGACTGCGAGGACCAGCATCCTCCACCTTCCTCAGCTGGTTCCTCTTCCCCCGGCGGCCACGCCCACAGACACGCCCACCGCCGACTGCCTTCAAAACCTTTCGTGACACCCGCTTCGCGGGTGCCACTCACTTGCCAAACAGAACGCTGTTGCCTGCTGTGCTCAGGACGCTTTGAAGGTCCGTTTTACAAACTCCCTTGCATCGCGGATTGCTGCCTCCCCTGCCGAGGACTCGCTGGTGGGAGCGAGCTCTGCAATCGGCAGAGCTAGCCTAGCGCTCCCGGCTTGAGACCCGAGGGTAGAGGCTTGGGCGAACTACCAGCAGCTAGCCGGGGGACTGCGAGGACCAGCATCCTCCACCTTCCTCAGCTGGTTCCTCTTCTCCCGGCGGCCACGCCCACGGACACGCCCACTGCCGACAAGTACATTAACAACAGCATTTCAACCGCGACGCGGGACGCGCGCGGGTCCCAGCCCGGGGCGAAGACCGGGCAAAGAGCGGGCCGTTTATGGCCGTTCGAGAACGTGAGAGTCCGGTCCGGCCCACTCCCCTAAGCTCTATATCCTGGACATTCAAACACAGGTATCTATCACTTCTCAGAAGCTTTCTATAGTCAACAATTGCCCAACTAAAGTTTTTCCAATAAACCTGCAACTGAAAATGAACACGAGATCAAGTAAGCAAAGAAATCCCAAAAAAAACGGGATAGGAGAAAAACTGCTAGGTCCAATGGACGATTTTCTTGCCAAAGCAAACTCATTCATTGATCAAAGCATAAGTCTGATTGAGGGGAGAGTTTCAACTGAACTTGCAATCGCACGCCGATCCTCAATGGGACCACTAGCAATTGCAAGAACCCCAGACACAGTCAGCGCCAACACAAACAACGGTGGCTGCAAACAGACTTAGTCTCACAAACAATGTAGATCTTTCAGCTTCGCAACTCTCTGTAACTTTTTCAGAAAGCGACCTAGAAAAAACTCCAGAAATTTTCCCTGACCCTACCCCCGAAGAAGTAAGGCAAACGAGAGGGAGGCAGGAGGGAGCCAATAAGAAAAGGAAGGATAGGAAAAACCTGGACCACACTGAAAATACCAAAGTGACCGATCACATAGACTTGATTGGTGATACAAATCCAGCAGCATCACTCCATCATACCGCCCCCCAAGTAATAATGTAATAACCATACATCAGCCACCACAGGATCTTCAAGATATCCCTGTTGGACAGGCCACATGAAGGGCCCGCTCCCCCTCTGCCCGACCAGGCCCGAGCCCGGTCCCTCAAGTGTTACACACCACCACTCCACGGTTTCCGTCCCCTCCGGGACCCCTGCCTCTGAACATCTCGACCCCTTGGGCCCGATCCCCTACTGGCCCTCGCGTCCGACCTGGGCGCCATCTTGGACACTGCACCCTGAACATCTCGACCCCTTGGGCCCGATCCCCTACTGGCCCTCGCGTCCGACCTGGGCGCCATCTTGGACACTGCACCACGAGGCCGCGTGGCCTCCGATCGACCCTAACCCTGGGCCTGGCCAGGCCTCAGACATCCCGGCACCACCATCCACCCAGGAGGTGAGCGGACTACTTGGCAGGTCAATGGGAGAAAGAGGTGTCGATGGCTCTCCCCCGCCAGGTACCGCTCGCCCCCAGCCTCCCCGGGCGCTGGCTCCACCCCCCTGCTGGGTGTCTGGACTCCCTCATCCTGGACCCCCCGACCTCCAAGTGCGAGGGTCCGGACATCAAAGGGCACCAGCCCTATAACTGGGGCAGCTCCAGAGCAGGAGGGCAGTTGTATCCTGGAGTCGAGAGACGCAGAGAAGAACTCATCCTTGACGGACTACTGGCGCTGCCGTAGCCCTGCCTTGTGAACTATCGTCCTGCCTGCTGGCTCTGCCGCAACCTCCGTAAACCTTCATCGCCGTCGGGACCTGCTGGCGTGGCCGCGGACCGTTTGTACCTCCATCTTCATCGGGACCTGCTGGCTCCGCCGCGGACCGTCGCTACCGTCAATCATCTCGGGACCTGCTGGCTCCGCCGCGGCCCGATCACCGAGAACGCCGAGCTCGAGGATTGAGGGCTATTTCATCCACCCATCTGGTAACAAGACTGTCCCGCTACCCCCTTCCCCAAACCAGAGACCAGAACCGAGGGGACCCCTGAGTCCAGACCTCCTTGTATCATTTGACCGTACTTGAAGATTTGCTGATAAAATATCGTTTAACCTTATCCTTGTGTGGTGTCCGTCTATGGGGGGGAAGATACTTGTCTGTACGATCGCTGGAGACGGCTCTCCCTGGAGACCTCTCCCCTTATACTCGGCCGACCCTCCCGGTCCGTCTAACATTGGTGGCCAGCGGCGCGATCCGAATCACAGCATAATCGTACAGAGAGTAGCTCACCCCACGACGAAATCACGATGACAACCAAAGGAAGCGGATCCACCGAGAAATTTCAGATGGAGAAATTGGAAGAATACAGCCATCGTGAATTAAAACAATTCTGCATCGAACTAGGTATCGCTACCACGGGACTAAGTACCAAAGACGATTTCAAGCAGGCCCTGGAGTCCTGGGCAGAAACCGGGGCCGTCAGACCCCCGGACCAAAATATCGCAGCAGTAGAAAAAGACACCACGGCTCCCGAGGAGCGAAGAACGGGTCTCTCACAAGACGAGATCCAGGAACGAGAAAGAACAAGACTACATGAACTAGAAATGGCCCGGCTCAAAATGGATGGTGAACTCAAATTGGCCGAACAAAAACTGAACTTAGAACATCTGAGGCTCCGAGAAGAAAGAGAGGAAAAACAGAGACAAAGAGAGCTCGAGGAAAAAAGACTGGCATATGAACATGAGCGCAAATTAGCTGAGATAGACTTACGCAAGCAGAACAAGGAATCAGGGGTGACCGAGCAACCCCGCACCCCGGGAGCAACAGATAAGAAGGTACACATCCCCAAGGATGTCGTTCGAGAATACTTCCGAGAGGACGACATCCAACAATGGTTCAAGGCCTACGAAATAGCTATGACCTCCCACCGGATCGATCGAAGCGACTGGGGAGCCGGTCTATGGGGGAGATTCCTCAATGAGGGCTGCGATGCCCTGCTGCAGCTCCCGACCATCTGATGACCTCCTATGACCACATGAAAGCGGCCCTCCTCACCCGCTATGGGCTCACACCCGAGATGTACCGCCAGAGGTTTAGAGACTGCACCCGCATCCCGGGTACAACTTGGGTGGAGTACGTGAACTATTTCAGCCGAGCCTTCGAGGGTTGGATCAAAGGAAGCAATGTCACAACTTACGAACAGCTCTTCAATCTCATGGTGTGGGAGCATCTGTCAAACAATTGCTTCATCGAGCTCCGGCAGCACCTCCTCGACAGCAAATTGACTGATCCACGGCAGCTCGCAGCCGAGGCTGACCAGTGGGAAATAACCAGAGTGGGCCGAAATGGGTCCTATGAACAGAACCGGAACCACCACGGTCAGCACCGTCCCCGAGGAGGAGGAGGAGGGGGCCAAGGACGAGGAAGAGACAATGCTCCGGCCGCCCCCGCTGCCAGCACCACCCCCCCGGCCAACCGGGGCAGCACCCCGGCACGACCGGGATATAGAGCCAATGTCACGTGTCACCGATGCCAGCGAGTCGGCCACTACGCAAACGACCCAAATTGTCCACAGAACCAGAGCCCGAGACCCCGCCAGGTGGCTGCTGCTGCCCTGGGGGAAGAACAGATCTCCGAGGAACAGGAAGAATATGAGCAAGAACATCAAGAATGGGAGCCAGCCGCCATGGCTCTAGCCTGCTTAGGGGGGAAAGACATGGTCCCGCGGGTCCCCCTACCCGCTAACACCCGGAAGTACAGTCAATGGGTGAGCATAAATGGACGCCGGGCCGAAGCCCTCCGTCACACCGGGGCCAGTGTAACAGCCGTCCGCTGTCACCTGGTGACCCCAGAACAGTTCCTACCAAATATTCTCTGCCCTGTCCGTTCAGCCGATAACTCGGAAAGTCTGTGTCGGATGGCCTGCGTCCCTTTCGAATGGGGAGGAGTCTCCGGCATGCTGAAGGTGACGGTCCGAGATGATGCTCCCGTAGACTGCCTCCTGGGGAATGACCTTGAAAGCTCTCCGTGGGCAGCCGTAGAACGAAGAGAACACCTGGGGATGTTAGGCATCCCGGACTGGGCGTGCGTCACCACCCGGTCCATGGCCGCCCGTGCCAATCTCCGACCCGAGGAACCTGAATGGCCGGCACCTCCTCCCCCGGTCGCTCCAGCAGAAGACGCCGACCGTGCCGTCCCCCCAGAACCAGCTCAACCTCCGGACCTCTCTGGCCTAGATCAGTGGCATCAAGAGGGGGGGCCCACCCAGGAGCAGTTTCGCCAAGAGCAGAAGACCTGTCCCTCCCTCGAGGGACTCCGCCAACAAGCCCTTGCCCAGAGCGCAGGGGATACCTCCGGAACACATTGGGTCTATTGGGACAATGATCTGCTATACAGTGAACAAAGGATCGCGGAGTTGGGGGCCAGTCGAGTGCTAGTAGTGCCCCTCCGTTTTAGAGACTTCTTGCTAAATCTGGCCCACGATGTCCCCCTGGCTGGACACCTGGGTCAGGATAAAACCTACAGCCGCCTAGTAACCCACTTCTTCTGGCCGAAAATGAGGAATGATGTACTCCAGCATTGCCGATCTTGCCCCACGTGCCAAGCCAGTGGGAAGAGCGGCCGCAAACTAAAAGCCCCCCTACAACCATTTCCAGTGGTCACCACCCCGTTCGAGAGGGTCGGGATAGACATTGTGGGGCCCCTGGACCCCCGTACAGCACAAGGACATCGATTCATCCTGGTACTGGTGGACCACGCCACTCGCTACCCCGAGGCTGTTCCCCTGCGAACTGTGACAGCCCCGGTAGTCGGCCGGGCCCTGATGGGGATCTTCTCCCGTGTGGGCTTCCCCCGAGAAGTCGTCAGCGACAGAGGCACGAACTTTATTTCAAAATATATGAAGTCCCTCTGGCAACAGTGTGGGGTCACCTACCGATTCACGACCCCCTATCACCCTCAAGGAAACGGACTCGTCGAGCGGTTCAACCGCACGCTCAAAGGGATGATTGGGGGGTTGGAAGAGCCCCTCCGTCGCCAGTGGGATGTGCTACTGCCATGCCTCCTCTTCGCATATCGAGAAGTCCCCCAGAAGTCCCTCGGCTTCAGCCCGTTTGAATTGTTGTATGGACACCCGGTACGGGGGCCGCTCAGCCTAGTCAAAGAAGGCTGGGAAATGCCCCCTCTAAAGAACCCTCCAGATGTCTTCAAATACATCCTAACCCTCCGCAACCAGACCCGACGATTCAGGGAGATAGCGAAAGCAAACTTGGAGGCCAGTCAAGAGGACATGAAAAAGTGGTATGACCAAAATGCCTCCTCCATCGAATTTGAACCCGGCCAACAAGTATGGGTAATGTCCCCCACCGAACCATGCGCCCTGCAAGACAAGTGGACGGGGCCCTTCAAAGTAGTCGAGCGCAAGGGCCCTGTCACCTATCTCATCGATATGGAATCTTCACGGAACCCCCTCCGGGTCCTCCACGCTAATAGACTGAAACCCCATTTCATGCGTTCAGAACTCAGCCTCCTGATGGCCACCGACAATGGAGCCGAAGAAGACTCCGAACCCCTCCCTGACCTCCTACGGACTCGGGAGAAAGACGGCTCCGTGGACGGGGTCCGACTCTCGGAGGCCCTCACCCTGGAACAACGCCAAGAATGTCGAGACCTTCTGCTGCAGTTCGCCAGCCTGTTCTCCCTCACCCCAGGTGTCACCTCCTGGTGTGTGCACGACGTGGACACGGGGGACAGCCCCCCTATCCGCCACCGAGCCTACCGCGTACCAGATCGGGTACGGGCCTGCATCCAGGAAGAGGTGACCAAGATGCTCACGCTTGGGGTCATTGAGCCCTCAGACAGCCCCTGGGCCAGCCCAGTAGTACTGGTCCCCGAGGCCTTCGCCGTGGTATGGGCCCTCAAAAAGCTCCGGCCCTATCTCTTTGGCACACACTTTCGGGTACAGACCGATCATCGACCCCTGCAGTGGCTGATGCAAATGCGGGGGGAGAACCCCAAACTACTACGTTGGTCCATCTCCCTACAGGGGATGGACTTCACTGTGGAACATCGACCTGGACAAGACCACGCCAACGCGGATGGCCTGTCACGCTTTTTCCGCCTCGACGAGGAGAGTCCCCAAGAGGATGGGTGACTCTCCCCGCCTTCAGCTGGGGGGGACGCATGTTGGACAGGCCACATGAAGGGCCCGCTCCCCCTCTGCCCGACCAGGCCCGAGCCCGGTCCCTCAAGTGTTACACACCACCACTCCACGGTTTCCGTCCCCTCCGGGACCCCTGCCTCTGAACATCTCGACCCCTTGGGCCCGATCCCCTACTGGCCCTCGCGTCCGACCTGGGCGCCATCTTGGACACTGCACCCTGAACATCTCGACCCCTTGGGCCCGATCCCCTACTGGCCCTCGCGTCCGACCTGGGCGCCATCTTGGACACTGCACCACGAGGCCGCGTGGCCTCCGATCGACCCTAACCCTGGGCCTGGCCAGGCCTCAGACATCCCGGCACCACCATCCACCCAGGAGGTGAGCGGACTACTTGGCAGGTCAATGGGAGAAAGAGGTGTCGATGGCTCTCCCCCGCCAGGTACCGCTCGCCCCCAGCCTCCCCGGGCGCTGGCTCCACCCCCCTGCTGGGTGTCTGGACTCCCTCATCCTGGACCCCCCGACCTCCAAGTGCGAGGGTCCGGACATCAAAGGGCACCAGCCCTATAACTGGGGCAGCTCCAGAGCAGGAGGGCAGTTGTATCCTGGAGTCGAGAGACGCAGAGAAGAACTCATCCTTGACGGACTACTGGCGCTGCCGTAGCCCTGCCTTGTGAACTATCGTCCTGCCTGCTGGCTCTGCCGCAACCTCCGTAAACCTTCATCGCCGTCGGGACCTGCTGGCGTGGCCGCGGACCGTTTGTACCTCCATCTTCATCGGGACCTGCTGGCTCCGCCGCGGACCGTCGCTACCGTCAATCATCTCGGGACCTGCTGGCTCCGCCGCGGCCCGATCACCGAGAACGCCGAGCTCGAGGATTGAGGGCTATTTCATCCACCCATCTGGTAACAAGACTGTCCCGCTACCCCCTTCCCCAAACCAGAGACCAGAACCGAGGGGACCCCTGAGTCCAGACCTCCTTGTATCATTTGACCGTACTTGAAGATTTGCTGATAAAATATCGTTTAACCTTATCCTTGTGTGGTGTCCGTCTGTGGGGGGGAAGATACTTGTCTGTACGATCGCTGGAGACGGCTCTCCCTGGAGACCTCTCCCCTTATACTCGGCCGACCCTCCCGGTCCGTCTAACAATCCCCATCTCAGACTCCCCAAGCCCACAACAAATAGGCAAAGAAAGAGAATCAGCAAGATTAATTAAGGAGATAGCTTCCCTCCTAAATTCTTACATCCGCCCTTTAGAGACCAGACTTAGCAACATTGAGGCCCAATTAACAAAAAATTCTGGCTCCCCTAAGCTAATACCCTCACAGGGTCTCCCAAAACTAGCCTCAAATTCCACGACCACTCTTCCTATACTTAAGAAACCCGTAACTTTACCTCCTCCGCAGCCCAAACAACAACCCACAGTAAAAGTCCCTACAGTAGCAAAGGCTTCCACTTCACAGAAACCCACCCCAAGGCCCTGGCCATTCCCCCACAAACTAATTCCCTACCTAACACACCAGTAGTAAATACGCCAACTACAAACACGCCGGCCCCCAAAACCCCTGCCACAAAAAACACAAATCCATCAAAAAACAAAGGAGCCCCGAGAGTGACTGCTGATCAAAGGCCCCCCTTAAACATGCCACCTGAGGCATGCCCATATGTGGTAGTCATGACGGGGGTCCCCGAACTCACAGGAGAGGGGACGGAACCCAACTGGTCATTGAAGAACAAAGTCCAGTATTGGCTAAACACAAACCGGCCCGTTCCGCCAACCTGGAAAAGCAGAATAACATCAGTCTGCAGGACCTCGTGGGTGGGCCATAGGAAAAAAACTATCCGGGGAGACTGTATAGTGATCACTTTTGAGGACCCCAGTATAGCCGAGTATATCTGCTCCTGGGAATATAATAACACCGCCGGGGGGATTGCTACAAGATCCTTGTCATATTTCTACCCAAAAATATATAACAACAACTATATACACGAGACTGATAACGTCTTCGAAAAAATTGATACTATAAAATCCAGTATCCCCTTGTCCAGCACCCCCAATCCTTCTGCCTCACCCGGCGTAATTCATCCCCTTTTACTGGATCACTTCCCCTCTATAAATTCAGACTCATTCTCCAAACTGACAAACAAGGTCAAATCTGGCTCCCCTCTCGACAGTGGTCCCCCCCACATACTCCGCGAAGCCTTCAGCGCGTGCCCTGATCCCCCCATATCCCTGCTCAACACCTCCCTCGGCAGTGGAACAGTCCCTGACTCGTTTAAAAGTACTGAGATCCTCCCCATCCTCAAGAAACCTGGGGCGGACCCTCAAGTGCTTAGTAACTATCGTCCTATATCTCTCCTACCCTATCTCAGTAAAGTACTGGAAACACATGTGACGGAATGTTTGAGTTCTTTCATCGAGGAGTCTCATTTTCTTGACCCTCACCAAGCAGGCTTTAGGCCTGCCCACTCGACTGAGGCAGTCCTTGTAACGGTCATGGATGAACTACGCAAGGGGGCGGACCTTAACTCCCCCCAGGCCCTGATCCTCCTTGATCTTTCAGCTGCGTTTGACACGGTCGATCATAACATCCTGATCGACCGTGTCTACAGAGCTGGGGTCGGAGGACAGGCCCTGAGGTGGATACAATCCTTCCTGACAAACAGATTCCAATCTGTCAGACTGGGCAATTTCTGCTCAAAAAAAGGGCGGCTCCCCTGCGGAGTCCCACAGGGCTCCTCATTATCCCCCCTTTTATTCAACCTATACATGCAACCGCTAATATCATCCCTGAGGGAAATGGGAGTCCAGGTCTATAACTACGCAGATGACCTGCAACTCTTATTTAACATTCAACCCACAAGACTCTCTGAAATCAATCTACAGTCGACTATGACTTACATCAGCTCTTGGATGAACACCAACCAATTGAAGCTTAACCCTGACAAGACAGAGTTGGTCTTGACACTTATGCCCTCTAACCCCTGGAATTCCAGCTTCTGGCCTTCCGCTCTGGGCCCCCCGCCCACCCCAGCTCCCTCCGCAAAAAGCCTAGGCGTAAAAATCAGCAGCGATCTCTCAATGACTCCACAGATTAGTTCTGTGGTATCAGCCTGCTTTCTTATGCTACGGAAAATAAAAAAAATAAAAAGATTCTTGTCCACTGAAGCCCTCACTCTGGTCGTTCTTGCACTCATTGTCTCTCGGCTGGATTATGCCAACGCACTGTATGCTGGCATTCCAGCCTACCAGACACACAGACTGCAATTGATACAGAATCAGGCGGCCAGACTGATCTTCCAACTCCCGGCCCGCCACCATACTAAGCCTTTGTTAAAAAAATTGCATTGGCTCCCCGTGGAACAGCGAAGCATTTTTAAGATCTGCTGTATCACACACAGAGCCCTCTCTGACAAAGGCCCTAGGTTCCTCTCAAATCGGATCAAAAAATACACCCCCCCTCGTCTCCTCCGCTCCGCTGGACAACACCTACTTACCACCCCCAGATTTAAGCGCCTAAAATATGGCGGCACTCGCTTCTCTACGCTTTCCCCTCAAATATGGAATTCCCTCCCTCTTCCAATCCGTTCTACTGCCTCGCATCTCCATTTCAGAAAGTTGCTTAAAACGTGGCTATTCCAGCAAGCCTACTCCCCCTCCTGAGCCTCCATCCCACAGAGCCCCGTCCCAGAAGCGCCAAGAAACCAATCCGGTGTACGTTGCGCTATATAAATATTTTAACATTAACATTAACATTAACATCTGGCGAAAACCAATTCCACAGCCATGGGAGCTAGATGTCGCCGGACCAAAATTATTTCCGCGACAGAGTGACCTTGATAACTCTTGGTGGTCAGTAAATCAGAACTACCAACAAAAAGAAGCCCCGTGGCAGACTATGGGTCCACAAAATAGACCTAGAAACTGGGAACAGTGGGAGAGACCGCCCTACCAACCATATAGACCCACCTATAGAGACACCACGTATGGGCAAAATTGGCCAGGCATACCGACTATGAATCGGTTTAGTTGCCTGGAAATGGTCGATTGACCAATAGTCAAATCCCCGGAGCCTTTACATACAACCCCGGCCACATCCAACCTCAATCCAGTCCCATTACAAACGAAAAAGTCAGTCTTAGAAAAAGCACCCCCACAGCTCCCGGTGATCTTTTGGAATGTGGCGGGTCTCCGAAATAAAATAGAAGACGGTTCGGCCGCCGGTTTCCTGGAGGATGTACAAATCATATGCTTACAAGAAACCTGGGCCACGACGCCCCTACATCTTGTGGGATATAGGACATATACATCCCCCGCCCTTCCAAGTATTTCAGGTAGACCTAAAGGGGGACTGGTTACCTACCTAGCAAATACAATCTCTGATATGAAGCTTACTAAGGTAGACCTATTATCAAACTTCCAGATGCTCACCCTCATAATTGGGAAAAAATTCACTATCACAATAATTAATTTATACAACAACCTAGATGATGATAACTTCTTGGAAGTCCTTTCCTTAATCCAAGAAAAAATAACTGAACACTGGCACCCCATCGAGAAAATGGAAAACGCCCATATAATCTGGGGAGGAGACTTCAACCTACATCCCTGCCCCAACAATGATACTTGTGGATTGGTGGACGAACACGAGAATCCACTCGTCCACTTTACCCATTCAAGAGTGGGGCTAGCCATGAATAAGATACTTTCAGATCTGGACCTTCAAATAATAAACCCTATTCTACACCCAAACAACAAACTAGAACCCACCTACAGAGGAAGGGGCCACGAGACCACTGTTGACTACGTAATCGTCACAGAAGGCTTTAAAGAACAAATCAATAACTTTAAAATCCTGGAAAACACCCTCAGTGATCATTCTGCTTTAAGCCTAAACCTTCAAATAAATCAACCAAGAACACTGATGGCAACCATAGCAAATACCCTATCACAAAACAGGCTCGAACTGGGCAAAAATAACGGATATACCATAAAATGGGAAAAAGTGGATCCCAACAATCTCACAAATCGGTTAGTAAAATCCGTATATAGCAACATTTTGATCTGTCTTGATCCTCATGCAGAGCCAAACCAAATCTTGGAAAATGTCACGACGATATTAGAACAAGTCAAAAAACTGTTAACCAAAACACCTAATCAAAACAAACCAAGTACCACAGGTTGGTTTAACCGCGACTGTACCAAGGCACAGACCAACCTGAGAAAAGCACTTGGAAATCCAAATAGAGATAAAACAAACATCCAAGATCTTCGGCGGGAGTACAACAATGCCAGAAAAGCAAGGAAAAAGGAATTGAAACAGTCCTTGTGGAACGCCCTGCACAAAAGTGCACTTTTGAAAGATAGCCAGGCATTCTGGAAAATTGTTAAGTCGCCCTTGTTAACGGACTCCAACAGCCTAAAGATAGACGTGGCCATTGACGAGGAATCTTGGGTGAACCACTTTTCAAAAATCTTTGAACTAACATCAACAAGAGAGGAACACCACCCTAACCTCTATCCAGTAGTATATCCAATACCAATGGACTTCGATCTACAGGATCTTGAAATGGCGTTATCTTTGAGCAAGAGTGGTAAAGCACCCGGCCCCGACGAGGTCCCAGTCGATCTATTTAAACACCTTCCTGTATGCATGGCAGCAGCGAAACTCGGCCTGTTAGAGTCATGGTCATCCTCCATCATGGTCCCAATCTTCAAGAAGGGGGACCGACGAGACACGAAGTGCTATCGACCAATTTCGCTGCTCGACTCCCTGGGCAAAGTAGTCGGCAGAGTTCTTCTAGAAAAATTACAGCAATGGGCAGAAGACAAAAACATTCTCTCGGATTTACAGTTCGGATTCAGGGAGGGCTTTGGAACAGTTGAACAGGCCCTAAACCTAAGTTTGCTAGCATCAAAATACATCCATGCTAAACCAGGGTCCATCTACATGGTATACGTGGATTTGTCCTCCGCGTTTGACTGTGTATCGCACGCGAAGCTCTGGTCACTGCTGAGCTCAATAGGGGTAGACCCTCCCCTCCTGGACTTTCTGAGGGAGCTATATGGTGAAGCCACGGCGAGAGTGAGATATGGGACAAAAGGAGAACTGACGGCACAGTTTAGGGTAGAGCGGGGAGTAAAGCAAGGCTGTGTCCTGGCCCCCTTCCTCTTCTCTCTGTACACCAACGGCCTAGAAGAGACCATGCTGAGAGGGGGGAGGGACCTGCCTAGAGTGAAACATCGCCCGATCCCCGCTCTGCTTTACGCGGATGACGCAGTCATTTTAGCACGTACCCCCATCGAACTCCAGAAATCTCTATCTAAATATGCGGACTTTATGGGTGCCTTGGACTTGCACATCAACGTCAAAAAAACTTTCGTCATGGTAGCTGGTGGACAACGAAAAGCCACTAAGTCCATCTTTCTGAAAAACCAAAAAATCGAAAAGACCTCACAATACCCATATTTAGGCATCATGATCGATGACAGTCTAAACTGGAAAGCGGCGGTTGAGGCCAGGAGACATCTCTTCAAACGAGCCATTATGGCGCTGATGAAGTTCTCCAATAAACTTGGAAAAAGACCACCAGTAGAACTGCTACAGATTTATGCCGCAAAATGCCAAGCCATTGCACTATATGGTGCAGGGATTTGGGGACATACAGCCATTGGTTCTCTACAAAAAGAGGAGAATATCTTCATGAGATTCCTTTTGTCAACTCCAAGAGGCACCTCCACCTACGCCTCACACATGGAACTGGGAATCTCATACATCGAAGATTTAATAAAGATCCAACCTCTTTTACTTTGGAGGCGCGTCTGGTTGTCGGAAAAAAATAGCCTGACTAAAAATATTTTACGGGACACTATGGATTTGGACCATGCACACAAAATAGTCTGGCTTTCCTATGTAAGACACTTTTTTTCCGACCTAGGTTTACAAAAGTATTACCACACGCCTGAAATATTGAAAGAAATATCCAAGAAAGAACTGAAACAAATAGCGCTGAGCCACTTGGAATCCCTGAGATTGACTTTGCTGACATCAAAAAAATCTGTTATTCATGCGATTATGACACAGCAGTCCCCGAAAATCCAGCTGTACTTGACTCTGGAGCTCACAGCATATGACAAGATGCTCCTAACAAGGTTCAGAATGAATCTTTTCTACAGACTAGTGACATTTCCCGAAAAAAATAACTGGAACACACACATGGAACCGTGCCCATGCGATGATCTTTCCCAACAGTCCACCATGCACACAATATTGTTCTGCAAGTTTTTCCACACCCACCGAAAAATCTGGCTAATCCCTTTATTAAAAAGATGGGGCCACAGACAATGTCGTTCAGCCATGCTAGCACTTCAGACTTTGGACTCCGAAAGCACTTGTTATCACGTACTGAACTTTTTAAAGTGCATCATGAGGCACAGAAATAACTTGTGAAATAGAGGACTAATTTGTACAGTATCTGTCCGTTCGTTTTTTTTTTTTATTGAAAAACAAAAATACTTTTACAATAACTGTATATTTTTTAACAAATTCTTTCGTGCTATGATAACTTTTATGGTTTTGCACTGCTAAAAAACCGAATAAAGATTATTATTTTTATTATTAAAAAAAAAAATATCCCAGACCTAAGAGCTCCAAAGTGGCATTATGGAGTTATTGATTAGGCCCTTTTACTAGCCAAGCAATTGATAACCAGATGCTGGAGGTACCCGTTTAACTTGAACGGGATGCTCTCCAGAAAAGGTTTACATTACAAGATGAGGTCTCTGAAGAGGAGTAATATGCAGGTTGTCCAGGCTACAAATGAAATGGCTATCTGACTTATATTGCCATACCTCCTACTTCCACTCTCAGTACGAGGCTGAAGGTGCACAGCAGCCTTCTTGTGCAACGCAGCTTGGTATAGTTATGATCTAGTACCGGTGGGACATAAGTCGTATCTTGCTACTTCTTCATCACGCAGCGGACTTACGCCACACACCACGGCCACCATACGTTGTTGTTGATTTATTATCTTCTGTGCTAAGACTAATAGATATGTGACATCTTCTGGGTGGGTAAAGTTAGTAATGCATTATTCTGTGGCAATGAGGACTCATGAACTGATACCTGCTACTTAACTAAGTTATGTATTAAATGTGACATGATTTTTCCATTCTACAGTGCCTATTTCGATGTTGTGACTGCAATAACAACGATGTGCTATTATTGAACGCATTAACTTTTGTGTTAAAAAATATAATAAAACATATAATAATCGGGGTCCAAAGGTAACATGATGCCACCTCCTGTGATATCATAGTCTCAAAGGTCTTGTGATGCCACTTCAAGTGACATCATGGGGGGGGGGGAAATGTTATGTGATGTCACTTCCGCTACCTCTAGCCTTGCTGGTCTGCAGTCCAAAGTATTTTTCACGTGTGCTCATTTACTGTCATGTAAATTGTCCTTACTTGGGAGATCATAAAATTGTGCCAAATGTACAACTCTTTGATATCTCATGTATTACATTTTGTATTATACACATGTACATATTTTTATTTTACAAAATATTGGTGCTATATTTCTTCATCGAAGGGGTTGAGAGTATAGCACACTACTATTCTAATATAACTCCAGAATTAGAGGAGTAAAATGTTTCTACACAATATGAAACCAGTCAAAGTAAAAGAACTGCAAATGATACTTATAAAAAGAATTTAGGCAGAGATTTAATGTAGCTCTAGATTTGTGTTTCATATTGCAAGAAGGGACGGTAATATATATCTTACGATACCATATAGGGAATGTGTAGTTGTGAGAATGTCAGATTTCAGTTTTATTCAGATCACAATCTCCCAGCAGCAATGTACATTTTTTCTATGAAGCTGCAAGAGTAAATGAAAAGATTTATTTAAAATTGCACACAGTGGCATAGAGTCACAGGCTAATAGGATTTTACACATTCTATTAATCCAATCTTCTGTATCATTGAAACACTGCAGACTGCAGAACCTCTTCAAAGGCTGATTCACCTTGGTAAACGCACTGTGTGTGTATCATGCATGAGATCTTAAGTGTGTCTTTGCATATAAATTATGGATTGAAACTAGCAGGTTGTGTGCTCAATGAGCATCAATTTCGCCGATTCTAATCTTCTGGTTTGGGCTAAATAGGCCCATGTGAACAACAACAAAAGTTCTTGCTTTATTATTTAGCACTGTTTTGGTAGAACAGACGATGCCGTTGAAATGAGCTACAATTCCATCTGCATTCAATAGTAACAGCATTGCTTCCAAAGGTGCTTTTTGTCTTTCCAAACATGTCCAATTTTACAGTCATAGATCACTTGTTTGCAAAAGGTCAGTTTGTAGCTAATACATCTTATTTCAACAAATTCAACTTGCAGCATCAATGGAGAAATACCAGCAAATGCCATGAAAGGTACAGATCATTTCTTGCTCTAATAAAAATACTTTAAAAGGATAGGTGAATATTTCTAATATATTGATGATGTGTCTCCTTTAGGTAGCTATATATCATGTGGATTTCTATTAGAGAACAAGTTACAATAACTTTACAAACCAAAGCCTTATGCCAAAGGTTCCATTTGCCCTTATGCGAATGCCTGAACATGTGTTTTTATACTTCTTCTTTGGCCTTCACTGGGGACTTGGTTATATATTCGTGTCTCAGCTCCCTTGTGCATCTGTAATGCATAGAACCTTTCAACCCAGTGCAGAGCACAGCAGTAAAATGAGGGTGCTCTGACACCAGTCAAACCTATTGATCTGTGCATGAAAATATCGATCTAACTAAAAGAGCACAATTTAAATGACTCTTTTTTGAGGTCGTGATGCTAACTGCTGTGATCACATGATGTAGGCAGGGCATAGAGCAACATGAGGCACAGCAGATTATTACAGTGGCTAGGGGGGCACTCAGCTGGAACAGAGTGAGCCCATGGAAGCATCTGTGTTCTTGGAGTCCCCCGGGATCCCAGACCTGTTCTCCTTGGATTGGGTCATTATGGAACAGTACCTTGAGTGAACTTACTGATTGAATGTGTGACGTGTTGAGAGGCAGTGCAGGGCTGAGCGGAATTATGGTGCGACAAGGCAGTGAAGCTGGGTACTTCTATCACCAGTGGGTCAGGGCTCCCTCTTCACGGATATTTCTCAACCTTGCTTCCCTTGCACCTTGCAGAGCCGGGCCTTAGGGATCTGCAGGCAGCTGTGTGAACGGCACCTGTTTTCTCTGCTCTTGAATGCCGTTTCTAGGCTCCCGGGGAGTGGCAGCCAACTTGAGGCCTCCTCAACAGGAGCTGCCGTAGGTGGGGCTGAGGAAGTCCCAAGCTTTTTGTCTCCTCAGCTTATCAGCTCTTCAGTCTGATCAAGACACTATTTTTATATGCTGCTCTCAACCCTGTGACTCGGTGACAGCTCCTCTTCTCACAACTCCAAACATGGTGGATCCTGTGGCAGTAAAATGTAAGGAGTGAGGGTGGATCAGAGGCCATTCGGTATCTGCAAAAAAGAAAAGAATGGGACAGTGAGTGATCTGGAGCTGGCTACGGGTGTGGCTGGAGCAAGTGAGTCACCTTTTGCGAGCTGACATGTGGTTGAGAGTTGGTGGTGCGGAAATGGCCGGCTTTGTGGCCTGTGTGGCATCTGCCCTGATCACTCCCGCTCCCCCCGCTGTGCACACACTATCCCTCTACTAAATTTGACTGACTACACTTTTGCTTTGTCGAGCTCCCTACTTCACCCTTGGGATCTTCTGCCATAAAATCACTTTTACATCGCCAGCCCCAGTGCTGGTGCCGGTTGATACATGTTTGCTTGCATCACATAAGGCAGAGTGCTGCCTGGAGCTGGTAACTTTCAAATTTGCTGACAGAAATAGTCTCTGAACAGTCTCAATAAAATTAAAGGGCTCATCACGATGTCGGACGGAATCACTTCTGCCCTACACCGACTTGGTCATGGGACCGACTGACACCCGGTTGTAGGTCCCGACCGCCCCATTAGGATGCGACCGAACACTGTTCGACCGCCCCATTAGGATGGGACCGAACACTGTTCGGTCACATTCCCATATTTCACTGTGAGAGCATGCATTACGGCCATAGTCGGCAGTAATACAGGCTCCCATAGGGAAATGGGAGGTTCAGTTCACCTCAAGGTGCCTGCCACAAGGTGCAGAAAACAGCTTAAGGTGCCCCTCGCCCTCCAACCGGAGACAGTTCACCGAAGGGGGCCCTGCTGGGCGCCTCCAAAGACACTTTTTGGCATGGTTTCCATGTCAGACAGGCCATCATGGAAACCATGTCGGAAACTGTCGTAGTAATCTGAAGGGCAGAAAGAGCTGCCCTTGATATTACAGGCTGCATTTCCACTGGCAGACAGGCTCTCTGAGCCTGTCGGAAGCCAGATAAAATGACTGGTCGGATTCCTTTCCCACCGCCTCCATCAAATGAGGCAGTCGGAAAGGAATCCGAAGTGGATATTACGATGTGGCCCTGGTCGGAGCCTTCACGGGCCATATCGTAATCGGCCCCTAAGTCCGCCATCAGGACCATGCTCACCTGCAGTGCAACAGTATCAGGCACAATCAAGAAAAGAGTTGGAAAAAGTTTAACAATAAACTAAAACAAATGCAAAATCTGCAACAAGGAAGATAGACTTACCAAAGAAGGTGGCGCTACATCACTCGCTTTCCCCCATCTCCGAAGTAATGCAACCACACAATATTGAGGCAGCCAGATCTTTGGGACATGAAGCCCAAAGTGAGGGTATCAAGAGATATTTAAAACGCAAGTACAATGGGGAAGGAGAGTTAGCGTTCGGGGAGATTAATGCTGCTACAAATCTCATTTACTTTGACTTTGATTTTGATGGCATTGAATGCATTGCTCACAATCTAAGTCAGCCGGACCCTCCCCCTCCAAAATAGTGATTGCCTTGAGGCTAAAAGTCTCACTCTCTGCAGCACTCAAGAAAATCTCTTCTACAGAGGGAGCAAACACTGATGAGGCTAGCAAAGCTGTGAATAAAGTCGCATCTGTGGGGAAAGAAGACACAGTTATCTGCCCTTCAAATGAGAACTCTTCTTTTATGAACGTATTCGATAATGACCATTTGATCTTACTTGATGAGATCACCGCCATCCCGAGTAACTCCATGGAAATTCTAACACCAAAACAAGCATTTACAATCCAATAGGTCTTGGATTAATTAACTTTGAGCTATTGGCATTGCTAAATATTGCAACACCAACTGCAACAAAAGTCTATAAATTGTAGCCCAAAAAAATGTGTATTTATTTTTGTAGCAATGGTGGCATGCTGCGATTGCTACAAAAGTTAATTGTGGATGCGTTAACAATTGATATGTGCACTGATGGCTGGTGGTGTTTGTGCCTGTAGAAATAGTGCACTGATGGCTGGTGGTGTGTGTGCCTGGTGAAGTGTGCACTGACGGCTGGTGGTGTGTGTGCCTGGTGGAAGTGTGCACTGATGGCTGGTGGTGTGTGTGCCTGGGGAAAGCGTGCACTGACAGCTGGTGGTGTGTGCCTGGTGAAAGCGTGCACTGACGAATGGTGGTGTGTGTGTGCCTGGTGAAAGCATGCACAGACGGCTGGTGGTATGTGTGTGCATTGTGAAAGCGTGCACTGACGTCTGGTGGTGTGTGCCTGGTGGAAGAGTGCACTGACGGCTGGTGGTGTTTGTGCTCAGTGAAAGCATGCACTGATGGCAGGTGGTGTTTGTGCCCGGTGAAAGCATACACTGATGACTGATGGTGTCTGTGCCTGGTGAAAGTGTCCACTGACGGTGTGGTGGTGTGTGTGGTTGTGTGTGTGGTTGTATGTGTGGTTGTGTGTGTGGTTGTATGTGTGGTTGTGGTTGTGTGTGTGGTTGTGTGTGGTTCTGTGTGTGTGTGTGGTTGTGTGTACTTGTGGTTGTGTGTGGGGTTGTGGTTGTGTGTGGTTGTGTGTGTGGTTGTGGCTGTGTGTGTGTGTGGTTGTGTGTGTGGCTGTGTGTGTGTGGCTGTGTGTGTGTGAATGTGCGTGTGGTGTGTTTGGTTGTGTATTTGGTTGTGTGTGTGGTTGTGTGTGTGTTGGGTTGTGTGTGTGTGTGTGTGGTTGTGGGTGTAGTTGTGTGCCCCGAGCTGGGAACCCTTTTAAATTAAAGGAGAGGCACGTGCACTGGTGCAGTGTGCGCCTCTGGGTATGCACACAGACACATACTCTCTCGCGCTCTCTTACACACCCATACACACACCCATATGAACACACTCTCACATCACAAACACACATACACTGTCCTGGGGCAGGGCACAGGACATGCCGCTCTCACCTTGAGACTCCATAGTGTTAGAGCACATGTACCCCAGGAGGCACTCACAACACAGGCGTGCATGTGCGCCTCGAGCCGGGAATGCTTTTAAATAAAAGGAGAGGCGCGTGCACTGGTGCAGTGTGCGCCTCTGGGTATGCACACAGGCACATACTCTCTCGCGCTCTCTTACACACCCATACACACACCCATATGAACACACTCTCACATCACAAACACACATACACTGTCCTGGGGCAGGGCACAGGACATGCCGCTCTCACCTTGAGACTCCATAGTGTTAGAGCACATGTACCCCAGGAGGCACTCACAACACAGGCGTGCATGTGCGCCTCGAGCCGAGAATGCTTTTAAATAAAAGGAGAGGCGTGTGTACTGGTGCAGTGTGCGCCTCTGGGTATGCACACAGACACATACTCTCTCACGCTCTCTCACACACCCATACACACACCCATACGAACATCCTCTCACATCACATAAACACAAACACACACACACACACTGTGCTGGGGCAGGGCACAGGACATGCCGCTCTCACCCTGAGACTCCATAGTGTTAGAGCGCATTGAGAGAGCGCAAACTGACCCAAATGTATAAGTATCTCATAGTTACACGTAGTAAGCACAAGTCATGAAGAGAAATGCCATGAGTGCTGATATTATATGCACCTATATTCTGAAATGTGTAGTTAACCTAGAGATTTTATATAGGAGTGGAACTAATGTAGAAATGTGTTAAAACGATATAGCCTTATCGGACGAGATTGATTCTGATCCATGTCGTGTAGCTGCTAAAATGAAAGGATGTCATGCTACAAGCACAAGATGGAGTAGGCCTCAGGGCCAAAGCTGAAGGGGTTGGGAAAGGTATTCATTTGCACGACATGGATTGCACTAATGTCATTTAGTAGTCATGTTTAATGGGTCATGTTTTATAGATGTGTTTACCTAATCATAGAGTAGAGTATTAACAGGCTATTAATTAATGAAGGATTTGAAGAATATAATCATTATGAGAAATGTTGTAGGCCTGAAATGTTTGAAGACACTGATTTATACGTATTAGTCTGTGCTGAGAATAATGTTGCAAACTTTCGTTAGAAGTTTATGAGAGTTGGGATCCTGGCTGCAGATGTCTGTCTGCAAGGGAAAGGGGGGATCCAATTATAAATGAAATGAATAGAGGTTTGTTCAGGAGCCGGCACAGACACGGAGGAGTGTTTAGGAATGTTTTAAGGGGTATCAGCGGGCCGGAGAAGAGTCTGAGAAGCAAGGTCAACTCTAACGCACGAGGCCCAACACAAAGCAGCATGGAAAAAGCCAGAAGCTACACCACGTGAGGGGCGTCTCACGAGGGGCGTCTCAAATGTTGTTGAAGGTTTTGTATTAGGGACAGCACCCCTGGGTGGAGTTAGAGCAGATGCCTGAGGACCCTTTAGAGAGCGGATGGGTAGGCAGAGAGGGGTCATGACTGGAGGACTATAGGTTTTCACCAAGAGACAAAGAGTGGGTGATCTTCCTAGGAAGTCATTCACAGCTGACACCTTTTGATAGGCTGAGACTTTGTTAAGTAGGGATACCATCCAGAGCAGGGTAGGGACAGCCTAACCTGCATTTTCCCTCCAGCCCTAAATGACGGAGAGGTCACAATACGTGTCTATGCTGGTAGCCCTGTTGTTTTTAGAACTTGTACTTGTAGTCTTCTTTGCTCGTCTGAGGGTTTTCAGAGAGCACATGTATGTAGTTGGGCCCGTATATCTGGTGAATCTCATTCTGAGATGTCTGTACTTACAGCTAATCCTAACCTTATAATAAATCTTTGAAAGCTAGAAGTTGTTTGTGATTCTTCCGAGCGGAGTCCATTATTAATTGAACTAACCTGGTAAGAGATGCACTTTCTTCCCTCAATGACAGGCAATAAAGATTCAGTCGACCAGAACGGGGTTTAGATCAAGGGTGATAAGATAGTGATCAAAAACCTCGCCCCCGCAGTTGTACTCCGGGAGGCACTCACAACAAAGGCGTGCATGTGCGCCTCGAGCTGGGAATGCTTTTAAATAAAAGGAGAGGCGCGTATGCCTAATTGCGGTTTTGTGATTGAAAGCACAATTTGTGCAGTGCCTAGAGATAATGAGGGTCCTCTCATCACCACATGCTGCCTCAAGGCGGCCGGCGTGGCCCACGCATGCTTTGTGTTGGTGCTGAGTATCGGACCAGTACGCACCACCCCCTGCTCTTAATGAATACTCAATGAGCTCTGCACGGTAAGCCGTGATAGGAAACTCCTGGAAGCACATTGCATATGCAAGGAAGCCAATGATGTCATTGTTACTGAGCAGGGTTCGGGAGCCGGGACCACACAATTGGCTTCCAGTTAACCGGAAATCCTACACCCGGCGACCGTGCCACAAACCCAAATGTTTTGTTTTTAAACCTGGAAAGGCATTTTCTCTGGTACTCTTTTGTGAGAAGCGGTGGGTAGTTTATTCTCCACTCACACTTCCCAGTGTGCAGAATTAGGTTTTACACAGTTGTAACAAGTGCAATATAAAAGTGTATATTGAGGAGCGACCTTTAAAATAACAATTGCAGGCGACTTAGCACAAAGAGAGTCTGCCAACCAGTTACAAATGTATTCTGAAGTATGACGATCTGTTAAATATTTTTTGTACTCTGCGGGAGAGTTCAACACACTGTGTGCTAAAGACCGGATTTGCAACCTGTGTTACTTGTCCCATGTGTGTAATATCCCTAAAATAGCAAAGTGTCAAGATCTTGACTGTTGAGGTCTCTTGTGTGCTGTAAAACACTGCTTTAACAGTGTGTGAACACTGAAAGCCCTATTGTAAAAAAAAAACAGTTGTGCACCCACACTCACTTCTCCTCTGCACTGCCAGTCTCAGAGACCAGTGTGCCATTCTTGCCCCAGCTCCCAGGGTAGCCCCGCTCTCGGACCCGCCCCCTAAGCAGCCTCCCTGCAGCTGCCATGCCGATCACCAGCCCTGGCTCTGTTTATTGCACCCAGCCCTACCGCTCTGAGTCACTCGACTTCTTCACCACTAGGCGAGACCCCCAAACTCCGTCCTGCAAACTCAATGTATCTGTTCATTTGCAATACCCCTGTGCTGTTTCTCTCAGCACCACATTGTTTCATTTTTTACTTCAGATTACCACCCCGTTTACTCCTGAAGCCCAGCCACACCAGCCCATTTACTCCTGTGCCACAGCAATACCACCCGTTTACTACTATACCACAGCAATACCATTCCATGTACTCCTGTACCACAGCAATACCTCCTGTTTACTCCTGTGCCCAGCAATACCAGCTAGTTTACTGCTTTTCCCCAGCAACATCACGTTCATTCATGTACCACAGCCACCCTGTTTACTCCTGTGCCACAGCAATAACACTTGTCTACTCCTGTATAACAGCAACACCACCCGTTTACTCATATACCACAGCAGCACCACCCCGTTTACTCCTGGGCCCCAGCAACACCAGCTAGTTTACCTCTGTGCCCCAGCAACATCACGTTTACTCCTGTACCAGAGCAATACCAATATTTTGATTTGTAAATTCTTTTTATTGGTATTTTCAAAGTATCACATAATCAAGAAAACAACCATACAGATCATCCTGTTACCGCATCCTACATCCCAGCAGAGTATTCATTTGTTCATATAATGCAGATAAGACATCAGTATATCGCCATTTGTACATTATCTATGGAAATAACCAGTACATTCATATATATTCATACATTTGTGTTATTTTGAACATATGCCACCAAAAACGACCAATAGTCTCGAGGGCGTGATCTTGTCGGTAGCTCTTCTTCATAGGTAAGTAGTGTTTCGCGACAATACGTCATGTCATGGAGCCATTGGTTTGTTTGCGGAATGTTTTTACTATCCCAGGCTAGCGAAACTCGTCTTTTAGCCAGTAATAGCGCAATTAAACAAGATTTCCGCCTTGCAACTCTGACATTGTGCAATAGGCCTAACAAACATGTAGGAACTGTACAGTCTATGGATACCCCAACCATATCACTCAGCATTTGCACAATCTTCCCCCAATATTGAAGTACAGGTGGGCAGTTCCACGCTAAATGTATGAAATCCGCAGAGTCCCATCCACATCTCTTGCATCTTGCATCCGGTCTTAAACCGTACTTATGAAGTTGTGCTGGTGTATGGCAAGTGTGGTGCAAATATTTATAGTGTAATATACTCAAGTTGCCGTTAGGAGTTAAAAGTGCAGTCACTGAGCAGGCAGTGCTCCATTCTTCCTCCGTAAGCGGGGTTTCCAACACCTCATTCCACCTTGCACATGCTCTATGTGTTGTGTCTACTATCTCATCCTGTACTACAGCATATAGTCGTGATATTAACGTTTCATCAATAAGGTGATGTAATGATTAATTGTAGCGCATTCAATTGCGGTGGTTACACTGGATATGTCGGGTAGAGTTGTTTGACAGCCCCTTGGAGTCTATGAAAAGTGAAGCCAAAGAGGAGTGTTTGGTTTTTTACATAGTCAAAGTCCTATAATTGTTTAAATGTCCCTTCACTATAGAGCTCTCCCATCGTGTCAATTCCCACCTGGCGTAACAGCCCTATACCGATCTCCTCTTGCATAACAGATAAGTTGGGATGATGGTGTAATGGGAGGGCAGGTGCATATAAAGGTTCCTTATGTGCCAGTTTCCCTATGTGAGTATTAATGTCTTTATCGTGTAGTGCAGGTCTTTTATGCATTATTATCGCTGTTAGTGGGACAGGGTGTGCATCGCTTTCCTCTATGGCTGTGTGCGTTAGAAAAGGAGTCCGGTGATAGCAATGATAGGCGTACTGGGCCTGCGCACACAGGTAATAGAGGTGGAAATCTGGCACTTTAAATCCTCCTTTTGAGTATGGTAGTGTTAGAGCTCGCAGCTCGATCCTAGCCTGTTTGCCTGCCCATATTAATTTTATGAGTAGCGACTGTATTTGTCTAAAGACTTCGGGTGGTGGTGTGATGGGGATATTATGGAATAAATATAGGAATTTTGGGAGCACTACCATTTTGACTATTGCCATTCTGTCAGCTATCGAAAGAGGCAGTTGGATCCAGCGATCTATTTTGGTCGCCATAGTGTTAACAGCTTTGCCATAATTTTCGCGTTTTTTTTTTTTTTTTTTTAACAAAGAACAAGGGAACCCAAAGGTATATCACTAGGGACCTTGGGCAGTTAAGTATTTCAAAAGACAGTGGTCCCTAGCAGTTCAGGGATTTAAGCAAAATGATAGACATACACTAAATAGTATGTATGACCTTTGTCCAGCCGGACAGGTTTTTTATTCGAAGAGATTTTGAGAACATAAAAGGATTTTTTACAAGGTGGGTACAACCAGTAACCCACAGGGGACGAGACAAAACAGGGGGGTAAACTTAACGCAAACAAAGGCGGTCTGTACTAGTAGTTCAGTGGACAGACAGGAATACATTCCAGAGCATCATTGTATACAATTTAGCATTTACAGGGTACATATGACGCTACTATGTCGACGACGTTTCGATGCCTACAAAGAAATACTTGGCATCATCTTCAGGACAAAGAGATAATTAGCTTGTCTTGAAAATGTAACAGTTTGTATGGCCTACATATATACATACAATAATATTGGGGAAATAAGGGAAAAAAGACAAAAAAGATAAAGTCAGTAACAAAGGCTAGGCATGTATACATATCTGACCGACGGTGACAAGGTTGTCATGCGTGCCATTGTGAACTGTTTGTGACAGTTGCGCATTCTCTTCAAATCGGCATACATGTGATTTTCGACGCAGTGACGGGACTGTGGGGGACGGCGCGTAAGAATTAAAAACAAGTGATGTGCCAAGTCTTGGACCATGCGAAGTGTAAAAGGGATCACGCGAAGTAAAAACGGCTGGAGTGATCAAGGGATCGTGATGTTTTATTACCGTATGTGCCTGGCGAGCGTGTGTGACAGTTTATCCTGTGAAATAAAAGAGAAGTTGTGATTGCTAGAGTCACTGTGCGAGGTTAACGTAGCCGCCCAGTTCTGTAGGGCAATTATCAAGTGAAACGATGGTGAAAGGAGCATGAGGATCACAATTACCAATATTATGGTCCAGACAGTAGTCTGTTTACTGAGGCCGTTGCTTTAGAATCAAAGCAAACCAGACGAGTTGATGAGTGTTCGAGCACATTAATGTCCTGCCAAGAAAGCGGGAAAAGAAAAGTGAGTATGAACATTTTATGGTGAAAGGGTGGCTCAGTGCTGAGTTGCTCGTGAAATATTTACCAAACCAGGGCAAGGGAGCCTCTTCATATGAGACCGGACCGGACGTATCTCACTGAGGAAGGTAATTAAATTAGTTTAGTTACAACCCAAAGGGGTTTTGAGAGTATTCAGTTCAGAATTCAGATGGTCCTTACTTCCTGGTTTGGCTTCTCGATGGAAGTGCAGGATACGAGTGGGCGGGGATCGCTAACGTGCTCGTGCCTGAGGGCTAGATAAAGGAGTGTTTAGAAATAGACGAGAGACTAACCCTAGTGAACATGGCGGCCATGCTGGAATGGGTTGAAATAGTGTGGGAGTGAGGGGAGATAAAAACATGTGCAATATATACATTTGCATGTTTACAAATTTAGGAAAACATCGCGAAACCTAGGAGGAAGTAAGGTATTACAGTACATTTGGTCACAAGAGGGATGTCCAATCCTCGAGACGATTGAGACCTGTATGGATACTGTTGGTGCGTAGTATCCAGTGAAGTTCCTCCTTGTTCAGTAGTTGAGTTACATCTGCTCCCCAGGGTGGAGGTTTTACCAAGGTGATGATTGTCCATGTCAAGTCATTTTCGGTGTGGCCTTTGGCTTTGAAATGTTCGACCAGAGGGGCATTTGGAGTGTTGCACCGGATCCTGCTTCGGTGTTGTCCGATGCATAGCTTGACCTTCTGGCTGGTTTGCCCGACATATATCATCATACAGGGGCAAAAAATGGCATACACTACATTGATGGAATTACAATTAGTGAAGTGTTTTCTTTCAAAAGTAATGGTGCCGAAGGTGAATGTTTTTCCTTCAATGGTGAAGTCACACACTATGCAACTACCACATTTTGCATGACCTGTTAGAGCAGGTAACCCCCAAGCATCATTGATTGTTGTTTTCAGATTTGGCTGAGGTAGGGAAGCTCTTACCAAATGATCTTTTACGTTTTTTGCTCTCTTGAACGCAAAAATTGGGTGCTCAAGATTCAATGTTCCGGCATTTAATACAGGCCAGTGTTTTAGAATGCTTTTCTTTATGGCATTGGAAGCTGGGGTGAACGTAGTTACACACACTAATCTATCTTGATTTTTCTTTGGTTTAGGTTCCAACAGACTCTCTCTGGGGCAGTACCAAGCCCTTTTCAGAGAACGCCTTACTAGTTTTCGAGGGTATCCTCTATTTCTAAGCTTGATGCTGAGAGTTTTGGCTTCAGAGAAATAGTCCTCTTTGAAATAGCAGTTTCTGCGTATGCGGAGGAATTGTGAGAATGGGAGTGAGTCTCTGAGTGCACGGGGATGATGACTGCTATAGTTCAGCAGGGTGTTTCGTTCAGTCGGTTTTCTATGGAGGCTGGTGGTAAGACGGCCTTCTGTATGTTTTTGATTTCTAGATCCAAGAATGGGATTGAGTCTTTATTCATGGACAGTGTGTATTTTAAGCCATTACTGTTATTATTTAGCCAGTGTAGTAGGTGTGGTAGTGCTTCGGGTGAGTCATTCCAAATCATGAAGATATCATCAATATATCGTTTCCACAGGGCAATGCCACTGTGGAAAGGATTTGATTCAGTTAGTATACAGGAGGTCTCGAGATTGTCCATGTATAGAATTGCTAGGTTGGGGGCAAAAATAGCCCCCTTAGATGTTCCACGTGCCTGGCCATAGAATTGACCCTCAAAGAGAAAAAAGTTTTTTGTAAGACAGATCTCCAAAAGTTGAAGGATAAAGACGGATGGAACATTGTGGGGGCGCTGGCGTGTGTTAAGAACTTTTTCAATCACACGTAGTGACTCATATTGTGGAATATTGGTGTATAAAGATTCCACATCCAGCGTGCACATAGTGCTGGATGTGGGATCGAAAGGGTATTCTTCAATCATGGTAATCATTGACATGCTGTCTCTAATGTAGCACAAGGTCTCAGGTACAAAAGGTTTGATAAAATAATCAATATAGTGCCCGAGGGGCTCAAGAGCCACACCCCGAGACTATTGGACGACCAGGTGGAGATTCACAATTCTTGTGAATCTTGGGTAGACAGTAGATGACTGGTACCCGTGGAGCTTTAGTGTTGAGGAACTCATGTTCCTTTTTGGAGAGGTATCCTTGTTCTAGGGCATCAGTGGTGACCTGTTGAATCAATTTTTGTATTTCTTCTGTTGGATTACGTGGTAGCTTACAATAGTGTTCAGTATTAGCTAGTTGGCGATGGATTTCATTTTTATAGTTATCCAGTTCTTGGATCACAATACCCCCTCCCTTGTCCGCTGGTTTTATTACAATGGAATACTCCCAAAACCCCTTTGGGTTGTAACTAAACTAATTTAATTACCTTCCTCAGTGAGATACGTCCGGTCCGGTCTCATATGAAGAGGCTCCCTTGCCCTGGTTTGGTAAATATTTCACGAGCAACTCAGCACTGAGCCACCTTTTCACCATAAAATGTTCATACTCACTTTTCTTTTCCCGCTTTCTTGGCAGGACATTAATGTGCTCGAACACTCATCAACTCGTCTGGTTTGCTTTGATTCTAAAGCAACGGCCTCAGTAAACAGACTACTGTCTGGACCATAATATTGGTAATTGTGATCCTCATGCTCCTTTCACCATCGTTTCACTTGATAATTGCCCTACAGAACTGGGCGGCTACGTTAACCTCGCACAGTGACTCTAGCAATCACAACTTCTCTTTTATTTCACAGGATAAACTGTCACACACGCTCGCCAGGCACATACGGCAATAAAACATCACGATCCCTTGATCACTCCAGCCGTTTTTACTTCGCGTGATCCCTTTTACACTTCACATGGTCCAAGACTTGGCACATCACTTGTTTTTAATTCTTACGCGCCGTCCCCCACAGTCCCGTCACTGCGTCGAAAATCACATGTATGCCGATTTGAAGAGAATGCGCAACTGTCACAAACAGTTCACAATGGCGCGCATGACAACCTTGTCACCGTCGGTCAGATATGTATACATGCCTAGCCTTTGTTACTGACTTTATCTTTTTTGTCTTTTTTTCCCTTATTTCCCCAATATTATTGTATGTATATATGTAGGCCATACAAACTGTTACATTTTCAAGACAAGCTAATTATCTCTTTGTCCTGAAGATGATGCCAAGTATTTCTTTGTAGGCATCGAAACGTCGTCGACATAGTAGCGTCATATGTACCCTGTAAATGCAAAATTGTATACAATGATGCTCTGGAATGTATTCCTGTCTGTCCACTGAACTACTAGTACAGACCGCCTTTGTTTGCGTTAAGTTTACCCCCCTGTTTTGTCTTGTCCCCTGTGGGTTACTGGTTGTACCCACCTTGTAAAAAATCCTTTTATGTTCTCAAAATCTCTTCGAATAAAAAACCTGTCCGGCTGGACAAAGGTCATACATACTATTTAGTGTATGTCTATCATTTTGCTTAAATCCCTGAATTTAATTTAATTTAATTTGCGTGTTTATATAGCGCTAGAATCACTCCCGGGGGAGTATCTCCGCGCTTCGACCGCTGCGAAACCCTTCCTGGCTTCCCTGAGAGATGGTCCCTTAATGGGTATCTCCAGGGTGAGACCAGGCATCCCCGGCAGTCTGGTGGGGCCGTTAGTGAAGATGAGGCAAGCTAATGCCCAGAGTTGCCGAGTGTGATCGCTGATCAGAGTGGGCACCGAGGCGAGAGAATTATCGAGTCCGCTGACCCTGGTCCAGAAACCTGCCGCGCCGGGAATTGAACCCTGGTCCCAGGCCGTCCTCTGCTCTCGGGTCTGCCACCTCTAACCAGTGAGCCACACTACCTCACTGAACTGCTAGGGACCACTGTCTTTTGAAATAATTTTCGCGTATGACAAGTTCAGGGTCTCTGTGAACCCACACGTCCAAGTACCGCACTGGGTCCCGTTGCCACTCTAGAGGGAATTCTATTGTGTGTGGATCTGTGCTATCTGTGATGGGGAAGTATGATCGATTTATCCCAGTTTATTTGGAGCCCGGAGTGTTGGCCGAATTTAATGTATTCTCTCATCAGTGGTTCTAGATTGTTTTCTGGGTTTCGTACGTAGAGTAGCATATCGTCTGCGTACATAGAAATGTGAAGTGGGTGCTCTAAAAATTGCAATGCTGAGTAGTGATGACCCTGATGAATTTTGCAGGCCAGAGGTTCTAATGCCAGCGCAAATAGCAGCGGTGACAGTGGACAGCCTTGTCGTGTTCCATGTTCTATGGTGACTATGTCAGATATATAATTGTTACCATAAACTCGGGCCATAGGCTTGGTGTAAAGTAACTGGACCCACTGCTGATAGATAGGAGGGAATCCCATTCTCCTAAGCATCGTCAGGAGGTAAGGCCATTCTATTGAGTCAAACGCTTTGGCTGCATCTAACATTACCGCCGCTGCTTTAGTGGATGGCGTTAAGTAATGTGCAAATGCAAATAGCGTTCTCGTATTATGCGCTGTGGATCTCGTTGGTATACATCCAGACTGGTCTGGTAGGACCAGCGCTGTCATTAGCGGTTGTAACTGTACTGCTAATAATTTGGCCAATATTTTGGAGTCAACATTTATTAATGAGAGCAGCCTGTAGGACTCCCAGTATATTGGGTTATTCGGTGGTTTCAGCAGTGCCACTAGGATCGCTTCGCACAGGGTAGGTGGGAGTATCGATTTTTCAAATGAGTCCCCGTACATCGCTACAATATGCGGTGCAAGCAAATCCACAAATGCTTTATAAAATTCACATGTAAACCCATCAGGGCCTGGCGCCTTCCCATTGGGTAACGATTTAATAATTTCCGTGACCTCTTCTAATGTTATTGGGAGGGAGAGGTACTGCCTCTGGGTATCTGAAAGCCACGCATTGGTCACATCTTCCATGTACGTCATGATTTCTTCTGGGTTTGCAGTGTGTCGTGATTTATATAATGTGCTGTACATGTTTACAAATTCCCTCAGCATTCCTCTAGTTGTAGTTTGCATCTCAATTATACACACATAGGGGGAGGAGAGACTCGCAAAAAACCCCACAAACACCCCCATCAAAATAACACAAATATAATTTTTTTGAAAATACTGCCCTCACTCACACACCGAAGTGTGTGACATGCTTCATCATCGGGTCTGCTTACAACACGCCCAGGTTTCCCGTGTATTTGGGATCCCCTCCACACATGCTGATTCAATTGGAATCTTGTATGATCAGTTTATTGGTACTTTGACCGAACTATGGCTTGACCAATAGCAGGACTGGTAGCAACACACGTCCTGAAGAAGACCGGGGTGACCTTCTCGGCACAGTAAGTCGGTAGAAACATGTTAACAACAGCGGTATTAGGAGGGTTGTTTTGAGAAACCTCATTTTCTCATGAAAACATTACCCATACTTTCCTTTCTTTTAATCATGGTTGTGGAACCTATTAATAAAGTTTTGTTTGGTATCCTCAAACCAGTTTTAAACACTTCCCTATTAACTGCACGTGTTCAACACCAGTTCCAGTCACAGGGTGACATTCACTGATCACTTTTTTGTTTATGTATATATGTTGTTTAGTTTTGTATTGTCTCCTTTGGACTTTTATGTTTAAACCCCCCCTATGCTCCGTCCAGAGTGTGGCTACACCTGGGCGTATTGTAAGCAGACCCGATGATGAAGCATGTCACACACTTCGGTGTGTGAGTGAGGGCAGTATTTTCAAAACAATTATATTTGTGTTGTTTTGATGGGGATGTTTGTGTTTTTTTTTGTGAGTCTCTCCACCCCCCTATGTGTGTATAATTGTGGCTTAGGGGGTTCGGGTGGTACAGTTGTAGATACGGTTGACCCTCTCCCCTTACTTGTGTTGGAATATGTAGTTTGCATCTCCCCATCCTCACTCCTGACCTGCATCACCGTCTGCACAGAGCGTCCCTCACATATTTTCGATGCTAACACCCTGCCCGGTCTCCCTCCCTCGCCAAAAGTTCTGGCCTTAGCACGTTTCATCTTATATTTGAGTTAATCTTCAGCTAAGGATTGGTACTCAGTCATCACCACTCTAATATCTCCTAGTAGTTGCGGATTTCGGGAGTGTTCGTATGCACGCTCTAACTCTCTCAGCTTATCCTCACTCTTGGCTACTAGTCCGCAAATGTCCTTCAATATACCTGCAGTGGTGCTCAAGCAGACCCCGCAAAGGGTGGCCTTAAAAGCTTTCCACAACAGACCTGGGTTTGTCTGTGGTAGGTTTGTTAATAGTGAAATACTCAGATATGGCAGTTTCTATCGTATCCATGTATGCTGTGTCAGTCAGTGCCCCCGCATTAAAGTGCCAGCTATATGGTGTGGGTAGGTAATGTGGGAGTGTTATGGACAGTGATACAGGGTTATGGTCAGATAACGTCCTTGGGAGATGTTTAACAACGTTGGTCCACTGTGACACATTTTTCGAGCCCACCCAGTAATCTATGCGGGACCAGCTGTTGTGCATGGCAGATGTATGCGTTGCTTCTTGACCCATCAGATCTTTAATACGCCATAAATCATGTAATTCGAGTTCTGTCATGATGTCATTCATTTTGTACATTGCATTCCGGTGTGTTTCTATAGCCGGCCCGGATCTGTCTAAGTACTCCTGTAGCACCAGTTTGAAATCTCCTCCGCATATTATCTCCCTGTCCTCCACATCATGTAGTTTCTGCCAAACATCATGAAAGAACTCAGGTGCATTTGTGTTTGGGCCGGATGTATGTCGTTACAACGCATACTTTTACAACACATACCTTTACAACGCATTTTTTACACCGCAACATCCATTACAACGCATTCCATTACAACGCATGCCATTTCAACGAATTCTTTTAAACTTCTTTTACAACGCATTCCACTACAACCCATACTACATTTAAAATGCATACCATTACAATGCATACCATTACATTGCATGTATGGTAAGTATTGGATAGTGTAGGGGTAAAAATTACTATTCTAACTCCAGGGGGTGCAACAGTAGGGTAAGTGTTGGATAGTGTAGGGGTAAAAATTACTATTCTAACTCCAGGGGGTGCAACAGTAGGGTAAGTATTGGATAGTGTAGGGGTAAAAATTACTATTCTAACTCCAGGGGGTGCAACAGTAGGGTAAGTGTTGGATACTATAGGTATGTGTTGTAATGGTATGCGTTGTAATGACTGCGTTGTAATGGCATGCGTTGTAGTGGTATGCGTTGTAGTGACATTCGTTGTAATGGTTGCGTTGTAATGGCATGCGTTGTAATGTATGTTGCGTTGTAAAAGTTTTGTTGTAAAGGTAGTGCGTTGTAAAAGTTGCATTGTAAGTGTTGTTTCGCGTTTGGGCCATATGTATTTATAAGGACCACCTTCTGTCCCCGCAGTCTCCCTATGAGAATGACATATCTTCCCATTGTATCCACCATAGTTTTTTCGATAGATACATTTGTGCCTTTTTTGATTAATATAGTCACCCCTCTAGCATATGATGAATATATCGAATGATAGGACGATTCCGCCCATTTACTCCCCAGTTTGCAAGACGAGCTTGGGGCCAGATGGGTTTTTCTGGAGCATAGCTATATCGACATGTAACCTATCCAAATATGCAAACATGTGCCTTATCTTCTTCGGATTGTTTAGCCCACGCACATTCCATGTTAAAAGATTTAAGGCTGCCGGCCTTAACTTGTCCTCAGCCATGCCCTTCGTTTATAGGTATTACTCTTTACAGTAATAGAGGCGGACCATGCATGGGTCTTGACACACATATTAGAAGTACTGGTATCTTTCCAACATTTAGGTACATAACAGCCTTGGACTGTGGCGTTGCATCTCAAACATTCTGATCTATGGAACATACCCTCATCCCCCCTCCCTCCTCCCACTTTAGCACCCCAATTATGCCAAAGACAAACCCCTGTATTTCCCACAACACAAACATAACCAAGTTGGGGAACCCCATTGGAGGGTCAGCTATGGGTACACAACAGCATCCACCGTGGTGGATGTGGTCAAGTCAACATTATCAATGCAGCGTAATATCTGGCAGTCATTGATTAAAAGACAATACGCTTCTGGCAAACATTAGTCAATAATAGAGGGACCCAATATTCTCAGCCTTGTGTCCTTGTTATTACAATATTGTTTTCAACAACAAATCACATGCAACAAGCTCTCAGTCAATGTAGTCACCTTGGCTTGCTACCTGCTCCATATCTGCAGCATAAAGGAGTTAGTATATGGAACATGCCTGCAATGTCATGAGCAACCTCGGTTTGTTCATTCTTACCAGTGCACTGCTTCATTCCAAGTTTCATATACCACATTTACTATCCTCCACTACATCAGTCATGGCTCAGTAGCGTCATGTCACCAGCAATCGAGCGCACAAACCTTTCAACTACTTGTGTGTAGTATAATCTGCTTACGTCTCATTCCCATTCCAAATGTCAGTTCTTATGTCGTCAGAGCTATGTAAAACATCTCAGTCTGAGTCGTGGTTCTGTTCCTCTCGTCGACGTTCTTTTCGTTTGGAGGTAATTTTCTTGAGGAATTCCTGTGCAGCTTTCGGAGTGTGCAGCACTGTCGCTTCCCCTCCCATGTCACCTACAGACGTGCAGGGTATAGCATGGCATATTCCACCTTTAATTCACGCAGCTTGGTCTTGACTTGCGAGAATTCCTTACATGCCTGCTGCACTGCCATGGTGAAATCAGGGTAAAACTACAACTTATTCCCTTGATACGATATTTTCTGCTTTTCTCTCGCCAGTCGGAGTGCTGTGTCCCTATCTCTATAGTTTAAGATCTTAGCAATAATGGGGCGCGTTGCTGTTCCTGGAGGTGGTCGCGACGCCAAGGATCTATGCGCGCTTTCCACAATTGGAACATTAGAAAAACTACTCTCCTCAAACACTGACTGCAGCATGTCTTCTACATACTTTTCCGGCCTACCAGTGTCAGTGGATTCTGACACACCCGCTATGCGTATATTGTTGCGGCGCGACCTTGCCTCCAAATCTTCCGCCTTATTCTTAAGTACTTCTAGCACCTTTTCCATTCCTGTGCATTTGCTCGCAGTTGTGGTTGCCTCATCTTCTACCGCTGCAATGCGGACCTCCGCGTTGTCTAGTCTCTCTCCTTGCTTGTCTAATTTTGCAGCCATGCAATCAACTTGTTGAGTTAAGTGGTCAAGTTTCCCGTTAATATCTTGTATGCTCACCTGTATTGCTTTGAGAACATTTTCCATGGTGCTTCCTGATGCAGTTTCCTGGTCCATCTCTTTGTCTGAGTGTGATGGCGCGCCTTTGGGTGGCTTTCTTGATTCAAAATTAAGTTTAGGTTGTTGCTTGTCTGGCTTCTCCATGGTTTCAGGTGTTTTTACTTATTTGCCGTTGGTATTTTCCACTTTTGTGTTGCGGTGCTAGTCCCTAGGCTCCTAAAATCACTAGGCCCTCCCTGCACTTTACCTTTACATATGCTCCGTATCTAGCTTGAAGGGTCAGCTGTATGGATAGCTATCCGGGTGGTGCGGGAGTCCAGCGCTGCGATATGAGATCTGGTCGTCACCAGCCAGCACAGGGGTACATGGGTGTCTTATGTCGTAGTGTCACAGTGATTGGCCAGGATCCTGGCATCGGATCGGGGTTGGGCTCCTATCTTCCGAGGACACCACGTTTCATATTCTCGCTCTTGCAGCACTACTATGTTGTGACTTGCGTCAGCCCAGACTGTCTTTACATGTGTTGGCGACGTTTATAGCCCATCTCACAGCCCTTCATTTTTAACCCCTTCGCCACGGGGCTAATTCCCCCATGGCGCAGGTGGGAGGGGGGCCGTGCACGGCGCCGCGGTGCTGATGACGAGCCCAGGCTCGTCATGCAGCACGGTGCTCGTGTGCTGGTGACGAGCCTGGGCTCGTCATGAGCCCGACCGCGCAATGGAACGCTCAGCACAGTGGGGAAATTATCCCCGCGTGTGAGCGTTCCACGGCTCATGACGAGCCCAGGCTCGTCACCAGCACACGAGCACCGTGCAGCATGACGAGCCTGGGCTCGTCATCAGCACAGAAAAGGTTAAATGCACATAGCTAGTAGGATCTTCCTAGGTATCATGCCCAGCAGTACGCACCCTTTTGCAGACCCATTTATTTATCCGCCGCCATTTTGCTCTTGGCGTTTGCCATCCTGTCAGTGTGGTATGAAAGAGTACTGTCTTCTCCCTCAAATCATTCATGTTAAAGCGCAGTGTGCAGTATCTTACTCATAAACAGAGAGAACAGCAGTGATTGCAGCCCGGGGTTGTTAGGCGATTAATGTGTGACTGTATTAGCTATCGTTTGTTTCATTGTTCAATTCTTTGCTGCCATTTTATGCCCCAGTGTTCATAAAGGAGTAAGATAACCGTTGTTAGGGGGCTTATCACTCGATCTCATATCTCCTCCATGAGAGCTATTGTCTGTGACTATTTGTTAAATCAGCAGTGGGTATTGTTGTGGTCGCGGTCTTCCCGCCCCCTCCGCTTACCGGTTCTTTGCCGTGATGGTGTCTCGCTCATTCAATACTGCTTGCAGCTTACTGTGCTCTCCCTGATCGTCACCAGCAGTATCTACCTTCCGTTTTCTGCCCACAATGATCTCTGGCGACTGCTTTTCCGGGTCTGATCACCTTCACAGCAGTATCCACAGCTTCCCAGTCAAGGCAGTCTCCTGGACCGTTCCGTTTACATCAGCGCTAGGCGGCTGCCATATTGCCCGGGGTTCCCGGAGTGCCGTTCGATCATCACCTGGTCAATTTTCTCGTTTTTATTGCATTTTGGTTTTAATTTGAACCTGTCACGTCGGTCCTCATACTTCCGACGTATATTTCTGCCAGTTGTTGTCAGCAATGACGCCGCTTCTCGCTAGTTATAGGCCATCGTTTGGACTTGACCGGCGGAGCTGTCTCAGTAGGCAGCCATTCCACAGTGCACCCTCTAGTGCCCCCTCAGCAATAGCAATAGTTCACTCCTGCATCACAGCAACACCACCCATTTACTCCTGTGCCACAGCAGCACCACCCTGCTTACTCCTGTGTCCCAGAAGCACCCCATTTTCCCCCTCTCTCCATTCCTTATAATCTGTGGTTCATGAGAGAGCGTCAGTTCCCTTCATTCCTCTCTCTTCTCCTACAGCGCAGACGCCCCTTCAGTTTCTGCACAGTATCAGCATCCTCCTGAATGCTTGTGTATCCTGAGTACCACCAGCCTCTCGTACCCCCAATTCACCCCAGTCAGAGCCCGCCCCCAGTCCCTGGCACTGCCTCACTGACCCCGCAGGCGCTCTCCGGGCGCAGGCTGGTCTCAAGAGCAGCACAGAGTAACGCTGGACACGAAAAAACAGCACAGTACCATAGAGGAAGTGTGAGTCACAGGCCCCTCCCTGCACCTCAAGGTAGATTACATTACAGTGCCCAGGCCCCTCCCTCTGGGGGGATTCAAGGAGCTGGGTGCGGAGCCAGCAGCAGGGGCAGGACCTAGTACCTGCAGGGCACGTGAATGTACAACATGTGCCATTGTGCCAGCAATCCCGCTGTGCGCTGCTCCGGTGTGCTGTGTCTGAGGAGTATAATGGCCTTTTTACCGATCCACATAAATCCCTCTAGATCCACGATAAGCGGCCTTGGCCTCACAGAAGTATGCAGTGTGTAGCATCCTCCGCAGCTCTGAAGCACATGATCTGGACGCACACCAAGGTCTATTTGCATTTGTGATTGCTGAATCGGGCTTTGGAGCTGTGAGTCTGTATTCAAAGCTGTGCCTGTGTGTGTTTTTTTTTTACCTCTGCGTCTGTCTGTAGTTTTAGTGAAGTGGTATTTGGAGAATGTTGAAAAGAGGGGGTAGCAGTGGCTGCAGCTTTCATGCCGAGTTGCGGCTATTGTTGCAGTGCAGACGTTTTCCTTGCGATTGAAATTCATTTAATTTCCAGCACACATGTACTCATGGCGTTCATTGCAGATTCGTCTATCAGATCGTTTCCCCAGAATGCGTAGCGGTGGCGGCTGCAGCTTTCATGCCAAGTTGTGGCTATTGTTGCCGTGCAGAAGTTTTCCTAGTGATTGAAATGTATTTAATTCCCAGACACATGTACTCGTGGTGTTCATTGCAGATTCTTCTTTCAGATTGTTTCCCCAGAATGCTCAGAGAGGGTGGAACTGCATTGTGGGCTTTGGGGGAAAGGGGTGTCTTAATGTCCCCTCTCTTCCCTGAAATAAAGTACCTCTGTATCACACAGTTACTTTCTATTTCGCTCTCCTTCTTGACTGCGTTTCTCCCATTGGCCTTCCACTAACTTTTTTTGATCAGTCAAGTTCTTAAACAAGTAGTAAGCAAGTTGTGAGTGAACAAGCACTGCTACTTTTAATGGATTTTGGAATTACCTCTAACTATACAGGAAGCTTCTCCCACGAGCCAGTGGAGGTCCAATCATTGGCAACACCAAAAGATATTCAGAAAGTCCCCATGCCCGCTGAGGCAAGGTCTCCTTATACTTATGGCACAGTGCTCCAGACTCTATGCTGTGTGCAGGAGCCTCTTCAACAAGCAGCACTGAAAGCGATTGCGAAATACAAAAAAAACACGCCCGTGAGTGGTGCGTGCGCGCGCCACGGCGAAGCATATGTTTTCAATTATCGCGCCCGTGTCTGGGCACGATAATTGAAAACATATGGGCTTTGGTGCACGTAACAGACACCAATAGGCCTATGGTGCAGCTACGCTACCGCCCATGGCCTATTGCGTGTTCTGTTAAAAAACAACACCTACGCAAAACCAAATCAAAATGGACTGTAGGAAATGACAGGCATGAGTGTGTGGAATTTCCAGGTCCATTTTGAAAACCCGTACAAAAGGACTCTGTCTGCGCGAACACTGCTGCGCAGTGTATCGCTAGGCCGAGACCTAACAAATACTTTTATTTCTCCTCGTTTTTGCTCTTTTTATATGTGCTGCATTTACAGCACATATAGAAAGATTAAATTGGTTTTAAAGATTGTTTATGTGCAGGAAGATGTCCCTTCCTGCACAAAAACAATCATATCTGCAACACAGACACCATTGCATCATGGTGCAAGAGGGCATGTGTTGCAGGGAATCATCCATGCAGCACAGGGACCCTTACACTATAGTGCAAGGGTATCTGTGCTGGCGCTAGTCAGCTTTTTTCAGCACCAGCGCAAGGGAAAACACATGGGAGAACCGTATTCTTGTAAATAGGGTGCATGCCTGCATTATTAAAATGAAGCTGCTCTGCTAAATTGTGTGCAGTGGCATTTCCTTGTAAATATCCCACTTTGTGTTTTGATACACTTGCTCAAAACTACACACATACACACACACCTATTGTGATTGAATTAACCAACTTAGATTCCATAATGTAAACAAGTGAATTTCCAGCCAAGTTGATTAAACTTGCATTTTTTTCTTTAAGATTTGTGCATTATTTTATAAGCAGATACCCAAAGTGGTAATTGTAAGCGAATGGGTGGATGCTGTCTGGAAATCTGGCAACATACAAGGTCAAGACCCAATCGATGATTGGCACTTTCCCCTCAAGGGGCTACACCCAAGAGCCACCAGTTTAAAATCCTTACTGGGGTTTTAGAGGAAGAAAGTTGTGCTTGTAATTGTAGTATCCTATAATGATGTAGTCCAATGCACTTCTTTTCATTTTTCTTTTCGTTTTTTGTTCATTTATTTGAGATCCAATCTGGCAAAGCCAAAAGGAAAAAACAGCCAACACGTGTTTTGCCCGCAAAGCCAAAATTCCAAGGCCTTTTTCAAGGCAATACGTCTTTGTTAAATGTCAAGTAGCATGGTTAGAATCCGTCCAGTACAGTCTCTGCGATCCTGATGAATGAAGAAAAGTGAAAAAAATTTAAAACACTAACGCAATACTTTGCTTTTTATAGCCACTTTTTTGACACAGCCACCACAGTCAGTGATGGGACGAGCTCAAGGTAAATGGTTTTAGTTCTTTGTTTATTTTATTTCCCTAATGTGTTATCTGTTGACCCCTGCTCTTACCTGTACCGGCTGTGCCTGCTATAGACACTCTGGGTTGTTGTAGTTAAGTTCTGGATCAGATCTGCCGGAACATGGTCCCTTCTTCTCAGAACGCCCCTCTTCCTAAGTGCTGGTGGTAGAAAATGGAAATACTTATGCAGAAAAGAGAAAATAATTAAAGCTACGATTGGTGAAACATTTAATAAAACTGGTTTTAGGACACCTAAATCCCGGTGTGAAGAACATTGATGTACAATATTTTAAACCTCATGAGAAAGGGAAGAGGGAATCTAACATTCATTCTCTTAACTGCTTCAAACATTAAGCAGCTTTTCAAGCAATTTTATCATTGAAAGAAAGAAGCTCCCAAGAGCTGTACCTTTGTGGGGTTCAGTATGATGAAATGGTGTAAAGAGTCCAATTTTATTCAAAATTGGTAGCATCTGTAATTCAGGAAGCAAGAGTAGAGCTATGCTCGCGTGGCATAGAGGTATGCAGTGGCCCTCTGAGGATAGAAACGAAGAAATCAGTGGTCCACTCGCAGGCCCATTAATTTCTAAGAAAACATGGAGGCTTGATTACTATCCAGGTTGAATTACCACATTTTTCTCATTATGGCGTTTGAAAGATGAAGAAAGAAACAAATGGAGGTGCAGACCACCTTGGAAGAAATGTAACAATTTCAGTTTGAAATTATCTGTTTGACAAGGGATTATATCAGCCTTCTTTTCCAAGGTGAAACAAGCGGCCCTTTAATTGTTCAAGGGGTTTAGGTCAGATGCGTGATTGTTCTGAGAAAAAAGGGCAATGCACGTCTCTAAGGAACGTCATATGGAATATTCATGGATATAAGACTTTTCTTAATCTAAAGTCGTATAAATGTATTGCAGAGAAATGTTCCATTTTGATTCTTCAGTAGTGGTAGAACCCATCTCTCAATAGCTATGTGGCTTGTGCAAAGAATGTTAAATCAGTCAATCAAGACTGCCCGCCCCTCAGTTAATTAGTTAATCTTGGTGTCAGTTCTTTGTGTGAAGAAGATTTAAATGTCAGAATCTACTTTCAATTGGTCACACGCCGTTCCATTGTGTTACATAATCCTCTCAATCACTTTTGCTTTTTAATCTGTCTGGATGTTTATGTACCTCCAAATCATTGTTTTTTTAAAAAGAATTACAGAAACTAGACTGTGATTTAGCTGATTTGGGCTGCGATTTCCAACTTCGATATTCGTTTTGGCAGGGGACTTTAATTTGAAAGTGTCGTTCAGTCAATTTGCTGTTTTTTTCTAAGATCTACTGAATTTGTATGAAATTCCAAATGCGTTGCCTGCAGCAGGAAATAATTAGTGCAGCATAACCTAATACATTTTAAGGGCAGTTTCCCAAAGGATAGTCTTGTTGTAGCCGATTCCTCTATTCCCGTCAAGCCCACACGTTATTTCTGGTTGAAATAATTGGATTAAGGCATTGTTTTATCCTTTGGCTTCAATTAAATCTAGAAACAACATATTGCCAAAATAATTTCAGAATTAGAAGCTTTGTCAAAATGAAATGTGTCTTTTCATTTTTTATACTGAAGCTAACACTTGACAGACATAACAAAATGTGTATATTAATTGACCATGATATTTACCAGACATGAGATTTACTAGGGCTTTTTTCCCTCCATGTGCTACTAAAAGTGTCAACGTACTGGCTAGGGTTTCTGCCAAGAACACAACCAACTGTACAAAAATAGTTTATTTCCAAGACCTTATCTTATAGAAATGTAAAACATTCAATTATATTGGGCCCGATTCACAGAACTAACTTAAGACAAAATCCTAAACGTACTACTTTTGGTAGTCACATAAGATATTTAGTAGTAGTAAAGTTAGGATTTTGTCTTAAGTCTGTCTTAAGTCTATCCTAAGTTTGTCTTAAGTCAATCTTAAGTCTGTCCTAAGTCTGTCCTAAGTTTGTCTTAACTTTGTCTTAAGTCTGTCTTAAATCTGTCTTAAGTCTGTCTTAAGTCTGTTTTAAGTCTGTCTTAAGTCAAATTTAAGACAAAATACTAACTTTACAACTACTAAATGCCTTCTGGCAATACCAAAAGTAGTATGGCAGACTTAAGACAGACTTAAGACAGACTTAGGACAGACTTAAGACAGATTTAAGACAGACTTAAGACAAAATCCTAACTTTACTACTATGAAATGCCTTCTGTGAATACCAAAAGTAGTAAGTTTAGGATTTTGTCTTAAATTAGTTCTGTGAATCGGGCCCGTGTGTTTTGTAAAATAATTCTCTCTAAAATTAAAATGTCATAAATTAGATTGTAATTACTTTTAGCATGTAATGAGTATAGCAAACTCATACAATAGTTATAATGCCATCAATAAACTTGACATTTCAGTGGACAATAGCCCTTAATAAACTAACACAATACTAAAAAAGCTCTTTGCTAAATTAGCTTGATATATCTTGCAATGGATAATCAAATATTGAGGTATTGTAAATAACGTGACTAGTGCTTCACCTCGAGTCATAAATCGATATTTCTAAAAACCGAGAAGAGGGATTTTTCTTTGTGGGATCACATGCCATATAAGACTCACTTGTATATATTATAATTCTAAGACATTCAATAAACAATGGTGGACTCCCTGATTTCCATAACCTGAATATCTCCCGTCTAGCACATCATCCTCCATGCTTAAACCAAAAAAGACTAAACAAATGCAAACTGTAATCTGCAGCCCAGTCATTTCCTTTATAAAGTCAAAAACTGAATTCCAATAGGAGGATATATTTGGACATGACATGAATAGGTGGATATCATCTGCAGCTAACAGCATTCATCTAGGACATTTATATGAGTTACTAGTGCTCCTAGTTAGCTTCGCAGGTGACCAGTACACTCTATAGGTAGTGAATAAGTGATTCCTTTTGAGTGATGCTGGTTTAACTACTGTTCGTAAAATGTCATAGGAGTCACACCGCATTTGCGTCAAATCCTCTTCTCCGAACTCCAGACCCCAAAGCTCTATAATTTCAGTCTCTAATTCCTTGTCTGTTTCCAAAAAGACCCAGTACCAAAATGACACCTCTTTTTTACACTGGTCGGTTCTTGTCACCTGACTAAATTTTATTTCCTCCTCCTCCACCCAATCTTGTTGTGCTCACCAGGAACTTAGTTGGTAATATTTAAATCTAGTTAACTGCCCCTTACACAGATGATTCATAACTTCCCAGCTCACCATATTTGATCCCTTCATAAGATCAGCCCAATAGTAGATACCCCCTAATTTTCAAGGCAGACTTAGCTGGTCTCTCAAACCTTCAGGAGTTCCAGGAGAATCCCATATTGGGACATAGCTGTATGGTACTTTTAGAACTTTCCTCACATACATCCACATATTCAAGGCAGCCTTCAAAACCTTTAATCTTACTTTCTTAAAGAACTTAGAGTCCCCAAATTTAAACAGAAAATGCTGTTGACCATGCAGAATATCCTCCAGCATCGCCATTAAAAAGTAAGCTGATAGGTGACTTATCTATCTTATTTGCCAGCCTACGCACATTTTTAAAATGAAAAGCATAACTATACGCAAACAGATCTGGGAGTACCAATCCACCCTCCTCCAATCTTCTCCTCAACTTCTTCCAGGAAATCCTAGGACCTTTTGATGCCCAAATGAAAGTACCTATTTTGCTCTGGAGTTTAGCTATATCTTCTTTCTTAAATATTACCGGGATAGAATTGAAAAGAAATGTGATCTTTGGAAGAATAATCATTTTTATCAAATTCACCCGACTGTATATATTTAGGGGGAGGTTTGCCCATTTTAACAACAGCCCTGCCACTTCATGACTGGTTTTCCTCCAATTTGCTTTTATAATATCCTCAATCCTCTGTGTAATTAAAATCCCTAGGTATCGTATTTGAGTTTTTACCCCATGACTTTGTAGGTCTTGATTCCACTCCATGATCTCGGTTTTATTTATATTTACTTTATACCCGGAGACCTGACCAAATAGCTCTGTCTTCCTCATTAAGTTAAGGTTGCATACTGCGGATTTCTTGTATACAACATTAAGTCATCGGTGTATAAAGCTAATTTGACCTCATAATCTTTTGATCTGAAAGGAAGGATAGTGGTTTCTACTCTAAACAAATTTGCAAAAGCCTCTATGTACAGGTTAAAAGGAAGGGGGACAGGAGACCACCCTGCCTTGTCCCCCTAAAGATATCGAACCAATCAGACAGTTCTCCAATTACCAAAACCCTAGCCGTTGGGCCATGATACAGCTTTTGTACTGCCATAACCATATTCTGTGAAAATCCAAAACTACTTAAGGACTCCCATAAATATGGCCAATGCACCTGATCTAAAGCTTTGGCTGCATCGATGACTACTATGGTAAGTGGCACATTCCGTGTCTCGGCTATATCTACCGCGCCTACCAGCTGAAAGATAATTCATTAAGTTGTCTTTCAGGGATAAAGCCTCTTTGATTGGGATGGATAACCTGTTTTATTACCTTGGCTACCCGGGCTGCTATATTGCCGGAAAAGATTTTGTAGTCCGAATTTAGTAAAGAAATCGGTCTAAATGAGTCAACACTCTTTGGGTCTTTATTTGGTTTTAAGATCAAAGTCACTTTAGCCTCTGACCATGACGCAGGAGCATTTTCCCCACAGATATAAATAGCGTTAAACAAAACTTTTAAAACTGGGATTATTATATAGATGACACATAAAAAAACCTCCACTGGAGGGCCATCTGGCCCTGCAGCTTTCCCCTTTATCATTCTCTTACATTGGGCTCTAATCTCACCATCAGTAATCTCTCCTTCTAAAGCTTTCTGTTGCTCATTAGTAAGCTGAGGGAGAGTTCTTAGTCTTAACCACTCGGTGATAGCCTCAAAGTCAGGTTGAATATCCTCCCTATATAAGTCTCTCATAAAACTGGAGGCCTCTCCACAGATATCCTCATTGGTATGCAATATTTCTGCTGAGCTTCTACTGGTGAGCTCTTGTATAGTATTTCTAGCTCTGTCCCCCTTGGCCTTCCATGCTAGTAAGGAGCTACATTTCTCTCCGTAGGCAAAATGTCGGAGCTTACTAACTTTCCATTTATCAGATACTTTCTTATCTATGCGCCCTTGAAATATTGATCCCACGAGTGAGATAAAAATGTGGGCTCCGTTGGTTAGTTGGAGAGAAAAGGAAACATGAGTCCTATGATTAAGCCAATTTTGCTGTTGGCCACTATTCTCTCCTATGGGCGATATCACTGGGTATAGGAGATGGAAGTGGATGCAGTAGTACGCTTGTGGGTCACTACTTACGATTGCCTCATGGTCCATTGGGCAAGTTTCCCCCGGTAAGACCTAGAGCGATCAGAGTACACCATAACAAGAATGCTGGCAGAATGAGAACACAAATTTTTTTTCCTCTCATCCAAATTAAGCAAGCAGTCTAAAAGGAGATGAGTTATGCTGTATTTAAACTTCAGGTCACGTATACAACACTCACTATTCATACTAAGGGACTTATTAAGATATTGCTGAAAAGAGTCTGACCAGCCTAATTATGATTTTGGGAGCTGTGTGGTGGACTGAAACCACCACAGCACAACCTCTCATTGAAAAATTGACGTTTTAAACATCCCTGCACCATGTGGACAGTGCAGGGATGTTAAATGCGGAGGGCCAGGGAGGAAGGGGGACAAGCTAGGGGCCCCCAAAGTCAGTTTCTGAACACCAATCAATGTCGGAAAGACCAACATGGATTGACTGTCAGAAACCGACATCATAATCCAGTCAGCGGAAACGTCGTCTCTAAGGAATTATGAGGGCTTTCTGACTGGCCGACGGGCTCCTTGAGCCGGTCGGAACTGAGTCGGATTCCCCGGTCGGTTTAAACTCCGGCCGCCATCATCATAATACGGTAGTCGGACTTCAAACCTTCAATGTTGGTCAGACATTGTAATTAGGCCCATAGCACGTAGTAAGTAGAATATTTGCCCTGCTGGAAGCCTTTTGTGCAGTACCAAAAAAACCTGTGTGGAACATAATAAATACAAGTCATAAATTGTTAGCTGCACACAGACTTATGCTTCAATACAAACATTTATGATGTGCTCCATGCCTCTCCACACCTATGGTGCATTAGGAGCACATGCGTTATGTAAACACTTACACCCCATAGCTGGTCAAAGGCTGAACAAAAATATGTAGCAAGTAACATGGTAGCTACCTGCCACTATGAAAATTATAAAACAAACTAATGCACTCATTGGATGATGTCATCAGTGATGTCATCAACAACGTTATTTGAAATGACATCAGTGATGTCATAAATTATGTCATAAACCATGCCATGAGTGATGTCATAGGTGAGGTTATATGCAGTGTGTGGCGGGGGCACACTTTATAGTTAAATCTGTTAACTATAAGTGGTGAATTTCAGTGTTTTTTAGTTCAAAACTTTTATGTTGTCACTGACACTTTCACCTTAATATACTGTTTATTTAAGTGGATTTCTAAGGTTTTGTTTGTAAATTGAAAACAGATCTTTTGATCACTCATAAATATAATAAGGTTACTTTAATCTTCAGTTTTTTTTGGTGAATGTTTAGTGTTTTAGAATGTAAAGTAGTATTTTATCATCAAACGTTAAGCCAACTGAGTGGCGGGGAGTTGGCCACTGGGCCTTTTGGTTTTTTTAAGGAGAGGGTGCATGTAGTAGTAATTTATTGATTGATTATTTAAAATCTTTACAAAGAGTAAATACACAATTATGAACATTTCAATTAGGATACCTCATTAAAAAATGCTTGTTAAATAGCAGTATACCTTTTAAAATTATACACACGGATTATAAAACTATTTTAAATAAAACAAGTTCATATGTTTAAAAGATTGGCCGAGAATACAATCAGTATGATAATTAATGTTGTATCATTCTAATTTTTTCCATGCAATTATTAAACATTTTGTGAAAGCAGAGTTAATGGATACATCGTCTGGGCAAAGACACTGAAGCAATGCTTGTCTGCAAGTCCTTATCACTCTTTCATTAAAAAGCCTTTTTGATAAAGTCAGTCTTTCGTTTTTTAGTTCAGGACAGAGGCACAGAAGGTGTATAATGTTTTCCTCTCCGGTTTTGCACAACCGACAGGATATGTTATTTTACAGTTCTTTCCAGGGTAGTGCATGGGATTCTCCCGGCAAAATTCCAAATCGTGCTTTCATAAATATATTTTTATTTCTCCACGACCATGCTGTGACCAGACGCTCCTGAGGCCTCTTTTTTTTGTAGCCATTTATTATGGACCAAGCGTGTTTCCTTTTAACAAAAGCCTCTTTATCACTTATCGTTGATAGGTGATCTGTTGTTTTATTCACAACTTTTTTGAAAGATTCCTTGCGTTATGGTAGTAGTCCAAATACCCCTGACCCCAAATTCGTCCAGAGCTGTATCCAGATATTTACAGGCAGATGATTTATTATTGCCCTCAATTTCTTTCCATAAAAGCTGCGAAATTAAGTTCTCCTTATCATTTTTCAATCTGTTCCATACTTTAATTGTATAGCCCTTTCGTGCATACTCTTGGTTATTCAAGCCAAATTCCAGTCTGACTTGGGCTTGTGACGCATTTTTAGGTAAAAGAAAGAGAGATCGAAAGGTTTTTGGGACAGATTTATTTATGATTATTGCATCTCTTCCGTTGAACGCCTCACTGCCATAGGTTAATGAAAGTAACAATTTCGCCGATATCACCTTAAGAAGCAGTTGGTAAGTTAAATTGCTAGTTGATTTTTTAATTATCCTGAATGCACCTGTTAATGCATTTGCTTTCCTGGAGATATCCAGTTTCTGAGGGTTAAAGTTACCATTATCGTTAAATATAACTCCTAGGTATCTATAGGTTTTAACTTGCTCCAAATTTTCCTTTCCCAAGAACCATTTTGAATTGTGCTTCCTTCTTAAGTTTTTTGTGACAACCATAACTTTGGATTTGGATTCATTTATTACCATTTTGTTTTCTATCGCAGATTCCTGTATGCGTGTTATTACCCGTTGCAAGCCCACTTTTGTGTTACTTAGAAGAATGATGTCATCTGCATATAGTAGATTCGATATTTGTTTGTCGGCAAGCTTAGGTGGGTGTGCATTTATGTTGTTCAAGGCCTCAGTCAAGTCAGCTAAAAACAAGTTAAATAGTAAAGGAGCCAATACACACCCTTGCTTCACTCCACCTAGAGTTGGTATTTCCTTAGTTAATAATTGACCATTACCGATACGTACTCTAGCCCAAGTTTTCGTATGCAAAAGACGGATCAGATGAATTAATAAGGGAGGATTCCCTTGTGCATGTAGCTTTCCCCATAGGCTTTCTCTGTCTACACATTCGAAAGCTGATTTAAAATCAACAAAGCATAAGTATAAGGATTGTCCATTTGTAATTGCTTTGTCGATTACCACAGATAGGGCAAGGATGATGGTAGTTGTTCCTAGAACTTTAATGAAGCCAGTTTGGTTAGGCAGGAGAATGCTGTTATTTTTTACCCAATCAGATAAGGTTATTAATAGCTGTACTGCAAATATTTTCGCATTGGTGTCTTGTAAGGGTATTAAACGATAATTGTCTAACAGTGCCCAATCTCCTTTTTTGTATATGGGGGATATTAAAGAACCTCTCCAGCTTTCCGGTATCTCCCCTTTCCTGACGACTTCTTTGAAGACCCTTACAAGATGTTCTGCCCATGCATCCGGATCTTCCTTGTATAGGGCAAAGGGTATACCGTTAGGCCCTGGTGCTCCATCTTTCTGTTTTTTTATAAGCTTAACAACTTGTTCTTGTGTTATATCGAGATCCAGTTCTTGCCCTGTAAATGGGATTTCCTTCCTTGAACAATGCTCTTTGGTTTCAAGTTTTGTAGTATGAGGATTTATGTGGTGCCGCAAAAAGTTCACCCATTCCATCTCAGTTAGTACTGATGAGACTACGGCTTTATCTGGCCTAGTTAGGCTATTTATCATTTTCCAGAACTCCATTGAGTTCCATTGGTTACTAGCATAAAAAAGTTGAGTCCAAAGAACATTATTAGCTTCCATTTTTTCATTCCTGATTAATTTCCTTAAGTTTTGATTTAACTCCTTTAGGGCGCATTTAATTTCTTCTTTATTTGGGAAGGTAGTCAACTCTTTCCTTAGTCAATTTCTAGTTCGTTTTATTTTCTGTACCGCATATGGAAGGTTAATATGGGTTACCCTTTTTAAAGCTCGAGTCACAGAGCTATCTCTTGGATTATTATGATTCCCATTATACACGATTAGTTTAGAAATGAAACTAGCCCATTGATCAATTACTGATATAGCTGCTGTTTCATCGAGACATTTCCTAGCCCATTTTAAGGCCAGATCACTAGTCAATCGTTTGTCTTGTGACTGTGTTTCCCAGTTTAGTTTCCGATTGTTGATGGTTCCGATTTGGCCTTGGGTTGTTAAATAAGTTTGATGTTTTCTATTTATAAATGATGTGGTAATAATTTGCTGACTGTGAACGCTCTCCAGGACGTTCTTTAAGTAGTATGAGGTACAATTGCTAAAAATATGCAATGATACCATAGTATAGTCAATCCGTGAATTGGTGCTATGGGTGTGGAAGGACCATGATGGAGGTGAATCTGTTAGAAATCTGCCATTTAGTGTACGTAGCCCCAAAGCTTCCATATCCTTCAGGAAATGTATACCTATTAGATTTTGTCCCGGTTTAGTTAGGGTCTCTAAAACTTGAGCCGGAATTAACTATTGGTAATCTTGTGACTGTGTCACCTCATCTCTTGTGAATGGTAAGAGATTCATATTAAAATCTCCTGTAATAATAAAATCCATAAAGGGGTCCTCTATCCTTTGCTCTACTAAGTAGGTAGAAAGAGCAGCACACATTGTCTTCCTAGCAGTAGGTGTAGGTTGACTGTATATATTAACCAACTTTAATGATCTTTTTTGTTCATAAATCCTGTATTTTAGCAGTACTGACTGAACATTATAGTTATTGATGACTAGTTCCACATGTTCCGCATTTAAATCAACTGAGATGAAAATTGCTAGGCCGCCTAAAGGGTGTCCATAATTACTTTGCTTAATAGCAGGTTCATAATATCCTTTATAGCCATGGATTATAACCAGGGCTGTAGCCCAGGTCTCCTGTAATAGAATTATCTGATAATTCTTGAGCGATTCAGTTATTTTGTCCATTTTATTGCCTATACCATTTATGTTCCAAGAACAAATTGTTATGGCCATATTGGTATTACTTGAATTTCCAACTGATGTTTCCTGATTTACTTGTCATTGTATATTGTTTCCATGTAGGGCACTTTTAATCCATGAATCATTTATCCTGTTTTCATTGTCTTCCCTATTGTCTTCCGATTGATTTACAACTCCTCTATCTATTTGTTGAATTTGGGTTTTTTAGCACAGAGAAAGATGGTTGCCCCTTTTTTCCTTTCTCAGAACTTGGGAAATGTTCTGCTTTTAAAAGTGGTGTGGGGTATTCTTTTGGCATAATTTTACTGATCATTATTCCCCAACTATGAAAAGTATCTTCTTCCTTCATAATTTGTTCTGCTACAGCAGGGGATGTGACTGTTAGCACTGTTAGTGGCAGTAAACCCTCTGTATTTTGTAGGAAGCCAACACGGTCTATTACTTTAGTTCTCAGGTTTGCCAGGGATGGAACTGATTTAAATAGGCACACAAGGTTGCCTCTATGTAGTGTATCTTGGTGTCCTCTGGACTTGTATACTGGCTTAAAAAATAATTGTTCTTTCCTCTGATTTTCCACATCAGTTTCGTTGTTTATATGTAATTCCTTTTTAACTATATTTATAACTCGTTTGCTATTACCACTTTTAACTGTTATTATTTGGTCTCCCTTTATTAGGTAGGACGCATCCTCTATTTGGTTAGTTGCTTCCAGTGGTTTTGCCAATTCGATGAATGGAAGTTGTTTTATCTTTGTTTCTATATTTAAAGTTTGTTTCAGTATTTGTTTTACCGGTTTAGTGGATAGAAGTTGTTTGATACTTGGTTCTTCATTTAGAGTTTGTGTAATTATTTGTTGTTACATGACAGCTGCAATTGGTGGGACTGAATTCGTTTTTTCTAGCGCTGTCTTGTCTATTTCCTGTTTTATTGAACTGATTGTGTTGCAACAGTTCAATTGGGTGCCAACCAGGGTTTCCTTTTTGGTGTTATTTCCTCATAGTCAATTCTATTCTTATGGTCAGGAGATTTATTTAATGTGAAGTTTTTCCAGATTTTAGAGACTTAGGGGCAGATTTATGAGGCCCTTGCGCCACGTGGCGCATCCCTACGAACGATTTACATCGTGACGCATCTAGGCAGATGCGTCACGTTGTAAAGCCCTGCGCCGCTTGTGGGCGTTCCGGCGCAGGGTGGACGTTCCGGGCAGGTGCGCCTCGCAAAAGTGGCTGAGTGAAATCTATGAGAATTCACTCAGTCACTTTTAAGCCAATGCTGCGTCAAAAGCCTGCGCCTGCTTGAAGCAGGCGTGGGTCTTGATGCAGCATTGTTAAAATGGGGCACCCCAGAGCCGTGCTGGAGCTGCGTCGCGCTTGCGACGCAACTCCAGCAATGCGCCACATTTCCGGCACAGATGCGTCACACATCTGTGCCGTTTTTGCACCATGGTGCGCCGCATTATAAATGCGGCGCACCATGGCTGGCGTAGCTGTGGCGCACTGTGGCACATGTTAACTGGCGCATCCCTGGGGATGCGCCAGTTAACATAAATCTGCCCCTTTATCAGGAACAGGATCACTTGTATCGCTTACAGGATAAGCTGTTCCACTTTTAGAATTCTTATCTGTGGTGGTCTTATTTTCCCGGTCATTAGTCGTGTTCATGTGTTTTTCATGCTGTGCAAAAATATCATAATACGTAGCGTTTGTTGCAATCAGTTTTGTTAGCGGGTCATTACCTATATGCAGTGTTGTATCCTTTAAAGGTTGTTTTCCCTTAGTTCCCTGGTTGTGTTTATTTTGCAATGTTCCCTCAAATGACCCTTGATCTACTTGATCTTGTAACTTTGCTTTATTTCGTGCCTTACATAACTTTTTCTTGTGCCTTTTTGAAATTTTAAACGGATTCGGGTCCAGATCAGTTTTGTCCTCATCATCATTATCCCCTTTATCATTTTCCACTACTTGACTACTAGGTTTCCCACTTTCGTTTTTTTTTATGTTCTTCTGAGTATTAAATATTGTTTTGACAGATGATTGATATTTAACTTCCAGCTCATTTTGGACTGGCAGATAATCCTTTTTGGTGTGTTTAATTTCCGTTAGACAACTTATACCTTTATTATCATCTATTTTCCAGCTTTGATCCCTTTTGAAAGTTGCCTTAACGTCCTTTAGTATGGTATTGATAACTTCCGGTATAGTTGTTAGTTTGTTGATTATTGGCCCAAAAGGACATTCTAAGTAAGAGGTAGATTGATCTGCTTGAGCTCTAGTTATCAAACAATTAAGGTCAGCTAGTTTGAGATCTATTCCTGCGACTGCTTTTGCCATTGTCCCTAATATGTCAATTTGAATATCTATTTTGGTGGACTGAAGGGACAATGCTTCAATAGTAAGTGTTGAAGTTTGATAAAAAAATATCCCAAATAGAACCCAAATCCTGATTTTCATTGGTTTTAATACTTTTACTCAGCTGTGGTTTTTGATCGTTAATGGGGATATTTTTTAAATGGCTCCTATTGTATCTATCACAGTGTACTGATTGCACTGGTTCAGAGTTACGTCTTGTTCTGACTCTCTCAGGTTGTATCTTTTCTATGTCCAAATTCACTTTATCCAATTGTTTCAGTACTTCAATAGATTTAAAATTCAGTGGTTCTTTTATTTGAGTACCTTGTTCATTATATAGTGTTTTGAGACCTATACTTTCATCCTTGTATGTCAGCTTGGGTATTTCCAGTGTAGGTGAATCAATTTGTTTTTTCCTAAAAAGACTTTTCCGTGGAGAATCATCGGAGATGTTATGGTTATTAGTTGTCAGTACCACACTTTGGGCAGTGTTTTTCCTTATTTCCACGATAACCTGTATCGGCATCCTAGATGACATGGTTACTATACCTGGATCCATAGAGTGATCAACATATGAGGTCTCAGTTTTTATTTTCTCCATAATTTTCACTATAATGTCCCCTATAATGTCCCCTTCCTGTAGATCCCTTATCTGGAGTGTGACCTGGTTAATAGCTTCCGTAGGTGTTTGATTTGCTAATTTAACCAGTTTATTGGGTTCAATGACAGCATTATTTATTTCCTCAAAACCTTGTTTTAGTCCCAATTGTTGAGTCATGATTTTCTGATTGTTAATAGGTGTAATAGGTGTCTGTAAGTTTCCTATTGCAGGATCGCTTTGTATTGACATCAAAACTCCTGTTGGATCCTTTAGAAAATCACATTTTTGAGGATTTTTTATACTTTTTTCAAACATTCTTGCAATTGGAGAAATAAATGTTTGACTCAGCTCCTTAGGTTGTGCTTTGGCTTTTTTTAGTATGCTTGTAGCTTTCGATTTACGTGATCTACGTGCTGGGGGAGCAGACTGCCTCTCCTTCCCAGAACGCATTACTTTTTGAAAGTGTTTATATGATAAAGTATGAGGTAACAATCAGACTCCCAGGAAGAGAGACTGAAGATAGACCAACCATTCAACAATACCTTATGCAACCATAGGCAATTGTACAGATATTAGGCATGGGTAAATACTCAGTAAGTATACAACAAGTATTAAACAAAGAGAATGTTCCTGTCACAGCTATTGCAGCTGGAAGACAATTTTAAATAGAAACTTGGTAAACACGATGTTAGACAATGGTTGGTAAATCACTTGTAGGCTGGTTGGAGGGCCCTTTTTTTTTTAAAGGGCTACTAAAAGTAAAAATGCGGGTCAAAAAGCTTTCTAGAGAGGGTCCTGGCACGTGAGCCACTTAAGATTGTAACCCTATGATGGACGTGTGTTTTCATATATATTTTATATTGTTTTTGTTTACTGCTTGTTGTATAGTGCTATGGTAGCAGCAAGTAAATCTGACGGTAAACTGATGGTAAACTGAGAGTTCCTCACCACTTCCTACAGAGACCGTGGATCCTTCCCCCCTGATTGTACGGTGGGTACTTCAACCTGCCTCTGCTGCTGTTGCCTGGCTGCGTATGGAACCGGTGAATCACACACAAGCTCTGCGTCCCTCCGTGTCTCGCAGTCCCGTAAGCCCACTGCAACCTGTTCTACCACCCTAGCCGGTCTGCTCACTACCCGCACGCCCAGCCCTCAAACCGCCAAAGACCACCAAGCCGCAAGGCCGCTAACAACCTCAAACCATAGCGCGGCACGGCTTGACAGTGGGATGCAATGGCAGTAGGCAGGCACTGACAGGCACCAGGCACCAGGAGCAGCAGCTGTTGGGATTGGTAATGGTACTAGCAGCAGGTAACCGGCAACCCGGTAATGCGGAAATGTGGGAGCTCCGTGTTCCAGCGGCTTAAACTGGTCTTGCTGCAGCTCGGCACCTCAGTAGCAAAGTAGCAAAGGTACGTCCTCTTGTGGGGGTAAGTTATTTTAGTTATTTAGATAGTGTTGTTAATTTGGCTGTTTAATTAGCTGCATTGGCGACTAATTGATTTTTCAATAATGCCGTGTTGTGGCTTCTCTGGCTTCAGATTCAGTCCAGTACAGTCAATACAGGTGGTAGACTCCTGCAATACCACACTGCAGCAAACCAGCAAACCAGCAATCCAAGTCTCTCACGGCATTTGCACACAGTTTCCTCCCCACAGTGCCCAGAGCCGCTGGGATAACTGAGGGATTGATGCTTTCCCTTTAGTGCTCAGCGCGGTGCCGGAATTGGTCAAATTAAAAAAAAACCTACTTACCGGGATCACTGCTTCCTCCTAGGTGTTCCGAGCGGTGCACAGAGCCGGAATCAATGGGTCTCAAGGTCGCCACTTCCCCCCTCGGCGCTCGGTGCTCGGAGTTCTGAGCTCAGAGCGAAGCGGTGTGGTGCACAGAAAACATCCCTTTTCTGGCTCAGACCCGCTGCAGACCCGCCGCGGACCACGGACCGCAGATCGCCTGAGCTTCCCGCTCCCTTGCTTCTTTCTTGCTTCCTCTTCGCTTCGCTGTGCTTCGTGGCTCACTGCTGCACTCTAGTGGCAAAGTCGTGTAAACCAGCAGCATGTGATATTGTGAAAGGGCACATGAAAAAGTGGATAATTTTACCATGAAAAAAACCTGCTCCTAGTCACTTGGTGACTGCACTGCTCAGCTAGCCGAACTTAGTGCTCCAATTCCAGCACTGTAAAATACATATCCAGTATTCCCCACACATAAAGTGTGAGACTCATTTCACTGTGTCCAGTCATTTAATGAATATCTACATTATTGGAGCAAGATTGGATTCAGAGACTCAAACGGTTGCACAATCAAGCACAAGATGCAGGTGGCAAAGCTGAAGGATTGCTTGCCATGGACTCATGTAATACACACATTGAGTCATCAACATGCTGGCAAACACATTGCAGAGAATTGCATGGCTGATGAAGCCGCACAAGCAACAGTTCATACTACTGCGGTTGCTGCAATCCCTCGTTCAAATACAAGTTTAGCAAGAGACATAATGATGGGTGTCAATGCTGTTCGCAATGACACCCATTGCCAAAAGTCTTTCCACTCAAGCACTCCTGCAAGTTAGATGCACAGAACAGTCCATATGCTTACATTCCTGGGGTGGGGGATACATTAATACCAAACACAAATTGTAGGATGTATTTATTACTAGCTGCAAACTAGGATCTGGCATCTTCACACGCAGGGATGACTGCTACAATTAAATTATTAAAGCAATGCTACTGGTGGCCAGGTCTCAAACAGACCAAGGACTCTGTTCTTAAATGTGACATATGCCAACTGATGAAGCACTCCACTGTGGCACATCCGTCACAGACACCTCTGCTGATTTCTAACAAGCCTCTGCCTTGTGTTTATCAGGACCACTGCAGCCCTTTGTCATGAGATGTGGCTTACAAGTACATCTTGGTAGCAGTAGTTTCATGATCTCAATTCCTATGGGTATGGCCACGGCGATCAGTTGGCGCCAGTACTGTTATGAAGTCTTCATCGAGACATACATAGTAGGTATTTTACATTCTGACCAGGGTCTGGCATATAGCTCTAGGAGGCCATCGGAAGTTTGGGTGTGACCCTGCATTTCTCATATGCAGGGTCACACCCTTAAGGAGTTTGTGGAGTTTATCACTGTTTTAATCTCGGGTTTTTAATCTCGGGTTTCAAGTACAACAAAACTATTGCAGGAAAAAATCACTTTAAGGAATTATTAGTAAAAATACATTTACATTACAATATGATCACTGACTAAAGGTACTGATTTGGTATTTTAAATCAAAAATCATCCTCCCCATTTATAGATGATAAGTTTCAAAAAGACTATGGGGACACTTTGGATATTCCTCCACAAAATGTGGGAGAGTGTAAGTTGGATGCAAGAGGATAAAAGCTAGAATCGATTTGAAGAATTTTGAATTGAACCATACTGAATGGATGAAAAGGCAGTAATTAGTTGGCTGTAAGTATTTATGTGAATTGCAAGATAACATCTTTGTTTGATTTTGCACTAATTACATCTGAAAATTTCAGATGTTTGAGTGACATGAAGAGTGTGCAATCTAATGGTTAATGAATATAGCCACTTCCTAATATTTTGGACTGTAATACAAAAATAAGAGAGGTTTCATGCACAAAAACTGCAAATGAATGATTGTCTGGGCACCTATTTCAAAAACAGTATACAAACATTATTTTTAAACTGCCAGGGTTAAATAAGGATAAATTGTCTGCTGAAATATTAAAAGACTATAACAATTGCCTGCTGAAATATTAAAAGACTATAACAATTTCATAACAGAAACAAGATTAAGGTCGATTACAGAAACAATTAGCTGAAAATTCAGAAAAGAAAATCCACAAGGGTTCTTACTTCAATGCATAAAATAAGAGCAAAACTGAACAAAAGCGGTTGGGAAACATTTAAATTTGAAACAACTGAAAGGGATTCCCTCAAAAAAGACACAGAAAACAATGCAGGAAAGAAGTAAGGGACAGAGAAGAATGGACCAAAATGGATTAGAATTGGACCTGTTAGTAATCTCAGGAAAAGAAAAAGTGGGTGAAATATATTGTGAGGTTCTATTGCTTAAATATATGTCTAACTAACACAGATTTTGATAAAATCAGGATCCCAGGCATAGAACACCATAAAATGGTGTTGGTGAGGTGTCCTTGTCATCTATAAAAGAAGTAGAGCAAGTTATTAAAACCTAAAAATGTTCAAGAGTGCAAGGTACAGAAATCAAATATTTTGAAAGTTAAGCATAATTTATAGTCTCAAGTTTTGTATCCTTTGTACAAGGCTGAGATTGTACTAAATACAATCCCAATTTATCAAAAGGTAGAAACAGAACAACTAAAAAGGTATTGAATGATATCCTTTATGGATATCTCCTGGAAAATGTATTGAAGTATTTACTACATCACCTGGAAGAATAGGTGGAAACGTGAAACTATTATCAAAAAAACCACTTGGAATTTAGGGAACGTTATTTGACCATTTATGGAAGTTTCCTAATGCAAATATTAGTAGAGGAATAATCAAGACCTAAGAGGGAAACTTCTATATGTGATGTGGATTCAATCACACCATCTGATACCATCAGCAGAACAAGACTTTTGAAAAAAATGGCACTATGGGGAATACCATGAGGTTTACTGAAACCAATGGAGGTTCCTTCTAGGTCTTGAATTAGGATTGAACTGGGAAGTAAGGTGCATTGTCAGGGAAAATAGAAATGCCTAACACTCAGAGACTAGGTTGTATTTGCATCACCTTGTTATTCTCTTTGTTACATTTTGCAAATACTTATTAAGTTCTAAACCATACTCTTTAATTTCCTCTTAAACTATGTGATGAAAATATGTTTTTATGCGAACTATACTTTTTGATTAGATTTAACACTCCCAGAATGGCAACGAGTATTAAATAAATTTGCCAGGCGCAACACATCGAATGAAATTAATATAAATGTAACTAAAACTAAGGTGATGGTTTTCACAATTAAGAAAAGTGTAAAATAAAATGAAGTGGATGCCTAACTATCAAAAACTGGAGATCCTTTAAGGATATAAATGTCTAAGGGTGATCTTTACAACTTACTTAGGTTTCAAAAAGCATGTAGAAGTGATAGCGAACAAGGGTAAAGGCAGTCACATGAGTACTAAAAAGATTCAACTGTGATATAGCCATGGATTTATGCAGGAAGTAATGGAAACATACAAATTGAAAATTGTAAATCTGTTGTTGTATGGTAGTGAGATTTAGGATTTTAGGAGTAAGGATCTTTTGAAAATCCAGACTATTGAACTGAGTATTTGAAACCACTTGCTAGAACTCCTAGCCAAAAAAGTAATCTACCGCTAAAACTTGAACTGAGATTTATAGGTATATTATTCAAGTACTTTCAAAGAGTACTAAATTATTGGCACCACATTTAAATACCAAGTGAGCGATCATTGTGGCCCATAATTAAAGATTCTCTATATAAATCTAAGAAAGTTCGGTGGTCTGATCACTTAAAACAAATCCATCTTTTATAGATTCAGAGAGATTTGAAAACCTGAGTCTTTATACAATAGTAAGCTAGAGAAAACTAGAATGAATTGGGTAAAAATACAATTGATGGAAAAAGACTTGCAAGGATGTATAAACTTTCCAGGTATGCCCATATACTTGACACTAAATATAAGGCTGATCTGCAATCACACTTAACGTACAACCAATTTAGTGAAATTAGAAGGGGGACGTACATTCTAAAATTGGGGCAAGTTCACCTAAATATTAAATGGAAGATGCAAGCAATGAACAATATTAATACAACAGATGTTTTTCTAACTTGCACCTTGTGCATATGAATTTGCACTTGTATCTGCACTCTGTTGCAATCTCAGTATTTACCAATGCTCCTACTGGATAATGTGCAGAAAGATTAGGTTTGCCCTTATTCTATCTGAAGCTTAATTTATCTGTGAATTCTCCCCCGGGGTGGACTATTCCACAATATGAACTACTACTAATGTAGAATTTTATAATACCTCTGCCACACCCAAATTCTTTCCCCACGTCCTGTTGATTCTGAAGTTCAGCAGCACAGGGATAGACGAGTTCATGAGGGGGTCCTTCACAATATTACCTAACCTCTCTGAGCCCTTCTCCTCTAGATGAGCTTTAAAGATGAAATATACACGGGGTCCTGTCACTCACTCCCACTACCTTCTCCCCTTGCACCCTTCCACCACCCCCACCTTCCTCAATACGCAATCAACTTTTTATACAGCAATATTTAAAAAAATTGAATTCCCATATCATATCTCCATCCAATGCATACCTCAGTAATTTCCTCCCCATCATGTTCCTAATATAAAACACTATTGTACAGTTACACTCCCACACAACCCTCAGCATTCCCTTACGCTCCCTGCCAGAAATCAGTCTCCCCATTCTCAGTCTGAAAACAAAGTGCTGCTTCTGGCCTGGCCACATCTGAGCACATGGTGAACTTCTCTGTTACGGGGTCTGCACACGCTCATGGCTGCTTATGGCTGCTAGGGGAGTGACTATTGGTGGCACTCCTCACTTCTGAGTTTGTGGAGATCCAGGGTTGCAGCAAACCACGTTCTGTCCTAGCATTGACTTTTATATACCAATTGAAAAGCGAAACTTGGGTTTTTCACTTGGTATATGTATAAATGTTTCTAGGTATTTATAGAGTAAAAACCTAGCATTCTCCCCAATAACACAGTCCACAGCTCTGTTATACACTGCTTGTTAGCATTTTTTAATTCTGGTGAGGTCTTTCCAAGGCGTCAACAACACACACAAATGCACAGAAAGCAAGTCCTCCATCAATTGCTTATTTAAAGGTTATTTCACCGTTTTCATCAGCCCGCAAGAGTATTGCAGTTAAACTATGCAAAATGGAACTGGACAGCAGTTGAACACTGAGATACTTAGAAAACTCTAAAAATATATCAAACAAATTGTGGCTTGTAGAAGTCACATTCAGAATGCCCTTTGCCCTACACACAACTTTCAAATGCTTCATTTGAGAGGATAAGTGGCAATTGAAAGGAAAACATAGCGCCACTTTGTGATTCAATGCCAGAGCATCCTGAGTAACCAAATGAAATATGCCACAGTTGTTTACTGCTAATGTTCATTAAGGGCTGTTCAGACATTAACCAAAAATCTCAGTCCTTGTGCCAGCTGAAAGTTTCAGCATAAGGGACATTGACAAAAGGCATCGTGGGGAGTTGGTTGTATCTTTCTGACTTGTGTTACAATGCAGTCATTTGAGTAAGGTATTGGCTTCAATTTGATTGTGGCCAAAATATAGCTGAAACCTGAATGGCTGAAACCTGCTGTAAATGGGCCGGTGTTCTTGCAACTGAGGTGCTGAACGCAGCATCTCTCTGACATTTAGGTTCAACTTCCATTGGAGCTACTTGATACTCCTTCTACAGGTACCTCATGGTCATCTTAACTCTGTACCCCTTTACTTTACAAACGAACATTGGCTGGGCGTTTTAATAAATGTCTTTATGAAGGCACTGGGCACACAATACTGAACATGAAACTTATTTTCATTGCAATATCGGTTTCTTGTTTAGTGGGTTCTTTAAAATTGTACAATTTGAGAAACAATGAGACAGCACATTGCTATTGTACCAAAGGTGAGTGTGGCAGAAGCAGATGGGTGCAAAATGTATCTGGAAACAGTTTATTACACTACAACATTCTGCTGACCTGAGGTACTGCACACTAGTATAGTTAGCATCGGGTGGAGAAGGGGACATATAAAGAATCCTTGTTGGCAAAGAGTGGGGACGGCTCTCGTGCCGTCATTTTTAACACTGTCCTATGCATATGAAAAAACCCTTATTGTTATATTATCATATGCTGAATTTTGTTGATGTCCTTGTAAATTGAATGTTGCAGTATAAAAGTATGATGGTGTAAATATGGGCATGTATTGAATATTCATGTTGGTGAAAATCTTAACAAGTACTGATGTTAAATAAGTGATATTAAACATCTGCAAATGTGGTAGAAATAATGAGTGATGGTGCAAATGAGAACATGCATTCATCATTACTGAGTGTTGGTGCAAATATGAAAGTGTTTCATGACAGTAATTACTGACAAGTGGACATTTTTGACACGCTATCCACTCCAGCATAACAATTTGGCATTGCTAAATTTATGGTAATTCTTGATGCATTAAGGGCACTCCTGGATCAACAGTGCCTGGTTGGTGGGAGATGCTGTGATCCTTTCTGGCGTGGAGGGTCATAGATGATGCGAAGAGCAGGTAGTTGCTGGAGCTTCACGTTGGCTGCGTTGCAGACATTTCTTGACCTGAATAGTCTGGTTGCAGTCGTAAGGAGTCCAAAATGTCTGAATTTTCACTTGGAGTTTTATTGTGATGCAGAGGCGTACACTCTGATGCCAGCTAAGGATCCAGGACCTGTGGGGCACCTTTTGGGGTCAGGACTCACTCAGCAGAGGCCAGCAGCAGGGCTCAGGCAGGTTCAGGTGGTGCTGGTCAGCTGGGCAGTTGCATGGAGGCTTCTAACAGCCTGCTGTCAGTTAAAGTTATGTGATCCTGGACACAGGCAGAGAGGCACAGCCGGTTTAGACGAATAATGCAAACTTTCAAAAACAGGCATTTTTATAATAGTAACTTAAAATTCATCTTTATCATTAAAGAGTAATTTTAATTACAATTCAAATGAATGGGAGAAGCATTTATCTATCTGTTCCCAAACTGATGTTATCACTTATAAAGAGTAACGAGGTAACCCAGTGTTAGTACATGAGAGAGACAGACTTCAAACATTGAAAAACAACTTTTTGAGTTTTTCACTGCCCAGGCATGTAAATGTTAAGTACACATGTCCTACTTTTTAAATACCATGCACTCTGTGATGAACCTTTAGGGCAGTCCTTAGGGGTAATATACATGTATTAAAAAAGAAGGTTAGGTTTGGCAGAATGTTTAATTCATTAGGTCGAAATCAGAGTTTTAAACTTTCCTACAGACTGTAGTGGCAGGGCTGGGATATGTTCTATAGAGGTACTTTAGTGGGTAGCCCACTGAGTGCTGCTGCCAACTAGTAGCATTTAGTATACAGGGCCTGGCTACATTCAATGCCATTTACCTGGGACTTATTTGTAAATTAAATGAGTTTAATCAGGTTTATGCCTGTTTTACCATCTTGATTAAAGATAACATAAGCCCTTTACCACTGGTTAGTTGAGGTAAAATGCACAAAACCCTATTGTCAACAAAAACGAGGACAGCAAAAACAGGGGGTGAAGGCAAAAAGTCTGGGGAAATATCATGCCAAAAGTGGTCAGGTATGACAAACATAAAACACACTCCAACATAGTACACTGGTGATGTTTGCTTGCTTCTTCTTCATCAGCAGACATCACTGCATTGAGTATTTTGCCATCACCGCTAACTAACACTTGGCTCTCATTAGCTTACCCATGGGTCTCCACAAGATGTTTCAAGTTGTTGGTGATAGCCATGATCAAGTAATCTCCATGTTAGTTGGGGCCAATAGAATAAGGTATTCCCATTTTCACAGTCTGGGCCAGAGTTATCAAACATTTTAATGAAGAGCAATGCAGCAACACACCTTGATGCTCGACGTGAAAGCGGAAGGGCAGGAATGAGACATCTATCAAAATATGGTGCATTCCTGTCCTCTGTCTGTGCTGGCGCACAATTAGCAGCCTAGTGCCAACAAAAGCACCTTGTGCCATGAAGCAAGGGTGCCTGTGTTAAAGACAGAATTACTTCCTGAACAAAAACAATCCTTAGAGGCCTATTCCTCTTTCTAAGAGTGCTGCAGACTGAATCAGAGAAGTGAAATAAAGGTATTTCTCCTTGTTGCGCTTCTAGTGGGAAGGCGTACAATTCTGATGCATTCCCAGATCTACTAGTGTTGGTAAATCTGGAAATGCCTCAAAATACATGGGTGGGTGCATGGGAACACCCATGCCCCACCCATGTAATGCGGCGACCATGTAGAATAATGCAAGGCAATGGCTTCCGATGACTGTGTTACTCCAGATTTACCAAGCCATGCACAACCATGCAAGGTTGCCTTGCATGGCTTGGTAAATCTACTCTAGGTTTTACGTTGCCCATGTGTTGCCTTGTGTGATGCAAAGGTGATGCCAAACTTTGTTAAGTCTGGCCCTCTGTCTCCTGTCGAACCACTAGAAAGACGTAGGCCTACCTTCTCAAAGGTTTAGCTTCGGGTTAGTGTGACGCTAAGCTAAACATTTTTGGGGATTTACAAACCAATGCATATTGGTATTTGCGTTGGTTTGTATAAAAATGTAACTTAATGTTAGTAAAACATAATTTTTTCCTCTAAATATGCTGTGTACCCCTGATATGTTACCTGTGAATGATGGCAACAAAATAAACTAAAATACCTAGGTATTTGCTTTTCCTCCTCCTTACATTCAACGTTAAAATTAAATAGTAATTTTATATTTGACTACATTAAAAATAAAACTGCTAGATGGTCTTCCTTCATCTTACTTGGTGGGGGTGAATGGAATCTATAAAATTGAATATTGCTCCAAAAATATTTTATTCCCTTGCTATGATTCCCACTCAATTTCCACTGACGTTTTATAAACAAATTGATAAATTATTATCTAAATTTCTCTGGAACAGCAAACCTCCTAGAATTGCTTACAAAAAATTTAAAATATCTAAATGTCATGCAGGATTTGGCCTTCTTGACTTTTTACTTTACCATAAAGCATTCATATTAAAACAAAGCTCATTATGGTTTACTGCTTCTCCTATAGTTAAACCTCCTATTTGGCTTGATATAGAAACATCGCTTGTGGATCCTTTTTGTTGGAACTGGCCCTTCTTGCAGGGTCATCCCCAAACTTTTTGCTTCTCCCTCCCTCATTTTTCCTGACCCGTGGCTGTTGGCAATTGGACTCTGAGCACTTTACCACTGCTGATCAGTGCTAAAGTGCATATGCTCTCTATGTAAATTGTTATTCTGATTGGATATACATGTTTGGCATATTTGTATCACCATGAAGTCCCTAGTAAAGTGCACTAGGTGTGCCAGGGCTGGTGATGACAAATGCTACTAGTGGGCCTGCAGCACTGATTGTGCCACCCACAGGAGTAGCTCTAAAAATGGTGTCTCAGGCCTGCCACTGCAGCGCCTGTGGGCAGTTTAGAACTGCCATGTCCTCCTGGTCAGTGTCCCCACTGACCAGGCCTACCCCTTCCCTTTTCGTGCACATCAGTCACCCTTATGGAAGGCCCAAGGTACCCCCCTGGGCAGGGTGCAGTGTATGTGAAAGGTAGAGCATGTACTAGTGCAGGTGACATGCTCTGGTAGTGAATTACAGCCATTTTCGTTTTTCACTATTGTAGGGCTATCTTGCTCCATAGGTTAACATGGGGGATGCAGGCCACAGTGGTTAACAGCATTTCTTCCCATAGGAACAAGATAGGACATAAGTATCTAGTATCCCTGAACTCAGAATTTAATAACACATCTTTTAGGAAAGGTGGTTTTTAAATCCTGTGTTTGAGAACAGCACTTTTAGAAAGTTGCTGTTCTCTTGTCTGACCCTTCTGTGTGCCTGGGCCTGTTTGTGTATTGACTGTCTGGTTTGTGAGTGACAGGGGCTGGGGAATTCCCCCAGAGGCTGGATGAGTCAGCACTAGGCTGAATGAGTGCCATTGCAACCTGAGTGGTGGGAGGAGTTAGCACCTGGGCTGAATAGGGCTGTGCCTGCCTGCCACAATGCTGGCTCCACCTCCAGCTGGGTGGCTGAGGACCCTGCCCCTCACTCTGAAAGGAAAGATGCAGCCAGCAAAACAAAGTGCTCAGGATCCACCCAGAACTGGTTCAGACCGGGCTCAGGGCCCACATGCACAGAGAGAACAAAGACTTTAGGGGTATAAGTACAGGACCCCTGACAACAGAAAATTAGATCATCCTGGAATCAAGAAAGAACCTCTGCCAAGGAGAAAGCTGACTCTGAAGAAGGAAGACTGTCCTGCTGTTGCTCTGCTGGACTGACCTGCTGTTGCTTTGCTGCCAAGGAGAGGGGAAGGACTTTGCTGTGAGCTGTGTCCCCTGTCTTGAAGGAATCTCCAAGGGCCTGAGAAGAGCTGGCTCCCTGTTTTTGAAGTCCCAGGAACAAAAGGACTTCACCCCCAGTTTCCCTGAACTCTGCTGAGAGAGTTCTATCCTTCCTAGAGTGCTTGATCCAGTCGTGGGGCCTCTGGAAGTTGAACCTGAACTGGGAAGCTTGAAACTAAGCTTGAGAGACTTTTGAATCTTAAAAGTGTTGCATCGCTCGCTTGCGGAGCGCATCCCCGACAGTGCGAGAAGTTTCCCGCCGCTATGAAGGTCGAGACCGGCGCAGCGCCTGACGCCGCTGCCAGAGCCGTCGCATCCCTCATTTGTGGGACGCACCAGACCGGTGCGGGAGAATCGAACATCGCTGCGAGTGTCGTCGCAGAGCCTGTCGTCGCTGGGTGAGATCCCCGCACCGCTTGCTTGCGGACCGCATCACGTCGCTGCGAGCATCGTCGCAGAACCATCGCATCGAGGAGCTGCGAGAGAGAGGATCACCGCTGGACTGCGCATCGTCACCCCGGAGATCGTCGCAGCCCCTACGAGATCATCGCATCGTGCCTTTGCGAGAACAGACTTCCTACGGAACCTACGCACCGGAATCCACGCAAGCGGCCTTCCTCTCCATACAGACCGGATTCGTCGCAACATGCCCGCTGCTGCAGCGGGGCTGTCGCATCGCCTCCCCAGGGTCTCAGGAGTGACGCATCGCTTGTTTTCCACTGCACCAGCTTCCTGCTTGTGGAACTTTGTTGCATCTAAAAGGAACTGTGAGTAAACGTGACGCAACTGTGAACTTTTCACGCATCTGTGGATTATTTTAACGCAACTTAAAGAACTTTGATTACAACCTGAAGAACTCTTTTGAAACCATATTCTTGAACTGTGTATGTTGGATTTTTGCCGTTTTGGTCTTGTGTAGTTTAGAATAAATATCTTTATTTTCCTAAACTGTTGTGATATCAGTTTGTGGTGTTTTCACTGTGTTACTGTGAGTGTTGGTACAAATACTTTACGCATTGCCTCTGGTTAGCCTAGACTGCTCAGGCCAAGCTACCTAGAGGGTGAGCAGGGGTTATCTAAGAGGGTTATCTCCTTGCCCTGACTAGAAGCAAGGGTCCCTATTTGGACAGTGGTACCTACCTCTGCCAACTAGAGACCCCCAGTTCTAACACTTTTCCATTACCATCCTTGCTTACTATGTCTCATAAAGCTACTGTTGTACACCGTTCGTTCATAATCAAAAATCTTCAAGATTGATATTCAATGATTTAGATTTAAATTTTGCTTCTCCTTTAATTTCTACAATGGATTTATCAATATGGCACAGTGCTATTATTAAATTGAATAGAAATATAACTTTCTGGAATTCATGGATTAAAGCGGGCATCTTCTACCTTAAAGATATATTTTGTGATAACACTTTTCTTCCTTTTGATAAATTGCAATTGAAATTTAAATTACCTAATACTGATTTGATTAAATATCAATTTTTATGTAACTCAATTTCAAACTCATTCCCTAACTGATTTGATAATTTATCTTAATGCTATTTCTAAATCTTCAAACGCTGTTTCCATAATATACAAAAAATGTGTTATCTCAATTGGTACTAATATCAATGTAATTTCTACATTTTGGAACTCAGAGCTTTCCATTTCTATATCCAGTGACTCTTGGAAAGTTATTTGGCTCAATAGCATTTCTGGTTGGTTACCGGTGTCTCTTTATCAAACTAATGCATATATTTTGTTTAATTCATTATGGACCCCAATACGTCTACATCGTGCTAAGTTACTTCCTTCAGATATTTGTTGGCACTGTAAATTGCATCCTGGGTCCTTACAACATATGTTATATGATTGCCCCATTATTGTGAAATTTTGGTCTGAAGTTTGGGACAAAATATCGAAAATATTACCTATTCAAGAGGCTCTTTCTTATAAATTGTTAATTTGTAAATCAGTTGTGCTTACTTATCCTCTTACTGATTCTGAAGCAAAGTTGTTTAATTTTTTAATTTCTGCTGCTCTAAAATCGATCACTTTTTGTTGGAAGGATGCTTCGTCTCTATCTGTTCATGCTTGGTGGTCATGGATTATCTTTACAAGAAGAGGTGCCCAATTATCACTACTTGGAATTGCTCATAATATGCTTTCTTATCAATCCTTCTGGTTACCTATAGATTCATATTTGTTTTTAAAATAACAATTTTTCACTATTATTCTGTTTTAGGTTCACACTCTGTATGTACTCAATTTTGAATGTTAATAGTAACTCTATGTTTCATATAAGATGATTTAACATGCACTCTCCCTCTCTTCCCTGTGTCCTTTTTCCCTTCCATGAATTTATTTTCCCTTTGATTGACTAATATTTTATCTTACTCTAATGATCTGTTCTAGTTTAATGATTATTTGTATTAAGCAATTAATGAGATTTTATTGCTATCTCATGTCTTTATGTATTGTTTTTGTAAGTCACCTTCTAAAACATTCAATAAAATTATTCTGAACTGAAAAAGTAACTCAAAGGCATCAAGGTGACGTTACACGTGTGGCACCTGTGCTATCACCCATTGTCTTTGATGCTAAACCCTATTCTCAAACATCAGTAGAAAGTGTTTAGCACCAAAAACGAATGGTTCAAGCAGCCTTTAAACTGAGAAATTGTATTATATCTCTGTGCTTTTCCAACTGTGCATGCATGCTGCACAGTGCAGCACACTTCAAAATTTGCTAACATTCGTGCCAAGAATTTTCAATTCTATTAAGGACAAGGAGGCGAGGATTATGCTTAGTCTCATTTCTTTACTGACACATAGCAGCCAATCACATTACAGTAAAGAAAAACAGAGAAATACGTCATGTATGAACCTAGGGCAACCATAGAGTACACCCATCGTATATAAACAGTCTCAGAGGTAACCACTTCCTCTTTCTTTGTCCAAATCCAGTAGGAAGAACCAATTGAACATCAGGAAACCACGGAGAACATCATCCGAAAGGGCCAAAATCCGAACGAGGAGGAGGAGGAACTTCCAAAAGCCACAAGAACAGAAGCAGTCCAACGAGAAGAAGAAACTCGCAGCAGAACTTCCACAAAGGCGGAGCCGGAGCAACTTCATTTGGGATCAGAACCTGAAAAGAGACACAAAGCCGTAATACACATCCTGTGTAATCATGAGCAAATAAAGGGTGGGTAGAGCAAAATCAAAGCATTCATTACATTGCATCAGGAAAGAACTATGAAGCATTGCATAGTAACAATATAATAGATATATGCATATACAAAGGGTGGGATAATCCTCGCCTCCTTGTCCTTAATAGAATTGAAAATTCTTGGCACGAATGTTAGCAAATTTTGAATTCTATTTCAGGACAGGAGGCTCCGATTATGCTTGTTCAAAGCTCGTCCACCACAACAGAAGCAACAGTAGGAACAGGCTTGAAATAGAATGTCTTAAACACTGAATCTGAGGACCAATCAGCCGCTTTCATAATGTCACATAAAGAGACCCCCAATGAAAAAGCCTTAGAGGCCATGGCTCCCCGAGCCGAGTGAGCACCAAAAACAGAAACATCAATGCCCGCTTCCTCCATAAGCCATCTTACCCAACGGGCCAAAGTGGCTGGAGCAACGGGACGAAAGGGTTTTTGCAAAGCAATCAACAATTGGCCCTGCATATCAGATCGATGAAGAGAAGTACTCACCTCATACTCCTTAAGGCATTGAACCACACAAAGGTTGGGTCGAGCCGGAAAAGAAGGATACGAAATAACCTCCGTGTTAGTTTTTGTGCGCCGGGAAAGGCGAAAGGAAACACCCTCAGGCGTGAAACTACGACCCGCTAGATCTATAGCGCGGACGTCAGAAATGCGTTTGCAGGAAAGCAAACACAGCAACATAGTAAGCTTGGCTGAAAGTTGCTTACGAGATAATAAGGAATTAATCGGCCAAGCTTCAAGAAAACGAAGTACCACCGAAACATCCCATAGGGAAACATATTTAGGCTTAGGAGGAGTAGCCATACGAATTCCTTTCAGAAGCTGGGCTACGAGAGGATGTTCCCCAACTGGCTTGCCATTGACAGGAAGATGACCCGCCGAGATGGCGGAACGGAAATTGTTGACAGTGTAATAAGCCAAACCCGAAGAAGAGGACAGAGAGGACAAAAAATTGCATATCAAAGAGATATCAGCCGATGTGGGATCAACTTGCCGTTGAGCACACCAATCACTCCAACGCTTCCAGGAACTTCTGTAGCGCTTGTGAGTGTTAGGGGCCCAGGCATTGCTGAGGAATCTGGCAGCGTCCTCAGAAAGGCCTGGCACCGTCCAACGTTCCCCGAAATTCGCCACGCCAGGAGAAGGAGGGAGCCTGACTGAACCAGGGGATGCGGATTCTGCAATGGATCTAGAAGGAGATTCGCTCTCTGAGGAAGAAGAAAGGGCAGGTCGCATGCCATCTCTAGAAGAACAGGGAACCACGGTTGAGCCCTCCAGAGAGGGGCAATCAGAATCAATTCCGCCTGAAAGCGCGTCACGTAGGCCAGAACCCTCGGGAGCATCATAAATGGGGGAAACGCATAACAGAGGGTTGTCGGCCACGTCTGAAGGAAAGCATCGGTGGCAAGAGCCTCCGGATCCGGTCGCCAGCTGAAGAACTGGGGAAGTTGGGCGTTGAGCCGGGACGCAAAGAGGTCGATCAGACACGGACCCCAGTTGCGAAGCAGGTGGCGAAACACCCTGGGGTGGAGTCTCCAGTCGCTGAAGTCCCTCAGATGTCTGGAGTTCCAGTCCGCCACTATATTGCGAGACCCGGGAAGGTACTCTGCAATAACAGTGATCTTGTGTTGGAGGCAATAATGCCAGAACTCCTTGGCAATCTCTGCCAACAATCGCGACCGAGTTCCCCCCAGTTTGTTGATGTAACGCACTGCGGAGACGTTGTCCATCCGGAGAAGGATGCAACAGTGGGATTGAAGAGGCGACAGGCATTTGATCGCAAATGACCCCGCCAGCAACTCCAAACAGTTGATGTGGAGCGAAAGTTCCCTCGGAGACCACCGTCCCCCCGTCGAGACCGGACCGCAACGGGCTCCCCAGCCCCAACGACTGGCATCCGATTCGATCACAATCTCCGGGGAGGAGCCGAAGAGGGCTCTGCCGTTCCAGGCCTCCATGTGATCCAACCACCATTGCATCTCCAGCTTGGCCTCCTCCGAGAGGGGTATCAAATCGGAATACCGGAGGCCCCGCTGCAGATGCTGGATCTTCAGGCGCTGAAGTGCCCGATAATGTAGCGGCGCTGGAAATATTGCTTGCAGAGAAGACGCCAGAAGCCCGACTACTCGTGCTAACAATCTCAATGACACAGTCGGACTCGAGATAATGGAATTCAATTCTTTCTTGATATAACGAATCTTCTGCTGGGGCAGCAGCAGCTGACAAGTGATGGAGTTGACTCTGAACCCCAAGAAATCGATGACCTGAGAAGGATGAAGCACAGATTTGGGAACATTCACCAGAAAGCCGAGGGACTGGAGAAGATCTATGGTCCAGTCCAGATGAGTCATTAGTCGGACAGGACAATCCGCCAGAAGGAGGATGTCGTCCAAATAAATGATCAAACGAACCCCACGACTGCGGAGCGATTCCACTACAGGACGTAACAGCTTCGTGAAGCACCACGGTGCCGACGAAAGGCCGAAGGGAAGGACTTGGTATTGATACCAAGTCCCCTGCCACTGGAACTGCAGAAAACGGCGATGTGGCTGGAAGATCGGGACCGAAAGATAAGCATCTTTGAGGTCCAAACGAACCATCCAATCCCGTTCCCTCAAGAGGTCTCTCAACAGATGGATACCCTCCATCTTGAAGTGCCTGTAAACTACCCCCGAATTGAAGTCCTTCAGATTGAGGACCAACCGAGAACCTCCTCCCTTCTTGGCCACCAGAAAGATCGAGCTGGCAAAGCCCTGCGGATGACGGACTGTCGGCACAATGGCCCCTTTCAACACCAGAGACTTGAGTTCCTCTGTGATGAACTCCCGACTTTCCTGTGAGAAGTGAAGAGGGAAGGGAGGACGAGATTGGTGAATGGGATGATAGAATTCGATTTTGAATCCCTGAACTGTTTCCAGCACCCAAGCATCGCCTGAGATTGCGCGCCAATTGGCTAGAAAATGGCGGATCCTGCCCCCCAGAACAACACTGCATGCAGGAAGAAGCCTCACCTGAAGCGGCGGAATCTTGACGTCCGCCAGAGTAGCCACCGGAGCCTCCTTTCTTGAACTGTCCACGTCCTTTTTTGGAAGGGTAGAAGTGAGACCGCTGGGCATAACCGGAATCCTGATGGCCTCCTTTTTGGGACTGGTTCCCACGTTGAGTGGAGTGGTATTGACCACGGCCGGACGAACGTCCCCAGTTTCGTCCGGCCTTGTTAAAAACCGGACGCATGGCCCGTTTTAAAGAGGCCTGTGCCTTGTCAATACTACTAAAAGTGCTGACAAAATGGGTGAGCTCTTTTAAAAAGGATTGACCAAAAAGAAGACCCTGAGCAGCAGCCCCTGCCTCAGATGAAGAAAGTTCGGACAATTTTGGGTCCAGCTTCAAAAGAATAGAACGCCGGCGTTCACTTGATAGGGCACAGTTGGCGTTCCCTAAAAAACAGACGGCTCGCTGTGCCCACTGAATGAGCTCGTCAGGATCAACAGTGGAGGATGTTTCCTTGGCCCGGAAGCCCAGGTCCAACATTTTCGTGATAGGACCTAAAAGGTCCAAAACCTTATCCTGACAAGCCCGCCAGGAACGATCTAGACCCTTTTTGGGGTCCTTGGAAAACTTGGTCATGTATGTAAGAATGGTAGGGTCGACCTCCGGCGTGTCCGCTAGGTTGTCCGCCAAATCTGGCCGCGGACACTCTGAGCGAAGACGCGCTCGTACATCTTTATCAAAAGGGTGCCTGATATACTGCTGAACATACTCAGCCACAGCCGGGGAAGGAAGCCAGGCGGAAGAATTCGGGTGCACAATATCCTCGGGCTCAAAAGTTAAAACAGGAGGCCGCGAGGGGGCATCCACAAAATGTTCCTTGCATTTGCGTTTTTTGGGAGGAGGAGGCAAAACCTCCGACGAGGAGGAGGAAGCATAATGGTCGTCGCTCTCTACCAATACAGGGACAGCCTTGGATTTAGAGGACAAGGACCGAGCCAACTTTCTAAAGTCCGAAGAATGGGGATTCCCAGGAGATGAGGACTTCTTTGAGGGAAGCCACCCTTGCTGTTGCGCATATTGCGTCAAATGGCGCTTCAGGGGGGTAATGGCGCGAGCCATTGCCCTATTCATAGAGAGTTGCACCCCTTTGTCGAGTGCCTCCACCAGGTCCTGCTCAAAAAAGTCAGACCCCTCCTCCTCAAAGTCACCTTCCTCCTCAAAATGATAGGAGCCACTCATGGTACACTGGGAGTGTAGTAAATCAGCCCACTAGGTGACAAGGAATCCGGTATGTCAGTGACACAGTCCGAGGGAGTGAAAAACCTCACAGTCAGCAAGAAAAGCAGGAAAAAACTGCTTAGAACACAAGAGTTAAAGCGTGGAGGGAGGCTTGCCGACCAAAAAATCACCACTCTAGGCAAAGCCTATGCAATTTCACAACCGGGACCTTTTTCCAAGCTCCGGCGTCAAAAGGGACAAGCTGACAGGCAGTGGGCGCAAACGTCAACAGACGCGTTCAAGAGCCGGCGCTGTGTTGACAGAAACACAGCTGCGCGAGGAAAAGCCCTTAGGGACAAAGGTCGCGCATGCGCAGATACACGGCTCGCCCGACAGCTAAGGAGCCGGCTCGCGCTGAACGCGCGCGAGGCAGGACAGTCCCCAACTCCCTCCACCAAACTACGGGACAACCGGCAGCAAGTGCCCGACCCCGGGAGGTGACACACGCTCCCACCGACGCGCCGGCCGAGTGTATGGAAAGACGACCAAGACGGCAGCAAGAGCGCGGAAATAAGCGCCAAAACAATGATATACAGCGCGCACAAAGCGGTAATTAATTTAAACCAACAATACAAGTTAAACAGTAAAAGAATAACAAGTATGCACTTAACTGGCTGCGGAGCAGCAAAGAAAGAGGAAGTGGTTACCTCTGAGACTGTTTATATACGATGGGTGTACTCTATGGTTGCCCTAGGTTCATACATGACGTATTTCTCTGTTTTTCTTTACTGTAATGTGATTGGCTGCTATGTGTCAGTAAAGAAATGAGACTAAGCATAATCGGAGCCTCCTGTCCTGAAATAGAAATACAAAGTAGGAAGAGCGTTTTCACTTGTCTAAGCATAGTATATTTTGTACAGGAAGGATATTCTTTCCTGTACAAAACCTATGCTAGAATCACGCTATTGTGCTAAGGTGAGTGCATGGCGCTCGGCAGCTGAAATGAGCACTAGGGAGAGGGGAGGAGAGTGCCATATCTTTGTGAAAATTGCGCTCTCCTGCTCTCTCCCTGTTACACAGCGCACTAGCGCAGCATTTTTGGCTTCTGCGCTGAATTCTGTGACAGCTATCAGAAACTGGGCCTCAGAGCAGCAAAAGGAGTTTATGTAGTTGACTCCCACTTAACATAATATTTTTTCGTATGAATCTGCAAATTGGAGTCTCTCATGCCAGAGAAACATGCAGTACAATTTTTCTCAGCAGAAAAACATGCTACACCACCAGCACATTTGGCGAGATCCTTTTTATACTGCAAACTTTACGGAATTAATATCTAATGAGGAAATGCTAATTCACCAGGAACAGTTGTGTAATCTCTGGGAGGCAGCAATTTGGAGGCTCGCAATCTGCTCTTTAAGATTAAAGATGTGGTTCCCTGAAATAACTAGAGTTTGGTCTCTCTCGGGAGATTTCTTGGAAGCTACTGAACTGACAAAAGGTAAGCCATTTTTAATTGATCCGTGAACATTTTAATTAATCACACCAGAGCGCAATTAAATAATTAATCCTGCTTCTAGAAAAATGAGAACATTAAGAAGGTTAAATAATAAAACACGAGAGGCCTGTGAAAGCACATAGCTTGCGAGATTATTCCACTGCAGGCCCGTGATGCGAGACAGATACAAGAAAATTGAAAATTTGGAGAAAAGCATGCGCCTTACTCGGTCTGCATGAAACCTCTCCAGGAAAGATTAAACAAATTACACTGGATGTTTCAAAAGCTAATTAAATGGAGCACTTATGTTTCTTCATTAAAAGTGGCTAATTACAGAACAACATGGTTGGACAGATAAAACATACTCAATAGTGCAGAGTCAATAAAACTGCAACACTGCAGTAGTGGCGCTAATTCATGAGAAATGCTTAACAATGGAATCCCTGCTAGGATGACATAAATCACTATCCGCCTGGCAGAAATTTATATTCACTTACAGGAAAGCACTACACAGCAGGGAAAACTCGAGTCAGACTTGATGTTGGCATTTTGTACACGGATCTCATTATAACAGCCTAACATAATTAGGCAATGACACTTTATTTTTATAAGGACTTTATCAGTCTAGTTGGTGGGAACAGTCTATTTGAGGTTTAGGGGAATGAGTCTACCATTACATGCAATTTGAAACAATGGAATGTTGGGAGCTCAACTGAAAACAATTCTCGGGGCTTCTAATGGCCAGTAGAAACCCGGAGCTCCAACATTCTAATGTTTGTTCACCACTGTTGCTGTGAACAAAGGCCTCACGGAGCCCGACAGGATTTCAAACCACTTGGGCTCCATAAGGCCCTTGTTTTATAATTTAGAACATTCTGCCCTCCAGGGGCAGAATGTTCCTATAGCCTCAGAGCCCTCTGTAGCGGGCTCTTCCAGCCATTAAAGGACTGACCCCTTGTTAAAGGCCCTTGTCTTCGGATCAGGCCTTTAACGCTGAAGCGGGCCTTTAATGGCCAGTAGAGCTTGCTACGGAGGGCTCTAGGGTTATACTAGTGCTAAAATCAAAGCAATACCATTCGTTACTATAGTTGGATGTCAGCAAGATGGGTGATTGAGCCGAACACTTACCACTGAAGCATGCAGTGACCTCCAGGTCACAAGTTCAAATTCCGAACAATCCTTATGAGATCAGCAATTTATATACTATTAAAAATCACAATTTGTTCATGTTTTATTTAGCCCTTCGAAGTGGCAGAAATGCCATAAAATTCAGTATATGAGACACGTTAATATTATTATTTCTATATAAGGAAGTCAAAATATCAGTCAGCCTAGTTCTTAGCTGATCCTATAACTGAAACAGCACAATCTCGCTGTGCAAAATAGAAGCTTTGCTGGGTTGTGGGTGTCTTACAAGATGATTTCAGCAACCTAACTGTATCCATTAATGGCCTCTCTGTTACCCTGTCTTAAGATCTTTTATCTGGATAGGTAATTTCAAATGTCAGTAGAAGGGATAATACACTTTCATGACAAGTTTCCAAAAATGATGAGATGCATATTATTCATAACACATGCCTCAATATTGAATACAAGTCTTGATACATTGTTTCCAACTGTTTTCTATACCTTTATGTATTGACTAACAGCCCGTCCCGACGTTGTCCGGGTATGAATTGCTGCCAGCCAGTAGTATATTGTTTTGTAGGATTTCGTTTTGATAGCATTTCTTATCTGTGACAGGCCTGTGAAACGCTCCGATTCACAGTGCACAGCTGATGCACTTAACAGTGTGCGTTCAGTAGTGTGTGAACTCGAGTTTCCCTACTTTATTTTTCATTGCAATATTATGTAGCGCGAACTCGACAACATGGCATGAGCACAGTTTACATTACAGAAGAACACATTCATTTGTGGTTGGCACGGGGAGACAAAGCGATTTGCCTGGAATCACAGGATGTTGGGCTAATGCCGAGATTCGAACGTAGCTCCCCAGCTCTAAAGTTCGCAATTCTAGAACTTGTGGCGGGAGGTGTGTCTAAAAGTGTATGTCGGTGCTGGCCATCAATGAGAGAGACCTGTGCATTTTTCAAATTGGTGGTGAAAAAATATGAGTATGTTGCTGGAGATGTGGGCCGCCGTTCCACCAATGTACTTACCGGGGGAGGGTAAACACCCATTATTCCGCAACTTTCTTTCCGCATACCAAAACTCTGCATACTTTCAGTACGAAAGTACCATGTCTCCGCAATGCCATTATAACGCATGGCATTACATTTTATATGCTTTTACCACACATACATTTACAACGAAATTAGTTGTAAATGCATGAATGGTAAAAGCACGTTTTTTTAATGTTTGGATAAGGTAAGTTTGGTATAGGGGTATATGTTTTGGGGTACTGAGGCATATGTTTTGGGGTGTTTCGGTATTTTAAGGGTTCAGATATAGTTTTGGGTTATGGGGTACAGGGGTAGTTTTAGGGTTTAGGGATATGTATGGGTTTTGGGGTACAGGGGTATTTTTAGGGTTCAGGGCTAGGTTTGGGTTTTGGGGTATGGGGTATTTTTAGGGTTCAGGGGTAGGTTTGGGTTTTGGGGTATAGGGGTATTTTAAGGGTTCAGGGCTAGGTTTGGGTTTTGGGATACAGGGGTATTTTTAGGGTTCAGGGCTAGGTTTGGGTTTTGGGTACAGGGGTATTTTAGGGTTCAGGGGTAGGTTTGGGTTTAGGGGTACAGGGTTATTTTTATGGTTCAGGTCTAGGTTTGGGTGTACAGGGGTATTTTTAGGGTTCAGGGGTAGGTCTGGGTTTTGGGGTACAGGGGTATTTTAAGGGTTCAGGGCTAGGTTTGGGTTTTGGGGTACAGGGGTATTTTAGGGTTCAGGGGTATGTTTGGGTTTTGGGGTACAGTGGTATTTTTAGGGTTCAGGGCTAGGTTTGGGTTTTGGGGCACAGGGGTATTTTTAGGGTTCAGGGGTAGGTTTGGGTGTGAGGTACAGGGGTATTTATAGGGTTCAGGGCTAGGTTTGGGTTTTGGGGTACAGTAAGGGTGGGTTATGATTATGGGGTGCAGGGGTATTTAAAGGGAGCAGGGTGGGATTAGCACACAATATGAGACACGCCCACAAGAGACACGCCCCCAGCACACGCCCACAGCACAACGCAGACACGCCCACAAGGGACTACTTTGCTGGCACGGTTCTTTTAAATGTATATGGTGGGGTCTGCATAGCCTATGTCCTTCTGCTGCAACTGCCCTTTCCAATGCTGTATTGATGTTGTGATTGGTGCAGTGGTTCTTGAGATTACCCGCCTCAAAGGTTTGGGCTCTCTCTTTATTATATCAGTATGGATTACTCAAGATGCCCACTGCCTTGTGCCAGACCAGGTATATTCTCTTCCTCATTGTCACTTTAGGAGAAACCATTCTTACAAATTTGATAGTCTCCAAAGTAGGTTTTTAACGTTTTCAATTTTCAGACCTCAATGACTGGTACGTAAATCTTCCATTGTGACCTGTTCATGTTCCTGATAGAAATTTGTTGCCATTAATGATTTGATAAGCTAATATTAGTGGGTGTTCCTTAGATTAGAGAGCCTCCTTCTTTCAGAGATCTTCCCTTTCACTCACAGAGACTAGGTACGGAGAGCTTAGGAGGGCAGACCTTAGAGATGCCTGCTGACTCAGTGCTTTCCAGCTTTTGCAAATTTCTACTGCTTGTATGCTAAGGTTTCATGCCTAAGCCTTTTTATTCTCTAATGTGTGCCCTATATTTGGGTTTCTGCAACTGACAATTAATTACTGGCTGAAATTAAATGTCCTTTATTTCCAATATTTATTAATTTAAATTCTGGATTTTCCTTTATGGAACACACTTGCTGTATTTTCTCAAAATTATTTGTAATTCTTACTATGGTGTAATTTATCTTGCCCCGCCCTGGCAAGTGATAGCAGAGTGCTGGTTAATGTCTAAGGAGAGAAGGAGCCAAATTAATCAAATTTCCTCATTTTAGAATTGCCCATATCCTTAAAATCCATGGCCCAACCCTGAAAATTGAAGTATTCTGCAGTTCTGATGGGGTTCACAGTGGGGGAGGTGTGAGTATCATTAGGGTTGCACTTTGCACTTTCGTTGATGTTGTATATCTTGCATTTTAGTGATGTCTATGGTTTAATTGTGTAAATGTGCATATGCATTTGATCCTATATAGTTGAAGTTAATATTGGACTCAGCGCAGTCCAAGATCCCGGAATAGATGAGAGATATTGCGGTATTATTTGTCTGCTAAAGATTTTGTGGTGGCAGTTCATGAAATACTATCAACCGCACAATTGAGATAGGTCCATAACAGATTGTTGTATTGTACTTATAGTGATTAGTCTTAGTAGAACCCATTTTGCAAAGGGGAAACTACAACAGTCAGCGTGATTTCCGCTGGTCGAAATTTCATTGTTTGTGTGCGTGTGCCTGGAATTTGAAAGTATATTTTTAGTTATCACTTGAGTGAATGAACTAATTTGAATTCATTAGTGCAGTAGACAAGGGTTATTTGTTGATTGTGCTTACTTAAAAGTTATGCTGCATCAACAAACGATGAACAGAATGCTAAATGAATCCAGTATTCACCCTCAGTCAAGAGATCTGGGTTAAATCCATCGCTCTTTTGCTCAGTACGCCACCCCAGTTTGGACCCAGCCAGATGCAAATCAGTCTTGACCCAGTTCCTCATGGAAACAGTCTAGTTCGAACTGGCAAGCTGGATTCTCCCTGGACCAGAAACAAGCATCCAGGGACCCGTTTTGGGGTAACACCCCTTATCAGCCAGGCTAACTTGAATGCATTGACAGAACGAGCAAGAGACCCACGTCTGGGCATACCCATCCCACTTAGGGTGAAAAGTACTGTGGCTACAAATTTTGAAAAGCATGCTGGATGAATCAAAACAACCCACTTTGGACCCAGCCACATGCAAATCAGTCTTGACTACGTTCCTCCTGGGAACAATCCAGGCCAATCTGCCAGAAACAAGCATCCTGGGATCGGCTTTGGGGTAACTTAAAAGTTGTAAAATTTTGCATACAACAAATGTAGAGGGTGAAGTGCTGCCAGTAGTGAGAGTTGCATCAGAGAGTACCATGCAGGCACAGATCAAGTGCTGTGAAGTGCCACACTCACTGGGATTGGCTGGTGAGTCATCAGGTGTTGCATTGTGGTAGGTCCAAGAAGCAAAGGATTGTGCTGAGATTTGTGCAAACATCGATCTGTTTTGAGTTGTGATTTGAATAAAACAATGAGAATCATGGAATCGAATTTGGGATTTTTATTGTTTAACTGTTGTAATCATGAAATGTTTCGTAGCCCTTAGACATTTAACTGCCTGATCTTGCTCTCATTGCCAGTGAGTGCAAGGAAGCTCCACTGGAAGGTATGCCAGATCATGATATATTAGTGTAGGGCTTCATACAAGTTTGTGACTTTGTTAATGACACATGGTCACCAAAAAGGAGGGAGCATTTCGATTTCCAAAGTATGACAGATTTGATTTAAAGTTTATTGACATTTGAAGGGGAAAAATTTATGATATGAAACCACCTCCTGGACCTGCACAATATGAAGCATTAAATGCTTGGGAGCATGCAGCTCATACCAAAATGAAGGAAAGGTATCAGAATAGAGCAAAAACAGCTGTGTGTAATTATGCTGATGCTAAATGGGAGGACGAAATAAAGCAAAGATGGAGGAAATGTGTAGTTGAGGGAGCTAGATTGCACGCTGCATTGACAACAGAAATCCTAAAAAGAATATAAAGCTGGGAAATCAATATGATAATACTGCCAGGAAAACGGATACTGATAGTGATTCTGGGGTTGATATACTGTATACACTACAACATCTAGTGGTACAGATGCCATAGCCCCTGTTGACCAGAATGTATTTCAGATTGGGGGACTATTCCCAGGACTTTTGATTGCAGCTGTACCTGCTGAAACAGCTACTACTGTAATTGCTCCAGTGGTGCAGATTCCATTAAGACTGTTCTTGCACCACTGTCACAAGTCATATCAGCTCAGACATTAGCAATTCCAGTGGTAGGCACACCAATAAATATTTCCCCGGATTCTGTTGTTTTAGGGGTTGTAGTTGGAGTTGCCGTGACAGGGTTCATCCCAATGTCAAAAAACTCACAGATTGTTGCCTGGACCCCACCACAAAATGTTCAGATTTTAAGAGAAGGGAGAAAAATTATTTTACAACTCCAATTACTCAAGGAAAAATTGAAACACTCAATAATGAGATTTTGCCTCCATGGTTTGAAGAAACACCTGACAGTAAGGAAACTGTGGCTAAAGAGACACTATCCTCATGTCAAGCGAAGGCTAAACCCCCAGATGTACCAAACTTAAAGGTGGAACTGTTACAAATCATCAGTAGATGTTTAGACATATCACATTTGAATCATTTTCAGGAAAATGAATTGATATACTGTAGTAAGGAAATCACAAGGCATTCAACTATTAGCCATGAATAATTACCAGAATTGTCAGAGAAATTTGAGGTAGATCTCTCTAAGAGTATTTCCTTACAGAAAGGCTTCAGGGTACAATTACATGAAGCAATTGTCACGACGATATCTTCAATATATCCAGTAATGAGGCTTCACATTGACAAACTGGTTAAATTCATGTGGAAACGGAGTGATTTTTACAGATTAGAGAGTAAATGGGCAAAAAGACAGGGAAAGAAAATGAAGGAACAAGACATTGTAGAGTTAAGTGGTAAACCACCTATAGTACACACCGAAGACGTTACCATTCCCTATGAGGGAGATACTAGGTGAAGAATATGTTCATTTGTCATGGAGTCAGGGTGATCTTCCTACATTCACAAACAATTTCCCTAAACTGAGAGAGAATCCTGCTCAATGGCATTCTCAGGCTGACAGATTTGTGAACATTTCAAAGGTTTTGTGGGCAGATTCGAATACATTTTTCAACATGGTGGTATGAGTGATTTATAGGCTAATTTTAAAATATCCATACAGTGGCCAATTATAGGTCCTCCTTTCTTCCTCAAGTCTGCTAGCGCCAGGATGCCTCTCGAGGTGACAGTGCGCTCTATAAGTGAAATAAATAAATAAATAAATAAATCCCCCAAGGGTTCCACTAATCTGTGCACCTTCGCATACAGTAATGACAATGTATAATGAGGTGATTACTTCCTTAAATGGAAAAGTTCAAAAAATCATTTCATGCATACTATGAAGGGTTGTTACAGGTTTTTAAACAGCACAGTTGACAAGAAAATCCCAAAAGGGGAGATATGAGAAGTTGTGTGTCACAATTCATACTTGGGTTGCACCCAGAGATCAATTTGACATACAACAGAATGTGATTTGCTGGCAGACTAAACCTTTAGATGAGATCCTGAGGTATACTAAGTTCTGTAGTGATGAACAGGAGAGGAAGCAGAAAAGGCTTAAAGAGAAGTTCATGCTGATGCAGATGAAGCTGGCTCAGTAAGGCTTTTAAAATCAGCCTTATGTAGGGAATATTGGTGGAATGCAAAGTTTTGGTGTTGGACTTGGCCCTTTTTGCAGGGTCATCCCTGAACTTTTTGCCTTCGTCCTGCATTTTATATGACCTGTGTTTGTTGGTGTTATGACTCTGGGCACTTTACCACTACTGATCAGTGCTAAAGTGCATATGCTCTCCCTATTGTAAATTGATGTATGGATTAGTGACTCCATGATTGGGGGGGTTTGGTTTACTTGTCAGACCCTACTACAGTGCACTGAGTGTGCCCAGGGCTTGTAAACCAAATGCTGCAGGTGAGCTTGCAGCACTAGTTGTGCCACTCACAGAAGCAGCCTGTAAAAGTGTGTCTCAGGTCTGCCATCGCAGAGCCTGTGTGTAGTCTGGTACTGCCATGTTAGCTGGGCACGTGCACCCACTTGCCAGTCCCTAAACCTTTCTTTTTTTCATGTCAGACACCCCTATGGTAGGTTCAAGGGCAGGGTGCATTGTAAGTATAAGGTAGGACAAGCCCTGATGTGTGTGGCATGTCCTAATAGTGAATTGCAGCCATTTTCGTTGTTCACTATTGCAAGGCTACCTATTCCTCATAGGCCAGAATGGGCAGCTTGATTATTACATTTTATAATCATAACTGACTCAGGAAACTAGGTGGACATTCGAGTTTAGTATGCCTGAACTCAGAATGATACAATGCATCTTTTAGTGAAGTTGGTTTTAATATTCTGTGTTTGAAAATACCACTTTTAGAAAGTATGTATTTTCTTGTCTAACTATCCAAGCCTGCCTCTGCTAGGTTGTGTATTCCTTGTCTGGAGTTTGAGTGACAGGGGCTGGGGGATTCCAGGAGATAGGGTGAGTCTGCACAGTGCTGAATAGAGAGATCTGCATCTAGATGGGAGAGAGGAGTTGCACCTGGGAATAGGACAGTGCCTTCCCTCCACAATGCTGGCTCCACCTCCTGTGGTGCGTCTGATATCTCTGCCCTGCACTGTGAAAGGAAAGAAGGAGTGATGCCAACAGAGTGCTCCAGGACTGACCAGAACTGGTTTGGACTAGTCAAAGGCCTCTCTGACTTCAGAGAACAAAGAGAAACTGTGTATAAAAGAGGGGACCCAGACCCCAGAGAATAAGATCACTTTTGGACAACAAGAAGAAACCTTTGCTGAAGAGTGGAACCAGAGAGACTGAGGAGGGACTATCCCTAAGCTGAAGTGCTGCTTGGGGGATTGGCCTGCAGTGGTTGCCTGACTGCCAAAGAAAGGAGAGAGGAACTTTGTGTACTTTCATCAACTTGTGAAGGATCTCCAAGGGCTTGAGAGAAGAGCTTGCCTCCTGCTTAAGTCTCAGGGACTTAGAAATGGGGGTTGTGTAGTACACTCCTTTATCAACACTTGTCCTTGGACTACTCTTCTCCTGAGTTTCACGGGGGTGTGCTGGCTGGGGAGGAGGAGCCACCCTCCACAACACTTAGAATGGATATGAACTAGTGACTAACGTCATTAGACCCTACCCGCACTACCTGTGGCAGAAATCAATCTGCCTATATAAACTGCAAACTTATTAGTGTTTATGTGTTATTTCAAAAGTTTTAATCATAACCAATCATTTCACAATTTCAGATTTTTAAACATTCTGTATATACATTTAATCTGAACAATCAATGTTTCTGAGACTTATTCTAGACATTAAATTTGCTGTCTAAACAAGAAAAGTAAATTGAAATAAACAAATTATCCAGTCCCAATGCATTTCGGGAGAATTTCCCTTCATCAGGGGCGCTGAAAAACATAATATAATATACATGTATAAGTCTCTTTCCACATTGTGTAAGTCTCAGGGACAACAGACTTCAACCACCAGCTCCCCAAGAGTTCTTTGGAAGTGCCTGCAGCTGTGTTGGACTATCTGAGGAACTGCGTGTTGCATGGAGCTGGAAGCGCGACTCAAGAACAGGAAGTGTGTCACCGAACTGCTGCTTCCGCTTCACAACACAAAACGCCTCGCTTCGCCCGAGAAGAGGATCGACATCACAGCAGACGTTGCAGCATCACCGGGAAGCTGGTCACATAAGAATCTTTGAGTCATCGCTGGGTCACTGAAGTGCCTCAAATCACCAGGGGAGAGGATTGAGGTCGCATCAGATGCCGCCCCATCTCTGGGAAGCGTGTCGCAGGGCCTGTTGCGACTTTTCACCGGAGAAGAGGATCAACATTGCATCAGATGCCGCCGCATGTCCGGGAAGTGTGTTGCAGGGCCTGTCGCGACTCATCGCCGGAGAAAAGGATCGACGTCGCAGCAGTCGAACCAACTCGCATCGCCAGGAGAGAGGATCGATGTCGCAGTAGACGCAGCCACATCACCGGGAAGTGTGTTACACCATGAAGAAAGCACTGATATGTCAACTTTGTTTCTTTGCACCAGATCTTTAAAGCATCACTGTCCTTGCGTGTATGGGACTAACGCAACATCTTCCCTGCAACGCTTCCATTGTAGGAGCGTCACGCATCTTCAGGTACATTGAACTCAAAGTGTGGCATTTACCATCTTAAAAAAACTAAGCCAATTCTACCATTTTAAGTACAGTATTGTGGATTTTTGTCGTTTGTGGTCTTGTGTTAAATCTATATAAAAGATACTTATTTTTATAATACAACCTGTTGGTGTCCATCTGTAGGGTTGTCACTTGATTACTATATGTGTTCCCAAATGCTTTACACACTGCTGGTGAGATAAGCCTGTCTGCTCGTGCCAAGCTACCAAGGGGGTGAGAAGGGTTTATTTTAGGAATGTACCCCATACCCTGACTAAACGCAAGGGTCCCTATTTGTCACAAGTACCTACCTATCCCAACTAGAGACCCCCAAATCTAACAGTTGGTTACCAAAATGGAGGTCAATTGCTGCAAGGTGGAGTTGGTGTTCCACAAGGAAGAGGTCAGCTTGTTCTGGTTGATCTAAAGTCAGGTGTAGATATTGCTGTGTTAAAGAGGTTGACTTCTTGTCTTTATTGTAATAAGCTAGGGCATTGGAAGAGTGAATGTTGATTAAGTCCTAATTGAGTATGTGGTGGCGGACAAATGCAAAGTGTAAATCTGACTCAAATGCAGAATGTCCCAGAATTCAGGAAGTGGCAGAAGCCTGCTGGTTTTAAGCTTTTACCTCTGCTCAAGCAGCATTTTATCTTTCAGAGCAATTGCTTGTGACAATATTTAACAACAGCCAATTTGGCTTTGATTTGTTCCATGTTTTTAGACATTTGTGGTCAGGGAGGGGATTCATGACTATGTCCAAATTTCATATCTGGAACGAAGCATACGTGATGAGACTGTTGGAAGCATTACAATTGCAGTAAGACACATCGGAGCTGAAATTATTAAATGACTGTGAAAAACAAAGATACCAATGAAGTTGTGTGGTACCAACCAACTGACAGAAGGTGAGGACTTACCCAGTGCTCTGTCACTTGACCACTGTATTGCCCTGACATACTCACGAAACTCAAAGGAGCACCACAACACTACGTCAATCAGCCCGATCGCTTGCCTCAGTGCTGTGGCAAAAGTAAACATCACAGCAAGTACATTCTAACTAAAATAACTAGATAATCTTATTAAGTACAGTGGTAGTTGCAATACAGTGGTAAACAGTAATCTAAATAGTGGTAAACAGTAATCTAAAGTAGCCAAAATACTATAGTGCTGTGGTGGCTGTGGCGCTACGCTACCACAGCTTCTACAGTATCTTTCAGCAGTTAATGTTGCCACAGCAACCTTAAGTCCTGCTAGAATCACTATATTATCCATTTCAGCTGCTAGGTTGCTCACCCTCACCACCAAAACTGATTTAACTTGAGCACATATCAGTGCTTCCGTAAACACAGAGCGAGCAAAAACTCAGAAAGACCACAATGTACAGCAAGAAAACCTAGAAAGACAATGAGACACAGAGATATCTTGGACGTGCACAAACAGGATTGACCAGACTACCATTGAGCTAAGGGAGATCTCAGATCACTCCTGTATTACCCTATCTTTTACTGATCCTGCACCTTCAGCAAAACAGCCTCTTTGGAGATTCAATGATAAAATCCTCTTGTCTGAAAACAATAAGGAACTCATAGAAGTGGCTATTAGAATCTTCCTCACTGAAAATAAAGTAGGCGACACCTCAGGGCTAACACGATGGGAAGCATTAAATACAACATTAAGAGGGGTGATCCTTAAAATAAGAGGTACCATGAATAAAAAGGCCAACAGCAATCTCCAAAAGTTAGAAAAAGACATCCCAAAACTGAAAAACAGCACATATCCTCTACAGACAGACTACTCCTAACTGTATTTCTTTATTTTTTTATTTTAGTGTCTTATAGAGCGCAAACTTGACCCGTGAGGGTATCAGAGCGCTTTACAGGGTATACAAGATCTAAAAACCAACATAAAATGCAGCGAAATACTAACACATCTTACCCTTACTCCTACATGTAAATGATTACAATCATAGTCAGCTTCAGTGCTCAGAACTGAGATAGGTGTGACAAATTTGTGGGCTATAAAAAATAGTGAATAAGAAATAAGAGTAACATAAAATAGCAAGCACCAGAGCAGGCATCTGGATCAAAAAACAAAAAAGCATCAGACTATGTGACTAATAAAGGCGAGAAAATTCTAGCATCATATTCGAAATTCAAACTCCAAATAGACACCATTAATGCACTAAAGAATAAGGACGGATCCATACATACCAACCCAAATAAAAACCCAGACATATTTAAAGAATTTTATCAAAATCTATACGATAAAAACAATACTCTGGACTACTCAAAATGCTAAAGTTATTTGGCTGAGATTCCTCCACCCACACTAACAGACGAATATAAGAATTCAATCCATGGCTCAATAACTACGCAAGAAATTGAAGGAACCATAAAAAAACTTACAACGGGTAAAGCACCAAGCCCTAATGACTATAGTGCTAAATTTGTTAAAACATACTTCACTTCTCTAACCTCACCTCTATTGAATCCTTTCAACCACTTTGCTGACATAGGTCAAATCGCGGTATCTCATGCAAAGCCATCATGACGGTAATGCCAAGGGAAGGTAAAGACCCCCAACACCCCAAGAATTACAGACCAGTTTCACTAATAAATGTCAAGTATCGTGCTCTCCTCAAATGCACAGGAGCAGAATGTTGCGAGTTCCCAATGCCCCACTACGATTCCTCAGCCACACGCGTTTTACAACATGTAAGCCAATGAAACCCCACAGGGGAAAGGGGATGGGACAGAGATGAGACAGCCACACCTTGTCTGATTCTTTCACTCAGCTTCAGACTTCTCTTATTCTTCTGCTACTCCTTTGCTTGGCAGGTAAGTAACTACTTTAAAGGAAACACACACATTAATGATTGTATACTAATGTAAATTGATACTTGTATAGCGCACTACTCACCCTCAAGGGTCTCAAGGCGCTTGTACGAATACCGCTGTGGAACCCATCCTGGCTTTCTCTGTGAGGCGTCCACTCCTGGGCACCCCCAAGGTGGAGGCCAGGCATCCTTAGCGTTGTGGGGGCCGTTGTGGAGATTAAGCAAGCTATTGCCCAGAGTTGCAGAGTGGGACTCCATGAATGGAATAGGCACTGAGGCGAGAATTATCAGGTCCATGGAATTTTGGGCCCAAGACCTGCCGAGGCAGGGAATTGAACCTGGTCCCGGGCTAGACCTCTGCATCAGGGTCTGCAGCTCTAATCATTGAGGTACAAAAGGGGGCGGTGATGGACGGAACATCTGAATCAATCAAACACTCACACCCAGTCAAAAGATCTGGGTTTAATCCATCACCGTTCTTTAGCCCACTCTGCCACCCCAGTTCAGACATGGCTATATGCAAATGAGCCTGACCCTGTGCCTCATGGGAACAGTCCAGCCCGAACTGCCAAGCCATGTCTTTCCTGGACCTGAAACAAGCTTCCGAGGACCGGTTTCTGGCATTCCAGCCGTCTTCAGCCCGGCTTGCTTGAATCCAGTGGCAAAGTGAGCAAGGGACTCACGTCTGAGCATACCCTGCCACACTTATGGCGGCCAAAAGCGATGCAAAAGGGGGTGGTGATGGACGGGACATCTGAATCAATCAAACACTCACACCCAGTCAAAAGATCTGAGTTTAATCCATCACTGTTCTTTAGCCCACTCTGCCACCCCAGTTCAGACATGGCTATATGCAAATGAGTCTGACCCTGGGCCTCATCGGAACAGTCCAGCCCGAACTGCCAAAAACACATCTCCAAGCTTATCCATCCCTCGTAGGTGGGTTTTTTAAAACACAGACTCTCCACCGACAATACACAAATCCTGTGCCATGCAATAGAAAAAACTATAATCCTAACAAGGGTTCAAGTTAAATCTCATCTGTAATGTGAGATATGGACATAAAAGATACCAACAAATTAAGGCACAAAAATAAAAATAAATTTTTTTTAGAAAAAAGAGAAAGACAGAAAAAAAGAAGAAAAGAAAAACAGGACAATATTTTCAACAATATTTACAACAAGGGGTGGTGAGGGACAGAGTCTCTGAATTAAGCAGAAAGCTCTCACCCAGTCAAGAGATCAGGGCTAGATCCAACACCGTTTTTTAGCTCACTGCACCATCCCAGTTTCAGAACCTGGCTGTATGCAAATTAGTCTGTTCCTGTCCCAGTGCATGATGGGAACAGGGCAAACCAAACTACAAAAGCCAATTCTTACACAGGGAAGGAAACAAGCTCCCGGGGACCGGTTTCTGGCATTACAGCCGTCTTCGGCCCGGTTTGCTTGAATCCTGATGGTGCAATGAGCAAGGGTCTCACATCTGAGAATACCCTTCCACGCTTAGGGTGGACAAAAATATTTACAACAAGGGGTGGTGAGGGACAGAGTCTCTGAATTAAGCAGAAAGCTCTCACCCAGTCAAGAGATCAGGGCTAGATCCAACACCGTTTTTTAGCTCACTGCACCATCCCAGTTTCAGAACCTGGCTGTATGCAAATTAGTCTGTTCCTGTCCCAGTGCATGATGGGAACAGGGCAAACCAAACTACAAAAGCCAATTCTTACACTGGGAAGGAAACAAGCTCCCGGGGACCGGTTTCTGGCATTACAGCCGCCTTCGGCCCGGTTTGCTTGAATCCTGATGGTGCAATGAGCAAGGGTCTCACATCTGAGAATACCCTTCCACGCTTAGGGTGGACAAAAATATTTACAACAAGGGGTGGTGAGGGACAGAGTCTCTGAATTAAGCAGAAAGCTCTCACCCAGTCAAGAGATCAGGGCTAGATCCAACACCGTTTTTTAGCTCACTGCACCATCCCAGTTTCAGAACCTGGCTGTATGCAAATTAGTCTGTTCCTGTCCCAGTGCATGATGGGAACAGGGCAAACCAAACTACAAAAGCCAATTCTTACACTGGGAAGGAAACAAGCTCCCGGGGACCGGTTTCTGGCAATACAGCCGTCTTCGGCCCGGTTTGCTTGAATCCTGATGGTGCAATGAGCAAGGGTCTCACATCTGAGAATACCCTTCCACGCTTAGGGTGGACAAAAATATTTACAACAAGGGGTGGTGAGGGACAGAGTCTCTGAATTAAGCAGAAAGCTCTCACCCAGTCAAGAGATCAGGGCTAGATCCAACACCGTTTTTTAGCTCACTGCCCCATCCCAGTTTCAGAACCTGGCTGTATGCAAATTAGTCTGTTCCTGTCCCAGTGCATGATGGGAACAGGGCAAACCAAACTACAAAAGCCAATTCTTACACTGGGAAGGAAACAAGCTCCCGGGGACCGGTTTCTGGCATTACAGCCGTCTTTGGCCCGGTTTGCTTGAATCCTGATGGTGCAATGAGCAAGGGTCTCACATCTGAGAATACCCTTCCACGCTTAGGGTGGACAAAAACATTTACAACAAGGGGTGGTGAGGGACAGAGTCTCTGAATTAAGCCGAAAGCTCTCACCCAGTCAAGAGATCAGGGCTAGATCCAACACCGTTTTTTAGCTCACTGCACCATCCCAGTTTCAGAACCTGGCTGTATGCAAATTAGTCTGTTCCTGTCCCAGTGCATGATGGGAACAGGGCAAACCAAACTACAAAAGCCAATTCTTACACTGGGAAGGAAACAAGCTCCCGGGGACCGGTTTCTGGCATCACAGCCGTCTTCGGCCCGGTTTGCTTGAATCCTGATGGTGCAATGAGCAAGGGTCTCACATCTGAGAATACCCTTCCACGCTTAGGGTGGACCAAAATATTTACAACAAGGGGTGGTGAGGGACAGAGTCTCTGAATTAAGCAGAACGCTCTCACCCAGTCAAGCGATCAGGGCTAGATCCAACACCGTTTTTTAGCTCACTGCACCATCCCAGTTTCAGAACCTGGCTGTATGCAAATTAGTCTGTTCCTGTCCCAGTGCATGATGGGAACAGGGCAAACCAAACTACAAAAGCCAATTCTTACACTGGGAAGGAAACAAGCTCCCGGGGACCGGTTTCTGGCATTACAGCCGTCTTCGGCCCGGTTTGCTTGAATCCTGATGGTGCAATGAGCAAGGGTCTCACATCTGAGAATACCCTTCCACGCTTAGGGTGGACAAAAATATTTACAACAAGGGGTGGTTTCTGAATCGTTTTTGGCCACTATAGGTGTGGCAGGGTATACTCAGACATGAGTCCCTTTCTCACTGCACCATCAGGATTCAAGCAAGCCGGGCCGAAGAAGGTTGAAATGCCAGAAACCGGTCCCCGGTAGCTTTTCTCCTTTCTGGTGAAGAATTGGCTTGGTAGTTTAGTCTGCCCTGTTTCCATGATGCACTGGGCCAGGGACAGACTGATTTGCATATAGCCAGGTTCTGAGCTGGGATGGTGCAGTGAGATAAATAACGGTGATGGATCAAGCCCTAATCTTTGGACTGGGTAAGAGTGGTCTGCTTAATTCAGACACTCTGTTCATCACCACCCCCTTTTCTGAATCGTTTTTGGCCACTATAGGTGTGGCAGGGTATACTCAGACATGAGTCCGTTTCTCACTGCACCATCAGAATTCAAGCAAGCCGGGCCGAAGAAGGCTGAAATGCCAGAAACCGGTCCCCGATAGCTTGTCTCCTTTCTGGTGAAGAATTGGCTTGGGAGTTTAGTCTGCCCTGTTCCCATGATGCACTGGGCCAGGGACAGACTGATTTGCATATAGCCAGGTTCTGAGCTGGGATGGTGCAGTGAGATAAATAACGGTGATGGATCAAGCCCTAATCTTTGGACTGGGTAAGAGTGGTCTGCTTAATTCAGACACTCTGTTCATCACCACCCCCTTTTCTGAATCGTTTTTGGCCACTATAGGTGTGGCAGGGTATACTCAGACATGAGTCCCTTTCTCACTGCACCATCAGGATTCAAGCAAGCCGGGCCGAAGAAGGCTGAAATGCCAGAAACCGGTCCCCGGTAGCTTGTCTCCTTTCTGGTGAAGAATTCGCTTGGTAGTTTAGTCTGCCCTGTTCCCATGATGCACTGGGCCAGGGACAGACTGATTTGCATATAGCCAGGTTCTGAGCTGGGATGGTGCAGTGAGATAAATAACGGTGATGGATCAAGCCCTGATCTTTGGACTGGGTAAGAGTGGTCTGCTTAATTCAGACTCTCTGTTCATCACCACCCCCTTTTCTGAATCGTTTTTGGCCACTATAGGTGTGGCAGGGTATACTCAGACATGAGTCCCTTTCTCACTGCACCATCAGGATTCAAGCAAGCCGGGCCGAAGAAGGCTGAAATGCCAGAAACCGGTCCCCGGTAGCTTGTCTCCTTTCTGGTGAAGAATTGGCTTGGTAGTTTAGTCTGCCCTGTTCCCATGATGCACTGGGCCAGGGACAGACTGATTTGCATATAGCCAGGTTCTGAGCTGGGATGGTGCAGTGAGATAAATAACGGTGATGGATCAAGCCCTGATCTTTGGACTGGGTAAGAGTGGTCTGCTTAATTCAGACACTCTGTTCATCACCACCCCCTTTTCTGAATCGTTTTTGGCCACTATAGGTGTGGCAGGGTATACTCAGACATGAGTCCCTTTCTCACTGCACCATCAGGATTCAAGCAAGCCGGGCCGAAGAAGGCTGAAATGCCAGAAACCGGTCCCCGGTAGCTTGTCTCCTTTCTGGTGAAGAATTGGCTTGGTAGTTTAGTCTGCCCTGTTCCCATGATGCACTGGGCCAGGGACAGACTGATTTGCATATAGCCAGGTTCTGAGCTGGGATGGTGCAGTGAGATAAATAACGGTGATGGATCAAGCCCTGATCTTTGGACTGGGTAAGAGTGGTCTGCTTAATTCAGACACTCTGTTCATCACCACCCCCTTTTCTGAATCGTTTTTGGCCACTATAGGTGTGGCAGGGTATACTCAGACATGAGTCCCTTTCTCACTGCACCATCAGGATTCAAGCAAGCCGGGCCGAAGAAGGCTGAAATGCCAGAAACCGGTCCCCGGTAGCTTGTCTCCTTTCTGGTGAAGAATTGGCTTGGTAGTTTAGTCTGCCCTGTTCCCATGATGCACTGGGCCAGGGACAGACTGATTTGCATATAGCCAGGTTCTGAGCTGGGATGGTGCAGTGAGATAAATAACGGTGATGGATCAAGCCCTGATCTTTGGACTGGGTAAGAGTGGTCTGCTTAATTCAGACACTCTGTTCATCACCACCCCCTTTTCTGAATCGTTTTTGGCCACTATAGGTGTGGCAGGGTATACTCAGACATGAGTCCCTTTCTCACTGCACCATCAGGATTCAAGCAAGCCGGGCCGAAGAAGGCTGAAATGCCAGAAACCGGTCCCCGGTAGCTTGTCTCCTTTCTGGTGAAAAATTGGCTTGGTAGTTTAGTCTGCCCTGTTCCCATGATGCACTGGGCCAGGGACAGACTGATTTGCATATAGCCAGGTTCTGAGCTGGGATGGTGCAGTGAGATAAATAACGGTGATGGATCAAGCCCTGATCTTTGGACTGGGTAAGAGTGGTCTGCTTAATTCAGACACTCTGTTCATCACCACCCCCTTTTCTGAATCGTTTTTGGCCACTATAGGTGTGGCAGGGTATACTCAGACATGAGTCCCTTTCTCACTGCACCATCAGGATTCAAGCAAGCCGGGCCGAAGAAGGCTGAAATGCCAGAAACCGGTCCCCGGTAGCTTGTCTCCTTTCTGGTGAAGAATTGGCTTGGTAGTTTAGTCTGCCCTGTTCCCATGATGCACTGGGCCAGGGACAGACTGATTTGCATATAGCCAGGTTCTGAGCTGGGATGGTGCAGTGAGATAAATAATGGTGATGGATCAAGCCCTGATCTTTGGACTGGGTAAGAGTGGTCTGCTTAATTCAGACACTCTGTTCATCACCACCCCCTTTTCTGAATAATATTTTCAACAAGTCATATCCCCATAGAGATAGTAATTATTTAGAAAATGCATTAGTATAATGATAATAATAAAAAACAGTAAAATACATGTTACACAAACAACCATAAGAGCAATTTACTGTGTATTCATACAAAGTGGCCGAGGAAAAAATACATATAAATGTGGTTTACACAAAACAAAAATATAACACAAAACACAATTGTGTCTTCTTTAGTTAGGGCCACATGTGGGAGTCAACGGCATTTCAACCATATTAGTATTCAATGATCATCATCAGGACAGGCATTATTGAATACTGGAGCGTCCAATTTGAAGTATACTAAAAAGAATGAATCTGCTGTGTATATGCAATTAGCCACAAGAAAGTATTTCATTCATGCAGCTTTAAATCAGGGACCCGCTGCATATGTTATTTTTCTATGCTCATATATATCCCTGCAGATATCACCAAGAGTCAATCAATGAATATGGATAGTACCCTATTCTTGCTTGTATTAATACAGGGGACCGCAAATGGCCAAATATGTCTGTATCCATTCGTCCCGTCAAGGGAGGCTCTTATTTGTATGCATCCAAAAAACAAACGGCCCGAAGACCCAATTTACGGTCCTTAATGGATAGCCCAACTATCCTTACTTAGGATGAATCAATTAAGATTCCTTTAAACCGAGAAAACGGGAGAGAATGTTGCGACCAAATGCACTAGAGAAAGCCTAACTAACAAAATCCCCCACAGTACCTATCACTCTGAATACCGAAAAGTGTTTGATTAAGTCATACTTAAAATTAACAATTGAGAAATTCAACTTACGAGATTTGCTATTTCGCATGATCATGGCCCTGTATCACAAACCAAGTGCCAAAGTAAGCGCTTGAGGCCCTATCACTTCCTACTTTGATCTAAGACAGAGAAGAGAAGACTGCCAGCTTTCCCCCTCTCTATTCCTACTAGCCATAGACCCCTTCCTATACCATCTAAGAGAAAACCATGACAGACCAGGTGATACTACAGTTGATATTACAGCATGGGCGGCTGACATCCTGTTAATTTCTTAAAAATGAAGGTAGGCAATACCGCCCATAATCTCCTTGATACAAAGATTCTCTGATATTTCCGAGTATACTCTTAATAAAGATAAAACCAAGGTTAAACTTCCTAAAGACCAAGGTAACAAAAAAACAATTAGGGACTCTGGATTGACATGGCAGCCAGGTTGCATTAAATACTTAGGATTAGAATTCACCAAGGACCTAATCCCCACCCTGCATACAAATGAAAATACCCTGATTAAAAAAATGTACTTGTTACTTGATGGATGGTCAGCCACATTTTTATTCTTGTGCGGAAGAGCCAGAACTTTAACAAGTGTCGAATTATACAAATGCCCAAATCGTTGCTTGCCAAAGTGAAGTGTAGGTTACATATGCAACGCTGTGTGGTTCTCGGCATGCAAACAATTTCGAGCTTAAAGAGTGTAAAAAGAATTACCTTAATGCTTTCAGATGCTGCTCATGCCAATTACGGAACTCGCGACGACTGGAATGTAACAAAGACACCGACTGACTGACTCCATATTTACCCATAATTGTGAAAAGTGAAAAGGATACTTCCGCCCAGCTAGAGCGGTGGCCATTTTGAAGTGGGTTAATGTGTAAAGTTAGTGACGTGAATATGTGAAGAGCCGTACTGCCGGTTGTGGAAAGTGACGAGGAGGCTGTCACCTAAACAAAGCGGTGGCCATTTTGAAGTGGGTGAATAATTTAGAGATGTATAAAAACAGCATGAGAATCAAACTTTAATGGATGTGTGGAGCAGTACAAAGCAAAAAGGTTAAGAGAAAAAGTCATAGTGGGTACAACATAAATGCATCAATGATATTGTGCATGCAAATAAAATGCATCCAAGACTAAAAAGTAAGCTTGTGTATCAAAAATGTCAATATACTTAGGAGCACCTACGAAAAAAGAATGTATTAATGACATTACATGAGTACGCAATAAACAAGTGTAGAGGCTGCAGCCATAAGGATGATGGGAAAAATAGTAAAGAGGATCAAAAATTAAAATAAAAGTACACTGGGAGGGGGGAGGATGTTGAAAGAGATACGGCCTGGCAGCTGTGAAAGTGAAAGTATGGCCGTGGGCAGCAACAGGATGGGTGAATAATTAGGAGGGAGGAGAAATGCCTGAGGCCGAGCGCACGCTGGGGGAAGCTTCAGATGCCTGTGGGAGGGAGGCTGATGGCCTTTGATGTGGACGCGCTTTCCACACGAGTGCACCACACGAACTGTACGAAATCCGCGATGGTTGAAGACCTTGGTTTGCCCACTATACTCTTGTCTATTACCCCTTGCGGGATTAATAGGCGAAACCTAAATATGATGGTTAGGTCACTGATTAACTATCTTATTAGCATGCTCTCAATGACCTTGTCTGAGGATTTAATAAACAAAGATAAACAAAAATGTTAATACCTTCCTTTGGCACTTAATAAACTTAAATTGGCTAAAGAGAGAGGGGGTCTAGGCCTACCCAATTTCAGAATTTGACAAACAGCCTATCTTTGAAAACAGGGCTTATACTGGTTCGTTAATGACCTAGGGTATCAACTGATATGGGTGAACTTAGCAAAATCACTTTTAAACAACATCCGCCTCTCTGCAATCTTAACAATGCATACCTCTCGCCTCCCACACTCAAAGTATATCATTCAGAATACTAAACTAGCCCTCCTGCGACTAGATAGTCAATCTCAGAACAGAATAATCAATTCTAACTATGCCGCCATATGGTACATTAGAAAATTGTTGTTTAATTTAAATACTGGCAAAACTGGTCAAATAAGCGGGATCAACGACATCTATGCGGACAGTCTACCCCAGCCCTTCTCTAGCCTGCAAATGCGGGTTACCTTAGATAATTTGGACTTCTATGCATTCAAAAAATTAAAAGTACGGATCACAAAACAATCAAGACATCCTGCAAACCCATTTCTACTTCCTCTGATGGGCCCACTGCTAAAAACTGGACACACAGTGTCTAAAATATATAAATTATTGCTTCCAAACCCTCATAAGTCCCATATACATAATGAACTCAAATGGGAATCAGAGCTAAATTCCAAAAACATAGACTTTCACTGGAGAAGTATACATAGAACCCCTTTTATAAACAAGATCTCTCCTTCGCTATCCCATGCAAAATATATGATTACTAATACAGCATACTGGACCCCATCTAGAATTTTTAAACTTAACCTTAGTCAAAGCCTGATCTGCTGGAACTGCAACCTGCAAAAGGGAGACTTGGCCCATATGCTATTTCATTGCCTCACCATACAAACCTTCTGCGACAAGATCTATGGATGCATAAAAACACCCTCAACGTGGGGCTACCTAGACCCTCAACTACAGAATGAAAATGATCACTATCTTTTAGACCTAATACTTAAACTTCCGTGCAAACTAATTCTTACCAACTGGAAAAACACCAAGATAGTCTCCTTCCGAAAGTGTAAAGAATGTCTCTACTTCCTTAGATGCGCTGACAATATCTCTCTACAACCCTCTTCATGGTGCCCTCCTTTTACACCAATGTAGGGCTCACTTGATGCCACTTTCTTCAATTTTGAACCTCCTTGAAAATTCTAGACTGCCATAACTTATTCTCCAGGGTAACAATGTATTACACAAGTTCGACCACAAAAGGAGTCCACTTTATGATTTAATTCAACTCGGACATCCTACAACCTTATATCGCTTAACTAGCGCTGACAACTTACTCTCACTTATTTTTACTTTTTCTTTGGTGTACACCACATGTATACCTACATCACCCATCTCACTCTATGCAAAGAATATGATTACTGTACAAAGAATGCGATTAGTGTACAAATGTGTGATACATGATAGCTATGATATATCTGATATGTGATTTATATGATATATGATATAGATGAAAATATGATTACGGGATAAAGAAAATGATTACTGTAATATGACTACTGTAATAAAACCCTACATTGTATATACTAGCATCAAAACCGAATTTTATGTAAAATCGTTCACAGCTGTCCTCCACCTCATCTTCTGTAACCCTTTTATACTTGCAAGATTGCTTTACCAGACCCTTTGTTCAATTTATTTACAATGATCATCTCTACTTTCTTGCCATTCTGATTTGTTTTGTTTCCTTTTGAAAAACTCAATAAAAACTACTTGAATTAAAAAAGAAGTTGCTCTGTATCGTGCAATTGTAGCATGCACATTTAACAGAGAATATGCAAATGAATCTGATGAGTACACCACTTTTTCAATGCTGTTGTCAGTAGCTGATACTTGGGAAGAAATCAAGCGATTGCAGGAAGAAGTATCATTGGCAGAGCAGCAAGGATGGGTCAGAGCAGGATGTGTTAAAAACGCAAATGTGATGTGGGTTTCAGCCGATGGAAGACCTGTTTTGCCTGATAGTCGAAGAGACATTTTCATGGCCCTGCGCACATTGGAAGGGATACCATGGTGAGACTTATTAGGCAGAATTGGATCAATTCCGATTTAGAATTATAGCTGAGGAATTGTGCCATAGATGTGTGACTTGTCAGCAAATGAATGTTGGGATAAGAACCCCTGTAACCATAAGTTACATAGGTGGACCAGCAGGATCCTTAAACAGAATGCAGTTGGATTTTATCAAAATTCCTGTTTGTAATGGGCTGAAATATATCCTGGTCATACTGTGCATTTTCTCCCAATAGGTGGAAAACTACCCCACACAAACAAGAGGCAGTCAAACTACTATTGAGAGAACTCATACCAAAGTTTGGTTTCCGGTTTCACTGGATTCCGACCATATAACTCATTTTATTAATGAGAGCCTTGGAATGCAGTTCAGGATGTTTGCCGAGGAGTGGGCCTTCTGTTGTCTGGCCCTGACCACCTCATGACCTAATAAATAGCTGGAATTTGACAGTCGTCAATTTTTAAGAACACTCCTTGTGAACCAGTAAGGTGAATCCAGAAATCCCAGTAAAGTGAGCTATGAGGATTAGGTTAACTTCATGCGTAAATATGATATTATTTGTTTCAAGAGGCCTGGGCCACCGAAACCATTGGTATTTCTGGTTATTATTCCCACATGGTTTCAGCCATCCCATCTTTGTCGAACAGGGGAAGGGCATGATTAATGGACTGGTTTAACATCACCCTGGAGTGCAAAATTTGTTTGGTCCCTTCCAGGAGTAACTTATTTCAAGCTTTTTTTTATCCATGTGGCCTAACGGTTTGAACATTGTCTAACTTAATTTTTATAATGGGTAGTTTGAGTTTGACCATACTGCTAATTTCAATACGTTTTCTGATTTTATCCTTGGCCGAGAAGTTCAATGCGCTACACTTGGGTTAACGCTGGAGGTACATGAGTGCACCATGTTTGACTATTTTAGTATAGGTCATGATAAACATAAACAGCCCAGAAAGTGAAGGAGCTATGCTCTCTTCCAGCCTATCAAATCATTTGATCTTACCAACATCAGAAAACAGTGTGACCCATCCTATTTTAGGCCTACTTTAGAAGGGGGCGCTGCTGTTCTGTCATTGACAATATTCTTGCCACCCGTTATTTACTGCCTAGGGTTTCTAGGGAGGCTATTGACGTGAGCATATTTAGTGACCATAATCCCTTAAGCCTTGGTTTATGAATCTCCAGCAAGGGGGAGGCAAAAGTGTTCAACAACACATTTCTTAACAGTTAATACCCATGGCCTGCATTTGGCATGGGGAAATGCTGATCTGAAAATCTTTTTGTCAAAACTTTGTCTGAATCATCACCCCTTGATGTCTAAATGGCTATCACTGTTAATCACTGGGCGAGGGTTAATCAATTTGTCCAGTTGAGTTTATTTGTGAGTAGTCTGCTCACGAAACCCAGTAGACCAGTGGTCCATGAGGCTAAATGGTTTGATCAACATTGTAAGAATTATTTGGCGTATTTACACGAGGCATTGAAGGATATATTCAGGGATACATGCAAAATTCAACGTTGCAGAGTGGAGTATAAGGTAGACCTATAGACCATAAGCAAAGAGTTACAAAATGAATCCTGGGAGAAGGTGGTAATGGCATGCAGGTTAAACGTTACTGGTACTTTTTGGATGGTGGCCAACAACATCAAAACTGTGAGTGTAAAATCTAATACTGTTATCACTACCATCTGCCCAGAAGCTTGGATTATCCATTTAAGTCCATGGGTGTAATATCTCTAACTCACATGTTGAGAATGAGGTGGCTTTTCCATTAGCCCTGTAATATACCCTTGATGAAGTTATGGAGGCGATTAACAAGTGTCCCTCAAATAAGGCCCCGGGGCTGGATGGGGTGACCATGGGCTTGTATAAATCATTGCCGGAATTGTGGGCCCCCAAATGTGTAAATGCTTTAATGCCATCAGAAAGTCTTCCCACAATCATGGCATACTGTTGTCATCATTCTGATATTTTCAAAAAGGTTAAACCTCAATCAACATGATGATATTGGCCAAAATCCATGTAGAGAAGCTGGTGGGGGAGTTACCCTGGAGCGCCTTTTAACTTGGGTTAGGGAGATGGATACGCTGTTGGACTCACAGTATGGATTACATGAGGAGCTCAGCATGGTGGAGCAATGCCTAGATTTGCACTTGCTGCTTAGCACATACACTGTTGTAAAGCAATGCTCCATATGCCTTCAGGGACCTGTCCCACACCTTTGACAGCATTGCAAGGTCTAAATTGTGGGAGATACTGATTAATTTGGGGCAGGGGTCTCCAACCTTTTGTGTAGTGAGAGCTACTTCTGGTCAGTGAAAATCGTTGTGAGCTACTAAATCCCAAGCAACTCACTCCTTTTTCAGAGGGACCCCTACGCCCAACTCTACTGATTTTAAGCCTTATTTCTTCACAGCCACATTTGCAAATTAAGTTTTATACTTGTAATGTGAAGACATGTTGTATGTTCCATTTTTTTACACATCAGGAGATTTGGGTGGATTATGTGAAGGATATCATCAAATTGCTAGTACTTTGTGAATAGAATAGGCTTACTTTTATGTGAATTTGTGCAAGTCCCTCCCCAAGTCCCTCCTTGACCATCCCGGAATTATTCCGTACTCTTACCTAATACCCTGCCATTTGGTAGTTTGAATGCTCCCCTTTTCAAGTCAGCACCCAATCCCTCCCTCATTTACTACTATGTAGAAAACGTACCTATTTGAGAATCTCCACATATAAACAATGGGAGAGACAGAGGGGGAGATTTCAAGTCACAGATTTGTGACTTCTATAGTACTAATGTATGGACTACTAATGCAGTTTATAAATCAGGCTCCTTGAGTCCAATTACTAGGTAGATCTTTGTTTTACTAAGCACTAAAAGTATCTTTAAATTATTTTGCTAATGAAAATTATTTGGTGAAACTTTGCATATGATTTTACTGTATTATTCTGTATTAAAGAAAGAGGGTAAGAAAACAACTTAGCCTGAGAATAAAAATAATAATAAGATTAGGAATATTTAACTTTCTTAGCTCTTAGCTCTTTAAAGTACTGTAAGTCACCTTTTTCGAATACACTCCTTAATAGTTAATGTTTCCTTAAGAGCATTGTTTCGCGATATCGTTGGACCATCATGGCTATTCTGCTTATATGAACATTGTGTGATCAGATCTGCAGGTGAAGTGTCCAAATCCCTGTTCTGTGTATAGTGTGGCCACATTGTCCTGGCTCTGTGGTCCCATAAGCTTTGTGTCTTAAAGCATGCATCATATGTGAGGTCTACCTTAGTTTCCTTTGAAGAAAATCTGAATATACCAGTTAGACTCTTTGTAAGAAATTAGATCAGTATTTGGGCTGAGAGAACTACACATCTAAGGAATAATCACAGCCCTTTTCAGGGGGAACTTTCAAAGTCATAGAATAAAACTGAGCTCAATCCCCTGGTAGCTATGGCACAGAGTAGACAGCCTTAATGGTCAAAGTGTATTTATGCAGTAAATAAACAGTAATACATTCAATGTGTGATATAATAAAAATCCCCTACTGAATTAAAAAGTAGAGTAAAATGCAGTAAACAAAATATCACAAAAATCCAATAAGGGAATCAGAGATATTAATTTTTAAGGTTTTAAGCAGAAATAGTGCTAAGAAGTGACAATGGTCATGGTAGACCCAGACCTAGGTGCAATTTGAGGCTGACTGACATGGAGCACTGGTCGGATACACCAATCAGGTTTGTCCTGCTCATTCACTTCTAAAGCCTCCCTGGACCTCAGGGAGGCACTTAGAGACTAACAGGGTGTCAGTCAGAGGCCAACAGAAAGGTCCAATATAGGTCAGCTTGCTACTTCCTGGAAAATACCTCTTGCACCTTATTGTCTCCCTGTAGCCACACAGGAATACCCTTGGAGTCCATTTATTTTTCCTGAGGAGACAAGGGAGCAGGTCCAGTACTTCAGTCCATCAAGACTATTCTCAGATCGCAGATAGCAAGTCTAGTCCTCTTCTAATCTTCCACAGGTCCAGAGAGTGTTCTGAAATGGGTGCCTGGAGGTGCCACGTTTTCACCTGGAATTAGCTAGTGGGAGTTGTGGTGACTTCCAGCCCCTTCCTAAAAAAATTAATAAAAGTTCCTTCAGCCAACCAAAGCCACTTTTTCAGTATTTCTTGTTTGCCTTACTGCAAAAAGGCACAAAATGTCATTTGTCAGAACATTTTTAAGATGGCAAAAGTCTTTGGCCACACTAAACTTGGGCTCTGAGGGTTGTGTGTGTGCCTTTATGGGGAGTGCATTTTAGTAATCCTAATGTATTTCCACATCAAACACTAAACCCAGTTTGAAGCAGGCACTGACACCCACAACAAACCTGGAGGCAGACGTCTGGCAGAACTAAAGCAGGGTTCTCCAGAAGCCAGACATTGAACATTCACAAGCATTGTTTTGGCATTCTGTTCTTTCCCTTTCAAGTGTGCCAAGAGTGGTACATGTGGCAACACAGACCGGTCAAGCAGGGTTTGACACTGTAGTGTTAAAAATGATGCACAGAGTCCCCACCATGCATTTTCTGTGGAGTTCATATGAGTCATCTCTGCCTATTCATGTCAGCCTATTACTTGCTCTTTTGAGAATTTTCACACCTTTTTCACACCTATTCAAGGAAGAGTACAGACTGAGAGCTGGCAGACGTATGCTAATTAACCTTTTGAGAGTTCAGGGACGTAAAGAGTAAACTATTCCCAAGATAACATATTCGTTTTTTGATCCGTAGTCTAGTTTCCTACAGAGGACAGCTATGCCTGCCACTGTTAATAGAACTTTTAGTGCCTCGTTACTTTCATATTAAATCTGGGTTTTAGCCAGAGTTGCAACCCTCTGATGCAAGGACTATGTTCAATGCACGAACATTGAATTAGAAAGCTGGTTGAACCGCAGACCTAATATAAGTCCAATGTGCAATCCTGCATACTGACCATATTTTCAGGTTACCATCAATATCAATAGATGAGTTCAGGGACCCAGTGGCAATCCAAACAATTGTTTATTTATGAATAACATATTAACAGATAGCACTAAGAATTGAGGACATGTAGTTTAAGATGTTTATTCTAAAATCCTCTGTCTAGTAAATAAAATATGTGCAGGAGCCACTCTGAAAGTAAAAATTAAAGCCACTAAGTATTCAACAGCCAGCGAAAACAAGATTAATGTTTATAACATTGTTAGTGAGAACTGCTGGGGGGTACCTATGGTACCCCCCAGCAGTTCCATGCACAGCATGGCAGGCACTGCGCGGTGCCTGCCATGCTGTGCATGGAAGTGCACAGCATGCCTTCCTGCGATTGTGGCGGGCGGTGCTGAGTGCACCGCCCGCCACAATGGTAGGAATGCAGGATGCACCCGCCACTGTGGCGAGCACATTCTAATGCTTCCCAAGGGACCCCCGCCCTTATGGCGGGGGGTCCCTTTCACCGACAGGATGGCGGGCGGGCAAAGTCCGCCCGCCATCCTAATGGGCCCCTATGTCTCCATCAATGTAAACAATAACCTTACACTCTAAGGGGCCATCATGTAATGTCCATTAATATAAACAAAAAACATGTCAGCCTTCAGTGTTGTCAACCATGATAACGAGCATTTTTTGCACGTGCTCTAGGATCATCACATTTTCTAATAGAGATAAAAGAACAGCTAACCACAGTCAAAAAACTAAAACAGACTGCCTAAATGAAAACTGTCACGGTGTTCCTGACAACTGCAGGCATGTGCTTTTTTGAACTTTCTGCTTGTCATATTTTTAAATGGCATGTATTCCATTTTGTGAGCTACAAGGCTTACATAGAGTTTACTTACTAATATTTAAAAGGGAGATTTTTATCTCTCAAAGAGTGTTTATTTTGGCAAGTTGTACATGTTTACACTGCAACAGTCATGCTACGGAGGGTTGACCTAAAGCCATGTGTGCACTGTCACTATAATGGATGGCACAATAGGTTCTGCAGTCTGAAAGTAGCAACTAACTTCCAGGCCTTGAAACACTTTTTTCACCCAAATACCAGGGACTTAGAGGCAAGTTAAAGGTGCCAATCATGAATTTAACCATCGTTAAAGAGAGAGCAAGACACTTTACTACTGGTTTGCAGGTTAAACTGACAGAGTTCTAAAGCCAGCAAAAATATACGGTCCAGCAAAAGGTGACAAATCTGGGATGAAAAGGTGGATTTCCTACAGCCTTGCTTTTATCTTTGTTTACAGCAGCACACTTCTCCACATTATCAGATGGCCAGACACTCATTTGCACCATTTTTTAAATCTACATTGCAATAGCGATTCAATTTAATACAAAGCTTCAGCCTTTCTTACCAATTAGGGGAAAATACAAATGTAATACTTTTATTAACATATAGAAGAAATGTGAATAAAACTTTAAACAAAGACAATCAAACCTGTCATAAAAAATCCTAACAAGAGATTGAGGGCAGGATTACGAGGTTGGTGGTGTGGAGGCAGAACACCATGTCAGCGTCCTGCTCCCACACCCCTAAACCTGTGGTCACGCCGCCCACCAGATTGCAAGTTTCCTTGTGTCTGGTGGGCTGTTTTTGGCATTCCCATGTCAGTGCCTCTGAAAATGGGCACTGCAGTGGGAATGACAAAAACAATTCCTGCACAGCATGGGCTGTCTAGTCAATGCCATGCATGAACTTGGGTGCATGCCCATAGGGGAGAACATGTTGTGCCCCCTGCATGCATTCTAGTGCTCTGACTCGGGAAGCCGTTTTTTGCTGATTATTGGGCTATTATTTTAGCCTTGCCCCTTCTTGTAGGGCAATTCATTTACAGAATTAGCAAGCTCTTGCTTATTGCGGCCAACAGGACAAAAGTCAGAGAATCACCATATTAGTGGAAATAGAATCAATATCGTAAACAGTTACCCTCTGCTTCAGTACTGCACTTGGAAGCAAGAAATTGCTCCAAGTGGGAATCAGAAGCTGGTAAACACGGCACAGCTGGAGGCACATATACCAATGCATTTGTAGACAAGAAATATCTGCCAAATGCCCTCAAATAGAACTTCCCCATCCCGTCTGGCTTTCCTTCTTCATTCATCTTGAATTCGTTGCAGCTACTTTTGTAAACGATTCTGGCATTTTTACAGCATTAATCAACGCTCATCAGAGGGATTAGAACACCTATGAGGTTCTCAGTGTGCCTCCTTACTCTAAAACAACTTAACATGGGATGCACGAAGTGCTCTCGCTCCATGTGAAGCACTTTTCACAGCCACATAATTCACTTCCCGTCAATCACGCTTGTGTTCTGCACTGCAACACATTTTAAATTAGCTTTGCATTGTTCGATGCAAACAGCGAAGGAACTCCCCAAGCAGATGTCGGAATCTGGATCTATAAATGTTATATAAACACATTCAATTACTACAACTGTGCTCTAAATGTATCACGTGTAGATATCTTAGCGCCTGCCTCAGAATAAACTGGAAAGCGCAGAAGCCTGCTGCTGACGAGAACGCCTTTGTGGGCATTTTGGTTGAGGTAAAATAAGTGTTTATTTACGGCTCTGCTATTATCAAAAGGGTGGGCATAAAGAGCTTAAAGAGCATTAGACCCTTGTCACAAGAGCACAGATATTGATCAAAATGTGCATTATGAAATGTTACATAGAAGATGAATCAAAAAAGTGCTTTATAAAGGCAGCTAGCTGGCTATCTAGTGTAAAGAGGCACTTGGCTAAACATCCTAAGCCGCTATTGACGCGGTGTTTGTTTAGCCTGAGAAGGTCAGCCATGGTTTAAAGTAACTGGCAAGCGGCTCCAGCACAGCTATTAGTTTCTGCCCTCGGGTGAGTCTTTCGGCTTCCTGTCTCACAAAATGTACAGTTGTAAATGTGCCGCGCTTTTTCTCCTTGCCCTTCACCTGACCTTCGCTTGCTGCTTGCAGGCTGTAGTTATGTTTTATGAGTTGGTGGTTACAGTTGTCAAGTATGTTAAATTGATATTAGAATGTCCGCTTCAGTGCCGGGAATTAGACTTCAGACAAGGTAATTGAAGTACAGAACCCAAAGCCCATTTTCACAGAAGTGAGAACTAAATGGGTCTCGGAGTGCAGAGAGACTATTCTCTGTGTAGCCTCTAGTCCGATTCCTTCTGGAATAAAGAATGCAGGTACAGCATTCACATCCTCTGGGAAATACCTTATTTTAATTTAATGTATGCATCAAATAATATTGAAATGGAACATCACAGGGTAATGTACTGATTTCCTAATTTAATTAATAAAGGATTTATGAAGGCAAAATAGATACGCTGATGCGACATCATACTTAAATTCAGTTGAATGATGTTGGAATTACCCAGATGTCTGCTAACAGCATTTCTACCTCTGATAGGAAAACAGAGCATGCTAATATTTCATGAGCTTTGGTCCCGATGTCCCAATGTCGGAAGTGGGACACAAAGCAGTTGGTTGGAATAACAGTACCTACGTACAACCTCACGTTGTAAAAATCGGCCACCGTGCAAAAGTGCAATTTCAGTAATATTTGCAGGATTCAGCCCCACTAATATTAATAAGGTAGGATTCTGTTTGCAAAATCTACTGAACTTGCAACACATGCGAAGAACAGACTTCCATCCCTGCATTCTCCATGGCATTTGCATCTGTCACTTAAAAAAGAAAGGAGCTGAAATGAAAACGTATGCACTCTGCGAAGGCATTGAAGAAAGCATGCAGTGATCCCGTGGATCACCCTTTTCTCCCTCAATGCCGACAATCCATGTTCACAAATATTGTTTCAAAGGCATGAGTGCTATTTGTCTCTGCTATTAATGCCTCTCACAACTCCTATGACAATGCCTTCTACTGGGGTTTGTCACAACATCTGTTTGGTCAACCTCAGCTCTTTCATAACACAGTGGTCTGATTGCTAATGCGAGGCCATTAGTTTCACCCACCCAATTTCAAATGTCAGTGACAAAACACTGTTTTAAACAAAAATAATAGAGAAAACTAACCAGTTATAGGTATCTCAAGTAACTGTAACTCGAGTCTTAAAGTAACTACAACTGCCACCCCGCCATGCATAATGTTGTCATTTCAGATATTGCAGTCATATTATCAAGGTGTTATAGAACATGTCACAAATAATGTAATATGGGAGGTAATTAGCAGTGCATGGCCCTGTGCTAAACTTTTCAGGGTGAACTTTCAAAATTCATAGAATAAAACTGTGCTCAATCCCCTGGTAGCTATGGCACAGAGTAGACAGGCTTAATGGTCAAAGTGTATTTATGCAGTACATAAACAATGTGCAATACAATAAAAATCCCCATCTGAATTAAAAAGTAGAGTAAAATGCAATAAACCAAATGACACAAAAAATCCAATACGGGTAATCAGAGATATGACTTTTTAAGGTTTTAAGCAGAAATAGTGCTAAGAAGTACAAAGAACTAATGATAGAGACCCCGTCCTAGTAGCAATTTGAGGCTGATTAACATAGAGCACTGTTCCGATACACCAACCAGGTTTGTCCTGCTCATGCACTTCTAAAGCCTCCCTGGACCTCAGGGGAGGCACTTAGAAACTTACAGAGTGTCTGTCAGAGGCCAACAGAAAGGTCCAATCTAGGTCCAATTGCCACTGGTCAGCTTGCTACTTCCGGGAAAATACCTCTTGCACTTTATTGTCTCCCAGTAGCCACACAGGAAGACTCTTGGAGTCTATTTCCTTCTCCTGGGAAGACAAGGGAGCAGGTCCAGTTCTTCAGTCCATCAAGGCTCTTCTCAGATCGCAGATAGCAAGTCATGTCCTCTTCTAATCTTTGACAGGTCTAGAGAGTGTTCTGAAATGGGTGCCTGGAGGTGTCACATTTTCACCTGGAATTAGCTAGTGGGGTGTGGTGACTTCTGGCCCCTTCCTAAAAAATGGGATAAAAGTTCCTGCAGCCAACCGAAGCCACTTTTTCAGTAGTTCTTGTTTGCCTTACTGCATAAAGGCCCAAAATGTCATTTGCAGAACAATTTTAAGATGGCAAAAGTCTTTGGCCACACTAAACATGGGCTCAGAGGGTTGTGTGTGTGCCTTTATGGGGAGTGCATGTCTGTAATCCTAATGTCTTTCCACGTGAAACACTAAAATCCAGTTTGAAGCAGGCAATGACACCCACAACAAACCTGGAGACAGAAGTCTGGTGGATCTAAAGCAGGGTCCTCCAAAAGCCAGACATTGAATTCACAAGAATTGTTTTGCCTGTTCTTTCCCTGCCAAGCAGGGTTTGACACTGTAGTGTATCAAATGATGCTCAGAGTCCCCACCATGCATTTTCTGTGGAGTTCATATGAGTCATCTCTGCCTATTCATGTGAGCCTATTATTTGCTCTTTTGAGATTTTTCACACCTTTTTCACACCTATTCAAGGCTGAGTATAGACTGAGAGCTGGCAGACGTATGCTGATTAGCCTTCTGAGAGTTCAGAGAAGTAAAGAGTAAACCATTCCCAAGATAACATATTCGTTTTTTGATCCGTAGTCTAGTTTCCTACAGAGGACAGCTAGGCCTGCCACTGTTAAAATAACTTTTAGTGCCTTGTCTCTTTGATATGAAATCTGTGTTTTAGCCAAAGTTGCAACCCTCTGATGCAAGGACTATGTTCAATGCACCAACATTGAATTAGAAAGCTGGTTGAGCCGCAGACCTAATATGAGTCCAATGTACAATCCTGCATACAGACCATTTTTTCAGGTTACTTACCATCACTCTCAACAGATGAGTTCAGGGACCTAGTGGCAATCCAAATAATTGTTTGCTTATGAATAACACATTAAAAGATAGCACTAAGAAATGAGGAGATGTAGTTTAACATGTTTATTCTAAAATCCTCTGTCTAGTAAATAAAATATGTGCAGGAGCCACTCTGAAAGCAAAAATTAAAGCCGCTAAGTATGCAACAGCCAGCGAAAACAAGATAAACGTTTAACATTGTTAGTGAGTTTCTGACATTCTAACACCTCAACACTTTTTTTCAGCCCTTTGATAAACCTTAGGTACAGTATTAAATAGCAAACCTGCCATTTCAGTTTTAGGTTTTGTTAGGAGGATTGCATAGCATACCTTTAAATAGCGTCTGAGCAATGGGCAGAGGAGGAGGGGAGCTTGAGAGCAGGGTCTGAGTGTTATTTCAAGTAAGGCCGACCGGCTGACTTTGTCAAAATATTATAATATTAAAATATCAAAAGTGGGCCTATTGTCTTTATGAAAAGATCAGGATATCAACATATGTAAAGCACATGTATTATCTTTGTTAAAAAATGACCAATAGTTACAATGAAATGTACATTTCGGCCATTCACAATAAAAGTGGCAGTCAAAAGGAAATCTAATATAGTTTAAAAAACAAATAGCAGCATGTCTATGAATCTTTATTCAATATTTTGCAAGCTGCAAAGTGCAGCCATAGAACCCACCGCAAGCGGGCTCAGCATGACAGCTGAAAAGAGTAGAGCTCCAGCTAGGAGTGCTGTAAAAATGTTATAAGCTCTCCTGGGGCCATTGATTTATTGACCCAGGATACTTATTGTTTTTTTTTTTAATGTTGCTGTGGGGCGGCTGCACTCTCTGCAGCACCCCCCAACATTAGAAAAAAGTGATTGGTGGTGCCCCTGCCCCTTTGAGAGACACCAACAAGCTTAAAAAATCCTTCAAAGAGCTCTTGCAGGGTTTTATGAGGTGCTCTTTCAAGGAGCAGTGAATAATAAATGAGCAGCTCCTCCACTCATTCATGAATCACTTTTTTCTTATTTCTCTTTTGGGTCACACAGATACTTATTTTTTGCCATCCTGGGTGCCGACAGGAGCTGGTGACCCTATATTATTAGATAATTATTGGGTAGGAGGAATGCAGCCCCATCCCGTGTTTTTACGAGCCCAGGGAACCCTATCCCCTGGGGGTGTATTCATTTTTTATCTGGAGGGGATGCACAACACCCCTCTTTGAGCCTTTGCAGGGCATGGGGACCCCATTCCTTGCGGCCATAATCATTTTTAAAGGGAAGGAAAGACCCAAGGCATTACAGGCCCCAGCACCCCAACTCCTGGGGCCAACTACATTTTTAAGGGAGAGGGGCACACATCCCCCTTCCCTGACCCTTATGTGGGGGTATGGTGCCCTCCAGGGACATCTACAATGCTGAACCCACAACACAGAATGTGGGGGGCATGGGGGTAGCTCCAGGGCCCCTATGTCCTCATCAGCTCCCCATATGAATCCATCCTCGGTGCCACGGAGCTGGGTTTTCTCCCACCCAGCAGAAGCAGGCTTTATTCTCTGCTCCCTCCAGGTGAGGCCAATCTCAGTTTCCCTGCCTGCAAGAGTGCAGGCAGGGAAACTGTGTCTCTGAGGGTAGGCTCCTGGGGATAAAACAGAAACACCAGGCCCAGGAGATGGTGTCCCCAGGTGTTTCAGTGCTTGGGGATAGGGACAGCAACGCCATCTCTTGTAATTAAATAGCAGTCCCAGGGTATGTGGTCCTCGTTGAGGCTAGGAGACACCAGACCCCTTTTTAAGTATTTCAACCCTGGGTGATGAGTCTTTGGAGGTTCTTGTAGGGGTACTGTGCACCATGTCCCCTTATTTCATAATCAGCCCAAGGGGTTGGGGTCCCCAGGGCCTAAGAATGGCTAGGGCAGGGAGATGCCATTCCCCCTTCCATTTATTTGACAATCAGCTCCTGTGTATGTAGTCCCTTGGGCCTCAGAGATTCTCGGGGAGGGGAGATGCAAACTGTCTCCCCTTATACATTATTTTCAACCGGCCCTGGACTTCCCCAGGGGGGTGCTTTTTTTCAAGCTCGGGAGCCTACACTTATTTTTACATTTTACATGGGAATTCACTGTAAAAATTATAAAAAGAATGTTTTGGGAACCCACCAAGCCTGGGGGGCAAGTTATCCTAACCCTGCCTCCTTAAGTTGATTTGTTTTTAACATCACACTAGCCAAAAATCTTTATTTGCAAATATTTTTTATTTATTATAACCAATCAGCCTAAATTGTATATATAATCTAAAGAAAAATGAAATAAGATGGAAAAGTAAATGCTAACTAATATTAAATTAATAAATAAAGAAATAGCATATATAATCGAACATACACACAACAGTAGTATTTAAACACTAACAAGTATTAGTAAAAAAACAAATGTAATTCAAACAAATTATTTTTACATCAAAACAAATAACATAAATGTAAAACGATGAATATTTCTCATGGTCATTAACATTACAAAAACATCTTACTGCCTTGTAGCTAAAGTCCATTATATTCCTCAGTCCTCGCCAGAAAACACATAAACACAAGTTAAACAAAGCCCAAAATCCAAAATTGAAGCAGATAGAAAACAATCTAAAAAGAGAGTCCACAATTCTTAGAAATAAATAAAATCCCTAAAAATATACATTTGAGAACATCTCCAGGAAAAAAAAAAGTAAAATAAACTTTAAAAGTAATTTTGATAACAATATAACACATTTAATTTCCTTTTGAAAAAAAGTGCATCCAAAAATAATTGGAACGCTTCGACCTTGATGAAGATCTTGTATACAAACACAACATACCCATCCATGTCTACCAAATACCTCATACACAATAAATGAAAAACTAAATGCATTAAGAACAACATCTGTATAATAAAAACAATAAATACATTGTAGTACATTAGAAACATCACCCTATGGTATACCACAATACACCAAAAAGAACCAATGGCACAATAAAAAAAACATAGGGCCATATGTAAGTAGCCCAATACCGGTCGGTATCGGTAACGGACAAAACCTACCGAATTTCATCCGTTACCGACCGGTTTAAGGATTCGGCAATTACCAATTCCTTATTTTAAGAAATCAATAATTATCGAATCCAAAAAGCTATTTAGGAGGCACTCAAGTGAGTGCCTTCTTGCATTAAGGATTCATTATTTACCACCAACTACAAGTTGGTGGTAAATATCGAAAACCTTTAAAAAAGCAATTTTGTGCTTTTTTAAAAGTGCCATGTGGCAGACATACATGCCCTTAGGGCATGTATGTGTGCCACATGTGCACACATGCACGATTCAGGGGTGCAACAGAGTGTCAATGTGACACCCTGCCACCCTTGAATAGGTGGCCCCGATTACCGAGTCGGTATTTACCGAATCGGTAATAGTGAATGGCTTTCCATTCATTCCTATGGGCCCCCAGGCCCATAGGAATGAATGGGAATTACCGAATCGGTAAATACCAATCCTTAAATACCGGATCGTACCAATTCAGTAATATTTACCGAACTGCTTCCTACATACTATTTACCGATTCTGAAGTACCGAATTGGTAAAATTCAGTATTTTACAATCAGTAAATGTAGATTACCTGCATATGGCCCTAAACTACCTAACCATAACCAAAAGAACAATATTCTAACTTGACCATCCAACCCACATCCCTCCTACCTCCAAAACACTAAGGGGCAGATTATGATCTTGTTAGGAAACTCTTCCAACTGAATCTGTTTCGGTAACGTTTCCCAATGAATCGGGTTCTGTGAGTATGACCGACTGATTATGATGCATCTGGATGTTTCCGTATACGATTCAGTTGGACTCGCATTGACTTCAATGGGAGCGTGTGTTTCGAATGAGAACAGAGGTTCCCATTGAAAAAAGGGGTGGTTGCGGAAAACCTTGCACACTGCGCCGGGCACCAAATGGTGCATGCCACATTGTGCATATTGGAAAGGGGGTTCCCTAGGGTACCCCACACCCCCATGACCCCCAACCGGATGCCTACCGGTGAAGGCGGCCCTGCAATGGGTCCTCAAAGACAGATTCTGACAGCCATTTCGTGTTGACACACCCAATCCGAACAGCTGTTCGAATTGGTCATTGTAATTGCTGTCTCGGAAACTGTGTCCATAGAGCTGTACGATTCTGCTCTGAAAGTCTAAGCCTTTGCGAATTCCATTTTGAACCTATTCACAGAGCCCAAACAGTTTCCGGACATCGTAATTTGTCATTGGGAAATGTGTACGATTCGGTCCCAGTCGGATTCTGAGATACCGAATCCTATTCGAAGCCTTTCCAGATGGCATCATAATCGGCCCATAAGAAGTAACTTAAAAGTAGTTTTCCCTGATCCATGGAGCAGCAGCAGGTAACACTAAGGGACAGGACCTAGGAATGCATGATCATGATAACATCCTAAAAACATAGAGGTAGCTAAAAAAAGGGGGCTAAATAAACAGATAGGGCCTGATTATAATTGTGGTGGTCTGGGGATGACCATGGCATTGGCGGCAGGAACACTGCTACCGAGTAGGCAGTCCGACAGCCCTTTTCAAAGTACTTTGCTTCTTTCCTACAAAACAGAACTCAGGATCAAAAATCAACCATCCCTATCAGACATTACAACGGTAACAATTGGAGTACCTCAAGGCTCCTCACTCTCTCCCACAATATTCAAATTGTTCATAGAACCTTTTACTGACATTTTGAAGAACTCAAATATTCAATACCCCATGTATGCTGATGATAAACAACTGTATAGGACATTTTCTTAGACTAAAGATACCAAAATGCTCAACTGCACTCTGTTAAAAACCCAACAATTAGTGACCCGCAATCATTTCATGCTTAATACCCTAAAAACTGAATTCCTTTTGATCGCCTCCCACAATCTCTTAACCTCTGTAGAAGAGTGGATCAAATAACTCACAGCTCTCAACTGCTCCCCCCACATTAGTGACTCTACCCAATCTTTAGGCATTATACTCAACAAACATCTTAACATGCAAGGTCATATAAGTACAGCCATCAGAGGAGCCAACCACCAAATTAAAATCCTGGGAAAAATCAAACAATTCTTGCCTCCTGTGGATTTCCAATTAGCTGAACAATCTTTGGTCATCTCCCGATTGGATTACAGGAGTGTACTCTTGCTGGCTTACCTAAAGAACGTTTTCCAAGTTAAATGTCACATGCTGGAAACTACACTAGCAACGGCAGCTCAGTCACCCAACTTTTTGATTCTGGGAGATTTGAACCTGCACTTTGATGATCCTAATGATAAGGTGGCCTCAGACCTCAGTTCGGACCTTAAGGCTCTCAAAATGATACTTCTAAATAAAGAGGCTACTCACATCAGAGGACATCTGCTGGACCCTATTTTTTCAAATAACAACCTGCTTATAGCTAGACCCCCATTGCCCCTGCCATGGTCTGACCATTTTGTGGTCCCATTTTCATGGAAAATCTGCACAGAAGAGAGAAGTGCTCCTCGCCCTTGTATATTACAGAGAGCCTGGCCAAAACTATTGTTCGAAGAATTGACACGTACCTTAGAACAAACGGCCCCTGTGGCAGAATTAGATCCCCTGGCGGCAGACATAAGCTTTCAGAACTGGCTTAATGACTCCCTGAACGCGGTACTGCCTCTCAAATTGATCACCAAAAAAAGTAATACTTTTAAATCGCCGTGGTACATCAAAGAACTCAGAGATCTTAGAAAAGCCTGTAAAAAGTTGAAACGTATCTGGAGGAAAGATTGGGGAGTCAACAGCAAAGCCTCCTATCAGTCTGCCCTGAGACTATATAAAGCTGCACAGCAGAAAACTCAGGCTACCTTCTTTGAGAAAAAAATTAACTTATCTGCTAATTCCTCAAAGGAAACTTTCAAAATCGTTAAGCAACTTCTTAAAGCTCCTGCTCCGACGATTAATCAAAAATGTACTGAAGCAAAGTGTAACCAGTTAGCGGAGTTCTTTGACATCAAGATACAAGGAATACTTGATAGTTTACCACAGACTGTCACCTCTATAAGTGACGAAACCCCTCCAGCCCGACTACTGGCCCCTGGTTGGATGTTCTCAGACGCATTACCAAGGAGAATTTTTGTAAAACGCTATCCGCCGTGAATAGCAGTTCCCCATATGACCCAGTGCCTATGTACATTCTCAAACAAATTGCAGACACCATTGCCCCCCTCGCAACCGAGTTGCTAAACTCCTCATTCACCAATGGGGTGGTCTCACCCAGCTGGAAACAGGCCAGAATTAAGACACTCCTAAAGAAACCGGGGCTTGACACAGCTGATCTAGCTAATTTTCGCCCGATCTCTCTGTTACCTGGTCTGGGCAAAATTGATGAAAAAATAGTTAATCAACAGCTCTCAGGGTTCTTGGAAAGTAATGGGCTGCTGAGCAACTCTCAGACGAGTTTTCGCCCAGGACAGGGCTCCGACACAGCCCTTATAGTGGTGGCAGAGGAGGCAAGGTGCATCTTAGATTCAGGAGGATCGGCAGTTCTGATCCTCCTGGATCTAAGCGCTGCATTTGATACAGTGGACCATAAAATACTAGTCCACCGTCTTGCTAGACTAGGCATTGCAGGATCAGCCCTGAGATGGCTGGAATACTTTCCGAACAAACGAGCATTCAGGATTTGGGAAAATGGTGTCATGTCTAAATCTACTCCCCTCCAGTGTGGAGTTCCTCAGGGCTCGTCTCTGAGCCCTACCTTGTTTAATGTTTATATGGCCCCACTGGAGGAGGTGGTAGCCCCTTTCAGGATTAAATCCGTCACTTACGCAGACGACACCCAATTAGTCGTCTCGCTGACGCATCAAGTGGGATGTTCGGATAACCTTTCGGCCTGCCTCACCGGAATCTTCTCCTGGATGACCAGCTCAAAGCTCAAATTAAACGGAGCAAAAACTGAGATCTTGATCCTGGGACACCAATTTACATCTCTGCCCAAAGCCTTTTGGCCGCCCTGTATGGGCGAGCTGCCTCTACCAAAAGAGAAAATCAAAAGCCTAGGGTCTGGTTTGAGCCCGAACTAACCTTTAGGACACATGCCCAGAAAGTCACTGGAGTGTGCTTCGGCCTGCTTCGGGCAGTGCGGAAAGTTCTCCCTCTCTTGCCCTTTCAGTCCAGGAAACTATTGATCCAGGGATTCATTTTATCCAGACTGGACTATAGCAACGCCCTACTCCTGGCAGCGCCAGAAGCCACCATTAATATCTTGCAGCGGGTGCAGAACGCTGCTGCCAGGATGCTTTTGGGGGCCCCAAGAAGAGCGTCTGCCAAACCGTTGCTGAGAGCTCTCCACTGGCTTCCAGTTTGTGAGCGAATCGCCTTCAAAGCATCTTGCATTGCCCACAAGACACTTCAAGGCAAAGGTCCTCCGGCCCTGAGGAGCCTGATTCGTTCCTACAGACCTCCTCGGGTCCTCCGATCGGACCTGGACAATCTTGCCATAGTTTCTAGAGTGAGGAAGGTCCGCACAGGAGGCCGCCGTTTCTCTGTAAATGCGGCAAAAAATGGGAACGCTCTCCCTAGGCATATTCGGACTGAACCTTGCTATCTTAAATTCCGAAATTTGCTTAAAACTTTTCTTTTGCCTAAAACCCCTTAAATTCTGGTCCCTTTTGAGTTTTCTGTTATTTGTTAGGCAGCGCTGGGACGCTCTTGGGCAGCCATGCGCTTTACAAATCAAATTTCATTCATTCATTAACTCAGTGGTGAGGTTCCGTGACGATTTGAACCCGTGTTTTCAATGTTGTCGGAAATACATAATATTGGTATCAGCGAACCGCAAATGATCCATTTAGCATATCCTGGTGTTTTCGCTATGCTACGAGCAAGAGTACTCCTGTTATGAACACATTTCTGATCTACCCACGGCATCCATCTTAGATCATGGCAGCCATTTTGTGTTTCTTGCCCTCACATACGCAATAACCTCTGATCACCTCATTTCGATTAAGGACACGTAGCCAAGGCTGCCTCCTCTGCCCGAGGCCAGCCCAACTGAACTGGTTCTCGTGTCCATTGTCCCGATCATGATTAGGCAGCCGAAGCCGGTAGCCTTGCCCATTTACAACCCACAAACATCCCTTATCCCGCTTTTCTATCTTCCACACCTGGCTCCGTTCCTTTCTTTCTGAATCTTTATTAGGGGGAGGTAACGAAATTTACGATGAGGCGGTCCGGCTCTTGAATACAATATTGACAAGGGATTGTGATGAACTAGTGGGAACCCCTCTTCGTAGATGTTTTGTATCAGATTTTATCAACGGTTCCTGTGTACGCCAAATATTTATTGTTTATGACACAAAGGTTTTGGGAATGTACCAACATGTGAAGAATTCGCCTGAAGGCCAAAATTTAGTATATAAGGAGCAACCCTCTTTGTACAATTTGAACAGGCTCCTAGATACTGCCCATGCGTAGTTTCTGTGACTTCTGTGTCCCTGCAGTAATAAACCTTTGGTCTTTGACGCCACCATCGAGAAGCCTGTGTTTCTGTTCATTTGCGCACCAAGGCAGGTGGAACTCCGGGGTCTTTGGGTGTTGTTCCCTGACACCTCTGGACGGAACCAAAAAGTCCCGAACTCCAATTGGCGCCCAACGTTGGGCGACGTCATTCGGTACCGGTCCAAAAGCCTGAAGAGTTCGAGAAGCTTCGTGTGAAGATTCCTGAGGGAGGCGCCCCACTTCATCGATCCCGGCATATCGCAAAAGTGGCCCGAAGTTCTCTTCCACGAGGGTTCCCGTTCAGGACGGCTGCAGTGGGCCGTTGCCTTGACCGTCGCCCTGTCTTGGACCCGAGGTGCAGCCCTTAGTACAGCGAAACGTGACGGGTTTCTCCTTGGTGACGTCTTCAGTGCCTCAGTTAAGTATTTAGTGGTTGCTAGCTAGTTGGTTACTTTGAGAGGGTTGTTAAAATCCTTTTTGGTTCTTGGTTTGGTTTAGTTTCGTAAGATTATCATTGGTTGTTCTGGTTACGATAATCTATTTGGTTTAGTTTGGGTATCGATACATTAGTTCGTTTTGGTAGGCCTAAAAGTTCTTGGTTCAGGTGCACATATCTGTTTAGTGTTTTGTTTGTTTTGTGTTCCGGACTGAAAAATGGTAAGTCGGAGAAACTGTATGTTGTCTTGTTTCGGTTGCAACAGTGACTCACGATTGGAGGACTCATGTCTGGTTCCTCCGATTGGGACTCCCCTATATGATTTATATTGTAAACATGGTGTGGGTCCTATATCTTATAATGAGGTGTGGGTCCGCTACACTGAGAAAGACGGTGTCCTTAGTTGGCCACTGCATGGTAGTTTTGAACCCGAAATTCTAGACAATTTAGAAGCAAAATTGTTTAGGAAGAAAGCCCGGCCGGCAATGTTTGATTCTTTCCGTTACTGGCGAAAAGAATCCAAACAGAGAGAAATGAAGAGATTAAAGAAAGAACAGAAAGAGAAAGAAGAGTTGACTCTAGAGCAAGCAACTAAACAGTTGCAAGATAATGAGTGTGAGAAGGCCATAGAGGTGGCCATTAGAGAGCATAATTTAGCGATTGACAAGTGCTATCCTGCCTTGCCATCGAAAACAGCTAAGATACTAGAGGACCCCGAAAACGATCCTCTGTTGTCTTATCTGTTACGGTCACCTCCACCGTATGCACAAGGTGCTACGGTTCCACCTGTACCTAATGTTCAATTGCCGGTCGCTGGACAACCTGGTATTCCTGCTCCTGCCCCTCAGAATCAAGCTCCTGTACCTCCTGTAGTTAATGTGAATGTTCCTACGGCTCCTCCTCTTCCTGGATTGCCGACTTCTATACCTGTATCTGTCTCGCTTACACCTACTGTTCCACAAACTATTTTTCTCGATACTCCTACTGTTCCGCTATCTGTTCCTACCTCTACTGTGTTCTCTACATCTGCGAGTGTGTTGACTCCACTTTCTGTTCGTCGAAGAATCACTGATTCTGTGTCTAATATGCTGTCTCCTTTCTATAAAACTTTAATCAAGACTCCTACTTCGGATTCTGTTCAGAGACGTAGCCAGCATCCAAGCACTGAGGAATGGGGAATTTTAGATTCCACGGCTCTCAGATGGATCTCGAAGAGTAGGAGATATAGTACGAGAGATGTGCTAGATACATTTATGCAGTGGAAGGAACCAACGCAACGGTATGTCTTTGATGAGATGTGCTCGTTGTTGCGTGAGGAGATAGAAGAAGATGATGTTGAATCGAATTTAGAAGACTTAATTAAGGTTCAGAAAGAGTTTGCTGCAGGTATGATAGTAGGTGAAAATATAGAAGAAGCGATGGAACTGATCTTAAGTTTTAGGAATGATCCATCTCTTCGTTCACCAAGAGATTTAGAGAAAGGTAAGACGAAGCTGAGTCGCCAATATCCAATGAGGGAGGTTCCTCCAATTTGGCGCGAAGCTGTGCAAGCTGACAATGTTAATGGTATTGTAGCTGCTCCGGCGCAATTCCAGAGAGTATGGATATACATTCCGTGGAAACGAGCCGAAGTGCTAGCAGTGAAACAGGCCTTGCCAGATCCGCGTAAGAATCCTGCTGGATATTACAAGGAATTAACACAGACAGTTGAGGCTTGTATAATGAACTTAGCAGACATTGATATGTTATTTGGAAATGTAGTTCCGCAACCAGTGTGGGCTAAAATTCGTAGGGAGGATCATCAAGTTGCCTTAGGTGGTGATTGGGCGGCTATCACTGCAGCGGATGGTCAGCAAACGGGTGGTGCAAAACCTGAACCCCTAATAGCTAATCTTCCTGGTAGGATAATCGACTTAATGAAGACTCTGATGCCCGCATTACGTGTTAATTGGGACAAGTTATCTGCATGCAGGCAGAAGAAAGACGAAAGTGTCTCCGACTTCTTCACGAGGTTCGAGGAGACTTTTGTAGATCATAGTGGTCAAGATATGAGCACAGAAGGAGGACAGAGACTGTTTGTCGATAAATTTGTGCATAATTTGTTACCTGAGTTGTGCAATAAATTAAAGGATTCAGAGAGTGCGTGGGCTGTTTCTACAACTGCGCAAATACTTGCAACTGCACAATATTACGAAAATAGGGATAAAGAGGAAAAAGAGAAATCAGACAAGAAAACGAAAGATTTAAAGACTAAAGTTCTTTTGCAACAGGCGTATCCGCCTCGCACGAATCAGACTAACACGCAACAGGGTTCGTATCAAAGGACAGATTATAGTTCAACGAGGCCTCAATATCAATGGAACCAGTGTGCGTATTGTAAGAAAGAGGGTCACTACAAGAATGAATGTCCGATCTTAGCGCAAAATAATGCAGCAGCAGCTCAGAGAGGTCGTGGTGGTTTTGTGCAGAATTCTAGAGGACGAGGGCGAGGTGCTATGCCTCCACAGACGAATGATCGTCCTTCCAATCACTTTGATCAACGAAATGGACAGTCAGCCCAGCAAAATAGATCTCAACAATATCTTGTTGAAGACTATTGTGAAGGGGATGAGGGATTTCAGCAAAATGGGTACTAGGACAGCCATGGACAGAGAGATGGAGTAGTATCAGTTCCAGTGGATCAGAGTGGGCCTTATGTCGCAGTAGCAACATCAGGTGTAGTCGAACCGTTTCTGTTGGATACTGGTGCCGCAAAAAGTTCTATCATTCATGCGAAACTCCCTGGCGCACCTTTGTCTGGCTCAACAAATGTTTCTGTAGGTTTTTCAGGCGCCCCTGTTTACAACCCTATATCTGGTCCTTTGTCTATTTCTGTTGGACCGTGTCAATTGAAAGCACCCCTGATTTTGACGACGGGTTGTAATGAAAATCTGCTTGGTTTAGACTTGTTAAAACGACTATATGCGACATTGTACTGTTCTCCGGAAGGGGTACAGCTTACATTGGGTAAAAGAATCACCTCTCCGATGTACTTGTCAATGGATGCACTCCCGCCAGAGCTGCGTTCACTCCCTGACTCTCTTTGGGCGACTGGTCCTAATGATGTAGGCCTTTTAGAAATACCACCATATGTAGTAACTTTGAAAGCAAATGTAAAATTTCCAAGAATTCCGCAATACAAAATATCTAGTGAAGGTGAGCGTGCACTTTTATTGATTGTGCAAGATTTGATTAAGAAAGGTGTGGTTGAAGAAACTAGAGGAAATGTTTGTAATAGTCCTGTATTACCGATTTTGAAACGAACTGATCCTACAAAGCCTCCAGTGTATAGGTTTGTCATCGACCTCAGAGAAGTCAATAAGATTGTGGTCCCGCAGTTTCCTGTGGTTCCAGACATTACTGCCTTGTTAACATTGATTCCTGCTACAGCTACTTGGTTTTCAGTTATCGACTTGAAGAATGCCTTTTTCAGCATTCCAATAGCCGAAGAAAGCAGAGATATTTTTGGCTTCTGTCTAGGAGGTCGCAGTTTCAGATTTAAACGCGCTCCACAGGGCTACTGTGAGAGCCCATCTATTTACAGTCAAGCATTAAAAAGTCAGTTAGATTCCTTTGTCCTTCCTCCAAGCTCTGCTCTAGTGCAGTATGTAGATGATCTTCTAGTGGCTGCCGATGACAAGGAAACTTGCAAAGCAGCTACGGTTTCGTTATTGCATCACTTGTCCAATTTGAATCACAAGGTATCACCTTCAAAGATGCAATACTGCTGCCAAGAAGTGACCTACCTAGGTCATCTCTTGTCAAAGGAGGGAAGGAAGTTGACCCCAGAAAGAATAAAAGCAATTACGCAGATGAGTGTTCCTTGCACACAGAGAGAAGTACGTGCCTTTCTAGGTATTACCTCTTACTGTAGGCAGTGGATCCCAAATTTTTCTCTTTTAGCAAAACCATTGGTAGCTTTGACTGGGAAAAATGTTCCGAGTCCGGTGCCATGGTCTGATGAATGTCAGGAGAGTTTTACTGAATTACGAAAAGCATTGTGTTCAGCTCCTGTATTGGGTACACCTGATTACAGTAAGCCATTCACGCTCTACGTTCACGAGAGAGAAGGTTGCGCGTTGAGTGTTCTGACACAGAAGTTTGGTGATAAACAACGCCCTTGTGCGTATTTTTCATCAACATTAGATCCGGTAGCTAGAGCGTTACCTAGTTGTTTGAGAGCTACAGCAGCAGCTGCTGTTTCCATTCGACAATCTGCTGGTTTGGTGATGAACAACCTGCTAGTGGTCATGGTTCCTCATGCGGTGGATACACTCATGAACCGAACGAAGACACAACACCTTACTAGTGCGAGACTATCTGGTTACGAGCTGACATTACTAGCGAGTCATATTCAGATCAAAAGATGCAATGTATTGAATCCAGCAACATTGTTGCCGGCTAATCAAGAGTCGAGTGATTCCGAGCCACATGATTGTTGCTTTAGAACGGAGGAAGAGACAAAAGGACGAATTGACCTAAAGGATACTCCATTATCAGATCCAGATGGCACATTGTATGTGGATGGGTCATGTTTTAAATTGGAGAATGGTGATGTGACTGCTGCTTACGCAGTAACGACTTTGAAGACGATTGTGGAGACTGCAAGAGTGAATCAGAATTCTGCCCAAGCTGCAGAATTAATAGCTTTAACCAGAGCGTGTGTTTTAGCTAAGGGAAAGAGAGTGAATGTCTTTACAGATAGTCAGTACGCATTTGGCGTGGCCCATAGTTTTGGCCGGTTGTGGAGAGAAAGAGGGTTCATTACGTCCCATGGGACTAAGATTCAACATGGTCAGCTAGTTAACGACTTGTTGGAATCTCTAACCTTGCCGACTGAAGTTGCGATTGTGAAGTGCAGTGCTCATAAAGCAATCACGGATGATGTTGGTCGTGGGAATGCTTTTGCTGATGAAATCGCTAAACAGACAGCTAGAGACATGATGAGTAGAATGTATGTTGCTACGTCCGCAAGGTGGATTGCTGAATCTGGAATGTGTGAGGATACAATGGAAAGTGTGAAAGAGATTCAGAAAGAAGCAACTGAGGAAGAGAAACGTGTATGGAGAGAGAGTACGGGCAAGTTGGATTCGAATGGGTGTTGGATTGATTTAACAGAACAGCAGCGTTGGATGTTGCCTGATGCGTATGTGCTTGCAGTGGTGACGATGGCGCATGGAGTAGCGCATATAAGTTCTAAAGGAATCTGTAAGATGTTGGCTCCAGTCTGGAAGAATGATGGGATCAGTAAGTGTGCAGAGAGAGTGGTGAAAAATTGTATGGTATGCCTGATGCATAATCCTGGCAAGGGAACTCCAACTCCTGCTGGTCACTTCGCTCCTCCTTCCTGCCCCTTTGAAGTGATTCAGTTAGACTTCATTCACATGGATCGCTGTAATAATTTGAAATATGTCCTGGTGGTAGTCTGTGCTTTTTCCAGGTGGATCGAAGCATACCCACTAAAGGACAATACTGCCCTATCAACTGCCAAAATTCTTCTCAAAGAATATTTCCCTAGATTCGGTATGCCACGGATTGTATGGTCAGATAACGGAAGTGAGTTTATAGGGAAAGTTATGCAGAGTGTGTGTGCCGGCCTAGGTCTGAAACAAAAGTTTCACAGTGCGAACCATCCCCAGTCTGCTGGTTTAGTGGAGGGTTACAATGGCACCCTCAAGCTGAAATTAGCTAAGATACAAGCATCCACAGGTTTAGCCTGGCCAGACGCACTTCCTTTGGCTTTGTTATCAATAAGAGCAACCGTACATTCTAGAGTGGGGCTTAGCCCTTATGAGATAGTGTTTGGCCGCCCGGCAAATATTTGGGGTGTGCCGAGGCCTAAGGAGTTCTGTTCTCTAGAATATCCTATGTTGATAGACTACCTTTACGACTTGACTGCTAAATTGAGTCTTATTCACCAACAGGTTTTCGATGCTTTACCAAAGCCTCCGGAGAGTCCAGGGCATCAGCTGAAACCAGGAGATCAAGTGGTTATCAGGAATTTCGCGAGGACGAAGAACCTTCAGCCGAGATACATCGGCCCCTTCCAGGTCCTGCTTGCGACGAGGACAGCAGTTCGTGTAGCTGGTCGCAAGCATTGGGTGCACGCGTCCCATGTTAAGCGTGTACCTTTGCCACTTCCTTACGACGACTGGGTGAAGAAGGGAATTGGTGCCTCCGAATTTGAAAGCACGCCAAAGTTCATCCCTTTCAGCGATGCCGAATTGATTACTGACACTCCAAACTCTGACTCTCCTCCTGAAAAGACTCCTTTGAACTCTGAACATTTGTCTCCTGCATCAGAAAAAACTCTGTCATCTGCGAACTTGAACACTGCAACAGATACCAGTGATACGCTATTTGCCGATCAAACAGTACCTGCGAAGCAAAGATATAATTTACGAAACCGTAAAATGGACAAATAAAGCAGGCAACTGCATATTGTGATATTTTGAAATATTGAACTTTTGCCTTCAGCCAGGAAGTTTGCTATTGTTTTTTTTTGTTTTTGAAATTGCCTTGCCGTCTGGGTAGCCGTAGGGTCGTGGCAGTGTGCCTAGTTGAATCTGCGGGGGTCTGACACAAGGTCGATCTTTCTGTTAGTTCTGGGAACTCCCAGGGCTGATAGAGGCATTTTCATCTACGTACACATCATCAGTGGTCGCGAGCGGATTGTAGAAGATGGAGCTTCCTGCGCTGCAACGAGAAAATGTGATTTATGTTCGCAAAAACAGACTTTACAGAATTCTTCACAGCAAATGCTTTTTGATGCAATGTGCCATTACATTTTTAATTGTTTTGATAACGTTGGTGGGTGGAATCGTTTTCGGTATAAGTTTGATTTTTGTGCCAGTAACTACAGTACCGCCCCTTAATCCTGTTACTTCTACTGTTTCCTCTATACACTCTTTTCATTCGTTTCCTGAACATGAGCAAGCCCGACGCTCAGAATTCATTAACAACACTTTTGTACAGCTCCTGCATCAACACCAACTAGTAGTCAACACTACAGACTGCTGGGTGTGTGGCTTGATACCCCACACTATGGATAAAGGTATTCCTTATCTGGTTTTGCCTTTCAGCTACAATGGATCATTTCAGGCCCTTCAAACGATCTTTGCTTATGCCCTTGAAACCTATCCTCCACGCCCACCACGTTCCACTAAATATAACTCTGCCAACAAAGCCTTAGTCCAGGGAATTATTGACATGATCAAGGACGTCAATAATACTCCATCATACCCTAGAGACGAATTGCGAGTATATTTAAGTTGGAATTCTTCAGAGTATCGCCTTAGTTTGGGAGAAAGCAAGCGTAAAAGCTCAACTCCAGTCTGGGTCGTACCTCACCGAGGTCAGGTCTGTTTGCAAGGTAATGGGAGAAATCCGAGAGCTCAGCTAGGGAGGAGTGAGTGCGTAGAGACTTATGTGTTTCCGGCTAACTCTTCCCCTGCCTTTCTTACTGCTAGGGGTACCTACTTCATCTGTCGAGACAGAGCGTATACATGGTTGCCTGCCGACTTTTCAGGTTCATGTTATATTGCTCGATTGTTACCTCCAACATACACTGCTTCATCTGAATACCACAGAACCAGAGTAGCGAGAGGTGTCTTCAGCAAGGAAGATACCGCTGGTCAGGAAGCTGGAGACTTCTTCAAAGGCTTCCTTCCGTTCTGGGGGCCTATGGCCAATAGTAGAAACATACGTCAGCTAACACGGGTAGTTGAATCTACTATTACCGAAACTGCTGGTGCCCTTAGCAATTTGACAGCTGAGCTTCAGGCGGATAGACTCATGACGTTGCAGAACCGTATGGTTCTAGACGTTATACTTGCAGATCGAGGTGGGGTATGCAGAATGATCCAATCGAGCTGCTGTGTCTTTATTCCCAATAATGCTCCAACAATCTATGAGGCGATCTCTAAGCTACACAAGATTTCCGACTCTATACACGTAGACAAGGGAAACTGGTCCTTCATGGAGTGGTTTTGGACTCTGATCTCAGCGTGGGGATGGAAGGTTCTAATGGTCATTGGTGTCATCTTAGTGTTCCTATTCTCATGTTGCTTGATTATCCAGTGTGGTCCTGCTCTGTGTAGTCTTTGTGCTGCAACCTGTTTTAGGAAACCACCTGCGTTTGGAGAAAAGGCACGAGAAAGGATGATGATACAACAACATGTCACTGACCTGATGAGCATAGAACTAGATTCTGACATAGACTGATTAATTGCCTATGTAAGGGCAAAAGGAGGGGCTGAGGTTCCGTGACGATTTGAACCCGTGTTTTCAATGTTGTCGGAAATACATAATATTGGTATCAGCGAACCGCAAATGATCCATTTAGCATATCCTGGTGTTTTCGCTATGCTACGAGCAAGAGTACTCCTGTTATGAACACATTTCTGATCTACCCACGGCATCCATCTTAGATCATGGCAGCCATTTTGTGTTTCTTGCCCTCACATACGCAATAACCTCTGATCACCTCATTTCGATTAAGGACACGTAGCCTTAGCCGGAGATTCACCTCGTTCATGACACGTGCACCTTAAACCAGATCACGCTGTAGCTACATGACTCGACAAAGGCTGCCTCCTCTGCCCGAGGCCAGCCCAACTGAACTGGTTCTCGTGTCCATTGTCCCGATCATGATTAGGCAGCCGAAGCCGGTAGCCTTGCCCATTTACAACCCACAAACATCCCTTATCCCGCTTTTCTATCTTCCACACCTGGCTCTGTTCCTTTCTTTCTGAATCTTTATTAGGGGGAGGTAACGAAATTTACGATGAGGCGGTCCGGCTCTTGAATACAATATTGACAAGGGATTGTGATGAACTAGTGGGAACCCCTCTTCGTAGATGTTTTGTATCAGATTTTATCAACGGTTCCTGTGTACGCCAAATATTTATTGTTTATGACACAAAGGTTTTGGGAATGTACCAACATGTGAAGAATTCGCCTGAAGGCCAAAATTTAGTATATAAGGAGCAACCCTCTTTGTACAATTTGAACAGGCTCCTAGATACTGCCCATGCGTAGTTTCTGTGACTTCTGTGTCCCTGCAGTAATAAACCTTTGGTCTTTGACGCCACCATCGAGAAGCCCGTGTTTCTGTTTATTTGCGCACCAAGGCAGGTGGAACTCCGGGGTCTTTGGGTGTTGTTCCCTGACACCTCTGGACGGAACCAAAAAGTCCAGAACTCCAGTGGCCAGACTCATAACAGGTTCCAGGAGATGAGATTGCATTACTTCAGACTTCATACAGCTTAATTGGCTCCCATTTGAAGCTAGAATCAAATTAAAGATTGTTTGCAGCACGCACAAGGTCCTCCACCACAATATAAGGGAAACTTGGCCAAATACCTTGAGTTATCCAGCGGCAGGTGCTCCCTACTGAAACCACAGAATTAAAAAAAATAGAACATATACAGCTGCTCCTTCTCTGGCCTGGCACCCGGAATGTGGAACACATTGCCTCCGGAAATCGGTACAAACCCCTTATCTACCTACTTCAAAAAAGAAGAAAAAGAGCTCTTGATGCCTAGATTCTTTCTCCAAGAGAGATGATCCTGTTAGAAAAAAAAAAACGGGGCTAAATACTGATGTTAATTAATTTTACATATTTATTTTAAATGTAGAATATTAGAAAACAATGTTACAGCATTACCTTAATTTTACATAAAAAATGTAATTCAATTAAATATGTTAAACAAACTTATTTTCAGAAGTTTTATTAATAAATAATCCTATATTTAGAAGATTAAAGTTTTATTATGCATTTAATATTATCAAAAGGTATTTATAGAATTAGAATTAATTATTTTTTTCATTTAAAAAAGTTAACAAAATATTTTAGGTACATTATTATTTGGTTCATTTTTAGAATCTTTTAACGTTAAATAAAATGTAATTCTATTTTTAAACAGTTTACCTAATTTAATTCATCTTACCATTAGTTCCTATGGAATTTTGTTTTAAGTCCCTACCCCCATTATTTTCTATCTGAAGTTGTTGCAGTACCTGTGAGTAGCCATGGATAGAGCTGGACTTATGTTTGGTCCTTTTTGGCTTTACTATCTATATAAGGGCCATTTGTGAATAGGAAGGAGCTTAAACTTTTGTGGGAAATTGCATTTCCCTTCCTAAACACCTCTAATCCACCCTTAAGCCCTGACCTTTAATAGTAATTATTCCCCATTTTACAATCACTCCCCTCTGTCCCTCCCACATTTACTACAAAATTGTGTGCTCGCGAGCGCGGAGATGTTCACAGTCAGGGCTGAGATCTCTGCACATAAAAGAAAGAAGAGGCAGAGGTTTAGATCTTGATACACAGGTATGTAAATAGACTTTAGTGATACCTTACTAGTTCTATTGTAATACTACAGTTTGTGAATAGGCCCACTAATTTTAATTTGAGGGATCTGGGTAATTATCTGGTCATTTGTTCAATCATTTTTTTTAAACTTGGTTTTGATGTAATAGTCTGGCACACTGGAAATGTTTGCCTATGTTCTTTGTATATCTGATATCTGAACTGATAGTAGCAGTGTTTGTACGAACGGCACAAAGATTTTAGCATGTAATGGTTTCTGAGATTCCACCATTTTAGACTTAATAGATGGTGAATGTCTCCTCTTATTTCTTTTCCTGAATTATACAGATTTGATTCAGTATTGATACATGCCTTATAACTTGAGGATTGGTGCAAATGTATGAACAGAGCTAAAACTTAATTTCCAGACAGTATAAGGACCATAGAACATCATCTTAGGTAAAGGAAATTGCCACAGCAGAATTCCCCAAAACTTGTAAAAATACAATAAAGGAGATAATACTGCAATATAAATAAAATATGTCTGATAGTGGATGTCAACAGAATGTTTTTAAAAGGTTTTAACGCCTTTCAATGAGTGTAATAAGCAGAAAGTAAAATGCATTATACATGAATAAAAAATTAGGATAAACTGTTCTCCTGTATCTGTTATTCTGATGAAGCAGTTAAAAACTTATTGAAGGGTTTGTTGAGTACTCATAGAGGCCTCCTGTCAGGAGGTGCATGAGGGCATGTAGGAAGGCCTGACTTTGTCTTTCGCATCTCATGTCAAGCCACACAGTGCAAGGTAGAAACCCTGAGGAAAGCAACCCCTTGATAAGAGGACTCATGAATGGAAAATGAGGGTAGAAATATGCCGAAGAATTATCGGAGAAGCTCTTGGTTATGCAGGTGAGAGACAGAGATTACGGTTCCATGACCATCTGAGAGCACACCTGCTACCAACTACATTTTTAACTGCTTTCTTAAGACACATCAACAATATCTGTCCTTTCTGATACCTGATATGTGTGTGAAATGACACTTGAGGTCAAACTATTTTACTCTTTATTTTGTGCAATAAAGACCATTGTTCGATGGCCACTCTGAATGTATGCACCTGCACAAGTAACAGTATGTTTCTATAATTTCAAATCTTTCCCCTTCAATATCGTAGATATATTTCTGCTTATGTATCATTATATCATGATCATGAACTGTAAGGCAGCCCTTGACAATTTGGTGTCACATCATGCCCACAGCCACCATGCTGCATATTCTGTGGAGCAAAGGAGTCATCTCTGCCCGTTCAGGTCAGCCTAGTATTTGTTCCTTGGAGGCAATTCAAACGTCCTTCAAACCATATTCAGGTCAAGTACAAGCTGAGAGTAACTCAGGCAGGAAAAAGGTGACTTTAAAAATATACTTGTCCGTAATATTTATTAATATTTATTTAATAATTATTCAAAAGATGAATTCACGATTGGTTTGGATATTTAATAACCATTAAAAATGTTAATCTTAGTTGGATTTATGCTGTACAACGAAACAGGTACTCGGGAGGTAAGGTAATTGGGTCTGGACCGCAGGGGAAGATGGTCCCAAAGTTTGGAAGCTAAATAACAAAAAAAAAAGCCTCCCTGTCTGGTTCTTTTTATTTGATCATTCACAGGAAATGTGAGATTCAATGACCTGAGAGCACTTGCAGGAGAACAAGATTGATAGATAAACAAACAGCAGGGCTTTAAAGTGAATTTTCTTTTATATTGGGAGCCAGTGCAGCTGATGGAGTTGCTGGGTGACCTAAATGTTGTCTTTCTGAATTTTGTATAAGCTGGAGTCTCCTGATTGAGGCAATGGTGGCACCTAGATAAGGGATTTTCCCATAATCAAGCCGGGAACGTATGACAGTCTGAATAATAAGCTTTTGAATTGAGTCGAGAAGGTCCAGAGGATCTCTCTTAGGCATCTGAGGAAATCAAAACAAGGGGGCGATTATGTTTGCAGACGGACCTGAGTCCGTCCGCCACCATAGAGCAGGAGGGACCATCTGCAGGGGCTGCGGAGGTCCCTCCGTGCAGATTAGGATGTGACCACCAGGGTGGCGGTCACATCCTCAATCTTTAACATTGCGGCGGGTGCAGCTTCAAGCTGCACCCGCCGCAATGTTAAAAAAGCATGCACAGCATTTGCGTGCACAAAGCAGCAGGCACCGCGCGGTGCCCGCCGCTTTGTCCATGCAAATGCAGGGGGTACCGTTGGTACCCCCCATGTGCACCACCCACCCCCCCATCACCAAGGGGGCCCACAACGGGCCCCCGAAGGCAATCTCCGTATCCTTTTCCACGGCAGAAAAGTCGCCGTGGAAAAGCATATGTTTTCCGCTATCCTAATATGGCTGGCGGTGTCTAACAGACACCGCCAGCCATGTTAGAGCTTTTCCGCCGCGGTCGGAAGGCGACAGCGGCGGAAAAGCAGCGGACGGATTTTGAGACCCACCGCCATCCTAATTTGGCGGTGGGTCTTCTGTGCCTCCGCAGCGGTTTTCCCACATCCTCCGGGCCGGCGGTCGCCCGGAGGATGCGGGAAAACCGCGATCCTAATCAGGCCCAAGATGTGGTAACCATTTTAATTTGATGCTCAAAGGTGAGGTGACTATCTAACCAGATAACAGGATCTTTCACCACTGGTTTAGGAGTGGGAGTATCTCCCAGGGTTTCCACCCACCATTGGGGGCCCCAAATATTGGGCCTAATCTCAACATCCAAAACCTCAGTTGTGCTTGCATTGAGCTTTGAAAAAATTCAAGCTCATCCATTCAGCGACTTCCAAGAAACAGCTCCTGGAATATGAAGGTTATTCTTTGTGTGGGGTGTGAATAACAAATATGGGATATGAGACAAGGCAGGAAAAAAACGCAGCCTGGAGTCCCAGGCAGGGCGAAAGGGGTGCTGAGTGCGCATTAAACCAATGGAAATGCCATTCATGCGCCTCTCGCTCACACACAGCACACTATAAGCAGTCCTCCCCTACATACCACCCCTCAAAAAGAAGCCTGCTACGCCCTTTTACATGTTCTGTATTTCAACAGAAACATTGTAACAAGAAATTAGCAATGTTATGGAGAACACTAACTCTTTTTGAAAACGGAGAAATGTGTTTTTGTTTTAGTTTTATCTTCTTGTGCAAGGTCCCGTTGCTACATTTTTATGGGATCGTGAGTTTTTGTTTGTACCTAGTCTTTCATTAAGTGCATTTTTTTGTCGCAGTGTGCAGTATTTTTTTTTTTTGAAGTCCGGCAACTTGTTACAACTGGCATAAAGAACATGAGCACAAAAAACGTGTGTAGTTTATACAAGGCACCTCGGAGAAACAGGAGAAAAAAGATGATGTGTTTATTATGGATACATATCGGAGAGGCCCCGTGTGGCCAGGTACCGGGTAAAGTGGTAAATAACACTTAACAGTTAGCCCTACAGTCAGCAGTTGTCTACCATGTTAATAAAACCGCTGTATTGTTTATCAGATTACCGAATAAACACGGACGAGCACACTGGATTAAGTAACGTGAAAATTAGTCAATAACGTTTTTTATTTTTAATGGTTGTGGGTGAGGAGCACTTAATATCCACTGTGCCCCCCACTAACACAGCCCCCCAGAAAATACAAGTTCGGACGTTTTTGTTTCTAATTTAGAGAGTCCAAAACTTGAATTAGTCAAGTCCTACTAAAGGTAATGTTTTCATTAAAACACAATCCTTTTATAATTTTTTGATGTATGTCAAGGGACTTTTAAGGATGGTTTGAGTCATTTTATGGACGCAGGGAGGGGGTGTACTACCCAAATAATGTTTTTGGACATCTTTGATAGCATAGTGTAGGTTTCTAGGTAATTTAATATTCAGGATTTTAATAGCAGAATACAGTCATGCAGATCAGAATTAAAGGTCTGTTAATTTCCATCATTTTCAGAACGAATGAGGATGGTCTGAAGATGTGTGTGGAGGTGGGGGGGGGCGGGGAGGAGGGGTGCCCACTCTTTCCCCTCCCCTCGAATTTTCCATCATCGGATGAAGGGAGATATTGAAATGCTCTCTGGTCACTTTACACACTACTTAAATCATACACTGCCCCAAAAACAATAATGCTGCATGAAATGTGTTCTCCTAAAATACAGAAAACAAGCAGCTCGATCACCCATAGAAGGAATGAGTGAAATTAAATTAAATGGGGCTAATCACAGAATGCATTAAATGTTTGTTTGCAGTTAGACTTTTAAGAAAATAAATCTGAGTTCACATCTTGTCTGAATGTGAGCATATTTGGGGTTGTGTTGCACCAAAAAGTAATGAGGGGGGTGTTTTTAACTTCAGTTATTCAAGTTTCACAGAAGCATGACACAAAAGCAACAACGAATCCTTCTCCCCACTCATTATCTGCACAATCGATGGACCTGCTCTTAATAGTGCTTCGTGTAAAAATATAGGGGCATATTAGCAAGGCAGGCGAATTGAAATTATCGCCGCTTTTGTGGCCGTTTTCGGTCGAAAAGCGGCGATAATTTCATCGCCCTATCAGCAAAGACACGCTATCGTGTGTTTTGCTGATTTTGCACCCTTGTCAACAACGCCCAGCTTTGCATCTCTAATGAGATGCAAAGTGGGAGTTCCAGGGCAAAGAAATAGGAGAAATGTCGCTAAGCGACATTTCTCCTATTATCAAGCTGCTCGCTAATAAGCTGAGCGTTAGGAAAAGTAGCGCTAACCACAGTTAACGCTACTTTCCTAACGCCTGCTTGTGACCTGTACTTAGCCATGTAATCCAATGGGAGGTGGATTACATGGCTAAGATTGTCCTGCCCTATCAGCAAGGTTTTCGCCATTTTCAATGGAATATCGCCGGAAAACCAGCGATATTTCATTGAAAACGGCGATAATCCCCGCTATCGCTGGGTTTTTTATCTCCATGGCGTTAAGCGTTGTTAATACAACGCTAACATGGAGATTATCGCCAGCGATAGATTTCCTCACGCTAGCAGGGGTCAGCGATAATTATCGCTGCCGCTTGCTAATATGCCCCATAGACCCTATTCACAGTACACTTCTGTAAGAATGTATGCAACTCCAGGTCTGGTTCTAAGGACTGTCTTAACTCCATGGCGTGTGATGGGACCCGCTGTCATGCTGCTTAAAGCCCTCTTCTAATGGTGCAGCGCTCTGCTGCATAATTTTGTGCCATGCGTTCTAACTCATGCCCTTCAAGAATAATTTAACTCCATGCCCCATACACTCACTCAACATTATGGCCCCCTAAGAGCGTACCCAATGCCATGCCTCTGTAAGAAAACTCCAATACCAAGCAGTGATTTCTCAAGTTAGACTGCAATGTGGTATTAATGTGGCATTTAACCTTTGCCCTGTAGAAATAAACAGTTGAATATGTATCATTGATACATTTTTAGTGGAACACATTTATTTTCATGTGTGTGTGTGTGTGTGTGTGCATGTGTGTGTATGTGTATACGTGTGCATCTCATGTATCACTAGGTCATTTAAAAAAAATAAAACAAACCTATACCCCAGTGAGGCAGGTTCTAATGGGAACAACATTCCCAATCTCTTAATTTTACCGAAATAGTTTTTGAACGTCTCGTTAAACAAGCATTTGCAATGCAATAGGTCTCACATTTACGCATGTTTGAGCTATTGATATTTTAAATGGCAATACCTTTTATTTATATATAAAAGGCCTTGTTATTTACAATGACTATAGCTTAAACCTTCGCAAAGGCGAGTCCTATTGCATTGCAAATGATTGTTCCTATGTAATAATCCCACATTAAGGGGCATAGAAACAGTTCCAACTCCTAAAATGACATTCTAAACGAATACCTGATGTAAAGTGCCATTTGTAGATGGTCATCCCCCACTTTTTGCTGATAGATGCTGTGGTAGTTGACCTGAAAGTGTGCTAGGCCCTCCTAACCAGCCCCAGCACCAGTACTTTTTCCTTTTAAGAGTAAATGTGAATTGGTACACCCAAATGCCAAGTACTTTTATACCCCTGCAGTGGTGTAGCTAGCCCTATGGCCGCGCTTGGCGGTCCATGCATTTGCCGCTCCGTGGCTGACGCAGCCATCCTGCAACTGGTGCAATATAGAGGGCGGTTGATTGCTGCCCCAGAGATGGCAAGTAAGAGCATGAGGAGGCCACCACCCCCAAAATTCGTGGTGCCTGGTGCAGACCACCCTCCTCTTGCAACGCCACTGCAACCCTGCAACTCCCTTTTATATGGTACCAGTGGTGTTATGTTATGTTATGTTATGTTAAATAGGTCTTTTATAGCGCACGGCTACTCCAAAGGAGTGTCCCGGCGCTTTGTATTCTACGACCTAGAAGGGAAACAGACAAACATAACAACATGGAATAGGAGGATGGCTCAGCAGAATACAAAGACAGAGCAGGAAATCCCTAACCGGCAAAGAGCCATGTCTTTAGGCCCCTCCTGAACGCGAGGAGATTAGATGTAGAGCGTAAAGTTAAAGGTAGGGAGTTCCACAGCTGCGGGGCTAGCAGCCTGAACGAACGTCCTCCTATACGGGCTTTTTTTATACGGGGCACCACAGCCAGGAAGAGGGACTCCGATCTCAAGGATCGTGCCGGATGGTAAAAGGCCAGCCTCCTTTGCAGATATTGATCTCCTGAGGCATGCAAACCCTTATGGGCCAATGTCTTGGCCTTGAAAACTATCCGCTTTTGGATAGGTAGCCAATGTAGCGATTGTAAAAGGCTAGAGGCACTGGCCCTCCTGTGGAGACCGAAAATGGTTCGTGCAGCCGCATTCTGGGCCACCTGCAGGTGTTGTAGAAGGTACTCCGGCAGGCCAAGATATAGGATGTTCGAATAATCCAGTCTGGATCCGATTAAGGCCTGGACCGTCGTCCTCCTATTTTCCTCAGAGAGTAAAGGGAAGAACTTCCGGAGCATCCTGAGGATGCCGAAGCATGTTCCTGTAAGAGCCAGAACCTGGGATTTAAGCGTCAGCCCATTGTCGATTTTAATTCCCAAGTTCTTGGCTGACTGGGACGAATGAGCTGGGGGGAACATGTCAGCGGGCCACCACCCATGCCAATCCGGATCAGATGTACATCCGAAGAAGAGTATCTCCGATTTATCTGAGTTGCACTTGAGGCTGTTTAGCTGGAACCATTTAAAAACAGTTCCAAGGCACTCACGGATACTGTTATGTTATGTTATGTTAAATTAGTTTATTGAGCGCGCTAACACCATTAGGTTTCTTGGCGCTGTACAGAGGGAGCAGGGAGGAGAGACAGAAGATAACATAACAGAAGATGACAACTAGTAGTAGGCTACAGTAAACAGGTGCGTTTTGAGGAAAGATCTGAACGTGGAGTAGGGGGAGGACAACCTAATAGAAAGAGGTAGGGAGTTCCAAAAAGACGGGGCTAAGAAAGAAAACCTAAGGCCACCGTGTTTCTTCCGCTTGAATCTGGGGACAGAAAGTAAAGCCAATTGGGATGACCGAAGGGTGCGGGAAGGGACATAAGGATGGAGCAAGGAAGAAATGAAGGAGGGTCCATGACCAGTGAGGGATTTGAAAATGATGCAACCAAGCTTATTTTTACAGCGGGCAGCGACCGGAAGCCAGTGGAGACTTTTTAGGAGAGGTTGATCTCTGGGTTGATGGTAAATCAAGCGAGCAGCTTGATTTTGGATCAGCTGGAGTCTCCTGAGTTGGTATGCAGGAATGCCTACGTATAGTGCATTTGCGTAGTCAAGCCTAGACATGACTAGCGCAAGCAGGGCCAAAGTAAGGGCATCGGTGGTAAGTAGGCGGGAGATTTTGCGTATTTTCCTGAGCTGGAAATGGCTGGAGGAAACTACAGCGCTGATCTGGGGTGTCATAGATAGATCGTTACTTATTACAACTCCCAGACTTTTTGCTGAGTTGACGGAACAAGGGGGGCTGCCAAGACTGGCAGGCCAAAAGGAAGAGTGCCAGGGATTGGAGGGCCCCCCGACAAGGACCAGCTCAGTCTTGTCGGGGTTGAGTTTCAGATGGTTTGTGCCCATCCAATCACTGATGAAGCAGAGGGTGTTTTGGAAAGTGGAGATAGATTGGTCACTGGTGAAAACCAGTTGGATGTCGTCCGCGTAGTTGAACGCGGAGACATTGAATCGACGGAGGGAACGGATTAGCGGGGCCAGGTATAAATTAAAGAGGAGAGGGGATAAGGAGGAACCTTGCGGGACACCACAGGTCAGCTCGACTTGAGAGGCGGAAAACTGGGACAGCCTGACAGCTTGATGGCGATGGGTCAGGAAAGAGAGCACCCAGTCCAGAGCTGTACCCTGGATGCCAGCCTCTCTGACACGGTCGACCAAAATATCATGGTCGACTGTGTCAAAGGCGGCCGACAGATCCAGAAGAACCAGGGCCTGACAGGTGTTAGAGTCGGCGCCCCTGCGTAGTTCGTCCATCTCAGAGAGGATGACTGCTTCTGTGGAATGTGCAGGTCTAAACCCAGCCTGCTGGGGGTCCAAAACACAAGAGTCCTCTATAAAAGAAGTAAGGGTTTGAGTGACGTGGGACTCCAGGACTTTGCTGAGGAAGGGGAGGAGGGAAATGGGGCGATAGTTGCTCATGGTGGACGGATCAGCCGTAGGTTTTTTCAAAATGGCGACCACCTCTGCCCGTTTGAAGGAGGCCGGAACCACCCCCATAGTTAAAGAGTTGTTTAAAAGAGCTAAAGGGGGGTCCGGACAGGAAGTGAAAGCTTCTCGCAGGGCAGAGGGGCGGCAACAATTGCTGGGGGAGCCAGAAGAGACTTTGAGCAGGAGGGGGAGAAAATTCTCTTTTGAGATGAGGGGAAGCTGGGATAGGGTGTGGGTGATGTGGTGAGAGGGAGTGCTGGCGGGGGGAGAGGCAGGTGAGACGTGAGCAGAGATGCTGGTTTTGATTTTAACAATTTTGTCCACAAAGAACTGATTCAGGGAATTGCACAGAGGCTGGGAGGGGAGCGGGGCAATAGTGACTCTAGCCGGGTTGGATAGTTCCTCAACAATAGAGAAAATATCCTTGGACTTATTGGTGGAGTTCAAAATCTTGTTGGAAAAGTAGCTAGATTTAGCCCGGGCTATAGCAGATTTGTATTCCCTCAGCTGAGAAGAAAAGACAGCCTTTGTCTCGGCGGTATATCCTCGACGCCAGCGTCTTTCAGCCTGACGGAGACTAAATTTCAGTGCCTTGAGTTCCTCGGTGAACCACCTATGGGCGTCGTGACTGCGCCGCGTCTTAACAGGTTTTAGAGGTGCCACCGAGTCAGCGGCAGAGACAAGCCATTGGGTAAGGTGATCAGACTGAGAGTCAATAGAAGTGATGGGTCCCGTGATAGAGGGGGCTGATGAGCTCAGGAGGGAGGTGAATTTATTGAGGTCGGCCTTGTTCCAATTACGTGCCAGAAAGTTAGATTCTCGGGTGATATTTCGGCCGGGGGAGGCTTAGCAAGGGAAAAGGTGATGAGTAGATGATCTGACCAGGGGCAGGGAAGGACAAGGGGAGTGGAGATATCTAAAGAGGAAGTCCATACCTGGCCCAAAATATGACCTTTAATGTGCGTGGGTGTGTGTATGTGTTGGGTACAATTGAGACCCAACATAAGGTCGGAAAAGGCGAAGGAATCAGGGGTTTCGTGAGGGTCCGATGGCCAATAATTGAAGTCACCGAGAACTAAAACATTGGTGTTGTTGATAGTTAGCTGGGAGATGAGCTCCCCAAACTGGACTGAAAAGTTTGGCATGGGTTGGGGGGGACGGTAAACTAGGACACATACAAGAGAGGACCCAGGTTGCTCCAGCCTGAGAGCAAAACAGTCGTTCATAGGGATGCTGGGGGTAGACACAGGGGAAAACCTGATTGAGTGACTAATGATGGCTGCGACCCCGCCGCCCGCTCTGCCAGAGGGGCGATTGGCTTGCAGTATGTAATATCCTGGGGGGATGGCTGCCAGGATGTCAGGGGAGGAATCATCTGTGAGCCAGGTCTCGGACAGGAACAAGATGTCAGGCTGTTCCGATCCTAAGAGATAGAAGATGTCAGTTTTATGGCTGACCAGAGACCGAGTGTTCAGGTACATCACAGATAAGGGGGAATTGGGGGCAAGTCCCGAAGTAGAAGGACGAGATTTGCCTACCAGGACCGGGGGGCTGTGAGTGGGGGGTGGAGAAATGAACTCAGGAAAGGAGTTCCTGGGTGCGGGCAAGCCGCATACGGCATGCTTGACTAAGACCTCGGGGGGAGGGAGGAGAGGTTTATGAAGAGAAATGATAGCAGAACGGGAATAGATGAGGCGGGGAGCAGAGTGACGTGCCCCGTGCCCCGGCCTGCCGCGGACGGGCGCAGACGGGCTTAACTCAGGCGCAACTCCGGCGCGCCTCCGTCGCGCCCGCTGCGCTCGTCCGCTGCGCTGACACATAATGGCCGTTTAAACAGGGGCAGGACGAGGGTGGAGTCTCAGGGAAGCTTCATGCCGATTGAAGCCCAATCAAAGATGGCGCCTGCTGTCACTGGGAGCCCGAGGTAACAGACAGCCCCCAGCCAGCCACTCGCCTCTGAAAAGCGAAAAATAGAGTTAGAGCCCTGCACAAAAAAAGGTGAGGTTAAAAGTACAATTTAAAGAACAGTGCGCTGCGTGAAAACGCCACCGCTCGCATTCAGCGAGGCGAAAGGCTAAAAACACAGAGAGATGCTCTCTCTCTCTCTCGACTCACTCAATGTCAGCAAACAAGCCCACTGCCACCGGGCTGTCTGCCATCTGTCTCTCCATCGAAATCCTCTCCCTTCCGGCATGTAAAGAGAAGCTGGGTGTCATCGGCATAGGATACGATCTGGGCCCCGAAAGACTCCACCAGTGTCGCCAATGGGGTCATAAAGATGTTAAATAGAGTTGGGCTCAACACGGAGCCCTGGGGAACTCCGACTCCCAGTGGCGACATCTCGGCGGAGCCAGGGGAGGCCCAGACCGTTTGTCGGCGGTCGGCTAAGAATGAACGAAACCAACTGAACACCATCCCCCTCAGACCGATTTCATAGAGTCTTGCGAGGAGACCCTCGTGGGGGACGGTGTCAAAGGCCGCCGACAGGTCAAGCATGACCAGCATAGCCCTGCCTCCTGAATCCAGCGCCTCCTTGATGGCCTCTGATACCTCCAATAGCGCTGTCTCGGTGCTTAGATTGGGGCGGAAGCCAGATTGAGAGGCATGCAATAACTCGTGGGACTGCAAAAAATTGGAGAGCACGCCATGTACATGCTTCTTAGCCAATGCCGGAAGCAGCGAAATGGGCCTGTAATTGGCGGGGGCTTCTGGGGCAAGGCTCGGTTTCTTAAGAAGAGGGATAACCATGGCCTGCTTCCATGTCTGCGGAATTACCCCCTGGCTCAGAGAGAGGTTCAAAAGTAGATTGGCCAGAGGATTGATAATAGTTGCCATTTTAGCTAGGAATTTGGCCGGGCAGGGATCAAGGGGCGAGCCAGATTTGAGATTCGTCATGAGTGTCAGCGACAAAGGTATCGAGAGTGATGGGAAATCCGCCAGGACTGGGCCTGATGAGATGGAATGGACTGGCCCCTTCAGGACGCTCAAAGAACTCTCCACCGGCCTAGTAGGGAAGGAGTCCTGTATCAACCTGATTTTAGTGGTGAAAAAGTCAGTAAGAGTGGCAGCCCATGTCTCAGAGGGGGTAACCTGAGCTGAGTTAGGGTGCAAGGTCGCAAATTCCCTAACGATCGAGAAAATCTCCTCACAGGAGTTGGCCGCATCCTCGATTCACCTAGCAAAATAGCACTTTTTTTTCCTGCAGAACTTCCCGATGGTAGGCTTTGATCATGGATCTATAGGTAAGCCTTGCCTCTGCGTTGTACTGAGACCGCCACGCCCTTTCGGCAACTTTACATTGCCTACGGGAGTGCACCAGCACATCGGTGAACCACGGGGCCGAGACCCATTTCAAGGTGGTCCGAGGGGGAATGACAGGGGCTAGATCGTTCAACCTATCTACAAACCAAGTCTGCAGGGTTTCAAGATCTCTATCCAGATCACCGGTAGAAGGGACGGGATGGTCCTGTAGGGCCTGGGCAAGCATCTCCGGGGTCACCCGATGATACGCCCTTGAAGCAGTTCCCTGATGCCTTATGGCAGTGGTTGCTGGTTTCTTTGTGCCTAGTATATAGAAGTAGGCTAGTTGATGGTCGGACCATAAAACCGGCAACACTGCTGTCACCTCGACCGGGGATGTGGAGAAGACCTGATCTAGAGTATGGCCTTTTTAGTGGGTCGGTCCAGAAAGATAGGGGACCTGGCCCAAAGGGGCCATGATATCCATCAATTTGGAAGTATCTGTGTCAGAGCTATCTTCCAAATGGAAATTAAAATCTCCGGCCAATACACAGTGCTCCGCTCTTAGGGTCAGCATTGAAAGTAATAACTGAAGTTCCTCAAAGAAGGATCCTGCCGGGCCTGGAGGCCTATAGACTACGAGCCCCTTTAGAGATTGTTGGGATGACAGGGATATGGAGAAAGCAAGGTATTTGGCGCCCGTGATGGCCTCTGTGTGGATGATAGAACACGTAAAGGCTTTTTGTACCAACAAGGGCCACACCCCCCCCTTCCAATTGCTCTGTCTTGCCTGAAGATGTTATATTCAGGGGGAATCGCAGTAACAATGTTGGGGTGTGATGACTCACCTAGCCATGTCTCAGTCAACATCAGGCATGCATGCAGGTGTAAATAGGGCACCGTGTCTGCAGCACTTCTTGTGCCACCCTGAGTGATCCGAGTACAACCAAAGGCTGCAGGGCTACCATGTCAGCCCTGCATGAGTAAGTTGTCTGCTCAGGTTCGACCCTGCACCCACCATGTGTGACAGGGCCACCTCACTGCATTTAATATATTTTATTTTAATATTTTATGTAGCGTTAGCTAGACCAGAAGGTATCAAATCACTTTACACATAATGCGAGAACATTTGAATGAAGTGCATGCATAAATACAGACAAAGAAAATAGTTATGCCATAAATGTAGGTACAATATGTCGACATAAGCACAGCATGTGATAATAGAGTACATGACATAGTAGACAACTGAAACAATAAATCAACCTTCGCAACGGATCAAGTCAGATTGGGTGTGAGCTTTGGGAACCTAGCTCAACCTGAATGAGTGTTGAAGTATTTGTTGAGCAGTAGGTAATTAATGTCCCATTAGAAGCAGGAAATTGAGGGGTTACAGCGGAAGTCTCTAGGGAGTGAATCCCAGATCCTGGGTGCATTTCCAGAAAATGAGTGTGTCTGGCAGGATTTCTTTTTCAGTTTGAGAGGTATGAGGAGAAGTTAGTTGCAGCTTCTCAAAGACCTAGCTCTTCCAGCTTTCAAACGTTTTGTGTCTAGATAGCTGGGGTTATGTGCGTGAAGAGCTTTGTGGGTCATGCAAGCAGGTTTGTGGATACATCTTCATTTGATGAGGAATTGAGGATCTTGAGGGGTGGTATGATTTCCTCAATCTTGAGACCTTATCTTAAGGATCACTGTGAATTTGTGGACTTCTTGTGAAGATGGCGTTACCATAATCTAGTTTAAAGAGGACTATGGATTGCACTGCCATTTTGAAATCATCAGGGGGAATGAAATATTTGATTTTCTTGAAGTGTTTTAATGTGTAGCACGCTCCTTGTGGCTGAGTTGTTGATGTGGTACTTCATTGACATGTTTTTGTCCAGGGTGTTGCCTAAGGATTTGATGGAGTTGGACAATGTGAGAGAACAATTTTGGGCATCCAAATTCTTGAACCATCTAAGATTAGTCGAGGGTTGTTTTTAGCGGACAACAGTAGCAGTTTAGTTATGTTGGGGTACAAGTTTATGTGGTTGATGCTAAGCCAAGTTTGTATCTTGATTAGTGTGATGTTCAGATGCTGGATGTCACTGGGTGATTTAATCGTGTAATAGAGTTGGGTGTCATTGGTATATACATTATATTTGACCCCTGCTTGGTTCATGATAATAGTAAGGGGTTCCATGAAGAGATTGAAAAGTGATGGAGAAAGAATTGAGCCTTAGGGTAGACCATGAGGTACTAGTGTAGGTTTTGAGAGCAAGTTGTTTATTTTTATTTGTTGAGAGTGATGTTGCACGTAAGATGTGAACGATCTTAGGACTGTGCTATTGATACCAGTGCGGTTCTTGAGTGTCTCGAGTAATGCTGGGCAATTTATGGTATCAAAAGCCACACATAAATGAAGTAGGATTAGGAAGCATGCGTCAACTTCATCTAAGGATCTGCGAGTGTCACCTGAGATATTGAGCATAGCAGTTTCAGTGCTACAACATTTCCTAAACACAGATTGGAAGGTGTCATGGAGGTTGACTTTGTCTATATGTTGGTTAAGTTGTAGTAGTACGCACTTCTCGATTGTTTTGGCTAAGAACCGGATGTTAGTGATAGGTCTGAAATTATTGAGGTGATTAGGGTCGGATCATGGTTTTTTAAGTATGGGTGGGATTTGGCCTAGTTGGGGAATACAGGAAAACTGCCTAAGGAAAGAGATGTTTTGGTGATTTAGTGCACAAGGGGGCAATGATATGGTTGAGGTTTTGCACTATTGAGGAAGGGAGGAGATCAGTAGTGTGGGATGTGGGCTTCACGTTCTTAATTTTACTGAAAACTTCACTTTCTGTCATGGGATTAAAGTCAGACCAATTAGCTTTGTTTTTCAGTTGATGGAGTTCAAGGTTGAAATCAGTTTTTATAGGGGCCATTCGGTCATTAGTTAAATCTGGAGGAGGGGCTTCTGTGGAGGGAAGTGATTCAGAGGGGAAGGTTGGCAGGGATGGCCGATTTGTGATTTGAATGAAGGATTGCTCGATTTCTGCGACTTTATCAGTGAAGAAGTCACCAATTTCTTCAAAGCATGCATTGGTGGCTTTGGTTTTGTGTGGGGAAGTAAGGGCAGTTTGTCGTTTAGTGATGTCGAAGAGCTCCCTCGTCTGTTCTTAGTGTGGTCAAATTGGTTGCAAAGAAAGTGGCTTTTTTCTCTAAACATGTGTTTCTTATAGGAAAGCTATGCAGTTCTTAGGAGTCAGAGGTGCTCTGTAAAGGGTTTACATCCATATCCTTTCTGACTGTGTGCATTGTCAATTCTTGCTGTTTAGATCTGAGTTGACCCAGGATGTTGATTAGATTTTTCTAGATTATTTAAGTTTGAGCAATAGCACTTGGTCAAGAACATCAGTCACCTCTGTGTTATGGGTGGGTGGAGAGGTCATCAACTGTGTGAGTGGGATAATGAGGATGTAGTTGGTCATAAATCCTGGTCTCCAGTTCTTTTATTGGGAGTTGTTTGAAGTTCCTAGTGCTTAGGTTTGTTTGATGGGTCTTGGGTGGGATCAGACACAGGTCTCAATATTAAACTGTGTGAGATGGTGGTATGACCAGTCAATGGGTGTGATGGATCATAGTGAAACAAGATCACCTTTGGCGCTGATCACATCTAGAGTGGTGCCTTTAATATGGGTTGGTTCATTGCAGAGTTCTTTGAGGTTGTTTATTTCAAGAATGTTTGTAAGGTTACGGACTGTGGTGTCTTTTGAGTTGTTCCATTGAATACTGAAGCCGCCTAATAACACGTCATTAAAGTCAGTTAAGTTAAGGAGAACCCTGTCACTAGGTCAGTTATGTGTTCTAAAAAGAGGGTGCAATCACCTGGTGTGTGGTAGATGGTATGAAGTTTGATATGAGAGGTGCCTTTGGATGTGAGTTCTACTCCGAGGTATTCGAAACTCAAATATTTTGATGTCTTTAAAGTGGATGATTGCTAGTCCTCCCCCTTTTCTCCTGATCTGTTCTGTATGATGATGGTGTAGCCAGGTGGTGGTAGCAGTTCAAGCATGGGGGTCACGTGTTGATTAAGCCAGGTTTCGGTGATCAATGGGATGGCTATTTCTTTGTCAAGCATAGCTTCGGCAATATCGGTGGCGTGCTTAACTTCTGATCTACAGTTGAGGAGCATGCAAGTTAGAGAGCTGGGAATATTGTTTGTGGTATTTAGTGTCTGAATGGTGGTGTACTGAGCAGGAGGTCTAGGTGAGGTGATCATTCGAGGGATTCTACTTGTGCTCACGATAACTGGAATTGTGGAAGGAGGCTTGTTGACCATTTTCTGGTTTGGTGTGATTTACAATTCGCTGTGAGCCTCAGCTTGCAGAGCGAATATAGGACTGAGGTCTTGGTGGGGTCTGTGGGATGAATGACTCAATGGAATAGAGATCCAGTGGATGTGTTGGCTAAGAGAACCTGTAAGTGGAGACAACTTCTCCATTCCTTGAATGTGATAGCGGATACACTTGGCCTGGATAGAGAAGTCCTTCTTTACATGTGAGATGTCTTTAGCTAGAGAATCAAGTTTTTATTCAAGTCGGTTCAGGAGCTGGGTAAGTATGTCAGTGAGGGTTCCAGCTCTGAAAGTGGGAGAAAAAGCAGAAGGTCTCATGTTTAAGGAAGATCAGTGAGCTTTGCTGTGGGGGAGGCCAATGTCATTGAGGTTGGAAAGGCAGACAATTTGTGCAGGCTGAGTAGGAGAGAGGGTCGAGTATGTAGGGGACTCTGTTATGAACGTTCTTGAAGTATGGCTGGCACCATCAGGCTCAGTGTGTGTGCCAGCGAGTTTAGTTACATTGTGTTTTTTGGTTAAGGTGGGTTGCAATTGAATTTATTTTAGTGAAAGCTTGAAGTAGGCATGAGTCAAGGAGGGACATCAAGGTTGCTTAGCATGTCAGGGGGTGAAGCAGAGGTGCATGGTGAGTCACTGGATGCAAGGAGGCCAGAAGGATTGGGGTTGCTATTAAGGGATAATGAGGAGAGGCGAATTTAGGGCACAAGGCCATGTTGTGTTAATGAAGCAAGAAGTGACAAGAAGTGTATATCAAAGATGGTGAGGTGACGGTCTGTAGTTTGTATAGGTATGTTCCCTGTCCTGAAAATAAAAATGAAGATTTCCCCTCATAAGGTTAGGGAGGGGAAAGTGATGAGTTTACTTCTGTAGGGTATTTTGATTGATTTAGTATTGTGTAGGTGGAGAAGGAAGATGTTTCTCCACATTGCAGGGCGTTTTGAATAGAAGACAAAGTTGGTTTTCTTGTTGCTGTTGGAGTGTGTAGGAGTGTGTGCCAATAAAAGTGGTCAGGAACAAAGACCTGTGTGTGCAGGAGCTGCTGGATAAAGGAACTTGGCCCCCACTTGCAGACAAAGTTCCCCTGCCCCAGGCACTGCTTTTCACGGACACGTAAAGAAAGGAGCTATTCAGGAGGTATATACTTCCACAAAGCTGACCGGACCTCGATGTTGCCGCAGCTGAAGTGTACAGACGAGGATGGTTGTGATCATCTTGAATTTCGTCTAAAAAGATAGGTTCTGACAAGTTTACTGATGTACACCCACTGGATGTGGTCACTACCGGGGAGGATTACCTGCAGGACTAGATGCCCATTGACTACTAGTGCTCACACCCATTAACACACCCTAAATCCAGGATTTACGGGGCACCCTGGATACTGGAACCTCAGATCCAACATGATACCAAGAAGATGTCTATTTCTGTGACTAGGCAGGGCTCCACGAAGAGAGGCACTAAGCTCTACACCTGTGGCAGCCACTCTGCAACAGCTGGATATCAACTTGACCAAGGCAAGACACCAGTTCCAAAAGGAAAGTGAACTCCTCTGCAAACTCCAGACTTCAAAAGAACTCCGTTGGGCTGGAGAAACTAGTTTCCTGCAGCTGGCAGGCACAAACCACTAAATCCACAAACTTGAAGTACTGTCCAAGAAGCCATCCAGCATGACGGCTCAAAAGTGACTAGACAGGCAGTTTCTGGGACCTGTAGTTCCGACCCTCAGCAAGGCTCAGATTTGGACAACGTTTCCCTGGCCCTCTGGAAGAAGATTTCCTCAACTACAGTGGTTGCTGGCTTCAAGGCATGTTGGTGGTCAGTTTGAATACTACCTGCTTTCTTCGACCCTTCAAGTGAAGGGAATCCACCTACACATGCAACCACTAACTTCTGTGGCTTCATTGTAAAGATCCTGTATTTGTTTTCACCCCTGTTGGCACTCCTGCCAGAACCCATTGCCGCAGATCCTGTTCAGTACTACAGATAGCCAGAAACATCTATTCAACCACTTCCTCTAAGCCAGGTAGATCCTATCTGCCTGGAGACTCTTGGTCCGGGGCCAGCTCCTTGCTTAAGTTCAAAAGGGTTTTTCTCAACTCGCCCCACAAGTACCTTTTTGCTTAGGCAGCCATTTAAAGACCGCAAGACTGATTGACAGCTCCATTTGACAGCTAAAGTGCACCTCTGTACCCCGCTCCACTGAGCCAGGTACAACTGTGCTAGGTGTCATGAACTGGTCTAGGGACTCATGAGACCATAACACCGGGTGAGTTCCTTTGAACTCACTCTCTAAGTAACCAATTACATATATGAGTTTTTCCCATTGACCACAATATTAATATTTTACACTGCCAAGTACTGATTTATTTAATGCATGAAAATAGATAACTCCAGTTATGCTGTTTGCATCAACTTCGTTTTGCTGTCTAAAATATATAAAAATCAGAGCTATTTCTATAAATTGGCATCAGATTTTTCTTGAGTCATGTCAATTATCGTCCATGTTGGTGATGTGAAATGCTTAACACATGTTCCTCTAAATAGCCTGTCTGCTCTTTGCCACTCTACCAGGACTGAGAGAAGGTGTACATGAGAGCACCCAGGTGCATCTTGGTTTAGTGGGCTAGTATTACATGTTAAGGCACCCCTGCCATATCAGATAATATGTTGACCTTGCAGCAATACCGATTCTATATCTGGAAGGGATGTGTTGTAGGCATCCTTTTCCAAACACTGAAGAGTTATCTTCTGTATCAATGTTTTGAGACCTCAATCACTCACAAAATAATGAACATTTTCACAAAGGAGATGGAAATGCATTACTAAAAGGGAAAGGGTACCCTGGGGACTCCTTACCATCTGAGAATGTAAAAAATAGTTTCTTGAAATGAAAGCAGTGGCCCTATTATACACATGTCAAATGAACACAAAAACCTTTCTCATTAAATACAGCCCAATTTCGTTTATGTAAAATGATTTCATTGAAAACAATTAGCTTTATTTAAAAGTAATCACATACATGGTGGTCTGCTGACCCTAGAAATCTTTCATCCCTGTCCCTGCGATGGCCTTCAGTTGAAGTGAGTGACATTATGTGACATTACATTATGTGTATTCCTGAGGTAGGCTGAATTGTGAACTACTAAAATTCAGAATTTTAGGAAGTGACCAATTAGTACATAAGTCGCTACTTTAAATTATTCATTGGCCCAGAAATGCTGTTTTTAATTTGTGATCAGTTATTTATACATCTTCTCCCTAGATGCTAAGAAGTAAAGTGAAGAGCTGGCTTCCATGAGACACTGTAAGCTTATCCCTCGTCACAATGACTCACGCTATAGGCTTATTTTGAGAGTAAGAGAAAATAAATTATTTAAAGGAGGTTTGAACATTACAATAAAAAATATCAACAATGAACTGTCTAAAAAAAATCTTACAAATGTAGGTTTAGTGGATCTGCAGATATGAATATGTAATGCGCATGTCAAAAAGAACACCTACAAAACACAATGGGAAGGTAAAAGCCAATGTTAGTCTATGGGGTGCTGGTGACCAGGTCCAATTTCTAAGTGCATATTCAGACTGACTGTGAAGCATGAGTTTGGTAAAGCTTAGTGGTTCACTTTTTCTAAATGTTTTATCTTTTGACTTGGTCTATTTGATGAAAGTCAAAATTGTGCAGCAACTCAAGGCATAACCCAATGGCAGGTGGGAACTCTGTGAGGCTGGACATACTAAAACCATTTGCTATCAAAAGGTCTGAATGAGATCAACTAGAATCTGTAGTCACAGACATCACTTTGTCACCTTTCCCTGCTGACATGCTATCTGTTTACCCTTAAGGCCTCATTTAGAGTTTGGTAGAGTAGGAACATTTCTGTTAATCATAAGTGCTCCAACTCTGGAAAACTTTTATTACCCGGACCCTTTAATTTGGTAAATGCTAGGATCAATCTCAAAATCTTGTGCCAAATCCACATAGGGTACTGGGTCAAAGGATCTGCTTACCTACAGCAACTGAAACTTCACTATGTCCCTATATAAGGAATTCACTCACTGTCTGCCAACTGGATCAACCAATGACCCTTCACAGGCATTAGATGTGGTAACAGATCTCTGAATGCGTCAAATCCAAGACTAGAATGCCCTCAGCTCCAATGTAATTTAGACCCACATTGGACAAGGATCATATTGAAGGATCATATTGAAGAATATGGGACATGGTCACTCACTTCACCTGGTTGGACATTAACTACTCATTATAACAAGTACATTATATTTTCTTGCTGTCAGCACTTGCAAGTTATTAAGCGGCAACATGCAGTATTATAAAAACTCAATTTTACCTAAAATAAAACCTACATGCATGCCCCTTCATTAAAAATGGACCAAAAGAAAGCATCTCTATCAACAGAGCAGATACTGAAGTTACTGTAGTTATGAGAGATGAACATCAGAATATATTTTACTGCAACCCAGTTATATACTGAAAGTTTCATGGAGAGGTCTCAAATACAAAACAAGTTTGCTTTGACTGTCAAGAAAACAGCTGTACTTCTGCTAGGAGGAACAAGGCTGATAATGGGCAAGCTTTTCGGAAATAACTCTTCTCAAACAAAATCAGCTAGTCTGTGCCAATCCCTTCACAATTTAGTAGGAACATTGGATAAATTAAAGAAGGATGCTTAAGCATCACGAATAGGAGACATGTATCAAAGTTTTCAAAAACAATTCAGTTTAAGATGTAGCTCCTCAGTGGTGCCTGGTGATCTTTGAAAGTGGTGGGATGTAATACTGGGCGCAAAGGGCAGGGAGCAAGCAACACCAGCAAGCCCAACTTGTTGTAGGTAGGTTCTGTGGTTCTCCTATGAGAACATTTTAAAAATAAAATAGTGTCCATCAGTGCATTTTAAATGCCAATTTGTACATTTCCTTGCTAAAAAGCTGAGTCTGACTCACACAATCGCGCACACGCTTACTCCCACAAATCTTCTCTCTGATCAATGAATAGCGCAACAGTCTTGAATTATTACTGTCCTTACCTTCCCTACCTCTGCTGCTGACTCCTCAATGGAAGCAGCCGGGCAGGAATCAGGTGCTCAATAAAGGAACCTGAAAGGCATGCTCTAAACAAGGATCCAGACAGATCACTGGGAAAGTACAAATATGAGGTAGACAGGCCTCAACTACTGCCCCGACTTCTGGTAGAAATGAAATACCAGCCCTGTCAGAAGGTGAACAGGGCTTGAAATCCCACCCATGCTGTACTGTGTCAATTCTTGTTGGGTACAGAGATGTACTCATTGGTTTCTGAACACCCCAACATTAGTACATTGCAGTGCTATCTGATGCACGTGTAATACGTCTGCTAAATAATAGACTGTGTCTGTTAGGAGGTGTAGCTGAAGTTTGCCCACTCACATGAAATCCTGATATCCATGTGCAGATCAATTGTGCCTCAGCCCCTTCCTCCTTCTCTTGCCATCATTAGCCTGGAAAGAAATGACGAAGCAGACATTTATATGATACCAAATACATATGTTTTCAGGCCTATAGTATTCTTTGAACTACTAAAGAAAGACACCAGCAGAAATCCACAGAATGGTCGCACGCTCCATTCTGTGTGTCAAGCCAGTCTCAGTCAGCTGCAACGTGCAGAGCAAACGCAAGGCTTCTGAGAAATGGCATGCCAGCTTCCAGCTTTTAGCTTGCTATTGCTAAACCTCATATCTCCAGTAAAAGATGTCGACATGACCTGCACTAGCTGGTCAAGTACGTGCCAAAATCCATGTACACTAGAAACGCAGATTTCACCTTTAGGAAAAAAAACAAATCTGCTCTGGTAGGAGTCTAAGTTGCAGGACACGCTTGAATATGCTATAGATAAATTACAACAATGGAAGCAGTTAATACACACATGTGCAGTAATTGACGTAGCTCACTCTCTGGCCCACTCCATCTCCACAGCCAACACAACAGGCAACTCCACGACAACAGAGGTCCCATCACTTATCATGCCCCTACGAGAGATACCGCCACCACCTGGCAGCGCGCCAAATGATTTAGCATATGTTTATGTCCCATGGTCAAGGCAAGACATTAGCACCTTCAGCAGAGACTTTCCCCGTTTAAGAGAGGAACCCAGAAGATGGTACGAAGAATGACAGCATTGGGAGGTCTACTGTGGCGTCACCTCGACACGCTATTTAACATCATCATCCCAAAAGAAAAAGAAAGATTGAGTGGCCAGATGTTGAACCAAAGCGGGGGAAAGGAGGGACGCCAGGCCCAGAAGTAGAGGAGTTATACAAAAAAGTAGTGGAACACTTGAAGGAGAAGGTACTTGAAGATAGGGTTGATTGGAGCAAAATTACAAGTACCAAACAGGAGAAAGATGAAAGTGTGAATGCATACTTTGACCGCCTCCTGCAAGTATATAGGCAGAACAGTGGATTGAAAGATCCTATGGGAGATTCAATGCCAGCCCTGGTAACTACATTTGTACAAGGCCTTGCACCACCCATCAGGACACACCGACACACCTGCAAACTTCTTTCGTCTGCTGGCAGCAGGAGAAAATTGAAAAAGTGCTATCAGCTGCTAAATACTGCGCAGATTTCCAGGCTAGCGCGCAGGCGATGGAGACAGAAAAATTAAAGAAAGAAAAAGTGAGGTGAATGGTAGCACAAGAACGGTTTTATAGCAATAACAGAGGTAGGGAAAGGAGCAGAGGGGGGGGGGCAGGCATAGGAAGACTGCAGACCGGTAGGACACCTTCCTTACCCCGCAGATCAACCTCCCTGCCACCCCAAGGAACAGCATGCTTCTATTGCAAGGACCCTAATCATTGGAAAGCATATTGTCCAATATTAAAGAAAAGAAATGAGGACAGTAGGTACAAACAGAACAGCGGGCAAGAGGGCAGACACCAGCACGCCAACTACACTCGGCACACAGAGTACCGAGACAACACGCCACATGAAAATGAGTCCCAGCAGCAATGGGCAGGGGGGGGAGGGATGGACTCCAGTAATGAATGACTGGCCCCCACCCCCACCCCCAGCATCATTCTAGGGATGCCTGAAAGTGGGAAACTGCGTGATAACAGCACCAGCAATAGCAGTAGATCAATCCGGACCATATGTAGATGGAGAGGTATCGGGCAGGGTTGTTCCATTTCTAATTGACACAGGGGCTCAAAGATCAATGCTGAAGGCACTAACAACGCCTGAAGCTCCACTTTCTAGGACTACGATAACCGCAGTAGGCATGACTGGCCAACCTATTACAGAATACCTTACTGAGCCACTACAGTTTGTAGTAGGCACGATAACAGTGCACCACCAATTTATTCTTAGCAGGTTCTGCCCCGTGAATTTGCTGGGGAGAGATCTGTTATGCAAATTGCAATGCACCATACACTGCTCCCCAACAGGGGTCTTTTTATAGAGCAAGGCAAACGGTTTAATGATACAAGCCTTTATGAAATGCACTCCTTCCAGCACCGACCTCCAAATACCACTAGAATTACGCAATTGTGTGCCGCCGGAGGTCTGGGCAACAAGTGCCAATGACGTAGGGCGGGTATTGAACTACCCACCGGTACAGATAAAACTGAAGCCAGGGGCAGTTCTCCCAAGAGTGCCACAATACAAGATCTCAAAAGAAGGGGAGGAGGGCATCGCACCAGTAATAAAAGACCTTCTGAAGCAAGGAATTTTAAGAGAGATTCAATACAGTCAATGTAACACCCCTATACTTCCTTTGAAAAAGGGCTCCAAGGGCCCGAACGGGGCCCCTGTCTATAGATTCACTCAGCACCTCAGAGAATTAAACAAAATAGTCTTGCCATCTTTCCCAGTGGTCCCAAACCCAGCAACAATATTATCTAATATACCTGTGTCGGCTACCACTTTCACCGTGATGGATCTTAGCTCCGCCTTCTTCACCATTCCCTTGCACCCTGACAGCCAACATTTCTTCTCCTTCAGTTTTAGACAAAAAAGATTTTGTTGGACAAGGCTGGTACAGGGCTATACAGAATCACCATCCGTTTTCACACATGCCTTAAAAACAGATTTAGACTCCCTGGTACTAAAGGAGGGGTCCACACTTATCCAGTATATTGACGATTTGCTATTGGCCTCACCTTCAAAGGAGGCTTGTGTAAAGGACACCATCGCTGTCCTATGCCATTTAGCATTAAAGGGATACAAAGTCTCCCCAAAGAAGTTACAGTTTTGCCTCACCTCTGTGAAATACTTAGGCCATGAGTTAACAGAAGGAACAAGAAAACTGTTGCCAGACAGAATCTCGACAATAACACATTTTCCCAGACCCCGCACTCAGAAGGAAGATAGAGCTTTCTTAGGAATTGCAGGATATTGTCACCACTGGATACCAAACTTCTCTCTCATTGCAAAACCCCTGCAGGCACTGACACACAAAGGCATACCCGACACTGTACCCTGGTCACAAGAATGCGAGGCAGCTTTCAATGCGCTAAAAAGGGGACTGGAGGAAGCACCAGCGTTAGGCATACCAGACTATGGAAACATTTTTCATTTGTTTTGCAACGAGAAGGGGGGTTGCTCAATGGGGGTCTTGGCTTAGAAACATGGAGCTTTCTACCGCCCCGTGGCATACTATTCTGCCACGCTAGACCAAGTGGCTGCAGGGCTCCCACCGTGTCTGAAAGCAGTAGCTGCCGCAGCACTCGCCGTGGAACAGTCAGACAACTTAGTGTTAGGACACACACTAGTGCTACATGTGCCCCATGCCATGGACACACTTCTGACATCCACTAAGACACAGCACCTCACCAATGCACGCCTCACCAGGTATGAGTTGGTACTCCTGACACCACACATTATCATCAAGAGGTGTACCACTCTGAACCCTGCATGTTTGCTACCCACGGAGCATGAGCTGGAGGATTTTGATTCAGATGATTCCTTTCATGATTGTGCCTTGGCCATAGACAGGCATACTAAGATAAGCCCAGACCTTAAAGACACACCACTCCCAGATGCTCAAGGAGATCTATTTGTAGATGGGTCATGTTTAAGGGATGACACAGGAGTATTACAAGCATCCTATGCGGTGGGCACAGCAACTAAATTATTGGAAGGAGGGAGACTAACAGCAGCAAAAAGTGCACAAGCAGCTGAACTTGTGGCACTTACCAGAGCATGTGCATGGGCCAAAGGGAAGAAAGTAAATATATACACGGACAGTCAGTATGCCTTCGGGGTGGTCCAAGATTTTGGCCAGTTATGGTCAATGAGGGGGTTCCTTACATCAGCAGGCCAGCAAATACAGCATGCACAATTGATTTGTGACCTCCTCCAAGCACTGCTATTACCTTTCAAAGTGGCCATAATAAAATGTGCTGCCCACACTTCATCAAAAGACCCCATCTCCAGAGGCAATGCTTTCATTGACCAAGAAGCAAAGAGAATAGCGCTTACAGGCTGCGAGCGAGCTATGGTACAACTAGTAGGCAACAAGACAGACACAGAAGAGGGTAAGGGTTCACTGCATTTTGATCCAATACGTATTCAGAGGGAGGCCGCTGACAATGAAAGAGAGGAGTGGAAGCAACAGGGATGCAAACAAACTGAAGAGGGACTATGGGTAGGACCTAATGGCAGGATATGCTTGCCTTCAACCATGCTCCCTTCAATGAGTAGGTTGTTCCATGGACCCTCACACGTGGGGCATGATGGTATGGTCAGGTTATTCTCCCAGTGTTGGTACAACACGAAATTCCACTAGACAGCAGAAAGGCTGTGCAAGCAGTGTGCTGTCTGTGCGCAGTACAACACTGGAAAAGGTATCCCAACTGCGCCTGGCCACTTCCCACTCCCCCATGGACCATTTGAAAGCCTTCAGCTTGATTTTATAGACATGCCCCCCAACCAGTCATATAGATTTGTTTTGGTCATCGTCTGTATGTTTAGCAAATGGATAGAGGCCTACCCCACCAAACATTGTGATGCACAGAGCGTGGCCAAGTGTCTACTTAAGGAGCTATTGCCAAGATTTGGGGTACCTTCCCTCCTGGCATCCGACAATGGGCCTGCATTCATTTCCAATGTCATAAAGGGACTGTGCAAGGGATTGGCCATAAAACAAAGGTTACATTGCGCCTATCACCCGCCGGCAGCAGGGGCTATCGAACGGAGAAATGGAATTCTGAAAAATAAAATCGCAAAGATCTGTGCGTCAACTGACCTCTCATGGGTAGATGCGCTGCCTCTAGCGCTTCTAGCAATGAGATGTACACCAGACAGAGTGACAAAGTTAAGTCCCCATGAAATAGTATTTGGCAGACCAATGCAAATTCCAGGCCATATGTCAACAGCCCCCCTGTCAGTAATGGATGACTTATTGTTATGTTACTGTAAAGAGTTAACCCATGTCTTACGTTACCTTCACTGCCAGGTGCTGACGTCCCTTCCAGAGGCCACGACGCCACCAGCCCATGACCTAAAAGCTGGTGACTGGATTTGGGTCAAAACACACACACGGAGGAATTGCTTGCAGCCGAGATGGAAGGGGCCAAGACAGGTCATCCTCACGACGGCCACAGCTGTGAAGTGTGAAGGCGTAGCTTCGTGGATTCACGCGTCACACGAAAAAAGTAACGAACGGAGAAACGATGCCACCGATTCAGATATCTGCCACGGAGCCCAGCAAAGGATACCACCTTCGCTCCCACAGCAAACAGAAACATGACCAAGGAAGTTAATGATTAACGGACTCTTGGCTAAATGCAATGCTCCTGAAAAATAGACTTTGATCTGTGTCAATACAAGCCTGCGGACAACGGTCCAGGATACAATTAACCATTTTTATGCACGGGAAAAGACATAACTGCAACTCTGACCCTGCTGGTACCGAGGCCACTATTGCTCAGTGAGCTACTACGTTTGATTTTCAATGACATTGCCTTTCCGGCGGGCCAAGAGCAAATTCCTGAGCAAGAGTTAACAGACCTACGTTTTGACATTCTCAATAGTTCTATTTTTGCGATACAGAGTACTGGTTCTAGTATTATTCAAAACCTTGAACACCATCCATTGTGCCGCTTTTGCAACAGAAGTCACTGGTCCTAGACCTGTTCGAGACATTGAAAATTGAGAGAAGATCAGTGGTTAAATGCTTGACTCTAAGGGTCAACTAGCATAGCGCTAAGTGGTAATCAGACAAAATATCGAAAAAAAAATATCGGAAAGACAAAATATCGAAGTTAAAATATCGAAGGTCACAAATATAGGGAAGCAAAAATATCGGATACAAAAATATCGGAATAGGTAAGTGTAAAAAAATATCGAAAACAATAATATCGTGTGACAAAATATCGACAAAAAAAATATTGTGTAGTAATGGAAATAATCAATAGTATAGGAAAAAGTAAAATAATTGTATATAAAATGTAGTAAAAAAGGTGTATCCTTAAAAAAAAAAATTATAAATAAATTAATTTAAAAAACATATCTAGGTTTAGGAGCGGGTTATTGGGTTTATAGGGGATAAGGGTGGGAAGTAATTTATTAATAATTCATTCATTCATATATGTTATTAAATATTCCTCAATTATACCTAATTGGTAATTATTTATAATTAATTAGTTAATTAATTAAGATCATATAGTCCATATTATTAATTACTAATTAATTGGTAATTAATTAATATTAATTAAGAAATTATATTAATGTTCTTAAATAATTTAACATATATACATTTATATTTTTATTAAAAAAAATTATTACAATAATTTTTTATAAAAACATTTCTAGGTTTAGGAGCGGGTTATTGGGTTTATAGGGGATAAGGGTGGGAAGTAATTTAATAATAATTAATTTATTAATATATGTTATTAAAAATTCCTCAATTATACCTAATTGGTAATTATTTTAACTTAAATATTTAATTAATTACGATCATATAGTCCATAGTATTAATTACTAAATAATTTGTAATTCATTAATTATAATTAAATAAATATATTAATGAGGTTAATTATTTTAACATATATAGATTTTTTTTTCATTATAAAATTTATACAAATATAATTTTTTTAAAACATATCTAGGTTTATGAGCGTGTTATTGGGTTTATAGGGGGATAAGGGTGGGAAGTAATTTAATAATAAATCATTAATTAATATATGTTAATCAATATTCCTAAATTATACCTAATTGGGATATAATTTTATTTAATTAGTTAATTAATTAAGATCATATAGTCCATATTATTACTTACTAATTAATTGGCAATTAAATAATAATAATTAGCTAATTATATTAATGAGGTTAATTATTTCTACATATATTGTTTTTTGCGTTATTTTACATTTTATAAATTTTTTTTTTTTTAAAACATATCTAGGTTTAGGAGTGTTTTTTTGTGTTTATAGGGGATAAGGGTGGGACGTAATATAATAATAATTAATTAATTATTAAATGTTAATCTATATTTCTAATTTTTAGCTAATTGGTAATTAATGTTAATTAATTAATTAATTAATTAAGATCATATACTACATACAATTATTTACTCATTAATTGTTTTTGCGTAAAGGGGTATTTGTTGGGTTCAGGGTCAGTTTTCTGTTTTTGGGTAAAGGGGTATTTGTTGGGTTCAGGGTCAGTTTTCAGTTTTTGGGTAAATGGGTATTTGTTGGGTTCAGGGTCAGTTTTCAGTTTTTGGGTAAAGGGGTATTTGTTGGATTCAGGGTCAGTTTAAAGTTTTTGGGTAAAGGGGTATTTGTTGGGTTCAGGGTCAGTTTTCAGTTTTTGGGTAAAGGGGTATTTGTTGGGCTCAGGGTCAGTTTTTAGTTTTTTGGTAAAGGGCTATTTGTTGGGTTCAGGGTCAGTTTTTAGTTTTTGGGTAAAGGGGTATTTGTTGGGTTCAGGGTCAGTTTTTAGTTTTTGGGTAAAGGGGTATTTGTTGGCTTCAGGGTCAGTTTTTAGTTTTTGGGTACAGGGGTATTTGTTGGGTTCAGGGTCAGTTTTTAGTTTTTGGGTTAAGGGGTATTTGTTGGGTTCTGGGTCAGTTTTCAGTTTTTGGATAAAGGGGTATTTGTTGGCTTCAGGGTCAGTTTTTAGTTTTTGGGTACAGGGGTATTTGTTGGGTTCAGGGTCAGTTTTTAGTTTTTGGGTTAAGGGGTATTTGTTGGGTTCTGGGTCAGTTTTCAGTTTTTGGATAAAGGGGTATTTGTTGGGTTCAGGGTCAGTTTTCAGTTTTTGGGTACAGGGGTACTTTTTGGGTTCAGGGTCAGTTTTTAGTTTTTGGGTTAAGGGGTATTTGTTGGGTTCTGGGTCAGTTTTCAGTTTTTGGATAAAGGGGTATTTGTTGGGTTCAGGGTCAGTTTTCAGTTTTTGGGTAAAGGGGTATTTTTAGGGTTCTGGGTCAGTTTTTAGTTTTTGGGTAAAGGGGTATTTTTAGGGTTCTGGGTCAGTTTTCAGTTTTTGGGTAAAGGGCTATTTTTTAGGGTTCAGGGTCAGTTTTCAGTTTTTGGGTAAAGGGGTATTTGTTGGGTTCTGGGTCAGTTTTCAGTTTTTGGGTAAAGGGGTATTTGTTGGGTTCTGGGTCAGTTTTCAGTTTTTGGGTAAAGGGGTATTTGTGGAGTTAAGGGTCAGTTTTTAGTTTTTGGGTAAAGGGGTATTTGTTGGGTTCAGGGTCAGTTTTTGGGTAAAGGGGTATTTGTTGGGTTCAGGGTCAGTTTTCAGTTTTTGGGTAAAGGGGTAATTGTTGGGTTCAGGGTCAGTTTTCAGATTTTGGGTAAAGGAGTATTTCTTGGGTTCAGGGTCAGTTTTCTGTTTTTGGGTCAAGGGGTATTTGTAGGGTTCAGGGTCAGTTTTGTGCTTTTGGTGTCCAGTTCTACAGGGTCAAAATATAATTTTTTTACATTCAATCAATTAAAGGAAATTATACATATATAACATTACACCAACTCAAATTTACTGTAAACTACAGTTGGAATATTATTTTATAATTAATTAGTGTCCAGCACATATTAAAATTTAATGTAGAATGCAGTAGGAATATTAATTCTTATGTTATTAGTGTGCAACACCTACTCTAATTTAATGTACACTGGATTTGGTATATGAATCATTACATTATTAGAGTCCAACATATACTCACATTTAATATACAGTTAAACATTATTAATAAGATTGATACTTTCTAGTAAGATAATGATACAAATTGTTCAACATGATTGTAGAAACTTTTATTTTATTAATGTTTTAACAAAAAATTTTTTTTTCATAATAACATTTTTTTTACATTTCCTTTGAAAACATTTTTTATAAACACACTCAAAAACAACTATTCAGAAGCATTATTATTTTTTATTCTTTTTTAACAGAAATTTACATTCTTTATTATCTCTTTTACATATTGTTATGTCAGAAAATAAATATAAATATCACAAATATTTTTCTATTAAGCATTTTTCTGCTTCATTTGTGAAGATCAAATTTTTATAATATAAGTAACACATTTTTTACTCTTTTTTACATTATTTCATTTTGTGACAATGTACTTATATTTTTAAACATTGTTAACATAAACATTATTGTTTTCATAATCTTTAATTATTACATTCATGTACATTTTTTTTAATGAAATCTTTGTAGGATTAAATAAAATATTTTTTCACAATAACATAAATTAATACATTTTTTTTACATATTTGGTTCAGTATAGATATTATATTTTTCACTTGGGACTATTTTATTGCATTTTGGTGCTTTCTTTTGTAACCGGGTTAGGTAGTTGTGGGTTATTTGGAAGAAGGGCTGATCGCGGTTGGGAGACACTTCACGTCGCTGCAGGTAAGGTTGATTTTATATGTTGTATGTGTATTATTATGATGTTTTTAGACTAATGACCTTATATTTAGTGTTGTTGAATGTGAGGGAGTTATGTTTTAGATTTTGAAAACAGATATTTACGTATGGTATATACACGTCGTGTTAGTTAACTAATTATTTATAGAGTGAATTTAAGTCTTTTAGGGTATATCTAACATTAAATCATCAATGTTAATATGTTGGTATGTAATTATTAGCTAATTAATGTGGGTGGGAATGTCTGTTTTCTATGTTTTTGTCATAGGTGTACGCTACATCGGAAGTTCTGTTTTTTTTTAAAGGAAGTGTTTGTTTTTTTCATTCAACACTGATTTACAAACACTTCTTTACATTTTTCGGGTTTCCAGGAGCGATTCTTTCTTTTTTTCTACTTTTTCGGGTTTTTTATGGTAGTTCGATGGCTAAGGACCGCGTGGATTTCTTAATTTTGGAACAGTTGTATTTTTACTTTTTTTTTGGGTTAATTTTGCACTACCTGGATTACTTTGGTGGAGAAGGACGTTATTGGATTGACAACATAATTGGTAAGTCATTGCTTTCTATTTTTGTGTGGGTGGGTAATGTCATATTTATTATGGAATTGTTTTTAACTTGTTATTTTGTTTTAATGTGTGCATATATTAAAATAATATCTTTATACATTGCATACATTAAATACTTTAGAAGCTCACGTTACATATTTTTGCATACTTAGGTGCTACTTTTGGTGTTTTATAACAGTTTGAGAATTATTTACAGTAGTGTTTTGGCTATGATGTTTAGGTATTCTATGCCTTTTGTATTAGGGTAAAGTTTAACTTGTTCTTCCAGGTACTTGTGCATTTGTTTATTTTGCTTGGATGTTTTTGGGACAAGTTCTGTTACAGATTGGTCCATTCTAAATTCTTGATAGCTCTGTTCTTTCTGTAGGCATTTAATGAATTTTTCTAGAGTAGGTTTGGTTCTGCCAGTTGATTGTACAAATGCATTGTGCCAACCTTCCACGGCATTGTTCGTTTTTGATTCCCCGTTAAGGGTACTATTGTACACGTTCCACCAGGGTATGAGGAATTTTGGATTTCGTCTGTGGCCAGATCTGTGGAGTCTGCCTACCCAGGTGTCTTCAAAGTAATCGAGAAAAGGACTTAATCTAGCTTCGTTTTGTTTGTAGAATGGACTGTCTATAATAATGTTGTAATGTTCAGCTACATCTGTTGAAGGGACATAGGCAAGTGCAATTAGTTTTTTGATTTGGAAAGCAAATGATGAATTTGTAGCATATTCGACACTTAGGGTAGTTTTTTGAAGGTGTCTCCATAAACACTGGTTGAAATGATAATAGCAGCCTTGAATGCAGGTATGGGGGTGGATTTTTAGAATAGTTGAGAGCATTGCATGCTCAAAATCAAGAATGATTTTTTCTGGAGAGAAATCATTCGTTTTTTGTTTTATGACATTTAATAATTCCATATATGTAGAATTGTTTTTGTTAGGCAATAGTGCATATAGCAAAGGGATGTTGCAGTTGTGGTAGAGGCCATGTATTGTGTATAATTGGAAGAATGGTTTGGGACAGATGTTAAATGTTCAATCCATCATCCAATATTGGCTTTGCTGCAGTTTCACTAAATTCATATTGGTACCAAAAATTATAAGCCTTTTGTCATTGCTTTCGTTGTCATAAACTATAAATGGTTGTTTATTTAAAGTTATTATTTTGTTTGCAGTTAAATTTATATCCTGATATGTTCTGGGAGATGGTGTTGAAGCAGTTGTAGCTTTTTTGGTTCGTGCTATAGTTCTTTTTAATGATAGGATATTTGGCATTTGGGTTGTGGCTGTTTTTGGGATTTTAGGAATGGCTTCTTTTAAAATTACATTTGTTTGCTTTTGGGAACCGGTACTAGCTTCTTTTATACTTTCCATAGCTGTTCTAACTTCTATTTCTGTAATATTAGGTGGATGATTGTGTTCCCTAGTATATAGTACTGTAGCTTCTCTAGTTGTTGCTCTTCCATAGCACTTGTTCGAATAATATTTAAAACATTTCCAATTAACTTTCATCCCATATTGCTTTTCCTGTGTGTACGTGTAACCCATGTAGCATAGTAATAATTTTCCTTTTTGGCTGGTCACAAATTCGGCTCCTTCAGTCATTTTGTACTTTGTATATCTATAAAATATATATATAATAGTTAATGTCAAATTAAATGTGATAAATAATCTATGTTAGTGATAAGTAGGAATGTTTATACTTACGTGTTTTAGAATGTACAGCAAAACTTAGGAGTTTCTTGCTTCTTTAGTTGAGGATAAATGGTTGTGATGTTGTTGTAGCTGTTATGAGAAACATGAAAGTAGTATATTATTAATTAATGTTTAGGTACATTTGCAATGTTAGAGCTCATTTCTACTACAAAAGTGTATCTTCATGATTCACATTGTGAAGATACTTACATATTTTTTTTGGTTGGTATTTGGCAGTATAATTGTTTCTTCAGCTTCTGGAGAGTAGTTTGTAGTGTTATCTTAAAAAAATAAGGAACATATGAGTTAGTTTAATCACCATGTTGGTAGGTTTTTTAAAACATTATGTGGTAAATATGTTCTTTAATATACTTACTTTGTGATTTGTATTAGTATTATTTAGAATGTGAAGTTCTGTATGTTGTCTGTATATCTATTCGCCGTGTTTGCTCTGTAAATAAACAATATATAATTGAAATTAATTAGAACAGTTATAAATGTTTGTATGGTTTTTCCACATTTATTTCAGTTGCATAATACTTACTTACTAAAATGTATTTTAGAAATAGTTCTGAGGTCCTCAGTTAATTAGTAGTGCAGTTTTCAGTAGTCGAATCTACAGAAAAATAAAAATATGTTGAGCACAACTGATTATTTCAGTGTGTTTAGATTTTTGAGCACATAATGAAACAATGTGACATAACTTACATAGTTATTCGATTCTGTATTCCTATGCTTTGTTCACAGTTAGTTTGAGTAGAATATTCAGTAGTCGTAGTATCTAAAAAAATAATATTATTTAATTATTTAGCATGTTAAGTTGTATGAATAGCAAAGGGGCACTGGGTATTTAGCAGGTAAATAATTAGTAGTAGCAAATTAAGCAGTTTCAATTTTATGTACTTACTTAGCAAAAAGTATTGTAGAAATAGTACTGATGTTCTTAGTTCAGTAGTAGAGCAGATTTTAGTAGTAGAATCTATAGAAAAAAAGAAATATGTGGGGCACAAATGATTATTTCTGTGTGTTTAGATTTATGTGCACATAATGAAACAATGTGAAATTACTTACATAGTTTTTTGATTCTGTATTCCTATGCTTTGTTCACAGTTATTTTGAGTAGAATATTCAGTACTCGTAGTATCTTAAAAAAATAGTTGTAGATAATTATTTAGCATGTTAACTACAATGAATAGCAAAGGGGTACTGGGTATTTAGCAGGTAATTAAGTAGTACTAGCAAATAAAGCAGTTTCTATTTTATTTACTTACTTAGTAAAAAGTATTGTAGATATAGTACTGATGTCCTTAGTTCAGTAGTAGTGCAGTTTTCAGTAGTAGAATCTACAGAAAAATAAAAAGATGGTGTGCAAAAGTCATTATTTCTGTGTGTTTAGATTAATGTGCACATAATGAAACAATGTGAAATTACTTACATAGTTTTTAGAATCTGTATTCCTATGTTTTGTTCACAATTATTTTGAGTAGAATAATCAGTAGTGGTAATATCTAAAAAAAATATTTTTATATCATTATTTAGCATGTTAAGTAGTATGAATAGCAAAGGGGCACTGGGTATTTAGCAGGTAAGTAAATACTATTAGCAAATAATGCAGTATCTATTTTATTTACTTACTTAGAAGATGTAATAGTAGGTTGATAGTCTGGTTCTTCTAGTTGTTGTGCAGCAATTCGGATAGAGATGAATCTCCTTCAGTGACTTTTGGCAAGTAGTTTGTGCTTACTTTTTCATTGCTTATATACGGGAGTGTCAGTAGTAATTACTTTGCTATTGGTTCATTTAAAAAATTAGGGTTGTGATTGGTTAGTTAGTATATTTGAATTTCAGTTGTGATAACTTAGTATTAGAATTGAAAAACCAACAATAATTATAAAAGTATACAAAGTAGCATAGAATATTTTTATATGTGTAGGTGATATAATTATACAAATAGTAAATATTAGATGAATTTATAGTGTGTCTATAGTATAAATGAAAGTATTGTATGTTTATTTTGATGTGAAATCATATAAAGCGTTAATTAATTATGTAAAGAAATGCTTATAAAAAGTCAATATAGTTTATAATCCGATATTTATGTGCACGATATATTTGATGTCGATATTTTTGTTAATGTCATTATTTTTTGCAGAATGCGATATTTTTGTATTCCGATATTAATGTAGTCGATATCACAGTAAACGATGTTTTTGTATATCGATATTAAAAAATCGATATTTGTGTAGATATCTAGTTAAGTATAGGAACCCGATATTTTTGATGTCGATATATTTGTTCCGATATTTTTGTACATCGATATTGTGGATTTCGATATTTTGTCAGACATTCGCGCCAAGTGGACCAAGAATAAATTTAGGGCCTATTCACAAGCCCGAGTGGACCAAGAATAAATTTAGGGCCTATTCACAAGAAGATTGCATAGCATAGGGAAGGGAAAGATTTGTACAGAGTCATGCAGTCCACTGGGAGACACACATGTAACTGAAGAGCAGTGATTCTTGCAATATTGTTACCAGTTCCAGCGGTTATAGTAACAGCAATTATAATAGCATATTCTGCTGAGCTTGAAATACCACACCTCAATGGAAGGGTGGGGGATGGTAGTGATGGAACTGAGCCAACAAAAACACCAAGAGACTATGAACAAAATATAACAATGAACATTACTGGTGTGGGGGTGGATGTGAATAAAGGGGACCAAGAAGGATTGTGGGATACCTACGAAGGGAACCAATATGTGGAAATGTTGAAACTGTATGTGACAATTTTGAATATATCTGCCTGCTATGTCTGCACACACCTGCCCACAGACACCACACATAGTTTAAAGTACAACGTCCTGTCATTATCCAAATATGTAGGCTGTGTCCTTTTGCGAGACATGTTACAAAGTCAACACGGCATGTCTGTGTCAGTATCGACAGGTACACCCTCATCTAAAATACTGACTGTTGATCCCAGCGGTAGCAATGGCTATAGCTATAGCAGAAGGACAACAGACCCCCCTCTCAGACCTAAGAGGATCCCTTGTATGAATATGCAGCCAACTAAGGGAGACTTAGAGATGCTGAAAGGATTTGACAGGGCTTCTAGAAATAAGGAATGGAGGGGCAGGGCAGGTTGGGATGACATAGAAACCGGCCACTTGAAAATACCAAGGTTCAGGGTAGGGGAAGTTCCAGCCCCCTCCTGCATCCTCAAGGAAGAAGTAGTAATACCCAAAAGAGTGCCGGTTCTTCCAAAGGGAGCTACCAGAACATGCACTCTTTCAGAACTGCTGTCCAAAGACAACTGGAAGGAGTGCATCTCATTTGGATGTACCTTCGAGGAGGTCGCTCAAGGAGAGCAAGGCCTATTTAATTGCGAGGACAGGATAAACAAGATAAAAGGCATACCACCCATAAAGGCAGTTCCCCAGATTTACATAGGAATGAGAAGCTGTAACCACACAACCAGACTAACTCGAGTTAGGAGTCGTGACGAGCCGTCACCAGGTCTTGTAGGTTACAAAGGCCTTTTCTTTGTTTGTGGTCCATGGGCATACTTCTACCTGCCCCCGGGATGGTATGGAAGTTGCTACTTAGCATCCATCATCCCACAGATGACCCACTTCACAAAATTAGTGCCAGCAGAAAAAACAAAGATGATACTGGTGAGGGCCAAGAGAACGGCCGCTTGGGTAGACCACGTGTTAACAGGTGTTGGGGCAATGGTTCCAATACTAGGCAATATCTATACTTCAGAACGGATACACCAGTTGTCCAGGATGATTGAAGATCTAGCGGACTCTACTACTGATGCCTTAGGAAATATAACAGAAGAGCTCACCTTGATGAGGGCTGTCGTAATTCAAAACCGGATTGCTCTCGATATGATTCTGGCCAAGGAGGGAGGAGTCTGTTCCGTCCTCCATGAGGCATCTTCCCCAGCATCTTCCCTGGCTCAGAGCCAATGCTGTGTATTTATTCAGGATAACAGTGGGAATATAATAAAAGCCATTAAAAAAAATTAAGGATATAAGCGATGAGGCCCACGGGATACACACAGGTAGTCTATGGGAAGAGGTGATGAAATGGTTAACAGGTTGGGGATCATGGATACTTGAGGCAGTTATAATAGTGGTAGCAGCTCTTTTGACACTGTACCTCCTGATAAGAATATGCCCATCTTGTTGTGCAGCAATTTTCAGGTCCTGTGCCAACTGCATATTCAGGAAAGGTGGTTCACCACACCACACTCATAAGGATGAGGATGAGGATGAGGATGAGGAACAGGAGATGATAAAGATGAATGACTTCTGATTAACATATGATTTAGTATCAGATTTGGGGATGACGAAGCAGACATTTATATGATACCAAATACATATGTTTTCAGGCCTATAGTCTTCTTTGAACTACTAAAGAAAGACACCAGCAGTAATCCACAGAATGGTCGCACGCTCCATTCTGTGTGTCAAGCCAGTCTCAGTCAGCTGCAACGTGCAGAGCAAACACAAGGCTTCCGAGAAATGGCATGCCAGCTTCCAGCTTTTAGCTTGCTATTGCTAAACCTCATATCTCCAGTAAAAGATGTCGACATGACCTGCCCTAGCTGGTCAAGTACGTGCCAAAATCCACGTACACTAGAAACGCAGATTTCACCTTTAGGAAAAAACCCAAATCTGCTCTGGTAGATGACACGTGGGTAACAATATTAGGGTGTAGGCACACTTCAAGCCTTAAAAGGGTATCACACCATATGTGCACTTCACTGATTGGTCTAGCAGGTCATAGCCTGATCCAGATTACGTATGCTATGATGCCCATCCTGTGAGGGCTTATACCTATAAAATGTCTCTGCACTGTCATACCAATTGGGCACTCAGTGAGCTTTGCTGAGGTCTCCGTGCACGTATATTGCATTGTGATTACTTTCTAATTGGGTTCCCAATAAATCTTGCATACTCAAACATGCTGAGAGCGAATTGTTCATTTTACTGTTGTCATTGATCTTTTTATTCTTGCAGTTAAATACTGAGCTTCAACAGAAACACTGAAGGGAATGATCTGAGCACTAGCAGTGTTCGTGAAAAGATGGATGCAGTGCTTTCAATAACTCCACTAATTGAAATGAGGAGCAGTGTAGGCACAGGCTAGGGGGATTATGTAGCCACCCATAGGTGTCAGGACACTGTCAGAACATCCTTCTTCTTGAGCTGCCACTGTACTCCCATAGGTTTTGTCATGTTCCTGAAATAACTCTCTCTGACTGCTGTGGACTTTGTAAAGGTTTTTAGAAATACACAAGAGAAAGTGCAGATGTAACTGTTTTCTCAGGAGTAGTCCTCGAATTATTTTGCGAATTTAATTTTACCACACACAAATATTCACATGCATGTTTGTTAGTAGAAAAATATTAGAGCTGGTGCAAATTAACTTTCTAATGTTTCAGCCTCTAAAGGGCAAACATTTTTCCCATGTAGGAGATCTCTGCTCTTGTCCACCTTGGAAATGGTGTTATTCCTGACCTTGACTTGGAATCAATGTCTTACCATTTCCAGAGAGGTTGTGGACAGAAAAACAATTTGTGAATCCCCACAAACCCAAAGATTTGTGGTCATTCACAAATATTTCCGAGCTACCCCTCCATGTCACTTGAAGTTCACATTCAATGGAACATATTTTTGAATACATGATTTATCAGACTTACAAAGAAGTCTTGCAATGCAACAAAGTTTCTGCTGCACTGAGTGAACAGAGGGAAGCAGAGCAGCTTCATAGCCACAAAGATGTGGCACTGTTCTGCTCTATCCCTGCACTAGCACACTTTAGGCTGCCATGCCCCAATATAGACATTTGAGTTGTGGTAAGCATATATTTTCCACAGGCAGGTGTCACTTCCTGTAAAAAAATATGCTTTAAGACATTGCTCTTTTGTATGTGTGCTGTAGAATGCAACGCACATGCACAGAGTGCAAAACCAGTAGAAATTAAAACATTTCTCCTCGGTACACCTGCTTTAGGGAAGTGTATGATGGTGGTACAAATTCCTGTCTCCAAATCGTTGGAGATGGGGATTTGCATCAAAACCCATGAGTGGTTAAATGGTAACACCGATGCAGCACCCATGAAATACCCCCTTAATGCAAAGCATTGCAAGTAAGTGCATTGCACAGTTTTGCATTATTTTTATTACAGTAAAATACAAATTGTGATTTGTATTGGATTGTAAATACGAACACAACACTTTACATTGGGTTTGTGTTAAAAAAGTAAACTAAACCCGACGCAAAGGCTTTGTAAAGCTGGCCACTTGTGAATTTGCACTCATAGATCACTCTATGCATGCGTTTTAAAGTAACAAGAGCAAATAAATAATTTTGCAAATTGGGTTAGATAACATTGTATTTCAGCTCTTCCATGAAGTTGTGCTTATTGATCTGCAGTGGAAAGCCAACATCTAAGATTTAAATGGGATGGTTGGCATCACTCTAGTGAACCAAAAAGACGAATCCATCAATTTTAGGACGGAAGCTCGGTATTGCCTTTGGGTCGTTTTATCTTCAGAATACCTGTCAAAGGATCCACTGGGAATTTCAAGAATTCTGACAAGTGGAAAAAAAATATCGATTTAAGGTCCCAGACTACACAAAATGGTGTTTGGTATCAGTAGAACATTACGTAATTTTCTACTACTTTCGCTATTGCATTCAAATTACATATTACAAATATATCTGTACAAAAAGGATTTTAATAAGCCTTTAACTGACATAATTGCAAGGAATGACTCATTTTACTGTACTTTCTGTTGCATAGCTTGCTTTTTTCCTGGTTAATTTATTTCTGCATTTTGTGGAATTGAAACCATTGAATGTCTCACATCATATCAAGGAGTTTATTTATCAAAAAATCACATAGCGCAGCCACCTTGCTGTGCTGTGTGAAAGGGCAAGAATGTGCTGCATTAAACATTAAATAGTGCATTCCTGTCCTTTTCAAGCACTGGCTCACAATGTGCTGCCAACGCAGGCACCCTTGCGTCATGGTCCAAGGGTGTATGCATTGTAGATAGGATTGTTTATGTGCAGGAATGGACAGCTACCTTCACTAAAACAATCCTCGGGGTATTTTCCTCTTCCTATGTGTGCTGCAGAATGTAAGCACATATAGAAAGAGGAATAAATATATTTCTCCTTGTTATGCCTCGCCTTGTGAGGCATAGCATTTTGACACATTCCCAGGTTTACCAGTGTTGGCAAATCTGGAAATGCCCCAAATTTATAGGTAGATGCGTGGAAACAACCAAGCTCCACCCATTGAATGCTTCCGTGGAGCATAGTAGCTCAACGCAGCCATTTGAGCTGTGCTGTGTCAAGTAATGCAGGACCATGCAAGGTGGACATATGTGGCATGAGAAACCTTACTTAGTAGTTGTGTTGCCCTTGCGCCCTATAAATATGCTTGATAAATATGCCCCCATGGCTTTATGTCAATAATAACTCTGTGTTCAATATTTTTTAGAGAACCTTGAGCCTTTGCTCTCTTTTGAGCACAGCGATCTAATTTCTCCTTTGTGTATGTTTTTGTTAACCCTTTTTTATCTATAATTGTCTATAAATAAAACACTTTATTTATAATGGCTGTAGTCAGAGTTGCCAATATAGGCAGTGCTCCCCTACCCTTTCTCAAGGAATAGTAACTTCTCCCAGGCACCCATCATCCGAATAGATTTCAATGGAAACCATTCGGTCCGCTCTAGTGTTAGTGGAGGGGAAATGCTTTGAATGGTAATGTCATTGAGGTTTTTATGCTTGTTTTCTGAAATCTAAATCAAGAGTTGGCCCCACAGCACATATATCAATCATGGATTGAGAGTGTGGACTACTTCATATCAATTAGGCCTAGGCATATATATATATTTTTGTCTGCGCAATTCTCGCATACCATTAGAATTTCACATAACTAGTAAGATGGGAAATTCCTAGTGTTTTGCCATGACCCCAACCACTTACTGGCCATGCATCAAAGTAACATGGGGAGCTTGAGAGAAAATTATTGTGGGAATTCCGTCAAAATCAGATAAGGAATGCGTGCATAAATTCCCAGCATGAAGAGCTCGACTTATAGTTTCACTGTTTTGTTTCACTGGGAATTAAATATTTGGCTGAAATCTATTTAGAGTGGTTTTTTTTGCCCGAAAGTAATGTTAGAGTAACTTTATCAAGTGGCATTCATTTTTTTTAAATTTTATTTTATTTTATTTTTTCAAGTGGTAATGCAATAGAGCAGGGTTCTTCAATCTGTGGGGCGCGCACCCCTGGGGGGGCGTGGCGCCATCCCAAGGGGGGCGCGGGCTCCACTTCGATCTTCCCTTTGTGCCCGTTTCTTTGTCTGTTTGATTCTCCCAGGAGGGGGCCAATTCACGGAGACAGCGTGCGAGGCAGGGGTCTCCTCTGCTAAAAACGAAAGCAAACAGACACGCTTTCAGTTTTAGCAGAGGAGACCCCTTGCCTCCCACTGCAGCTGAAGCTGTCAGCTCTGTGAATTAACCCCCTCCTGGGAGAGTTAGCTCTTCCCAGAAGGGAGAGAAGGTTTCACAGAGGTTTTGTGGCACGGGCAGGGTGGGCTCTGGTCCAGGGCCCCAGCCTTTCAAGGGGGGTGGGAGTGAGGGGGAGTTGGGGGGACGGGAGTCCTTCAGTTATTTTGGGAAGGGAGGGAGAGGTTGCAATCCGGGTTTGTGCCATGAGGGATAGTGGGCTCTGGTCTGCGGTCCTCAGGGATGTTTGTCTGCAGATTCGAATTTTAATCATAAAAGGTGTGAGGGTGGAGTGGTGGGTGTATGGGTGGGGGGTGGATGGATGAGTGAGGGGATGGATGGTGAGTGAAGGGGTGAATGGATGGTGGGAGAGAGGATGGATGCATGAGTGGAGGGATGGATGGGAGTGGATGATGTGTGTATGGTTGGAAGGGTAGATGGATAGGTGGAGGTGTGGAGGTGTGGATGGATCAGTGAAATGATGGATGGATCGATGGGGGGGTGGATGGTGGACGAGTCGGTGGGTGGATGGATGAGAGAGGTGATGGATGGATTGATGTATTGATGGGATGAATGAATGGATGGATGAGTGAGTGAAGGGGTGGATATGGGGATGGATGGGTGATTGAGGAGGGTGGATGGACGGGGGATGGATGGAAGAGTGAAAGGGTGGATGAGTGGTCAATGGATGGATTCATGAGTGGATGGATGAGTGGGTGGATGGGTGAAGGGTGGATGGAGGGATGGGTGGCTGGGTGAGGGGGGAATGGAGAGAGAGGGGGAGGATGGATGGATGAGTGATGACATGGATGAATGATTGGCAGAGTGGATGGGCAGATGTGTGCATGGATGGGTGAGGAGAGGAGCATGGAGATGGATGGGTCAGAGAGTGCATGCATGAGTGGGGGGGAGGGTGGAGAGCGGGATGGATGGGTGGATGGATGAGTGGGGGGTTGAGTGGGTGGACGGATGAGTGACTGGGTGGATGGATGAGTGGGTGGGGGGATGGCTGGATGGGTGAGAGGGTGGGTGGTTGGATGGATGAGTGGATGGATGGATGGGTGGAGGAGTGGATGGATGGGTGGAAGAGTGGATGGATGAGTGGAGGAGTGGATGGATGAGTGGAGGTGTGGATGGATGAGTGGGAGGATAGCTTGGGTGAATGGTTGGATGGATGAGTGGGTGGATGGATGGGTGGAAGAGTGGATGGATTGGTGAGGGGATAGATTGGGTGAAGGGATGGATGGATGATGGATGGATGGGTGAGGGGGTGGATGGAGGGATGAAGAGGTGAGATGATGGATGGAGGGATGGAAGGTGGATGGGTTTGCAAGTGGTTGAAGGGTTTTGGATGTGGATGGGGCTCAGATGGAGGGACAGAATGAATGGTGGGGGAGTTGGTGGATGACAAGGTGTACATGATGGATGGGGAGGGTTGTGATGACTTCCTTTGCTTTCTTGGTGCCATGAGAGCTGTGGTTCAGAGTGGAAGGTATTTGAATTGTTTGGCTGCTCCCTTGCATATGAGTTACTGTTCTGTATTCTATGTGTGCTCATGTGTGGGATCTATGCATCATGCGTGTGACATTTTGCGTGACGTCCAGCTGCTACCTCAATGCGGGGCCCCCATGGGCAAGGTCGGGTTCCATGTTCTGGGTTCCGCTTGGTGAAGCCCCCATGGTGTGTTCCTTATAGTGGGTTCATCACGGCGGTCCTCCCTTTGGTTCACTTGTGCATGGTGCTTTACATCCCACAATGTATTTGTTTATTTGTTGGGGAGTTTGTGAGATTAAGTTCCCAGCACTTGCGGTGTTGAAGACTAGGTACCGTTTAGAACTGGATGTGGAGCACAGCCTGAGGATGGCAGTGGCAGGGATTCACCCACAGATTGAGAGTCTAGGTGTGGCTGGGCACCGGCACACCCGTCACATTCATGTTGGTGGTGTTGTTGTTGATCTGTGTCCTGTGTAAGGCAGGGCATCCTAGTGGGGAGAATTTGCGCACATTTTGTCTTGGAGGATTGTGTTTTGAGCTGTCTGGTACGCCTCTGTCGTTTTGTCACACACACTCACAGGTCTGCAGTTTGCTAGGCACTCTTGTTGTGTTGAGCATTGTTTGCCGGATATGGCCCGTGGTGTGCGCGTGGCAGTCGATCATGTGGTGTGCCGGATTCCCGAGGTTTCTGTCGGGTGGTGGGGGGGCCCAACATCTGGGGGAATTCAGCTGGGGGGGCTCAACCTGGAAAAGTTTGAAGATCTCTGCAATAGAGAGTGGGGCGACTGTACATACCGGGGCACTGTACATACCATAGCAACTTCCTAGTCTTGTTTTCCAGATTCCTCCCTGTTTCTTGGTCGAGTTAGGTCATTTTGTATTTGGCTACCAAAGAGAAAACATCACTCATTCTTTGTATGCACATTCTGCAGCAATGTACCTTGCATATTTCAGGAAAATTTAACAATTTCAGTTCTTTTTGGGACATTTCTCTTTGATAGGGTAATCGTTGATGGAAGGCACCACCAATCTTTTTCTTTTTTCATATTTTTGTTGTTCTTTGTGCATTTATTGATTTGGTGCTGGAGCGCTGATTAATGGTGACGAGGGTACAAAAAGACTTGTGAGATTTGAACGGGGTGGGGAAAAGATTTTCTGTTGTAGAGTAAAAAGCAGTGGGAGATTCGGGGTGGTGGAGGTTTAATAGTATAAGTCCTCATTTTCCACAAATTTAATCCAGATTTAGTGAATACCCTGGAGCATTTTACTATGCACACCCTGGTGTTCTAGTCAGCTGTTACCCATATATATAGTTTAATTTTCACATTCTCACTGCTCAAAGAGTAGGGTTTTTAGGGCCTGTGTCAGTCAGTCAGTCAAAAACTTAGTTTATTTAAACTTTAGCATATAAAACACGACAAAAAATACAGGGCCTCATTTATGAGGATTTGGTGCAGGGCAATGTCGCAAAGAATCTTGCTGAGCTGCCCTGTGTCAAAAGAAAATGCAGGTATGCACCCTATCTATAAGATACTGTTCATTCCTGCTCTTTTCCCCTGCGCTGGCACACAGTTGTCTGCCATGCGCCAATGCAGGCACTCTTGCACCATGGTGCATGGGTGCCTGCATTGCTGGGCTGATTGATTTGGTCCAGGAAAGCACACCTTCCTGCACAAAATCAATCAATTCAGGTGACTTCCTCTTGTGTGCTGCAGAATGGCAGACTGGGACGGACTTGGAACACCCACAGCAACACCCATGGAACGCCCTTTTCAGGCAGTGTTCTGTGTGAAAGGGCTGCATACTTACAGGGCCATGAAAAACCATGTAAAGTGTCATTACGTGGTCTTGAAAATATGCTGTAGCACATTGGCTACCAAAACGTCAAAAAAGTGACATTCTGGTGGCACAAAAGTGCTGAAGGGACTTCATAAAGGAGGCCCACAATATCTATATATACATTCTAAAAAGTAAAACTGTAGTTTATGCATAATTATAACCCATCTAACTTTCTACCCTCTTATTCATTAATGGCAATAAAAAATCTGCCCACACCACAAGTTACATCCAAAAACTGCATCCTAAAAAGTAACATAGGGGCATATTTACAAAGAAGTGATGGAGCACGGTATTAGCTTTCTTGGCGTAATGCCGCGTTCCACCACTTTGAAAACGCAGAGCTGCACTCTATTTACAATAACACAGCGCAGCCCTGCGTTTGCCCCTGTGCTGGCACTACCTACCTGCACATAAACAATCTTACATAGCGATTTGTTACACATAGAAGTTACAACTCGTAATTTTTAAAATGATTGTTCTTGTGCGCTGCCCCATATTTACACCACCCTTGGAAATATGAGACAGTGCCGAAATCAATGGGTGTTGCGGAGGAACACACATTGCCCACCCCTTTCAACCAAAGTATTGCATGAAAGGGTGCTTTATTTACAAGGCAACGCTAATCATGTTAAGGGGTTTAACACTGCTTTGTAAATAAGGCAACGACCATAGAACCACAGGAACCTAAAACAAAGTGATTTCCCTGAGGTGATCAGGCTGGTAAATATACCCTCAGTTGTGTCGAAACAGTTTCCCATTCCCTATTAAAATAAAATAGGTTTTAGAATCCTTGCTCTTAGCCGTTTTAAAAATAAGCAGCCCAAACTCAAATGTGTGTTTCTCCATTTTCCATCTCTGAATGCACAAAGAAAATGTTACAACCTATTTGGAATTTTAAAAGGAACAGTTTATTTTTAGACTTGGCATAGCAACAGTGGGGCATATTACCAACAACTAGCGATAATTATCGCTATGTTGGTTTAGCAGGAATATTTTTATCGCCGAGCTGCGGCGATTTTTATTGCTAAGGAACCTTGCTATTATCAAGGTTTATCTCCTAAGAGATAAAAATCAGCCGAAATGCATGAATATCGCTGAAAAGTCAGCGATATTCATGCTTTACCGAGCTAATGCTCTTAGCCATGTTATCCACCTACCATTGGATAACATGGCTAAGAACTGCTCAGGGGCAGGAGTTAGCTTTTGGAGATATTCGCGCTTAGCGCGAATATCTCCAAAAGTTGGTAATAGGAGATAGCGATGTTAGCGACTGTTTCCAGTCGCTAACATCTTGGCACGCCCACTTTGCATGTCATTAGTGATAAATATCACTGACATGCAAAGCGGGGCCCAAGATGGTCGCTATCTCCTGCTAGCTGTCACTAAACGGTGCTAGCGACAGCTAGGTAATAGGGAGATAATTTTATCTCCGCTTCCTTTGCTTTTAAAGCCAAAAAAGCAGAGATAAACCCCCTTGATAATATGCCCCTAAATTCCTTAAATACGTAATTGAATTTTTGTTACCCAAATATCTCATATCACTTGCTCTTGATTCTAAGTTTGCTTGAGCAGCAGCTCGCCTTTCAATAACCTTATAAAAAAACAGACATGGATACCTTGGCATCCAGAAATTTACCCATCATGAGCAAATTCTTCCCTACCACCAAGGCCCAACATCTCCTTTTAACAATATTTTCCTTACAAAGAATGCGGGATCCTGCCAAATGCCCGTTGCCCTAGGTTCCTTCAATTCTTATTGCCTGTACCATTGCGGACTTGGCACACCAAGCATATGTGTTCCGACAACAGCAGACAATTGTGGTATCCAAATGAATGCTCTATGTTCCACACAATATCATGGGCTGTATCTTTGCTGAATGTGTGCCATCAGAAACGCTCCAGAAAATCTGGGATTTTTTTTTTACCCTAATACAGCCCTTAGGGCTCTTCTCTTTAAGGCCTTTATATATTAGGCCCAGTTCAAACTTTCAAGGAACTATATACCTAAATCTTTACATTAAAACCCTTCCTCCAATCTAGTAGATCCCATAAACAATATAAAGTGTGTGGTTTTCTTGCCAAATACCATAACTTTAATCTTGTCCATTTTTATTATCATCTTTTTATTAGTACAATAGTTTTAAAAAATGTTACGTTTTCTTGGTAAACAGATCTCGGTGTTATCCGCAATGACTATGGGCCATATGTAGGAACGTCTTTTGCGATCGCAAACACTGCAAATTGCAGAATCTAGGGTGCATGCGATCGCGAAAGAGACTGATTCGATGTAAGAAAGCTTTGTGCCTGGCAAAAATGAGAATCGCAAATTTCCAGATTACCATTTTTGTGTTACAAGGAATCTGCGAAAAATATTGCGAATTTGCAGTGTGCGGCTCAGTATTTGCGCAAATCGCAAATACTGTTCTCGTAAAATGCGAATTCGCAAAATGAGATGTAGTAAAAATTTGCAAATTTGCACTTCTCAATTACCACCAACTCTAAACAGGTGGTAACCAGGTGCAACCTATTTAAACAGGGCCACAATGCCACTGGGGCTTCCCCCCATGGCTGGCCTGTATGTGATAGCCAGGAGGCTGCGTATCCGAGATGCTTCACAGAGCAGGAGATGCCAGGAATGGATCTACAGAGCATGCATCACCCTCTGCCAGCGGACCCAGGAGGACATCCATGTGCACTACAGGCTGCACCCAGACAGCATCCTGGAATTGATAGAGGAGCTGACACCCATACTTGAACACCCCACATACAGGGCACACACCATTCCTACCCACATACAGGTTTTGTGCTCACTGCACCTCCTAGCATCAGGGAGTTTGTAGGGGTTGATAGCCACAGCAGGAGGGGTATCTCAGAGTGCACTATCACACTTTTTCCACACTTTCCTTGATGCTATGGTTCAGAGGATGCATCACCATATCCAATTCCCAAGCACACAGCAGGCACTAGATTAGCCAAGCAAGAATTCTACCAAATAGCCCAATTTCCCCACATCATTGGCTGCGTAGATGGGACCCAGGTCACACTGTCACCCCCATCACAGAATGAGTATGTTTTTAGAAACAGAAAATCATATCATTCCCTGAACATCCAGGTAGTGTGCAATGCTAAGCATGTTATCACAGATATTGTTGCTAAATTCCCAGGAACCACACACAACTCATTCATTGTTCGCCACTGTGAATTACATCGCAGACTCACAAATGGCAAATTTGGAGAGGGCTACCTGCTAGGTAATTGCATGGCACACACACAAGTAGGGAAGGTTTAAACTGGCAGGACAGTACCTAATATCAACCTATTTTTGCCCTCCAGGTGACAGTGTGTATGCTGTACGTGACTCCATCCTCACACTATACCTGAATCCAGCCACAGCAGCAGAGCGGAGGTACAACAGCGCCCACAGAGCTACACGCTGCACCATTGAGAGGACCTTTGGAATCCTTAAAATCTGTATCTGGTGCCTCCATAAGAGTGGAGGTGCACTGCAGTACAGCCCAGAAACGTGTTGCATAATCGTGGTTTCTTGCACAATGCTACACAACATCGCTACCAAGAAGGGCACTCCAGTGGATCTGACAGATGCAGACACATCAGATAAGGAGGAACCACCTCCCCAACGCAGACGTGCAGGTGGTGCCGGGGTGGCAGCTGGGCGCCTGAGACGTGATGACATCACACAGAACTACTTCTAGGTGGACACAATGCCAAATAATGATGCTCAAGTATGATGTTTATTTCCTGAACTGTAGGAGTAAATCGGTCGCACAGCGTGACTGAAATGTTGATGATTGCACATGTTTAGGTCACAGTGCTATTATTGCCATGAGTCACTCAGTCCATATGATATGTGTTGCATCACACATGGCCATGAGCACATGCTGCCTCTTCACCTCCTGCGTGCACGCCCTGTTGCCCCTCGTTCAGGCTGCACACAAACCTCACTGGAGTTTTTCCCTGCTCTCACCTGGCTCCCACTCCGGCGTCTATCTGCAGGAAGTGGTGGAGTGAAGCAGCTCCTGCTGGACTGTTCGTCCGCATCCAATGTGCCCAGTGTCCTTACGCCACCTGTGGCAACTTCACGTATCTGGTCCACGGCATATGTGACATGCACCAGGTCCCTACCCACATCCTGGCAGCAGTGGGCCATTTCATGCTGCATACTAACACATCTCCTGGCCAGCAGGGATACAGCGGTGTACTGGCGGTTCACAGCTCTAATGTACAGGTCTATCCGGGTGTGTAGACGGTGTTTCTCCCTGCGCCTGGCTACCCTGTCTCTCCTTATCTCCCTGCACAGTCCTTCCAATGCACCTGTCATGGAATTGACACTGAGCCGCGACTCAGACATGTTCTGATTATGTGCTGCAAGTTGGTGCTGTATTGACCCTATACCTTTCACTTGCAGGCACTGTGCTTTTAACATGTTGCCCTCAAGGCCAGAGAACACTGTGTCTTCTTTGAAGGAGAATTGCTGGTAAAGGGCCGTGCCCTGCGTCTTGACCCACTCCCATTTGAAGTTTCAATAGTGGACTGTGGTGTGTGCTGCCATGCGTGTTGCCTTGGGACTGCCTGTGCCTCCTCAGCTGTATCTGCTCCTCCTGCCCTGCTACATCCACATTTGCTGGTGTCTTCACCCCTTCTGCCACAGTTTCCTGTGTTGTCGGTAGTGCTGTAAATGTAAATACCCACATTAATTGTGTGTCATGTTTAACTTTTGTTATCGTTTAAAGTTTGCAAATATCTAATCACATTACTACTACTTGTCTGTTTTACACATTCCAATCATGAATCATCCCTATTTCCCCTTGCTATGTTTCACAGGGCGAGGTATCAGTTCATGAAACTACATATCCCATAATGCAATTTTGTGTGTGCTTGTGGACATGTACTGGAGTTGCACTCAGGCTGGGTGTTTAGGGATATTGGCATGCATCTTACCTTGTCTGGTGTCTGTATGTTCGGAGCTTTCCAGGTCAGCTAAGCCAGTCACACTTTCAGGCAAGGGTGCCCTCCACTAGCTCCTCCAGGGGCGTAGGCTCTGGTGCTGTCAACGTCCCACCTCCAGTCAGTTTATCCTCAGCCAATCTGGTGGCCACCCTCTCCTTTGACCTTTGCCGCATATCATACCACCTCTTGAGTAGGTCTTCAACTGTGCGGTGTGTGATGCCAATTGCGTTCACTTTCTCCTGAATGTCACTCCAGATTTTCCTTTTCCTTCCCTCTGGCACACAAACTGAATTTATCCCAAATAGGCTGTCATGTTGCCCTACTATTTCCTCTATGAGGACCTCAAGCTCCCTCTCAGTAATTTTTGTTTCCTTTTTCTTGGATTTTCTTCTGGCTGCTTCTCACTCCCCTGGGACTCCATTTCTCCTTCCTGCAACTGCTCTGCAAAAACCTCACTCCCTCCTCACAGGCTCTCAGGCAGCTTCTGATCCTGACACCGGTGCTGGCAATCAGGTGCAGCATGAATTGCGATTCCTTAATAGCAATTACCCCAACAAGGAATCGCAATTTGACTAATCGCTATGCAATTTTTTGGTAATCACTATTTATTTGCGAAATTTTACCTACATCCCGATTTGCAATTTTGATAATGCGATTTGCAGAAAATTGCATTTTCAGAATCGTAATTCCATTTTTAACTACATATGCCCCTACATCATCTGCATTCAACAGCCAGTGAACGTGGAACCCGCCCATCTACGGAGAAAATAAGGCCTTACTAACAAAGACTGAAGTGAAGTCTGACAAGAAAAGTGGAAACAGATTTGGAGGTAATTCCTGTATCAAGCCAATTTACTGGAAATTCACATTCATACTGTCCCTTCATTATCTAGTTCCATCTGGCCCAATTATCTCTACAGAGTTGCCTCAGAATAGGGACATTTTCATCGTGCTCAACATATCCCATAAGATTTTGTGGTTTTGGGGCCTGTGTATTTCATGTATGCGAGGGATATTTTGCTATCTTTTCTATTCTGAATGTGCATGTTGGTGATGGGAGGGTGGTGGAGGTCATCAGCAGTTTTCTCTGTGCCTCCCATGCCTCCTTCCTTTACAAGCCATGTGATTGTTTGCCATTTTTAAAACTATTTTTTTAAATCCTTCTGACTGAGACTTTGAGGGTTAAGGGTCCTTTTTCAGTCCAGAGTTACCTATTTTGATTTTTCGAATATTTTTGCCGAAATTTAATGCTATTGTACTTGAGGCCCGGGACCTGGTGGCAGTAGTCTATAGGCCATGGTTTTATTTGTTACGTTTTAAGTGCTTTTTCGATGTCTTACTGCTACAGGGTGTATTTACCAGTGGGACGAAGTCAAATTTGGGGTATAAATTTATTCAACGCTTGTCTCCCCCACGCCACCCATTTCTCTTGGTATTCTATACCTCCTACAAAGAAGGACACTTAATAGAAGTTAATGTACCAGCTCTACAATTACTGGCATCAAACCTGCTTTTTTTTGTCAGCGTGGTATCTAACGTCGTTTCCTACTGACCCATTTCTAGACAGGAAGGCATTGTAAGCACTCTTGTATCCACCATGACACCACCAATATAAAAGTATTTTACTGTCTCTCCTGCAGTGATAGCAGCCATGGTTAATACTAATGTTGAATCATAACTGGAATCAAAGTGTTACTTGCTACAGAGTAAAACATTGTGTTTGTAACATAGCAGGATGTTGTGCTCGCTTTTCATCATCATCAGCAGCACCATAATTTTCTTCTGGTAGTTTCCCAGCTTCTCTGAGCAGACTCCAGAGTCCCACCATGGCCCCATGCAAAATGAACGTTCTAAAATTCTAAAAAGAAGAGTTGGAAGAGTGGAAGATGAACTTTCATTATTCATGTCAATATGGGTGGTAAGGATGAGCAAACCACCTCAATGCTCTATTCTGACTGCTCCTGCGCTACCAAATCTCTCTATCGTCTCAAAATCCAAAAAACAGGACCAATGACTCCAGCTGTTCTCCAGGCTCATCCTAGGCAAACTCAGTCTGGCTCCTCAAAAAGGTATGTGCTTGGAACTATGCAGTTGATCTCTCTTGTCACCTAATTGTTAAGCTGAATTGGAAACAAAATACAGACTACTCAATTAGCCTAAAATCTGGATGGATATCTTTGTACTGGAGGCCACTGGCTCAATTGAGAAACCATCTTGGGGAACAAGACTTGCACAAGATGGATGCTGCTGATTCAGCTCCTTAAAAATCCAAAGTGATGGAAGGAGATAGTGGTAACCAAGAAGAAAACATTATGAGGATTCCATGTCCTGCCACTAATAGTGTGCAATCAGGACCAGCAACAACCACTGTCTGGCATAAGCCAAGGGAAGCTATCACAGTCACATCAAAGAGTGGAAGCAGCCTACCTCCAAAAAAGTCACTTGAGGTGGAACCATTACAAAAACGTCAAAGCGTACTAAAATGGTCAAGTTGTGAAACTTGTGTTGTATGACCTAGTACTTTCAGTGTAACAATATTTATTATGTTTTGTGGGTCAAATAACAGCATTCCCAAAGTTACTGCCAAGGCCATGCATAGAAAGAACGCAACAGCATTTATCATCAAAAAATGATAAAAAAAGATATTGGAGTTGATGAAGTACAGTTGACCACTGGGGGAGAAAAACCCATATATTAACAGAAACATAAATCAACCCCCACCCTTCCAGCCCTAGTAGGAATAGAATCAGCCTCATCAATTTTTGACCATACTGTTCACATAATTTTGTTCCCAGTAACCCAGTACCTTCAACAGTATACTGTAAGCCCATATTTTTTCTTTCAAGGACGCAATTTCCCCAGCCTCTCAGTTGAAAAAGCGCAGCAGCGCTTTTCAATAAGGTGGGAACATAGTATTTGGGTGGCCAGAACTCATTACCTTATACACCAGATTACACTTAGATTCGAAATGTATGTGAGTCTCATTCAATTTACTGGCTAATTGTTCAAGTGATAATGTAGTCCATATTCTGTGGAACCATTGGGAAATCGATGGTTAGTACTTTTTCTTGCAGTTGCATGCAGTAGTCAATTTTCCCGCTTCTGAGCATTTCAGCATCATGTACCATTTATGCTCAGCCATTACCTTAAAGTCTTTTGGCTTCAACCTTAAAAGCAGCCCACCATGGAATAAGGGAAGTGCATACCTCAAATTTTCCTTCAGTATTTCGTCTACCTCCACTCAGACCCAGAGTGGGCAGACTACTCAACACTCCCATGAGACATGCTGGGAATCTCTGTGAGACCCTCAATCTCTTCAACATTAAAGGCTTGCATTAGAGAGCAAGGGGTATAGTTCCACAAAAAAACACGTTTTATAGTGGATCTCTCTAAGCGTGTTATGTTTTCCCAGCCTCTCCCATTGTTTGCTGGAAATCTGCTGGCCCGGTGCTCATTCCAATTCAGTGATATGGTTTGAAAATAGTGGGGCTTCCTGTGAGAGAAGTACTGGATTCAAATTAGAGATGACTGATGTGTCTAGTGCTGTGGCCTAGTGGTTAGTGGAATTGGTAACCCAGTGTCTAAGTTGTGCATATCACACCTGCTCCCTTGAAGAGAGCTGAGTGTTTAAATGCAAATTCTTCTGTAGAGGAGGTAGCTTCACGATTAAAATAGATAGAAGTTTAGATCAAACAGTAAGAAACTTGACCCTTGGACTTGACAACATTTCTCACTGTGGTGCACACTGGGGTGCTCAAGTAAGCATTAGGAGGTCTGTACTTTTTATGCAGCCAAATTAAGTCCCACAGTGGTCAGTTCACAATTGTATGATCTGTGAGAAACCAGTTTTTCTCTGATTCGACCTGGGACCACTCTACTGCCACTCTCAATTTAGCTACTCCATAGCAATGGGAAATACTAGGCATGGATAATCAACCCACATCTCTGGCTTGTATAAGACACTTTTGGGGAACAATGGGTGCCTTGCCCCTCCATAAGAACTGCAACAAGAACTCTTGCATGTGCTTTAGTAAAGAGCTATCTTTCCAAATCGGGAAGGCCTGGAACAGGCAGAGTTGTCGCCAAAGGATGTATATTTTGACAGCATTAATCCTGCCAATCCAGGAAATCTTCAGCTTTCCCCATGTCCTGTTTCATTGTAGTTACTAATGGGGGAGGGAGCAGTTGATTTCAACCAAATCTTTGGGAAGCCTAGTAATCCTGACCCCAAGGTATGGTTTATGGCTCTTAGCCTAGTGGATTGGAAGTGAGCAGCCCAAGAACTCCACCTCATTGCCCAGGATGGTTAGATTCAGGGCATCAGACTGCTCATAGTTCATTTTATAGAATGAGATGGATTTGAAAGCTTTAAGTAGGGCTAATATTGCTTGAAAAGAGGACTGCAAGGACCCCAGGGTGAGCAACACGTAAATTAGCATATAAGAGAACATTCTTGGGAATCAAATGTGATGTCATGATTGTGATTAATAGGGCAAACAATAGAGATGAGATCGGGCAGCCCTGCTGAGTTTCCCTTTGCAACATAGTAGACCAGATAAACCATTGAGGGACAATCTGGCAGGTTTTTTGTTTGCCTCACAGAACTTGAGCTAATTGTGTGTATAACTTATCACCTTTTGATGTAAGCCCTGTTCTTCAAGTGTAATGGGGTGAGTTTGGCTTTATTAGTATAATATATGCAAAGCTGGACCTAGGTAGCAACCAACTTCTGTGTGACCTGTGAGGTGGGTGACACTTTCATTCTGGACCTCGTAACTCCTCACAACCAGCAAAACAGTTGAGCCTCAAAGAAATGGATCCACAATGGATATCAGGGAAGACGAATTTTAATAGGGATGACACATTTCACTCTACAAGAGAGCTTGATCACACAATGCGCCCAAAACAAAGAAGTGTTTAAATACTCAACATAAACAAAGGACTTCAAAGAATACCACTAATGATACACGCCTTCTCCAATTCATAACAACAAAGGAAGGACTAAATATTTATACAAGAAATAGAAACAAAGTAACACAAAATGTAACAATATAGATGCTTCAACTAAGATGGTTGCAAAAGTTACGCATAACAAGACGGACTGCCTGTTTAGCGCATAGATAATATTTACAAGGTTATGAGGTTGCAATCCGACCAATGTTCGCCTAGCGGGCCTGATCAAGCAAAGTGTTAGTAACCAGGATATAGTCTTTTCCTATGAATTAGGAAAGTGGTTTATTGCATGGTGTGATTGGGCAACCTCACCGTGCAATGAAGGCACATCTCTGTATCAGGTCCAGTCAGGTTTATATGTAAAGCCCTAGCTCAGTCCTGGGTAGCTGTAAGCCAGTCACAGGAACCAGTCAGGCTCAGTAGAATAGTTATCTCATGGTTTAAGCAGCCTCCAGTTCAGTTTCAGGTCCTACAAGAAAGCACCATAGAAGTCGATGGAGTGGTCCTGTTGAAAGGGATGCTGATTGCTGAAGAGGCTGAGCCGGTGTCAATGGATTTCCTCTAGCCACCCCCTTGGTCCAAAAGCATCGGGGCAACCTTGGCCTCAGGGTTCAATGTCCTACGAAGTCCGGTTGAAGTCCTTCACAATACCAGTTGCCACTGTCCTATTGGTATCTGGTTAGAGGAAAACCAGTGGTTCCGTTTAACCTGCAGTAACTTCTCTGCTGGGTGACAGAACTGCACTCGGATGACTCTCTTCGGTCCAGCTGACTCAGGTGCAACTTTTGAGGTTTGGGACTCGGTCTCCCAGGGTGCAGCAGTCAGGCTTCTTGTGACTGGGCTCTGAAAAGAGCAGACTTCTCAACTTGCATGGCCCTTAGGCTGTAACATGGAAATTGGAGTCATCCCCTCTGTCTCAAGGATGACTTTTCCATCAGTGAGACACCACAGACACAGTCCTTTTTTTGCTAGCCCAAGTTGCAGCAGGTGCAGCCAAGGCTTCGGTGCAGGATCTCTTTCCTAGCTGCAAGGAACAGCTGTGCATACCATCATTGGTCCTCTTTCCAGTCCAGATGTGATATGAGATCTGAGTGCCAGGGGCTCCCCTTTTATACCCACTATGAATCCTGGGGGATGTGGTGATTAACTAGCCAACAGGCCACCTGTTTTCCCGTGTGATGACTTCCTGCAAAGTGCGATATCTAGCTAGAATAGATTACGCTATTCTGCCCACTCCCAACATGGTAGAACTCTTCTTTAAGTGTGTGGATCTCCCTAGCCCAACCCAGTAGTGTGGCTACAGGGGGTTACACACACCCTAAAAAACTGGTTTGTCAATGACTTCTCCCTCTCTGCCTTAGATGCCAATCTGTCTGTTAAAATAAAAGGGCAACCCTTGCCATGTGTGACTACTATTTGCCCTTCAAAGGTAGCTGCCAAAACTCACCTTTTGGGCTCCCACCCACCATGGCCACCCTTCCAGGAGGAGTCACACCTATTTCCTCATCTGGTCCTTTGGGTTTCTTCCTGAGAGTCATTTTCACTTCACCCTAGGAGGACAGAAGACAGCAACTTGTGTGTAACTGTCAAGAGCTACTGAAAAGTTTGGGCAACAAAGTGGCACATTTCTAAAGTTGTGAATTGTGTGAAAGTGACATTACGTTTGACTTGAGCAACAAGTTGGGTTTAACAAAATGATTGGTTTGAAGTACCATATTTAGTTGTCCAATTTGGAAGTTAGCACTGCTGAGTTGTCAGCGTTTAACTCCATACTTATCAATGAGGCTACAAGCTTTTCTGCAGTAAAAACGACAATGCAGGGCTTTTAATGCCAGAGCATGTAAAGTTAATAAAACCCATGCACTTCTTTTTAATATAATGCACCCTGACTTTAGGGCTTCTTAGGCCTGGCTTAGGGATAACATTGCTATTTTGTAGAAATGTGTTTTTCTGTTTTCAGAGGTACGCACCCCGTCCTAGTAGAACCACAATCCTGTGATCACCCTCTGGTAGCTTGGCACAGAGCAGGTGCAGAGCAGCCATGCTTAACCTAAGAGGCAATATGTAAAGTATTCATGCAACACTTTAAACAGTAGCACACCACAAAAAGACTCCACATCAGTTTAGAAACATAGCATATATTTTTCTGAACAATTCAAGACCAAAATAACAAAAATACAAAATGTATAATCTGAGTTATGAATTTTTAAAAAATAAATAGAAATATAGTACTTAAAAGCTTAAAGCGCCAACCGGGACATCTGGTTGTGCTGGACTTGGGTGAATCCAAAAGTTCAGTCTGACCGCAATGAAGCAAGGATCAGATACAGGAACCATCCTTGGCCTGCTGAAAGTACCTGATGTACATTGTCAACAGATTTGAGATCCGAGAGGCAAAAAGGTAATGCATCTGAGTCAAACAACTGGATCCAAGGTGACGCTCAAATCGGAGATGCATTGTCATCGAGCCGGTGGGTGTATGCAATGCATCGAAAAATGGAGGCAATGCGCCGCACAGCCAGCGTTGCAAGGTCCGTGGTCCAACAGAAGCATTGATGCATCAGCGCAGAGGGAGATGTGCCAGTTCTAATTGACACAACGTCATGGATACATGGATTTTTAGCAGTTGCAGCACTTTATTCCCTCTTCTAAGGGTCCAGGGCTGACTTGGCACCTCTTAATAAGGCAAAACTTACAGCAAAAAAAGTCCAGGTGCTGTTGCAGGTGTATGAGAAGTATTTGATGTCCCTGAGACTTAGAACAGGGTGCAAGCCAGCATGCCTTTGGAGTCACTCTGGGTTCAAGTGAGATATGTCCCCTCCTTCCTCAGCAGGGCAGGTGGTAGCAGGCAGCAGCACAGCATACAACAGCTCTTCCAGAGCAGCAGGGCAGCAGAGTGGCAGTCTTTGTAGCAGCACAGCAGTCCTTCCTCCTAGCAGAGTTCATCACAGGTCCAGTAGCATTTGATTTTGTGGGCTCAGAGACCCAGTACTTATACCCAGTTGTGCCTTTGAAATGGAGGTGACTTTAAAGAGGGGCTTTGAAGTGCACAGATGTCCTCTCTCTGAGCTCTGGATCCAGGCTTACTACAGAGGAGTGTGCAGCCCTTTGTGTGGGTACAGGACAAGGCCTATTCAAGTATAAGTGTCATCTCCTCCCTCCCATCCTGCCCAGGATGGCCCAACAGGTTGTGGATAGCCACTCAGTCACATCTAAGCCCACATTGTGTGTGGCTGTCTAGAGGGAATGTACAAGGTCCAGTTGTCTTCCACCCCAGATGTATATTGGAGAAAGGCGGCAGGCACACACAGCTAAGAGCAGAACATTTGAACATTCTAAATATCCCCTTTTTACCAGTTAAGAGGATTTATCATTGCCATTCCAGTGAAATGAAACATGATAGATCTACTCCTTCTCAATTGGGAATTACAGCTTCTAAGTATATTCTCAATGCTAACCCATGAGATGGGTAGGCCTCACAGTAGTAAAAAATTATTTGGGTGTTTTTCACTGCCAGGACATGCACACTTAAAAGTACATGACCTACCGTTTGATTACATAACAGCCTGCCCTATGGGCTACCTAGGGCCTACATTAGGGGTGTCCTATATGTAACAACAACGGGACTTTAAGGCTTGGCAAGGGGTTTTAAATGGAAAATCGACATGGCAGTTGAAACTGCACACACAGGCTCTGAGAGTGCTGCTTGTGTGTTTGGCACAATCAGTGCTGCCGGCTCACTAGTAGCATATAATTTACTGGCTTTTGGGCACATGTATTGCAATCTACTATTGACTTATAGATAAATTAAATATGCCAATTGTGGATAAGGCAATCTAACCATGTTTTAGGGGAGAAGAACATGCACTTTAGCACTGTTTGGCAGTGGTAACGTTTTCAAAATCCTAAGGCCAACGAAAAGAATTCAGCAAAATTGGAGGCAAGCAGGCAAAAAGATTGGAGGAAGACCACACTAACACTGTTAGGTCTAACAATATTGAAAAGGAAAGTTTGGGCTTTGCTATTGGTTTAAATGGCAACGTCGAGTTAGCTGTTTAAAAAACATTCTGTCAGCTAGCAATGGTGAGCTGTGAGTCATGCTTTGCTTTGTCACTGTTGTGGTGGCACAACAGTGCTGCAGTACACGAGGGACACATATACTTGTGACTTATAAGTAAATTTACTTGTGACAATTGTAGACAAGTCAATTAGATATATATATGTTTTTAAAGGTCAGAGCACTGGCACTGTGGCCTGTTTGGCACTTTCACAGTTGAAAACCCAGCAGCATCAGACTAAAAACTTGGAGGTGATCCTGCAAAAAGACACATTTCTTTACACAGCGTCCATGTCATGCAGTTCCTCCTATGTATACCTCAGATGCAGATCATCAAGTCCCTTTTTTAATTTCTTTGAGAAGATCCCAGCCACCCAATCTCTCCGTCTTTATGAGGGTCCCAGACTCTTCCACTCGCCATCCCTGTCAAATATCTAAGAAATGTAACTGATATGCATCCTGGGGCATAGACAGTGATCAGGGTCATCCGGTGACTTGCAAAGTGACCTCTAGAATCAAGTATTGACCTTATTTATCTTTTTTTAATTTTGGAGACCATAAATGGCATGCTATGTTTAAAATGAATGTCAAGTCATCATCGAAAGTGGCTGAGGAGTGATATGCTAAGAAATACGCTCTGAGCCTCAGTTTACTTATATATATTTTTATATAATTTGAATTTCCTGTAGGCCAGTGTGGGAAATTAGGTTACTGGTTGATGGAGGTGAAACCCTACTCAAGCACCAACCACAATTCCTGTCAGGGTGAAACATAGGCAAATCCCAAATTAAACTCAGCTTAACCTTCTGGTAGCTTGACACGAAGCAGTCAGGCTTAACTTAGAGGAAATGTGTAAAATATTTATGCAGCACTTAAAGCATTTAGAAAACTAGAGTAACATGTAATAACTTATTTGAGTCAAAAACAATATGATATTGTTGAGTTTTAAGTGAAAATAGTGCAAAAAAGCACAAACGTCCATTTGTGGTTTTCTGGTCACGCCAGACGGGGGCAAAGTCACATGTTCAGGCCGACTGCTATAAAGTAGGGACCAAGTTAGGCCTCCTGGATAAAGTACCTTAAATCTGGGTTGCAGAGCATTGCAAGATCCTGTGTGGAGGATGCGTTGCACAGCAGCGGTTCAAAAGATCTGCAGACTGTGATGCAATGTCCTGTATCCTGGATGTGTCACGCAACAGCGATTCTGAGGAGCTGTGGGATTGGGATGCAAGGTTCTGCGTAATGCAGCAGAAGTTCTGAGGAGTTGCGGGACTACCATTTGAGGTCCTGAGTTGAGAATACATAGAGAAGGGGTTGTTCTGAAGAACTGTGGTTTCCTGCGGTGGGGGAGTGTTGGGCAGCGGTGGTCCCGATCCAGAGCTGTGAAGCGATGTATAGCGCTGCATCAGTTCTGCTTGGCCCACAGCTGGACGGGCAGAGCACCTTAAGGCCCACTTCCAAAGTCCCAGTACTAGGGTAACTCCATTTGTGGGGCAAGACTCACAGCAGACAGAGTCCATGTGCAGGTTCCCCACGATCCCTGTCCACCTGGTATTGTAGCGCTTTACTGCTCATTGCTGCAAATACCTAATTGTGCTCTGCTCTCATTGATTGTAATTTTAGTAGTGCCTGATTAATAGCGTAGCGCTATATTGCATAGCCCACATTGCGTGTATTATCATTTGTGCCTGTTTGATCTGGTAGCACTATATTGCAAAGTTCGCATTGCTTGTTAATATAATTTGTGCCTGATTGTGCCGGTGCCTCTGCCCACATCATAGCGATATTCCTGCTTGTGCCCCAATCTCGTCCTATTTCGCTTTTGTTTTGCTGCCATTTTGTTGTTGTGCCTCCCAGCCCGTCTCTCCACCCCGCTCCCGCCTCCCAGCTGCCCCTCCCTCCCACTGAAAGTTAAGGACTGACCCATATGCTCCAGCGCTGTGACCGTCCTGACTCGTTCAGAAGCGTCGCTACCCACGCTCCCTGTTCACCTGGTATCGTAGCGCTTTACTGCTCATTGCTGCATATACCTAATTGTGCTCTGCTCTCATTGATTGTAATTTTAGTAGTGCCTGATTAATAGCGTAGTGCTATATTGCATAGCCCACATTGCGTGTATTATCATTTGTGCCTGTTTGATCTGGTAGCGCTATATTGCAAAGTTCGCATTGCTTGTTAATATAATTTGTGCCTGATTTTGCCGGTGCCTCTGCCCACATCATAGCGATATTCCTGCTTGTGCCCCAATCTCGTCCTGTTTCGCTTTTGTTTTGCTGCCATTTGGTTGTTGTGCCTCCCAGCCTGTCTCTCCACCCCGCTCCCGCCTCCCAGCTGCCCCTCCCTCCCACTGAAAGTTAAGGACTGACCCGTATGCTCCAGCGCTGTGACCGTCCTGACTCGTTCAGAAGCGGTCGCTCCCCACGCTCCCTGTTCACCTGGTATCGTAGCGCTTTACTGCTCATTGCTGCAAATACCTAATTGTGCTCTGCTCTCATTGATTGTAATTTTAGTAGTGCCTGATTAATAGCGTAGCGCTATATTGCATAGCCCACATTTGGTGTATTATCATTTGTGCCTGTTTGATCTGGTAGCGCTATATTGCAAAGTTTGCATTGCTTGTTAATATAATTTGTGCCTGATTGTGCCGGTGCCTCTGCCCACATCATAGCGATATTCCTGCTTGTGCCCCAATCTCGTCCTGTTTCGCTTTTGTTTTCCTGCCATTTTGTTGTTGTGCCTCCCAGCCCGTCTCTCCACCCCGCTCCCGCCTCCCAGCTGCCCCTCCCTCCCACTGCAAGTTAAGGACTGACCCGTATGCTCCAGCGCTGTGACCGTCCTGACTCGTTCAGAAGCGGTCGCTCCCCACGCACCCTGTTCACCTGGTAACGTAGCGCTTTACTGCTCATTGCTGCAAATACCTAATTGTGCTCTGCTCTCATTGATTGTAATTTTAGTAGTGCCTGATTATTAGCGTAGCGCTATATTGCATAGCCCATATTTGGTGTATTATCATTTGTGCCTGTTTGATCTGGTAGCGCTATATTGCAAAGTTTGCATTGCTTGTTAATATAATTTGTGCCTGATTGTGCCGGTGCCTCTGCCCACATCATGGCGATATTCCTGCTTGTGCCCCAATCTCGTCCTGTTTCGCTTTTGTTTTCCTGCCATTTTGTTGTTGTGCCTCCCAGCCCGTCTCTCCACCCCGCTCCCGCCTCCCAGCTGCCCCTCCCTCCCACTGCAAGTTAAGGACTGACCCGTATTGTCCAGCGCTGTGACCGTCCTGACTCGTTCAGAAGCGGTCGCTCCCCACGCTCCCTGTTCACCTGGTATCGTAGCGCTTTACTGCTCATTGCTGCAAATACCTAATTGTGCTCTGCTCTCATTGATTGTAATTTTAGTAGTGCCTGATTAATAGCATAGCGCTATATTGCATAGCCCACATTGCGTGTATTATCATTTGTGCCTGTTTGATCTGGTAGCACTATATTGCAAAGTTCGCATTGCTTGTTAATATAATTTGTGCCTGATTGTGCCGGTGCCTCTGCCCACATCATAGCGATATTCCTGCTTGTGCCCCAATCTCGTCCTATTTCGCTTTTGTTTTGCTGCCATTTTGTTGTTGTGCCTCCCAGCCCGTCTCTCCACCCCGCTCCCGCCTCCCAGCTGCCCCTCCCTCCCACTGAAAGTTAAGGACTGACCCATATGCTCCAGCGCTGTGACCGTCCTGACTCGTTCAGAAGCGGTCACTACCCACGCTCCCTGTTCACCTGGTATCGTAGCGCTTTACTGCTCATTGCTGCATATACCTAATTGTGCTCTGCTCTCATTGATTGTAATTTTAGTAGTGCCTGATTAATAGCGTAGTGCTATATTGCATAGCCCACATTGCGTGTATTATCATTTGTGCCTGTTTGATCTGGTAGCGCTATATTGCAAAGTTCGCATTGCTTGTTAATATAATTTGTGCCTGATTTTGCCGGTGCCTCTGCCCACATCATAGCGATATTCCTGCTTGTGCCCCAATCTCGTCCTGTTTCGCTTTTGTTTTGCTGCCATTTGGTTGTTGTGCCTCCCAGCCTGTCTCTCCACCCCGCTCCCGCCTCCCAGCTGCCCCTCCCTCCCACTGAAAGTTAAGGACTGACCCGTATGCTCCAGCGCTGTGACCGTCCTGACTCGTTCAGAAGCGGTCGCTCCCCACGCTCCCTGTTCACCTGGTATCGTAGCGCTTTACTGCTCATTGCTGCAAATACCTAATTGTGCTCTGCTCTCATTGATTTTAATTTTAGTAGTGCCTGCTTAATAGCGTAGCGCTATATTGCATAGCCCACATTTGGTGTATTATCATTTGTGCCTGTTTGATCTGGTAGCGCTATATTGCAAAGTTTGCATTGCTTGTTAATATAATTTGTGCCTGATTGTGCCGGTGCCTCTGCCCACATCATAGCGATATTCCTGCTTGTGCCCCAATCTCGTCCTGTTTCGCTTTTGTTTTCCTGCCATTTTGTTGTTGTGCCTCCCAGCCCGTCTCTCCACCCCGCTCCCGCCTCCCAGCTGCCCCTCCCTCCCACTGCAAGTTAAGGACTGACCCGTATGCTCCAGCGCTGTGACCGTCCTGACTCGTTCAGAAGCGGTCGCTCCCCACGCTCCCTGTTCACCTGGTATCGTAGCGCTTTACTGCTCATTGCTGCAAATACCTAATTGTGCTCTGCTCTCATTGATTGTAATTTTAGTAGTGCCTGATTAATAGCGTAGGGCTATATTGCATAGCACACATTTGGTGTATTATCATTTGTGCCTGTTTGATCTGGTAGCGCTATATTGCAAAGTTTGCATTGCTTGTTAATATAATGTGTGCCTGATTGTGCCGGTGCCTCTGCCCACATCATAGCGATATTCCTGCTTGTGCCCCAATCTCGTCCTGTTTCGCTTTTGTTTTGCTGCCATTTTGTTGTTGTGCCTCCCAGCCCGTCTCTCCACCCCGCTCCTGTCTCCCATCTGACCCTCCCTCGCTCCGCCCCCCCACTATCCACTTATGTCAGAGCAGCTTACGTGCAGCGTTCACGCGCAGCGAACGCGCCTCATGCGCGCCAAAGGTAAGCCCGTCTACGCCCGTCCGCGCTTGGACCACGCCCAGCGCCAGACCCCCTGGTCCCCGCAAATTTCTCTCTACTCGCATTACGTACAACACCGCTACCCTCTCAGCACTCAACTCCGGCCGTCTCCCCAACTGCTACCAAGCCGCCCCAGGACACACCCATGGACCCTTCACCTGCAACTCCTGCAAGTTCGACTGCATCAGGACCCACACCAAATCTACAAACTCCAAACAGAGCTCCGACACTAACCACCTGAAGTGTATTCTGCTCAATACCCGCTCGGTTCACAAACACGCAACTGAACTATGGAACCTACTAGACACCACATCGCCGGATGTCGCCTTTCTTACAGAAACCTGGATGAACGCCTCATCAGCGCCCGACATCGCCATAGCCATCCCGGACGGCTACAAGATCATCCGAAAGGACCGCATCAACCAAACAGGAGGAGGCATCGCCATCGTCCATAAGAACACCATCCGCATCACGACCAGTTCCGACGATAACCTCGCAGCCGCCGAACACCTTCACTTCCAGATCCACACCGACCCTAAGACCACACTCAGAGGTACCCTCATTTACAGGCCCCCAGGACCCCGCACACAATTCAGCGAAGACATCACTGACTTCATCAGCCCACACACCCTCCCCTCCGAGGACTACATTCTACTGGGAGACCTCAACTTCCACCTGGAAAAGAACAACGACAGCAACACCACCACCCTTCTGGACAACCTCGCCAATTTCGGACTCAAACAACTTGTAGACACCCCCACCCACTACGCCGGGCAAATGCTCGACCCAATTTTCTCCTCCAGCAAGCACATCTCCTTCAATCACGCCACAGGACTCCATTGGACGGACCACAGCTGCGTTCACTTCAACTACAAAAAGACCACGACCCACAACCAATCCCCCGCAGAAACTGTAACAAAATTACCACCGACCAGCTCTTCACATCGCTTTACCAAAACCCTCCTGCCAAATCATTGGACCCAAATCAAGCAGCCATCAACCTCACACAATGGATCACCCACAGCGCTAACGATTTAGCACCCTTGAAAAACCATCAAATCAAGCAAGGTAGCAAAAAAGCCCCCTGGTTCAATGACGACCTTAAGAAATTCAAAAAGATCTGTCGCACCCTCGAGAAAGCCTGGCGAAAAAACCCAACCACTGACAACTTGGCCACCTTCAAGAACGCCGCCCGCAAACACCACCAGCTGATCCGATCCACCAAGGAATCAGCATTCAAGGATCGACTCGACAACAACGCCCACAACAGCAAGGAACTATTGAACATCGTCAAAGAGTTTACCAACCCCACCGCCGGCACCAACAACATCACTCCCTCTCAAGACCTCTGCGACTCTCTAGCCTCGTTCTTCCACAACAAAATCGCTGACATACATAACAGCTTTGGCGACCAGTCCACCCCACCCACCTCCAAACCAAAACCCCCCTCCAACAACCTTTGCGCCTAGAACCCAATCACCACTGAAGACACCATCCGCTTGATGAACTCCATCCACTCCGGATCGCCAATTGACCCATGTCCCCACCACATTTTCAACAAAGCAGATTCCATTATCGCACCTCATCTCCGAGATGTCATCAACTGCTCCCTCAACTCCGCTACCTTCCCGGAAAGCTAGAAACATGCCGAACTCAGCGCCCTCCTGAAGAAACCCACAGCAGACCCCACCGAACTTAAGAACTACCGCCCCATTTTGCTCCTCCCATTTCCTGCCAAAGTCATTGAGAAAACCGTCAACAGTCAGCTCGCCGCCTTCCTCGAATCCAACGGCTCCCTCGACCCATCACAGTCTGGCTTCCGAGCCAAACACAGTACCGAGACCACCCTCATCGCAGCAACAGACGACATTCGAACTCTACTGGACAATGGAGAAACAGCTGCCCTCACCCTACTGGACCTCTCTGCAGCCTTCGACACAGTCTGTCATAGCACCCTTATACAACGCCTCAGCAACGTCGGAATACAAGGAAAAGCATTGAACTGGATCATCTCGTTCCTCGCCGGAAGAACCCAGAGAGTCCGCCTCCCCCCTTTCATATCGGAGGCCACTGAAGTCATCGGCGGCGTACCACAAGGATCATCACTCAGTCCCACCCTCTTCAACGTATACATGAGTCCCCTCGCATCCATCGCGCGCCAACATAACCTCAACATCATCTCCTACGCAGACGACACCCAGCTGATCCTCTCCCTCACCAAAGACCCAAACACCGCCAAAACCAACCTACACGAAGGGATGAAAGAAGTAGCCGAGTGGATGAAGAACAGCCGTTTAAAACTGAACTCGGACAAAAGGGAAGTCCTCATCTTAGGATCATCCCCCTCCACTTGGGACGACTCTTGGTGGCCACCGGCCCTGGGCAACGCACCCAAACCTATGGACCACGCACGTAACCTGGGCTTCATCCTGGACTCCTCCCTCTTGATGACCAGACAAGTCAACGCCATCTCATCATCATGCTTCAACATCCTACGTATGCTCAAAAAAATCTTCAGTTGGATCCCCACTGAAACAAGAAAGACGGTCACCCATGCACTGGTCACAAGCCGACTGGACTACGGAAACACCCTTTACGGCGGAACCACAGCCAAATTACAGAAAAAACTCCAACGCATCCAGAACGCCTCACCCAGACTCATCCTAGACATCCCCCGCCAAGCTCACATTTCCGGTTACCTGAGAGACCTCCACTGGCTCCCCGTCAACAAGACAATAACGTTCCGTCTCCTCACCCACTCACACAAAGCCCTCTACAACCTAGGACCCAAATACCTCAACACTCGCCTGACCTTTTACACCGCCACCCGCCAACTACGATCGTCCAATCGCCGCGATTCCACGCATCCAAAGATCCACCATGGGGGGAAGATCCTTCTCCTACTTAGTGGCCAAAACCTGGAACTCTCTCCCCCCCCAGTCACCTCCGCCTTACACAGAACCACCTCTCCTTCAGAAAACAACTAAAAACTTGGATATTCGATAAGTAATGTACCCCCCCTCCCTCAAGCGCCTTGAGACCCTCTGGGTGAGTAGTGCGCTATACAAATTTTAACTTGACTTGACTTGACTTGATCAGGAGGTTAGCCAACTAGCTCTTGGATATCACTCTGGTGGTCCTGGGTACAAGACACAGGTCAAGTCCTTTTTACTCAGGCAGCAGGGCAGCAGAGTAGTGGGGCAGCAGAATAACAGACGTCATGCAGAGTAGCAAGCAGTCCTTCTGAGTCTTTCACAGGTTCAACAGAGTACTGAAAAGTTGGGTCTGAGGGTCCACTATTTACACCTTTTGCGAGCTCTGAAGTAGGAGAATGTTCTGGAGGTTTCCAGCCCCAAAAGTGTCTGGAATTTTCCGCCTCCCAACCAAGGCCCCAGCCTGTCTGGGGATACAAAAGACTAGTGTCAAACTCTTTGTGAGTTTGCTCAGGCAGATCCTTGTTGATATGCAAGAGCAGTAAGTGACAGCTCTGCCCTGTTATCAAGTCAGAGAGGGCCCATGCTGCCAACACCTATTCCCCCTTTGTCTCAAAGTTTGATGAGTAATGCACAAAGACCAATTGCCAGATACATCTAGTTATGCGACCAAGGATGCAGGCTGCAAGCACAAATGGTTAGGACAAGAAAATGCCAACTTTCTAAAGTTTCTATCTCGTAATAGTGCATACAAGGGATATGTTTATAAAAAGTCAGGATCAATTATTTCCAGTTATACTTGAGAGCCCTAACAAGTGGCCTCAGATATATAAATAATAGAAATCAATTAAGTCAAAACATTGCAAATATTAAAGAGAACAACAACAACAGGTGTATACTTTTTTGTTGAGATTTATATAGTTAGAAAGATTAGCTGGGTACAAAAAAACATTCACAAAAATAAAAATGACAGAGATTGAGAGTCTTTCAACTAAAATTGTCTCGTAGTCTCTTTTGCAGATAACCCATTTCTCTCTTATTTACAAATAGAAATTATCATTCAACTTTCAATGATTAGTTCCTGTGTACCAATTCTTTGATGTAAATGGGTTAAATATGTCGACGTTTCGGTCTTGTGTCAATAAGACCATCTTCAAGACAAGAATGTGGACAGAAGACCCTTTGGATGGGATCAAAATGAGGACTTTAATATAATCAGTCCAATTGAATAATAGCATCAAAGCGATTCTAGCTTGCAATCTATTTAAGTGTTCATACTCGGTCTTTATGTTGTATTGCTGATAACCTTGGGACGATTCAATATTTGTGTTATTAAGTAAGAATCACACCATCAGAGATCAGTGTTCTAGCCGCAGCAAGCTGTTCTTGGTTTGAATTCCAACCGCCGTATTAGGATTACAGCGGTCAGAATTCAAACTGGCCAGTCATTCCGACTGGCTTCCAATGGACTCAAGGAGCCCGTTGGCCAGCCGGAAACCAAACATAATCCCGTGCGGACCGTATTTCCGCCATTGGGATTAGGATGTAGGTTTCTGACAGGCTTTCCAAGTCGTGCTTCTCAAAAAGGAAGCCTGTCAGAAAGAGACTTTTGGGGCCCAAAGCAGGGCCCCCTTCTCCCAGCAGCCTCTGGTTGGGGGCCGAGGGGGCATCAATGGTGCACCCCTGTAAATCCCTGCACCCACTGGCAGGCACCCCACAAGATGCAGGGATTTACACAAAATGTAATTTCTCTATCGGAGATTATGCTGTGGGCGGTTTTTGTCCACTGCACAAGCTCCCATAGAGTCTGATCATGTCTATAAATCCAATGCATTGGATTTATAGACATGATCAGCTTTCCCCATTAAGGTTTTGACACAGAAAGTCATTAAGTAATGTGTACTATGTGCCAATCCATCTCACCTCATTGTGGTACTTGCTGCAGAGATAGTTGTATAAAATGGAATATACATTTAAAAATGTTAATGATGATGATGATGCCAGTTTGGTGACCAGTCCACTCATTCATTTGGTAACAAGTAAGCTGAATCAATAGATAATGTCCTCCAAAATGGATTTCTGGGCTGCAATTTCATCTATTTTCATTCTCTGTTCAGTGCTCTCTGTTTCTATAAGAATAGGATCCCAAGAAAGTGAATGAACTTGAAGGTGAGAGACTCTAATATTTACAATGAATAAGAAATCAGCTCTTCACTGACATCTGCAGAGTGTGGCAGTGTCTTTGGCATCATCTTTCCAACGTCCACCATCAGTCAAAAATCAACCACACCTGCCCAGCATCTGTAGAAACGATCTCTTCATTGGGCTGACTTTAGAACTTTGCAAAGGAGTAATCCAAATATCCTCCTGACACAGTGAAAGACTAGAACGGGTGTACGAACAATGGCAACTGTTTGATTTCCTTGTAGGCTCTGTGGAGGCCGTCTTGGGAGGTGCCTGGCTCCTGTAGTTTTAACACGTGGCCATCAGGTTGCTATTGCATTTTTACTTAGTTTATGATTTTTACAATTTCTCATCGTTATTTTAATTCTCATTACACTACCAGTAGCCTGAACGTGTAGGGGAGCCTGCATTTCCCAGAACGGGTTGCTGTACGCCAGTTACTCTTTAATGTGACAAGTTCTTATTGGTGGACGATCTCTGGATCAGACAGGCCCCTCACTCCACGGCCTACTTCAGAGGTCGGATGCAGTGCAACTGGCGTTCTGAAGTCAAGCCCGTCTGCGCCCGTTCGGGGTCAGACAGCCCGAAGCACCAGACTCCTGGTCATTTTTAAAGCCAAAGTTATACCAGGAAGGCCCTGTTGGAACTAAAAACACAAGGTAAGCACTCGTATGCCTGTGTATCGATCCCAGTATAATAGAAAAGGAGCCAGCATGTGAAAGCTGCCATCACTTACAGCCCCTCAGTTCATACAGAGTAATGATAAGAAGATTAACGCTACTTTCGCTATTAAGATTGTCTCGGACCAAGACAACCACAGAGTCAAATGCCTGTTAATTAACACAAGTTCCCTCATTAAACATACAAAAGAATTTGCCAAATTAATTGATTAGGGCGATATTGATATCACCTTCTTAACGGTATCTTGGGCAGACCGGATCTGACCCTAATTTTATAGCATGTCTACCAGATAGATGCTTTGAGGTAGCAGACACGACAGACCACTTAAGCGTTGTGGTGGGCTGGCAATAGTGCATCATGTGGGCTGGCAATTGCGTCTTAGCTCAATAAAAATCTAAGCCAAACCTTTTTTCCATTTTTGTGCTAAAAATTTAAAATACTTATACTTTTAATGGCCTACTTGTGTACCGCTCTCCAGGCCTAAAAGAAATAATCTTCAAAGTTTTGTGTTGCTCCTCAGCTCATATTGCTGGCCATACACCAGATGGCGTATTTTCATATGATACAAATATAAAGATTGAGAAAATACTGCCACTTTCCTAGACTGACCACGAAGGCATTCTTTTTAATTTTACTGTACTCAACAGTAAAAGTATATTTACTAAGGTACCTTCATTACGTTATCATCGAGCATGGAATGAAATTGACATTAATTGACATTAATAGACTAGATGAATTGCTAATGACAACCACTCTGCTATTAAGTAAGGACACGGAGCAAGCCTCAATCATTTTGAACTCCTGGATAAATGTGGCTGTATCAGGTCGCCCCCCTCAAAAACAGAACAAGTCATCGCAATACACCTTCGGCGATTTGGTTCTCCCCAAACTCAGGGAGCTAAAGAAAAAGGGTAGGCACCAGGAAAGGATTTGGAGAGCAAGATATAGCATACAAGAAAAAGAAAATTACTAAAATGTATTGAAAGAATATAAAAGTCTGATTAAAGAAACTAAAGTGAAATTTTATACAAATAAAAGTGGCCTTCAACTCTGCCAATGAGTTATTTAAAACAGCTAAAACATCAATAACTTTTAAAATAAATAAAAACAAAACCCCTGGCAGTCGATGTTTGTGAAAAAAATGGCAGAATTCTATTTTAGCAAGGTTAACAATATATTTCTAGATTGTAATAATCAAATCGTTGAGCCTCTGTCCACATCCTGTCCTGAACAAAACCAGAACAATAATCTCCCTGAATCCTCCTGAACTTTAAGCTCTTTTACACATCTCACGACCTAGCAAACGGCCTCCTGTTTAAAAAATGTGGATCCCCTATGGATCCCTTCCCACCCTAAGGTGCATTTTCATGTCTCGGACACAATTGCTCTTTATCTCGCAACTCTTATGAATAGGATTCTGGAAACGGGAGGTTGTCCAACCATCTGGAAAAATGTGTCTACACTTCCACTGATCAAAAAAACTTTATTAGACCCCACAGAAGAAACAAACCCATGTCATGCCTCCCACTTCCAGCCAAAATACTTGAGGAAGTAATGAACCAGGGGATTACTACCTTTCTTGACGCCAACAACTGTCTACATCCTGCCCAACATGGCTTTAGGCAGCGGCACAGTACAGAATCGGCCATTTTGGTAGCCACCTAAGAGATCAGCTCCATTGTAGACAAGGGAGCTTGTTCGATCCTGGTCTTGTTGGACCTATCAGCTGCATTCAATACAAGGGATCATGTCACACTGATCAAGTGCCTGGACAGGATTGGCATAAGAGGATCACCCCTAAAATTAATTAGGTCATTTCTTGCAGACAGAGAGCAGGTAGTATCCTTAGAGGGTTTTACTTCCACTCCTTTTTATGTACCTTGTGGGGTTCCTCAGGGGTCTTCCCTTAGTCCAACCCTTTCTAATGTGCATGTCACACCCCTCATCTATTTGATTAGATCTCACAGGCTCTCAGTATGCTCATACGCTGATGATTCCCAATTAGTAGTTTCAGTCTGTTCAGACCCAGAAAAGACACCACTCCAGTTTAGAGCAGGTATGTCCAACATTGCTCAATGGATGGGCCAGATTGTTTAATACTCAACTGTGATAAAATGGAGGTGCTGTTTTCCGGCAACAACAACACCCTCTGGAACAATTCCTAGTGCTGCAAAGTCTAAGATCCCTGCCAACTCTAGTTCAGAAGGTGAGAAGCATGGGTATGGTGTTCGACAATAAGCTTACTTTTGTTGACCACTCTAATCAGGTCACATTTTCTTGTTTTTAATTCTAATGATTTAAAACCTTACCATATCTCCCTCTTGAACTTAGGAAAACAGTTATCGCAGCATTGGTCATCTCGAAGATTGACTATTGTAATGCCTTACTGGTGGGAGCCCAAACTCGAGCCTTGAAAAAAATTTCAGACTCTTCATAATGAAGCTGCCAGAGTCTTATTAAATCTCCCCAAATTCTGTTTGTATCGAAGTCCATCAGAGAACTCAATTGGCTCCCTATTAGCTCTCTGTTGGGTCCGCAAGGGACTATTCCAAAAGGGTGAATTCTTTCCTCAAGATACTTTAAAATGGTACTCTCTCATGAGAACTCTACTGTCAAGTACAGCCAACAAAGAGCAAGTGTCGAGAAAAAAGAAAGAAATTTGGGGTGGAAGAAAATGTTCCTACTCAGACTCTAAATGGTGGAATGAATTTACGGACCTTCTAAGATCTCAACCCCACAATTCAGAAATGATTTAAAAACCTGGCTTTTTTAATTATAGTTAACAAACAATTGGTTCTGTTGGGTGACAAATAAATTACTTTAAGTAAGGCTGAAACAGCTCAAAAGATAAAAAACAAAAACCTCTCTGAAGCCAAGTTGTTTTATATAAATTAAAACACAAGGAAAAAACATACATTGGAATTACTTCATTCCACTACAATTATGATAGGTATTTCAAATTCGTGAATTGTGACTGTGGTGATCAAAGTGACTAGTGCAAAGCATATAGTGACACTTATATACACAATATATATGCAATAAAATCACAAGGGGGGGAAAAAGGGGGCAGGACAAAAACGAATTGTTCTTTTTCGTTATGTGGCCAGTATTATAAGCATAAATGTTCCAAGGAAAGCAAATGGTTGATGTCCACGTTCCTGGAATTCACTTGGCCAGAAAAGAGCGTCGACGTTTCGACCCTGTTAGCGCCCCAGTTGGTGGTCGCGGCGGGTCTTTATCAAGACAAGGGGGAGGGGAAAGGCATGGTGAAATGATGAATTAATCCAAAGAGTAGCCCGTCGGTCAACCCTCAATGTGATATTTGTTCACACGGAAAGAGAGCGGTCCCGATATGGCAGCCAACACCAAGCTGTCCGAGTCGAGCGCTCTCCTCGGACAGCTTGGTGTTGGCTGCCATATCGGGACCGCTCTCTTTCCGTGTGAACAAATATCACATTGAGGGTTGACCGACGGGCTACTCTTTGGATTAATTCATCATTTCACCATGCCTTTCCCCTCCCCCTTGTCTTGATAAAGACCCGCCGCGACCACCAACTGGGGCGCTAACAGGGTCGAAACGTCGACGCTCTTTTCTGGCCAAGTGAATTCCAGGAACGTGGACATCAACCATTTGCTTTCCTTGGAACATTTATGCTTACAATACTGGCCACATAACGAAAAAGAACAATTCGTTTTTGTCCTGCCCCCTTTTTCCCCCCCTTGTGATTTTATTGTATATATATTGTGTATATAAGTGTCACTATATGCTTTGCACTAGTCACTTTGATCACCACAGTCAAAATTCACGAATTTGAAATACCTATCATAATTGTAGTGGAATGAAGTAATTCCAATGTATGTTTTTTCCTTGTGTTTTAATTTATATAAAACAACTTGGCTTCAGAGAGGTTTTTGTTTTTTATCTTTTGAGCTGTTTCAGCCTTACTTAAAGTAATTTATTTGTCACCCAACAGAACCAATTGTTTGTTAATCATATATACCCAGGTTCTGAGGGACACAGGGTCACCCCTTTTTGTTAAAAACATTTTTTAATTATAGGTCAGTTCTCAGGAAAGTTAGACACACTTGCATGCTATGTGTTTAAGATTTTTCTGGATAATAGCGCGAAGATGCCAATTGATATTAGCGTGATTTATAAGACCCTTATAACATAATATATAGAATAGTTCACATATACTATGCCTGGAGGGAAAATGTTCCAGGAATACTTTGGCTGCGAGACAGGAATCCCAGAAGATGATAAGCCATTTATGTACTAGCACGTGGAAGTAGAACAGTGGCTTGAGCTCTGCAGGCAGACAATAAAATATATATTGTATCCTGAATCCTATGGTGCATTTGAGCATTTTGTGTTGAGCGTGGAAGAACTTTCGAAAGATGTAACATACGAAGCAGGCCTGATTACATGAAAAAATTACTACATTTATTATTATAGAGTGCATGTGCAAGCATAGGGCCTAAAAAGACGAAGGACTTGTTTAAATGGTGATTCTAATAAAATGTGAGATTGATCACCATGCTTTTAGTTCTAAAACTCCTTTTTTTCTGACACTGTCCAAACTGACAAAGCAGAAATGGAAACTTTCCACTTCTTAGGTTCATGCATTGTAATCACTACTGCAAGGTAAGATAACCTTGTGGAGATCTGTCTTGGAAGGAGGGAGTGAAAAATGGCATTAGCTTCCACAGCTCCTGTATGCTTCTGCAGAAAGACATTGTGTGCACATTTTTGAAGCACTGTAGGAGAAGCGCATGAGTGACCCCTCCTCGCTCCATAATACATCATTAGCAATAAAGGTACATAAAGTGCAGTGGCAGGGTTAGGCACATGGCCTGTTAGCAGAATAAGAAAGCTCAATGGCTGAGTGCTGACTGATGACCCTTGCTCATTGCACCATCAGGATTCAAGCAAACCGGGCCGAAGACGGCTGTAATGCCAGAAACCGGTCCCCGGGAGCTTGTTTCCTTCCCAGTGTAAGAATTGGCTTTTGTAGTTTGGTTTGCCCTGTTCCCATCATGCACTGGGACAGGAACAGACTAATTTGCATACAGCCAGGTTCTGAAACTGGGATGGTGCAGTGAGCTAAATAACGGTGTTGGATCTAGCCCTGATCTCTTGACTGGGTGAGAGCTTTCTGCTTAATTCAGAGACTCTGTCCCTCACCACCCCTTGTTGCAAATATTTTTGTCCACCCTAAGCGTGGAAGGGTATTCTCAGATGTGAGACCCTTGCTCATTGCACCATCAGGATTCAAGCAAACCGGGCCGAAGACGGCTGTAATGCCAGAAACCGGTCCCCGGGAGCTTGTTTCCTTCCCAGTGTAAGAATTGGCTTTTGTAGTTTGGTTTGCCCTGTTCCCATCATGCACTGGGACAGGAACAGACTAATTTGCATACAGCCAGGTTCTGAAACTGGGATGGTGCAGTGAGCTAAAAAACGGTGTTGGATCTAGCCCTGATCTCTTGACTGGGTGAGAGCTTTCTGCTTAATTCAGAGACTCTGTCCCTCACCACCCCTTGTTGTAAATATAGACTGCTGACTGATGACCTGATAATAGGATAAGGTATGTGAGGAAACTATAGATGGATTGGCATAATACAGCTTAGTGAAGTAATGTACCATTTAGGTTGGATGGCTAAAACTATAACACATATTTGGAGGGGAACAGACTAACTTGTAAGGGATGTGTGATAAAATACGATTGGGGTTAACTTAACATTCACATTAATTTGCATATTATCTGTTGAGGTTTTTTATACCAATCATGATTATTTTAATACATTTATTATGTAGACAAGTGATGAATAATACATAATTAATTGTAAAATGTAATTTGTTATGGGTGCATTTTGATTCTGGGTAAAAGTGCAGGTACTACTTTAGCATTACCTCCTTATAAGAAAGTCTCTGACTCCTGACACTGTGTAACCAAGCATAACTGGCTACAGGTGGAGTAAGAGACACCTGCATGCCATCTTTTTTCCAAAAAAATAGCACATTTTATTTCGGGTCCAAGGGTATCAAGGGGATTGTCCGGGTGTGACCCCAATAGAAGTTAAACACACCAGTTATCAGTATGGCTATGGCAGTTGTCACTCATAAGAGGACAGTATGCTTCCTCAAAGTGTGGAGGCACTCTGGGTGGTCTGAAATGAGCAATAATTTCATTCCTAAATATTATGGCACTGAACACAATACAATAGAGAAAGAGAAGGAGGTTCTAATGTATCGTGGCCACTTTTCAGAAGTAGACCCTGAATATGAAGTGGAAATCAACATAGTGGAATAATACCAACACAATGACTGCAGTAAACAATGATTAGTTCAAATTAGGATTCAAAGAGGCAAATGTATTGAATAGTTGCACAACGCATGAACTAAATGTGTTGTCCTGCAAGGAGGAAAACACAGTTCGGAGCCTTAATTACAAAGATATAGTGCTTCTGTCATCCTCTGGAATGCAGCTCAAACAGACTGCTGGTATTTTGTGTTAAAAGGTAACTAATAGATTAACATTTTGCTCTGGATTGCATCTTTCCCTTCGGGCCTGATTTAGATTCAGACGGAGGCCAGTCCCTCCACACACCTATGCACACCCTATGCACACCTGCCATCTGATAGAGAGGTCTAAAAGGAGAGGACAGTCCCTCCCCACACCCTACTACACACATCTGTCATCTGAGAGAGAAGTGTGAAAGGAGAGGCCAGTCCCTCTCCAAACCCTATTACGCATATCCATCATTACAGAGAGAGATGTCACCGGAAAGACTAGCCCTGCAACACACCCTACTACGCACACTCATTATTGCAAGAGTGATGGCACCTCAAAAAATTATTGCTGGTGACATATCTTAATATCAGAGTTAAAATAACTGAGCAAATAAACAATTTCTATTGAACAGTGATGACAGATATCCCGTCTTCCGAAATTTAAATCCCATGATATCCTATTGGATTTTTACTTTGCCAGATGGGATATACTTAACTGAGCAAATAAACAATTTCTATTGAACAGTGGTGACTGAGATCCTGTCTGCCGAAATTTAAATCCCATGATATCCTATTGGATTTATACTTTGCCGGATGGGATATCCTTCACTGTTGTGATGGAGTAACTCATCTGCTGAAGTCTACATCAGGCCCTCACTTTGCATAGGCACAAAGTGTTGATGAATCTGCTTCATACAATTTTGAACATGTGCAAATAGATGTAAATATAAATAAACTGTGTGGGTTCTGTGTGTAATGTACATACATATAGATGCTGTTCAAAGACACAGTACTTTTGGCCTGGGGACCAAGAAACAAATTGGCATATGTATAACAAAATGTCAGAGCATGGAGCTGCTCCAAATTTGGCAGTGCTGAGAGACAACATTTTAAAAATGCAGGAATGCACCATATTTACTACAATACGATGCACCCCTGTGTTTTCCCTAGCATTGGCGCTAAAATTAGCTGCCTAGCAGAAGGCAGGCACCCTTGCACCATAGTTCAAGGGAGACTGTGTTGCTGGGACTGATTGTTTATGTGCTGGAAGGTATCCCTTCCTGCACATAAACAATCCATAATGGCTATTTATTACTGCTTTGTGTGCTGCCTTCTGCACATATATAGAAGTAACAAATCATCATTATTTAATAATTGTTTATGTACAGAAGAGGACATATTCCTGCACATAAACAATCATTATTTTTTTTTTGCTCTTTCTATGTGTGCTGCAGATAAGCATTTCTCCTCCTGTGCCATTCTAATGCCTGCTCTTGCATGGCATTAGGTTTTGGCACTGCCATAGATTTACACCTCCCTGTAAATCTGGGGCTGTGTCAAAAAGCAATTAGTATTGTGGTGGACTCCCCACAGCAACATCCACCCATTGCACGCCCCCTTTCATGCAGATACATGCATGAAAGGGTAGCATATTTACAAAGCGGCATTAAGCCACAAAAAGGGACTTAATGTTATAAATATGGTGCAGGGCATATTGCCATCGGAGTGTCAAAAAAGTATTGCTCCGGTGGCAGTAGGGGCTTGTACATATGCTCCAAAGACTACTAATTTAATGTTGGAATTGACTACAGACTATGCCATGAACAACAGGCTCCAAACTTGAGGCCATCACTTCCTCTGAAAACTAGGTACCATTTGTCACACCTATTCTTAACTATAAATCCCCATGATTCACTGTCACTGAAGATTGAGAGTTGAGAGGATTGTGCTGTTGTGTGTGTGACTACCAAGAAAAACGTAAGGCCCAACCTTCTGGAATAACAGCTTATTTTCATCATGAATTATGCTTACTAGAGTCTTGGATGAGGGAAACATCCGTTACAACGCAGATCTTTCAACGCGGTGCTGTTACGACGCGTCCGTAACAACGCAAGTCGTTACCACGACTTGCGCTGAAGGGCGCTAGAAGATTAAAAATAGTAAATTTACTATTCCAACACCTTCCCTAGTGTCCACGGGGACTGGTGTTAGAATAGTAAATTATACTATTCGATATCCGCGCCCCCAACGCAAGTCGTGCTAACGACTTGCGTTGTAAGGGACGCGTTGTAACAGCACGCGTTGTGACGGTACGCGTTGTACCGTCACCCATCCCTTGGATGGTGATGCCCATGTAAGGGGCTTGGCCAGATCTGCTTTTTGATGTCTCACTACACACAGCTTCAGCCGTCTGATGCAGGTGCGTGGTAGGCTTTGGGTTTTCGTTTAACAGATGCTTGAATTCCATTCTTGTTAATTACAAAGAATTTGAGATTCACAGATATAGTTGACTGGCTGAGCATAATCTTTCACTGCCAAAGGCAGAAAATATTACTTTTTTTACCATTTCTGTTGGACCTGGCTCTCCCTGTAGGGTCACCTCCAGACCTTTTGCCTTTTTACTAGGCCTGGGCGAAGCACTACGCTACGCTCGTGGAGTTTGCAAAGTTTGCGCAACTTCGCACTACACGAGCTGCACGTAGCACAGTGCGAACACGCGTAGTGCAGCGTAGCGTAGTGCAGAGCTCATTTTTTGCTTGTTCGCGGTCCTGAACGTCGTGTTCGCGACCGCGAGCAAGCAAAATGACATCCCGGCGAGATTCTCAATGCGGGGAGGTAAGGTTTCTCATTGTGAGTGGTTGCGCATGCTCGCGACCGCTCTCAATGAGAAACTACCAGTTCGCGTTGAGAAAGCTGCAGCTTGAGTAATAATCTACTCGAGCAGCAGAAAACTACAGCTCGCACTGTGCAAGATGCCGTTTTCAATGATTGCACAGTGCCGGATGCTTGTCCGCACTGTGCAATCATTGAAAACACTTCTTGCACAGTGCGAACATGCTACTACGCAGCTCGTGTAGTGCTACGTGAAGTTTGCGTAGTGCGAAGTGCACTTCGCGTAGCTTCGTGTAGCGCTACTTCGCGAACTACGCCCACCCTTACTTTTTACTTCAAATTGTTGCTGAATTATTTTTGTAGGCCTTAGAACACTGTGCACTTTGTCAGTCCTAACCATTGCTAATGTATTTGTGATCACTCTCCTTAATGTGGTTTGATTGGCTTACACCTGATGTGTATCTTTAATTTACTTATAAGTCCCTGGTAGAGTGGTGTACCTTATACTAAATGATACCAGCAGGTCAACAGCACTTGTTGTAATTTGTACCACCCAGTTAACTAACACATTAAACATGTCCCAGGCCTGCCATTGCAGCTTGAATGCAGTTTTAAATAGCCCTGTAGACTTGTCATTAAAACCCCCTTGTCAAGCCTTAACCTCCTTGTGAGAAAACAGGGCTTTTGCAGTTTCCCCTTACTTTTCCCCTTTCATTTTTGACCGATACCGGTGTTTACTGACTGATTGTGCCCTGGGTTCTGCTAACCAGGACCAGTGTTCTTTTTAAAAGGTATATGGTAATTAGGTGTCATTACAATTGGTGCAACATACCTGTAGGACCCTAAGAGGTTTATAGATCCAGTGGATTTAATGTACTTAAGTGTGCACTGCAATTGTGCCTGCTGTCTTTTTTAAGCCCAGCTCTGCTTTGCAGGCGGCTTTTAAAATAAAACTATGTCCAAATTTGAGTTTGGAATTGAAGGTACTCTCAAAGTCTTAAACAACCTTATTTGTACCTCGAAGTCACCCCTTATGTCTGCCCTAGGTACCCCCAGTGTAGGGTACAATGTTATAATAAGCAGGGACATTATAGAATGTGTTTTACATGCACTGGTGAGGGAATAACTGCCAGTTTACTTTTTACCCATTGTAGTGTGCTAGCAGCATATGCTAACATAGGAAGGCTTTTTTGCACATTAATAAAGTCCAGCTTTTGACAGGAGCGAGCTACAAAATAATTCAAAATATTAAAATATTAGTTACAATAAATCCAGCAGCTTGCCAAGGTTGGATGTGTAATAACTATTGCAGGAAAGTAGTTTTAGAACTGCTTTCCTAAAGTTGGCTAAAATCCACCCTGTAGCAGCCTCTTCTGATTGGCCAGCCTTTCACAGGCTGAGCCAAACCTCTTTAAATAAGTGTGAAGTGGCCTGGACTGAGGCAAAGAAACATCTGGTGGGAGAAGTACTGCTGCTGTAGATGCCAGGACAGGAATGGTGTTGTGTAGCCAGACTGGTATTCAAAGGGACTGTGAGGACAGGAACCAGGTCCACCCCCACTCCCTCCACCCCTCGCCAGATGGGAGCCCTTGTAATTGAATTAGAAGAGGGGTTGGAAAGGGAGTGCAGGGAATAGATAGCCAGACCGGTGGATTTAGTTAGCCAGACGTGAACACCAGGAGTAGTTTTCTCCATTTTGATTTGTGTTGAGAAGTGCTTTCTGGGACAAACATATGCCACAATTCTAAGGAAGTTGTCATCACAGAGGGTGGCCCCCTCCACCCCATTACTCAGGGGAGTCACCCTCTTGCCAGCCCAGGAACTGGAATAAATATGGGAGAGCTGCCCAGCAACTCAGATCCCTGCCTGGAAATATTAAGAGAAGAAGGATTGCCCTGCTGAACCCCTGGTCTGAACCACAAGAACAATCAAGAGAAATCCACTAGAGAGTACAAACTGATAACATCCCAGATATAGGGGTCGATTCCGATTCGGGAAACAAATCTGTACGATGATTCGTATTTGTAGCCGTTTTTGTATGATTCGTACGAATACGTCAGAATCGCGTAGTACGATCCGTTGCGAGAAAATACGTCCAAATCACTGCGAACTGTACGAAAATGAGGGGTACATCGGTACGACATCAACCCGCACAGTGAACCATACAATTCGTAAAAATGCCGTACGACCCGCCAAGTACGATCTGGACAGGGGAATGAGAACGCGATTCGTACGGTAAACATCGCGTATGTGCAATTCGTACGGAGGGCAACACTATCACAACGGGTGCACGCACGGGGTGTACGCACCCTACACCTACGAACTTGGGGTGTACGAACCGTACCCCTATGGTCCGTACACCTACGACCTTGGGGTATACACACAGGGACATATGCACCGTACCCCTGATATCCAGAGGTGTATGCACCATACCCCGATGCACCGTACCCCTGCAATCATGGGTGTACGCACCGTACCCGGGGGGTCAGTTTCATATGCATTTTGAGGCGAAATCTGCTTTTATGGATGTTTTAAGCTCCCGTCGAAAAAGAGTCGTACGGAGTGTTGTCGATACGATTCGTACTTGCTGGGTCGGAAAATGCAGCTTTGATCCGTACGGACATTGCGTACTGCGCGTTCTGTACATGATTCGTACGGATTAGTGAGTTGTACGGTCTTTGGTACGATTCGTATGGAGAACTGATTTGGGTACACATCGTACTACATCGTACGTACGGGTATGGTTCTGCATACGATTCGTACGGGGAAAAAGCTCCATGCGGCGATTGGACAGAATTTTACCGATTCGGAATCGGCCCCCTAATGTTATTCCCTGAGGGGAAGGAATTCAATTTTCTTCAAATAACCCTCACCCACCAAAAGGCCCCTTGGTGACATGCTTCATTATCGGGTTTTCCCGCCCCGCTGTGGGACGGGGCGCGCTGTGACTGACGGAGATATGGGAGCACTTTTTGGAAGGTGTGGGGTATGTTAATAAAAATAGGAGTGGAAGGGTTAGTGAGGTTTGTGAAAAAAATTCTAAAACATACCTGACCACTAGGATCGAAACTTTTCCAACATGTGGTTTGGTATTGTTAAAATAGGGGTGTTTAGAGGTGACCCGACCCAAACCACATCTTGTATCGGAACTGCGTTCAATTCTGGTCAGCCATATTTCTTGACTTTGACCTGATCTTTCACAACTAGTGGCACTTTGCCACTGGATACAAGCTAGCCTGGCTGATGAGGGCTGTTAGTCCAAAACCGGTCCCAGGATGCTTGTTTCCGGTCCAGAGTAGACATTTCTTGGCAGTTCGGGATGGACTATCCCCATGAGGCACAGGGTCAAGCCTGATTTGTATATAGCTGTGTCTGAACTGGGGTGGCGAAGTGAGCTAAAGAATGATGATGCATTTAACCCAGATCTGTAACTGGGGATGAGTGTCTGAAAAGTTTCAGTGCTCCATCCATCATCTCCTTGTGTTTGCTTTGTTCGCCCTTAGGTGGCAGGGTATGCCCAGACTTGGAGCCCGTGTTCACTTTGCCACTGGATACAAGCTAGCTTGGCTAATGAGGGCTGTTAGCCTGAAACCGGTCCCAGGATGCTTATTTAAGGTTCAAGGAAGACATGGCTTGGCAGTTCGGGCTGGACTGTTCCCATGAGGCACAGGGTCAAGGTTGATTTTCATATAGCTGTGTCTGAACTGGGGTAGCAAAGTGAGCTAAAGAATGATGATAGATTCAACCCAGATCTGTGACTGGGGGTGTGTGTCTGAAAAGTTTCAGCGCTCCGTCCATCCTCTACTTGGGGCAACTTTGTTCGCCCTTAGTTGGCAGGGTATGCCCAGACGTGGGTCCCTTGCTCACTTTGCCACTGGATACAATCTAGCCTGGCTGATGAGGGCTGTTAGCCTGAAACCAGTCCCAGGATGCTTCTTTCTGGTCCAGGGAAAACATGGCTTGGCAGTTTGGGCTGGACTGTTCCCATGAGGCACAGGATCAAGACAGATTTTCAAATAGCTGTGTCTGAACTGGGGTGTCGAAGTGAGCTAAAGAATGATGGTAGATTCAACCAAGATCTGTGACGGGGGGTGAGTGTCTGAAAAGTTTAAGCGCTCCGTCCATCATCTTCTTGTGTTTACTTTGTATGCCCTAAGTTGGTAGGGTATGCCCAGACATGGTTACCTTGCTCACTGTGCCATTGGATACAAGCTAGCCTGGCTGATGAGGGCTGCTAGCCGAAACTGGTCCCAGGATGCTTGTTTCCGCTCCAGGGAAGGCATGGCTTGGCAGTTCAGCCTGTACTGTTCCCATGAGGGGTGAGTGTCGGAAAAGTGTCAGCGCTCCATCCATCATCTCCTTGTGTTTGCTTTGAGCATTAAGGCACTAGTTTTTACTAAAAACGTTAAAAACTCTGGTTCTGCTGATTGGATTTATGTCAATTTGGTGTCAAATAATATATTAAAATTTACTCTGTATGTCTAAATTAGTGAGGGATTTTTCTTGCGTTGTTTTTCATTTTATTACTGTTTGTGTGCTCCATAAACACTTTACACATTGCCTCTAAATTAAGCCTAACTGCTTTTTGTTCCAAGCTACCCAGTGTTAATCACAGGTTAATTAAGTGACTTTTTGTGGTTAATCCAAGAAGGGATTGTGGCTGTTGCTTGGCCAGGGCTCACAACCCCAGTCAATCAACAAGCCAATTTTTCTCACAATTTCTTTGTGGCATTTTCTTTTAGCACCCAATGGGAATGTGTGGCCCTTCTCTTCTCTGGTCTCGCCCTCTTTCCTGTTTTTGATCCCTCAGTCCATTCGCACTTTAAAGACATCAGCCCTGTGACACTGGGCTTTCTGTTTGTTCCTCAGGCATCGCTATCGGCCTCTCCTTGCTTGAAGTATGCTCTGAGTAATTCTACCCTGGTCCTTGCCTCTCCCTGAAACTCACTTTCTGTTGATTTTGTGGGCAATGCTCTCCACCTCCTTCTTCTCTGTGATTAGATTATTTATGCTGGTCTCTGCCCAGGGCTGTAACACATGCCCCTGCAGCATCTGCAGTTCAGGGGGGGGCACCAATCCTTTACGGGGACCCTTCAGGCCAAGGTCAATTTCTAATATGTGTGAGATATAGAAATCTCAGGGGCCCCCATCATATTTTAAAGGGAAGGTACACTTTTTGGTTTAAAGTTATGAACTACAAGTGGTTGTGTCAGGTGTCACAATTCTGAAACAAATTGTGAAAAAAAGTCTATTTACTGAGCATGAATATTAAGGGTCAAGGACTGATCCCTAACAGGCAGATTACAAGATCCTATATAATTTCTTACAAGCCTCTGCACTATGTACTTCCTATAGTCCATAAAACACGGCACAAAGAGAGCAGCGCATCAATGACATGTATTGTTAGGCTGTCCACAACACACAGAATACATACAATATAGTGAATTAAACTGCCATATATCACATATTAGTGTTGTGCCCCCTATGTGCAGTGCTACGAAGACGGGGGCGAGGGGATGTACCACATGTACCATGGTGTTGTCTTGAAACTATTTATTTTGAGGCCCAGTAGTCACTGCACGTTTTTCTATTTCAACTTACACCATGTCTCTTTCAGAATTCATTTGAAGTGTGATGTGCACAAAGGCTAAGAATTGTTGTGCAATTCATACCCCATTGTGCTCATCTTGTGTACCGGCTGGGGACCAGGATGGTATGGAATATACATTGATAATATTCCTTAGGATGCACATTTGGAGGTCCTGGATTCTCCCACTGGAGGTGAGTGACCATTTAGGGGTCCCCTCCTCCACCCCTCTTGTAGCACTGCACATAGAGGGCACAACACTAAAAATAGGCATATATGTTCTCCGTAGACTAAGGATTTTTGTGCAATTCATACCCCATTGTGCTCATCTTGTGTACCCCGGCTGGGGACCAAGATGGTATGGAATATACATTGATGATATTCCTTAGGATGCACATTTGGAGGTCCTGGGTTCTCCCACTGGAGGTGAGTGACCAATTTAGGGGTCCCCTCCTCCCCCCCTCTTGTAGCACTGCACATAGAGGGCACAACACTAACAATAGGCATATATGTTCTCCCTAGACTAGGTTTTTAGTCCTGAGGAAGACCCGCTAAGATGTTTTACCATTTACAAGCAATCAAAGGGACGAAACTTCGATGTAAATATTCTATGTCCTTTGTCAGCTATCCTACAAGTATAGAAAAGAAACTACATAAGGACACCTTGAACTTCACAACGTAAATATTCTATGTGAACTTTATAAGTGTGGACATTTGACTACATGTGTTTTCTATGTTCTCATGTCTGAATATGTGAACACTGTGGATTTTTGATTTTTCATGTGATATATGTCAGTTTAATTCACTGTATTTTGTGTGCTGTGGACAGCTCACAATACATGTCATTGATCAACTGTTCTCTTTGTGTCGTGTTTTATGGACAATAAGACGTACACAGTGAAGAGGCTTGTAAGCAATTATATAAATTCTCATAATCTGCCCTTTAGGGATCAGCATTTGACCCTTGATAATTATGAGGTAAATGGCATCTTTACTGTGGTAAATAGCATCTTTTCACAATTCGTGTCAGAATTGTGACGCCTGACAGAACCACTTGTGGTTCATAATTATACACCCTGGTTCTGAAAGACACAGGGCAACCCCATTATACTTAATGGACCATTTTGGTTTACAGCACTGTCTATGCCTCCTTGCTGGCTGATTGTTCCTATAGCATCTCTGCTCCTTGTCTGTAACTGCAGCTTGCCTGCTGTTTACTCATGAGACCACACTCTCTACTCCCTCTGTCAGGCCTCTGTGATCATTCATATCTGTACTTGTCTCCCTGCCCTCTAATTTGCATTCCAGTCAATGCTCCATGTTCCTCGACTCTCTTTCCATTGATTGCCATAGAATACAGCTTGTGTTGCAGCTAACTGTGTCTCTCTCTGGTACAGGGTGATAAGATTACAATGACGCCATTTACAATGCAATACCCTGCAACATTTAAATGGAAGCTAAAACTAAAAAAGCAATGTCACGTATCAGATTTAAACAACACTATCACTTGCATTTAAAAAATATTCAATAATCTGCACACATTACATTTTAGCAAAAGACACACAATTGATGAACGGAATGCATAACAAATCAAAACATTCACACTCAATCAAGAGATCTGGGTTGAATCAATCATTCTTTTGCTCACCATGCCACTCCAGTTTAGACATGGCCATATGCAAATCAGTCTTGATGCTGTGCCTCATGGGAACAGTCCAGCCGGAACTGCTAAGCCAAGTCCTCCCTTGTCGCAGGGATTCTGCTCTTACACAGAACTGTGAATAGAGACTTGGAACCTCAGTGAAATAGGGTGTGCCAAAACTCACCTTAGTAGCCAAAATCCCCTACCAGACTAGCAATCAGTGTCTTATTGGTTCTTCCTTACCCCCAATGGTTAGACAACCCAGAACATGAACTTAGAACACCTCAGGTAACGTGGAACATATGAACACTCTTTCGTTATGCTATTATACCAGCCCAAAACGAGGAGTAAATGAAGACATGTGCAAGTTTGAAATATTTATTTCTAATGCCGTGTTTTTAGGGGCAGTATCTTAGCTAATACAAGCAAACATATTATAAGCAACAAGGTTATCAGCATAGTTACTATTCCATAAAATACAAAGGTTGAAAGCATGTTAAAATGCTAAAGGGGATAAGTCTAAAAAGCACCTTAGTCTTACCCTCCCTGGCTAGTATAATATATTATATCTACAGAAGGTCTCTTTGGGCTTTAGAAGGGCGGTCCATACCTCTGGTCCTAGTAGAAAGGTATCACATCATCTTCTACATCAGCTCTCTGCATGCGAATGTTCTTCAAGTGTGTTTGCATGCTCTGCGCAGTGCATTATTAAACGCGCCAAAAACCAGAGTTGGCCACAGCTGCATATGTGTTATGTCTAGGACGTGCGCTGATCAGACAGAATAACAACCACTGTGTTGAAATAACCTTGAAGGCCTCGGCACTCACTGTTCAGACATAGCTTACCAAGCAAACCTGATGCAATAGGAAAACATATTATTCTTGTGTGAAGCAAAATATTCTACTAGACTCTAAACATCTATAATATGTGCAGTGTGCAAAAGCAGCAGAAAGGAAAAATGGCGTTTCAACTTCTAATAAGCTCATGCTAACTTAACACACTGTGAAGGCAAAGCCCATCTCCATGACACCCTCCCTTGATACGAGGACGGTTAAGATAAGATAAGATAAGGGGCAAATTTTGGAATGCAGAGTTCAAGAACAATAGTCAGAACCAGTCCCAAAGTGGTTCACGGGGAAGAGATTTTTTTTTTTATTCGAACATAAGCCTCGTAGTCCAATAATAGTTCAACTGTAAAAAATGTTTTAGCTATTGGACATAGTAAAGTCAATAGGTCTGGGCAGAGAAAAAAAAATGATAAAAAAGTAAAAAATAACCGATGTCCAATAAGTGGCGTCGGTCATGGAATGGAGTGACGAAGACACCTCTCATTCCAACACTGAATATGCAAAATATACAGCAACAGCCTCCAACAGGAAGTCACTGTTCTTATCCGAAAATATTACGGCCATCCAATTTAACAAAGGGAAAGAACACACATGTTCCTCAATTACCGGAGCCTCTAGCACCATCAGAGGACAACTCAGTGAGTTTTCAATGAAGCTGCGTGCCAAGAAATATTGAGCCGCTGCGAACACATTCCAACGACCCAGAATTCCATGCATCGCTGCAAAGGCCATAATCCCTCCATCAGAACAAAGCAATTCATGAGCAACTAAGGGGCTCGTAAGCTGATTATAATATGCATCGGGAGACACCGTATTGCAGAGACATAAATCCAGGGCCCAGTCGAAATCGCAACTCAGGCAATAAAAGACAGGCTGGACGCATGTAAAATAGGAAAATCGAAACGATAATCCATAAGCTGCACTCAAAGTAGCAAGCGGCAGCGCTCCATAGTACTCAAGCATTCCGGTGCGAAGCAGCCCCAGCGACGACAGCCCTTCTTGTAACACGGGATGAGCATCCATTTTGAAACAAGCAAAACAGAAGAAGCACGCCAGCAGCCAGAGCCAACAGTAAGGGAAATTCACCAAACAGGCTGGAAAAAATAGAATGAAAAATGCTGGGAACACACCAAATATAGTTTGAAAAGAAGTCACAAAGCCACTGCTTACAACTTTAAGAAAGTGAGCCAGCCCTGTTGTGGAGGATGCATTAAAGATGGTGTGAATTAACTCACCGAAATGGAAGGGCAAATCAGTATTCAATAAAGCATGCACTTCTGTGCGGGTGTTTGCCACGTGAAGGACGAATGTCTCACGAGCAGATGTGAAGGCAACTTCTTTCTGGACAAAAGAGCTCTTATGCGACTCATCTTGTTGAACTGTGCTTTCAAAGTAGGATTCTTGGGCTAGATAGAAACATCAAGCTTCCCATGCGGAGGAGGATACATTACACTTTTACAGCAAACCACACGCTCACTGATGGTAACGACATAAGCAATTCCTGCTACTAACCCACAACAATCTTCATTATGTAAAAGTAAATAACTCCTATTTGCCAGTAATGTGAATGTGGGTACGATAGCAGGCGCAAGTGTACCTTTCAAAATACAGGCTAAATTCGACCCATTCTGATTACAATACCATGTAATTGTATATGTCTACACATCAATGAGTGATCTGGTGTTTCAGTGCAATCTTCACCATTCAAATAAACTTCCTTATCCTCCCTAAGGCATATATAGGTAATAGGAAGCGACCAAGCTTCATGGAGATAAGCACTGCCACAAGGCTCATATCTACCAATGGCAAATTACTTCATACCCACCTCAAACTTGAATAGAGGAAATGGGAGAGTTATTAACACGTGGATAAGCCACGTTGCTGAATTTGCGTCAGCTACTGAAAATGGTAAAGGTTCAAACCTTTCAATGTGTGACATAGAAAAAGATGCATCTTTCATTGACAGTAAACGTTGTTTGTTAGTCAAATTAAATGGGGCAAACAATGATGACGTGTTCATGCAATGCTAGGGCACTTTTCCAGCTTTCAAGGTCTGCAAGGTCCATGCAAACTGCATAATAGAACGCAATTGATTTTGACTATGGTATAAAACAGACACTTCATCCTGCACAATATCAACAACAGATGATACAATATTGTCTAACGTGTAAATGCGGGAAGAGAGCGTATTTATGCTATTATCTACAACTGCTAGCACTTTTTCTAAATTATCCTGATCTATAGCTGTAATGCGGGTAGCCGCCTCAAGCTGGGACGTTTTCCAGACTTCGTTGTAAATAGCATATATCCATCTTTTAGATCTGCCTTTAGCCGCACCCTTTATAAAATCATTCAGATCAACATCGTCAGTCAGTTTAGATAAATGCAACTTAACTGAGGCCAAGGTGGAATGTTTGAGCCAACTTTGACATAATTTGCCTACAGAATAGGTAGTCACAGAATGGCCACTTTCAAAACGGGGATCCACCCTGACCTGTGTAGAGCCATGAGCCAAACCCAGAAAACGATGCTGGCAAGAATCTGCACTTCTGTGCCAGAGCAACCAACCCTTGCGATCCAAACTGGATATGTTAAAGGACGAATTTAGCAACCGAGTTTGTAACTCTCTGATAGAAAATGTTGTGGATTTATTCCAAATGGAATATTCTTCTAATTCAGGAAAAGGAGGAGCATTTAAGTTTTTTAGTAGTAGCCAATCCAAAGCAAGTTGTCTGTGAAATTGTAGAATACAAAAACAACATATGGTTCGGGATGAGGCATGCACGGTGCAAAGCCTCAGTGCCTTGCACTTGCCAGCTTTTAGAACCCCAAACAGATTTAAGGTCAAATGATATCCTTCCACAACTCGTAGCCCCCAACAGCTAACTGGTCTAGAAAGGACTTCGAATACAATCATTTAGTATTGGTAAGTCTAACTTTGGATGTGGACTTTTCAGTCGTTTTAAAATAAAATGCATTGGGATTCGACTGATTAAAATCGGTAAAGTAAGTGAACCTTTTCAAAAAGGAAGCAGAACTTCCTTGTATAGGAGCTGGACAATGCTCCTATTGCGTATAATTGACAGTGTTCCTCCTGGTATTAGCTTTATGGAGGTAATGATTGCCAAAATGATGGTAACAATATAAATCACCGTAATTAGCAGATTCTAAATACAAATCTTCAGCATCAAAGGCACCATAATATTTCAAATCAGAAAAAAAAGCTTCTACGGCCTGAACATCCCAATCATCAGAACGGATATTTTGTTTAATTACATCCCCCATAGAAACTCTAAGCACATTAGGGACATTTATAACCTCAGTGGGTCCATGGATTTGAAACCGAACAGCATCCCATACAATCCCATCAAAGACAGGCCAAGCAGCGATATTAACAAAAGCCAGGTCCCTCTTCAATCTGTGCGATGAGGAATGGGGAGCCAATGTTCCATTGATATGTCGAATGCATGTTCTCTCCTCGACATAGTGTCCATTGACAAGTCTAAAAAAATACATCACAAAGCCAATTGACAAAAAAAGGTAAATCGAAAAAAGCACCAACCAAATGTAGGTCCAAGGGGGAATCATAAAATGTTTTTTAAATAGTTTTGCCAAAACAGTAATTTTTGAAGGCTTCTTCGATGTGTGTGAATCAGTGTCAAATGAAAATCTGGATTCTGTGGCCAATCGAGTTTGCAAATCAGGCATTGATAAGTCAGTTGGGTAAGTGTAATCAGTTTCATCAAGTTGAGTAACAGGCAGTGTACTCAATAAAGGACTAGAAATTGCAGGCATCCCAAGGGCAACATCGGGTATTGGATTAGAAGCTGGGGCCAAAACAGAAGTCGGTTAAGTTGCATTTATCTAAACTGACTAACGATGTTGATCTGAATGATTTTATAAAGGGCCCGGCTAAAGGCAGATATCAAAGATGGATGGATTTATGCTGTTTACAACGAAGTCTGGAAAACGTCCCAGATTGAGGCGGCTACCCGCATTAGAGCTATAGATCAGGCTAATTTAGAAAAAGTGCTAGCAGTTGTAGATAATAGCATAAATACGCTCTCTTCCCGCATTTACACATTAGACAATATTGTATCATCTGTTGTTGATATTGTGCAGGATGAAGTGTCTGTTTTGTACCATGGTCAAAATCAATTGCGTTCTATTATGCATGGACCTTGCAGACCTTGAAAGCTGGAAAAGTGGCCTGGCATTGCATGAAAACTTCATCATTGTTTGTCCCATTTAATTTGACTGACAAACACAGTTTATTGTCAATGAAAGATGCATCTTTTTCAATGTTACACATTGAAAGGCTGGAACCTTTACCATTTTTCAGTAGCTGAAGTAAATTCAGCAACGTGGCTTATCCACGGGTTAATAACTCTCCCGTTTTCTCTACTCAAGTTTGAGGCATGTATGAAGTACTTTACCATTGGTAGATATGAGCCTCTTGGCAGTGCTTATCTCCATGAAGCTTGGTTGATTTCATTTACCTATAGATGCCTTACGGAGGATAAGGAAGTTTATTTGAATGGTGAAGATTGCACTGAAACACCAGATTTACCAAATTACCATGTATTTTGAAAGGTACACCTGTGCCATGCTTTATTGAATACTGATTTTCCCTTGCATTTTGGTGAGTTAATTCACACTATATTTAATGCATCCTCCACAACAGGACTGGCTCATTTTTTTAAAGTTGTAAGCAGTGGCCTTGTGACTTCTTTTCAAACTATATTTGGTGTGTTCACAGCATTTTTTCATTCTATTTTATCCAGCCTGTTTGGTGGATTTCCCTTACTGCTGGCTCTGGCTGGTGGTGTGCTTCTATTGTTTTGCTTGTTTCAAAATGGATGCTCATCCTGTGTTACAAGAAGGGCTGTCGCGGCCGGGGCTGCTTCGCACCCGAATGCTTGAGTACTATGGAGCGCTGCTGCTTGCTACTTTGAGTGCGGCTTATGGATTATCGTTTCGATTTTCCTACTTTACATGCATCCAGCCTGTCTTTCATTGCCTGAGTTGCGATTTCGACTGGGCCCTGGATTTGTGTCTCTGCAATACGGCGTCTCCCGATGCGGATTATAATCAGCGTATGTCCCCTTAGTTGCTCATGAATTGCTTTGTTCTGATCGACGGATTATGGCCTTTGCCCGATGCATAGAGTTCTGGGTCGTTGGAATGTGTTCGCAGCGGCGCAAGATTTCCTGGCACGGAGCTTCATTTAAAACCCACCGAGTAGTCCTCTGATGGTGCTAGAGGCTCCGGTAATTGGAGAACATGTGTGTTCTTTCCCTTTGTTAAATTGGATGGCCAAATTATTTTCGGATGAGAACAGTGACTTCCTGTTGGAGGCTGTTGCTGCATATTTTGCATATTCAGTGTTGGAATGGGAGGTGTCTTCATCACTCTCTTCCATGACTGACGCCACTTATTGGACATCGATTATTTTTTACTTTTTTATAAAAAAAATTCTCTGTCCAGAACTATTGACTTTACCATGTCCAATGGCCACATTTTTTTTTACAGTTGAACTATTATCGGACTACGAGGCTTATGTTCTAATAAAAAAAAAATTCTCTTCCCCGTGAACCACTTTGGGACTGGTTCTAACTATTGTTCTTGAACTCTGCATTCCAAAATTTGCCTCTTATCTAATCTTATCTTAACTGTGCTCGGATCAAGGGAGGGTGTGATGGAGATGGGCTTTGCCTTCACACTGTGTAAAGTTAGCATGAGCTTATTAGAAGTTTAAACATCATTTTTCCTTTCTGCTGCTTTTTGACACAGCACATATTATAGATGTTTAGAGTCTAGTAGAATATTTTGCTTCACACGAGAATAATATGTTTTCCTATTGTATCAGCTTTGCGTGGTAAGCTATGTCTGAACAGTGAGTGCAGAGGCCTTCAAGGTTATTTCAACACAGTTGTTGTTGTTCGGTCTGATCAGCGCACGTCCTAGACATAACACATATGCAGCTGTGGCCAACTCTGGTTTTGGCGTGTTTAATAATGCACTGCGCAGAGCATGTAAACGCACTTGAAGAGCATTCGCATACAGAGAGCTGGTGTAGAAGATGATGTGATACCTTTCTACTAGGACAAGAGGTATGGGGCCGCCGTTCTAAAACCCAAAGAGACCTTCTGTAGATATAATATAATATACTAGCAATGGAGGGTAAGACTAAGGTGCTCTTTAGACTTCTTCCCTTTAGCATTTTAACATGCTTTCACCCTTTGTATTTTATGGAATAGTAACTATGCTGATAACCTTGTTGCTTATAATATGTTTGCTTGTGTTAGCTAAGATACTGCGCCTGAGAACAAGGCATTAGAAATAAATATTTCAAACTTGCACGTGTCTTCATTTACTCCTCGTTTTGGGCTGGTATAATAGTATGACGAAAGAGTGTTCATGTGTTCCACGTTACCTGAGTTGTTCTAAGTTCATGTTCTGGGTTTTCTAATCATTGGGGGTATGGAAGAACCAATGAGACACTGATTGCTTGTCTGGTAGGGGATTTTGACTACTAAAGTGAGTTTTGGCACACCCTATTTCACTGAGGTTCCAAGTCTCTATGCATAGTTCTGTGTAAAAGCAGTATCCCTACCACATGGCGCCCAAACGTTTGGTGGTCTTATTACATGACGCTTGAGGAGTGCTAATATCAGTCCTTAACACCTTAACCGCAGTACGATTTACCGCGGTGTGCTGAAGATTTAAAAAACCCACTTTACATGACGAGCTCAGCTTGTCATTCGCATACGAGCGCCGTAGCTGATGACGAGCTGAGCTCGTCATCAGCAGCGAAGGGGTTAACACCTTTCACTATTGTTTCCGGAAGATAGTGGTGTCGGACAAATCTACCTATAGCTACGTAGGTCTTTTCAAGCTTGAATCTTTTTAAGCGGTTTCCTTTTGAATTGATACCTAATTGTGCTACATAGGTTTTATAGTACCTCATTCTTACTGTATCGTTATGGCTGACGTTGACATACCACAACATAGTCGAATTGCGGTTCGCAATCATTTGCAAGCTTATAACGTCGGCTTGGAGGGCATGGCAGTTATTATGGAAGTGAGGGCGGAAGTAGCTTACCCTTTCGAGATTTTCTACTCGTGGGTGACCTTCCCAGCTGTGAACCCAAATACTGGTGTGTTCGACACTTATGCTCCCACTGCCGTGCCACAGGAATATGTTTCATATAGGACGCAGGAAGTTCTGATTAATGCTTGGCAGCACAGAGTATGGTTTAATGGCGCCCTACCCCACACTTTGTTGGTAACAACGTTAGGTCCTTTGTCCATTCCAGGCGCTACTTGGCCTGTTTTGGCTGGATTTACACCGCATCCTCGACATGGAGCGGTTCCCATTGCAGATTTACGGCTGCTACATACAGTCGCAATTAGTGTAATTAGGTTGTTAGTACAATACATTATCCGCAATCTCCCGGGCAGGGCCCCAGGTGTTGGGGCGCTTCCAGCGGAGGCTGACTGGCCCCCACCTTTAGTTCTCGCAGCTTCAATAGGGGAGGAGGTGATCCTCTCTAGTTTTGCACGCAGAGTCTCGAAGGAGATACGCTGCATTTTGTAGAAGAGTGGGCTAAAGCCCTTGCGCCGGCTCTGTACCGTATGCACTGTGGTTGGGATACATTTTTCCCACACCACGAAATTCCCTTACGGTCTCTGCCACAGCCTCAACCTCAATATCCCATCCGACGTGAAGCTAAGGCTTCTGTTGCGCAAATCCTTGAACAATTGGAATATCAAGGTGTGATTGAAACTTGTGTGTCACCGATGAATAACCCACTTTTTACTGTGACCAAGCCTGACGGTTCGTACCGTTTGGTATTGGATTACCGACATTTGAACTCGCATTGCCGTAACTGTGCAGTACAGAATACCCACAGCTTTGCTCTAGTGGACGGTCTTGTGCGAAAACAGTTTAAAACCACACTTGACATTTCCAACTTTTTTTTGCCCACAATTTGGATGGTCTTATTTCCCAATGGACCAGTTTTACCTGTGGCGGCAAACAAGGCCTATTTAAACGCCTGGCGATGGGCTATAAGAATAGTCCAGGTGTGTTTGCTGCCCGAATAGTCTCTTTCTTGGAGAAAGTTGACCCAGAGGCTGGACTTTTCCCATTGTACGCAGGGTCAAGACTGATTTGCATATGGCTGGGCCCAAACTGGAATGGCATGGTGAGCAAAAAAATGATGGATTAAGCCCAGATCTCTGTACTGGGGTGAATGAATGACATTGTTCTGCATTCTGTCCATCAATTGTTCGTTTTGCAGTTGTCACCTGAGTGGTATGGGTATGCTCAGACGTGAGACCCGTGCTCTCCATGCCACTGGAGTCAAGCTATCTTGGCTGATGAGGACTGAAAGTCCCAAACAGGTCTTAGGATGCTTGTTTCCAGTCCAGGGAGGACCTGGCAGGGCAGTTCGGGCTGGAATGTTCCCATTGGGTGCAGGGTCAAGACTGATTTGCATATGGCTGTGTCCAAACTGGAAAGGTAGGGTGAGCAAAAAAATGATGGATTTAGGCCCAGATCTCTGTACTGGGGTGAATGTATGACATTGTTCTGCTTTCTGTCCATCAATTGTTCTTTTTGCATTAGTCACCCCAAGTGGTACGGGTATGCTCATACGTGGGCCCCGTGCTCTCCATGACACTGGAGTCAAGCTATACTGGCTGATGAGGACTGAAAGCCGGAAACCGGTCTTAGGATGTTTGTTTCCAGTCCAAGGAGGACCAGGCCTGGCAGTTCGGGCTGGACTGTTCCCACTGGGCGCAGGGTCAAGACTGATTTGCATATGGCTGGGTCCAAACTGGAATGGCCTAGTGAGCAAAAAAACGATTGATTTAGGCCCAGATCTCTGTACTGGGGTGAATGTATGACATTGTTCTGCATTCTGTCCATCACTTATTCTTTTTGCACATTATATTTAGCTACATTTCAATCTTTTTACTTGGCAGAAAGACAGCAATTCAAATGGGTTCCCACAACCAGAAAGTCTACCAAAACTACTCCAACACACCCACATACCCAGTTGAATCCAAATATTAAACACACACCTACTACTCCCTTCCTCAACTTTAAAGTTCTGTGTTGTTTGACTAGCCTCTAATGATTAGCATCCAGTTTATGGAGCTGCTGGAGCTGTGGGTGCATCTTTTGTTCTGGCTGCTCTAGTGGTTTTAGGGACTTGGCTGAGGCTATTTCATCAAAATCAAGAACCCCTGTACCCTGGACATTGGTTAGCATTCATCTAATAGGCGTCAAACTACTGTGTCCTGGAAAGATATACTATCTAAATCCAGTCTTGTCAAGCAGGTTAAAAAGCAGAGATTATGTGCAATTTGACTGACGGCCGGATACATTTTGTGAAGGAAGTCTCGAGCCAGCTGTGGAGAAAAATGGACAACAAACAAAGGTAGGGTGGTTGCGATCTTGTAATGGGGATGCAACATCTGTGAGGCATTTGAATGTAAGTGCATACACAAATATACAATGGTTTGTAAAAGGTAAGTGCAAGAATTAACCTAAGCTGTTTACGATGATAAAACGTAAGATCAAGTTTGAATAAAACATTCATGGTATTTATGTTATTTTAATATTCAGAAAGAAATGTAGGAATCAACGTTTGGATTCAGGAGCTTCACCATATGGCACACAGATTGTTTGTGCTGTAGTCTAGGAGTATTCGGCTGTCCGCAAAGGGTATTGAGTATGGCTTTAAAGCATGTTACATAATGGTATTATTTACTAATGAGAATGGAAGGTTTATTTTTATGTTTGTAATATTGCTTTTGAGGTTTTTTATGGGCTGGATACATTGTGTGCTTTTTATGGAACGCCTTGTGCTAGCTTTAGGCTTCTTTGTTTTGTGGAGTTGTACTTGCTTAGTGTTTCAAACCTGGAAACACAGCAGCAATCAACAAGCAGCAGCAAATGAGAAATACTGACAGAAAAGTGGTATCTGGGCACCAGAGGGAGGGACATGCACAGTCAGCAGTTGGTGCCTTGGATCACAGTACTTGCAAGAGGTAAAGTGTGTGACACACAGTTATGGGGCTTCTACGGAAAGGTGAAGTGAAAGCAGGAGACAGGTAAACAATGCATGTGGGTAATTCACAGGCAGAGGTCCCTCTGCTGCCTGTGAATAAACACATGTGCTTATAGTATCTACTCAGCAGAGTGGGTTTCAAGCACAGGCACTGATTGGTTCCATGTCATGAGTGGTCCCTCAGTCACACTGTCATTTTAGTCACTTGCACAATGTATATTGGAAATGGTACTATTAATTTTGAGGGGTCAAGGTCCTGTCTCTACTAAGCCCTTTGTTCTATCCTTGACAGTGCTGTATCAGCAAAATAAATCTTTAAGCACACAGAAACCTTGCTGGCCGGATTAGAGGCTGTACTTGATTCAAGTCACTTTGGAGGGAATCTGAAGAAGGAATGAGTAGGAGCAGTAGGAGAAGAACGATGACAAGTAGGAGAATAAGGGTTAGAAGTTGGGTCACTAGTAGGGCTAGGACAACCAGAGCCAGAAGTACCAGGACAAGAAAAAACAGGCCTGTGGAGACCTAATCTTTGAGGACTAGGGTTTCCAATGTCAGAGAGGACCAAGGACAAATACACAATAGGGAACAGGACAATGAAACCAGGACTTGGAGTACTGGGACCAGGGTGTGAAGTATTAAGAGGGCCAGGAGGATGTGGTACTGGGAAACCTGGACTCGGTGGAGAGGGTCCCATAGAAACAGAGGCACCAGGGGTAGAAGAATAGAAAGCCTGGGATAAATAGCAACAAAGAATGCTATGAGGCCTTGAGAAGACTGAACAGAGCCAGTGGAATGAGAATGGCTAGGGACTAGAGTAGCAGACCCAAGTAGACAGACCAAAGAGGACCAGTACCAGGACTCCGATGGAAAGAAAGGACCACAGATAGGAGCAAGGCCAAGGAGGTCTGATCAAGGAGGACAAAGGAACCGAAAGTGAATTAACCAGAAAGGACATGGGCTTGCATGACATGGAGACACTTGATAAGAATGACCAGGGGAAAGAAAGGAACAGAAGGTCTAGGCCCAGAGGGAAAGTATCAGAAAGTCAATGATGGTCAGACTCAAAGAGATCCTAAACCAGGATGATAAGAACTACATGAACAGGATGACCCCCAACATGGGAACTAGGAGGACCAGTACCAGAGAGATGAAGAAGACCTGACCCAGGATGACCATCACTAGGAGGACCATGATAGCGGGGACCAGGGTCAGTTTGACAAGAACAAGGTGGAACAGGCAAACCAGGAAACCAAGTAGACTAGAAGGAATAGGGTGGGAAAGGATGACAGAGGGATTGGGAGGCCTAGGAAATCCAAGGCCAATAGGACCAGCACCTGAAGACCCGATACATAAGAACCAAACAAAAGAGCATCAGAATTAGGAACAGGAATACATGGATCAGGCTAACCATGAGCAGATGTATTAGGTACAGGCAAACAGGGGACTATATAAACCAGGGTAGCAGGATCAGGAGGACCCATGGATGGGAATTAGGGTGAGTAGCTGAAAAGTCTAGGGCCAGGAGCCTGTGAAACAAGAGACCCAGGACACAAAGGACTACTTGCAGGAGTACATGGAAAGGACACCTGACAAGCTAGGAACTACAGGGGCTGTAAGTTCAAAGGCCAGCATTCAGAACCAAGAAGGAAAACAGCAGAAGGACTAGGGCCAAGAGGATCAGAACCAGATTGAAGAAGACTATAAAGATCAGGACTTGGGGGGCAATGTCCAGTTGTTTCAGGAAACCAGGATAAGCAGGGCAGGGACTAGGAAGTCCTATGGGATGTATGACGTTACAACGCATACATTTACTCCGCATACCATTACAACGCGGTATTCACAACGCATACCACTACAACGCATAGCGCTTTGGGGTGCTGGATAGTGGTAAGTATAATTTACTATTCTAACTCCAGTCCCCGTGGACCCTAGGGAAGGTGTTGGATAGTAAATTAAACTTACCTCTTATCCTAGAGCGCCCCCCAGCGCTATGCGTTGTAATGGTATGCGTTGTAATGCCTGCGTTGTAGTGGTAGTGCGTTGTAAAAAATGCGTTGTAACAGGTGAATACCAGTCCTATGGGACCAGTAACAAGTACACCCAGAAGACCAGAGCACTAAGGACTAGCTGAACTAAAAGGATCAGGAGGCCTGGAAGCAGGGCTAAGAGGGTCATGAAAATTATGATCAAGGGCACTGTTGCTCAGAATTTCAAGTGGGGCAGAGAAATGGAACTGTACAGTAGTGTCCAGGATGACCAGGACCAAAATGACCAGGCTCACGATGACCCGCATACATAGAAGTTAGATTAAGAGGGCCAGGATCAATGACTGCAGTACCAGTAGGACTAAAAGGACATTGAACAAATCCAGGAGGGCCAGGATAACACAACAGGAGGACTAAGAGGGTCAGGCGATAAGAGGCCAGATGGACAAGAACCTGCTTTAACAGAGCTAGGAGGTTCAGGGTGAGAAGAATCAAGATGACCAGGGCAAAGAGGGCCAGAAAGGAACCAAGCCACATGCATCAAGACTGGATAAACAAAGAAGGGCCTGGGCGGCCAAAAGACAAGGTTTACAATAGCAAACACAATAGGACAAGAAGGACCAAGATGACCAGGACCTGGGAGACCAAGACTAGGAAGGTTGGTGAGCCGGGACCGTTGGAATTAAGCTCATGAGAAACCATAAAAGGGCCAGGACCAAAAGGATCATGACCAATGGGCACATTTTCTCGAGAAGAACAAAGATTATGAAAAACAAGAAAAGCATAACCATGGCCAAGAGTGCCAAGGAGGTGAGATCAGGGACACAGGCAGCCAGAAGGAAAAGTGTAAAGAGGATCAAAAAACATAGGACTGAGAAACCAGAATGATCAGGGCAAATAGGATCAGGACCTTGAGTACAAGGACCAGGAGGAACAGGGTGAGGAGGAAAATGAGGAATGGGATTAGAGAGGTGAGGACCAGAATGAATACACCCTGAAGGTTCACGCAACAGAGATAGGAACAAGATGGATAGGAAGATGAGGAACAGGGTGACCAGTATCAGTATGACCAGAAAAAGGAGGACCGTGATCAATTGGTGTAGAAGCACAAGGACAAAAGGCAGGAGGATCAGGACCAGATTCAGGAAGTCTAGGAAGATTAGAATCATAAGGATTATGGCCAAAAGGCCAAGGAATCCAGAATAAGTACAAAAGATGAATGGGGCAGTATCAATGATACCAGCAGGGCCAGAGCCAGGAGGATCAAGACCAGAGCAAGGAGGATTAGATGGATCAGCACTGATAGGACCAGGAACAAGCCTAGTAGTGCTAGTCGGACCATGACAATAGGAGCGTGCCCAGAGTACCACCTGGAGAGAAAGACCATAACATGGGGGTAGCAGGATCAGGCTGAGGAAGATCAGAAGGACCAAGACAACCAGAACCAGGATGGCTAAAGGGACTGGACATGGATCTCTGGGAGCACCAGGACAAAATTATGAGGTTCAGAAGGACACAAACAAACAGAACAAGTCCCACGAGGGTCTAGATCCTTTGGCGCAATGCCTGAAGGGCCGACAGAAAAGGGAAAGAACCAGGAGGAAGACAAGGGTAGAAGGGCAAGGCCTAAGAGGACCAAGACATGAGGGCCAGGTGGACCAAGGGGATCAGCAGGCCCAGGCACTGAGGTACTAGGAATCAGATGGGCAGGGTGAGAAAGATCAAAATGACCAGGTCAAGGGGACACGTGTCAAGAGGATCAGAAGGAAGTAGAAGACCTAAGAGAAGAGGGCCTGAAAGAACCAGGTGGCCAAGGAGGGCCAGAACCAAGATGATTTGACATACCAAGAGCCATACAAGGAGGACCAGAAACAAAAGGATCATATCTAGTGGGCACAAACCCAGGAAGAGAACACAAACTGAGGACCAGGAATAGGATGACCAGTGCTAGGTAAACCAGGCTGAGAGTGAGAACAGGGCCTGGAAAATCAAAAGGAGATGGCAAGGCAACCAGAGTCAGCAGGAGAAGAAGTAAGAGGACCAGGGCAAGGAAGAATTAGGTGGAGTTGGATACTGCAGACTAGCCAGATCAGCCTGAGGATTAGTAGCAGCAGGATCAAGAAGCCAAGGAAGGGCCAATACAAGGGAGGGCAAGGGAGACGAAGGTCAGAAAGAACTAGAATCATGAGCATCAGATTCAAGAAGCCTCTAATAGGGTGACAGAAGTGGCTGAACTTGACTAGGATGAAGATCGGGAGGACCAAAACATCCCAGAAAAGGAGGAGTTGGAACAGGACCAAGAGGTGAACCAACACTAGAAGGTACAGAAGGACCTGGAAGAAAAAGAAGAATACAAGGAGCAGGTGGACACCTATGTGATTCTACGCACATATATTCAGATTTCCCTTTTGCAAACTGTCTTATTCATGGTCCCTATGCTGTCAAATCCAAAATACCTCTGCCTTATGGCCCACATATAAACCTGGTGAGTATTTTCTGAAAAATCAGAGAATGTAAAGAGAATACAAAGTCAGGAATGACACAATCGGACCTCTCTGTCATAGCAGATTCTACCTGATGCTGGCACGGTTGTCTAGGGGTGGATATGGTGTCAAAGTGACAGAAACTTGGCAGAGGGGTCTAAAGGTGCATGGATAAAAAGGATTGTGGTCTGTGAAGAATGGCAGAAAGGGTTTGAGAAACTCAGATAGTTGAAGTCAGCAAAAATGTCTAATGGCTAAAAGGGGGGTCAAAGTACTAGGGCAAACAGCAAAGGGGTGCTGTGGACAGTATCATAGCAAGGATCAGGTAAGCAGAAGAGGAACTGAGGGACGCTCCAGATACATATTCTCAGATCTCCTAAAGAGAGATTCTGAGTAAGAAAGACCTCTGCTTGTCAGCTGGGGTAGCACCTGGGAACAAAGGCCAGCAGTGATAGCTTCAGCATCAGACTAGTGGGCTACGAAACTTTAAGGCTAGATAACGAAGGGTGGAAATATATAAGTGGTAGAAGTGTTTGACAGGCCAGCAAAGAGGCAATGAGAGTCAATACCAGTAGAATAGTCTGTGTGACTCCCAGACCATTGAGTTGATATTCAATGAGTGGTGGATATGTAGTAAGTGTGTAATAGTAGTAAGACTCCATGTGTGGTGAAAGTCTATGGGCATGGATCAATGGAATGCATTTTGCATGACTTGATAGAGGCTAGATATAGCTTCCCTAGACGGTGGATGTCCATTGACTGCATCTTTTTGGCTGGAGGGTAGAGACCCAGACATTGAAGTGATGGAGGTGAGTGAGGTGCAGGTTAGAGGTTTCTCTTGTTAATAGTGACAACATTTCTAAGTAAGGCTTCCCTTTTGTCTGTGACTGATGACTGCCCAGGAAGGCTGATGTGAGCAGGGTGCTGAGATCTCATGCTTCTTTGTGTCCTTGTTTTGTAGCATTCTGCTTAGAGCCAGCATTATTTATTTTTCTGTGAGAGCCATCACCTAACACAAAGTCTGTGTCTGAGTTGCCGGCAGAAAGTTACATTAAAGGCAATCGTTCTAAATCAGTTCAAAAATCTCAGCAGTGCTTGCCCTGTCTGGAAAATGAGTATAAAAGTGGAATTGTGAAATGATCGATCTGTAGGTCACAAGAACAGAGCTAAGAAAATGTCTCTGATTTATTCAAGGCCTGATTCACAAAGGTAACACACAAAGGTAAACGTACAATATTGTGTAAGGGTATTATTTGTTTTAATTCACAAACGATGATTTAAATTATACCTACAGTAATTTTACAACTTCGGAGTCTCCACACTTGTGGCGTAGACTTTGCATATAAAAATATAGACAGATTTTAAGGATGCGGGAGATTAAATATATCTCCCAGACATCCAGATTTTTTTTTAACCCTGTCATTCTGGAGTGCCTTTCCATTAAGTATTTTGTGAACCACCTTTTAGTTCATGGGTTGGTTTGTAAATTAATTTCGATTCGCAAAAAGTATGCATGCAATTTGCGACACTTCGTTAATCAAATAATAATGCACTAGGGCCCTAACTTTCATAAGGAGATGGATGCTAAATGTAGTCACTCCTTGTTTGTAGTTCTACCTAGTGGCAAGTAACTGTTGAAATCTGCATAAGGCAATTATGACACAATATTTAAGCTGTTTAATCACCAATTGAGTAAACAATGATGTTCCTCTGCCATCTGGAAGGCTACTGGTAATGTTGTAAGGGATCACTGAAATAATATCGAGTACAAAAATATAGACATACAAAAATATCGAGGATAAAATATCGACAACAAAAATATCGAATTCCTATCTACAAACAGGTAAGTACTAAAATATCGAATCAAAAATATTGTTTAGAAATAATATAGTTAGGTAAAATATTGAATTTTTGTAAATGTCTTAAAAGTAATTTAAAATAATTAATTTAAGCTCAAAAACATACAATTCTATTTTTTAAAACATATATATATATATATATATATATATATATATATATATATATATATATATATATATATATATATATATATATATATATATATATATATATATATATATATATATATATATATATATATATATATATATATATATTCACATGATATTAATAAAAAACATACAATATTTTTACCGTAGGATAGCGGGAGGGTAAAATGTACTATTACCACTTCAGTGAGTGCAACAGTAGGGAAAGCTTTGGATAGCGTAGGGGTAAAAATAACTATTACCACTCCAGTGACTGCAACAGTAGGGAAAGTGTTGGATAGCGTAGGGGTAAAAATTACTATTCCCACTCCAGAGAGTGCAACAGTAGGGAAAGCGTTGGATAGCGTAGGGGTAAAAATTACTATTCCCACTCCAGTGAGTGCAACATTAGGGAAAGCATTGGATAGTGTAGGGGTAAAATTTACGATTCCTACTCCAGAGAGTGCCACAGTAGGGAAAGTGTTGGATAGCGTAGGGGTAAAAATTACTCTTCCCACTCCAGTGAGTGCAACAGTAGGGACAGCGTTGGATAGCGTAGGGGTAAATATTACTATTCCCACTCCAGCGAGTGCAACAGTAGAGAAAGCGTTGGATAGCGTAGCGGTAAAAATTACTATTCCCACTCCAGAGTGTGCAACAGTAGGGAAAGCGTTGGATAGTGTAGGGGTAAAAATTACTATTCCCACTCCAGAGACTGCAACAGTAGAGTAAGCGTTGGATAGGGTAGGAGTAAAAATTACTATTCCCACTCCAGAGAGTGCAACAGTAGGGAAAGCGTTGGATAGAGTAGGGGTAAAAATTACTATTCCCACTCCAGTGAGTGCAACAATAGGGAAAGCGTTGGATAGCGGGTGGGTAAAAATTACTATTCCCACTCCAGAGAGTGCAACAGTAGGGAAAGCGTTGGATAGCGTAGGGTTAAAAATTACTATTCCCACTCTAGTGAGCCTAATAGTAGGGAAAGTAAATATTTAATATATTAATAAAAATAAATTAAATATCAATACCAATAAAAATGTATTAAAAGTTAATACCAATATAATAAAAATTAATCAATAAAAAACACAAATAAATATTAATTATTAAAATTCATTAACTATTAATACAAATTAATTACCAATTTACAATTAATTTATTAACAGATAAAATGTAATTACCAATTAATTCAAAATAAATACCAATAAATAAATAAAAACACCTAATTAATTTAATTTAAGTAACTTCCTACCCTATTCCCCTATAAACCCACAACCCGCTACGGAAAATAAATTAATACAATTCACATAATTAGCAATTAATAAAAATTAATTACCAATTAAGAAATAATTAATTATAAATTGAAAATTAATTAACAATTTATTAAAAATAAATACCAATGAATAAATTAAAACATTTAATTAATTACAATTAAATTACTTCCCACCCTATTCCCCTATAAATCCACAACCTGCTACAGAAACTAAATTAATAAATTTCACATAATTATCAATTAATCAATTAATCAAAATTAATTACCAATTAAAAGTTAATTAATTACCAATTAAGAATTAAAACATTTATTTTATTTTATTTTTTTATTACATTTTGTGAGACATAATCACAGCATCTGTAGAAACCCCCTCCCCCCGAATGAACATACACAGTGGGGCCTCCGACGCCGTAGTACTCATGCCCGCCTTTCAGCAACTACACAGCCTTAAAGCAAACAACCCAACATCGGGCAGGCGACGCTCATTGCGGTCATCATTATCTGAACAGCCTAGTGGAATATCCCCCCCCCTAAACATCTCCCTTGAAACTGCTTCTTTAGTACATTACCCTTCCACTGTCCACTGCACAGGTGAACCCTTTTGTACGTCCGCCCTCCCCTTACATCGCCTGTCGCATTCCCGCATGGGCTCCCCAAGCCCCCCGACTCTATCTGGAGGTTACCTTCCTACGCCTATGCCCCCCCAGAGTACGCGGACCCCATTGGGCACCCCAGATTGCAGGCAACATCCTACCCACCCAGAAATGAGGATCATGGTGCATCCTCATAGTGCGTGTCCTCCCCGTCACTGCTGGCCGACCACTCAGCCCCCTCCTCCCCACCCCTACCAGTCATTTGTGTATGGAACAGCCCCCAGAAGTTCTTCGGACGGCTCCGAGGAGGTAATAACTCATTGTAGTTTTCAGACTGTGTGCAGCAATACAGCATGTCTTGCTTCCAACGTTTGACTGTGGGCGTTGGTTCTCTCATTCAACAGAGGGCAACCACCCTTTTAGCTATAAGCATCCCCATGTCTACTAGTCTACGAGCGGCCCTGGGTAACCTTTTGGAGTAACCTAAAAGCGCCAGCTTTTATCTTGCCACTATCTTGCTTAGCTCCCTGAAGATGTCCCCCCAGTATGCCTGTATTCTCGGGCACAACAACGCCAGCTGTAGAAAATCTGCTGCTAGCGCATGGCACCGTTCGCATTCTACATCCTCCCCTACGTCATATCTGTGCAGGCATTCAGGGGTGTAATACACCCCATTAATACATTTAAAGTGTACCAGCCTATGCTTGCCATTTAATGAAATGCGCCTGGTGTTCGTGCAGCAATGGCGCCACATGTTGTTATCTATCATAATCTGCAAGTCTCTTTGCCATGGCAGCCTTGCGGCCATGTATTGGTCCTCCCTGTGGAACATAGCTATTTTATAGAGATGCGTCACTATCTTACAGGGAGTTTCGGCCTTAATCACATATGTAAGTTCAGGGACCTCTGGCGGTTCTGCGAGGTCAACCCCCAGCTGTTCCAATAGGGCCCTGCGTACTCTATAATATTGGAAATGGTTTAGTAAGGAGTCCGCCCCCCCTGACTCAATGACCTAATCCCAAGTTTTCTCCTTCTCATCCCGGAATAGGTCCCCCGACTTCAGGATGTTCAGCTTTTGCAGGGCGTCTATCACTCCCTTATCTCTGAAAGGGGCCAACTTTTGGGCCCATTCCACCGGCATGCTCGGCGAGTACAACAATGCCCCTACACAGTGTTGCAGGAGACTGTGCCAAGCGTGATTGGTGGCTGTGATGGAATCAAGTAGTATTCCAGTTCTGCCGTCCACAGGTGTAAAAATCGACGCAGTCAACGGGAGTGGGTTTGCAAATAACTTCTCCATGCGGGATATGCGCGTCACCATGTACCCAGGTGTGCATGTGCGACCCCTGTGCCACCCTGTAGTAAAGCTCCAGGTCTGGGGTTCCCAGGCCCCCCCATACTGTACGGCAGCATGAGGACCCTCCACCGCACCCTCAGCTGCTTATCCTGCCCACACAAGTTTGATCATAAGTTGAGTCAGTCTCCGAAAGAATGCACGGGGTAGTACCACCAGAAGATTTATGTACAAAAACAGCATTCTCGGGAGCACCACCATTTTCATAACGGAGATACGACCCAATAGGGAAAGCAGGAGTTTGCACCAGGCTTCCACATCATCCTCCAGTTTGCTAATAGCCACGCCATAGTTCTCTCTGAACACTATCTCAGAATCAGTATGCAACCGGATACCCAGATACCTAATTGAGTTGGAGGTCCACAGCAGCGGATATTCCATGTCAAATTCCTGCATGACCGGAGTGAGGGGAACGCTAAGGACTTCGTCCAAATTTACCTGCAGCCCCGAAAGTGCTCCATAGTGCACCACCTCTCGGAGCACCGCAGATAAATTATTTTCTGGATCTGCATACATAGAGACCACAATCTTGTAAGTGGGGAAGCCTATGCCCTTGTGCCCGTGGTATTTCCGCAGTACTACTGGCTCTGCTACCAATGCATACAGCAGGGGAGACAGCGGGCACCCCTGGGGGGTCCCTCTGCATGTGGGAAAGGCGTCTGTGACCAGGTTACCGAGGCGGATCCTCGCCTTGGGCCTGTTGTACAAGGTTCCAATCAATTGTAAAAACGGCGACCCTAACCACATCCTCGTTAACACCTGCCGCATGAAGGGCCATTCCACAGAGTCAAAGGCCTTCTCCATGTCTAGGAACACTGCGACAGCTTTCGTATCCTGCTTTACATGCTGCATGGTACCAAAGACTGTACGTATGTTATACGTCAGGTTTCTGCTCGGGATGAATCCCGCCTGCTCCGGCGCCACCAGCGATGGCGCCAGAAGAGCCAGCTGATTCGCCAGCACCTTAGCAAATATCTTTGTGTCTACGTTTAGTAAGGAGAGGGGCCGGTACGAGCTGCATTCATTGGGCGTCTTCCCCGGCTTGGGGATAGCTACCCTAATTGCCTCCCTCATCGACTGTGGCATGCATCCCGACTCACAGAGGTCATCAAACAGTGTAGACAGGTGTGGAAGCAATAAGTCCTGAAACGTTATATAAACTCCTACCGTGAGCCCATCCGCCACTGGGGCTCTCCCAGACCTCATGCTTACAAGAGCCTCCACAATTTTGTCCTTCTCTATGGGAAGCATTAAAAACTCTCAATGCGTGTTCGTGAGGATGGGGAGCTCAATATGTTCCAGGTAGTCTAATATCTCCTCGTCTACGGCGCAACCCTTGGACGAGTATAAATCCATATAGTATTGTCTGAATCTCTGCGCAATATCGACCTCATCTGTGAGGACTTCTCCCTCGTCCGTCTTGATCTCCACAACCTGTGAGCTGCCCCTTCAGTCTTCTTGAAAGCACCGAGCTGGGTCTGTCACCCTCTTCGTAGATGCGGGCCATCACATACTTCCCCATATGCTTAACCTTCCTGTCCACCTCCTCGTGATATTCTCCGAGCAGTGACTTAATTTCTTCGTCTAAGGCAGAATCGCAGTCCCTCGTTTGCCGTTCCTCTAACTGTGCTAGCCCCTTCTCTAGGTCAGCTAATCTTTGCCTGATGGATTTGAGGGCCCCCGAGTGTTTGGACATAGCCACGCCTCATATATAGACCTTAAATGCCTCCCGTACTGTTTGGAAGCTGTCCACTGAGTCTATATTGGTCCCGAAGAACACATCAATGGCCTCCGCCAGCTCCCCCCTAAATAGTGGATCCAGAAGCGAGTAAGGAGGAAAACGCCATTTAAAAGGTTGAATTGTTTTCTATGGGGTTGCCATTTCTAACAGTAGTGGTGAGTGATCGGAAAGTGTGCGCGGGAGGACCCTACAGTCCTTAAGCTGCCCCAGCAGGGAGGAGGATGCCAGACAGTAATCTATTCTGGTGTGAATGTTGTGATAGGCCGAGTAGTGTGTGTAACCACCCTGTAATAAATTGTGCGCTCTCCACACGTCCTCCAGATCCATGCTTGTTATAACGCTCTCTAACATTTGCGCAGCCGCTGTTGGCCTACGGGCAGGGCCAGCAGATCTGCCCAATGCCGGGTTGAGAACCAGATTAAAATCCCCACCCCACAAGACCTGTACATTACCAAAATGACGGGCCGCCGCTGCCAGGGACGCATAGAACTCCGGGCAATCATAGTTAGGTCCATACACATTAACAAGCACTAATTCCAGCCCCTGTCCACTACACTTGGATATAACGAATCGCCCTTCCGGGTCCGCACTCAACCGCTCCAATGTATATTTTGATTTGGGGTTCACCCATGTAAGTACCCCTCTAGAATGCGTTGTGAAGCCCGCCGATATAACATTCCCAACTAGCCCCCTGCTTGGCAACATTGCACTCATCTGTGGGAGGTGTGTTTGCTGTAGGAGTGCAACGTCCACCTGTTGCCTTTGTAAGTAACTCAGGACTTTCCGCAGCTTCCTGTGGTCATTAAGCCCTCTAACCTTCCACGTGAGAGCTCTAATCGTGTCTACCTTTCTAGGGTTCTCCGCCACTGCCGTGCCCGCCATTACTACCAGCTCTGGACATCGTATATGCTTGCTCTCTGGACGTTACTGCGCTGTGCACTGTGTACTTGACCCGCAACAATCCCCCCCAACAACCCAACATCCTCCCCTGGCACTTAACCAACCCTACCCCCCACCGACAGCTGACCGCCCCCAACCTGGTCGCGCTGAGTTCTTGACCCCACCCTCCTCCCCGTCCAACATTCCCAACAAACCAATTAAGAATTATTTAAAAATGTATTCAAAATAAATACCAATAAATAAATTAAAATATTTAATTAATTACAATTAAATTACTTCCCACCCTATTCCTCTATAAACCCACAACCCGCTACATAACTAAAACGCAAAATTAAATTAAAAATAATGAATATCTAAAAATTAATATTTTATTAAATATAATTAAATTACTTCCCACCCTATTCCCCTATAAACCCACAACCCGCTACAGAATTAAATTACCCAAAAATTAAATAACATAAAATTCATTACTCAAAATAAATTACAAAAAAATATACACTTTTCACACATATACAAACATACAAAACACTTTAAAAAATTCGATATTAATAAAAATTCGATAGATTTTAATAACCTATATTGTATACTTTGATATTTTGACTTTCTATATTTATAAAAATCGATATTGCATTACTTACGTTAACTTCGATATTTTTGCTGACTATATTCTGTCCATTCGATATTTTGTCCATTCTATATTTTGAAGTCAATATTTATGTAATTCGATATTTTTTACTCATTGTTTTGGTTAGTTACGTTTCAAGTACTGTGTGCTATTTATCAAACCACCAAGTACATATTGAATTTTCTTTACTAACAGTACATCATTTCTGCTGTTTAGCTAGCCGGGTAAATATTTATATATTTTTGCTATATGCTAGGCTACTGGTAAAATAGTATACAATGTCTGCTACTTCACCAGCAGCCAGGAAAATAATGACTTTTATTTGCATGGCTACTGGCCAAATCATAAATAGTGTCTGCTGTTTTACCAAAAGCTGGGTAATGAGTGAAGTTTCTTTACTTGACCAACGGCCAAATAGGACATAATCTCCACTAATTAGCCAGTGGCCAAGAAAATAGTGAAGTTTCCTTTGTGCTTGCTTGGTTGCTGGACAAACAATGCAGACTATCTACTATTTAGACAGTGGCAAGGAAAATAGTGAAATGTTTCTGCACTTTGCACGGTTGCTGGCCAAACATTGTAATGCACTCCTACAAACTTTGTGACGAGATCATGGTATACTATTTTAATAAGATTCAACTGCGATATACTGACATTATAAGAAAGGCACACCTGGAGGCAGGTGCTTGATGATTTCTTGTCCGAAGGTATTGAAGCACTCATGCTAACACTATTCATACTATCCAAAAAGATTGCACTACCCTAATTTTTGGCTTCACTAAATTTTGCTCTTCAGATGATGTCTGCCCCTCTAAAATACTTCATGAAATGACAGCAACCATAACTCTTGTGCTAACATTTGTGCTAAAACAATCATATAAAGTAAACCTGAGGAAGTCCACAATAATTGGAAAGACTGTGTGGTCAAGCCACTATAAAAACAAATCTTGATCCATCAGTTGACTCTAACTATAGACCCATCTCCATTCTTTCATGAATAACTAAAATTGAGGAAACTATGTGACTAATTGGCTTTCTAACCATGTGGACCGCAATAGCCTATTAGATATGGCACACGCTTGATTCCAATGTCATGTAGGCATGGAGACCATTCTGTTCGCATTCTTTAATGATACAAGAATAAACTGGGACAAAGAACTCCAGGTGAGGTTAATATTGGTGGATCTTTCAGTGGCTTTTGACACGGGTTGATCATACGATCTTGATCGACCTCATAAGAAAGTGGATTATTATTTTGGTTGGGAAACAGCCCAACTCAAGGAACAATGACGTTCTTGTCAGGTTGAACACTCAAAGTAGTTAAATTGTCCTAAACTCAACCCCCTGGTAGGTATGGTACAGAGAAAACTGGTTTAAAGTAGGGCAATGAATAAAGTATTTATGCAGTACCAAAACAGTAATAAAGAAAAAATATCAAACAATAAAACCTCAAACTGAATTATAAAAATATAGTAAACTTGAATATACAAATCTACATCAAAATGACATACATCCAATCGGAGGAACCAGAGATAAGAATTTTAAAAGTGTGAGTACAAATAGCCATAAAAGCACTAGGATCCAATATTAGTCTATGGAAGAAGTAAACTGGGGCCTAGGTGCAATTTTAGGCCCACCATGATGGAACCCTGGTCAGATATACCAAGTGGATTGGTACTGGGGAAAAGTCTGAAAGTCGAAAAGTTCAAAACAGTTCTTAAGTCCAATTTCAGAGACACTTTCAAGTAATAGGAAAGAAGTACTTTATTGACCATTAGGCCCAACAGCTCCCAGGAAACTGCCAAACCAGAGTCCACAGAGAATATTCCAACATAAACATTCTGTAACCATGGGAGAGGAATGACAGTATGTGAGCATGCACAATAATAGACATGGAAGATAGATTACTACAATATCTCCCTTCTTTACAACAATCACATAATAAAAGTTATGCAAATGTAAATCTAAAAACTAAAATCTAATATACTAAAAAGAAAGAATATACAAAAGAAAATGAAAGAAAACAGGAACATATATGTAAGACATGCATTTCATGAATAGACTAAGGTGCTGCTAATCATTGAAAAAGAACAGTGACACCAAACAAATCATAAATCCATCCATTTAGATAGAACCCGGATCCTACTACTCCTCCTAGGAGGAACATATTCTAACTTACAACTACTGCTTGAGTTTCCCTTGTCATCAATTTCATCGATACCCATTTGTGAAACCACCTTCTCAGGCAATTTGTAGACGCGTGACAGATTCCACCAATTCTTCCATTGACCCCAACAGCACACTTAGCCACAGCATCTACTTTCACCGGAGAGCTGAATTTAGATAATCCTTTGGGCATATTATATGGTGATTTGATTTTTACCCAATCTCCCACTTTTATTTTTGAAACAAAAATCTGAACCTTATTCAATTTAGATTGACTATTGCCTCCAACCTTTCCATTTGTTACTTCTTTAACAGGTTCTCCTTTCTTCACATTAAGAATAGATCCCATTTTTTCATCCATGCAGGACATAAATGGAAAGACGCTTCCCGCCCTCTTAATAATTTAAAGGGGCTTGAACCAGTTATATTACTTGGTGTAGTGTGGTGGGCCCACAACATGCTTTGGACCGCTTCTTTAATGTAAATTTTGATGAAACAGCCCACTGAATACATTCTACCAAAATACGGTTATTCCTCTCAATAAAACCATTTGCCTGTGGGTGATATAGCGCTACCCTTCTATGATTAATACCTGATTGTGTTAAAAAATTAACCATCTCTTTCTCCATTATCCGACACAATCTCCCTTGGAAAACCTTCCCTTGCAAACAGACTTTGAAACAATGTGATGACCTCCATTGAGTTAGGATCAGGCATAAAGTGAACTTCCCACCATTTACTGGAATAATCAGCCCCCACCAAAGCAAATTTATATTTACTGGGCAAAATGTTAAATGGACCAACAAAATCCACTGCCAATTTTAACCAAGGACCGTCTGGCCTGGGAACCTCTTGTGTAGGTGGAGACACAATTTTCACCACTTTGTCACTAGCATTGCAAGTTAAACAATCTTCAACCACAGAATTAATGTCTCGATCCATAGATGGCCACCAATAAACATTTCTAATCCTCTTCTTAGTGTTAGTTTGCCCCAAATGGCCCTCATGTCCAAATCTGATAATACAATTTCTCAACTTCTCAGCTGGAACAAACGTATCACTCCTCAAAACCATCCCACCTTCCTCCACAGTAAGTTCATCAGCAAACTTTGAAAACGGATGTAAGTCTTTTTCTAGATGTTTTTCTTTGGGCCAACCCTTGACAACATGATCTCTAACTTGTTTAAGAGTGGAATCTACTTCCATGGCTGAAAAACAATCATGTTCAGTAAAACAGCCCACTGAACAAGCATCAATAGCTGCAATAAGACAATCCTCATCCCATCCTCGCCGCCAATTTGAAGTAACCCCAAACACTTTCAAGTAATAGGAAAGAAGTACTTTAATGACCATTAGTCCCAACAGCTCCCAGGAAACTGCCAAACCAGAGTCCACAGAGAATATTCCAACATAAACATTCTGTAACCATGGGAGAGGAATGACAGTATGTGAGCATGCACAATAATAGACATGGAAGATAGATTACTACAGGGCTTTTGTCACTTTTTGAAGAAAAGCGTTGACATTTCTTGTAAGTCACAAAGCAGAAAGGGGCTAGTCACTTTTTGAGAAGAAAAATCCTTCTCGCGTGTGCTGCCACTGAAATTGTAGCCACTGCCAGGGAACCGAAGGGTGGACACCTGCAGCAGATCTGTCAGCTGGAACACTGGAGCTTTGTAGACTTCTCACTGAATATTTTATAAGTCCCAAAATAGAATGGGAGTTGTTCAGAGATGAGCAAAACACAGCTGAAATTTAATCTGCATGTGAAATTGGCCATCAGATACTTTTCTGATTGGTCCCTCTGGAACTCTGGTGGAGAGGTTTCCAAAAGTTTCCAAACTTTCTTCTGATGCACAAACAACCACAGGAGTACGCTTCTTAGGCCCCCGGGACTTCAAGGGAATTCACTTAGAGACTCTTGTGGGGTCAGGCAGAGGCTAACAGCAAAGACCAGTCCAGGTTCAGTTGCACCGTTTAACTCGTCACTTTAAGATAAAGGTCTTCCACAGCTTGCTGTATCTCTATAGTAAGAAAGGAGGTCAGTCGGCTGGCACGTGGAGTCCACCTCTTTGTCCTGGGTACAAATAAGAGCAGGCCCAGTCCTCCAGGGCTTTTCTCAGGTGAAAGATACAAGATCCAGTCTTCTTCTGCAAGGCCAGTTAGTATTCTAAGAATGTTGCCTGATGATGGCATATTGACATGGCACCAGCGAGTGAATGTAGTTTACTTTGAGGCACTCCCTAAGCAATAGGGTAACATTTCTTGGAGGTGACCCTACCCACGTTTTAGGCAGTTCGTATTTGCCCTAAAGCAAATGATCCCACATTGCCCCTCACCATCAAAATCCAAGATTGGAAATTTCTTCTCCCCTTGTGCAGTCTGTGTGCCCACCCAGAGATGTGTCCCGGGTAATGTGTAGGCCTGGTAGTAATTTCAATTACACCTGAGTAAATGGAGTAATTTTGGTAATTTGTATTACTATTTGACGAGGAGCTACCAATAATTATGCGATTACTCCTGCTTAAGTGATAATGTGTCATTTGGGGGGAATAAATTATCCTACAGCAAGAGCACAATAACCAAGTGTGAGTGGCTGCTGGCACTCACTAATCATGTTCTACCAAATTTGGCGCTATTTCTTGGGTCCAAATTCATCCTCACATCCATTTTGGACACAAGCGTGCAATTTTGCACTACGAAAATAGTGCTACAAGCTGGGAGTGAGTTAGGGAAAATTCTACCCCAAGAGCACATTTAGTGCTATTTCTTAGTGCAAAAAGCATTCTCAACCCATTTTAGATATGAGGGGGCATTATGTGCTTGGAAAATAGCGCTAATTTCCAAGAGTAATTTGGGGGAAAATCCTACGCTAGGGAACGTTTAGTGAATGCAAATGGCTGCTCGAGCTCGCTATTCATGTTCAGTTGCATTTAGCACTATTTCGTAGCAGAAAATGCATTCTTACATTCATTTTGGATGTGAGGAAACATTTTGTGCTAAAAATAGCGCTAAACACATAGTTACTTTTCTTGCATAATTATACAGAATTTCAGGTGATTACACAAAATGCTACACTGAATCACGCAAGTTATGCCCACCCCTAATAATAAACAGTTTTCTCCTCTGTGGTCAGTAAAAAGTGGTTTGGGCAATTGTTTAATCCCTCTGGGTTTAGTGCCAGCCTGGCTAGGAGGGTAAAGACTGGGGTCTTTCCAGGTGTCACCTAACATTTACTTGGGACTTGGCATCTGGTTTTTCTGTCAGTGGGTAACACCTCCCCATTCTAAGTCCACTAGAGGATTTCAGACTCCCAAAAAAGTCAGACGGTAAAAATTATGACCAGGCAAAGGCAACAAAAAAGTATCTAGACAGCGAGAGGGCTTCCTTGGGGACAAAACTGACATTTTGTCACTCCAAACGTTTCCCAACATAACTGATGGTTTAGTACAAAGGTTTGAATCACTTGTACCAGGAGATTGAAAAGGACTCTGCACGACAAAAGTTTAAACCCAACAGGCAGGGTCCTAGTTCAACTTTTACGGTTTGGACAGGCAGAAAACTGTGAAACCACTCCAAAGCCAAGCTGTTGATGATGCAATCTGCCAGGGGTTTGATGGTGAACAATATCTAATGACACAGATAGTTCCAATATTATCAATGCAGCAGGAATGGTATAACATTTTCTTGCTACAAAGATTTCGGAAAATTGCTTCACTGGGACCTTGTCAAAAACCTATCCAATGTCATGGAGCCTCCTCTTAAACAGCCTTCTGTCTTGCCCCACTGAAGGATTTTGACTTCCAGAAAAAAAACCTAGGGTAAAACGTCTGACTGGGTCAAACTTGGATGTTGGATCTGGCCTGTGCTCCATCACGGTCAGCCTGCATTCACACCTAGGTCCCAGTCTACTACAACCATTGACTACTATTGGTGCGTTGTTCTTTTTGACATTATTTATAGTAACATCTTTAAAATTCAATTTTTTCCAGATCCTCTAATTTGATTTTTGTTATTTTGTTCAACAGTTTCCCTATTCATGTAAATTAGGGTGGGCTTGCTTTACTTATTTTCAGTTAAGTTCTGGCCGATCGTGATGGAGAACAGGTATGATACAGTGACCAAGTTAGGCCTGCTAAACAAAGTTCCTTAAATCTTGTTAGCAGAGCGAAGTGAGAACCTGTGCCTAGGATGTGTCGTGCAATGGCAATTCCGAGGAACTGTGGGCGGTGATGCAAGATCCTGCGCCAGAAATGCGTCTCTCAGTGGAAGTGCCAATGAAGCCATGGATGGGACTTGAAATGTGAGGTCCTGCACCCTTGTCAAGGATGCATTTGAAGGAGACTTGCATAGTAAAGTGCAACTTGAATGCATTGTGCAGCGGGAGTTACAATGTAAAACTGCATGAGATGTGTCACACTGCATCGGTTCTGCCCAAGAGACCACAACTAGGATGGCAGAGCACCTTGAGGCACATTTTTATGGGTCCAGGACTGGGGTGGCACCACTTGGGGGCAAGACTCACAGCAGATAAAGGTCAGGTGCTGGGGTCAAGGTGGTTGGAGTTTTTTCTGTTACTGAGGCTCTGATCAAGATGACTGCAAACTAGCACCTAGAGTCCCTCTGGTGGTCCTAGGTTCATGAGACAGGTCCAATCCTTTTCACACAGGCAGCAGGGGAGCGGAGTAACAGGGCAGCAGCAAAGTAGCAGATCTTCTTGTAGCAGAACAGCACAGCAGTCCTTCTGAATCTTCCACACATCCAGAGGTGTACAGAAGAGCTGGGTCTGAGGCTCCAATTTTGAAACTTGGTGCCATCTTTGAAGTAAGAGAAGGTCTGCAACTGTCCACCCCCAGAGGTGTTTATAATTTCTGCCTCCCTGCCTTGGTCCCTGCTTGTCAGGGGACACAAAAGACTAGTGTCAAACCCTTTGTGGGTGTGCTCAGACAGAGGCTTTGTTATGTGCAAGTGACAGCTCCTCCCTCTATCAAGTCAGAGATGGCTCATTCTGCCAACACCTATTCCCCTTTTGTCTCTATTTGAGAGCAATACACAAAGATTAACAGCCAGCTACTCCTAGACCTGTGCCCCTTGATTCAGACTGCAGGCACCAAATGCTTGGGTCAAGAAAATGGCAACCTCCTAAAAGCATAATTTTCAGGATTGTGACTTAAAATCCAATTTTACCATTATTTAAATTGCAATTCCTGAAACACCAAACTCAAAATTCCAACCTGCTCCCAATTGAAACATATTGTTTAATAAATGTAATAAGTTAACCCAATTTTGTCCCATGTGTTAGTTATCATCACTAAAGGGAGGCCATGTATAGGTAAATAGCAGTGATTGACAGAGGAACACAGTCATAAATGTAGCATCTTTTTTCATATTTTTAATCTTTACCAGCTGAGCAACTTTGTGAAACTGACAAACGTTAAAAAAAATTGACTTTGGGAAACAGTTGCCTAACAAATTCACATACCACAAAATGGCAGTAGCTTTTCAGTTAATTCAAAAAGTAATGGCAGCCAGTGTAGGACCTCTGTGGGATAGTCTGGACTATGTTGTCCACTCCAGCCCTGTTCCCACACCACAGTATGTATGCTCAGGATAGTAGGCTAGCGAAAGCCCATGCCTAATATCAGCAGGCCAGGCTTAGGATGGGCTTGAAGAGTGGGGTTTTATGCACGAAGCATAAGGTGTGTTGAAAGACAGTCCAGACATTGAATTGGAAAAGGAGATCCGAAGAGCACACAGGGATCCCTTTCGGCAACATCCTGGGCGGAATGCCCCAAGGAAAATCTTAGTAAATTTCCTAACATTCTCGGTGAAGGAGCTGATTTTGAGTAGGGCCCTTACAGATACATCATTGCAGATAGACTCAGTTAAATATTCAATTTGTTCAGATGTAGGCAAAGTAACAGCTCAGCGACAGTGGGAGTTAGGATCACGTATGCAGGAACTGAGAAGTTTTGGCGCTCTAGTTATGATGAAATTCCCACCATCATTACGAGTTGTTTGGAACAACAAGACATATAACTTCATATCCCCACAGGAAGTAGACCGTTTTCTTGAAGCTATGAAGAATGAGCAAGAAGTTCAGCAAGCGCAAAGAGAGGCCCGATACTAGATAAATGCTAAAAATATTGTAAATAAATACAAAAAAAATAAATATATATATATATATAAATAAACAAATATTTACTGAAAACGAAATTCACCTTCGCATCAGGATAGCACAGGGAGTACAGGGGTGTGGTAGAAGTGATGTAGGGTACGAAGGGGAAAAAAATAAAATATATATATATATATATATATATAGTAGGGTAAAGGGAAGGAAGAGAAAAAAAAGAAAAAAAACTTTTTTTTTTCTTTTTTCTTTATTGCTCATACATACACAGATATGAGGTAGAGGTAGAGGTATTGACACATTATATTTAAATACACGGGGGTGTGGCAGAAACTAAGTCAGGGACAAGGCTCTCAACGGCGATAAGATCGCCAAGGTTCAAGAGGGGGGGTTCCTCAAAGGAGGGGAGGGGGGGAGGGGTTAAAAAATATAAAAGAAAATTTTCCTCATATATCAATGTTATTTGAAATGGCTATGAGAATAATAGCAAATACCGAAGACAGGAGGGTTGGAATAAATGCAGTGATGGTCATCTTTTTCTTTTTTCTTCTCTATGATTAATGGCGGGGATAATTTAAAGTTTATAAGCTGGAATTTGAAAATAAAAAAAACGAAGAAAAAAAAACTCCTAAAAGGATAATTTTCAGGATTGTGACTTAAAATCCAATGTTACCATTATTTAAATTGCAATTCCTGAAACACCAAACTCAAAATTACAACCTGCTCTCAATTGAAACATATCGTTTATTAAATGTAATAAGTTAACCCAATTTTCTCCCATGTGTTAGTTATCATCACTAAAGGGAGGCCATGTATAGGTATATAGCAGTGATTAACAGTGGAACACAGTCATAAATGTAGCATCTTTTTTCATATTTTTAATCTTTACCAGCTGAGCAACTTTGTGAAACTGACAAACGTTAAAAAAAATTGACTTTGGGAGACAGTTGGCCTAACAAATTCACATACCACCAAATGGCAGTAGCTTTTCAGTTATTTCAAAAAGTAATGGCAGCCAGTGTAGGACCTCTGTGGGATAGTCTGGACTATGTTGTCCACTCCAGCCCTGTTCCCACACCACAGTATGTATGCCCAGGATAGTAGGCTAGCGAAAGCCCATACCTAATATCAGCAGGCCAGGCTTAGGATGGGCTTGAAGAGTGGAGTTTTATGCACGAAGTCTGACCACCTTAATGATGCACTGACCGGCACTGAAAAAAATCATGCTCTCTTCAGACTCATTTCCAGGGCTCTCATTCGTTCCCATCATGAACACCCAATTACAAATGGAACCCTCCGAGATACATAGAAGCGTCTCAATTATAAAAAAGAGTTATGTGTTGTATGAAAAAACTACAGAAACACAACATATGGTAAAACAAATACTCTTCTGAAAGCAGCCGCGGTCTGTGCAGGTAACAGTGGTGTGGTGGTGGGGCAGTGTACAGGGAGATTCTCAGGGATGATGTAGAGGGAAAATTAATTATTTATTTAATTTTCCCTTAGCATCATCACTCAGAATCTCCCCTTTCATGGCCACCACTTTTACCTGCACAGACCGCAGCTGTGTGGAAGGAAAGATGAAGTTACAATGTAATGTAAACAGGGACTGCATCATTGTTATGGATTACCTCAAGTCTTTCTATTGGAATTGTTGGGAATTTAAACATTGTTTTTGCCTGTACAAGACATGAATTTAGGACCTGTTGGAGTTCCATTTCAAAAATGTAAATTACTGCTGCATCTGGCAGGACCTGACCTTCTTAAAGACCTGCAGTGGCCCTCTGATGTGGAGTAAGTGATGGGCAGGGGCCCGGTCATATACTTGCCCTGAACCCTGCCTGTGCATCACAAGCACCTTCATAGCTCACTCTGCAATTTCAGGCCCATACTTAGAAGTGGGCTTGTTAATGAAATCTCAAGACAGATGCCTGGCTCTGGCTCATCTCGAAAGCCTCTTTGACCCTTAAGCCCGAACGAGATCGGGATAAGCTTTTTATATAGTGTCTGCCTGCCTCTGCATTCTAACCTCATGTGCCAAAAATGAACAAAAAAACCAATGCCTTTGATGTAAAATGTGCAAGAAAAAGAGATAAATATCTAGTAGCTGAAATGCGCAATGTGACACCAGAAAATCTGGGTTTGATCTCGGCTTCCCCACTTGACCAAAGTGTGTGATCCCAGGCAAATATTTTATTTCACAGAGTCTCCTTTTTTTCAATAACACAAATGAGAGTATCTTTAAATGCATGATTTCAGGAAGTGGGCTATTAAAAACCTCTTATTTTTAACAGACTATGATGTTGCTCCACCTATCATAAGAATCTAGGCTACATATTACAACTGACTTGCCACTGATTACAGTAGTGGAATTGTTGTTCGAGCTGAAGGAAGCATGAATATTTCTAAGTTTATATTTCTAACTAATACTTGTAATAAATGCCTCTCAATGCATTGATAATATCTGAAGTACTATGGTGAAACGCATCTGCATATGAAAGAAATACCCTTTTTTTAAAGTGATTCTATTTTTATTATATTTTTACATGATGTTTGTTGCATGACTTACATGGAAATTATTTTCAAGTTTCGGCTTGCACTCAGAAATTTAGATACCAAGCCTGACCCTTGGCTCGGTTCTGGCTTGACTCTCCCTGTTAATATGTTGACTTGCCCACCTCTACCCAGTATACACACCAGTGACTTGATGTCACTCTTAATGCAGACAACCCATGTGACTGACACTGCCAGGTCATGACCAACTAAAGGCCTCATTACGATGTCGGTCGAAAATCCTCCTCATTACTGTCGTAAACTCCTCGACTGTGTTGGGGCCCTTCCAACCGACTCAGTTGGTTTTTATTCTGCCCACCCGATTATGATGTTTGCAGTCGGAATGTGAACCGGTCTGTCATTCCAAATCGGTTCACAGCGACTCTAGGAGTATTTTGTTGCCCAGATCCGCAATGTATACCCCTATGGACAGGGTTTCGGCCCACTGTATTACAGTGTTGATTTCCGACAGCCTTTCCGACTTGGCCTGTCCGAAACGGAAAAGCTGCCAGAAAGTGACTTTGGGTGTCCCTGGCAGGGCCCACTAGGTCCCGTGGCCTATGGTTGATGGCCGAGGGGGTACCTGATGGACCCCCCTGTAAAACCCTGCACTGTGTGGCATGCATTGTGGGGTGCTGAAACAGGCGGCAGGTTTTTCCGCAAACACCCCATTTCCCCATAGCAGCCTGTGTTACAGCCAGTTGTCAGGTGGAGCATGGGCTCCCATAGAAAACAATGGGACTCCAACCGAACAGCATCCAGTCGCATCGTAATCCGTTGGTCGGAACTGCCGACTGCAAGTCGGTCGGCCCCGATTACGAGACGGTGTTGGGTGGAGGCTTTCCGCCCAACATCGTAATGAGGCCCTAAGTAATTATTACACCCTGCACCTGAAGCTATGTTCCTGATGACATATATATACATTGCTCTGTGCCCTTTGCAGAGAAGCCAAGGACTGCATGTGCGTGTTGTTGGAACACCTCTATGACCAGCTAATTTCACATTGAAAATCTTGCACTGCCCTCAGTCTTGTCTATAAAGCTCTCAATCATACCCTGTCATATAACCCACCCACAACCTGAACTCCCCTAGATGTAACTCATTTCATACTAAGCATTAAAAAAGAGTCCTACGTTGAATGAAAAATGAACCTACAGAAATACATCAGGAAAAAGCTAATGCTGCTAGGGATTACAAAATAAAGTAAAAAAGAAAAGGGAGATATAAAAAGCGACGGCATCCCTAATATGGAACACCAAAAGTGTTTTTACTGTTATTTTTGCCTGTAATGTTAGGGACATGACTACAGGGCCCAGTTAGGACCTTATTAAAAGTCAGTATTTACTGACACATCTGAGATCTGCTGCACCACTTATAGCCCTGATTGGAGGCATAAATAAGATGACAAGATTGTTCTTGGTAAGGTGATTTATTGTATCCCAAGCAGTGGCACCCAGGCGGGAGAAAGTCTGCTGTTGTGGGTAAAAAGCTCCTTCTGGGTTGTGTCATGAGTATCATCTTTGCAAAGAGTATGTGAGTAACAGGCAGGGGCCCTTGGTGACAGAGTAAAATGTTAAATGTTCCCTTTGTTAGAACTCCTTGGTCCTGCCTCCACATCACACCCTGCGGTAAACATTGGCTCTGCCTTTACTCCCTTCAGTGAACTAACATTAAAAAACTGGCCTGGTCGTCACCAGGCTGACTGGGGCCACAACAACCTGACTCTGAGAAATTGTTAGAGGGGTGTTTCACCACATACACCTCCCCTGAGGATATAAGTGTGACAGTTGTAGTAACCATTAGTCCTATGTAATGTGAGTTATTAAATCTAATAATACAGTACGTAATTATTAGTTACTTAGACAATATAGCTAATTAAATATTGTATAATTAGATACATATGTTTAAGTGTTATATTGTTTTGTAACATTATTTTATATTCATTTATATTTGTCACTGTTTTAAATATTTATATGTAACATTTTATTTTAAATCCCTACCTCCATTATTTTCTATGAGAGGATGTTGCATCATCAGTAGGTGTAGTGTTGGTCTTACTACAAAAGTGTCTGGGCCTGGTTTAGATTTCAGCGGATGGGTTACTCAGTCACAAAGGTGCTTTGTCCACAACAGCAGTTTTTTTGACAGTATGCATGCTTTGCAGAAAAATAATTATGTAAATCATTTATAGGCCTAAAGTTTATAGTTGTCTTGACGTTAGATATCACATGTTGGATGATTTATGTTGGGGAATAGGGAGACCAGCACAGATCACTGACAGAATTTGTGTTAAAATGACCACTTTATTGAAACAGGTGTACATCACAATTACAAACCCTGGGCCTTTGCCTTGCAAAACTAAAACCTCACAATGTAAATAAGTTACCTATTTTAAATTAATCCCCACCCCTAAATGCCCCCCCCCTGCAAGTCTCTACCTTACCCTGGGCTGATCTTCACCAATTGTAACCTTTAACCTCCCATACAGTTTTACTACATCTTTTAACCTCTAACTAACTTCATTTCCTATTGAACCTTAAACTTTCGGCCTCAACCAGGCCAAGCTTGTCTACCCGTTCCCATTCAGCCAGGATTCGTGCTGTCAAAACAATAAACTTGTCTAAAGCATTCCAACTTCTCAGTCAACCGCACATGCACCCGCTCCAAAGCGACAACCATACAAGCTTCTCCACCCCCCTGTGAACCTTTTCCAAATTAAAGATAGCTGAAGTAAGCCAACACCAACAAGAGTAAATGTCGAAACAAAATTTATTTACGCGTGGGCAACAATTTTTCTCTGCAAATGCACTACCTGACACCATTTTAACACTATAAAACGGTGGCTGGTAATGTAAAATGACTGGTTTTAAACCCTTAAGCTACGATGTAGCCCAAAGCAAGCCCAAACACAAGAGCAGTCGCTGGACTGCTCAATTCCCCAAATTATCACAGGGGCAGATCTCCCCCTGGTTGGCTGCTCCACAAGACCCCATTGGGGACTATGGGGAGCAGCACAGACCACTGTCACAGGATGTGTGAAACAGGTCACTTTATTGAAATAGGTCTACATCACGGGGGCGGAGCTAGCCGGCAAGCCAAATGGCTGCTTAATCCCGCAGCTCCGCCGTGCTGAACCTGAATATCCTTTTTCGATCCTTTCAGCGCGACGTCCGAAGACTGGCCCCGGCTCCGGCCATCTGCCCGGGGTGTGTGCAGCAGGCGGACGACCCGACGGGGGCGGGAGAACAGGATCGAGGCACAACGGGAGAGTGCGGCGCCTCGCTGAAGCAGGGCCGCGAGACCACGGACTCGATTTTGGCAGCACCCGAGCGGCGTGCTAAGACGTGCGGCCGTAGCCGCAGTGCAGGTACCGGTCCAGCGGCCCCTCCCCCCTCCCGAGGGCGCAGACTTTGCCGCGGGTGTGCCTGGGGTTGGTGCCCCTCCCCACCCCTCACGAGGTTCTACACAGCGGGGCGAGACCCGGGGGAATTGCCCCCCCTTCAAGGACACTGATACGGGGTGAGGAGGTACTGCGACCCCCCCCGGGGTCACGCAGAGGAGTGCCAGATTTCATCAGTCCTGGGGGCTTACTAACGACCTGCATTGAGGGGTGTGAGAGCATGGGTGCTACTGCCCTGCAGGACTCACTCGCATTATCTTCGCGCCCTTACTACCCACGGCGCCTGCTGGGCTGGAGAAGCGGGTGACCTCGAGGAGGCTACTGCAATCACCCCTGGGGGAGAAAGAAGCTACTGAATCCCAGGAGATCGGCCTCCTGACAGATGGAGACCTCAAGCCTTCCGACTCGCCAGCCAGAGGTGGGCCTGGTTTGAGCTTTTCTCCGGCGGCCAACGCCCCGGTATCGACGGCCCGCTGTCCTGCGGATCCCCGGTCGGGGGGTGGTGCGAGAGGTAGGGCAGACTGTGAGCGCCTGAGCCTGGTGAAGATTCGTCCTGAGGCCTGCCCCGGTGCCCCTGTGTTCTTGAGTGATCCCTGGGAGTGAGTGGTGGCATAATGGGGAAAGGGGACAGGACCCAGAGTAAGCTCCCCTTCTCGCAGAAGCATCTCTTGCAACAGAGCCGGCCGCGGAGGGCGCCTTGACTGAGCGAGCGGTGGAGGCTCCGAGCGTGGACTCAGACCTGAAAACTATGCTTCTCTCCATGGAGCAGGGCATCCAGACCAGCATATCGGCCCTGGGGTCCAAGATCGACGCAATGTCCTACAGAATGTATCGAATGGCGGAGAGGCTGGACAAGCATGCTGAGAGGCATGATATGGCCGAACGCAGAATGACGGAGGTGGAGGAGGCGCAAACAGAACTGGACACGGCGCAGAAAAAGATGGAACGGATGATGCGGACATTGCAGGACAAAACTGAGGATTTGGAGGCGCGTTCTCGGCACTGTAACCTGCGCATCACGGGCCTTCCAGAATCTACGGCGACGGGCCCTATGGAGCGCTTTGTGGAACAGCTTCTAGTGAAACTCCGGGGAGACGGTGTATTCTCAAATATGTTTACAGTGGAGAGAGCACATAGATCGCTGGCGCCCAAGCCGCAGCCGGGCGCGCCTCGGTGCCCTGTCATAGCGAAACTTCTCAACTACAGGGACAGAGACACTGCTCTTCGCCTGGCACGCACGAAACAGAACTTGCAGTATGAGGGGTCGGCTATATCCCTGTACCCAGACTTTACAGCTAAGGTACAGGAGGAGCAGAAGCAGTTTATACCTCACAAGAAACGTCTGAGGGAGATGGGTTTGGACTATGCACTATTATATCCGGCCAAACTACGCGTCAACAAAGGAGGCCACTCTCATATTTTCACGGAACCCAAAGCGCTGCAACAAGCAATGAAGCGATGGTCAAGGGAAGCGAAAGAGAGCTCGGACAGGCACCACGAGAACGGCGATGGCAACAGCCGTCTGGACGATCAGGACTGAATCTCTCTTGTTTGGGGCGCCCCGCGACTCGCTGGGTGGATGGCAAGCGGGCTCACGGACTATTCTAGTTGAGACCGACTCCAGGCGGGGTGAAGAATCTCATGATGCTCTTTCCGAGGACTGCAAGCTGCACAGATAAGTGATGTGGGGGGTTGGGGGGGCGGGCTGGGAGGTGGGCTGCCCTGGCTTCACGTTTCACGCGACGCCAGTCCTGATACCAGCAGGGGCATACTACATGGGACTTATTCCGTGGCCATCAAGGGGTGCAGGAACTGGACATGGGACAATTTGCCGGTCAAGGTCATGGGCGGGTCCCGCACGGGGGCGATGTGACAATGGCTATTGTTAAGATGTAGAATGTCGCGCTAATTAGGGTTCTTGTGCATGGCGGGAGCGGGTAGTAAGGTTGACATGAGTTCTGAGACTTAGGTTGGGACTATGACATTTGGCTACCTAGGCCCCCGCACGTTCAGCGTATTGGTTTGTTGGTTGACTTCAGTTGGGTTGGGTGCTCTGGGGAGTGGGGTGGGTAGAACACTGCCGGACCGGGTTGGGGAGGGTCTGCTGTGGGTGGGGGGGTGGACGGGGATGTTTGCGAAGTTGTTGTTCCAGGGGGGGAGGGGCGGGGCGGGAGGTGGGGGAGGAAAGGGCCATTTTTGGAATGTGCGCTCTACCCTCTGGATGGCTTGAGTAAGGTTGGTGTCATGGTGGCATTGTACTATTATTTGACCGCAGCTGGCTCCGATGGCTAGTGCCCGGGTGACGAACTTGGATAATCCTCCTGATTCCTTAAGGGTGTTGATCTGGAATGTTAGGGGTCTTAATGACAACAGGAAGCTAAGGAAAGTACTCCATTATCTCCAGAGACATCATATAGATATTGGGCTTATTCAGGAAACCCATTTACTGCTCACCAGCAAAATGCTACAGCACAGGGGCCTATTGGGGAATTCCACAGTGGCGGGCTACACTACACATTCTAGGGGTGTCTTAACATGGGTGAACCCGCGCTCTAACTTGACTATAAGACAGCTTCAGGCGGATCCCGAGGGCCGTTATTTAATTTCGAGATGTGAGGGTAAGGGGCATGATCTCATTGTAGTGAATATATATGACCCGAACTATGATTCCCCTGACTTCTATTCCCAGTTGGCACTCAGTTGTAGGACCCACGCTTCAGCGCACATGCTCTTGGGGGGTTGATTTTAACCTAGTGCTAGACCCAGGGCTAGATAGGTCTTCTGGCCCCGCGTGCAGACCGGCTGCGGCGGCGGTAACCCTGCAAGCAGAGTTGCTGACATTAGATCTAGTGGATGTGTGGAGAAGTAGGAATGCGGGCAGGGGTGGGTTTACACACTACTCCTCTTTCCATGACATTCATACTAGGATCGACTACTGGTTGGCCTCTCATTCCATCACTAGCCAGATCGTAGAATGCACTGTGCTCACGTGAACGCTGTCGGACCACTCGCCAATACTACTGGTCCTTGCGACGCCGAATCGCAGGATCCCCCCGTTCACATGGCGCTTCCCGCCATATGCCCTTTTGGATGACACCTTTAGAGGGGAACTAGTGGAGGAGATAGACCTTTGCTTTGAGAAGAACGTGGGCTCAGTGAACAACTTTCACACGATCTGGGAGGCATTCAAGGTCTTCATTTGTGGAGTAGCCATGTCCAAACACTCGAGTGTGCTTAAGGCTATACGTCAGCGACTCCGGACATTGGAGTCTCAACTAGCGGATTTAGAGTTGAAACTTTTGACTGACTCGGACCCCACGGTGGCTGACAAGCTGAGATCCCTAATCTCGGAATTCAACGAAGAAGCGGACAGGGAGGTCTGTTATATGGGAAAATACGCCTCGGCGAGAACATATGGCGAGAGCGAGCGCCCGAGCTCGCTGCTAGCCAGGATACTACGAGAAGATAAGCGAACCCCCAGACTGACGGAATTTGAGACTTCGGGAGGGGACACGGTCACGTCCGACGAGGACATTCTCTCTACCTTTCGGGACTACTACTCCGACCTGTACACTACCAAAACGCATGATTTGGAGGCGGACATGGACGATTACCTAGAGCATATTCAACTACCATTCATAGCGCAGTCGGATAGGGAGTTTCTCAGGTCGCCTATACAGGCGGACAAGCTCTTGGAAGCCCTGGCTACCATGAGAGCACAGAGCGCCCCGGGGATCGATGGCCTGACAGTCGGCTTCTATAAGGCCTTCAAGGACAACCTTATCCAACACCTTTTGTCCCTGTTTGACGAGGTATGCGAGGAAGGTAGCATGCCCGGCACAATGAGGGAAGCCCTCCTGGTTACTAGACTGAAGCCGGGTAAACGCCCTGGTGTCTGCAGTTCATACAGACCGATATCGCTCTTAAATGTCAACGCTAAACTTTACGCCAAAGTCCTGCCGCCCGACTGTCCTTGATCGCGCCGGAGGTGGTTGCTCCGGAGCAGTCTGGTTTTGTACCGGGACGAAACTTGTCCTATAATATACGCACGGTGCTAGGTACCATGCAGCATGTGCATCAGGATGCGTAGGCCGTCGCCATCTTCCTGGACATGGAAAAGGAGTTCGACTCTGTCGAATGGCCATTCATGCTGAAGGTCTTGCGCAGTATGGGGTTGGGGGAGCAGTTTTTACAAATGATCGGCGCACTGTACTGGCGGCAAGTGGCTAGGGTACGACTGGGAGATCAGGTCTCGAACCCCTTCCCCATTAGCAGAGGCACGAGGCAGGGCTGCCCCCTGTCTCCGCTGTTATACGCTCTCGTGGCTGAACCGCTTGCGTGCGCGCTGCAAGAGAATTACTGGCACAGGGGAGTTAGCTTTCCGTCCTACAAAATAGTTATTTCAACGTATGCGGATGACACGCTACTGTATGTTCGCAATCCGGAATACAACCTTTCGCTGGTTCTCCGCGAGGTAGTGCGCTTTGGAGCACTCTCGGGCCTAAAGGTCAATTGGGAGAAATCGGTGGCGTTTCCCTTAACCCCGGTAACGGATCGCTTTGACATGGAATATCCGTTACGTTGGTCAGTGGACCCGGTACGGTATCTTGGCATAATGATCCACACTGATCCAGAGGTGCTTTTCAATGAAAACTATGGGGTGGCTTTCAGTAAGTGTGAGGACGACGTGGACAGATGGTGTAAGCTCCCGCTTTCCTTGATTGGCCGCGTAGCCATCATGAAGATGGTGATTCTCCCGCGTTTTTTGTTCCTGTTCAACACACTGCCCATCATTCTATCGAAGATCTTCTTTCGAAACCTAACAAAACTCATGATCCGTTTGGCTTGGGGGGGCAGACAACCACGGGTCCGATTGAGCACTCTTACACTCCCGTGTGAACTTGGTGGCCTGGGTGCGCCGGATCTGGAGAGGTATTATAGAGTGGCCCAGGCTGCACACCTGCACACATGGATTCATGGTGCTGATAAAATCCTGCATGTACGGATGGAGCGACTTTTTGCGGAGCCACTTCCACTTCCGGCCACAATCTGTACCCCGGTAGACCGTAGAGTGGGCGTTTTAGACTCGATCATGGCTACGAAACACGCCTGGAACGCCTTGCTACAGGCGAGGGAGGAAGTGCTACTATACTCCCCTGCGATGCCGGTGGAGTGGCTGCAGTGGCTGGCTCCTATTGGGGACAGGAACGTACTCAGAGCGCTGCATGAGCTGGGGCTTAAGTCAGCGGGGGACCTATTTGAGGATGGCAAGGTAAAAACGTGGGACCAGATCGCCCAGGGAGCGGAGGGCCCGACTCTGTTACAGCGGTTCCAGTTCCACAGACTTCGGAGTGCTATGAGAGACGGCCTGGGCCCAGATCTAGCTGAGCCACCGGACATCCCAGAACTCTCGTACGTCATAGCGACGGCGTCCCCGCGACACTTGACGACACATCTATACAAGAGCAGTGTGTCATACAGAGCACAGGAGCCCTCCAGGGCCCGACTGGCTTGGCAAGTCGACCTCGAGATGGACATAGATGATTCGATGTGGGCGTATTGTTGTGCCAACACTAGGAAGCTATCCCTGAACGGTCGCACAAGCTGGTACACTTTAAATTCCTGCAAAGAGTTTATTATACTCTGGAACGCCTGCATCGCTATGGCCTTAGACAATCCCCTGAATGCGAGCGCTGCCACGCTCCGGTGGCAGACTTCCTACATATGGCGTGGGGCTGCCGCAGGATATATGAATTCTGGGTGGCGGTTATTTCGGAATTAAGCGAGATACTGGACCATGAACTGCCGGTAGATCTGGCGTTGGCCCTGCTGGGCTATTCGAAACCCCTGCCGGTAGCGTGTAGAAGGTTGGCGGACATGGGTCTACTGTTGGCGAGTCGTACAGTGGCACAGTGCTGGATGAGGGGCCCGACCCCGACAAAAAAGAGATGGGCCAGGGACATGGTATACTGCTGCACACAGGCGGAACATTACAGCAAACTCCCCCCCCCACTAGTAGACCTAAGAACTTCTGGGGACTATACAACATCTTCAGGACCTCTAGGGGGGACACGGGGGATGCGCAGCGGGAGGAGGAGGGAGATACACAATAGACGACTCTACTATACCTCTGTCGCAGGCCCTTAGTCAAGGACGGAGATACGGGGATAGGAGAGACAGGGCGACGGCTGGGTGGAGTATTGAAACCTGGCTGTCGTGGGGCGAGGAGCGGCCGCTAGCATAGAGGGGTGGTCGCACGAAGGGACAGGTGGACACATTCCCGGACCTTGCAGTAGGAGCCACACCAGGGACGAGAGAGGGGGACACTAACACAAGACTGACACATGGTACATTCGGTAGCGGCCGGAGCAGCGCTCGGGCGGGATACTGCTAGAGAGGGGGAGGGGTAGGGGGAGTTCCATGGGAGTTTTCTACTTGTTTCTGCATATGGGAGGGATGGGTAGGTTTCCGTAGGGGGGGAGGGGGGATAAAATAGAAATTGCACCTACATTCCCAGATTCACGGCGTACGACCTACGTAACATTCCTTCCATGAGCGTGGAGATACTCTCAGGTACATCGTCATTGTGTTAGTAGTGGTTCATGGAGGGTCGAACCATGGTGAGGTGATGTAGCGCCGCCGTATCCCCGGGTTGACGGCATAGGGCTGTGTACTTCGCATGTACGGTTTGTGGTCTGTATGCATAATTACATCAGTGTCGCTTCGCCGGCCCGGAGGGTTGTAGGTGTAAAGCTGAGTATAACTTGGTCCACTTTAATAAAGGTGTTTAAAAAAAAATAAAAAATAGGTCCACATCACATTTATAAACCTTTGGCTTTTGTCTTACAAAACTATAATCTCACTATACAAATATGTCACCTACCTTAAACTATCCGCCACCCCTAAAAGTACCCCCCCCCCTACGAAGCTAAAACCTGCAAGTCTCCACCTCCTCCTGGGCTGATCTTCAGCAATTGAGACCTTTCATCTCCAATACAGTTCTAATGCAACTATTAACTTCTAACTACTTAACTTCCTAATGAACTTTAAACTTCCTTCCTCGTTCAGGCATGAGCTCATCTACCCATCCCTTTTCAGCTTGGATTGCTGCTGTCAACAACAATAAACTTGTCGCACACATGCCAACTTCTCGGCCAACTGATACTCAGAAAAAGTCCCTGACCGACTTTTTATGTTCCCCTCCCCCACCCTGCTTGACACTAATGCACATTCAATCCTTTTGCCAGTGCCCGCTATGTCTGCAACAATCAGAAATCCATTCCATAGTATGACAAATGAACTCCATCCTCGCGAAAAAATTCCAAATCATCATTGACTCTACCAATACCTCTTCCTTACAGAAGAGCCCTAATTTATTTGTAAATCTTCCTCAAAGCTTTCCCTATACCTACCAGCTTGTTACTGAACGCCCCATGCCACACTCTCCTTGGTATAAACTCTGTCCACATAATATGACATCTCAACCGCTGCCACTATACCTCCCATAGATTATCCTTCATCGCTCTGATTAGTGCCACCCCCTTCTCTACACCTAGGTCATTCTCACCTAAAGGCAGCAACAAAACATCAGGGTAACTCCCTCTTGCCAGCAAACAGTTTAAACAAGGTAGCAATTATTTTTATTTCATGCCCCCTGCCATGTCAGCACACTTTAAACCCATTGTCATCAAGACTCAAGTTGGCACCAAGTCTGCTGTGTCTTGCCTGCCTTTCGACCCACATTATGAACTAGCATTCCAATATCCTGAACTATAATCCAGCGACCTCTGGGCCTGGATCTGAACCTGGAAAACAACAAAAACAAACCAAAAGAAGACATTTTTCAACAATCCCCTTCACTTCCAGTACATAGCGCTGAAAACAGTCAGAAGCCCATTTATCTAGGTCCATGATGGCCGTCTTGCACCAGCTCCTCCTATTTGCTTCTGTTGCTATACCTATGCAGAACGAATGTGTCCCAAAAGCTTGCATATCCCTAGCAGTCTCATGAGTAGCTTGTATAGTAGACTCCAAGTGAGAGCCCTTCTCTTCTGCCCTATGCACCCAGCCTCTATAATCCACCGATGGAGTGTAGCCACAAAAGAGCTTCCCCATGATCACAATGCCTGAAAATGTACCTGCTATCATAACTCTTGACAGCCCTTTCTCAACCACCCTTAAAATGAACCGGACCACATTTTCTATCCATGCCCAAGAGTCTCTCCTTTTATGCACTCAACTATCTAGAAACTCCCCCCATGCCTGACTATAAACCCTCCTCGTCAACAATGCCAACGGCACCAGCACCCGCTGGAGCATCCTCTGTCACCTACTGACCCTTGGTCCTGACTCTGTCCACCTCCATAGCCAGCCCATGGAATCTCTCCCACTGTGAATGAGAAATAGCATCTGCAATGTCATTTTCCACTGTTAGCACATGTTGCGTTCTAAACAAAATTTCTAATTTAAGACACTGCCACACAAAAACCCACAGCAACTTAAAACACCTTGCTGACTGCTGGTTTACTACCTGCACCAGAGCCAAGTTGTCAATATGGAATAGAACCTTCTGGTTTACTAATTGTTCTCCCCACATGAAAATTGCCACTACCAGTGGAATCAATTCTAAGAGTGCTATGCTTCAGCCCCAGGGCTTCCATTCCATGGTCTAGTCTTCATGCATCATTTACCTTGCCAGTAAAGTCAGAAGCCTTTCCCTCCTGCAGCAATGGAATAAAACTGTACATCTGACTGAAAGTCTGCCATAGTTACCAATGGCATGCTGTTGAATGATTCCAGATAGCAGAGCTACATTTACAAGTTCTTCTCAGTCCATGGTGATTTGGCAATTGCAGGCTGGACAATGACATCCACAACCACCTACAAAATGTCCTCCCTGCTCTCACCACCCTACAGGCAAAATTCAAAAATATTTTTAACTATAACCTTGCACTTTGCCAACATGGCATCCAGCAGCAATTGCATCATAAATGTTTTCTCCAGTGGTAGGCAATCCTCCACCAGCACCAAGTCAATTTCAGTGCCAAAGAATGACAGCACAATACTGGGTCTGTCTGTCTCCTCCGGTGCCAAAGGCACACCCAGGTTCCCACTGATTTCCTGAAAACTACCCAGCATCTGCTGCCATTTGTCTGAACTGGGGCTCCCCACAAAAAAGAAGCTATTAGGATAATGTCACGTTAATGCACCCTGTGTGCCAAGAAAACTCCCATTGAAGGAACGTACTGAAATGCTCAAAGAGCGCACACGACTTGGAACACCCCATCAGGAGCACCTTGTTCACATACCATTGGCCATCGAACAGAATGTCTAACAGCTGAAAGTCATCTGGGTGAACCTGGAGTAGTAGAGAAGCCAACTTGATGTTGCTCTTGACCATTAGGCGCCCCTTTCCTAACTCTTCTACTAGGGACAGCACCATGCCCACTAAGGAGTATTTGACTGAACCTTGGTCCTCTGGAATGACATTATTAACAACAGTAACCTCTAGCCATGTCAGCAGTTGAATAAGTCTGAACTGACCCTTGTACTTTTATCAGAACCACTCCGATGGGCAACACAATTAAGTCTACCATGGGCCAATCTCCAAATGGGCTGGCCATCCTCCTTCGCTGTATTTCTTTCAACAGTTTTTCTCATACCACTTGCTTGAGGGAGCTAGCTGATTTGAGAATGCTCACCCACCTGCTCACCCTTGGGCCTAAATACCGTAGTCAGGAACCCATGTGAACCTTTTCATCAACAACCGAGTTTCTTCCATTTGATCGAGTGCCAGCCAAAAATTCAGATGATCTAGCGTACGAGCTTCTCCCCCCAGTTCCTTCTGTTCCCCATCCACCCCTAAACCCAGAGGCTTGACTATACTGCTGACAGCTCTTAGGCTCCTTCTGTCCCTGCCATGAGAAATTACTTGATTGTCCTCCAGCCCTGTAGGAATTAACAAGGGGATGCTTGCCTGTACATTTCGAACATTCATGCTCAAACTTTCTATTCCAGGAGACTCCAACTTCTGCAGTAATAAGAGTTACTTATGTTCAAAGAAAATCATCCCAAGCTACTAATAATATTGATGTCATACACAATAAAAAATATTATATTAGTGGCCACCCCCTGCAAGGTTATAAGCCGTGATCAACTCGGTGCAGGATTACCAGTAGTAATGTAAAAAAAAGGCTTTTTCAATTTTGAATGCCTCTAGAAGGGTAATACATAACAGCAATACCTGCAATGTCACTGGCACTATAATAATAACACCAAGTGTTGGACCTGCGATGGGCAAGCCCAGCACAAAGGGGGTAGCTTGGCTCAAGTGTCAAGGCAAGTGAAGGCTGTCGTGTTAAGCCGGCTTTGACCCAATAATATCTCCTTGTACAACCACCAAAAAGAAGGACACCACACCACTGTTGTAGAAAAATACGATTCCTTTATGTAAAAATTCTCTGTTGTGAATGGGGATCAATTAGGAAAGCCCATTTACATTTATTTTAGGCCACAATTTGCTGGGTTTCGATTTTGGAACAGATTCAATAAATAAGCTTAGGAGTACAGTTCATCAATAAATAGAATAAATATCGGGAATAAATATCTTCAATAAATAGCATAAATATCACTGTCTGTATAGCAGAATAAATACTGGTTCAGTTCAAGAACATCTACAGATTCATTCTAGTATCGCTGCCACCAATTAAATACTTCAGGAACACTACATTTGCAAATACATTTCAGGTTGGAAAGATTACTCTTACAGTTTATGACGATTTCACCCTTAGCGTACACAGGCTTCTCTGGGCACAACAGGGAGTGCTGGGACTCTTTAAGAATCACACGGGGGTTATGCGCGTATATCTAAAAGGCAAGGAAAGACAGTGAACACTTCATTTACACTCGGCTGCCACCGGGTTGAGATCTCTGTTTGCCGGTGGGGGTCTAAGCGCGCCTAGGGGTTTCTGTCACCGCTAGCATTCAGGCGGCACCAGATCCAAGTCTTTAGACTGCCGAACGGGGCTGCCGAAGAGGTCACACAATCTTCGCGCTCAGTCAAATAAATGCTGGTTCACAGTTCCTTTATAACAGCGCTTCCCACCTGAAGAAACGGGCCCACCTCACATCGGCTGCAATCGAAAAGCGATTCAGTCGAATTCAGCACTTCTCTCGCCAGCGACGGGTTCTCAGGGGCTCCACGGACCTCCCTCCGACTTCCTCAAACAGGGATCGTTCCCACCCACAGCTACAGCCGCCGATCCACTGGGGAGGGGCAGAGACAGTAGTCCCGCCCAACGAAGGCCGGCCTTTCCCCGCCCTGGGGCACCACCTCACCTCAGTCTGCGCAGGAATCTCTCTACGCCGGTGAAGCTCGGAGACGTCCAAGCTCCCCGCTGGAGGCGCCTGTCACACAAGGGGCACAGAAGACGCTTGCGGTCGCGGCGAACTTGCTCTCGCCTCGCGACCCGAGTCAGTCGTAATTCACCACCGGGGGGGCGGGGAGGCACACGAAAAATCGGCCACAGTCTCTTGGGGGTGACGAGGCACTCGCTGGGCAGGCGCTGTAGGCGCGAGGTCACCGCACACACAGCTGACTGGAACGCCAGTCAGGATCCACGCCAGTGATTCTTGCTTGCTCTGCTGCCTGCGCTACCAGCTGCCTCCGGGGTCAACAGGGCAGGTGTCAATCTGGTGTCATGTCTGTAATCTCCTTCTTCACCTAGATCTGGAACATCATTATCTTATCTAGTCTTTTGGTCATCTAAAATGGCCGCCAGGGACTGGACCTTATATAGCCAGTGCCCTGAGGTGCTGGCTCGTGCCAGTAGGTTCTAGAACCTTCTTTGGGTTAGGCCAATGACATGGCACTTCTGGGGTATTTGGGTCTCTAACAGCCACCATACTGGGGTTCTAGAGCAGCCATTTTGTGTACCTGAGGGAAATAAAGTAATTCCTGTCAGGAATGCGCGCCAAGTAAAAGGGCGCCAAAACCTTGAAAGGTCAGGGTTCATGGAGGCTCCACAGGGAGTCACTCTCATGAGGAAAATGGATGGCCACCATTTTGAGGTCATTCATACAGGTTGCCAATCCCAGTCTATAATGTCACAGGTTTCGCCAGGTGTCTTGTGAATAGGTGCCAAAAACCTTGTGAACAACTGGGCGTCAAGGAACATCTAGCCCCATGAAACAGCACACAAAAGGTCCTGGTAGACAAAGAAAAGCGACAAATTTTGGGAGGTACAGGGGAACAAAAAAGAAATCATAGTGGTGAGGGGACTCTCAGAAGCAGACGGGTCTAACACGCGTCCCCCCCAGCTGAAAGTGGGGAGAGCTACCCAACCCCTTGGGAGTTCTCAACACTAAGGCGAAAATACCTGGAGAGTCTGCATTGGCATGGTCAACTCCGGGCCGGTGTTCCACCCGAAAGTCCATTCCCTGTAGGGAGATAGACCACCGCAACAGTTTGGGGTTTTCCCCCTTCATCTGCATGAGCTAGCGAAGGGGTCGGTGGTCTGTCTGAATAAGGAAGTGCGAACCAAACAAGTATGGTCGCAGCTTCTTCAGTGCCCAGACCACCGCAAAGGCTTCCCGCTCAATGGTACTCCACCTCTGTTCCCGGGGAAGCAGTCTCCCTGACAGAAAGACCACAAGTTGATCCAGACCCTCCTCATTGAGTTGCGATAACACCACCCCAATGCCAATGTCGGATGCATCTGTCTGGACAATGAATTCCTTTGTGAAGTCTGGAGCCTTCAAGATGGGAGCGTTACACAATGCTTGTTTCAGAGTGTCGAAGGCTCGCTGACAAGCCTCCGTCCAGATGACTCTCCTGGGTTGCTTCTTGGCCGTGAGTTCAGTAAGGGGTGCCACGATAGTGCCATACCCCTTCACAAACCGTCTGTAGTAGCCTGTGAGGCCCAGGAAGGCTCGGACCTCAGTCTGGGTCTTGGGGGGTTTCCAGGCCATGATTGCCTCAATCTTCGCCTGAAGGGGCTGCACCTTTCCCCTGCCCACCAAGTGACCTAAGTACACTACCGACCCCTGTCCAATCTGACATTTGCTGGCCTTGATCGTCAAGCCAGCCCTTTCCAGGGTTTGGAGAACGGCCTGCAAGTGCTGCAAGTGATCCTCCCAACTGCTACTGAAGACAGCTATGTCATCTAAGTAGGCAGCAGAGAAGGACTCCATCCCGGTGAGGATCGTGTTCACCAGCCGCTGAAAAGTGGCAGGAGCGTTCTTGAGCCCGAAGGGCATGACACAGAACTGGTAGTGTCCATCAGGTGTGGAAAAGGCTGACCTTTCCTTGGCTCCATCAGTCATGGGAATCTGCCAGTACCCTGCAGTGAGGTCAATGGTACTAAGATATTGGGCAGCTCCCAACCGGTCAATCAGTTCATCCGCCCGTGGGATCGGATGAGCATCTGTTTTGGTTACCGAATTTAGTCCTCGGTAATCCACACAGAATCGTAATTCTGGTGTGGCGCCAGGTGGAGCGGCTTTGGGCACCAAAACCACCGGGCTAGACCAAGGGCTACTTGAAGGTTCAATGACCCCTAGCTCCAGCATCTTAGCTACTTCACTTCGAATGCTGGCCTTCACCTTGTCAGACAGCCGGTAAGACTTGGACTTCACAGGTGGGCTGTCTCCTGTGTCCACATCATGGGTACACAGGTGGGTCTTACCCGGGACAAGGGAGAACAGGGGAGCGAATGACCCCAAGACCTGGAGACATTTCTCCTGCTGCTCAGGAGTCAGGGATAGCGAGAGTTTCACTCCCTCCACCGACCCATCCTTTTCTTGAGACGCAAAAAGGTCAGGGAGAGGCTCTGTGTCCTCTTCCTCTGATCCATCAGTCACCATAATCAACATGACTTCGGGCCTCTCGCAGTGGGGCTTGAGGCGGTTGGCATGTAACACCCGATGTGGATGCCGAGGGGTCTTCATGTCCACCAAGTAGGTAGCCTTGCCCATCTTCTCCAACACCTCATAGGGGCCTGTCCAACAGTCCTGGAGGGCACTCAGCTCTCCAGGCTCCATCACCCACACCTTCTGACCAGGCTCCAGCTCCACTGGGTGAGCATTGTGGTCATACCACGCTTTCATCACAGACTGGCTGGCTTCCAAGTTGTCAGACGCTTGCTTCCACAACTTAGCCATTTGGCTCCGGAAGGCCAGCATGTAGCTCACCACGTCCTGGGGAACTTTCCGAGGAGACTTTTCCCAGGAGTCCCTCACCAGGCTGAGAGGTCCACGTACAGGGTGCCCGTACAAAAGCTCAAAGGGGCTGAAACCCACTCCCTTCTGCGGCACTTCCCTGTAAGAAAAGAGCAAACAGGGTAGGAGGACGTCCCATTTCCTCCGCAGGCTTTCGGGTAGACTTCTGATCATACCCTTTAAGGTCTTGTTGAACCTTTCCACCAGGCCATTGGCCTGTGGGTGATAAGGAGTGGTAAACCTGTAGGTCACCCCACACTCCTTCCACATTGCCCGCATGTACGCTGACATGAAGTTGGTCCCCCTGTCAGACACAACTTCCTTGGGGAATCCCACTCGGGTAAAGATCCCCATCAGGGCCTTCGCCACTATCGGTGCAGTAATAGTTCTCAGAGGTATTGCCTCCGGATACCTTGTGGCATGATCCACCAGTACCAGGATGAACCTGTGACCGGAGGTTGTCGGCGGATCTACGGGCCCAGCAATGTCGATGCCCATTCTTTCAAAGGGGGTGCCAACGACGGGAAGTGGTTCCAGGGGAGCCTTCAGCTTCATCCCTGTTTTCCCACTGGCTTGGCATGACACACACGACCGACAGTATGTATTGGACGCCACCCTCATTCGAGGCCAATAAAAGTGGGGGACAAGCCGTGCAAAGGTCTTGTCCTGTCCCAGGTGTCCTGCCAAGGGAATCTCGTGAGCCAACTCTAATAGGAAGGCTCGGTAACACTGTGGGACTACCAGGGCCCATGACAGTCCATGCACTGGCGCCCTGGGCTCACTGTTGAGGAGTCCATCCTCCCAGTAAACACGATAGTTCCCAGACTCGTTACCTGCTGCCTGGGCTTCAGCCTGTTGCCTCAGACCCTCGAGGGTGGGACATTCCCTCTGTCCCTTGCTCAGTTCTTCCCTGGATGGTCCTCCCTCCACTCGCCACTCAGAGGGGATAGGCAGATCCTCCAACGGAACCATGTCCTCCTCCGCGGACTCCGGGTCCATCTCCTCCGATGGCCTATCCGTCTCACGGGGCACGGACATCGAGGCAGGCTCCTCCTGTCCTCGAGATGCTCCCTCATCGGCAGCTGGGTGGGCCATTGTTCCAGGCTCCAACCCATGCGACGTCTCCTCCCGAGCAGCCGCCGACCTGGTACTCACACAGGCCCCATCAGGTGTACCCAGCATCTCAGAATGAGTCTGGTATTCCACCTCCTTCCAAGCATTGTGCTCCATATCATTGCCCAGCAGACAATCGACTGGCACGGCGGGCTTACGGCAACTCGAAGTGAACCTGCAACCCCTCCCCACTCAAAGGGAACCTCAGCCACGGGATAGTGGCTCATTCTGCCGCCAGCCATCGCGGCTGGATGAAGTACGCCTGGAATCACCTGCTCTGAGGACACCAGATGACTCCTGACTATAGTCATACTGGCTCCTGTATCTCTCAGAGCTTCCCCTCTATGGCCATTGATGGTGACCCATTGCCCATACTTGGTAGTATTTGGGGGCACCTGGATCTTTGGAACCATCTCCCGATCACCCAGGGACACTAAGGTGACACCCGCCCACTCCCTCCCCTTAACTAAGGGCATCTCCTCCCCGAGCGCTACACTAGCAACTCCCGGGGCCTTTCCTCCAGTGGGAGGGGGTGGTCTCTTTGGGCATTTCGCGTCTCCCTTATAATGTCCAATACCACCGCACTCAAAGCAATGGACAACCCTTGGCTGCTGACTCTGGCCAGGATTGGGGTTCTTTTGCGGGCTAGCCTTAGAGTTGGAGAAGAAACCTTTCCCCTTAAAGTTATTTTGGGGGCCTTTGGAGAACTCCTGTTTCTTATTATCTCCCCCCTCTTTCTTCTGGGGAGCGCCCTGTCCGGACTTCTGAGAATCTCCTCCCGTCCCCTTCGTGGACACTCGGGTACTTACCCAAATGTCCGCCTCCTCAGCAAGCTTACGGGGGCAAGTAAGTTTGCTGTCTACCAGGTGCTGCCTCAGCTCGGGAAGACATTTCTCGAGTAGATGTTCCTTGAGTATGAGATTGTACAACTCTCGATAGTCTTCAACCTCACTACCTTGGACCCACCCATCCAGGGCTTTCTTGGCATAATCCAGGAAGTCAACCCAATTCTGTGAGCTCAGTTTATGGCTGCCCCTAAACCTCTGTCGCTATTTCTCGGGGGTCAACCCAAACTTTCTAATGAGCGCCACCTTCATGGCGGGGTAGTCTACCTGATCCTCTCGGTCTAGGGCCAATAGGGCATCCCTACCTGTTGGAGGCATGTAGCGATACAATCCACCACCCCAATGCTTCTCATGGATCCCATGGGCTCTTAAGGAGACCTCATAGGCTGCCAGCCACTTAGCTATGTCATCCCCAACAGTATAGCTAGCGACCACGTCCTTGGGTAAGTGAGGCCTGAGCTCCCTGGCAAATTCGCAGACTAATGCGGAGCTCCTCTCTTTTGGCCCCTCGCCTAAAGAACACTCCCCTTTCCTGACAGAACTCTTTGAGCTGCGCCACGGTATAGGTCTCCAGCTCTGACATATCGAATTCCATCTTGTCAGTGAAAAGTGTGGACAACCACCTCGAAGTAGGTTACAAGAATAGGAACTCTGAGGGTCACCTCCACCCACCTCCAGAAGAGAATTTGGAAAAAACAAAATATTGAATTGGAGGGCCGCTGGGAGAAAACTCCGGGTGTGTACCTGTGGCGCACACGGAATTATTATGGGGTCCAAAACAAGCACGGCTCGTAATCCCACCCGCTGAGCACCAATTTTATGTTGGACCTGCGATGGGCAAGCCCAGCACAAAGGGGGTAGCTTGGCTCAAGTGTCAAGGCAAGTGAAGGCTGTCGTGTTAAGCCGGCTTTGACCCAATAATATCTCCTTGTACAACCACCAAAAAGAAGGACACCACACCACTGTTGTAGAAAAATACGATTCCTTTATGTAAAAATTCTCTGTTGTGAATGGGGATCAATTAGGAAAGCACATTTACATTTATTTTGGGCCACAATTTGCTGGGTTTCGATTTTGGAACAGATTCAATAAATAAGCTTAGGAGTACAGTTCATCAATAAATAGAATAAATATCGGGAATAAATATCTTCAATAAATATCATAAATATCACTGTCTGTATAGCAGAATAAATACTGGTTCAGTTCAAGAACATCTACAGATTCATTCTAGTATCGCTGCCACCAATTAAATACTTCAGGAACACTACATTTGCAAATACATTTCAGGTTGGAAAGATTACTCTTACAGTTTATGACGATTTCACCATTAGCGTACACAGGCTTCTCTGGGCACAACAGGGAGTGCTGGGACTCTTTAAGAATCACACAGGGGTTATGCGCGTATATCTAAAAGGCAAGGAAAGACAGTGAACATTTCATTTACACTCGGCTGCCACCGGGTTGAGATCTCTTTTTGCCGGTGGGGGTCTAAGCGTGCCTAGGGGTTTCTGTCACTGCTAGCACTCAGGCGGCACCAGTTCCAAGTCTTTAGACTGCCGAACGGGGCTGCCGAAGAGGTCACACAACCTTCGCGCTCAGTCAAATAAATGCTGGTTCACAGTTCCTTTATAACAGCGCTTCCCACCTGAAGAAACGGGCCCACCTCACATCGGCTGCAATCGAAAAGCGATTCAGACGGATTCAGCACTTCTCTCGCCAGCGACGGGTTCTCAGGGGCTCCACGGACCTCCCTCCGACTTCCTCAAACAGCGATGGTTCCCGCCCACAGCTACAGCCGCAGATCCACTGGGGAGGGGCAGAGACAGTAGTCCCGCCCAACGAAGGCCGGCCTTTCCCAGCCCCGGCGCACCACCTCACCTCAGTCTGCGCAGGAAGCACTCTACGCCGGTGAAGCTCGGAGACGTCCGAGCTCCTCGCTGGAGGGGCCTGTCACACAAGGAGCACAAAAGACGCTCGCGGTCGCGGCGAACTTGCTCTCGCCTCGCGACCCGAGTCAGTCGTAATTCACCACCGGGGGGGCGGGGAGGCACACGAAAAATCGGCCACAGTCTCTTGGGGGTGACGAGGCACTCGCTGGGCAGGCGCTGTAGGCGCGAGGTCACCGCATACACAGCTGACTGGAACGCCAGTCAGGATCCACGCCAGTGACTCTTGCTTGCTCTATTGCCTGCGCTACCAGCTGCCTCCGGGGTCAACAGGGCAGGTGTCAATCTGGTGTCAAGTCTGGAATCTCCTTCTTCACCTAGATCTGGAACATCATTATCTTATCTAGTCTTTTGGTCATGTAAAATGGCCGCCAGGGACTGGACCTTATATAGCCAGTGCCCTGAAGTGCTGGCTCGTGCCAGTAGGTTCCAGAACCTTCTTTGGGTTAGGCCAATGACATGGCACTTCTGGGGTATTTGGGTCTCTAACAGCCACCATACTGGGGTTCTAGAGCAGCCATTTTGTGTACCTGAGGGAAATAAAGTAATTCCTGTCAGGAATGCGCGCCAAGTAAAAGGGCGCCAAAACCTTGAAAGGTCAGGGTTCATGGAGGCTCCACAGGGAGTCACTCTCATGAGGAGAATGGATGGCAACCATTTTGAGGTCATTCATACAGGTTGCCAATCCCATTCTATAATGTCACAGGTTTCGCCAGGTGTCTTGTGAATAGGTGCCAAAAACCTTGTGAACAACTGGGCGTCAAGGAACATCTAGCCCCATGAAACAGCACACAAAAGGTCCTGGTAGACAAAGAAAAGCGACAAATTTTGGGAGGTACAGGGGAACAAAAGAAATCATAGTGGTGAGGGGACTCTCAGAAGCAGACGGGTCTAACACCAAGGTAATAATATTAGTCATAAATCTCCCAATGCTGCATGATTTATTGCTCAAATACCAGTTTTAAATATTAGTATGGAAACGATGGGTTTTGAAAATCCACACATTTTCATCTCAAATACTCACCTTTCAATTTTGGTATGCATATATTAATTCAACCAAGCAAAGGCTTTTAGTTTAGTAGGCGGGCTGCACACAGCAGAGCTACTGACAGGTAGCTGGGAAGGTACCAGTAGCTCATGAACTACTCGCTTGAGAAGCCTGCCACATTCCCTAGTGCATACACCCTTAATAAAATCCGAGCAGGCGTCTGTCTGCCCCCATCGCTTTTGCAGGTCATCCCACCCCTCCCCGGGTGGGGCACACTTGAAAGGGGTGATACACAATAGGTAATCCGCTGGCCGTAAAGATTATCTTGCCAAACTTTGATGGGCCCATGGTATTGTGCCACAGATCTGAGTCTTCCCCCCTCCCCCCACTGAGCGTCCAAGGATGTGCACGCCCTAAATTCATCATTGTAATGGGCCCAAATGTAATTCCCATAATTAAGCTGCACCTTTTGGATCATAACCATGTAATTAAATAGCGGTACACACCTCTCAGGATATCTTTCACAGTATATGCTGGCATAAATTAGGAAGGCAGCCGTCCAATTCTCTATTGTCAAGGGGACCCGAGGGTGCTTGACAAGCTTGGATTCATCTTTGTTAGAGCCCTCATTAGCTATTTCAATGTGGTAATTCCAGCATTTCAACATTTTCCCCATTCCAAATTTTTTCTTTTGTCACTAGCATGAGATGTGCTCCTAATGGCTTAGAAACCCCCATGTAGGGCCGTTTCTTAATCTTCAACTCTTTGCTCTCCTTCCCTCCTGTTTTGATCCCAGTTTGCTACCCCCACCTCCCTCCCCATACTCTTCTCTGCTACCTTGGTCTGTAACTCTGGTGTCTCCCCATCCATCCCATTCAAACCTGTGACTGCCTACGTGACTCTAGGCTTCATTTCCCCTGGCCCATTCTTTTTGTTTTCTGAACCACAGGAGGACAGTTTCTCCGTACCTACCCCCATGTCTGACACATAACAACATTTGCACAAGTGCATCAGGCCCAGGCTCTGTGATTCCAAAGCATCCACACCAACTGACCCCTTTGCTGAATCCCTGAGTTCACCTCTGCGATCCTTACCTGGCACAAAGGCCAGTGCCCCTTCTGGAACCTGGCGCTTTGCAACTTGTCCCCTTCATTCTAGCACGCCACAGTGCTGCTGCAGCCCAGCACTTACAAAAGACAGTATCAAAAGCCTGATGAATATTTGCCCAACCCGGCCTCCCACCCCATGTTGCCACCATTATACTTCCTCCTCCTGCTGTCCATCATCCCCCACCAAATTCCCTTCCTCCAAGCTCTCCTCATTATAATCCAGGACCGTATCTTCTAGTGTAGTGCCAACTTCTACACCTGTGGCAGCATTTCCGCCTGCCATTGTGGCCTGACCATTTTCCCATTTGTCTGTGATGTGGGGCCATACCCTGCCTTTCCAAGTACACCTACGATGCAGGACACCATGGCCCATGTTGTTCATCATCAGGAGCAGTCTCATATCAACCCAGCTTTTGCCAACCAACCTCTACTATCTACCACTATTCTTGCACCTGCTTTCACCATATCTTCCTGTGCCCCTGAAAGGCTATGCCACCTTGCTTCTGGGGCTACTCTGCCTGCATGACTTTCTGCCCTGGCATACAACCTCAAAGGTCTTCTCACCACATGCCCCAATGAACTGCTCCTGCCCCAAACCAACTGGTCATCGTCTAACTCTGCTGCCTGTCTATCATTCTACCACTCACTCCATTCCAGATTTGCTGCCGCAATTGCTGCACCAGGCCCTGACGCACCTCCAGTGCAATAACCTGTAACCCCCCGCCTCTACCCCTTCGAGTCAGGTGTCCCACAATGGCCCTTCGTTTATCTTCCTCATGTCCCCCAACAACTCCTATGCCAACCAGTCCCTTGCTGCTGCTGGTGCATTCTTCAAACAACCTCCCTTCCCCAAAGAGATTTGGGTCAGGGGGGGCCCTATCACCCACTTCATGCTCCTAACTACACTGTTATCATCTCCAGGCACTCTTGCCTCCTCCATGCCCACGAAGCTGACAGTATCCTCCACAGCTGCCCTAAACAAGTCTTGCCTCCCTAATCTTACCGTCCCAGTTCGTGCTGACAGCGTTCCTTCCTCCACATCACTCTCCCTGGCCTCCTTCAAATGACGCTCCGAAGCAGTGAAGTCTAAGCTCACTCTTTCCCCAGTCCCTCCCACCTTTGGCTGCCAAGGCGCATGCATTCTGTGAGACTATGCCACTGCTCCTTCTTCCCATTCCATATGGTGTCATCAGTTGACTCAAATAAAGCTGTTGGCTATGCTAGCTTTTGTCCCTCTCCCCCTAGCCTCCTCTGGGTCCACACTTGGAGTGTGGTTCTGGTGTGCAGGCGGCCTAAGCACAACCTCCATCCAAGGTCTGCCACCTGCACTCTCAAGGGGCTCTCCACACACAGGAGTGGCCCATCTCCCTTACCTCATTTTCCTTCACAATGGGGGTCCCCATGGCGGCAAACAAGCGATCACCGGCGGTCTTGGAAATGGTGCTTTGTAGGGTGCTTACACCCGACTTTATGTTTTCTCCTTACCAGTTTTCCACTGATCTAGGTGCTTGTCTTAGGACTTTAAGCGCATTTGATGCTGCTTTTCAGTGTCAAATTGCTGTGCTCATCATATACATACTGGTGATTAATGTATACATTTTTGGCTGATTTGAGTTAGCTTTAACCCCCTTGTCTAGGGGCAAGATGTATACCCATGGCATGTACCTCAAATGCTCCTCCGCGGGTTTGCAGCTCATCCATCATGCCACAGGTTTGCCCTAGTGGGGCATGTGCGCACAGTTACTCTTACTCCGCTTGGCATTTAAAAAGCTATCAGGTACATGCATCAATCTCGGCATTTGCGATTCCTTAATTGCGATTTTTAAGGAATCGCAATTAAGGAATTGCAAATGCCTATGCATCAAGAAATCGCTAAATAAATTGCAATTCCTTAGAATTCCTTAATTGCGATTAGCATTTTGCGAATCGCAATTAAGGAATCCCTTCCCATTCATTCCTATGGGCCTAGAGAACCATAGGAATGAATGGGAAGACAATCTCAATTTGCGATTCGCAATTAGCTAATCGCAATTTAAGATTGCGATTTCAAGGGTGCAGGGGTGTCCAAAGGACACCCTGTTGCACCCCTGAAATCAAACAATGCACATATGTTGTGTACACACATGCCCTAAGGGCATGTGTGTGCACAACATGAAAGTTACAAAAATGCACAAAACTGCATATTTTTAACATTTCGCAAAATTACCATGAGGTCCAACCTCATGGTAATTTTTTCTCTCTAATTGCGAATTCACAATTTTTTTCAGTTTCATGCATTGCTTTTAAGGAATCGCAAAATTGCGATTCCTTAAAAGCAATCGCACTTTCAAAAATCGCTAAAATAGCGATTTCTTCACTTTTAGGATGATGCATACCAAATAGTGATTTGGGAATCGCAAACGGACGATTTTTGCGATTCGCACCGTTTGCGATTCCTAAATCGCTGATGCATGTGCCTGCTAATGTCAAAGTTCTGCATGTCTCTTGCTATATCGAAGTTTTCCCTGGTGACGGAGTGCGATGTTTGGAAGAGGTAAGGCATGTACCCATGTGTGTTACATGCAAGGGTTGTGACTGGCATCGGATTTTGTGTTCAGTATGACAGGGCATGCTTCTTGCATTGGATTAGCATGAGGTAATGCAGGGAAGGCTATTGAGCAGTATTTCCTACATGCAGAAGAGTAGCAGTATAGTGTTTGATATCGATGAGTTTGTAATTGAGAATCCTCTCCGGTAGTGCGAGTGGATATGACATTCCGTATTTGGAAATGTCACTTTGGGAAAGTTGACATTTTGATGCTTGTGGCTCTGTGTGCCTGTCAGCCTGTCTCCAATTCACTTCTGGGTGCTGAGGGGACAGCTAAATCTGTGTATTCCTTGTAGAAGGCCATAAACTAGGGGTTCAAGGCAAAATGCAGACCTCTGACTCTGAGGGGCCTCTCTTTGATGGTTTTGTGGGGATGGAATTAGCACCTGCATTCCAAGGGCCTGGGTCTTTGGCCCCACTAAAGATAGTGATCAAACCTCCTAGGGTTGGATGGCAGGCAGACAACATTTAGAGGGCCTGTGCATTTAAACTGTGGCCTTTTGAACAGATTGTAGCTTCAAAGGCTATTGTGGGTATAACTACTGGGGCTTTGGTTTCCAAAAGTAGAGACGCTTTTGAATTTGGAACCATACTACATTGGTTCGATGCCAGGACATCGACAAGAGGAATCATTAGGTCAGGAGGAACTGCAACTGTATTATCCGCAGACATTTGGTGGGCTGGAGCTTATCACGCTTCAGGAAGGGGACTATCGCTTGTTGGATTTTGCCTGGACGTTGCTGGCCTGCAGCTCAGTGCCAACTGTCATGGCCCAGGTCCCTAAGTACTCTCAAAGGGCCAGTTGCCTGGCCTCCTGTCAATCAGATCCCAGGGACACAAAGGATCTCCCCATTTCCACACGATTGTAATGACCGCGCAGGGTGTGATAGAAATGGATGGAAGTCATCGGTTGGGACAGGAACAGTTCTGATGTACACTGTTATCACACTGTACAGCGGAGTGTGCTCATAAAGATTAGCAGCCACCTGAGGTGCCAGGATTTGAGGAGTTCTAAGAGTGCAGGGGAAGCTTGCAGAGTCCAAGGGACCGGTGATTGCAATCAGGGGACCTGTTCTAGCTTGCACTCTGGAGCATGTGGTGCCTGAGAGGGGTTGGGGGACTTGAATTGGAAGCTGAGACTGTCTTTGACCTCCAGATCGGGAGGACAACAGTGCCTGAGATTGTGGCCTCTATCTGAGATGGCTGGCAATCCCGTACTCATGCAGGTGCCACTGGGTGCCTGGAGGTCTAATCCATATGGACAAAACTAAGTAACTGTTTGCTTCCGTTTTATGTGGTTCCAACAATCTAATCAATGCGGTGCTAGCCTGGGCAATGTGTATTGTAACAATTCATAGTCAAAGATCTGTGATTGCTTGACCAGTGCCATTGTTGGGAGTATGCGATAAATGGGGAATGTTGTGTTGGATGAATAACTCTGATTAAGGCATATATGTTCATGTGTTTCTGCTGCTATTTGGAAATATGGGAAATTTTAGCAATTGCCTATAACTTCAAAGTGTATAATCAATGTGTATCTCGTTCTGATTTCAATGGGAAAGTTTGACAATTGCATATAACTGTAAAGTGTGCATGCAATGTGTATCTTGTTTTGATTACAATGTGTGTGTGTAATACAAAGGCCTGTGTTTTATACATACAGTGTGAAGTCTTTTAGTGACATTTGCAGTGTGTTGCAAGCGTGGTGGTGTGCGAATACTTTACACTAGGGCCATGAGTATAAGCCCGACTGTTCGATGCCAAGCTACCCAAGTGTGAGCACAGGTTATCGGACACATGTATCATACTCATCCTATCTACAGCAGTGGATTCTTACTGGCTTTGATGCGTCCCAGCCACCACAACCACCGCTGATGCCCTAGGCATCGGACGGCTCATGCAAGACTGCTTGGGGCCAAAAGATCCATCTCCACCAGCAATTGCATCACCTGTGCGACTTTGTCCTCAGATATCGTGACCAGGTAACAAACTCACTATCCACACGATCAAACGCCTAACAGACCCAATGCCTCGCTACTACCAATCCAAAAATGTTTCTCTGCAAACATGGCTGGTTTAAAATCTTGTAGCCCAAACCAAGCCCATAAACCACAGCAGTCTCACAACTGCTTCATTACCCAAATTATTCCAGGGGCGGACCTCCCGCTGGTCAGCTTCCCCAGTGGCATAGCTAGCCACTTTGCCGCCCTTGGCGGTCCCTGCCTTTGCTGCCTACGTCGGCCTTAAGAGCAGGGGCGGTGCTGGTGATTTTCCTGCGATTACCGCCCCGGAGCAAATGCATGCAGGAGCTGGAGTTGAGTCCGCCGCCCCCAAAACCTGTGTTGTTTGGGGCGGATTGCCCCCACCTTGCTACACCACTGGGGTTCACCCCAAGGCCTTACTCTAGGTATTTTGGTTATCGTATTCAACTAGTAGTCCATGTCCAGAATATGCTATTTGATGGTGCACAATACGATCACCCAGAAAGTCTAAGTAATATGGCAAAGTTTCAAATTGGATTTGGTTAAGTGACTAATGTGAGCATAGGGTCCTCAGAGTCGGAGCAAATGACTTATCTTCACAACTATTTCATTTTAATTACTGTGCTCATATACCTTATTAGATGTGTTTAATTTCAGCAGTTTTGATATTGTGTACACTCTAATCATGTATTCTGTGCCATGACTCTTCATTGTGTAAATTGTGTACCGAATTTTTGTATTATCTTGTACTATCTGCCAAGACTTTCCTTCTTACCTTTCCTGTTGTCTCCCAGTGTCAGGAAATGGGTCCAGCAACCATCTAATTGAAAACATATTTATTGGCAGAAGATAGAAGTGACAGGTGTATTACAGCAGAAGCATTTGAAAAAACTGCACTGACATGAACATTTCTAGCTGACATTTCCGGGGGGTCAGGCCTGGTGTTGAGGATTAAACAGAACTGCGTGCTAGGTTAGGTACAGAATATGTGCAGGAACATTTTGTGTTTGTGATTGTTTTTTTATTTTGTGTAGAAATACGTTCAATTGTGTTTTAAGTGGGGAGTCTTTGGAAGTCAATTTCAGTACTTGGGTGTAAGAGATAACAGAGAGGATAAAAGAACATCTGGAAGCAGTAATAAGTGACCTCCCAATAATCGCACAGCTGCAATTCGAGATATATCATTATTAGAAAATACATCTGCTATGCTGAAGCAATTTGCAGCAATATGAAACAAATTCACACGAGCAGCGAGAAACAAAAGAAGCAAAATTTAAAACAGCACTGAAAAAGCATCATTGTCTTAGAAAGAGTGAATGGGCGCCTATCACGTAAGCGGTGGTGCTTATTATGCACACATACAGACAGACTAACACTGGTAGTGGTATTCCAGTAGGTACAGGCCAACAGACATACAGACATACAGACATATTTAGAATGAAACATGGCAGATCCCTTCCGATGCTGAGCCCAAAGGGCCGTACCTTGATGAAGGTAACTGAGAAAGGTGCTGGTTCTACACTGGAGACACTTAGAGGACCAAGGGACTGCTCTGAAGGCTGGCTTACACATTAAGAGCCTGATTATGATGTTGGGGCGAATGTAACAGAAGAAGGATTGCCCGACTAGGAGTCGCAGTTCCTGCTGGCCGCATTACAATGCGACTGCCTTCACGGCGGTTGCATTGTTTTTTTTCTATTGGTGCATGTGTTGCAGGCTCCAGCACATGCCACAATACAAACAAAACACATCTGGCATATCCCTGAACTATGTGGCAGGCACCATGCAGTGACTGCCACATGGTGCTGTGCCAGGGCCCATATCCGAGGGCCAAGGGGAAAGTGGGGCCCGCTACGTGCCCCCTAGTCACTTTCCGCCTACCCTTTCATGGCGGGCTAACCGCCATGAACCTGCCGGCATAAAGGGAAATTGTGATCCCTATCGTGGTGCCTAATCAGGCATGCCACTGTTGTAGGAATTTAAGTACCTCCGACGGTCCGACGGGCTGATTGAGCCTGATGCTTGGGGTCAGTCTCTCCACCCGCCCTACATCCGCTCGCTATCATAATGCGTCTGGTGGTTCTGCAGGGTCCGATGGCAGTGGATTCAGCACCGATTGCCTGATGGCGGCCGTCCCACCTCCATCATAATGAGACTCTAAATTCTTGTTCTGTGGCAGGAGACAGAGCAGCAGTAATATTAGAGCAGTTTGAACTGGGTGGTTATCTCTTTTGCCAGTATATGGCGAAGAGCGGAAACTGTACTAAGGCCTTTGTTGCACTCAAAGGAGGTCGGTGAGCATCCTTCCCAACTACATAGTCGAGAGAATGTCGGCTAAGAAAATAACACATATGCACATATGCGGATGAAGCTGTTCTTATAGCCCTCACATCAAACTCGCTGAGAGGACTCGAGGAACATTTCATAGGGTCATAATTAAGGGCCAAGCATTGAGGAGTGTTATTTACGTTTGAATTTTAGCTCTCCAGGATCTTGGCACCCAAAGATTAATGATCCCACTCTCAAACTTTGTAGAACTGCTGGAATAGTTTGTATTCTTACCAGATCTGGTATTGCGGGACAGTCAACCCAGCCCTAAATGTCTACAATGCTCAGTGTGTTAGTGCAGCCATACACGTAGCAGGAATATGGTGTATAACAAAAAGACGCTCCATGCAGGCTGGGGAAAATCGTTTTGTACAAAGATTGCTACTCCAAGCGCAATCAACCTGAAGTTTTACTATCCACTCTGAACTGGGGCAAGGATTCATACAAGACCGGGACCAATCGTCTCCTCTTTAACAGTGGGTTAGTATTTTGTCAAACCTGGCAGCTACTCTCTGTAGGGACATCATTTGTGAATGTCTTAATCAGGACAGGACCTTTTTACTCATATGGATATAATATATACTTTTGTTATGTTGGGATTGTCAATCCATTTTATGGAGGCCTCAAGTATTGTTAAAACAGACACAAACGGGAAAAAGGTACCATTTATAAAGTTTTGTGAAATTCAAGACTGAAAAATGAACTAACTAAAAGCACAGTTTTGACTTATTACTGATCTTTGGCACCAGGAGAACCTACCTTGATTTCAACTCTCGATTTTACTCAATGGGAGTGCTCACTTCTTTTTCGCTTCAGGGCAGGCACTATATATTGCTCTTTTTTTTTAAAACAGTGTTGGATATTGATGGGAATGTTATTTTGTCCTGCCCTTGCGATAATCAGTCCGAGCAAACACAGTTGCACTTCATGTTCTTTTGCAATGCTGGGCGGAGTTTGCAGAGTTCTGCTACACAGAACTCTGCGAAGTGCAAAAAAACTCCACGGCACTACGCAAAGCTCTGCAAGCGGCGGAGTGAGTTAAAAAAAATATGTTTGCAGCAGTTTTCAGTGTTGGGTGTTTGTCCGTGCTATAAATATTATCACGAACGGCACCATGCACAGCGCAAGCTGGAGCAACTGGTCGCTGCTTCCTTTCTGCTGCTCGAGTAGATTTTCTACCCAAACGGCAGCTTTCTCAATGCGAACAGGTGGTTTCTCAATGCAAGGGGTCACAGGCAGGCACGGCCACTCACATTGAAAAATCCGTCCACCCATGTTGAGAAATCTCACCGGGAAGTTGATTTCCCTCGCTTGCGCTCGCCAACTTGCCGTTGACGAGTGCGAATGAGGAAAAAACTCAACGGGAGGTGGATTTTCCTCGCTCGCGCTCGCCAACTTGATGTTGACGAGCACGAGCGAGGATAAAAACTCCACTCCGCTAACACAGAGTGCAGAAAACTCTGCAAACTACATGAGCAGAGCAGAGTTCACTGCCCAGGCCTATTATTTTGTAGTCCACATAATCTTTCACGTAAGCACTTTTGTACTTGAGGTTTAATTAGCAGCACAGTGTTATGAATCTTTATATAAATGTATGTTTTCAATGCATTGGTTTCTGAGTGTTTTTATCATTTTGTCCCTGTTAAACAGTGTCATTTCATGATAAGAATGGTATATCTGTGTTTTTCTCTTTTATGATCTGTACAGATCAAAGAAAGATTGTTGAATTGAGAATAATACAAGATAGGGAAATAACAGCTCAATCACTTCACACTGCATGTAAAAACCAGAATGTATGGCAATACCCCATTCCTTTACACTCAAGAAGGTCTAGCATCAGCAAAATTCATTCATATTTACAGTTAAGACTTTCAATTGAATAGCATCATTCATAACTCTTGGCAGACCCAAGGGGCCCATTATTTATTGTGTAAGAAGCTGAAACATAGACACATTCAATTATCTGTGATGCTTATTAGTTATAGCACCAATCATGTGTAAAGAAACCCATGTATGACATCTTTCATTTATATGTGAAGAGTCTTAGACACAGCAGCATTATTATATAAGGATCTCAAAGCATGACACCATCGAATATATATGTGTACAAAGTATTACATGTATAGGGTGAATCCAGCTGTTAAATAATAATAGAGCACAGTCATTCAGGTAGGTGGAATTTTAGGCATGCTGCCATTTTAGTTTGAAGTGCTGTATACATAATACCAGCCACTCATGAGTGAGAAACCTTAAATTATCCCAGGTAAATTGTGAACAGTTATTCGTGGCCATTGTTTTTTCTTCGTATTCTAGTTTTTGCTTGGATGCTTTAGTGGTTCTGGCAGCTCACACCTTACAACATGTGAGCTATAAGTAATAATCATAAAAGTGAGATATAACTCCTACAATTGGCAGATATGCGTGTCCCCCGGTTGCTCTTAGACTCAGACCCGGCTGTTCTCATCTGGCTCAGAGGCATGTCTCTTTCCCTCAGGTAAAAGACATTAGGCCAGATGCACTTTTATTGGTCCATAGGAAGAGCCAGTAAGGATTTTAGGAATAGAAAATTATTACGGGACGCCCCAAATTGTTACTTACTATGGTTGTAGTGTAAATCGTGGTAAAATATTCATTATACGCATACTCTCCTTACTTCTCTACCCATACTGGGCCCTTTGCGCATAGACAATCTGAAGCGTTTCCATTTACCATAGAGGGTAGGATCCTCTGATGTATCTTTCTCTGCCGATTAGAGGAGTGAAAAATAGGGTGGTGAAACTCGATGTTAGCTGTCCAATGAGAATCATTAATTGACAGCCAACTCACAGATCCAAGATCAAATTTAAGTACACCATTCTCAAACCCATGCTGTAGAAATAAAGGAAGAACCAACCGCTGAAAGAAGTTAAGTTGAGTTATTATTATGCAGACCAAAACCTCTGCAACTACAATGCAAAACAACACCTGTAGTAACACCTGATGTTCTGTAGGGGTTCGATGATTCTCCCTAAAAAGCATTACGTCATTAGAACACAGCAAAGTTTGAATGGAAGAATCAACAGGACTCAAAAATAGACTCAGACATATTTTGATTAATCAGGTTACTGTATTAAAGATCTAACAATAATTGCCACAGGTAACTTCTTGAGAGTCTCAGTTAAGAATATCACAGCTTGAGGAACAATGTCAAACATTTAAACAGGCTTTCTTGGATGGTTAGAATCAGAGTTAAGGGGTCCTACAACCACTAAGGCAGAAGGATAGTTCACTGTCTAACCGCTCACATCCTACAAAGATGAAAGAAGTTTAAAATGTAAAGTCCATTAAAGGGTGAGCCCATTAGCATGAACAATGAAATAAAGGAATGAAAAAATGGAAATTGGATCGGCAAAGAATATTCAGTCCATTAGCTAATGTCTGTAGCATGAATTCAGCAGTCCAAAGACAAATATAGTACAAAAATCAATCAGCATAGCATAGGAAAAATCAGAATGGTATTGCCCCTCCTTTGGTGTTTTTTCTTTTATAAAGTTGTTTTAATTGTTTCCAGTTAGGTGATATCACACCACCATTGAAAGACTATCACATGTCCATATCTGCACAGTGCCACCTAGGACACTTACAACAGTACAAAGTTCTCCCGTGCTAGTCATAGGAATCGAAGGATGCAAAAGTCCTCAGAGAACCAACACTGGTGGAAAAGAAACACAAACTTGCATTTTAAAGTGACATCTGTAATACTGTTCCCTCAGGAATATTTCACTCTGAACATTGAAGAAATATTCAAGGATGTTGAGTGTACACATGTGCAGGACAAATAAAGCAACATTTTATTAGTAGGAAGTGAATCATTGTATTAAGTCAGGTGAAAGGTTAGCATTAGAAAAGCATTTTGAAAAGGATTTTAAGCGAACATTGCACATTTAAATGAAATGAGCTTTAAACCAACATCAAATATAATGAAACTAACTCAATTTAAATAAAGAATATATTGAATTTTCCCAAATTATTGTTACATGAAAATAGTTGACATTAGAAACACCCTACTACCACAAGTTTCCTTAACATTTATTTAAGTGCTTTTCTTCCTAAACTCATTTTGCAAAATTATTTCTATATTTTCATAAATGATAAAAGCTCTAGTATCACTTTGTAATGTTTTAGACTTGTACTTTACTTCTACACCTTCTTGCACCAACTTTTCTAACTGGTGCATTTTCAACAGAAAGCATTTGAAACATTAGGCCACTCTAATTTATATCAAATTCCATTCAAATATGTTAATAAGCAACATATGCACTAGAAATTCATTAGTGTAACTCGTTTATATGTATTAATGTGGTCGTGTATATATGTTTTCTTCATCTTCATGTTTTAATACATTCTTTCATTGTGCTTCTACTAAACTTGTCTCAGTTTCATTTGTTGCTGTGTCTAATGTGTGCAAAGTGTACTTTCAGCTTTTCATCTTTTAGTTCACATATGTGTTATGTATTATGGTTTTTATAAATCATGCTGCATCACTACAATTGGAGCACATCACTGGATGATTGACTACTGGGGTCAGCAGACCACAATATCTGTAATTACTTTTTAATAAAGAAAAAGTTTTTTTAAACAGCCCATTTTTTTAAAGGAGGCAGGACTGCTTTTAAAAAGACCACAACAAACCACTGCCTCATCATAAACAAACTTTCTTTTTAATATTCACAAAGAGGATCGGATCTCGAGGGGACCCCTTTTCTTCTGTGAATGGGTTACCACCTCTTTTAGGTGGCAGGGAAAAGGAAAAAAGCAATATTTTGTGACTGGATTATAGTCTCAAAACATTGATATATTAGATACGTATTTGGTATTTGGAAGGGATGCCTACAAGGCATCCTTCCTGATAGCAGAATCAGTGTCATTCAGTATCTGATTTTAGAAGTCAGAAATATTTTATGAATACCTAAAGTTGAATTAGTATGTTAGAAAAAGCCCTTTAACAGTCTCAAACCCTGAAATGGAGAGTTTGCAACCACTAAAAATGTGCAGCAATGCTCATTATATTGTCACTTCATACTTCTCAGCTTTAAGGACCACACCATGCTCATGGAATAACCTCAGAACCTTGTCAAGAATGAAGTCATGAGAGTTGGCATCTTTCTCAAAGATGGAAACATCATCTTGAAAGAAAAGAGCACCATCTAATTCCCTGAGAATATTTTTCATAACTCTCTGGAACACCAAGGCTGCCGACACCAACCGAAGGGCATTCAGCGATACTTAGAAGTGTCTAACAGGGAGATGAAAGCTGTGAGATGGCGAAAATCAGGATGGAGTTTCACCTGATGGTAGGCACTAGCTAAGTCCAGTTTGGAAAAGTATCTTGCTCCTCTGGTAGAAGCCAACAAGTGACTTATTTTGGAAAGCGGATGGGAAATTACCCAGATCTTCTATTAAGTGACCTTAAATCAACACAGACTCTGAGTTGACTGCCCCTTTTTTGAGCGACTACTAAAGGAGACTACCACAACACAGTTCAATATTTACTTTGGCACACAAGTCCAACTCCTTGTCTAAATTAAGCATGAGCGTAAAATCCGTTCCGCTCGCGGATTTTGCGGATTTTCAGTAAATTCGAAATCCGTGAGATTTGCGAATTTCCCGCAAAATCCGCGAGCGGAATGGATTGGGTCAAAAGTTCAAGCTGACTTTTGTAACTCTTTTAGAATGGCGCCGGCAAGCTGCCAGAGCCATTCTAAAATAGTTACAAAAGTCAGCTTCAACAGGAAGCTCTAAAAGATAAAGTAAAGCAGGTGCTCGAGTTGAAGCTCAAATTCAGTTACACAATCATTAATCACCCCAATCTTGGGGTGATTAATGATTGTGTAACTTAATTTGACCTTCAACTCGAGCACCTGCTTTACTTTATCTATTAGTGCTTCCTGTTGAAGCTCTTTGTAGCTATTTTAGAATGGCGCTGGCAGCTTGCCGGCGCCATTCTAAGCGGGGCTGAGGGCAGAAGGGCACAAAAGTGGGACAGAGGGCAGAAGGGGACAAAAAATGAGTGGGGCAGAGGGCAGAAGGGCACAGAAACGAGTGGTACAGAGGGCAGAAGGGCATAAAAACGAGAGGGTGGCAGTGATTAACCAGGCAAAAAAAAACCCCGTGAACACGCAAAGCGCCCCGTGAACACCCGCGAACACGCAAAGCGCCCCACGAACACCCGCGAACACTCAAAAATATAAGAATCCGCAAATTCGCACGAATTCACGAATTTTGCGGATTGCGAATTTGCAAATCCGCAAATTCGCAGATCGCGAATTCGCAAAATTTGCCCATGCTTAGTCTATATCACTTCTAACACTGTAAGGTTCACCTCTAAGTGTGTGCCTGACGGGGCTAGCACCTTCTTTGACAATGATATTGTGTTTAAAACCTTTAATTTTGCCCAAACCATCACTAAATACTGAATGGAATATGTCTTCTCACAGACGCCCAACATCATCACAATTGTCAGTCACAACCAACACTTGTTCAATTTTCCCAGGTCTCAGGATCATTCCAAACAACCCTTTCGGGAACCAACCAAGGTTGTTCAACCCCGTAACAGCAACTTAAATTTTACCCTTGATTTCCCTTCTCTTAAAAGTATTTTCCGCTTTGAAGAAAACAAGGCGCTCTATCTTACGCCCCTCATAGGAGACAGGGGAGCGATCAGGAGGAGATAACTGTAAAGTGCCCTCCCAAACTTCATCAAAAAGATTTTGCAGGGTCATTTTGATGCGAGCTCGTGAGTCAATATGTACTTTGAGACTTTTCCCTCCTACATCAATATCTACAATGGGATCTCTACAGGACAACGGATCCTCTTTGACAAGTGTTTGAACTGGAGAACACACTTCAACCCCTCCTCCTACATCAGAAGAAGACTCATCCCATAGAGAAGAAACCACTTCAGTATCAGACCCACTATCGCATTCCACAATATAGACAATAGGCTTCTTGTAACTCCTCCTTTTCAGACATACTTATGCAAAATGCCCGGTTTTCTTGCAATAGTTGCAAATCACATTGATGTCAGGACACCGGGCATTTTTGAAATGAGGAGAATTTCCACACCTCAAACACATGTTGAAAGGGTTGGAGTTTTGAACATCATGTTTCACATGCTTGGGAGGAACATATATACACTGACTTGGTATGTGATTTTGTTGCACTAACAGCATTAACACATTATACCCTCTTGTCCTCCAATTCCTTCAAGGAAAACATGGAAATCTCAATGCTTTTAGCTATCTTAATCATTTCATCTAAAGAAGGATCCCATCTTCATCGCCATATTTTCTGTGGTAATCGGGCCGTAAGCACGTTACTCTTGTTAAAGATGTTTATTCATAGGCTACACTGTAGTAGAGCCCACACACGCAGGCTTCAGCAAGCTCAGCTCAACCTCTAACTTCCCCACTGCAAGTAGGTTCCAACTTCCTAGGTTACCATAAACATTCTATGTATTTACATATAGTTCTACAGAACAATGCACACACCCAAGAATCTAAGGAAGACCTGAGAAGTATGAAGTGACAAGATAACAAGCATTACTACACAAGGCTTAAAACACCCAGCTCACAAACTCTTACATCCCTGCACATGTCCACAGGTCAGTCTGTCCTCACAGCAGCAAGGAGAAAAAGTCTCAGGAGACTGTTAGCCTTCTACATGGGTGCTGTAATTTGCACAGCTACCACTATAAATTGCTTTCAATAGAAACCTGACCAGTGACTGATCAAATAATTGGTACCTAATAGGTAGGTACTACTATATATCTACTCTGACATTAGTTCTAACCTGGAGAACTCTGAAGCACGGTGCTGTCAAGCTGTGCCCAATTTCAGGCATTTACAGCAAAGCAGACCCTGCTCACCACTAAGTGAAGAGGTAGAGGGAGGCTCAAATGTTTTCCCTGGGTGCTCAAATTATCCAGAATTGGGCTGTGACTAACTCTTGTAGTACTTAAAAATTCCTGTGGGAGATCAAAGGTAAGCCAAGATCACTGCAAGAGTAATCCTGGCTTACTAATCTTTTTCAATAAGACCGATGGTTGCCTTGTGGACTCAGACTTCTCAGTCCTTTAGAACAAATAAAACAAGATCTCTGATATTAGGATAGTGCAACAGCAAAACTCCACATGTCTAGCATGACACGCACACCTCTTTTGTGACTTATTAGAAAGTCTACAATATCACAGATGACTCTCAAGTACCTTATTCTTCCTTCTCTCAAAGCATTAAGCATGAATGAATGTCTGAATTAATTTCAGAAGCACAGATCAATAAGCCAAACTTACAAAATATTTTTCAAATGTAAACGTTTCATATTTCCCATCCCACTTTTTAAAACCAGGGCATTGGTAAAGACGTATGTATCTATCCTGAGTTTGGATATAGGGTTGGCTAAACATATACAATAATGTAGGTGCTACAATACTTTCACTTGCATTTATTTCTCCTTCTCTGAGCCTTCTTGAACATTAATGTATTCAGAATTATTTTCACTAATTCTTTGGCACACCATGCCACACTGCCAGAACCGCTACAGTGTCATGAATGTCCATAAAATGACTTGAATTACCACCATTTTACCAGGGTGAGAAGTTTGCTACGGTTAGGCACCATTGTGAAACAGAAACCTTCAATACGCCAAGAAATACCAACATGCTTTCAGGCCACCATTAAGACAAGAGTGGGTACCATAATGTCCGGGGTCTGCACAATAAGGCAAGAATTACCATAATTCATTCTAGAGCTGTATTATGTCCAGTGCTATTTTAGGACATGGGCTAACTGGGCAATTGCCCAGGACCCGCACCTTTCAAAGGACCCCCTGGCAAAGTTAGTGGGACAGTAAAAATTCCTGACATAACAACATTGCTCATTTTCAAATTTGACATCTGAGCATGTTTAACAGAAACGTAGGGCTTCATTTACTAAAGGTTTGCAAATTGGTAAAGTCATGCAAGGTGACACAAAGCAGCACAAACTCTTGCAAGGGTATTTATATTCCAGAGCAAACGTTACTGTGCACTGTATAGCTGCCCTTTTCCCAGGGCAAATGGTACTTTGTGCTGTTATGCATCACTTTGTGTCAGAGAGTTGGGCAGGGCTTTGCATAAAAAATAACTCCTTCATTTCTGCAAACATTCCACACTTAGCATGTTTGGTGCACTGTACAGCACTTATAAAATGTGTAAAATGTTTAAACATTTGTCTAGGCATAAAAATTTGTTCTAGAAGGGTATGCTACCAGTAAACATCCTATGCTACACAGCACACAAACAACACTGTACCATGGTGCAAATGATGTGTGTGGTGCTAGGCAGCCTGTTATTGTGCCAGGCAGTGGTAGTAACCAGCAACAGGCCATTTCTAATAACTATGCTTCTGTGCTGTTTTCCCCCTCTTGAGCAGCTCAGCACACAAACTTTAGGTGCTGTGCTGTGTTGCACGAACAAATAAATCTGCACCTTAATGTGCATGACTGATCGGCCCAGCATTAACCCTCAGTCTCATAGGCACATGGTGGCTATTAAAATCAAAATATTTTTTCTGTGCACACTCTCTCTCCATACTTCAGCTCACATCTTATACCTTAACCCTCTCTCACCACCACTCTCTACCGTTACTTCTCTACGTGCCATCATTCTTTCTCTTTATTTAATGTCTCTCTGCCTTAACATTGTCTACCTCATCTTTCTCTCAATATCCCCAATATGCCTCACTCAACTTCATCTCAATATCCTCAATATGCCTCACTCAACTTCATCTCTCTCTACCTTCCTCTCATGACCCTGCCCCTCTCTCTATCACTCTCCGATAATAAATCTATATCTATTACTCTTTATCCCCGCTCTCTACCTCAACTCTCTCTGTATCAAATCCCTCTCTTGGTACCTTATTGCACGTTTACATCTGACCTCTCAGCTTATTTCCTTCATCTATGTCACTTCTCACACAATCTCATTTCTAACGTTATCTCATCTCTATCTCTCTCTCTCTCTCTCTCTGTCTCTACTATCTAACCTCTATCTACCTATCTCTCAGCCCTTTCTTTACCATAACACTCCCCTCACCTCTCTATCTAATTTCTCTCTCTACCTCACATCTCCTTCACTTTCTTACCTTGCTATACCCTCCACTGGGTCTCTCTTTACCTGAACTCTCAATGTACCTTACCATTAGTTCAGTTCTTCACCTATCCCCTCTTCTTTATCCATTTTCTACCACTGCTCTATTTCCTTCATCTCTCTAAATACCTTACTCCTTTATGGATACCTTTATTTTTCTAGGTCTACCCCATTTTCTCCATAATCAACATTTTTGTCTCTCTCTCTCATTCTCTTACACACAAACACAAATCTTTTTTTCGGATCTCCTTCTCCATATCAACTCACTCCTCCCACCTCTACTTTCTCTCTCAACCTCTTTATTTATTGTTCTCTCTAACTCACCATCTCTTCGTCTTTTTCTATCTCACAAGTCTCTACCTCTGTACAAACCTCACCTGCCTTTCTCTATTTTGCATATGTCTCTCAACTTTCGCTTTACATTGTACACCACATTTTTCTTTCTTCTCTTCGCCCTCTCTATCATTCTCTATTCCATACTGCTCTCTTTACCTTAGACTTTTTTTCTATGCCGCTTCTCATTTTGCTCTCTCACTGTACCTTGCATCTCTGTATTATTCTTTGAGCCACTCTGCTAAGTTTACCTCACAATATTTTTCCTTTGTCTAATTCGCTTTTTTTCTACATTAACTCCCTCTCTACTTCACTCCTTGGAGGACTATACTCCTCTGCCTCTCTCTAAATTTCCTTTCCCCTATGGCTACCTCTCTCTACCCCTCTACCACACACTAAAACCGTACCTATTTCACTGCCTCTCCTTCTCTACCCATATCTTCCTCTTTTTACTTCTCCTTATCTTTCCCTCTGACTACCTCCCCTTTCTCTATTTACTTTACTTCTCTCCGTACCTCACATATCTTACTACAACATTTCTGTCTCTATCCTCTTCCCCTCTACTTCATCTATTCTCGCTATGTCTCATTATAGTGCTTATATCCTGCAATGTCCCATTTCTCTTACTTGTCAAGCAAGGTCACTTATTACTGTCTAGTCAACAGTACACACGTTAAATGGAGGAAGGGGGACAAGGCAGGGGAAAATAACTTAAAAGAAAGCTATTGGAATAATGATAATCCTCTGAGCAGCACTTTGATTTTCATTGTTGTAGCAAGTACGCCAGTAGAGAAACAAAGGTGGTTACAACCATGTGCCAACTAAAACTACAATCTCAAGCTCTATGAGCACATGTCTTATTTTAATGTTATCCACTAGTCCACTAAACATCTCCTTATTTATCCTTTAGATGCTTTTCCTACATTGTGGGTAACAAGCTGCTTAGACGCTAAATTTCAGATCTAGTTTTTGCAGGGTAAAAAATCTACATCCAAACTCATAAAGAAATGTCTTCATCAATGTCTGTTCAGGGTTTCTCTTGGTACTATTGAGCTGGAAGACAGCAGCAGTCTGAGCTTGTGCGCCCCCATTTCTGAAGGTTTAACATATAATCAGTGTTTTGTCTGCTGGCCATCCTGGTAGAACGCTAGCCCGGTGACAACAGGGCCAATTCTGAGCAATTTGGGAGATCCCATTGAATGGTATCAGTTGACCATAGTGGCAAAATCTTCTTTTTAATCTTTATGTTAGACAAGTATCATACATAGCAGAACAAGAAGGCCTCACACTTTTCACCTACGCCGATGATTCCCAGATCGCATTCTCCCTCTCGAATACTGCCCAGGATTCGCCATCTCTCCTGCAGTCAGGGTTGAGGAGAATTGCTGACTGGATGAATCTTAATTTTTTGAAACTCAATGAGAGAAAACTGAGGTGCTAATACTGGTCCGGCAACATGACCTATGGTCTGCTAAGCATTGGCCCGCTGAAATGGGTTCGCTCCCCCTTCCATCAAATCACGTTCGCAATTTAGGCTTTGTTATTGATAATGCACTGACAATGCAAGATCAAGTTAACAAGGTCTCGGCTACATGTTTCATCATACTGCGCTGGCTAAAGAAAATTCTTTGGATGTTGCCAGAAGACTCTCAAAAATCCGAAGTCCACGACCTCATACCTTCCCGCTTGGACTACGGAAACATTCTCTTCTTAGGGGCAAAGAAAGATGTAATAAGGCGACTGCAATTGGTACAAAATGCAGCAGCAAGATTGCTGTGCAAATTACCTAGATCTAGCCATATTTCAGGTCCTTTACGTAGTCTTCACTGGCTTAAAATAGATAGCCGTAGCAAATTTAAGACACTGAGCTGCATGTTTAAAATTAAAACTGACCTGGCCCCTCATTACCTTAAGTCCCTTGTTCACACTCATGTACCTTCCCGGAATTTGAGATCTGCCCACATGGCCTATTTTGTTGTGCCTAGAATTAGACTAGCAAGAATGGGGGGTAGATCTTTTGCTCAGTTAGGCCCCATATTGTGGAACTCCTTGCCATTGCACATTCGAACTGAAACTAATTATGTGCAGTTCCGCAGCGCCACTAAAACCTGGCTTTTCAACCAATAACTCTTTTGTAGCTGAAACGGAGATTCAATGGAACTTGCCTGTCCAGCGCCGGGAAACCCTTTTTGGGTAGCTGCCGCGCTTAACTAACTCAAATAATAAATAAATAAATGGCCCTTACATAAAGGTGATTATTCTTGGCAAAATGTGGGCATCCACAGAATGATGCCTATTGCCCACCCGTTGTCAAATTCTAACTCTCACGTAATTCAAATATTTCTTGGCAACATGTGGGCATTCGTAACATGCTACACACCACTGATGATTTTCCAGCACTGACAGCTTTGTGGGACCCAGAGTAAGATATATTTTGGGGTTCCCTGTTTGGAGCAACATGAAGTTATGATTCTTATTCGTCTCAGGGTAGCTCTTGTGAAGACTAAAAATATCGAATTCATTTGTACGCTAACACAAATATGCACTCACAAACAGACACGATTAGGTATGTTTTGCATACTGACTCCTGATGAAGCTCCAGGCTGCCTTTACACTCACTTACACGCCAACGGATACTCCCTGATTGGTGCACTCGGGAGAAGTAAGGGATGGACTGGTGTACCTCTGTCTGACATAAGCAAGAACACTTGGAATTTAGGGTCCAAGAGAGAGTGCTTCAGGGAAGGGGCCAATCGGATTGCTATGCCGGCGGGGCAAGCAAGAGTCAGAGTGCCTCTTGCGGCAGGGAGGACGGAAGTGGGTATGCCTCATTTGGAAGGCAAAAAGTTGTGTCTGGTGTAAAGGAGGACATTGGAAGTAATTCAGGTGGCCATGGCAAGAGAGATGATGTGTTGGGCATCTCTGTGGTCTGAGAGAGAGGAAAGACAGGTGAGTTATGTGTACTTACCCGCATGAAGGGGACACAGCTCCTCTGTTTGTGTAAATCTCCGGCTCTGTCTGCAGTTTTCCCTCCACCTTAGGGACTTCTGTCTTATTTGTTTATTCCCCCCCTCCCCCCCCCTTTGCTAAAAAGCTAGCAGGGGGACTTTTTTTGTTACCTTTCCTAGGCAGGTTTTGTCCACCTTCATAGCATCAATGTTTTCCCATAACAACGTGCCGAGCGCCGCAGTATAAAGTTTCACCTCGAGATGCTACGATGCAGTGTCATTGAGGCGAAACCTAACAGGGACACCAGTTCACCTGACAATTGGACTTTTCTTTTGTCTGATTGCGCCTAGTACGATCAGTTTCCAAGTGCAGCAGTGTTTTTCAACAAATGTAAAAGTGGACTGCACAGCAAACCAATTTATCTCAGCACAAGCTGTATGTATTAGACATAGCGAGTGCTTTTTATATGACTCTATGGATGTGCCTGAAGATTGGTGAGCGGCATACACTTATATTCACGTGGGCGGCCTTTAAAACAGAGTCATGGAAATGTGAACGCCTGCACCCATCGCTTCCTAATAAGCGACTAATGGAAGGTGCTGTTGCACAAAGATGACATATTAGCAGCTATTACCAGGTGTCTCATTTCTACTTCTGTTCTATGGGCAAAACCATCTCACTAAAATAGAGCCTTGTGTCTTGATAAAGCTCCCACGTTCTGTCAGATGAAAAAATATGAATCCTAGCATCCTGCAGATGACAGTCATCCATAGCAAACACCCTTATCCTGAGTCGGAGTGCGTACATATGACTCGTGTCCCTGTAAATACCCAGATGTTTTTTTAGTTTCTCATATCCCAAATGTGAAGTATTTGTTGTAATCTCCTGCCCACCTTATGACCCCACTATTATGTAAGCTCAATAATGTACTGGTTCCTGTGATTTACTGTGCCCTATACTACTCTTAAATATGTAAAGCGCTCTGATACCCTCACGGGTCAAGTTCGCGCTCTATAAAACCTTAACATAAATAAATAAATAAATAGTATGGCAATAGTCAAAAGCCGTGACATATAGATTGCTGGGAAAAGCTGAAATGTGTGCCCTGGTTGAATGGAGCTGAATGAGATATCATATTCAGCCTCAATTCTTTTAATCCAATTACAATTAGTTAATTGTACTTCCATGTGCTACAATATTCAAGACAAACTAGCACACGCCATATCACAGACCTGTGAATATTCAATAATCCTGATCTATTATGCCTTGCCAGGTGGGGCTAGAAGCTCACGGTAAATCTACATAGCAAGCACATTTCCATTTGAATGATAAAAAGATTAATCGACTTGCAAAGTAGAGATACTTTTCAAAATTATCTGAGCAGATGTTTATCACATCCAGGTGAACTTCACATCTGAGAGATAAAGAAAGGACGATGCCTTGGGACCTTTACAGAAAGGTTTTCTCTGAATACGTTATGGCTGATGATTGCAAGGTATTCTCTGTTAAATCTTTGCAAATGCTATTCTTCTTAAAAACATGTAAGTGAAGTCAACGTCTGCAATAATGTTCAAAACTTTTTTTTTAAATAAATATACAATTTGACTTTTGCCCATCTTCAAGAAGGTATAGAGTGAATGTGTGTGCACTTAGACCTGGAACTAACTGTTTTATAAATCCCCTTTACCTAACAGCCAGGCTAGGTTAAGTAATCACATATTAGCATCGAACCTGCTCATACATCTTTGACGGATGTACTTTGTTACAAAGCATGCTTTTACCACGCATGCCTTTACAACGCAGGTTTTTCAACGCAAGTCGTTATAACGACTTGTGTTGGGGGGTGCTGGATAGTGAATATTTTAATTTACTATTCCAACTCCAGTCCCCGTGGATAGTAGGGAAGATGTTGGATAGTAAATTAAACTATTACCTATCCTACAGCGCCCCCCAGCGCAATTTGTTGTAATGACTTGTGTTGAAAAACCTGCGTTGTAAAGGCACTGCATGGTGAAAGTTGCGTCGTAAAGGATGTTTCCCATCTTTGACTGTATTCTTTAAATGGGTGCTGGAGGACGAGCACATTATACATATTAGAGCTTGGTGTGTGATTCGTGGCGTTTCAGTGTGCTCCTGTCCAGCACAGCTCCCAGGGGACCCGACAAGGGTGGCAGCCTCAGTCAAGTCTCTCGCAGGTGTCCCCTTTAGTACGTTATTTTATATTATGATCATTTGCATTAATATAGCGCTGACTACCATTGTTATAGCACTGTAGGATATTCTCTAATTGGGTGCCCTTTCAAACAGGTCTGAGGAGACTGTCAAGTGAGCGAGAGGAACCGCCATTTGACAGTGTCGCCTGAATTGTTGTGTGTGTTGGTAATAGAGAGTTTGTCCAGTGTTAAGTTTCCAAAGGGTATGAGTGAGCTAGTGCTAAAAAAGAAAGTGAGTTTGGCGTTTTATGTGTTTCCGTGGTTATGCAGATGGACCTTTTTAGTCCAGAGGTTAGTTGCCCAATACCTGACTTGAGTGTGATGTTTCCTATCCCTACATCACAGTCCAGGTCAGTGTCTTGAGATGCTTTTCTTGGTCCATCAGGGCATTTAGAGGCTATTGGGAACCACACTGATATAGTTAGTGATGTGTACACGGTTTTCCTTGGGCCACAATACTGTTGCATTTAAATTCAATAAAAGGCTTTCTTTTTGGTGCTTGACTCCCTTATGATCTTGGATGCGATTTAGTTTGTGTGTGGGTGAACTAAGATTTTCGGCCGTTACCAACCGGTATTTGGATACACAGATGTAGGGCCACCTAAAATACAGATTCTGTAATTTTACCGAATCAGTAATTTTACCGATTCTGTAAAATTGCCGAATCTGTATTTTTAGATGTAGGTAGTACTGTAATCAGTGCTACAGGGCTTTAAGAATTCGTTATTTACCACTAACTAGAAGTTGGTTGTAAATAATGAAAAGCCTTGAAAAAGCATTTTTTGCTTTTCAACATGTTGCAGACATACATGCCCTTAGGGCATGTATGTCTGCAACATGATTGAGGGGTGCAACAGGGTGTCAAAGTGATACCCTGCCAACCTTCAGTGTTTACCCCAATTACCGAATCGGTATTTACCGATTTGGTAATTGACATTCATTCCTATGGGCCTCCAGGCCCATAGTAATGAATGGCAATTACCGAATCGGTAAATACTGATTCGTTTTTTACCGATTCTTACCGATTTGGTAACTTCAAAAGAGAAATTACCTACATCCCATTTACCTACTCCTAAATACCGAATCGGTATGTCTCGGTATTTAAGAGTAGGTAAATAGAGATTACCTACATCTGGCCCATAGTGAGTTATGAGTTGAGTGGTACTTACAACCATACATTGTTATTTTGCTGACCAAGGCTTCTGAAAATTATCTTGTTGGGAATCACCTCCTGAAGAATGAATACTTAGTCCTGCAGGAAAAAAGAACCATAAACATTGCACATTAAAAGATTACTATGTTATAGTTTTTTTTAGAAACGTCACTATCCGTAGTGTGTTAAATTTATACTGACTAATATTTCCAACTAGATATAAGAGAGCCAACTGTCCAGATGGTTTCCCCACCACGATATGATAAATGGAGGGCTACATCTTGTGTGACAAGCATAGGAGAGACAATGCAAGCCACACTCAGATCAAAAGACCACACTGTCAGCAAAGAAGACATCAATAGCAGTATCGTGCAGTCAGACGTCCAGGGATGCTTACTGAAATGTTGCACTTTCAAGGTAGGAAGAATCCTGCATGCTAAGCAGACTAACACATTTTTGATGTCCACTATCAAGCTTCATAGCTGTCACAGTGGTTCAGTTCACATTTATTGGTGAAGCCATTCTTTTTTCAAGGGTCCAAACCATATTTTGCATGCACATTTAAAAATTGTGTTTTAGATTTTAATTTTTATAAAATCTTTTAAATCTTTTTATTACTTACTTTACTTGAAAAAGATAAGCAATCCCAGGGAAGAACAGAAAGGCGAAACATCACAACTAAAATTACATCTTACAGGAAACTCTCCCTCTCCCCAACTCTGAGTGTCAAATTGCCGAGTATGGTACACTCCCAGTTATTCAGTACAACCGTTTGGTTAAGTAAATTCTCTCTATTTCTGTCTCCCACCTTCTTTGCGAAGGGGCTTTCCTGCTGGGCGTCGATGGTCTGAGGAATTTTTAGATATCAGAAAGTGTATGTTTGTTATTTGATTTTGTGATAACTGACTTTTCGAAGTGTGTGAGTGGTCTTGCCACATGGCGTTTGGGAGAAGGGATGCCTCACCCAGGGGCTTATTTATGAACACCTTGCACCGCCGGAGCGTCACTTTTTGTGGCGCTCTGATCAACGCAGATTACAAATTCATATCTATGAGGCCACGCAATGCCACTATGTGTGGCTTTGGATGGCCTCATACATATGGAGTAAGGCAAGGCAGCGCAATTTTTACTCTACGCTAAAGAGGCGTTCCGTGGGTGTTTCGGTTGGTTTTCCCACTCAACACCCAGGGATTTTGATTTTGATGCTGCCGCATATTTACAAGATCATGTAACACGGGGGAAGTGCTAACACCTTATGCCATCCGACGTAAGGCATAACAAAGAGAAATTACTTTATTTCTCCTTGTTCTTTCCTCTTTCTATGTGTGCTGCATTCATTAGCACACATAGAAAGAGGAAAATGCCTCTTAGAATTGTTTCTGAGCAGGAACGTGCCACATCCGGCATAAAAACAATCTTGCTGACAACTCAGGCACCGTTGCCCCATGGTGCAAGGGTGCCTACGTAGGCGCTAGGCAGTCAAAATGGCACCAGTGCAGGGAGAAACGACAGGAATGCACCTTATTCCATAAATACATGGCATCTCTGTCCTTTCACTTTGGCGTAGAGCTGTGCAGCAATATGATCTGCTGGACTGCTCTAAGCCAAATCCCCGTAAATAAGGGCCCCAGAGCTTTAGCATGTACCTCAGACTCTCCATCTCGGGAATTCCAAAGTCAACTTTTAGCTGCTGAAAATATTGACGTTTCTCTGTGATATAGAAGTCTCCTATTCACTTGGAGTTTGATTTCGCTCACTTTAAGTAATAGTTTCCAATTGTGCTGGGGTAAAAATCTGTGTTGCCTATTGTGGGAATTCGAGGGGAGGGCATGGACGTGAGGCCCATCGACACAGTACCCTGTCTGTCCTATGCGCCCAGAGTAGCTCCGGTGACTGGAAAGGAGCAAATGCTCTCGACCTGTGTTTTTTGGCCAAACAGGGACCATTCCAGCTGTGCATATCTGCTATGCACTGTTCTATAAAAAAACACACTATTTCTTGAAGAGCTTTCGGTTACATTCCAGAATATATTGTAATTGGGCAGACAAGTAATAATTTGTAAGGTTTGGGATAGAGGCCGTCGTATTCGAGCGATAGGAGGTTTTGTTTCTTGTCATGTCAAGCCCTCTCAAATAAAGCTATTTATTAATTTCTGGAGTGTGCCTAATGGCTGTAGAGGAGGCTGCAGCAGCGGGGTCGACATTGCACGTAGGATTTAGGGCAGGTGAGTCATTTTAAGGACAGAGATTCTAACTAGTCAAAGCAGGCCACACATGTTCCGGGACTGTAATCCCCTCGTGTGGATGCTAATAAATCAAAATAGTTTTGGGATTTTTTTGCAGGTGGTGGGGCATTCATAACCCCTAGGTATTGCAGATTAATTTTGCCCTCTGTGGTACACTGAGGTTCAGGATCTGGGACTTCTGAACCCGTAATCTGAAGGCAGATGCCTGAATGAATACTTCCAAGTTTTTCAACAGGAGGGGGATGAAGCTCATGTGGTTGAACTGGGACACCAGCAGGTCATATGTATAAAAGGCCAACTTGTGTTCATGGCTCCACATTTTTATTCTTGTATTGAGTTTTTACGGGGTTATGCCCAAGTAAAAACGACCCGCCTGGGTCAATAGAGCAGCACGTTATACTAGTTGGTCGGAGTAGCTAAACATTCTGAAAACATTTATACAAATTAAAACACAAAAAGTTAGAATGATCATCGAAGATTTTGAGTAAGCGTTTTCGAAAGGGAATTTAATTTCCTAGTACTTCAAAACACTATATGCAATTAATATTCAAAGCATTAGTTAATGGTTTATAAAGAGCTTATTGGTAGGGCTCTTGGGTGTAAGAAAAAGGACGGGGTAATGGAGTAGTGAAAGTGAATTGGCAAGTGGGGGACAGGGTAAAGCTGTTTGTGACACAATATACAATACACACTATGTACAAATAGACCTTCACAGCCTAATAGCAGTCAAATAGTTCATGTATATACATTACTCATGGGTACCATACACCTTATAACATTTAGTACTATGAGCATGTGAAAATCAGTAGGACGGTCTACGTTTCGACCCCAGTGACGAGGAGGGTGAGTGGTGGCCTCACAGCGGGGTCTTCATCAGGACAAAAAGAGCACCTAGTGAAAGGACAAACAAGAATGGGTATATGGAGCTAATCTAAATGGTGATCATATTTAGTAGGTGCTGGAATTGAAACTTACTTGAAAAAAGAAGAGACGGTGTGCGTTCAGGTCATGGTAGGGCTCACACGGGCTCCTGGATTACTAAAAAAGAGGGACATCTAATTGTTATACAATGCATGCCCAAGCGCGTTCTCCCCGTAATAGAGACAAACCAAGTGGTGAAATACTCACTTATGTTAGGACCAAAGGGGTATGAATCTCCCATTGTCCATAAGAATAAATCAAGTCAAAGAAATCTAAAAAGAAAGGGATATCGGGCGGGGCCGAGCGATGGGCTCAGGCTAAAATACATTATCGTGCTCAAGCTAAAATACATTATCGTGCAGTTATCACAGTGATCCTGTGGTGGGGGGCGGGGATATGAATCCCCAAAAAACCGACATGGCATAGTGCTTCTGAATTAGCTATAACAGGGGTTTATAAGCGTGAGGCATGTATGCGTGTGTTCCCCCAGTGAATACAGCAGGATGGTGAATAAAACCGGCAGGTTGTAAAAATCAGCATGAGCACTTCGTCGGCAAAAATGGGCGGTATTGCTATGTCACAGCAAAAAAGAACAGGCGGGACTGCTTTTAAAAAAGTGGATCTGTACCCATGATTGTAACTAGGGAGTGCTTACACTGCCCATTAAAACGTGTGTTGGTGAACGCGTTACACAAAAGTGAATGAAAGGCTCGAATCGCTAAAACACAAAAGTGCGGACCGATTCCGTGCCTAGGATTGCTAATGCTGCCCTCTAAAGCGCGTGTTTGTGATCGCGTTACACAAAAGTGAAATAAAAAGCTCAAATCGCTAATAAAGGTGCGGACCGATTCCGGGTTAAGCAGAGTTTCACTCTCACCTCCTTCATTACGGCATGTACCTCCCAATGAAAGGCTCACGAAGGAACAGTCTCTGTAATTATAGAATGGGCAGTCACGGCGTACATGCACTGGTGGTGTAGCAGCTTAGTGCTTCCCGGTGGCTCGCCTTGACAGTCACCATTGGGTAAATAGTAGGCGTGGCTTAGGACTTAAAGCGGCATAAGAGTACTGTTCAACATACATCGGCATTGGGCATTATCATTAAACAGTTGCAGAATATTCCACCGTGTAAGTTAGCAGTTAACATTGTTCTAAAACATTTAGTTGCAAAATACTTCAAAGATGTATGGCAATCAGGTGCATAGAAAACAAAATTCATTAGCAAAATACATTGCATTGGTTGTAATGCGTAATCGGGTGTGTTTGAACGGCCTCGCACATTACAACACAATAAAATTTCTGCGGGCAATTCCAAAATTGTGGACAGTCGAGATGTCAATGTCAATGTCATATGTTTTTATAGAGCGCCAATTGTCAACGCAAGGTCTCAAGGCACTTACAGCATATGCACCGGCAAGGAGAAGAACAAAAACAGAGCGAGCAACACATCGAAGAACAGAGGTCCTCTGCTAGGGAAAAAGCCATGTTTTCAAGGCTTTACGAAATTGCTGATGCTCATTAATAGAGAGAAGGTGAGTAGGTAGCTTATTCCAGAGAGCAGGTGCGAGGAATGAAAAGGAGCGCTGCCCATGCCTAGAGGTTCGTACGCGGGGTTGCGTTAGCAAGGACTTGCGGCTGGATCTTAGGGACCTCTTGGGGACATACCAGTTGAGTTTCTTTTGAAGATACCGGGGCCCCTTATTATACAATGAATTGTGGGCCAGACATAAGATCTTAAATTGACTTCTTTGCCGTATAGGGAGCCAATGAATTTTTTCAAACATGGGGCGGAAGCCGTTCTAGGCGGCAGATAACAATATGGAGACAGAAGTGTTGTTAAGACACATCATGAGATGATACCATTTACACCTCTTACTTCAGCATGAAAAAGTGGCTTAAGGATGTTGTTGTTGTCAACAAGTCTCGATGTAACATGATAGTAACCACGGGGAAGTAATAAAAGATTAATGACATATTGTGGGACAACCAGTTGGATAATGTAATATCATGTGGGATTGGTAGCTGAGAGTTAGGAGAGCCAGTGTATCTGCTCTATATGTTATAGGTCAAGCAAAAGAAGGCATCTAGTAGTCTATTCGGTATGTAGGCCAGCCATCTGTGCATATGTCGCATCCTGTTCATTTAAGCCATTAGCCACAGTATCAAGTCTATGCATCCATTTGCATTCTCTTGTATTGAGAATTTAACAAAGGCCTCCTCCACGTTGGCCAACCATTTCATAGATTCAGGAGTATGTAGGGCAGTGCCAAAATGTTCAACCAGTGGGGCTCCAGCTGTCTTGCATCGAATCCTACTGCAATGTTGTAGGATTCTTGTCTTTATCTTTTGTCGAGTTTGGCCCACATATAGTTTGTTGCACGGGCATTGGATGACGTAAATTACATTTGTACTGTTACAGTTTGTGTGATCTTTCATGGTCATTGTAAGTGCGTTGTGTTCAAAAGTCTTGCTGCCAGATTCATGAAGCTACCATTTTGCGATTAGCAAATAGCGAAAAATTGCGTATCGCTATTTGAGAATCGCAAAACGGCATTCATGATAGAAAGCGCGGAAAAATAGCGATTCGCATTCGATCGCAATTGGCGATTGCGATCTAGCCGCAATCGCTAAATAATCGCAGTTTCGGCAATTTCCCTTGCCGAAATAGCGATATCGCAAATAGCGATATCGCAATTAGCGATCTCGCTAACAGCGAGATCGCAAAAACGGGAAGGCGCATTTCGAGCCGACTGATGACATCACAACCAGGAAGTAGGCTCACCACACCCACAAACCGAACACAGAGCCAGGGAGTGGCAGCAGTAAAGTTTGGAGCTCCTAAAGCAAGACCCTGCAGCACCCCAACCTGAAGGAAAGAGCAGGAAGATGTCCCAGGATACAGCAGCAGGGAGCAGTGGGCAGGAGAGGAAAAGAAAAATGAAATTTTCCGAGGCAGAATTGGAGTATGTCATTGAGGGGGTGTGCAATGACTATGGGAAGCTGTTTGGCAAAGATTCTCGGAGGGTGCCAGAGCCCGAGAAGCGCAGGATTTGGCAGCGCATCCGCGCCCAGGTAAATTCCGTCGGTGTCACCCAGCGCTCCATCGACGACATAAAGAAGCGCTGGTATGACCTGCGAGGACATTCGAAGGAGCGGATTGCTTTGCGGCTTGGGGACCAACTGGGCACCGGTGGAGGGGATGCATTAGCCACACCTAACACCCCCTTGGAGGACATGATTGAGGAGACCATAGCGCCAGCAGCCTGAGTGGGGGTCATTCAGCTGGACTCCTCTCAACCCGGCCAACAACAAAGTCAAGGTAAGTGCCATGCGACTGCGACCCACTCCCCTAACAATGCCCATACGTCCTGCACTAGCACTATGACATCCCCAAATATGCAGACCAAGCACACCAAAAATAGCCCCATTGCATTGTGGTACTTGTAGTGTAATCATGAGCCCGCAGTCAGCCCAACAGTGCCAGAGCACTCATTGCTAAGTCTAAACAAAACCCAGTCAGGGAAAGCAAGGCTGCGTGCATGTGTCAAATTTTCCTGTGCAATAAACATAACATTAATCATCCACCCTTTCACATTACAGGTGCAGGGGATCAAGCCAGCACCGATAGTGATGCGCTACACATTGCTGAGAGCCCGGAGGACACTGAGGGTGAGGGACAGTCCTCCCAACAACCTGACACATCAAATCAAGCAGCATTGCAGCCAACACCACTCACAGCACCAACACCCCGTGCCGACAGGGCCACCTCTGCATCCACTGCAGTGCAGCCAGCACCAGCGACAGCACCAACACCCCGTGCCGCAACAGCAGTGGTACAGCCTCCACCACCAGCGCCTGGGAGGCAGACGAGGCACACAACAGCTGGCAGGGCACAGACCATCGCACAGAGGCGCCAGCAGCGCCAGGGCCCAGCAGGCACCGGCGGGGCACTAGCAACACCAGACCCAGGCCAGGTCATTGAACGCCGCATGCTGGCGGTGCATCGCACGCAGGCACGCCACATGGCAGCAATGCTTGCCCAGATGCAGGCAAATGGGCAACATATTGCCCAGATGACAGCAGCTGTGAGACAGAACAACCAGCTGCTTGTCTCACAGCAGGACATGACCCGTAGACGCCACCGACAACTACTGGCCCGCCTATCGGCCTACACTAGGTCTAACCATGTTGTTGGCCACGCCACTTCTCAGCTGGCACGTCGCTCACTCGCTATGCAGGCACAAATGGTGCAGTGTTGCCAGGATGTGGCCAGGTCACTCGACCTACTCACTGCAGCTGTGCTTGGCAGACAGGCCACTGTCCGGGATGAAGCAGAGGGTGGTGACGACGCAAGTGAGGCTGCGTCCATCAATAGCAGTGCCTCCTTACCACCGTTGCCTCCACCTCGCCGCAGCAGCCACCCAACATCAGGGAGTAGGGCCAACAACGTCCCTGACAATGTGGAGAGACGACTTGGGGCGTCTCGTCGGCAACAACGTTGAGGACTGTGAAAACATGAGGGAGGCCATGCAGTCCAGTTCTGCAAACCCCCTACCCCAGCATGGGGAGGTATGGAGTAATACACTCCCCATCAGACAATTATTTCTTTTGAAGGCCAATTTATTCTGATGTAACAGTAAAGATGAAAGGTCATACTTCATACACACTCATGTCATTATTTGATCTGTCATGCATGGGTGCAGTGTTGTGATAGTGGTATGTGTGCACTAGAAACAGTTTGTAGTGATGTGGTTGCGGCGCCTGTGTCCTTCCGCACGATCTTCTCCGCAGGCATGACGTACATGTGGAGGTGGACGGTCGTCCCCTTCTGATTCACTGCCAGAGATGTCGACAGGTATCCGGCGCTTGGTTGCCATGTTATGTAGTATTGCGCAGACAGCCACAATGCGGCAGCACACTGCTGGACTGTAATACATGGCCCCACCTGTCTTGTGCAGTATGCGGAACCTGCTCTTGAGCAGGCCAAATGTCCTTTCTATGCAATTCCTTGTCCGTATGTGTGCAGCGTTGTAACGCCGTTGCTGGGGTGTGGCAGGGTTGAAGTAAGGGTTGAGGAGGTATTCACGGAGGGCGTAGCCACTGTCACCTGAATGAGAGGAGCAGATGGTGATTGCCTGTGCTGCGCAGTTACTTCATAGCAATGTGACATTGTTGACAAAGTGCACTTACCAAGTAGGTGTCCTTCACCGAACTCTCCCCTGACCAGTCGTGAGTGGAGGCCGCTGTGCCGGAATATGAAGGAGTCATGGGTACTCCCTGGGTACTGGGCCACAATGTCAGTGATGTATGACTTAGCATTGCACACCATCTGTATGTTCAGGGAGTGGTAAGACTTTCTATTGCGGAACATATACTCTGTGGCAGCTGGTGGGCAGATGGCGACGTGGGTACAATCTATACATCCAAGTACATGGGGAAAATGGGCAACATTGTAGAATTGTAGCTTGGTCAAGTCCAATTCCTGTTGGCTCGTGGGGAATTTGATGTGACGCTGTAGCTGGGTGAGCATGGCGTCAACGAAAGTATGGAGGCAGCGTGCCATGGTGGGCTGGGATATCCCCCCAGCAGCCGCTACTATCCCCTGGAAACTCCCGGAGGCCAGGAGGTGCAGGCTACACAATACCTGCACATGTGTAGGCACCGCATTGGTACGGCTTGTTGGGTGCTGCATCAGGGGGTCAAGGTCCTGTATTAGCTGCATGATCATTTCCCCATTCAGCCTATATTTTGCATATATCTGCTCTCTGGTTTGGCCCAGCAAGGTGACCCGCTGGAGGAAAATTCTGTCCTGGATCCTGCGTCTCCTGTGTGCTGCTCGCTGTAGCCTTCGACGCCTCACCACCATGTACATTCCTGGCATTGTGGCACTCCAAATGCTGTTGCTGAATGTCCTTATGTGTGATTGGTCAGGCCTGAACCTGTTTCTGATTGGCCAACGGTTTTTCAAAAGTAATTTTTTCATGGCTTTTATGGTTACCACCTGGTTTGAGTTCTCCTTAATTTGCGCCGCGCAAACAGCGATTTTTTGGTTTTTCGCTATTAGCGATTTTTAATGAATGCCGATAGCGATTATTTAGCGAAATCGCAATTTATTTCGCAGAATCCGTGGTTTGTCGCATTTTCCGATTCGCTAATGATCGGCTACCGGGATTCTGCGATTTTTATAGCGAATTCGCTATTATGTGTTGGCGAATTCGCAATTTTGATGTTGAATGCCGATTACGTCAATTGCGCCCGCAATTGCTTTCTCGCAGCGATTGCGGGCGCAATTTCACTTCATGAATATGGCTGAAGGTCTCTATGCACATAGGACAGGCTTTACAGTTGGTACTTCTGTAGTGTCGCAAAAAGAATATGACTTCCTTAACGTGAACCGACCCCGCACACCTACCATCTACACCCTACCTAAGGTGCATGAGGACCCACTGAAACCACCAGGACGACCCATTATATCAGGCTGTGGATCACTTCTGGAACCGGTCTGTAAGTAAGTGGATTTCTTTCTAAAGCCTTTAGCTGAATCAACCAGAACATATCTACGAGACACCATGCAAGTTGTCAATCTAATAGACAACATGAACTTTGAAGAGGGCAAACAACTACTGGTGACAATGGATATCGTCTCTCTCTATGCGAGCATTCCGCAAATACCAGCATTGGAATCCATGACTACAGCCCTTGAAAGAAGACCCAAACCTACCAACCTCACTACTGAATTTATAATTGATCTATTGGAAGTGGCCATGACCAAAAACGTTTTCATCATCCAAAATGAATTCTTTATGCAGAGCAAAGGTGTAGCAATGGGGACTGGATTTGCCCCAGATCTGGCGATCCTCTATATGGACAATTTTGAAACAACTAATATACTATCCACAGAAAACCCATTCAGGAACAACATCACTGAATGGCGTAGATATATCGATGACGTCTTAAAGATTTGGACTGGTGAAGAAACTGAACTCACAGAGTTTTTCACTTGGCTTAACACCCGCTCGTTGGATATCAAGTTTACCATGCAATACGACAAGCACAAAATTGAATTTTCTGGACATCAGCATCAAGACCAAGGACAGTCACCTTTATATAACTCTTTACAGAAAGCCAGCCGAACGAAACACCCTGCAACGATATACCAGCCACCACAGAAGAGAACTTAGGGACAATCTCCCATTCGGCCAGTTTCTCCGGATCAGGAGAAACTGCTCTCTAAAGGAAGTTTTCTTTAAAGAATCAGACGACTTGATTCACCACCTCATGGAAAGAGGATACCCGAAGACACTGGTAAAAAGGGCACGAAAGCCAGAATGGTATTACAACAGAGATGCCCTACTCACTCCCAAACAACGGACTGATCAATTGGACAGAATGATATGCATCACAACGTATTGCTCTAGGAGCAATGAGATCAAGCGTATAATAAATGGACACTGGGAACATTGCAGTAGGATTCGATGCAAGACAGCTGGAGCCCCACTGGTGGAACATTTTGGCACTGCCCTACATACTCCTGAATCTATGACATGGTTGGTACTAGAAAAAGTATCTCTTGGCCAACGTGGAGGAGACCTTTGTCAAATTCTCAATACAAGAGAATGCAAATGGATGCATAGACTTTATACTGTGGCTAATGGCTTAAATGACCAGAATGCGTCATATGCACAGATGGCTGGCCTACACACCGAATAGACTACTAGATGCCTTCTTTTGCTTGACCTATGACATATAGAGCAGATACACTGGCTCTCCTAACTCTTAGCTACCAATCCCACATGATATGACTTTATCCAACTGGTTGTCTCACAATATGTCATTGATCTTTTCTTACTTCCCCATGGTTACCATCATGTTACATCCAGACTTGTTAACAACAACATCCTTTAGCCACTTTTTCATGCTGAAGTAAGATGTGTAAATGGTATTATCTCATGATGTGTCTTAACAGCACTTCTGTCTCCATACTGTTATCTCGAACGTCGACAATTTTGGAATTGCCTGTAGAATTTTAATTGTGTTGTAATGTGCGAGGCGGTTCAAACACACCCAATTACGCGTTACAACCAATGCAATGTATTTTGCTAATGAATTTTGTTTTCTATGCACCTGATCGCGATACATATTTGAAGTATTTTGCAACTAAATGTTTTAGAACAATGTTAACTGCTAGCTTACATGGTGGAATATTCTGCAACTGTTTAATGAGGATGTATGATGTTACAACGCGTACTTTTAGCACGCATACCATTACAACTGATTTTTTACAACGCAGGTCATTTTACAACGGATACCTTTACAACGCAAAACACTACAACGCAGATACTATTACAACGCATACCATTACAAAGTAAGTATAGGTAAGTATATAATAATAATATATAATTTTAAAATATAATGTAAATATTTATTTATGTATTATTTAATTTAATTATTTGTTATATGATTTTTTATTAAAATTATTAATTAAATTAATTTTAATTTTATTATTTGTAAAAATAGGTTAAAAATACCCCTCTACCCCAAAACGCAAACCCAGCCCTGAAACCTAAAAATACCCCTGTACCCCAAAACCCAAACCCAGCCCTAAAACCTAAAAATACCCAGGTACCCCAAAACCCAAACCCAACCCTAAAACCTAAAAATACCCCTGTACCCCAAAACCCAAACCCAGCCCTAAAACCTAAAAATACCCCTGTACCCCAAAACCCAAACCCAGCCCTAAAACCTAAAAATACCCCTGTACCCCAAACCCAACCCTAAAACATAAAAATACCCCTGTACCCCAAAACCCAAACCCAGCCCTAAAACCTAAAAATACCCCTGTACCCCAAAACCCAAACCCAACCCTAAAACATAAAAATACCCCTGTACCCCAAAACCCAAACCCAACCCTAAAACCTAAAAATACCCCTGTACCCCAAAACCCAAACCCATCCCTAAAACCTAAAAATACCCCTGTACCCCAAAACCCAACCCTAAAACCTAAAAATACCCCTGTACCCCAAAACCCAAACCCAGCCCTAAAACCTAAAAATACCCCTGTACCCCAAAACCCAAACCCAGCCCTAAAACCTAAAAATACCCCTGTACCCCAAAACCCAAACCCAGCCCTAAAACCTAAAAATACCCCTGTACCCCAAAACCCAAACCCAGCCCTAAAACCTAAAAATACCCCTGTACCCCAAAACCCAAACCCAACCCTATGGTACCCCATAACAAAATACCACTAATAAATGTTTATAAAAAACGCAAGTCATTTTACAACGGATACCTTTACAACGCAAAACACTACAACGCAGATACTATTACAACGCATACCATTACAAAGTAAGTATAGGTAAGTATATAATAATAATATATAATTTTAAAATATAATGTAAATATTTATTTATGTATTATTTAATTTAATTATTTGTTATATGATTTTTTATTAAAATTATTAATTAAATTAATTTTAATTTTATTATTTGTAAAAATAGGTTAAAATACCCCTCTACCCCAAAACGCAAACCCAGCCCTGAAACCTAAAAATACCCCTGTACCCCAAAACCCAAACCCAGCCCTAAAACCTAAAAATACCCAGGTACCCCAAAACCCAAACCCAACCCTAAAACCTAAAAATACCCCTGTACCCCAAAACCCAAACCCAGCCCTAAAACCTAAAAATACCCCTGTACCCCAAAACCCAAACCCAGCCCTAAAACCTAAAAATACCCCTGTACCTCAAAACCCAAACCCAGCCCTAAAACATAAAAATACCCCTGTACCCCAAACCCAACCCTAAAACATAAAAATACCCCTGTACCCCAAAACCCAAACCCAGCCCTAAAACCTAAAAATACCCCTGTACCCCAAAACCCAAACCCAACCCTAAAACATAAAAATACCCCTGTACCCCAAAACCCAAACCCAACCCTAAAACCTAAAAATACCCCTGTACCCCAAAACCCAAACCCAACCCTAAAACCTAAAAATACCCCTACCCCAAAACCCAACCCTAAAACCTAAAAATACCCCTGTACCCCAAAACCCAAACCCAGCCCAAAAAACCTAAAAATACCCCTGTACCCCAAAACCCAAACCCAGCCCTAAAACCTAAAAATACCCCTGTACCCCAAAACCCAAACCCAGCCCTAAAACCTAAAAATACCCCTGTACCCCAAAACCCAAACCCAGCCCTAAAACATAAAAATACCCCTGTACCCCAAAACCCAAGCCCAACCCTAAAACATAAAAATACCCCTGTACCCCAAAACCCAAACCCAACCCTATGGTACCCCATAACAAAATACCACTAATAAATGTTTATAAAAAAAGATAAACTTACCTATAATTATACTTACGATGTAATGGTATGCGTTGTAATAGTATGTGCGTTGTAGTGTAATGCGTTGTAAAGGTATCCGTTGTAAAATGACCTGCGTTGTAATAGTATGCGTTGTAATGGTATGCGTTGTAAAATATCCGTGGTAACAGTTACATACCGTTTAAGGATAATCCCCAATGCCGATGTATGTTGAACAGTACTTTTATGCCGCTTTAAGTCCTAAGCCACGCCTACTATTCACCCATTGGTGACTGTCAAGGCGAGCCCCCGGGAAGCACTAAGCTGCTGCACCACCAGTGCACGTACACTGTGACTGCCCGTTCTATAATTACGGAGAGTGTTGTTTCGTGGGCCTTTCATTTGAAGCTACATGCCGTAATGAAGGAGGGGAGAGTGAAACTCTGCTTAACCCGTAATCGGTCCGCACCTTTATTAGCTATTTGAGCTTTTTATTCACTTTTGTGTAATGCGATCACAAACACGCGCTTTAGAGGGCAGTGTTAGCAATCCTAAGCACGGAATCGGTCCGCACTGTTGTTACTTAGCGATTCGAGCCTTTCATTCACTTTTGTGTAACACGATCACCAACACACGTTTTAAAGGGCAGCGTAAGCACTCCCTAGTTACAATCCTAGGTACAGATTCACTTTTTTAAGAGCGGTCCCGCCTGTTCTTTTTTGCTGCGACAAGCCGATAACGCCCATTTTTCCAGACGAAGCGCTCATGCCGATTTTTACAACCTGACGGTTTTATTCACCATCCTGCCGTATTCACTGGAGGACCAAGCATACATGCCTCACGCTTATAACCCCCTGTTATAGCTAATTCAGAAGCACTATGCCATGTCCGTTTTTTTTGGGTTCATATCCCCGCCCCCCACCACAGGATCACTGTGATAACTGCACGATAATGTATTTTAGCTTGAGCACGATAATGTATTTTAGCTTGAGCCCATCGCTCCGACCCGCCCAATATGCCTTTCTTTTTAGATTTATTTGACTTGATTTATTCTTATGGACAACAGGAGATTCGTACCCCTTTGGTCCTAACATAAGTGAGTATTTCACCACTTGGTTTGTCCCTATTGCAATGAGAATGCGCTTGGGCATGCATAAGAATTACATGTCTCTCTTTTTTAGTAATCCAGGAGCCCGTGTGAGCCCTACCATGACCAGAACGCACACTGTCTCTTCTTTTTTCAAGTAAGTTTTAATTCCAGCACCTACTAAATATGATCACCATTTTGATTAGCTCCAGATACCCATTCTTGTTTGTCCTTTCACTAGGTGCTCTTTTTGTCCTGATGAAGACCCCTCTGTGAGGCCACCACTCACCCTCCTCGTCACTGGGGTCTAAACGTAGACCGTCCTACTGATTTTCACATGCTCATGGTACTAAATGTTATAAGTTGTATGGTACACATGAGTAATGTATATACATGAACTATTTGACCGCTATTAGGCTGTGAAGGTCTATTTGTACATAGTGTGTATTGTATATTGTGTCACAAACAGCTTTTCCCTGTCCCCCACTTGCCAAGTCACTTTCAGTACTCCATTACCCCGTCCTTTTTCTTACACCCATGAGCACTTACTTTATAACCCATTAACTAATGCTTTGAATATTAATTGCATATAGTGTTTTGAAGTACTAGGAAATTAAATTCCCTTTCGAAAACGCTTTCTCTAAATCTTTGGTGATCATTCATAAATGTTTTCAGAATGTTTAACTACTCGGACCAACTATTATAACGTACTGCATTTTTATTCTTGAGCTTAAAGTGTTAGCTCATGTTTTCAACTAGAGTCTCAATTTATAGGGGATAGAGTGGTGGTGATAATTAGCAACCCTGCCTAGATCCCCTGTTGACATCAAATCGGTCAGCGTTTACTCCATTCACTGTAACCTAATCAACTGGACGATAATAGCCACTTACACCCACAACTTGAATTTAGGTCTTAAATCTAATTTTGTGAAAATCCTCTACAGGAAGGGCTATTGTACATGGTCTAATGCTTCCTCAGCATCAAGTAGGATTAAAAGTTCGATTTTCTTGGAGTGGGTGATACTCACCAGGTCAGGTAAGATAAAGGTGGTGTTGTCACTACAGCCTCTCTGGGATAAAGCTGGTTTGATCCTGGTCAAATTGACCCTACATGTGTGGGTTGGGCCGAGGAGCCAGTGTGCCTGGGAACAGTTTGGCATTCACATTTAACAGGGAAGTAGGATGAGCATTATGTTGGGTCCTTACCAGGCTTAGGAATTAATGTGATGATGGTTTATTTCATTGTCTCAGTGAGGGAGCCTGTGGAAGCATATGCCATATAAACGACGTGTCAAGACTGGCACTAAGAGGCGGAAAACAGTCTTGTAGAAAGTAGTAGTGTAGCCAGGGGGCTTTATCAGGCTGTAGTTTGGCAATATTATGTCGTCAATCGTGATGTCCCCATCTAGGAATTCGGCTTGCTTTTTATTGAAGTGTGGTGTCGCGATGGTGATCGGTAAGGCTCTATAATCACTTCCAGCCATGGGTTTGCTGAACGTAAGTCTGCATAGGATTTACAGAAGGACACAGCTATGTCTTCATTTGTGTGTATGTGCTCACCCTTAGTGTTGGCAATTTGCTCTACTTTCCATACGTGCATTTTGGCTCGCAGCTTATATGCTAGTAGCTTGTCTGCTTTAATTCCCCCATAATGTATTTCTGCTGCAGCAAGAGTAATGCATATTCTAAATTTCCCCTTGTCAAGGGTCTTAAATTGTTGCTTAGCTGGTGATAGCTGTCACTAAGATTTATGGGCCTGATCAGTTAGTGACAAGCTTCATTCTTCCCTCAATCTCCTCCCTCAATTCTCTCTTTTATATATTGAGCCTAGCCACCAAAGCCAATAATTAACCAAGGGTGACGTCTTTCAAAGTATCTCATAGTGTGGCTATAGGAGCATGACGATTGGCATTGACCTTGTCCTAAAGAAAGTAGTGAATCACCTTATGTACAGAGTTTTGAGATATTTTCAAGTTATGTATATTGATGAGAGATCAGAGAAGGCAGAGACACCAATTGCAACCTGTTGTGTCTTTATCTTGGAATAGGTGTTTAGTATTCCCAGAAAAGAGTCCAGTCTGCATGGGTGTGGAGTCAAAAGTGTAATTTCTTTTAATGGGGTTCAGCCACTGAACTCTGCTCCTCAAAGTGCTCCCCTCTGACCCACCCCTTGATCACACCTCTTCAGTGTTGAGTTTACTATAATATTCAGGTTTTTCTAATTAGAATCTTCCAGCCACCAGGGGAGGTCAAGGTCAGGGATTCGGCATCCTTGACAAGTATATACTAGTTCTTTTTGGGGGCATAAATTGTACTCATGTTGAAGATGTGGTAATTTATGGCTAGTCGTATCGCAAGAAGCCTCATGTCTAATTCAGTGGTGATCTGCTAGCCAACAGCATAGCTACCCCTCTTTCCTATGTAGCCTAGCGGAATGATATTCTCTACAGAACCATCAAGACCTCAATCTGCCTTAACTGTTTTGAGGAGAATGGATTTCCTGTAGAAGGCATACATCGCAGCTGGAATCCCAAACATTGGTAAGAAGTGAGACAGTGGAATTGGGGTCCCTGAAACTTACAATCACAATTCTAGACATGGGTGTTTCCTAATAGGATACATGTAGATGGGCTCTGTAAGTCATAGTAGACTGGGAGGGTGGAGGTACAAAAGCAATATTGCTGTGGTGTATGAAGAGGGTGCGCTGGGATGAGATTGAGATTGGTATCCAGATATAGAACAAATAATTTGACTCCACCACCACTGGAAATCAACATGCACAGGTTAGGCTAATTAGGTGGCCAAAAGAGTTGTAAGGTTAATTTTCCATGGACAGGCTTATCCTAGATCCTTCCTCCACGCCGGACCTGAGAGAATTGATATATTAGCATACCCCCAACCCATCATACTGATCGTGAAATGGTTCCAGTCACATCTAGAAATGGCGAGTGATTACTGTTATCTGCATGTTGAAGTGGTTTCTGAAGTCTTTGGTCGGGCCACGTAGTGCTCTTAGTCCCGTCTTTCTGCCTATTCAACCTAGGCCGTATTGATGATTACTTTTCTTTCACAGAAGCTTTCTTCCACATTTGAACTATGGGTGTATTTCATAAAGATTATTGTAGGGCATTTCTCCTGTTGACTACTGAGGTACAGAATGATACACATCATAACCTTTATATTCACAATAGATGAGTATTTCTATCTTTGAGAAATGTAGTTTGAAGCAATTTGATGTCATCCATTATATCGCTGTGAGGAGGATGTTAACTGTTGATTTTTTGTAAGTCATTAGGGTTCACTAGTTTGAAAATTATCTGTGTGTCATCCTCATAATTGTAGACTGTAAATTCAAAACTGTTTTTATCCAAATGGTCCAGAGCACACCAAATATGAGCTTTGGTATTTTATCGTATTTGGTGATGCAATAAGAATGTATTTTGTACAGATTGGAGATTTCTCACAGGAAAGGCACAACCGGCAATACAGTAGGAAGGCATTTGTACAAGTCAAAGTCTTTTTGAAAAAGAGACACAGCCAACACATGTTTCTTCCAATTCAAAGCAAAGGCAGTTTGCAGCGTGGAGACATATGCAGTGTAGTCAAGAGTCACAAATAAGAATAGAATCTTTGTATAGTATGTGACACCATATGTTACCTTCCAGCAACAAGGTCACGTCCTTGTTTGGTCCCAGCATGTAGTGGTTCCTATCGAACCTGCTTGAACCGAACACAGGTGTGACCTCCTTACTGCAGGTACACCATTACCTTCTTTAATTAACATATGATGTCAAGAACTATACGAACATTCTCTTCTTGTTTGTGACTCTCATCTACAGTGCATATGTTTCCACACTACAAACTTCCTTCACATTGACTTGAACAATAAAGAGCTTAAGCCTTGAGAACGTCGGTTGGACGAAAGATGCTTCAACAGTGGCTCTTTTTCAAGAAGTCTTCAGCTTGTACAATAACTTGTCACTCTACTGTCAGCTGAGCCACTCCTGTGAGAAGTCTTCAATCTGTACAAACTACCTTCTAATTGTATTGCCAAATATGACGTGTGAATCTCTCAATGGCATATGGGTACAACACCGCAGTATTGGTCCTGTTTATTTTCTTTCTTTAATGTTATCACATTTGGATTTCCTGTGGACGTTATAAGATTTTAGCAATGCTTTGTTCATATTGAGACTGGAATAAAACATCACAACTCACATACTGTGTGGATGGTCAATCAGCTATTATGGTGTGCTCTGCACCATTTTTATGTTGCATTGGATGTGGTGTCTGACAACTCTGCTGTGTATCCTCTGGATAGCACGGAGTACGTACAGTCCAATGTTGTACCCAATTTTGTACATCCCTATATTACTAAATAGGTACTAGTCATCAGACGTGCAGTTAGCGCAATACACTGTAACCATGTGTACAACTGTCAAAATCAAAACAGTTGATTAGCTCTGGTAAAGTTTTTATGCAATGTGGAAGAGGTGATAGGATAGTGCCTTGTGGAGCTCCTATTTTTACTTTTGTAATGGTTTTATGAGAAAGGGAGAATGTGAATCAAATTAGTTCTGATGTGTATGTAGGGTGAAATATAAGCAAGAATGATGCTATCAATTCAGATTTTTGGAGTCTTAGAAATACAGTTTTGTGGTGCACTGTGTCAAATTCTGGAAAAAAACTAAAAATAGTAAGGCAGGTATGCTGTTTTATTATCTATATTTTAGATCATTCCAAACATGATTAGAACTGATTGGTGCCTCTTTATTGATGAAATCCAGTTTGGTAGTCTGAGAGTAAATAATAGACTTTAGTTTGTCAAAGTTGTCTTTCATAAGAAATGGGCTTATGTATTACTTATTTAAGGCCTCTAGAGGATATCATGAGAATGTTGAGTTTTTGATTATGTTTCTGACTGCCTTAGCTGCCTATGCTGATAGAACAATCTTCGTCAAATGTGTGGAGGGCAAGGATCTAACAGACAGATAGTTGGGACTATGGGAGTCTTCAATTCTGTCATTGTAATTCTTGAAGGAATGAAAGAGGTGGCAACATTACTTCTGCCTTATTTGTTTTTTTTTATATTGTCTTGAGACTATACAACCAAATCACAAGATATGAGCCCAGTGTGTCCACTATTTATGTACTAAATCTTGTGAAATGGGAGCAGAACTTGACTACTTTATGTATTTTATTGTGGTTTCTTGGTTTGGCTTTTGACACTTTATAATTGTGCATTTTGTTGGGGCTTTTTATGTATGACTTGCACATTCTATTGCGTCTGTGTAGACACATTTTGTCCCAAAGGTTCTAAGAATTATACTAGGTCAGTTGAAGTGTTGAGATTGATTATTTTTTATATTACGTCTTGAATTGACCAGCAAGCTTTCTTTTTCTTTATACTTCACTTTGAGTTTGTTTGGGAAATAATGCCAAAAGCTGAGGTCATCCATTCATAACGCTTTTCTACTGATTTGTTGTTTTCAATGTATAGTAAGTTGAGCTTTCAGGTTCTCCATCTTCAATGTTCAATGTGTTCCAAAGTGTTGTTGCAGCATGAAGTGAAGTTGTTGACATTTTTTGTGGGATCCTATGTGAAAAAAGATGACAATATATGGATCAGACCACTTCACTGGGGTGTTTCTTCAAATAGTGATTAGGTCTTGAGTGCAGATGAATCTAATGCATAACCTATTATATGGGTAGGTTCTAAGAAAATCTGTTGTAGGCTGTTTACGTTTTGACCAGATCAACTGTTCTTTATTGAGGCATATTTGTGCCTAACCAAATATTTAGGTCACCAAGTACATTTATATTGGGATACTTGATTGAAGATCTGAAAATGCTTATATAAAGGCTTTTTTGATGGGAGGAGAGCAGGAGCAAATTGCAGGTTAATGTTGGGCAGGTTATGCATCTGATAAGAATATAAACGTTTAATATACCATCTTCCATTGTGGTGACTGTCAGGCATTCCCTAAAGCCAATCCAACTCCTTGTTTCCTAGTCAAATATGGAGAATGGTTTCGTATCCAGATGGGATAGCTTCATGATGTTTTGGTGGCCATATCCTCTCCCATCATGCTTCTGTGATGAATGAATGTCCCATTTTCTGCCCATCATTAGATTAAATATGTTGGATATGTTTTAATCATTTAATTTCTAATCACTGAATGTACGTTCATTAGCATGCAAATTAGGTGGAGCAGCTTGCTTTTTTGTAAGGAACACATTAGATCCAAAACAGAGTTAGCATCATCGTTTGCACATTATGTTGATAAGATATTAACATCATCCATCTGCACAGGAAGTGACATGACTGGATTTTCCATCATCCATCTGCAAAGAAGAGACTCACTGGTTTTTCCATCATCCATCTGCACAGCAAGTGATATCACTGGTTTCCCACTAAAACTGTCTTTGAAAGAAGTCAAATAAGGGGACACATTTCCACCATCAATCTGCACAGAAAGTGACATTACTGGATTTCCCATCATCCATATGTGCAGGAAGTGACATAATTGGATGTCCCATCATCCACCTGCTCAGGGAGTGAAATCTGTGGAATTTCAATTATCTGTATGAGCTGGAAGTGACATCACCGGTTTCCTGTTAAAACTGTCTTTAAAATAATAAGCCTAGCAAGGGGAATCCTTTCCCATCATCCAGCTGCATTAGAAATGACATCACTGGATTGCCCATCATCCATCTGTTCAGGAAGTGACATCATTGGTTTCCCATTATCCATCTACACAGTAAGTTTCATCACGGGAATTCCATCCTCCATCTGTGCAGGCAGTGACATCACTCGAATTCCAATCATTCATCTGTACACTAAGTGACATCACAAGTTTCCTGCCAAAAATTGTTTAAAAAAGCCAAGCATGGGGACTCATTTCCCAACATCCATCTGCACAGGAAGTGACATCACTGGATTCCCCATCATCCACCTGCACAGAAAGTGACCATATACTGGTTTCCCCCCAAAATTGTCTTCACTTAAAGGTGGCTGCAGCACAGACATACAGTGCATGTGGGCTGCGGCATGCCAAAAGGCAAGCCTGTGTGTGCCCAGTGCCAGCATCCCTAGTCCTCCCACCCACCTCATCTCCTGTCACTACTCTACTGCAAGCCTCCACTCCCTGAACGCAGGTCACATCACCCAGCGCTGACTGCCTCAATTTGCCACCCTACAAGAAAGTGCATTGTCCTGCACCACCTGCCATTTCACATGCACCCTCCCACCTCCACTCACTCCCCCACGTACCTCACACATCCAGCAGACACACCCACACACATCCAACCCCCCACTACCCACACCACTCCACACCCCTCTGCGAACTGCATAATTCTCAACATCTGGCCCCTCTTTAAACATGCCACAGGAATTTTGGGTTTGCTATAACTCATCCCACTGTACCTGCTCTTTCTGCCCAAAATCTGGCGGACTTTCTCTTCAACCCCTCTCTTCATCCTGGAAATTCTCCCTGGATACAAGATTGTAAGACAAGCCTGGGCAAACAGACCCAGAGGCAAAATTGATATAATCTTTAAAGAATCCATCCAATACTCCACCACCTTGGATATCACCACCAGTTACATGGAACACTTGACATTCATGCTCCTTATCATTGCCAACTATACACTAAGCATCTTCCTGATCATTCATACTCCCGACCACACATCAGCTTCGGTAGTGCCATCATAGACTTTGTTACCTACCTGATCCTCAACTCCAGTGCCTTCATCCTCCTCTGTGACCTCAACTTCTACATCATTAATTCCAACACAACCAACCTCCTGGAGTACCAGTCCAACCTCGACTTACTCAGTAAATGGAAGGTCTCACACATGCCGCCAGATACCTACTGAACCCCAACATCACCAGCTTCAGTTTCATCACAGTAGAGATGCCCAGCACATAGGTTACCTAGACCAATAACACCCTCACTAACTGCAGCATACCCAACCCACACCACAGCAGAAACACCATCCTTAAATCTTTACAACAGGACTGGAACAAGATCAGAGAAGTATCCTGGTCTTCCAAACTCCAACCCCATCGGCCTAGAGACATCAACAACCTCAAATCCAACACCAACTTCAGTGCCTGGATTACCACCTGCACAGATAACCTGGCTCTTCTCAAAGCAAACAAAACCACGCAAATATGACTGCAAGGCAGCTGGATATACAGAAGAGCTCAGGCTTACCAAATATCACTGCAAACAACTTGAATGCAGATGGAGACAAAGTCAGAATGACACCGACCTCCACCCTCAGGCAATATGATCAGCAAATCAGAGCAACTAAACTCACCGCACTCACCAACCATATCTAAAGCAGCAACAACAGTACCAAGGAAATCTTTACCATAGTGAAAATATTCACCTCTCCGGCAACAAGTTCCAACAATGTATCCCCCTCTCAGGACCTCTTGCCTCAGCTGTTCCTATTCTTCTGCAACAAGATCAGTAGCATCTATGAAATCTTAGAGCCCCACCGGACCCTTTCACCCTCACAGCCCTCATGCCCATCTCCACCAACACCTATAGGAGAACCATGGCCTTCTGGCCTACCATCACCACCCAAGAAACTGCAACAACTATACAGTCTTTCCACACTGGAGCACCCTCAGACCCTGCTCCACGTCTTCTTCAAAGGACTGGACTGAATCATTGCAGCTCTCAATCCCAATCCTGTACAACTCAATCATCACAGTCACATACCCAGATTCCTTGGAACCCCTACACAGTACACCTCCTCCTCAAGAACCCCTTAGCAGCACCAAAGATCTTAGTCAACTACGGGCCTTTCTCCATGCTACACTACCTGGCAAAAGTCCTAGACTAGATGATACACAGATGCGAAGATGCCCATTTTACTGACATCCACCTCCTCAACACCATCCATTTGGATTCAGGCCCAATCATAGTACAGAGTTCGCCCTGAATGCCACCATGGACGACACCGAAATGATCATGGAAAGAGGTGACACCAAGGCATTCAACATACTTATCTCTTTACGCAGCCTTCAACACTGTCTCCACCTCATCCCTACCCAGCAACTACATAAAGCTGCCATCCAAGGTCATGCATTATGCTCGATTTTCTCCTTCCTGACAGGCTCCTCCCAGTCAGTCATCCTGGCCCTCTTCACCTCTGACACAGTGACTCCCATCTGCCAAGTTCCACAAGGGTCCTCACTCAGCCCTACTCTGGTCAATGTGTACATGGCCCATTCACCAGCACCATTAACATCATAGCCTATGCGGATGACGCCCAGCTCAGACTCTCCCTCTCCAAAAAGATAGCAATAACCCAGATCAACTAATCAGTCAATCAATCAAACCATCAGTAGATTTGTAGAGGGCTACTTGCCACTATTTAGGGTATTGAGGCTCTGGCAGGGTCTAGTTGATGAGCCAAATAGCCACGTCTTCAGGGACTTTTGGAACTCTGGAAAAGGAGCGACCTTCGCATCTGCTTCGTCAGATACGGGAGGTGAAGGATAGAGAAAGGGACACAAAGTGGAGGTGTCTGGTGGCTGACAGAAGTTCAGACAGTGGTTCAAGTAGGCGTGTCCGCAGTAGTGTAGGGCTTTGTATGCATGGGTTAGGAGCTTGAACTGGCCTCTTTTCTGTAGAGGGAGCTAGTGGAGTTCCATGAGGTAGGGGGTGATATGGGTTCTTCTCTGGAGATCCAGGACACGTCTGGCTGTAGTGTTCTGTTTCATCTGTAGTCATTGGAGGAGGTGAGTCACAATCCCTGCATAGACAGGGTTGCCGTAGTTGAGTCAGCCTGAGATAAGAGCCTCAGTGATGGTGTGTCTTGAATTTTTGGATAGCCATTTGAATATCATTACGAAGCATGCAGAGGATGAAGAAGCAGGAGGTGGAGATGGAGTTGACCTGGTAAGCTGGTTGTCCAGAATGATGTCTAGGCTCCTCATGTGGTCAGTGGGGGTAGGAGTAGCTCCAAGTTAGGAGCGCTGCCAGGATGAGTCCAATGGGGAACTTTTGTTTCCAAAAATCACTACCTCTGTTTTGTCCATATTGAGCTACAGGAAGTTGTCTTTCATCCAGTTGGGGGCATCTGTCATGCAGCTGTGTTAGTTGGTCTTGGTGGTGTCTTCGGAGAGGGGGCGGATGAGTTGTGCATCGTCGGCATAGGATAGGATGTTGAGTCTGAGGGTTTTGGTGATGCTGACCAGAGGGGTCATAAAAGTGTTGAAGAGGGTGGGGCTAAGCGAGGATATTTGGGGTACTCCACTCACTGATGATTTCCTTGGGGTCGGAGGTGAAGGTGGACTTTTTGCACTCTTCTGGTGAAAGAAGAGGCGATTTAACTGAGATTGGATACTTGGATGGCTATTTTGTGTAGCCTTGTGATGAGTGTGTGGTGCGAGACCATATTGAAGGCTACCAAGAGATCTAGGAGGATCCCCCCCATTCGCCTTGAGACGGTCACAGGTGAGTAGCTTGCTCTATAAGCCACTGATTGATTGAAATCCAGTCCCTCCTCAGTCGGGTAGGGCTCAGATGTCATTGGCAGCAGTGATGAGGGCTGTCTCGGTGCTCTGGTTGCTGTGAAATCCAGATTGGGAGGAGTCTAATAGGAGGTTCCATTCCAGATGTGAGGAGAGTTGTTGATTGGTTGTTTTTTCTAAAACTTTGGCTGGGAACTGAGCAGCAAGATCAGTCAAAAGTTGTTGAGTTTACTGGAGTCTGCTTATCGTTTCTTTAATATGGCATTGTCTTCTGCGTGTTTCCAGTCCTCGGGGAAGGTGGTTGTGGCGATTGAGGTGTTAAACAAGGTGGTGAGTATGTGACTGATTCTGGCTTTGCCTAGGTTGAAGATGTGATGAGGGCATTGGTCAGGTGGGACGCCAGAGTGGACCGAGTTCATGAGGGAAGCGGTGTCTCGTGGGGCCAGCTGGCTCCATTCTGTTAGTTGGATGCCTGTGGTGGTAGCTGGGTTGTTGTGCTGCTTGGAGCAAAGGTGCCACTGATGGTGGTTTTGCTGTCTTTTTGGAGTTGGAAGTTGAGGTGTTCCATGGCTGAGGTGATGTCATTATTTTTGCTGGTGCATTGCATGGATTACTAGTGTATGATGGCAATCCCTCCATCAGGCTTGTTGATGCAGTTACAGTGGGTGATCTTGTATCCTTTGGGAATGGTGGTGGCAACGTCAGTCTCAGAAGGGGTGTTGAGCCAGTTCTCAGTGAGGAAGAGCACGTTGGGTATAAGGGAGGAGATGAGGTCCCCAATCTCTGTAGTGTGTTTGCATAGCCAGCAGGTGTTGAGAATGGCACATGCGAGTTGGTGTTTTTGTTCAGGTAGTGTCTGTCGTGTGTTCGGGTTGAAGATGGTAGGCGGGCTGGTGTGTGTACTGTTGCAAGTGAAGTGGCAGTGGGTGCAAGTGAAAGGTCCTACTGTGGAGCATGGGTTTGATATGCTATCTGGGGTGTAGAGCTCCACAATGGCGCACCTTTAAGGCAGGAGGACCAGGGGTTGTGGTACTGGGTGTGGTCCAGGAGCAGATGGGCGCAGAAGGACTTGTATTTGCTGTGCCTTAGGTGTACCAGCTGTGCATCCCTTCCACGTTCACGATGCAGCCTGCATTACGTAGGTCCTCTGTGGACATGGCTTCTGTTGGCAGGAAAAATATTGAGTGGAAAATCCCAGGTGGAAAAACCCAGGCAGCTGTGCTGTCACTGGATCAGGCTTGAACAAGCAGAACCTGGAGGCCACAGGCAAGTGGGAAGCTAGGTGTTCGGGTACCTATTTCCAATTGAAGTTACCAAGCTGATGAAAACTAACTGACTCAAGCTCAACACAGGCAAGATTGTAGTAGTGATGTTTAACAAAAGTACCTCACTCAGGGATTTCACCTGGAGACTAGCTGCACTCGGACTCAAACCCCTCTCGGCAACCCACGCAAAAAAACTCAGAACAGTAATCAACAACCATCTCACCATTACTGGCCAAGTGAATGCAGTTTCTGACTCCCACTTCCACTTACTCAAGATGCTCAAAAAGATCTTCAAATGGCTCCCCACCTACAATCACAGAAACTTTACCCAAGCACTCATCACCAATATGCTGCTTTACGGCAATGCACACTATGCTGGAGTCAACGCTCAGTTGACCAGAAGACTCCGGAATTTATCAAACTCAGCAACCTCCCCCTCAACCTCCCACAATGCAGTCACGTCACCCTGCCTCTCAGAGTGCTCTACTGAGACCAAATCCACAACCCAGCACCCTTCACACTCCTCTAGTGCACAAACAAAGCCTTAAACAACAGCGCCCCACATACCTCAACACCCACATAAACTTCCATAAATCTACCAGACTCCTACTCTCAGCCAAACTCCTACTCGCACACACGCTCATATGCGCAGAACCAGGATAGACAGTCGTGTCTTCTTCCACCTCCCATCTAAAGACTGGAATGACCTGCCGTTGCACATCAGTGTCTCCTCCTCAGTTCTTGAATTCCACAAGAAATTTAAGACCTGTCTCTTCACTTAGCCACGACCCTGGCTCATCCCATGCAACTCCTGCTTCAGTGTCAGATATCCTCCAAGATGAGTGGGTGCAATATAAATACATAACATAACTAAACATAAATAAATGTAACAAAACCTAACTATGCTGAACTAAACTTAACTAAGTTTAACTAAACTTAACTAAATTAAACCTAAACGTATCTACATGGAACTTAACTACATAGAAGTGAATGAAAGTCTGTATTCTTTTGTGGCTTTTCATTCTAGGTCTCCATATTTTCTTAAGGAACAGAGCACAGAATCCTTCTGAAACGACAGTAATGCTAACCAGGACTTGCAATGTGTTGTGATGAATAGTTTTGCCTGTTATGTAGAGGGGTTTGCAGAGCTTTAAGTGAGCAGACGTTTTTAATGGGAGGGGTACTGGTACGGTCTCATTGTAAATGTCTGCCCATCTATAGCACTGGGAGGAGACACTGATGGGGAGCAGATAGCGATCAGCTGTTTCCACTCAAATAATTTGGAACTTGAAAAACCTCTTGATTTAATTTTACTATTCTGAAAATGCCACTTTTAGAAAGGCAGTTTTCTGCCTGAAATAAATGTGCCTTTCTGCCTGTTTCCTGAATCACATGCTTGTGAATGGCTCTTGTGTGGTGTTTTGTGTGCTCCTTCCAGACATGGAGACATTAGAGTTTTGGGTGTAGGAAAGGATATTGATCTGCTGAGAAGGATGTCCTGTAAGGGTTTACTCAGACTTCATGAGCTTAAACGGGTAGCCTCAGAGCGTGCCTACTTCCTTTCTTACTTCTAAGAGCACCCTACCCTGCCACTGACAAATGCAGCTCACACCTATGCACACATGCCCTTTGTTACCCTAAACACCATGGAGTTAAACCCAAAAAAGTAGAATGACAGACAAAGGGGAGATCACCCACCGATTGGCTGGCACTGGTGATAAAACAGGCAACTTCAGAACCTCTCATCAGAGCACTCATTGCCCTGTAAAAAGATTGAAATGAAGAACTGCCCAGCTGTCTAACTGGACCTCGTTGCCTTGAATCCACACTCCCCAGAAGTGAATCCAGGGGTCAGTTGGCTGATCTCCTGTTTGAACTACAGGAATACAATAGGGTTTCAGAGGCCTCCCTGCAGTTGATCAGCATCAACTGGACCTGACTGAGGCCTGAATCTGGCTTCTGCTAGAGTGAGTCCTGATCCTTAAAAGCGGTCCCCCAGGTCTGGTACCCTTAGATGGCATCAGAGTGTACTCCTTCTGAACTCAAGGTGAAGATATAGAAGTTTTTGGCTCATTGTGACCAGGAAGTTGCCTCTTTGCACTGAGAAATAACCATCCGAGACGACTGTCAACACAAAGCTCCCCTGGAATGCATTCTTCACATTGACAGCAACCATTTGCGACGGCTACCAACACAAAACTCCAGCAAGACCCGAACTTTGCAATGACAGCCCATTCCGATGTGAAGCTCAAGTATGATCTGCTGTACTAGCTGACTGCAACAGCCCTTGCTGATAGCCAACTTGAAGCTCCAGCAATGACCCGCTCGTCGTGCTACAACAGCAACCATTCATGATGCCCATCTGCTTCTTACACCGACAATGGCCTCTTCTCTGCTTCCACCAATGTGAACAGTGGCTCCTGGAGCAGACTTGAGTAGGTATCTCTGCAGCACCACATCCCTGTACCCGACCTGGGCTCCATTGGGATCATTCTGAACTTGTGTCTTTCCTCCGGTCCAGCATGACCAGAAAATCATGAGTGGTGCTTTGTGCTTTTTGGAGCTATTTTTACATAAGCCTTAAAAACTTTTAACTCTGGTTCTACTAATTGGATTTTTGTTTTTTTGGTGTCATTTCATTTCCAAAGCTGTGCCAACACCCATTTGATTGCAAGCTCACTATACCCTTGAAGCTTGCAAAAGAGAATGATCTCTCGATTAGTACCACAGTGTCAAAGGACAAATCTGGGGGAATCACCACAAGGGTTTATAGGATCTTTACAACATAAAAGAGGGAGGAGCCTAAGAAAAACCTAAAGAGTTCTCTCAAGGCCTCAGAAAGAGTTCTCAGGGGAAGGATTCTCAGTCCTATCCCGAACAAAACAAAGGTGGTTGACATGGAAAAAGCCCAAGTGAAATAACTATTTTCAATATAGACATTTTTAAGAGGTTCCCCTGGGAGAAAATGAAGCAGCCCACCCTCACTGGTGGTCTACACATAAATGGCGAGAATAATGCTTGGGCAGAACATTGCCCCAGTTAGTGGTGGGGGAAATGCAGAGGTAATTCATGTGCACCCTGGTTGATAGAGAGAAGGTGCTAAAGACTCACATGCTTAACAAAACTAAGAACATAGGCAGTGGGTCACACTCAATGGGTGGAAGCTCTGAGAGACAACGGAGCCAGCATGGCAACTGCTAGGTGTCTTCTGGCATTCTCAGAACAGGTACAGGTAATTGCCAATGTAGTCTACCAGTTTGTGACAATTGACAACCATGAGAGTCACTGTAATGTGGCTCTGGTTCCCTTTTATTAATCAGATTAATTAATGGTACCTGTGAGTCCTGCCATACCTGTGGATTGTCTGCTAGGAAATGGCATGGATCAAACAACCTGGAAAGAGTTGGAGCTCCTGTCCAACCTGGAGATGTTGGAGTTGCCTGAGTGGGTGTGCCTGACCACACAGTCCATGGACCCAAGAACAAAACTACTAAAGCTCCCGTGGACCTCAGTGGAGGTTCTTAGAGAGTCACAGGGTTTCAGGCAGAGACCATTGCAGGTCCAGTCCTGGTCTCGTTGCCACTTATCGGCTGGGAGGTTGTAGGAAAGGCCATGTACAGCTTTTTGTATCCCTTTATCTTGAACTGGAGGTCAGCCTTATGACCCCTGGAGCCCACCACTTTGTCCTAGTTACAAGAGCGAGCCGGTCTGGCCCTTCAGGCTCTTCTCATATAAAATTTTGTAGGTACTGTCCTCTTCTGGTCTTCATCAGGTCCAGGATTGTCCAAAAATGGGTGCCTGGAGATTTCATATTTCTGTCTCACATGAGCTAGTAGGTGGGAATTACTCCTGGGTGTGCCCTAATCAATGAGGTAAACATTCCATGGGCCAACCCTTTCTACTTTGAGCAGTGTCAAGATAGTGAAAGTCTTTGGTCTCACTCAAATTAAGCTCTGAGTACTGGGGTTATGTGTAGGGAATGTCCTATGGTGATCGAGTGTCCACCAAAATCTAGTTTGATGCAGACACTGTAATTACAATAAACCCAGAGACAGAAGTCTGATAGAACTTAAGTAGGGTTAAGAAGGGTTTTCAATGAACCAGACAGTTGATACACAAGAATTGTCTTGGTATCCTGTTTCCTTTCCTTTCAAGTGTGGCCTCAGTGTTACATGTAAAATTCAGGGACAGAAGTCTGGTAGGACAAAGCAGGATTCATGAGTGAACACTTAAAAAAAGAGAGAGTTTTCCCTGTTTAACCCAGAAAGGACTGGGACATATAACAACCAAAAAAGAAAATTCCTTTCTGTGTGTTCAAGTTTTAGGTAAACAATAACATTTGTTGTAGTCATATATAACAACAGCCCACCACACATAGTATTTAAGTCAAAACATAACATTTGATGTATCTAAATGTTTTTTTATTTTTTTCTTATTAAAAAACAGTTTCTTTCATATACACAGTATACACAATTTATTTAAAACATGTAAGTTTTTTTCAAAAAATCATTTTACATAAGTCCACTCAATTTATCATGACAGAACAAATAAAAAACAGAATAGTACAATTAAAAGCTTGTCGATGCGTTTCGGTGCTTCATTGTTTGGAACACCTTCCTCAGGACTATTTAAAACATCTTCTTTGTGTAAAGCAATTTTTATTTTGCAGTACCAGATTCAATCCATTCTTGTTGCACTTTCCCTTGTGTACTTCCCCCTTTGCTTTCTCTCCCGTGTACTTCAGCTTCCCGCATGCTCCATGTTGTTTACTTCCCAGTTACATCTCCTCCTAACCGCGCCCATGCTTCCCACTACTTGCACCCTCTTCTCTCACCAGTTGCTTCTCACCTCACCCCCACCCTCCGTTTTGCTTCCACCACACGTGCCCTCCTCTGTCAGATGTTGCTTTTCCTCCCCTGCCCTTGGTGTTGCTTCCCCCCATTTTTCTCGCGCATTACATCTCCTTCACAGCTCCACCCTCTGTGTCAATTCTGTCCCCAACCACATTGTTTCCCCTCACCCGCGCCCTCCATGTTGCTTCCCCCCACCCTGTTGCCACCCCAAATCCAAATAGGATAAATATTGGGGGGAAAAAAAACCTTAACTACATTATTTATTTTTGCATTTTGTGTGGTGCTCACACCTACAAAATGAAACGACTGCTGCATCATTTTATTTTATTTTTTAGCTATGTTGCACAGTATTGGGATTGCTGTAGAGCAAGGTAGAAGCACATTGGCAAAGTCAGTAGGTCCCATAGGTGAGACCTATTGGCTGTGCCAATGCTCTTTTTTAGATCAGGCATTAGCGAAGACATTTTGGTTTACTATAATTATACATATAATTTATGGGATTCTATTATCCCTGTATAAAAAACACTGTGTTATATTAGGGAATTTCTAAAGCAGCCTGTCTCCTATTGTAAAGAAATTATAACTCAACTATAATAATTTATTTCAGTTGAGTGCTGACGTCGCAATTGCCGCTGCCAGAGGCAGTAGCCGAGGAGAAAGGCAGGCCATGCCACATTGCATTACTAAAGCAGCTGTTTAAAGAACGAAACAACATGGCTTTTCTTTCTTCTCCTTTGTTTTCCTAACTGTACACTGACAACCATGTTGCCAATAAATATCTTCTTTATGCTTATTTTTTGCACTGCCTAGGTAATCATAGAAAAGTTAGAATCTTCTGCATGATTCTGCACATTCTGAGCCACTGTGCCTTTAAAAACAACAAAAATCAGACTTGTATTAAACCGATTCTAAAGTTCTGCACCAAATATCTAACAGCATTTTGATCGGTTTTATTTTACAAAAGAGATTCTATTTTTATTCTTCAGGTTTGCATACTTGCTCTCTTTTTCTTATGAAAGAGCTACGCACCAAGAATTTAAGGGGTTTGTGGGAAAGGTGATAATGTTATCATGTATTATAAAGAGTAAACTACCCTTACAGCAATTCCAATAACATGCTACACGTAAAGACAGATACCGGGAAGAAATCCATTAATGTAATGATGAACAAATAACGTTTTGTTTCGAAATTGTGTTCATCACAAACATAACATTAACGTATCTGGCAATTTCTTCCATTCTTCCGGATTTAACAGCCAGCACTAGCTTGGGTACTGACGTAGACCATTACGTCAAACTCTGGTTTCACCTTCCAGTTTAGGTCGTCAAAAGCAACACTGGACTCAGACGCACAATTCGGCCGCAATTGTGGCTGGCGATTCGTTTCCATCTAAAGCTGTACCTAACATGTAACGTAAAACGCGGCACACAAATGAAAGGCAGCAAGTCTACAAGCACAACGTGGTTGTAGACATGCTGCCTTTCATGTGTTAATAGGGCACAACACTGAACAGCCGGGCAGATTGTGTGCCTTTGTTAAACTAATCATGTTAATCGCAGGGCTTGACAGGCGCCGTGATTAACATGATTAGTTACAAAAAGGGACAATCTGACGTTTTCGCGCCGCACGCATTTTAAAAGCGGCGGCGCGAAGTTCCTCAGCTTCCTGTGCGCGCTTAGTAATTTACAATGCGCGCTCCAGGCGATAGATGTGCGCGGCCGCGCATCCACGCAGCTTGGAGGGAACAGTGATGTTGGGGCATTATGAACCCCCACCAGTTAAAGCAGGGGTGAAGTTCTTGATGGGCCTCTTCAGTCTGCAACTTGATAGATAAAGGTGATTGAGTGATAGGATGGATAGATGGATGCGGGAAAAAGGTGGATTGATGGGTGAGTGAAAGGATGGAAAGGCCTGTGCTCCTTCTTTCATAGTGATGAAATTGGAAAGGGGCGACCAATCGGTCCCCCCGAACGTATGGTGGAGTACCACGATCCCCCCGGGAAGCCATCTTGGGCGGGAGGCGAGTCTCGGCTGGTATGCCCGAAGCGGCGTAGCCGGGGCGCGCCTTTTTCCCGCCCTAGAGTGGGCTGGCCTAGACACCAACGCGGCCGGCCACGCCCTCGGAGGCAGGCGGGGGCGGGTTCACGCCCACCCTGAAGACGGATAAAAGGAGCGGAAGCCAAGAAAGCATCCTCTTGTTCCTGTACTCTGAAGCTGCACCTCCCCGCTGCACGTGAGCTCGAGACGGAACGAAGAGCAATTTTGAGCGTTGTAATCCCTCTTTTTGTCTTACAGATATCCCGTCTGAGAATGCCCAAGAAGGTCGGAAAGCGGGTCGGTACCGAGGAGATGCTCCGCATACTCATGAAGGAGATAGCCGATCTAAAGAGAAAGGTTGAGGCTAAGGACGGGGAGGGAGGACCGAAACGGCCTTTACAGGGAACAATTCCCGGTGGAAAAAGCAAGAGGCCCAGAAGGGGAGCACTTGGGGGGGAGACCCCGGTTCCCGAAGCCCACGAGAGGAGCCAACCCCGGCGCCAAAGGAGGGGAATCCAATCCCGGTGGTGGTCACCCCTGCGAACAGGGAGGATATGCCCCCCGAGTTAGCGGCACAATTGGCAGCGTGGTTGGGAAACGATAGCGAGGGCGCCACGGCTGACGACGCCCGGGCAGCGATGAGGCAACTGCGGGAATCTAGGGAGGCTGCGAAGACGCCATCTTCGGTTCCCCCACAGGTCCCGGCGGTTGGAAGTACAGCAGGCCCAAGTTCGGCGACAAGCGTGGGGTCTACTTCAGGTAAGCGGCCATTGCCGATTGCGGGGGGGGAGTCTGCACCTTCTCGAAAGGAGAAGATTGCCCAGCACGTCCCACTAGAAGTCAAGGAATTGATTTGGGCGGATAAATATGTAAACATGTTTTCATTACTTACCGACCATTATGAGATCGAGCATGTAAAGAGTCAAAAGGAGCTCATGCATCCGAGTGTTTGGCGCGCAAAAATGGCCGCCTTTAAGGTCGACGAGACCATTGGTACTTGGGGCAGAGCGTGGGGAATTTTTACTTCCATCATGGGGGAGCGCAGGCCTGAGTTGTTGACCGAGTTACCCATTTATCAGTCACGTATTATGGAGTATTCTGTGGCATATGGGGGCAATCAGTGGTTCTGCTATGATAATCTGTTTAGAAAAGCTAAAGAACACAACCCGTTGTTGTCTTGGGACTGTTACGACTCTGTGTCTTGGCAAAAAATGGAGAGTACAGGGATGTTGAAGGTGCCATTAGTGGGGAGTAGCGGGGGGGAATCCTCCCGCCAAAACTCTGGGACGCCCTTTCGGACGGGTGCAGGTAACGAGTTCCACACGAAGCCGAGTGGCAACACAGGTAAAAGGGGGATCTGTTGGAATTTTAACAGGGGCAAATGTACCAGGCCCCAGGGGTCATGCAAATTCAGACATGAGTGTGGGGGGTGCGGGCAGCCATCCCATCCTGAGTCCATGTGCAGAGCCAAAACAGGTGATAACGGTGGTAAGGGAGGCGCCAAACAGGTCTAATATAGTCCGAGGGGTGCCTTTACCGACCCCGATTGATACCATGGCAATGATCCCTTGGCTCAGCGAATACCCAGATCATGCTTCCGCTGGGGTGTTACGGAACGGGTTTTCATATGGTTTCCGCATCCCAGTGGGGGATTTTCAGGGGGTACCGGACTGTAAGAATCAAATGTCGGTCTTACAGCACACGGCAGTGGTGCAGGTAAAAATTGGGAAAGAGGTGACTCGAGGTCGTGTCGCCGGTCCATTCGATTTGCCACCAGTTGCTAATTTTGTGTGTTCTCCTCTAGGGGTGGTTCCCAAGAAGGACCCGGGTGAGTTTCGGCTGATACATAATTTGTCAGCCCCACGTGGTCTTTCCGTGAATGACGCGATAGACCCGGAAGTATGTTCGGTGCGGTACGCATCTTTCGATGAGGCCGTTGCCATGTTGAATCGCCTGGGGCCCGGGACGCTGATGGCCAAATCGGACATCGAGTCAGCGTTCCGGTTGCTCCCGGTACACCCAGACGATCAGCGTCTCCTTGGCTTTCGGTTTCAGGGTCGCTATTACATGGATAAATGTATGCCAATGGGATGCTCGATTTCATGTGCCTATTTCGAGAAATTCAGTTGTTTTCTGCAGTGGGTATTCACGAGGAAGACAGGTTTTCAACATGTTATGCATTATCTCGATGACTTTCTGTTTCTGGGGGCAGCCGGGGATTCTGAGTGTGGACAGGCCTTACATGAATTTTGTGTCCTAATGAATCAATTCGGTGTGCCATTGGCGCCAGGTAAGACGGTGGGTCCCTCGACCTCGATCGAGTTTCTGGGAATCGAGCTCGACTCGGTGGAAGGTTGTTTTCGATTACCTAAAGAAAAAGTGTTAAAATTCAGGTTATCCCTTGAGGCATGTATTCGTGCAACGAAAGTGAACCTGCATCAATTGCAACAGGTGGTGGGTCAGTTGAATTTTGCCCTAAGAGTAATGCCGATGGCGCGCCCCTTTTCCCGCTCGATTGCACAGTCCATGGTTGGCTTGAAGGAAGGACATCATCGTACGAGACTCTCGGCAGAGGTTCGCCAGGACATGCGCATTTGGATTGCATTCCTGGTGGATTTCAATGGTCGAATTGTCTGGAATAAACCAGCAGTGTCTTCCGAGGAGTTGGGGCTATGGACAGACTCGGCGGGGAGTATGGGTTTTGGCGCCATATTGGGTACACAATGGTCGGCTCAAAAATGGCCGTCATGGTGGCATGAGTGCGGGTTGACGAGTAACATTGCTTTTCTCGAACTGTTCCCTATTCTGGTAGCCTTGAAAACATGGCCAGAAGGGTTTAGGGATCACTCTGTGGTGTTCTGGTCTGATAACATGACCGTGGTTGAGTGTATCAATAGTCAGGCAGCACGTTGCAAACTGATTTTGAGACTGCTCAAGGAAATTGTGTTGTTGTGCATGCAACTGAATGTACTGTTTAGGGCGCGACACGTGCCGGGGGTGATGAACCAAGCGGCTGATGCGCTCTCTCGTTTCCGTATGCAGGGCTTCTGGGGTTTTCTGCCCACAGCGGACCCGGTGGCGGCACCCTTTCCCGAAGCTCTCTGGTCTCTCGGTGCCCCGAACTACAAGACCTCGTGGGAGAGAGTTTAGCACCCAGGACGAGGAAGGCATATGAAGGGGCGTTCCGTTCCTATTGGGCCTTTTTGGGTACTGCCGGGAGGGAGCTTTGGGGTCTGGAAGAGTGTGTAGTGAGATTCCTGCTCTCTTTACGTCACGCAGGCAAGTCAGTAGCTACGGCCCAGAGGCATCGGGCCGCCATTTCCTTCATGGCAAGGGCTCATGGGATCCAGGACCCGACAGCGTCTTTCGTTGTGCAGAAAGCGCTACGTGGGTGGCAACGCCTTGAGGGTCGCAGAGTAGACGATAGGCACCCGATAGGTCTGGATAGGTTGGCCCTGTTATTTTCCGTGCTACCGGTAACATGTTCATCCCAGTACGAAGCAGTGTTGTTCCGAGCCGCATTTGCATTAGCATTCCATGGGGCTATGCGGGTAAGCGAATTAGTGGCAAAGAACAAGCAGGATACGATGGGGGGACTGTGCCGGGAACACATTCAGGTCAGGGAGGAGACGATGACGGTCTCGTTTGTCAGGTCCAAATCCGATCAGGATGCAATCGGGGACTGCGTAATCATCCAGAGGATCCCCGGGTCTGCCATGTGCCCTGTTGGGTGCGTAGAGGAATATTTAGCGCAGAGGGTGGCAGCATGGGGGGGGACCTTGTTAAGACACGCTGACGCCACCCCACTGACGAGGTTTCAGTTTCAGCGGGTGCTTGCGATGTCGATTTCTGCCGCGGGCTTGAACCCCGGCGATTTTGGGACCCATTCCTTTCGGATAGGGGCTGCTACGGAAGCTACAGCCAGGGGTCTGAATGTTGAACAAGTAAAACGTGTGGGGCGTTGGTCCTCGAACTGTTATAAGAGGTATGTGCGGTTGCACATGTTGTGAAGCTGTAATGATGTACTCACGCTTCTTGTTTTTGTTTGGTTTTCAGTTGCGCAAGCCTACGAGGCGGGGCGGACTGTCCAGTCGACCCGACACCGGGGGGGCCAGCGGTCAGACATTACCGGCTGTGAAAAAGGAGGTGTGGGTCGTGGGCCACTCATACGTGAGGCGTGCCGCGGACGTATTCAAAGCAGGTGACATGATTCACGTGGCTGGGGAATACGGGTACAGTGTGTCCTTCTACGGAAAGGGCGGGCTCTGTATTGACCAGTTTCGATCATTTTTCGAGGGTTTGTTAGGGCGGACAAGGTCACCGCCGTCTGTAGTCATAGTACATCTTGGGGGCAATGATTTGGTGACCACTGGTAGACGACTTCTTCTTGAGGCGATGCTTTCCACAGTAAGTTGGTTGGCGAGAAGAGTTCCAGGGTGCACAATTGCATGGTCCCATATGATCCCACGGAAAGTGTGGCGGGGGGCTATTTCTGTTTCTGCTGTGAATCATTCAGTAAGGAAAATTAATAATAAAGTGAGTAGACTGTTCCGTTCAAGTACACTGCATTCTATTTCGCATGGTTGTATTAAAGGGGACAGTATGTATTCGGGGGATGGTGTTCATTTGTCCCGGATGGGGAACGAGTTACTCATAGGAGACCTGATAGCCTGGCTAAAGACTTTATGAAATGACCTTTAGGCAGGAGTGTTGTGGGGGGTCCGGATGGCCGGTCAACTATCCGGCCTGTGGCGGTAAGGTCATGATCGGTGAGCAGTAATTCGAAGATCCCTATGAGGGGGCGTCACCCATTACGGATGGGAGCGCGCGGGGGAGGTGGCCAATTGGCCCCTCAACGGGGAGGCGGTCCTGTCTAAGGAGAGGCCGCCGGAAGGAAAGGAAAGGTGGTCAAGGCCCCTTCCTGGATAGGAGGGGCTACGGCCCCTCCTGGGGAATTTCCCGGGGCCAGGACATCTGCGACGGCAGATGGGTAAGTTGTGTGGGGTGCGGGAGGGGGTTTACGCTACCTTTTTAGACACCTCACACGAGTCCTCGAACGACCGTTAAATGGCGTCGAGTTTATTGGGGCCCCCGTCAAGTACAAAGGGAAATTGGTAGATGCACTTGAGGTACGCCTCTGTGCGGTCGCTCCTCTCACAAGTGAGGGGGGTATTTCTGGTTTAGGGATCTGACACCGGTTACGACCTTGCCGTTGGCCCTTAAACGTTAGGATGTACAATTTCAAGTCAAATGTTTTGTAGGATGTTAGTTCGGCTAGGAGAACCTTTGTATTAGAGATCTGTTAAGGTTAGCCAAACATCGTAATGTGGAAATGAAATTGTACATTATATGAAACTGTTATTTTAATGTTTTCTTTTTGTTTCATATTTTAATAAATACGGCCGGGAAGGGTGACTCCCTTCCCGCCTTCCAAAAGTTCAAGAACTGTTTCCGGTTTCCCAATTCTTGGGGATTGTGTTGAGAGGGGGTGGCGGGTATCTCGGCCATATGGAAAGGGGCGACCAATCGGTCCCCCCGAACGTATGGTGGAGTACCACGATCCCCCCGGGAAGCCATCTTGGGCGGGAGGCGAGTCTCGGCTGGTATGCCCGAAGCGGCGTAGCCGGGGCGCGCCTTTTTCCCGCCCTAGAGTGGGCTGGCCTAGACACCAACGCGGCCGGCCACGCCCTCGGAGGCAGGCGGGGGCGGGTTCACGCCCACCCTGAAGACGGATAAAAGGAGCGGAAGCCAAGAAAGCATCCTCTTGTTCCTGTGCTCTGAAGCTGCACCTCCCCGCTGCACGTGAGCTCGAGACGGAACGAAGAGCAATTTTGACCCACCCACCAGCCCCTGAGGACAGCAATTCGTTGTGAATACAGTTGATATAGTATCTTTTTGTTTTCTCTGTTTTCTCACAGGTTGTGTTGATTGTCGTGAAATTTCTTAAAGATGCAATAAAGATTGGTTATTTTCAGTATGTTTTCCAAATAAAGTAATTTCGAACAAGGATTGATCAGTATTTACGCTTGATAATAAATGTTGTTTTGGTTTGTAAATCTTAGTAACTTAGGTAGAACTGTCGTATTTATTTTGGTCGGGCGGTAAGGTCATGATCGGTGAGCAGTAATTCGAAGATCCCTATGAGGGGGCGTCACCCATTACGGATGGGAGCGCGCGGGGGAGGTGGCCAATTGGCCCCTCAACGGGGAGGCGGTCCTGTCTAAGGAGAGGCCGCCGGAAGGAAAGGAAAGGTGGTCAAGGCCCCTTCCTGGATAGGAGGGGCTACGGCCCCTCCTGGGGAATTTCCCGGGGCCAGGACATCTGCGACGGCAGATGGGTAAGTTGTGTGGGGTGCGGGAGGGGGTTTACGCTACCTTTTTAGACACCTCACACGAGTCCTCGAACGACCGTTAAATGGCGTCGAGTTTATTGGGGCCCCCGTCAAGTACAAAGGGAAATTGGTAGATGCACTTGAGGTACGCCTCTGTGCGGTCGCTCCTCTCACAAGTGAGGGGGGTATTTCTGGTTTAGGGATCTGACACCGGTTACGACCTTGCCGTTGGCCCTTAAACGTTAGGATGTACAATTTCAAGTCAAATGTTTTGTAGGATGTTAGTTCGGCTAGGAGAACCTTTGTATTAGAGATCTGTTAAGGTTAGCCAAACATCGTAATGTGGAAATGAAATTGTACATTATATGAAACTGTTATTTTAATGTTTTCTTTTTGTTTCATATTTTAATAAATACGGCCGGGAAGGGTGACTCCCTTCCCGCCTTCCAAAAGTTCAAGAACTGTTTCCGGTTTCCCAATTCTTGGGGATTGTGTTGAGAGGGGGTGGCGGGTATCTCGGCCATATGGAAAGGGGCGACCAATCGGTCCCCCCGAACGTATGGTGGAGTACCACGATCCCCCCGGGAAGCCATCTTGGGCGGGAGGCGAGTCTCGGCTGGTATGCCCGAAGCGGCGTAGCCGGGGCGCGCCTTTTTCCCGCCCTAGAGTGGGCTGGCCTAGACACCAACGCGGCCGGCCACGCCCTCGGAGGCAGGCGGGGGCGGGTTCACGCCCACCCTGAAGACGGATAAAAGGAGCGGAAGCCAAGAAAGCATCCTCTTGTTCCTGTGCTCTGAAGCTGCACCTCCCCGCTGCACGTGAGCTCGAGACGGAACGAAGAGCAATTTTGACCCACCCACCAGCCCCTGAGGACAGCAATTCGTTGTGAATACAGTTGATATAGTATCTTTTTGTTTTCTCTGTTTTCTTACAGGTTGTGTTGATTGTCGTGAAATTTCTTAAAGATGCAATAAAGATTGGTTATTTTCAGTATGTTTTCCAAATAAAGTAATTTCGAACAAGGATTGATCAGTATTTACGCTTGATAATAAATGTTGTTTTGGTTTGTAAATCTTAGTAACTTAGGTAGAACTGTCGTATTTATTTTGGTCGGGCGGTAAGGTCATGATCGGTGAGCAGTAATTCGAAGATCCCTATGAGGGGGCGTCACCCATTACGGATGGGAGCGCGCGGGGGAGGTGGCCAATTGGCCCCTCAACGGGGAGGCGGTCCTGTCTAAGGAGAGGCCGCCGGAAGGAAAGGAAAGGTGGTCAAGGCCCCTTCCTGGATAGGAGGGGCTACGGCCCCTCCTGGGGAATTTCCCGGGGCCAGGACATCTGCGACGGCAGATGGGTAAGTTGTGTGGGGTGCGGGAGGGGGTTTACGCTACCTTTTTAGACACCTCACACGAGTCCTCGAACGACCGTTAAATGGCGTCGAGTTTATTGGGGCCCCCGTCAAGTACAAAGGGAAATTGGTAGATGCACTTGAGGTACGCCTCTGTGCGGTCGCTCCTCTCACAAGTGAGGGGGGTATTTCTGGTTTAGGGATCTGACACCGGTTACGACCTTGCCGTTGGCCCTTAAACGTTAGGATGTACAATTTCAAGTCAAATGTTTTGTAGGATGTTAGTTCGGCTAGGAGAACCTTTGTATTAGAGATCTGTTAAGGTTAGCCAAACATCGTAATGTGGAAATGAAATTGTACATTATATGAAACTGTTATTTTAATGTTTTCTTTTTGTTTCATATTTTAATAAATACGGCCGGGAAGGGTGACTCCCTTCCCGCCTTCCAAAAGTTCAAGAACTGTTTCCGGTTTCCCAATTCTTGGGGATTGTGTTGAGAGGGGGTGGCGGGTATCTCGGCCATATGATATACCGCTAATTGGCATGTTTAACTTACATATAAGTCCCTAGCATATGGTGCAAAAAAATACCTAGGTCCTGTAAGTTAAATATCATTGAAGGACTCTGGGACCTATTGTGCCATCTACTAGAGTTTCATTCATACATTGGTATGAATGAAACAATGGATATACAGATGGATGAGTGAAAGAATTGATGGCTGGAAGAATGGATGGGTGAATCAGTGAAAGGATGGATAGCAGGATGGATGGGGTGAGTGAAAGGAAGGATAGACAGATGGATGGAGTGGATGGATGGGTGAATGAGTGAATGGATGATGGGATATAGGAAGGATGAGTGCAAGTATGGAAGGATAGCTAAATGGGTGGATGATTTTTTATGGATAAATGAAAGGGAGGGTAGGTGGATGAAAGGATGTGTGAAAGAATGAATGGATGAATGAAAGGGAGGGTGAATGGATGGACAGATGAGTGAAAGCATGGAGGAATGAGTGAGTGAAAGGAGGGATGGATGAGTAAAAGGGTAAATGGCTGGAGAGATGAGTGGATGACTGGGTGGGGTGGTGGTTGGATTAGGGAAAGGATGGATGGCTGAGAAAAAGGGTGAATGGATGGTGAGTGAAAGGAAGAATGGATGTAGTGAAAGAGTGGATGGATAGATGTGCAGAAGTATGGATTAATAAATGACTGAAAGGATGGATGAATGGGTGAGTGAAAGGGTGGATGGAGAGATGGAAAGGTGAAAGGATGGATGGATGTATCGGTTTAATCGATAGGTTTTGAGATGGACGGAATGGTGAAAGACAGAATGATGGATGACAGAATGTAAAGGTGAAATTGTAGATATCAGCAGATAGACATGAGAGATCTTCTAGGCAAGGTCGTGATGACTTGCTTTACTTGCTTGGTGCCTTAAGCGTTTTGGTTTGAAGTAGGGGCTATTTTCATTTTCTGGTAAATCGCTTGTAGGAGATGCACTTATTTTATGCAAATGTTCTATCTGCCAAGGATGAAATAACACATAACATATACATTAACGTAACAAACAAAGCACAAAGTAACATTACATTTAAAATACACTGTATGGCTTAATCCATCACTGGTAGCCAGCCAGTCGCCACCATTTGATTGGAGGAAGGAGCGCACTTTGTTGCGTACACTACTACTGAAGAAGGGTATATAGTCTTAATGACTGTAGATCAAATAATCAATTTTGAAACTATTCTCTTAACTGAAATAGGCCTGGGTCATGAAAACCTTGTGATTCTACTCAGCTTGTGTATTATATTCATGAACATCTCGGCTAGTAGAATAATGCCACATACTTCAGTAGTCAGAGCAGGTTGCAACTGTTTCAAAATGTCATCCTCATTCCTACCTTATAACAGGTATGAACTATTGTACAGGATATATGGCGAATGAGTGGCTTCAAGAGTGTTCGTATAATGGAAACATTAGGGTGTGCTTGTTTATATTGAGCATTAAGAAGTGGTAATGAGAATTACAGAATCAAGCTAGGATAGTTCGCCCATTACTGAGCCAGTTTAGATTTGTCTGATTTGGAAGTACTGTGCTTGCAGACCAGTGCTGAAATCACCTAAGTCGGTAACCGTGTTCCATTTCAGCACAGCATGCTATTTGCAATGTAATAGTTCTCTTCTAGTACAATGATCTTGCCGAGACTGATGCAGCACTGGTTTATACCTCTCTCTAATGCTGAAAATTAGTTCTAGCGCAAATTGATCGACTCAAGTATTTGTTATTTCATAGAAGCAGGAGGAAGTGAGCAAAACCTGCTGTAAAGACACATTGATATTAGAGCGCACCAGTGAGCTTGTCAGAGATAGAGCTTGATTAACTTTAACAATAAAGGCTCTGGTGGGGATGAGCTTTCATAACTTTATATCATGTTTTCATTTTTTAAAATATATCCCAAGAATCATGCTTAAACTCCATGGTTCAGCAACACTCCAACCACTATTGGCATAAAAGAGGCAAAGGAGGTCAAAGGAACTTCATTATTGTATTTGGAAAACACGAAGACCTGAAAGATTTGTTTCTCTATGTCACGTATTGCATACTCAGTGCTGTACTGTAGAGCAAAAGCAGGTAAGGAAAATTAGGGGTGAATTTAGTAGGAATCTGCGCCTGCACAAAGGCACACACATTGATGCAATGCAGTGCAAAGTCTTGCACAGTATTTACTTTTCAGCAGAAAAAGTTGTAATGTGCTAGAAAGGTGTCTTTCCTCATTGCAAATAGTAATTCGCTCTGCTTTGTGTTACTTTGCATCAAGGGCACTTTACAGGGGTGTGAATGGGCAGATCGCTGCAAACAAGCATATTTTTTACACAAAATCAGGGACCCTATTACAGATAAGGCACAATTTTTATGTTTGAACCACAACGTACCTTTAAACACAAAAAAGTGAGCCCTATCAAGTAGAATATGCTGCCTTCAGGGCAGCCACAAACTCGTGTACCCCCAGGGCAGAGCATTCAAGAGAAAAATAGGCCAGCTGTTTAAAAGCTGTCCATATTCCTCTGCGCAGGCGACAACCCGTCTGCACTTTACAAAGGATTTGAGATCCCCTTGAAGGTGGGCGCAGTTAGTGACTGCAAGGAGATGCCCCTTTCCCCCTCCAGATGGCTGCCATCAGGGGGCACAATGAGAGCTTATTTGCCTCTGCTCCTGCGTCTATATTACGCACAGGCGTAAACTTAAAACAACCATAGGTTTCAGGCACGTTATTGTTACAAAATTAGCATTTAAAAAACCTTAGAAGTTCAGTGAAAAAAGCATAGATTTCAGGGGCGTTATAGTTAGTTGGATAATTCACTCATACAAAACCAATGAAATTCCCCCGTTATAGTTAGTTCAGCTAACTATGACTCTCGTGCCCGCAATGCACTGCTGATGACGTCACATATTACATCACTCATGACATGGTCACATACATCACTCATGACATCACTGATGACATCTCAAATTACATCACTGATGACATCACTGATGACATCATCTTTGTAATGTAATGTAATATGTGACGTCATCAGCTGTGCATTGCGGGCGCACAAGTTATAGTTAGCTGAACTAACTATAACGGGGGAATTTCAATGGTTTTGTATGAGTGAAATGTCCAGCTAACTATAACATGTGTGAAACCTATGGTTTTTTCAGTGAATTTGCTAGGTTTTTAAAATGCTAATTCCTAACTATAATGTGTGTGAAACCTATGTTTTTTCAGTGAATTTCAAAGGTTTTGTAAATGATAATTTTAGAATGTATTAATTATTATATTTCTTTCTTTTTATAGTAATTTCCTACCTTTTTATTATAAATATTTTTATTTTTTTTATGTTTTAAAATACATTTCATACCCTTAATGAAAAATAATAACAAAACAAAATAATGTTTTTATTATTTTTTTTTTAAATATATAAAAATTAGATTCTACATAATTTCTTTTTTATTGTTTTTGGTAATCGTACCGTACGCGTACGGTGATCGCACCATACTTTGTACTGCTAATCATACTCAGCACATACCGCACATACGCTACAAATACGCTTTGATGTTACGCATTGCATCAACGCTTCCATGTGACATGTACCATGCCCCGTACGTGAAATGCGCGAAAGTTTTTAATTGTTTAAATACATATATTTATGTATTTAATGTACATACTAGAGAAGACATTATCTGGGATAATTATGAAAATATGTTTTTTAACTTTTAATACGCGTATATTACTTTTAAAAGCAATTACGCGAATCGCGGCGGGACATCATACGTACTCGCATCGTAAGAGCACCGTAAGCACACCCTAAGCGTACGCAAAGCCTTGTAACTTTCAAAGAACAGATGTAATTGTTTAATAATACTCTTATTCTAACTGTTGAAAGACCCCACCCATTTTAATCATTCTTCTTTGACTTTCATTGAAGGAACACCTTTTTCTGAAGGAGCTGTGTTTTCATTGTTTTATCATGGCTGCCCAGCAAGAAGACACTTCACAACACTCTTCTGAGGAAGAATTTGTGGCAAAAGATCCACCCACAAAAAGAAAAGAGGCAGTGATATGGACTTTTCTTTCATTTCCAGCAGGTCAAAAAAGGTAAATGCTGCAAAAGTAACCTGCAAAATCTGCTCTGTTGTACTATCCAGAGAAAAGTCGAACAAACATTATTCCTTCGGGACTGCAAGCACGGTAAGGCAAGTAAAAAAAAAGCACTGTGTAAATTGTGCCCTTGCTGCATGCACAAGAGTTAGGGAGGACATTCCACCAGCAGAACCAAGTACTACAACAGGATCTGCAAGTCCACATCCAGACATCCGTCCGGATTTCGTTGATTTAATAATTTAATGTAAATTTTGTAAACAACTATTATGCTACGGCGAACAGTCGATTGATTTAATTTGCAGGAGGAAACAGCAGTACCAGTGCTGTCGGTGTTAATTTTTTTTATTTGTTCCTGTTAAACAAAAACATAAAAAATACAAAACAACAAAACAAAAACAAAAGTTCTTTTCAGAACTACCTACTCTGGTTAAAAAAGAGCTACACTTGTATGCTAGCATGTGTAGTGCATAATTGACTGAAAGAATACATTACTAGTGTATGGTGAATGTGAAAGTGCAGAACTATAAGGAAGTGCTACAGTTTAAATCTATAGTGTGTTTACTTATAGTATACTGTAGTACATCTGAAGCACTTGAATGTAACATATGTGCATATATATGTTACAAGTCTGCTAGTAAAACTGCCTGGGTGAATTTGTGAGTGTTTGTTAGGTACAGATTTACAACCCCCTTGTGCCTTTTTACACTGCCCTTGCATCACTTTTCTGATGCAGCGGTGGTGCAAAAGGTGCGCCATGGTGTGTGGTATTTAGAATGTGACGTATCTGGGAGGTGCGTCACATTGTAAATCCCTGAATCAGAAGGAGACATTCCTACATGGTGCGGGGGGGGGGGGGGTGGCGATCAGGCGCAGGAACACCTCCGAAAAGTGGCTGAGTGAAATCTACAAGATTTCACTTTGTCACTTTTGGCCTCATGCTGTGTCAAAACCCTGCACTAGCTTGAAGCAGATGTAAGGATTGACACAGCATTCTGAGCATAGGGCCCCCAGAGCATTGCTGGAGATGCGTTGCACTTGCAACATACCTCAAACAATGCACCAACTTTACAGCACAGATACATCACATATCTGTGCCGTTTTTGTCCCATGGTGCACCGCATTTTAAATATGACTTATCCATGGTGGTGGTGTCACGGTGCACAATAACTGGCATATTCCTGGGGATATGCCAGTTATTGTATATGTGCCCATTAGTGTTTTAATGTAGTGAATGGATTACTACATACCGATGAATGAGTCACTCCAAAACTAAAACAGCAGTGACAGAGTGTTTGGTACAAGTGTAAGGATACAAACTGGGGAATTGAAGGTATATGAAAGACAAGTTTGCAAGTAAATAGAAGACTGCCCACATAGTCTATCAGGGTTTGAAGCAGTCTATGGCCTAAGGCCTATTTTAATGCATGAGTACTTAGGTAGTGAGTGGATGATTACAGTTCCGCCAGGAAAGAGTCTGATTGAATTTATAACAGCCTCAGTTTTACCACAGTATATTGATAAACACATACTGCTGAATGGCTCACTACAATATTGAAACAGTAGTGTGAGAGTGTTTGGTGAAAGTGTGAAGATACAGACTGGGGAATTGAAGGTATAAAAGACAAGTTTTCCGGTGCATAGAACACTGCATGCATAGTCTACAGGTATTTGAAGCAGTCCATGCCATAAGGCACACTTTCCACCATGAGTACTTGGGTACTGGCTGAATGATTACAATTCTGCAGGGAGAGTGTGTGGCTGAATGTATTGCAGCTTTACTTTTACAACAGTGTATAGATAAGCATATACTGCTCTATGGTTCACTAAAATACTGAAACAGTAGTGTAAGAGTGTTTAGTGAAAGTGTAACAATACACACTGCATGATTGAAGATATAAAAGGCAAGTTTGCTGCTGTATACAACAGTGAATGCATAGTCTATAAGGATTCTCACATTTCTACGAACTGCTTGTATAGGTAATATTCCGGACATTTCAGCAATTATAAAAATGTTCCTGCTATTGGGAAAAAAATGTATACATGCAAATTAATACACTATATAGGAGTGCGTTCGTCTCAAATACTAAGTCGCGCTTTTGTATCTAGTCTGCTAAAACCCTGACTCCCTCCGATGCGCACTCAATCCTCACTGCTCACCTTTTCGTGGAAAAGACACCTTCTGCATGATGTAGTCCGGATCTCCAACAAAGAAGTCTCATAACTCGTGCTCCCATCATCATCATCATCGCAGGTTCTTCACCTGCTCAGTGCTTCGGGCACCACTAAGTCAGTGTCCAAAGAGGCCACGCATGTAGTAGTGGGCACTGCTGATGACGTCACATATTACATCACTCATGACATGGTCACATACATCACTCATGACATCACTGATGACATCTCAAATTACATCACTGATGACATCACTGATGACATCATCTTTGTAATGTAATGTAATATGTGACGTCATCAGCTGTGCATTGCGGGCGCACAAGTTATAGTTAGCTGAACTAACTATAACGGGGGAATTTCAATGGTTTTGTATGAGTGAAATGTCCAGCTAACTATAACATGTGTGAAACCTATGGTTTTTTCAGTGAATTTGCTAGGTTTTTAAAATGCTAATTCCTAACTATAATGTGTGTGAAACCTATGTTTTTTCAGTGAATTTGCTAGGTTTTTAAAATGCTAATTCCTAACTATAATGTGTGTGAAACCTATGTTTTTTCAGTGAATTTCAAAGGTTTTGTAAATGATAATTTTAGAATGTATTAATTATTATATTTCTTTCTTTTTATAGTAATTTCCTACCTTTTTATTATAAATATTTTTATTTTTTTTATGTTTTAAAATACATTTCATACCCTTAATGAAAAATAATAACAAAACAAAATAATGTTTTTATTATTTTTTTTTAAAATATATAAAAATTAGATTCTACATAATTTCTTTTTTATTGTTTTTGGTAATCGTACCGTACGCGTACGGTGATCGCACCATACTTTGTACTGCTAATCATACTCAGCACATACCGCACATACGCTACAAATACGCTTTGATGTTACGCATTGCATCAACGCTTCCATGTGACATGTACCATGCCCCGTACGTGAAATGCGCGAAAGTTTTTAATTGTTTAAATACATATATTTATGTATTTAATGTACATACTAGAGAAGACATTATCTGGGATAATTATGAAAATATGTTTTTTAACTTTTAATACGCGTATATTACTTTTAAAAGCAATTACGCGAATCGCGGCGGGACATCATACGTACTCGCATCGTAAGAGCACCGTAAGCACACCCTAAGCGTACGCAAAGCCTTGTAACTTTCAAAGAACAGATGTAATTGTTTAATAATACTCTTATTCTAACTGTTGAAAGACCCCACCCATTTTAATCATTCTTCTTTGACTTTCATTGAAGGAACCCCTTTTTCTGAAGGAGCTGTGTTTTCATTGTTTTATCATGGCTGCCCAGCAAGAAGACACTTCACAACACTCTTCTGAGGAAGAATTTGTGGCAAAAGATCCACCCACAAAAAGAAAAGAGGCAGTGATATGGACTTTTCTTTCATTTCCAGCAGGTCAAAAAAAGGTAAATGCTGCAAAAGTAACCTGCAAAATCTGCTCTGTTGTACTATCCAGAGAAAAGTCGAACAAACATTATTCCTTCGGGACTGCAAGCACGGTAAGGCAAGTAAAAAAAAAGCACTGTGTAAATTGTGCCCTTGCTGCATGCACAAGAGTTAGGGAGGACATTCCACCAGCAGAACCAAGTACTACAACAGGATCTGCAAGTCCACATCCAGACATCCGTCCGGATTTCGTTGATTTAATAATTTAATGTAAATTTTGTAAACAACTATTATGCTACGGCGAACAGTCGATTGATTTAATTTGCAGGAGGAAACAGCAGTACCAGTGCTGTCGGTGTTAATTTTTTTTATTTGTTCCTGTTAAACAAAAACATAAAAAATACAAAACAACAAAACAAAAACAAAAGTTCTATTCAGAACTACCTACTCTGGTTAAAAAAGAGCTACACTTGTATGCTAGCATGTGTAGTGCATAATTGACTGAAAGAATACATTACTAGTGTATGGTGAATGTGAAAGTGCAGAACTATAATGAAGTGCTACAGTTTAAATCTATAGTGTGTTTACTTATAGTATACTGTAGTACATCTGAAGCACTTGAATGTAACATATGTGCATATATATGTTACAAGTCTGCTAGTAAAACTGCCTGGGTGAATTTGTGAGTGTTTGTTAGGTACAGATTTACAACCCCCTTGTGCCTTTTTACACTGCCCTTGCATCACTTTTCTGATGCAGCGGTGGTGCAAAAGGTGCGCCATGGTGTGTGGTATTTAGAATGTGACGTATCTGGGAGGTGCGTCACATTGTAAATCCCTGAATCAGAAGGAGACATTCCTACATGGTGCGGGGGGGGGGTGGCGATCAGGCGCAGGAACACCTCCGAAAAGTGGCTGAGTGAAATCTACAAGATTTCACTTTGTCACTTTTGGCCTCATGCTGTGTCAAAACCCTGCACTAGCTTGAAGCAGATGTAAGGATTGACACAGAATTCTGAGCATAGGGCCCCCAGAGCATTGCTGGAGATGTGTTGCACTTGCAACATACCTCAAACAATGCACCAACTTTACAGCACAGATACATCACATATCTGTGCCGTTTTTGTCCCATGGTGCACCGCATTTTAAATATGACTTATCCATGGTGGTGGTGTCACGGTGCACAATAACTGGCATATTCCTGGGGATATGCCAGTTATTGTATATGTGCCCATTAGTGTTTTAATGTAGCGAATGGATTACTACATACCGATGAATGAGTCACTCCAAAACTAAAACAGCAGTGACAGAGTGTTTGGTACAAGTGTAAGGATACAAACTGGGGAATTGAAGGTATATGAAAGACAAGTTTGCAAGTAAATAGAAGAGTGCCCACATAGTCTATCAGGGTTTGAAGCAGTCTATGGCCTAAGGCCTATTTTAATGCATGAGTACTTAGGTAGTGAGTGGATGATTACAGTTCCGCCAGGAAAGAGTCTGATTGAATTTATAACAGCCTCAGTTTTACCACAGTATATTGATAAACACATACTGCTGAATGGCTCACTACAATATTGAAACAGTAGTGTGAGAGTGTTTGGTGAAAGTGTGAAGATACAGACTGGGGAATTGAAGGTATAAAAGACAAGTTTTCCGGTGCATAGAACACTGCATGCATAGTCTACAGGTATTTGAAGCAGTCCATGCCATAAGGCACACTTTCCACCATGAGTACTTGGGTACTGGCTGAATGATTACAATTCTGCAGGGAGAGTGTGTGGCTCAATGTATTGCAGCTTTACTTTTACAACAGTGTATAGATAAGCATATACTGCTCTATGGTTCACTAAAATACTGAAACAGTAGTGTAAGAGTGTTTAGTGAAAGTGTAACAATACACACTGCATGATTGAAGATATAAAAGGCAAGTTTGCTGCTGTATACAACAGTGAATGCATAGTCTATAAGGATTTGCAGCGGGGGGATGGAGGGCGTTCCGGCGCAGGAACACCTTCTAAAAGTGGCTGAGTGAAATATACAAGATTTCACTTTGTCTCTTTTGAACTCATGCTGCATCAAAACACTGCACTTGCTCAAAGCAGGTGAAAGGATTGACTCAGCATTGTGAGCATAGAGCCCCCGAGCATTGCTAGAGATGCGTTGCACTTGCAACGCAACTTAAGAAATGCGCCGCCTTCACAGCACAGATACATGACACATCTTTACCGTTTTTTCCCCATAGTGCACCATATTCTAAATACGGCACATCCATAGTGATGATGTCACAGTGCACAATAACTGGCATATCCCTGGGGATATGGCAGTTATTGTACATCTGCCCATTAGTGTTTTAATATAGTGAATGGATTACTACACACTGATCAATGAGTCACTACAAAACTATAACAGGAGTGACAGAGTGTTTGCTGGAAGTGTAAGGATAGAGACTGGGGAATTGAACATATAAAAGGCAAGTTTTCAGATGCATAGAAGGCTGCAAGTATAGTCTATAAGAGTTTAAAACAGTCTATGGCGAAAGGCCTACTTTGCTCCATGACTACTTAGATACTGACTGAATGATTACAGTTGCCCAAGGAGAGTGTCGAGCTGAATGTATAACTGCTTCACTTTTAAAACAGTGTATAGATAAACACATACTGCTGTATGGCTCACTACAAAACTAAAATAGCAGTAGCAGAATGTTTGGAGGAAGTGTAAAGATACAGACTGGGCAATTGAAACTTTAAAAGCCAAGTTTCCAGGTGCATAGAAAAGGGCATTTATTATTTATTAATCTTCCCAACGCCCGAAGCGCCAGCACACGTTTCCGAGGGTAGGTTTACGATTTACAAATGCTAGCATTTCTTAAATTAAGAAACATAATAATAACAAATATTAAAGCTTTTTTTTTCTTCTAACGATAACAATATATTTTTTTATGTCTTCTATTTAGATGTTTTTAATCATGAAAATGCAAAGAACACATTTTACCAAGTAGCACTTTTTAAACTCTCCAACGTATGTAGATAATAATACCTTATATGTGTTACGATCGAAATTGTAACCTTTACAGCTTCACAGTTTGTAACTTTTCCGAACACGTGCAGAAGAAAAACAGTTAAAACTTTAGCACGTGTAAACTGCAAAACGTGCGATCTAAAAAGGCGGACCCACATCTTCCTTCCATAGACTACTAAACAAACAAAAACTATATAAACCACACCTACTGTGCAATTTGCAGGTTCCGTTTTCTAGCATCGGATTCGCTTTTTGCGTCAACAGTAGAATTCCGGAGTTGTAAGTTGTTTTAATATGGCATAGTCATAGTACTTAGTTATAATTTGTGGCTATTTATCAATATTTAAACATTTATATGTAGAAAAAAATGTTATTGCATGTTTTTTGCTTTTTCTCTGTAACGTCAGCAGCTTGTTTTTAGAAACAGATAAATTATAACAAACATTGCTCCTTTTCTGGCTCCTTTCACCTTATATATAATGACTTTTTATATTATAATATTGACACTGTACTTAGCTTGAGAGGTGTTGGTGACCCGTCGACGTAAACTCTAAACATTTACAATCAACGTCACCATCTTCCACTTGCTATTGTGTTTTCCCCTAGAGATCACATACTGTTAATATGTATATTATAACATTAACAGTCTTGGTGATCTTAGTGGAGTTCACGATCCATCGTCACAAAGAGTAACGGTAAGTAAGCAACGATACCGGCTTGCGGTTTTCAGTCTATTTTCCCTTGTGATCATGTGCTGTGAGAATATATACATATTATTATTCTCACCGTCATGATCTAAGAGGAGTTTATTACCCGTCACCACAAAGATCAAACTTTTTCAACTCCCAGAGAAAAGAAGTTCAGTAAATAATTACCGCTCGAAAGTATTTCATTATGGATGTTCTAATAAATACTTTACTTTATTTTCCTTTTCACTTTACTGTAACAATGGTATTGATTGTTATATTATAATAAATTTTCCTATTGCTACAGAAGAGGAATGGGAGATTTTTCAGTGCCATCTATAATATAACTTTCAAACATTAAAAAGTACTTGATCAGATATTTTATTCAAGAAACATATTTTATGAAACAGCAGAACAAAAAATATAGCTATCATGCAAACTTTGTTACTTTAAATATTTAATAAACCCTACATTTCTGAATGTTATTTTCTAATGTCTATTTTTATATGCAGTTCCTATTCACCTTCTCCCTAAAGAATATATAGGACCTGTACTTTATATTATGAGTACCTTCCTATATATTCTTTAGTGAGTATGTGATTTATTAGCGGAACAGTCTGCAACCTCTAAGCACTACGACAGCACGTTATTGAATTGTACAGAATACAAATTTGAAAAATAATAATGCATGCATTTCTATGTAATATGAAATCATTTGTATTTAACAGTTTTTTTCTTGTTCTCGTGATCTGGGACAATGTAGTGCGGAAGTGTTTGTTGTAGCACTTTTATTCTACTTTATCTAAAAGTAACTGATGCCCTCTTACATCATCAAGAAAGTGGGGAAACACTTTTACAAACTGTAGCACAAAAAAGAAGTATATAGCCACATTTAACTGATATTTTATGAAATTCCATTTTTATTTGTCACCCCTTTCAAATATACAGCAACAGTTCCTGAAGAAATTTTATTTGTATTCGCTTAAAAAAAACTGATTCAAACCTAGACTGATTTTTTTTCTGCACAACCACACCTCCCCATCAAGAAAGTAAACACCACATTAAAAGTAAATAGTACTCCTAAGAAGTATGTCACCTACAAACTTGATAAAAAAAAAGCGCAAGACACTGTCATTTTTCCGCCGTGATTTATACACCACACGACAATTATATAAATTGATACATATAAAAAAAAACCCTCATAATCCCTCTCCACCACCTTATGGGCACTGTATAGAGCTAATAGTGTCCTAACCTGCCCTCTACTACTTTCTTTCCCCATACTCCTTTGGAAAATGCATCACAATATCACTGACAACAGTGAACCGTTCCAACCCAATAAGGTGCAAACATGTGCTCGGAACACATTAGCCAATAAAATGTCCATGTTGTTCCACAGACGAGCAAGGAATGACTGCCAAACCTTCTACTTTTAATACTTCACAGCCAATGAACATTAAGCTTCGTAAAGGCCCGCTTGGGGTATGTAACACTAATACTCCCCGAACAGGAAGGAATCCCTAACAAAACTTTTCCACTGACTTCTTGTACGACTAAAGGTTCCTATGAAAAAAATAAATATAAATCTACAGCACAGTAACTATTTCAATTAGCAACATATTGTGGTGAACTTCTAACCTCTGTACTCATGCAAGTGATCCATGAACTGTTACTATGGTAACAGGCAGAAAGGGCTGGCTGTACAAAAAAGCGTTATATTTACCCTGGATCCTACAAGACAGAAAGGAAAGCAAAATGCCACATTTACAACCCCCTTGCACAGCTTTTTTAATAAAAAGAGGCCCGGGGGGAGGCGGTCCCTGGAACTCCGGGGGACCATGATCCCCCCTCATACATGTAGTTAAAGCCCTGGGGGGTAGCGATCCCCGCGCAGGGGGGACCCTCTGGGCCCTCCATCATGAAAAAAAATTGCCCCGGGATTTGGCCCCCCAGGAGGCTAATTAACAATAAAGCGGGCTTCGCGTCTTTTTTCTTTTTCGCCCAAAACACGTACCCCGCGATTAAAAAAATAATATTAATAATTTTGCGTGACGTCATGTATGGCGCCCCGTACGCGTACGGCGCGAAAGTTTCTAATTGTTCAAAAACATATATTTATGTATTTAATGTACATCTTAAGGGAAGACATTATCTGGGATAATCATGAAAATAGTTTTTTAAAACTTTAAATAAGGGTATATTACTTTTAAAAGCAATTACGGAAATCACGGCCGTACGTCGTAAGAGCAAAGATGGTTTGAAGAGTTATACATTTTATAAAACAATATAGTACTGCACGCTAAAGGAGAAAAGGCAGCACAATTATTGACCCCTCTCCCAACATTTAAAACCCCCTGGGGGAGGTGGTAAATTAATCAAGACTGAATACGTTAGTACTGCCTACTATGCTTACACTACGAGGAAAACACAACAACAGTACAAGGCGCAGATTTTCATTGTAGTGATTTCTTAGTTCCAGGTCTAGATCGGCACACAAACTCCCTCATGGCTCGTATACAACCACACCACACCCATCCAGTTCATTCGTCACTACACACGTGAACCATGTATAAAAAAGACAAAAAGCATGTGTTGTACGCCATTTTAGAGTTGTTCCCAAGGTACCAAACAAGGTGCCCACTACTACATGCGTGGCCTCTTTGGACACTGACTTAGTGGTGCCCGAAGCACTGAGCAGGTGAAGAACCTGCGATGATGATGATGATGGGAGCACGAGTAATGAGACTTCTTTGTTGGAGATCCGGACTACATCATGCAGAAGGTGTCTTTTCCACGAAAAGGTGAGCAGTGAGGATTGAGTGCGCATCAGAGGGAGTCAGGGTTTTAGCAGACTAGATACAAAAGCGCGACTTAGTATTTGAGACGAACGCACTCCTATATAGTGTATTAATTTGCATGTATACATTTTTTTCCCAATAGCAGGAACATTTTTATAATTGCTGAAATGTCCGGAATATTACCTATACAAGCAGTTCGTAGAAATGTGAGAAGGAGCGTGTATAAAAGTGCAATGTTATCTAACTCCAAATGAATATAGTAACAATTACCAATCATAACATCTTTCTTTTATTATCTTTTAGATGTAGAGCTTCAGGATGGATTATGTCCGGCACGTGGTGAAAAACACTGGTGACAAAAAGGTGAGCTCCGAGGATTGTTTTCAATCACTCTCTTATTTCCTCTCTCACTTCATTAAAAAATGACACACAATGTTAACTTCCTTTTTATCTTACAGGTTGTGTTTTACAAATTGACGACACCCCCCGAAAGAAACTTACAAAGCTCTACGTTTGTGTATTCTGCGATGATCCGTGGCCATTGTAACAAGGACTGAGAAGCCTGCTTCGACAACTAGTGCTCCCTGTTCGAATGACGGCAATGGCACAAGGTGAGCAAAGAAGATTGTTTCCGAAAGAACGACAAGTTATCTGTGAAAAGGAGAGAATGAGTAGTAAGCAGCAGACGCGCAAAACCCACATTGGGCTAACAGGGCTTCAGCTAAGATGAGATAGCTTCCTGGGTCCACACACAGTCGCACTCGAGTACTTCACAGGTCTTTAAAAGACATTTTGCTTGTTAATGAGGCTTTGATGTCCCCCCTGCTTACAGCCCCTGCAGCTCCACTCTTGTTTTTGCTTGAAGTTAAGCCCCCCTGAAATTTTGTTCTAGCCCCCCCTCCGATATTTTTGACTGCTGTTGCACCTTTGGCTTCAGGCACCCCCGCCTGTCGTGTGTGTCTCTCCCACGTTTTAATGTAATTTTTTCTCTCCCTCTCTTTCTTACTCTCTCACATCCTTTCTCTTTCTTTTTTACAGTTTTGGACGCTGCTATTTCCATTCTACTGTATAGAACCTTATCTAACTTGAAGTGGTGAACTCTCTTGCTTACAGTGAAGGCTTCTTCGACATGTAGAGCACCCTCTTTCAATCGCGCCAATGGCACTAGATGAGCAAAGAATTTTGTTTCCGAAACAACAACAAATTATTTGTGAAAGGATAGAGTGGGTAGTGAGCAGCAGCTTGACTGTGTAGAAATGTATCATTACCTCCGAGCAGTAACAACATATAGGTTACAACAGTCTGAGAAACAGATATACAAGCTTATTGCTCCACTTTTGTGTCACTTTTAACATAGGAAAAGTGGCGCAAGGAGCTTGTAAATCTGCATCTGACTTTTTAAGAAAAAATCTCAACTCCAGACTCGGCGTGTCAATGGGGTGCAACAGTCTAGGTACGCAATATTAAGAACTCAAATTAAAATTCCCTTTTGTCAGGACTTTCGCAACTCAGTTTACGGTGATTAAACAAATGTCATTTTCTTTGCTTCACCAAACATCCTTAGGAACCAATCTCGGCATATATACCATTATTAATGTTTTCTGTAATATTCCGTTTAAAAATATTGTTCTGCAGCACTCCATAGAGACAAATGTTCTCAAGATGATGACTTCTATTTGGATAATATGTATCCAACATATTTGTTTTCACAATATCTGTACTTTCTGGCTCATTTTCAGATAAATAGTACATTCCTTGTACAGATTTAAGTACTCAATTTCGTGTTTCAGCAAGACCTAAACTCACCCATATGATTCTTCTAGATTTGCAGTATAGACTTGCAGATGATAAGCGATCCAATCATTCATACGCACCAATTTTCACGATGAGATAACTTCTTCAAACTGTAACTATATTATTTCTTACTTAGACTCTTCTCGTGGGAAATCTCTCCCCACATTTCTTTGAATCCCGTCTTTTCTGATTTTGTTATGTTGGATGTTACATATCGAGCAAGTTGAGGGTGCACTTTGAAGCAGCACATCCGTGGACACACAACGGAGTCAAAAGGTGAGCTATGAGTATTTTCTCTTGCATTAACTGCTCCATCTATAACTTTCTCTCACAGTTTTAATGTTGTTTTCTCTCTCTCACTCTCTGTGACATCATTTCTCTTTCTCTTCTAAAGTTATAGACACTACTGTCTACTTTGATGTGTAGAAGTAGGTTTAAATTGAAGTTGTGAACTCTGGTGGCCGTTGTATTTACACAAGGTAAGCACAGCGGCCTAGATATACAATGCCTCCATTGCAATGCATTAGAAATAAATCGGCGTATTTACAATCCCGTTGTGCCACTTTTGTGTCAGTAACGTAGTAGGCACTTCCATATAGACACCACTTGAACATGGGACTATAACAGAAGTGAAATGTACTAGGCACACTACACACATAAAATCATAGTGTTACCTTCACTTGAAATGCTTCACCTTATTTAGTCACATCTACATAACTTTAAACTCTAATTTTCATTTTTTGTTTCGCAGATTACCTATCCAACATCTTTTGGAGTCCACATCACAATTTGTTTATAATACTGTTTTATTAAAGGTATTTTTCTAGTTGTTTATTATATTATCTTAAAGTTACGTTTACAGTTATTGTTGTTTTAATAAGAGTTAATTAAAAAAACGATATACTTGATTTTATTTGGGGGGGGTGACGGCCCACAACAAAAATAATATTTATAATTCGAAGTACTATAGTAAGATGTTTGACAGTAGGGTTGAAAAGTACTGGCTGTACAATAAGTTATATTTTCTCTAGATGGACTACGTCATAGAAAGGAAATCAAAGTAAAACAAAACAATGGGTACCACATTTGCAAACCTCTTGTGACATTTTCGCGTGCAAACCTACCCCCCTACAAAATTAACTGTGTGGGCCTCAATGCCACCCTCAAACCACGAAAATGACCACCCCCGGAGATTTCTATATTGTGTGAGGGAGGCTGTGTGGCCCACCGCCTGATGCCCTGGAGTCCGCCACGCCCAGACCCGGTTCCTGCAGTGTACTGGGGGGAAACAGCCATTACAACGCGGTCATAACCACGCTTGACCATCACCACAAATTCATTAGCATGCATATGGCTTTACCACGCATGATTTTACAACTATTGTACATTTACCAAGCATTATAAAGGCATAAGCACGGTAATGGCTTTGTGGTGACGGTCACACGTTGTAATGGCTGTGCCTTACATGCTTCAAATTAGTTTTTAGGTATGCGTGTGACCAAGTCTGATAAGATCGGAGGCAAAGGACAAACACCGTGGTGTCTGTGGCAGGAAATCTCATGGATCACAGAGAAGATAGGTGGGGGGTTAATTGAAAGTAGCATGTATCATGAAAATAACAGAGGAAAACTACTAAAATGGCGAATACGCAATATGTAACTAACGTTTGGCGCCTCAGCAATACGTTTCAAATAAATATAGATAAAATATGATTATTAATATATTACAAAAGTATAGCAGTGGATGAGGCACACGACGTGGCAGAAGAAAGCGGCAAATTTAATACCTGAAATAAGGACAGGTTTGCTTGACGGACTTGAAGAAAAACAAAGAAGGGTGGGGTTGGAAAATAGGCTGCGCATGCGTAGAGTACAACTGGTGCAGAAAAAAAAAACGGAAAGTTTTACATACTATCATAGAAATATAGCTCTTTTTTTTACCAGTAAAGTTAGTTCTGAAAAGAACTGTTTTTTGTGAGCCCCAAAGCCCCTACCGTCCCAGCTGGCTCCCTGCGTCCTTCTGGAGCCGGCATTGCTTTTCGCCACCCCGGGCACTGCAGAAGGTGGCACTGTGAGCACCCCGGGACACTGCAGAAGCCAATCCTGAAAGGTGGTGGTCCCCAGGGCTATCAAAGGCTTCGGGAAGGGAGACCCCTCCCAACATTCAAAAGCCCCGAGGGGTGGTAGTCCACGGGGCTGGGTGGTCTGTCCCCCCTATTTTCTATATTAGAGCCCGGGGAGGTGGCGGTCCTCGGGCGTGTGTGGGGGGCTTGAAACCCCCACACAGTTTTTTAAATAAAAAGAGGCCCCAGGGACTGGCAAATCCCTGGGGCTCCGGGTGGCCATGAGCCCCCCGCATACATATTGTTAAAGCCCAGGGGTGGCGTTCCCCGGGGGCAGAGGGACCCCTCTGGGCCCCCCATTATGGAAAATAATTGCCCCCGATATTTGACCCCGTGGGCTAAATAACAATTATGCAGTCTTTTTTTCCCCCAAAACGCGTAGCACGCAATTGAAAAAAAAAATAGAGGCCTAACAATCCACGTGGGACCCCCTGAGCAGGCCTAGAGTGTCAGCATGTTTCTACCCTGCCCCCTTTACTTATTTTTCAACTTTGTTTTACTGTTTTCATGTTACTCGGTTCTACCGAGGCACAAGATGGCTGCCAACACTTCCAGGTTTGGAGTGTTGACAGACAGTTGACATCCAATCAACATGCAGCTCGTGCTCGTAATTGTATGGATTTCCGTACGCGTACAGTACTTCGTCTCTAGATATCACTATGATTTTCTCAGGAACTACTGAACGGATTTACACCATTTAACAAAAAGCACAATCTGCGAACCGAACTCTACCTTTCTGCCAAATTTGGTGTAATTCCGTTCAGCTGTTCGGGCTGTAGCCCTGGCTAAAGGTCCCAATATAAAATTGCATGGGGAAAACATGTTTTGGGACCCCCCTTTTTTCATCCCCCACTTGACGAATCACCCCCTAACTTTCAGCGAAGGAGCGGAGCGGAGCAGGCCATTTTCTTGGTGAAATTCGTGAAGATTCGTCCACCTGCGCCAAAGTTATTCGAAATAGAATGTTGCGGATTTCCTATGAAAACTAGGTCCTAACTATAACTTCCTACTGATGACCGCCAGTAGGTAATACATATACATACATACATACATATATATTCAGACCTGAGTACGTGCCTCTTCTTTTGGAAGTTGGATTGTGGTTGTGGAGATATATATATATGTATATATGTATATATATATGTATAATTACAGGCATCTGAGGAAGGCCAACAAAGGCCGAAATGCATTATGCCGCTCGATCTTGAAATAAAGCGTTTCCCAAGCTGTCCTTCTTGTGGCCTCCGCTCTTTGTTCAGTTGAGAGGAGGTGTTTGGATGTAATTCACGCTGTGCCAGTTGCATGATACGGAGGCCCCCGCATCAATTGGGTGCCACGGACCTAGCTGGCTGCTGCTTCGGCGGGTTGCTTTTGTTCCGATGGATAGGATTGCCCGTGGCCTGCCTCAGGAATCCAGGACATTTGCCGGCGGTGACACGTTGGGCAGGCTGTATTCACACCCCTGCCTCTGCCCACTTTGTCATCTGGAGGAAAGGGGCTGATGCGGTGTTGGGGACTCGGGGAAAATGCCGCAAGATCAATAACAGGAATTTGGCAATTTGGAAGTACCACCGTGAGCCCTGAACTCTGCGAAATCCACTGTGAGTGCAATTCCCCCTGCAACACCTACCTGGAGACATCTGCATCCTGGGACTTGTAGTTCTTGAACTGCAGTCTGGTGAGCGAGCGCCAAGGTAGGGGGCGGAGCGGACCCCCTCCAATGGGGATGTGGCAGAACTCACATAAATGAACAGTTTCAAAATGCAGCCTGACGATTACACCATCTGAGGAAGGCCAACAAAGTCCGAAATGCATTATGCCGCTCGATCTTGAAATAAAGCGTTTCCCAATCTTTCCCCCATGTGGCCTCCGCTCTTTGTTCAGTTGAGAGGAGGTGTTTGGATGTAATTCACGCTGTGCCAGTTGCGTGATACGGAGGCCCCGCATCAATTGTGTGCCACGGACCTAGCTGGCTGCTGCTTCGGCTGGTTGCTTTTGTTCCGAGGGATCGGATTGCCCGTGGCCCGCCTCAGGAATCCAGGACATTTGCGGGAGGTGACACGTTGGGCAGGCTGTATTCACACCCCTGCCCCTGCCCACTTTGTGATGTGGAGGAAAGGGGCTGATGCGGTGTTGGGGACTCGGGGAAAACGCTGCAAGAACATTACCAGGAATTCGGCAATTTGGAAGTACCACCGTGAGCCCTGCACTCTGGGAAATCCACTGTGAGTGCAATTCCCCCTGCAACACCCACCTGGAGACACCTGCATCCTGGGACATGTAGTTCTTGAATTGCAGTCTGGTGAGCGAGCACCAAGGTAGGGGGCGGAGCGGATCCCCTCCAATGGGGATGTGGCAGGACGCACATAAATGAACAAGTTCAAAATGCCGCCTGATGATTACAGGCATCTGAGGAAGGCCAACAAAGGCCGAAATGCATTATGCCGCTCGATCTTGAAATAAAGCGTTTCCCAAGCTGTCCCCCGTGTGGCCTCCGCTCTTTGTTCAGTTGAGAGGAGGTGTTTGGATGTAATTCACTCTGTGCCAGTTGCGTGATACGGAGGCCCCCGCATCAATTGTGCGCCACGGACCTAGCTGGCTGCTGCTTCGGCGGGTTGCTTTTGTTCCTGAGGGATCGGATTGCCCGTGGCCCGCCTCAGGAATCCAGGACATTTGCGGGCGGTGACACGTTGGGCTGGCTGTATTCACACCCCTGCCTATGCCCACTTTGTCATCTGGAGGAAAGGGGCTGATGCAGTGTTGGGGACTCTGGGAAAACGCCGCAAGAACAATAACAAGAATTCGGCAATTTGGAAGTACCACCGCGAGCCCTGCACTCTGCGAAAACCACTGTGAGTGCAATTCCCCCTGCAACACCTACCTGGAGACACCTGCATCCTGGGAAGTGTAGTTCTTGAACTCTAGTCTGGGGAGCGAGCACCAAGGTATGGGGCGGAGCGGATCCCCTCCAATGGGGATGTGGCAGGACTCACATAAATGAACAGTTTCAAATGCCGCCTGACGATTACAGGCATCTGAGGAAGGCCAACAAAGGCCGAAATGTATTATGCCGCTCTATCTTGAAATAAAGCATTTCCCAAACTGTCCCCTGTGTGGCCTCCGCTCTTTGTTCAGTTGAGAGGAGGTGTTTGGATGTAATTCACGCTGTGCCAGTTGCGTGATACGGAGGCCCGCACATCAATTGTGTGCCACGGACCTAGCTGGCTGCTGCTTCGGCGGGTTGCGTTTGTTCCGAGGGATCGGATTGCCCGTGGCCCGCCTCAGGAATCTAGGACATTTGCGGGCGGTGACACGTTGGGCAGGCTCTATTCACACCCCTGCCTCTGCCCACTTTGTCATCTGGAGGAAAGAGGCTGATGCGATGTTGGGGACTCGGGGAAAACGCCGCAAGAACAATAACAGGAATTCAGCAATTTGAAAGTACCACCGTGAGCCCTGCACTCTGCGAAATCCACTGTGAGTGCAATTTCCCCTGCAACACCTACCTGGAGACACCTGCATCCTGGGACGTGTAGTTCTTGAACTGCAGTCTGATGAGCGAGCACCAAGGTAGGGGGCGGAGCGGATCCCCTCCAATGGGGATGTGGCAGGACTCACATAAATGAACAGTTTCAAAATGCCACCTGATGATCACAGGCATCTGAGGAAGGCCAACAAAGGCCAAAATGCATTATGCCGCTCAAACTTGAAATAAAGCGTTTCCCAAGCTGTCCCCCGTGTGGCCTCTGCTCTTTGTTCAGTTGAGAGGAGGTGTTTGGATATATATATATATATATATATATATATATATATATATATATAGTCAAGCAAAAAATGAATACGCCGCACTCTTCTCGGATCTGTTTCAAGCGATTTATTCCAGCTCAGAAAAACTTCCTTCACCTACGCGTTTCGAACAGTAAATGTTCCTGATCACGGTAGTTACTACCGTGATTTTTTTTCATTGAAAAAAAACATAGGTTTTAGACAAGTTATAGTTAAGAATTAACATTCAAAAAAACCTTATAAATTCACTGAAAAAACCATAGATTTTAGGGGCGTTAAAGTTAGCTGGACATTTCTCTCATACAAAACCATTGAAATTCCCCCTTTATAGTTAGTTCAGCTAACTATAACTTGCGCGCCCGCAATGCACTGCTGACAACGTCACACATTACATCATTCGTGACATGGGCAGTGACATCACTCATGACATCGCTGATGACATCTGAAATGACATCACTGATGACATCACTGATGACATCATCCAGTGAATGTGTGTTTTTTCGAAAATTAATATGTTTTATATATGTATATGTAAAGGTCAATGGAAGAATAAATGGGTATATACGTGTCTAAATTGATTGTATAACGCATTGATTAAGAGTATCTTTGTGAATATATGGGTTAGTGAGTGATGTTTAAATATATAATAATCAGTATCAGTCTCTCACTTTGTATATAAGTTACTGCATAGGTTGGTGAGTAGCTACATGAGTGTCTATATGGGTTATTAGTTGTTTTTTTCAGTATCTGTATGAATGTCTGAGTGACTGTATGGTTCAGCGGGGGATCTTACGTAGTGTATAGTTCCATGAATGAGTGACTCACTGCTTGTATGTTCTGAAGACAGCATGTGTGCAGGACTTCATGGGTGGATGAGTGTGTGTATGGGTATGTTAGTGAATGAATGACTGGCTCAATAGTGTCTTTATGAATAACTACATATGTGTTAAACTAGTATATGAGAGTATTGGTGTATATAAGTGAGCATATGTGAGAGTGAGAGATTGGAAGAGTTCCTGTATAAATAAGTATGTGTTTATATAAGTGATTGTTTAAGAGAGTAAGTATGTGTACATTTCTGTAGAAGTGAGTGTAGTGGTGTGTGTATAACTTTACATGCAAGTAAATGGATGTTTAATTCTTTATTAGCATGAGTGACTATGTGTGTAAGTAACTTTATGGATGAGTGGCAGTGTGTAATAGGATGTATAGGTGTATGATTACATATAATGTTTGTAAAGCTTTTATTCCACATTTTGTCATAAAGCCAACACATATAAAAATACATTCATATACATAAATTTTAAAAACAAATAACATCTTAAAAAAAAAAGATACAATATGTGCATAAGTTGAGTCCCAAGACAACATCACGGGATATTTGCAATTTGTATGTGGATACATTGCTTTTTCATTATTTGTGATTCAACATACAAGTATGGTATTCTTCCAGTTTATAATTAATTACAAGACCGGGTATAAAAAGAAGCTATATACATTATATAAATAAGTAAAATGCCAGTAATTAAAAAGACTAATGTTCTATATTTTAAGCCCAAGTTTCTTCCTAATCAAGCAGACACTATGGAGATACCTACTGACTCCAAAGGTTACCAACTGGGAGGTTGAGGATCTAATTAACCTTTCGGCCTCTTTGAACGATCTTATGCCCAAATTTTTGCAAAGAGGTTTAATCCATTTCATACGTTGAGTTTTATATAACGGACAAAAGGAAAGGATATGGGCCTCGTCTTCTTTTTGTTTCAGTTCGCACAATTTGCAGTATGAGTCATTCCCCTTGGAGTTTCCCCACCGGCAGGTGTTTGCGTTTATCTGTAAAACCCCATATCTGTATTGTAGATATACAGTTTGGCCAAAGGTGGTTCAACTTCATCCATAAATTGTTCGAATACGGGGGTATCCTTAAATTGCAAAAACTTGTGTGTTAGTGAGCCAGTAATATGCATTATTAGTCATGTAGCACCAAAAAGCGGCTTTTACCTGTTCTTTACAATTAATTTGCAAAGTAGTTGGGTTTTTCCAGAAGTGTGAAAGACCTATTTTTGTAAGCCAGGTGGATATATGTCTCAGCCACTTGATTGAACTAAATGTGTCCAATTCCCTAATTTCTAATAAACCAGTTCTATAGTCGGCGAGTTCCGGGGTAGACCATAGTCTTACCCAATAAAGCAGTGGCCTCAACCAGCATAAGAAATCTGTACGTTTTATGTTAATATCAAGATAGACAGGCACTAAAGGCGTTCTTAATGGTAATCTTACTAGGCGCCTAAAGAACGCATTCTCATCAGTATCAAATGTCTTGTTTGAGTAAGGCCCCCAAATCTCGGCCCCATATAGGGCTGCAGATTGCGCTTTTGCTTTAAACACTTCTATCGCAGGAGTTATAGCTTTTGAAGTGCTCCCTCCATGAATTTTTAAGATAGGGAGAGAATTGTTTTTAAGTGTCAGCCTACTTTTTTCTAGTTGTTTTATCCAGGACATTTTACTGTCTAGCCTGATACCCAGGTAATCAAAAAATTCCACGTACTCTAGTTTGGTATTATTTAAGGCCAGATTCTTCTTGAAAGTTTTTGGGGGATTTATGGCCATGTACTTAGTTTTTGATGAGTTGATTTCTAGCCCCTTTAACTCACAATAACTGTTGAATTGGTTTATTAAATTTTGTAAACCTTTGGGTGTTTGTGATATTAAAATGGTGTCATCCGCAAATAACAATGCTGTGATTGCCTCGTTGCATAGTTCCGGGGAATCGTGGTTGCATTGTGCCAGATAGGGGGGGATATCATTTACAAATAAGGAAAAAAGGGTGGGGGCCAACACGCACCCTTGTCGTACCCCCCTTTTTACTGGTATGGCTTGGGTGAGTTCGCCATTTCTTACCCACCTTACTTTTGCAAAATTGTCAGTGTGAAGCTTTATAAGGTTAGACAGCAATTCATCCGGGACACCCATATTCCTTAAGGTATGCCATAATAGGGAACGGGGGACAAGATCAAACGCTGAGCGTAAATCCATAAATGCTACGTATAGGCTACACTTCTTTATTTGGACATATTTCCAACAAATACACATAAGCCTGTACACCTGGTCCACAGTGCTTGTCTTAATTCTAAACCCTGCTTGATATTTTGAAAGGATTTTGGATTCCTCTATCCAGTCTAAAAGTCGGTTTAAAATATGCCTGGCAAAGATTTTTTGTAAAATATCAATTAAACTAATCGGTCTGTAATTACCTGGATTATAGCGGTCCCCTTTTTTATAGATGGTAACTATTTCCGCCCCCTTCCATGTTTCAGGGATCGGGGTCCCCGACAGAATTGAGTTACACAAAAAAATTATGTAGGGGCACCATACTTCAATGTTATGAGTAAATAAGTCCCCGGGTAATTTGTCCGGGCCTGGTGCCTTGCCCGCCTTAATTGCCTTTATTGCACACAGAGTCTCTTCAATACTAAATTTGGGTGAACTGGTACACGGGGGAAGAGATCCTAGGTTATTTTGGTCTGGGGACACCCCTGCAAGATCATATAGTTTTACAAAGTGATCATACCAAATTTTTTCATCCAGAAAAAAGTCCCTGTTGGAGCTACCCGTTTTATTATTTTTTGATATCAAGCTCCAAAAGGTACATTGGTTGTGCTTCCTAGCAGCATTTAAAAGATCTTCCCAGATCGAATTATCCCATTCCTTTTTTGCACTAGAGAGGAGTCTTTTGTATTTGTGTCTACACTCTCTTACCCTTATCTGGTCTTTAGATTTCACGGCATTGATTAGGTTACTTTTAGCTAGACAACACTGTTTGTTATACCACGGTGTCTCTAGTTCCAATTTCCTTCTTGTGTTGCCTTTATCATTACAACATGTTTTACTCAGGAGGGGAGTTAATGATTCTACTAGGTGATAGTGCATTTTAAGGACTTCATGAGAACCCAAACTCAAGTTGTCATATAAGGGGATAATGTCTGAGAAGGTGTTGTAAATACCCACACGTGTATCTTTTTTTTGCTAGTATATGTGGCCACTTTATAGCTCTTCTATTATTAGAAACCTCGACCTCTCCCACCTCCCTGGTAGATTCTGTTTCACCATCAGATGTAAAAAATGGATGGGAAAGTAACCCCAGTTGTCGAGGAAAGTGGTCACTTTCTGGTCTATTCACGACCTTAAAGGCCAACAACAGATGCCACAAATTGATTGTGATCAGCATAAAATCAATCAGTGATTTGGAGGTCCCCTTGTTATAGGTATAGTTTGCTGGTTTATCTGGATCTAGTCGACCATTACATGCCCTTAAATCGTTAGATACAGTCAGTTCAAAGATCTGCATAGCTGCCATTGAGCTTTTAACTGATTTTACGCTGTCTAGGGAAGGAATGTCGTGAGCCCTGTCTTCGTTTTCTAATAAATTTTCAAGCCCCAGCACAGGCTCGAATCGGCAGTTAAAGTCCCCACCTATAATTACTTTGGAGATTGACTCTGGGTTACACAAATACGAGCTTAGTTGTTCTACAACCATTGATTCCTTGTTTTGGGGGTTTGGTCTGTTGTAAATATTTATCAGGTAGACGTCCGCCAATTTACTTCGTGGTCATCTTTACCCTAAGCAAGTCATTAGAAACAAGGTGCAAAGGTGAAAGAACAACATTCAGGGATATTCTTATCCAAATTATTAAACCCCCTGAAGGTCTACCTCTTACAGATGCAATCGCCCCACAATGAAATGCTTTATAACAAAGTCTATGAACCATATTGATTGCCCATGTTTCCTGTAAGAGTATGATATCATGCTCTTCCAGGAAAGTACTCCAGTTCCTGTCACAAAGGTTTCTTGACAACCCTGCAATATTCCATGACAGAATTTTTATATCTCGTATTAATTTACATTGTGCTGAGTTACTGGGATGATTGTTACATGCATTTGGTGTTTCCCCCTCGTTAGGACCGTCCAAAAGCTCAGTACCGGATACCAATTCTTGAAGCTCATTATATACCGTTGATGACATGTTTTGGTCCTGTGCAGTACAAATATCCACTGATTCCCTCACTTGGTGATCTCTAAGAGTACTAACAGTCAATAGTCCAGCCCGTATAGTTTTGGCTGGTTCAGTTACAGAGGGCGTTACGTAGGTACTTGAGTTTAGACTTACACATGAATCCTTTAAGTGGTCACTAAGCATGGGGGGAAGAGTTCCACAGCATTCACACTCTCCTACTTGTCATTGACCCCACCATGACCAGTTTTTGTCCACATCCATATTCTGTGAGGTCTGTGGATACATTCTACCAACAGGTGTTGGGGGATCAAGGAACGAGTACCTGTTATTCATCAAGCCTGACCAAGATAGATCTCTAGTGCCTTGTATACGTTGCTTTGGGTAAAAATAACTAAGGTCGCAAGTTCCGATTCCTAGGTGACCTCTCCGTTGATTTTGGCTGTACACAAGATGTGCTACTGAAGGATCTTTAAAGTTAACCAAAATGCAATCCCCTGTTATGTCTTTTGGCCTGGTGCCCAACCAGCTAACTCTTCGAACTTGGATGACCTGGCAGTTGACAGTGTATGGCAGAGGTCTGTTTTCTCTCAACCAATATAAGGTCTTATTTTTAAGTTCATCATAGGACTCCCTTTTATTGGGTTTCAGAGGAGGGACGCCAGTGATTTGCCTATGTTGCAGTCAGCTGCTGGGTCATTGTTATTAGGACCACTATTGGTTGTACAAGCTGAGGTTCCTATCCCATCGACAAGCTTTGATGGCGCCAAGGTTTGAGAGATGGTAGTAGTAGCAACCTGTTTTGCTTTGCGTGGCGCAGGTTTTGGGGGGACAGCCAATTGTATTCCTCCCTTGATTGGCTGTACCTTGGAGAGATCTGCTTGCGATCCTCCCAGTACAGCATTGACCCTATTCTGGTCTGTCACCTTATCTTTTCTTGATGGTCGAGTTTGTTGCAAAGGTTTGGGAATTGTTGGGCTAGATTCTCCCCTTATGGTATCTGCTCCAATCTTAGAGTGAAGTTTTACCAGTGATTTTAAGGCAAAAAAGTTATCCAGTGAGGTTTGCTCGAATTTGTCCAATCGCTCCGAGAGCCCTTTCAGTCTTTCAGTCACTGGTAGTAACAAAGGTGTCATAAGCTGTTGGATCTGTTCCATCAGAGAATTAGCTGCTGGTGGATCTTTTGGGCAATTGACCAGTTCAGTGTCCAGTGCAGGACGGGCTAAAGCATTTGCAAGATCACCCTCTTGTTGCTCACTTACTTCTATCCCAGTGTGCATAGTCTCGGGCTCTAGGGATTTACAGTAAACACCCCCGTTCATTTGGTTCCTTCGTATTCTCTTAAGGGCCTTCAGTCTATAGGCTTTTCGCGGAGTAACTAGTCTCTCCCTTTTTACTGCAGCACGACTTGCTTTTATTGGGGGGGATAGTGAATCTTGTCCTGCGGGGGCTTCATGTATCAATATTACGGGCAGAGCCAATGGATCAACTACTGTTGTGACTGGACGATTTATTATATCAGCATTACCTAGAGTTCTGCTTGTTGTCACTGAATCAGGAATAATTTCAAGAAGGCCATTATCTGCCCTCGGGTCGACAGCACAAGGCTGCATATGGCTAGGTGTTACGGAAGTTAAAATATAATGAGTGAATATATGTATGAGTGACTATATAGGACTTTTGGTGAATGAGTGGATGTGTATTTAGATCTTGGAATTACTGAATAGGTTGTTGTAACTGGTATTGGTATGTCCATTTTTTTGAAAGTGTTAGTTTCTATTTTTGAATGTGTGTATCAAAGGCTATATTAGGGTAAGAGGAGGTCTGCAAATTTATCACAAGGATCATGTCATCAGTGATGTCATCAGTGCTGTAATTCAAGATGTCATCAGTGATGTCATGAGTGATGTCACTGACCATGTCATGAGTGATGTAAAATGTGATGTCATCAGCAGTGCATTGCGGGCGCGTGAGTTATAGTTAGCAGTGAATTTCTAAGGTTTTTTAAATGCTTATTCCTAACTATAACGTGCCTAAAACCTATGTTTTTTTGGTGAATTTCAAAGGTCTTTTAAAGGATAATTTCTTAGTATGGCCTGCTTAAAACCAATAGTTTTTTAGTGAATTTGTAAGGTTTTTTAAATGTAAATGTAAATTCCTATTTATAATGTTCAATAAGCATATCTGTATTTTTCTATCTTTTTTAATTGTCATCCCATTCTCAACGTAGTAAAAACAGCAAATATTACCACTCTTCCGATTTTGTAAAAGGATGTAATAAAAAGCATTAGTCTATAACTGTGCTGACTACAGCCTTCGATCTACACTACAGACAGCAGGGTTCACAGCTTGAATTCAGCTTTGCATTAACACTACGGACATCATTGAAATTAGACTTGATTTATGTGAGACAGACACAATTTTGTTAAATGATGCGACAAAAAACATGCCTCAATGTCTGTACTGAGTACTGCCTTCAAATGTACACTGCGATCAACAGAGTTCACCAGAAGCACAGAAGCACTACAGTCAACATTTAATTCAGTCTTGATTTATTTAAGGCAGAGACAATTTTACTGTGTCCTCAGATTCTGTTAACTGTGATAAAATAGCATTCATCGATGTTTGTGTCGACTACTGCCTTCCATCTACACTACGGACAGCAGGGTTCACAATTTCAATTCAGGTTTCCACCAACACTACAGACAGCATTCAAGTTATCCTTGATTTATGTAAGACAAAGACTATTTTGTTAAAGGATGCCACAAAAAACATTCCTCAATGACTGTACTGAGTTCTGTTTTCAAATATACACTGCGATCAAAAGAGTTTACCACTTGATACAAGTGGCGCATAAGCACTACAGACAATAAAAATTCAGTCTTGATTTATTTAAGGCGGAAAAATAGTACTGTGTCCTCAGATTTTGTTAAAGTATGTGACAAAAAAAGCATTCTTCGATGTCTGTGTCAACTACTGCCTTCGATGTACCCTGCGGACAGCAGGGTTCACAACTTGAAGTCACCTTTGCATGTATACCACAGACAATAAGGATTTCAACCTTGATTAATTTAATGCAGAGACAATTGTACTGTATGTGTTCTGATTTTGTTAAAATAAGTGACGAAAATCATTCGTTGATATCTCTGCTGACTACTGCCTTCGATTTACAGTGCGGACAACAGAGTTCACATCTTGAATCCAGCTTTGAATCTATACTACGAACAGCATGAAATTTAGCCTTGTTTTTTTAAGGTAGAGTTATTTGTACTTTATGTCCTCAGATTTTGTTAAAAGATACGTCAAAAAAGGATTTCTTGATGTCAGTGATGACTACTGCCTTCAGTCTACATTGTGAGGGCTCACCATTCAGATAGAATGACGATTGTACATGACGCATTCCAGTAGACAAGAGACATTATACCACTGCGACCCCCCCCCCAAACCACAAATCATCAAAGGTTATGCACACGCTGAGTTCTTTCGGTACCACTAACTCACTGTACCACAAATCATTTCCCCGTAGCCTTAATAAAGCAGAATTTACTAGGCAAAAACATTGCTCCCAGTACAGCCTCCTGCATTACGCATTATCGCAGGGTACTTACAAGCTCAGCGCCAAACCTACTACTAACTCAGTGCACCATAAATCATCGGAAAGAAGAGTGAACAGTTTTATGTCAGCAATGTGGCATACTATCACTTTTAAGTGGAATTCATGCAGAATCCAATCGACAAAAGACATTACTCCAATTACTTTGCCCCCCTCCCCCCAGACCACGCATCATCGCAGGATCCACAGAACCTTGTTGTTTTAGATACCACTAACTCAGTTCAAACCAAACTCAGTGTAACACCTATCAAAACCTACACAATATCCCTTTATTATGCTTCCTTGAAAAACGTATTTTATATCACTTATAGATTTAGTTGAATAATAAAATGTATGCTGCATATATGTTCTATCTTCTACTTTAATCATGATTGCAGATGATGCAGTCCACCCTAAGATCTACACTGAGGACAACAGGGTTTACAACTTCAATTTAGCTTTGGATCTACACTACAAACAGTAGAGAATTTAGCCTTGATTTATTTAAGACACACACAAAAAATACTCCTGTGGCACTGCTAGTATGCACAAGCACCTTTAACCCCTACATCCTCTGAACCATGTTTACAAAGAAAGTACAATACAGCTCCAAAATGTACCTCCACCACCGGTAATACCAAGTACCTTTGGGGTATCACCTTTAACATCGCAACCAGACAAACGTCTCCATTTTGAGAAAGTTAGAATGCACTGCATGAAATGCAATTGTTTAATTTCTTATGGAGAGCAATAAGTAGACATAGTTTGCAGAGCAATTGATAACCATTGATGATAGGTTTTTTTTACCTCAAAATTCATGCAGACAAGTATGCAACATTCAATATTTTGAGTACAGACCGCTCAAACCACGTATCATCGCAGGCTGAGCACACGCTGAGCACTACACGTACCACTAACTCAGTACATCATAAAAAATCTTCACATGGCCTTATTATTAAGGCAAAATCCTTCTGCTTGAACCACACATCATCTCAGGCTCTACTTAAACCGCCCCTACCTCAGTGTACCACAACTCATGAACACTTTACAATAGAATCTTCTGTCTATTATTTCACATATAGTGCTCCAACCTTAGTACAGAAGTCTGAATATCTGTGTATGATATCGTGGTTACTATTCTACTTGTTACCAACAGCAACGTAATAAAATGAAGTCAAGGGCATGTGACCGTAGCCACTTCAACTATCTATCTGTGTCTGTGTATTTATTATGTTTCTACAATGCTGCTCCTGGGCCCTTCCACATTATATTGTGCTATAAATAGGGTATGCAACCATCTTACCTCTGACAGTAAGTGTGGACTATTTTTTCAGTGAATTTCAAAGGATTTTTCAATGATAATTTTTAAATGTATTGTTATTTTTTATCATATTCTTTTACTACATTTTTAATCTATTTATTTTTAGATATCTTATTGTTTAAAATAAAAAAATATAGATAAATGTATTATTTCATATTCTTTTAAATGTATATAATTTTCTTTAGTGTTTTTTTTCCAATTATTTTTTGTGGAGTCGCGCACCCAAAGCGCTCCTTTCTCGATCACTACGCGGAACTTAGCTGCCATTTTAGTATTGTTGTGTAGGATCGGCGTAGGGGGCGCCACAGGTACGAATTTTCCTACGCAATTGCTATGCGACTGGTAGGCCACTTGTGGTACATACGCGACATGTACGTATTACGCGACGGTCGCGCGGTTGCACGTGACATCATATGCATGTTGGACGCAGTGTGTGCGCGACTCCCACAACATTTTTCAATGTCTCAAAACATATATATATATATTCACTGAAAAAAACATAGGTTTCACACATGTTATAGTTAGCTGGACATTTCACTCATACAAAACCATTGAAATTCCCCCGTTATAGTTAGTTTAGCTAACTATAACTCGCACGCCCGCAACGCACTGCTGATGACATCACATATTACATCACCCATGACATGGTCAGTGACATCACTCATGTCATCACTGATGACATCTCAAATGACATCACTGATGACATCATCCAGTGAATGTGTGTCTTTCTGAAAAATAAATATTTTTTATATATGTATATCTAAAGGTTGATGGAAGAATAAATGGGTAAATAACTGTCTAAATGGTTTTTTTTGTAAAATTGATTGTATAACTGACTTATTAAGTATATCTTAGTGAATATATGTATTAGCGAGTAATGTTTAAATATGTAAATATCTGTATCAGTGTCTCACTTTGTGTATAAGTGGCTGCATGGGTTAGTGAGTAGCTACATGTGTGTCTATATGGTTTATTAGTTGTTTTTTGAGTATCAAAATGAGTGTCTGTATGGTTTGGTGGGGATATTACTTAGCGCACAGATGCATGAATGACTGACTCATATTTGTATGTGTTCAGGGCTGTATGGGTGGATGAGTGTGTGTATGGGTGTGTTAGTGAGAGAATGACTGCCTCAATAGTGTCTTTATGAGTAAGTACATATGTTTTAAACAAGTATATATGAGTATTGATGTATATAAGTAAGGATATATGACAGTGACAGATTTGAAGAGTTCCTGTTTAAATAAGTATGTGTTTGTATAACTGATTGTTTAAGAGAGTAAGTATGTGTACGTTTCTGTAGAAATAAGTGTAGTGGTGTGTGTAGAACTGTATATGCAAGTAAATGGATGTTTGATAGTTTATTTGCATGTGTGAGTATATGTGTGAATAACTCTATGTATAAGTGTAGGTGTGTAACAGTATGTATAGGTGTATGAGTACATATGATGAGCGAGTACATGTATGAGTGACTAAATAGAACAATTGGTGAATAAGTGAATGTGTATGTAGATTATGGAATTACTGAATAGGTTGTTCTAACTGGTATTGGTATCTCATTTTTTTTGAAAATTTTAGGTTCTATTTTTGAATGTGTGTATCAAAGGTTATATTAGGGTGAAAGGAGGTCTGCCACACTTTCACAAGGATGATATGTCATCAGTGATGTCATCAGTGATGTAATATGTGACTTCATCAGCAGTGCATTGCAGGTCCGCAAGTCATAGTTAGCTAAACTAACTATAACGGGGGAATTTCAATGGTTTTGTATGAGTGAAATGTCCAGCTAACTATAACATGTGTGAAACCTATGTTTTTTTCAGTGAATTTGCAAGGTTATTTAAATGCTAATTCCTAACTATAACGTGGCTGAAACCTATGTTTTTTTCTGTGAATTTCAAAGGTTGTTTAGATGCTAATTCCTAACTATAACATGGCTGAAACCTATGTTTTTTTCAGTGAATTCAAAGGTTTTGTAAATGATAATTTTTAAATGTATTAATTGTTATATTTTGTATACTAATTTACTAAATTGTTTCAAAGTATTTATTTTTAGATATTTTATTTTTTTAATTACATTACATATTTGTAATATAAATTGAAAAAAAAGGTTTTAAAAAATATTGAAATTGTAATATATATATTTTTTAATTTAATATTTTTTTAATTTATATATATTTTATATAGCAGGCAATGATATCCTATGGAAGGAAATTCAAGTTACTGGTAAGTACAGTTAAATTTACTTTTCAGGAATAGTAATGAGCTGAAAGATGCAGCACTGAGGTATCTCCTGATAACAGGTGAGTAAATTGGAATTCGTAGTTCAACTGATTTTTGAGGATTTTTTTTAAGTTCCAAAACTCCACACTAAGAAAAAGTTCCAAGTGAAACCAGTCACTGTTAGCCTATGGAAGGAAATTCAAGTTACTGTAACTACAATTAGAATGACTTTTCAGGATCAGTAGTGGGCTGAAAGATGCTGCACTGAAGTCTCTCCTGATAACAGATGAGTAAATCGGAATTCGTAGTTCGACTGATTTTAGAGGGGTTTTTTTAAAGTTCCAAAACTCCACACTTAGAAAAATTTCCAAGTGAAACCAGTCAATGTTAGCCTATAGAAGAAAAATCAAGTTATTGTAAGTATGGTTAGAATTACTTTTCAGGATCAGTAGTGCGCTCAAAGATGCAGCACTGATGTTTCTTGTGATAACAGGTGAGTAAATTGGAATTCGTAGTTCAGCTGATTTTACAGGAATATTTTGCTCAATAATGAAGGAAGGGGGCGGGGCATGAGGTAACATCTGTGCAAACACCCCCTGTGGCGCGTTTTAGATTGGGGAATCAATTCCTCTTCAATCCTGACGTCCCCTGTGAGCCAACTAGCCCACCAGGTTCCTCCAGTATGTGCCAGACAGCTGTGTTGCAGAGAGGTGTTCAGAGGGCACGCCCCCTTTTTATAGCACTCTGCAACACTGCTCTGTGGCGATTAGTGGAGATACCTGTTGGACTAGTTGCCCACTAGGGGACCTCTGGATGGAAGAGGGCATGTTTGCACTCACTTCACCTCAAGCCCTGCCCCCTACCTTCACCACTGTGCAAACGCTCCCTGTAGCATGTTCTAAGTTGGGGGATTAAGTCTCCTTGCATACTGGGGGTACCTGGGGGCCAACTAGCCCACCAGGAACCTCCAGTATGCGCCAGGGGGCTGCATTGCAGAGAGTTGTAAAAAGGGGCGTGGCTTCATTACACCTCTCTGTAACGCAGCCCCCTGGCGCATTTGCAGAGGTGGAACTAATTCCCCTTGCATACTGGAGGTCCCTGGGGGCCAACTAGCCCACCAGGAACCTCCAGTATGCGCCTGGGGGCTGACTTGCAGAGAGATGTAATGAGGCCACGCCCCTTTTTACACCTCTCTGCAATGCAGCCCCCTGGCGCGTTTGCAGAGGGGAAACTAATTCCTGTTGAATACTGGGGGTCCCTGGGGGCCAACTAGCCCACCAGGAACCTCCAGTATGCGCCAGGGGCCTGCATTGCCGAGAGGTGTAATAAGGCCACGCACCTTTTTACACCTCTTTGCAATGCAGCCCCCTGGCGCATTTGCAGAGGGGGAACTAATTCCCCTTGCATACTGGAGGTCCCTGGGGGCCAACTAGCCCTCCAGTATGCGCTGGGGAAGGTACAGAGTACAGTACAGAGCACTGTACTTCATACCCCACGATTTAAAGGCCTTGTGGAACCCCCTGAGCATGCCTAGGGGTCAGGTTGTTTCTACCCTGCCCCTTTGTGTGTTTTGCACGTTTGTTTCACTGCTTTCTTGTGCCTCGGTTCTACAGCCAACACTTCCTGGTTTGTACAGTTGACAGCCAATCAGCATGCAGCTCGTGCTCGGGAAGGTTCTCATCTAGGTATCACTATGATTTTACTTTTGATTTTCTCAGGAACTACTGAACGGATTTACACCATTTAACAAAAAGCACAATCTGCGATCCAAACTCTACCTCTCAGCCAAATTTGGTGTAATTCTGTTTCAATCCTGAAATTCCCTTGGCCCTACTAGTCCTCCATATCTCTCTACTGAATAAAATACCTTGGGGCATATTATCAAGGGGGTTTATCTCCGCTTTTTTGGCTTTAAAAGCCAAGAAAGCGGAGATAAAATTATCTCCCTATTACCTAGCTGTCGCTAACACCAGTTAGCGACAGCTTGTAGGAGAGAGCGACCATCCTGGGCCCCACTTTGCATGTCAGTGATATTTATCACTAATGATATGCAAAGTGGGTGTGCCAAGATGTTAGCGACTGAAAACAGTCGCTAACATCGCTATCTCCTATTACCAATTTTTGGAGATATTCGCGCTAAGCGCAAATATCTCCAAAAGCGAACTCCTGCCCTGAGCAGTTCTTAGTCATGTTATCCAATGGGAGGTGGATAACATGGCTAAGAGCATTAGCTCGGTAATGCATGAATATCGCTGACTTTTCAGCGATATTCATGCATTGCGGCGATTTTTATCGCATTTGCGATAAACCTTGGTAATACCAAGGTTTATTTGCGGTAAAAATCGCCGCAGCTCAGCGGTACATTTTTGTCTCTAACCAAGCAATAGCGATAATTATCGCTATTGCTTGGTAATATGCCCCTATGTGTGTTGTAGACAGGTGCTTTAAAGCAGTGTCATATTTGATACCTGTCTGCAATGGAATTCTCTGGCACAGATCTACTCTACAGGCCATTCTGTATTTTAATACTTACTTAAACTTACCTCAACAGTAATACACATAATTTTTATAATCTAAATTGTGGTCAATTGCATATTTTATAATTAGGATCTGTGAAAGAAAAGAAAAAATAGCTATATTATATATTAATATATTTTTAACAGCACAGCACAATTTTAACATTTTACAAACTATTTTCTTTGCCTTTTTTGCTGTTCTCAGAATGTATTGAATTTGACTAGAAACAGTGATTTCAATCATACTCATTACATACATAACAGTGGGCAAAAAAAAACAATCAATAAGATTGTTTAAAAAAATATCCATCCTCAATAAAAGACCATATAATACAAATATAAAAAGCTTACTGCTAAGAAAATTTTATAACTTACATTTATAAACACTGTAAATGTTGTCCCTTAAAAGTATACGAGCAATGTGCAAGAAAAAGTCCGTAATTCAAACATATGCCTTTCCTTGAGGCCAAATTGTATTATTGCAATCCTTTTTATTTAAATTGTCCAATAGTAATCATATTAAATCATAATAACAAATTCCTCAGAGGCTGAATTATCTTCCTAAAACTTTGGCTTTAAAAATATTAGGTAGGAATTTTGAAATTCGCTAGGCAAATGTTGTTTGAAAACCAACTGAGCATCATTACAACGTGTCCAGCCTACTTCACATTTTAGATAGGCAGTGTAATGTCCAGATGTTGTGGAAGGACCATCATGGAAAATTATTGCTACTGCTACTAAAGTCCTTCCTGATATTGATAGTTGAGTTGTTTCAAAATGTTTTATTAAAGTGTCCAATATTCTCCCATCAGTTGTACCATGTTGCATGATTAAAATTATATATTGCCCAGATCTTTGTATAAATAATGTTGATAACATTTCTGATTTGTATTGGCTACCCTCCATGTTTGATGTGCTGTAATAACTCATTTATTAAAAGACACTGAGTTACTGTCCGGTAATGTCAAACATAGAAATCTTTCAGCGTCTATGTTAGTGCTACATGTATACTATTATTTTTACAATGATGTTCCCATTTATAACAAAGGCTAAAAAGATTTTCAATTTCTACGCCTTCATTTTCCAATACGGTAAGCATATACATTAGAAATTCCAGAGCATCTTGTTGGATATTCTGCGTAAATTGTGTAGAACCAGAACATACATCCAAAAGATTACGAACATCACAAACGCTTTGTATTTTACTTGTATCAGTTCTCAATTTTTCATAAATGGAATGCAACAAGGAACAAAATCTTTTTCCCGATTCTCCATAATTTGCTGTTGCAAACCTTCAAGAAAAAAAACAACATTGCCCACTACATTAGCATAGCAGTTGACACCTGAACTATTTTCAAACTGATAACCAACAATCTCATCAACAGTATCCTTTTTCTTTTTGCTTGCAATGACAACATTATCTTGTTTTTCTCCTTCTCTATACCTTCAACACAGATATTCTCATACCTTCTATTTCGACCAACTACACGATATTGACCTAAATTGGGAGCATACGTTTTTCTTAACCTATTATACTCGTTTACACAGTTTGCATCTGCGGTAACCTTTGTGTCATCATAATCAATCAAAAACAGACCAGATAAAGTTCTGACTCGCGACAAAGCAACATATGCCATACCCTCTTTAAAAACAGTACTTCCAATGTTCACCAAAGCACTGTCTACACTTAAACCTTGAGATTTATGAACAGTCACTGCATATACCAGAGAAACTGGAACCTGTTTTCTACGGACGTATTAATCATTAACAAGCAAAAAACTAACTGAACAACGACCAATTTGTTTCACTTCTTCAATCTGATCAAATTTAATTTTTAAAAATTCAAAAGCATCTTTATGCGAATAATTAACAAAATCCACAACTTTGCCCTTTGCTCCATTATCTAAACCTTTTTCAACATCCAAATTACGCCTTAAAATTTCCCAATAGTTTCTACATGCATATAGATTCTTTTCTAAACCAGCAGTTGTAGATATCGATTTTTCTAAAGAATCCAATTTTGTCTTCAATATTTCTGTCAAAATATTAGTGATTCCCTTATGCTCTATTTTATTGATGGCTTCCATTTTTATTATTTCTTCATTTTTCAGCTTCAAAAGTTGTTCGTTGAATATAGAACACTCACGCAGTGTTGGCATTAAGCAGATTACATATTTGTTTTCTACAATTTTCATGTATATTTTCTCAGGAACTATATTTTCTTTTGGAAACAAATTGGAAAGTAACCGACTCTGCAAAGCTAGTTTGCTATGTTCTGTCAGTACTCCAATTCTTATATCTTGAAGAATTTTTCCATAATCAAAATCATTTGCCTGTCGCATATTTGTAATGAGTTCTTTGTATTCAAAATATGACCAAATCTTAACGTTTCTAACACTACCCTGAGACTTTATGGTGTCTTCATGCGCAAGTGTTTTAAATACTGGTTGTCGTTTTGCGGGAGTAAGTTGCAATAGATCTCCGAAAACTATGACATGGTTTCCTCCAAATAACTCGTCATACTCTGTTTTAAGAATTTGCTGCATTCCTAAATGCACAAAAGCAAGCATTAAGTTTGAGACCATGCTTATCTCATCAAAAATCAGAAGTTTAATTTTTTTCAGCCCTCTTGAAACTTCACAACACGCTTCTCCAGATAGCTTGTGATATTCTAATTTGTTTTCATACTCCACAGGTAGCATCAGTAAACGATGCAATGTAATTACTTTTATGTTATGTGCTGCCAACCCAGTTGGAGCAGTTACAACACAAGACAAATGTGACTTAGTTGTTTTCTGTAGATAACTGGGGATTACTTTGATTAACAAACTTTTTCCTGTTCCAGCTTGTCCACTCACATACATTCGAAGTTGAAATGATGTGCATGTGCATTCTTTCTTTTCATGAAGAAATCCATGGTCCATCTGTTGTCTCACTTGCTGATATATTTGTTTCTGTTCAACATTTAGTTGTTTTTCCAAGTTTGCTAAGTTCCTTACATCTTCTTGAGCTTGATGCATTGCTGTTTCCACCTCATTCATGGCAATTGCTGCTTTATTTTCAAAAATTGGTTGTCCTAGTGGATCTTGACTCAGCGCAGCACAGCTTTGACTGTCTTGAGAACTGTCTCTAGCAATCTCAGTTGCAATTGTAGCTTCTTGATAAATTTCATTGTTCAACATTTTCACATCATTTGCAAAAACAGTGCATTCTATGGTATCTTTACAAGAATTGAAGGACTCTTCATAGCTCTGGAATTCTCCAAGTAATTCTAATTCTGAATGCCACAGTTTGAACACTTGCAAAAGAGCTAAATAGTAAAATTCCCTTTCATCAGCAGTGTCGGAACTTCCTGTGATTAATCAAATTTCCTTTTGTTTGTTTCACCAAACATCCTTCAGAACCAATAACTCCATATTTCATTGATGTTCTCTGTAGGATTCTGTTTAAAAGTGTAGTTTTGCAGCACTTCATAGAGATACATGTTCTCAAGATGATGACTTCTGTTTGAGTAATATGTATCCAGTCAGTCAGTCATTAAAACTTTATTTGAGTTATTACAACCATAAAAGTATACACTATACATTTATAAACTTTATAAAAACACGAGTTAAAATTTATAAAATTGCAATTCAGTCATTTCCCGGAGGATAACCCTGGCAACATTATTTCTAACAGTATCCTCCTGAGATGTTAAAAACACATGAGAAAACATATCTGACTAGACCTTCCAAACATAAAACATACATTAGAGTACAGTCTCGATAACATATGCCTATAACTCTGTATTCTGGAGGAGCTCCCTAACTTGAATCATGTATTTCCCCAAGGCGCAGGCTATATCCAGGTTTCCCATCCCCACCAGGAGCTCTGCAGCCTGCTTCCTATTCGTAATCCTGTAATTTTTGAATAACGGGCCTAAAATCTCCTTACGTATATCAAGGGTCCTCCTGCAGTCTAATAAAACATGAGTAATGTCACAGGTGGAGCCTAATGTACATGTGCAATTACCATTACTATTAATCATGAGGTTTTTAACCCTGGTATTTACATAACAGGGGTTTACACCCATTCTCAGTTTTAAAACCTCTCTTCTTAATTTCTGATTCGGCGGCCTTTCCAAGTACGGGTAAGGATGATCTTCTGAATTCCATACTTGGATCATATGGGACACTGATATTTTTTGCCGAAGGTACTCGTGATCACAAGTACGGGACACATCCGCTCCCAACGACCGTAGTTCTTTTTTGCCTATATTGGTGTGTCCTAACTGGGCATCTAGTTCTATTCCTAACTTCCCATAAGCTTCCTTTAATGAGAGTCTGACTTCTTTAGCCCATGATAACTCACTGGAGGTAATTTCCTCTCTACACCACTGTGATATTTTTCTGGGCGCCTCCCCTATCTCCAGACGCTGCCAAAACCGTATTAGTGCCATCCTGGTTGTAATTGCCCAGGAAGTGACTCCCATCTCCAATCTTGCTGCCTGTACCATAGCTGATTTAGGTAACGAGAATAAGCTTTTCAGGATCATACCCTCCTCTTTATCCCAACCTTTTTTCCCACTGAGGAGGAGAACCTCTGATCCATATAGGAATTGCGCGGGGACCATTGCCAGATAGGCCTTAACAACCGGCCCGTCTGACAAATCTCCGTAAAAGCTATTAAACCTTTTTAAGCCCTTTATAGAAGCTGCTGCCCTAATTTTTAAAGCCTCCAGATGGGTGGTCCAATTCAGGTTACTCGTGAACCATACACCCAAATATCTATATTCCGATACTCTCTCAAGAAGTTCCGTACCCAAATACCAAGGGAACCGGGTCTTACTTTTGCCGAAACATAGGATTTTAGTCTTTTCCATATTTACTACCAATTTGTTATTTAGGCAGTATTTATGGAACATATCTAGTTTCCTCTGCAAACCTATCTCCGTCTGGTCCATGATCACCAGATCGTCTGCATAAAGCAGACAGGATATATGGTTACCCCCTAACTTTGGACTCGCCCCTCTAACCTCTTTTAGGATCTGGGGTAGGTCCGCTATAAACAAAGAAAAGAGCAACGGGGCTAATACGCACCCCTGCCTAAGGCCGTTTCCAATCTGGATCCTACCAGATAATCCACCCTCCACATCCAGGACTACCTGGGCCCAGTTGTCTGTATGCAAGGCCTGGATAAGGGCTAACAGGTCTGCATATAATTTATAGCCTTTCAAGGTAGACCATAGTTGCTCCCTGCTTACAAGATCAAATGCTGCGCGGAAGTCCACAAAGCAGCAAAACAGGTTACCCCTTTGCTCTATGGACTTCCGCGCTACCGCCCAGAGGGCAAAGCAATGATCCACAGTTGAATGACCTTCTTTAAAACCCCCCTGTTCAGGAGGTACTATACCATTTTCTTCAGCCCAATCTTTTAGCAACCCCAAAATAATTTTAGAGAACACTTTTTCCCCAATGTCCAAGAGATTTATCAGGCGGTAGTTTTTGGGGGAGTTTACATCACCTTTTTTGTGTATGGGTCTAATGATAGCCCCTTTCCAGCTATCTGGTAATGTTCCTGTTTTTAGTATACTTAAGAACGTCTTTGCAAACAAATTGGCCCACCAATCTATATTTGTTTTTATAATAATGGCGGGTAAATTGTCTGGGCCAGCAGCTCGTGTTAAATTTAAGGTCGCTATCACGATTTTGATGTGACCTAGGGAGAACTGCTCCATTACTTCTTCCCTCACTCCTGGCCAACTAGATGGTTGTATTGCCTCCCTCCTTGGCCAATTGCCATAGATCTCCTCAAGGTAAATTACCCACTTGTCCTCTGGAACAGAACATTGCATGGACCCTGATATTTTCCCTGTACATTCCTGTATCAATTTCCAGAAGCCTTTGACATTTTTTTCTTCAATTGCCACTAATAGACTCTTCCAGCAATTTTCTTTAAAATATCTTTTTTTGTCTCTAATTGATGCCTTATATTTTATCCTTTGTTTCTTAAGGGTTTGATGTTCTAATTCATTGTAACTGCGCCTAAGGCTTCTTTCACTCTTTCTAATAGCAGCCTTTGCTTTGCGGCAATCTGCATCAAACCATGGGTTATTAGTAGCATGTAATGGAAGTTTCGTTGTCAAACTATGCTTCCCCCGTTTAATGTTTATTCTAAGGCATTCTACAAGTTGTCTTATCATTTCCTCATACCAGGATAGCTCTTCCCCCATTACTAGGTTTTCTAAGTCAGCTACTAACTGAAAGTCCTTCAGTTTGTTTAGATGTTCTTCACTTATCCGAGTTGTAAGTCGCTTCGGATATTCGACCTCGACATTCAACACCTTCTGTCTTGGCGGAGCCTTATTTACCAACATTTCTAACAATAATGGGAAATGATCGCTGCCCTCTACTTGAAGAATTTCAAAATGTAGAATTGAGTGGAAGCACCAGGCCTGAATAAAAACATAATCAATCGGGCACAATTGCTGTCCTATTTTAAATGTCCGCTTAGCGGGCCGATCTCCATCTTTCCTACCGTTCACACAAACCAGACCCATAGCCCCCAACAGCCGTCCAAGCTCCACATCCTGATTTGAGAGCTCGGTGTTGATGAACATTGCAGGCTCTATATTATACACTTTTAGTATATCACTATTCCAGGCATCTGTTTTTAGGGGATTCAATCTATGATTAAAATCCCCCAAAATTAAAATCACATCTCCTGGGTAGAGTTCTTGTAAATTCTCTAAATCCTTTTTTAAGCGATCCAACTCTGCTTTATACTCATGTTTTTCGCCTTTCTGTATGTACACGTTGATAATACAAACACCTTCACCCCTTATGTTGTTATTTAGGATCAACACTCTGGGCCCGATTCACAGAATGAACTTAAGACTCAATCCTAAATTTACTACTATTTTGGTATTCACAGAATGCACTTACTACTTTTGGCATTCACAGAATGCACTTACTACTTTTGGCATTCACAGAATGAACTTACTACTTTTGGTATTCACAGAAGTTAGGATTTTGTCTTAAGTTTGTCTTAAGACAGACTTAAGACAGACTTAAGACAAACTTAAGACAGACTTAAGACAGACTTAAGACAAAATCCTAACTTCTGTGAATACCAAAAGTAGTAAGTTCATTCTGTGAATGCCAAAAGTAGTAAGTGCATTCTGTGAATGCCAAAAGTAGTAAGTGCATTCTGTGAATACCAAAATAGTAGTAAGTTTAGGATTGAGTCTTAAGTTCATTCTGTGAATCGGGCCCTCTGCTCCCTAGTGCCCAGATACATGTTAAGTCGAGATGGAAGACGTCTCTCACTATCCTTGTGGAGACCAGCGTCATCTGACCACCTGACGCCCTACCCTTTTTATTCTTTCTTGCAGGTTTTATGTGGCTGGTAAAACCTTCCGTAACAAGGGATTCGTCGCACAGCCATGTCTCCTGTAGGCACAAGATATCGGTCTTTCCAAGGAGATTTCTGAAAATCTCTTGAGGCCATATTCTTTTGTAGCCATTAATATTCCAAGACAAGATACGCAGGCTGTGCGACGACCCAGTTTCCTAATCGATGTTACTTAAATTCCCCTCCTCCTCCTCCTGGTCTAAGTAATCCAGCTCTCTATACCTGTTCCCATCCAAGACATCTTCATCCCCCCACCCCAGCTTTTTAGGAACAATTGTAACTGCCAGGCCTTCCTTATTACTCCATCCTGATGAAATAATTTTTATTTGCCGTTCTCCCAGCCCTGCATGGTTTCTAAGAAATTTGTGCCCTTGGTTAACCATATTCAGATCCTCTCTCTTTACTAGTCTAATTCCTTCTCTTAACATCTCTGCTTCTGCTTTTTCCACTGCGACTTTTATCAAAGCTGAGTGGAGAAGGACCTTTGTTATTTCCTCACCTTTAGCATTAACCAAAAACCCCACTTCTATTAAATCCTCAGAACTGACATATTTTAGGCTGGGGCATTTAGCAAATGAGAATAGTAACTGCGAGCGGTTTAGGGGTTTTAATTTCTTACCCCTTTTCCCCCCATATCCCTGACTTATTGGTTCTAGGTATAGCCAGGTGTCCACAATCTTGTATCCAACATATTTGTTTTTCACATTTTCTGTACTTTCTGCTAAATATTCAATTTCTTGTACAGATTTCAGCACCCGATTTTGCATTGCTGCAAGACCTAGACTCACCCAAATCATTATTATAGATTTGGAGTATAGACTTGCAGATGATAACCAATCTGAGCATTCATATGCTCCGATTACTTGATGGGATAACATCTTCAAACTGAAACTGTATAAATTCTTACTTAGGGTCTTCTTGTGAGAAATCTCTTCCCACATTTCTTTCAATTCCGTCTTTTCTGATTTTGTAATGTAGGATATTACATATTGAGCAACCGCAATGGAATTGTCCACAAAGTACCGAATACCCATGCTAGCATTCCACATGGATAGAATAACTGGATTGTAGTCATTTATGTATTTTGACTCTTCGCTTCTTCTTAAATTGTAAGTATTTTTTGGAGACATTCTTGTGATGGTATGTTGCATAGCTGACATAAAACTGTTCACTTTTCCTTTGGATATTACAGGACGTGGAAATGCAAAATGACATTTGGTATAGAACTTATTCTTAGACTTGTACTTTCATCGACAGTATTTTCCAAATCGATGGCTTTGTAATCGTAAGACTTGTATTAAGTTGTTTTCTTCTGTGCTTTTGGGTGCAGCACATGTGGCATATTCTGCAATAAAAGACAAAACAATATCATCCGAATCTGTTCCAAATTTGGGGGCATCTTTGATCCATAACAGCATATGAATATGAGGAGCACCTTTTGCTTGATACTCCTTTCCCCAAAAGAAATCCACAACTTCTCCAAGAGGAGGTTTTTTTTTTATTGCAGATAAAAGACATCATAGCTTCAAATCTATGATGGAAATACCTGCATACATTAACAGGATCCAAAGAGCACAATTCTCCAGGTGTCTTGTATTCAATATTTTTTATATTGGAATTTGCCTCTAGAAGAAATTTTAAGTAAATCATCCCAAGCATACTCAGCACAGCTGAGGGTAAGAAACCATGTAGGAGTTCCTAAGTTCTGTAACAAAACATTTAAGTTTCCCATGTCGAAGGTGCCAATATTCAATAGTGCCATGCTGAAATGCCATCAGATTAATCAGCTGAGATTCTAAATGATCATCTCTCTGATGCACTTTATCCATAAAATCCTTTGCAGATACACTTTGCAGATGTACTCCTGTTTTTAAAATGTGATTAACTGCATATGAAAGTCCAGACAAGTCACTTTCAAATGAAAGATGAAAAATTTAAGGGATACATTGTCGAAATCTTGGATCTTCTGCATATAATCTTGTTGTCCGATATTCAGATGCAGGAATCTGCACAGGGCTTTCATCATATTGTCCACCTTTTCCTGTTGGAAACAACAGCTGAAAACAATGAGCTTCCAAGCTCTCTTCCCATACACTCATGGGACTTCCCTTTGCTTTTTTCATTTGAAACAACTCAATAGTGTTCCCCATCACTTCTTTTTAATGATGTGGATGTACACTGTAATGTTAATAGACTTCTTCACATCTTGGCATGTCCACTTTTTCAATTTGTCAACTTGACGTTTCAGTAACTTCTCCTAAAATGTATTTCATCTTCTCCCATTTGAACATTTTTCTAGTACTTATTGTTTTTTATCAAACAAAGTTGCCTTCTGCACTTTCCTAACATGCACTAACTCCTGCCAGATTTTCTTACTCTTAGTAGGTACACCATTAACTTGAATGGAAAGGGGCGACCACTCGGTCCCCCCGAACGTATGGTTGGGTGCCCCGATCCCCCCGGGAAACCATTTTGGGCGGGAGGCGTGTCTCGGCTGGTATGCCCGAAGTGGCGTAGCCGGGGCGCGCCTTTTCCCGCCCAAGAGGGGTTGTCCTAGACACCTACACCGTTGGACACGCCCCGTAGGCGGTTGGAGGAGGGTCCACGCCCTCCCGAGGAAGAATAAAAGGAGCAACAATCCAAGGAAGCATCCTCTTGTTCCTGTGCTTGGAAGCTGCACCTCCTCGTTGCACGTGAGCCCGAGACGGAACAATGAGCCAATTTTGAGAACTTGTAATTTTGTGTTTCTCCTTTCAGTGATTCCGAAGCTTTGGATCCAGGACCTCGAGTCGAATATCCGTGAACGATGCCTGGCAAGAAGGTCGGAAAGAAGGTTGGGACCGAACAAATGCTTCGCATGCTGGTGAAGGACATGGCGAACATGAAGAAGCAGATGGCCGCAATGAATGGTACAGGTAGACCGAAGAAAGTCATCGGACCAGCATTGCCGGGAGTAGTCCCTGCCGGGAGAGGTAAAAGGGCCAGGAATAGGGCGGCAGGAGGGGAGGCCCCGGTTCCCGAGTCACCTCCGGCGAGCCCGGTCAGTCCGGTCGAGGCCCCAGTTCCGACCCCGAACGCGGGACAGCCGATCCCTGTGGTAGTTACACCTGTTAACGAGGGGGATATGCCTCCCGAGCTGGCCGCCCAGTTGGCGGTGTGGTTAGGCAGGAACAACGAGGGTGCTGTGGCACCGGGAGACACGGCCGAGGAGGCCAGGTTAATAATGAAGCAGTTGCGGCAATCGAGAGATGCTGCGAAGGCACCTTGTCCTCTTGTTTCCCCGCAGGCTCCCTCGGAACAACCGGCGTCGAGCGTTGGAACAGCAGCGACAACAAACCCAGCTACTGGTTCGGGTAAGCAGCCGTTGCCAATGGCGGGGGAGGGATCGTTACCCTCAAGGAGGGAAAAGGTGGTCCAACATATCCCGATGGATGTGAAAGAAAGGATTTGGGCGGATAAATATGTGAACATGTTTTCACTGTTGACCGATCACTATGAGATAGAGCACGTTAAAAATCAGAATGAGTTGTTGCATCCGAGTGTATGGCGTGCCAAAATGGCGGGTTTCAGAGTAGATGAAACGATCGCTAATTGGGCCAGGGCGTTTGGAATGTTCACTGCAATCATGGGGGAACGTAGGGCTGAAGTATTGTCGGAATTAGCTTGTTACCAGACACGTATTATGGAATTTTATGAAACGTATGAAGGCAATCAATGGATGGGTTATGATAACAAATTTCGTAAGGCCAAGGAGCACGACTCATCCCTGACGTGGGATTGTTTCGACTCCATTTCCTGGCAGAAACAGGTTATGCCGAACACGACGAAGTCGTCTTCTTTTGGCGGGAATGGGGCGGAGCCTTCCCGCCATTATTTGGCGGCGCCCTTTCGGGCGGGCGCCAACAGTGATCAGCACACAAAGAATAATGGGAACTCGGGTAGAAAAGGGGTCTGTTGGAGCTTTAACAGAGGCAAGTGCACTAGGCCACAGGGGACATGCAAGTTCAGGCATGAGTGTGCAGGGTGCGGACAGTCTTCACACCCCGAGAGTTCGTGCAGAGCCAAGAATGGTGATACAGGAGGTAGAGGAGGGGCCAAACAGGTCTAATATCGACCGAGGGGCACCGTTACCTACTCCCGTTGACATCATGGCAATGATCCCTTGGCTGAAGAAATACCCTGATCATGTCTCCGCCGGGGTGTTGCGAGACGGTTTCTCATATGGTTTCCACATCCCGGCGGGGGATTTTCTGGGGGAAGCACAGTGTAAAAACCAACTATCGGTTCAACAAAATACGGCGGTGGTACAGGCAAAGATTGCAAAGGAGGTGGCCCGAGGTCGGGTTGCGGGACCATATGGGAACCCGCCAGTTGTTAACTTTGTTTGTTCACCGTTGGGAGTAGTCCCCAAGAAGGACCCAGGTGAGTTTAGGTCAATCCATCATTTGTCCGCTCCTAGGGGTCTTTCGGTGAACGATGCGATTGACCCGGGAGTTTGTTCGGTGCGGTATGCATCCTTTGATGAGGCTGTCGCCATTTTGAATCGCCTGGGGCCCGGAGCGCTGATGGCTAAATCAGATATCGAGTCAGCGTTCCGGTTGCTCCCGGTACACCCACAGGATCAGCGTCTCTTAGGTTTTGTGTTTCAAGGACGCTACTACATGGATAAATGTATGCCGATGGGTTGCTCCATCTCTTGTGCGTATTTTGAGAAGTTCAGTACTTTTTTGCAATGGGCGTTCACCAGAGCCACGGGCTTTACGCAGGTTATGCATTACCTTGATGATTTTCTGTTTCTGGGGGCGGCCGGGGACACGGAATGTGCACAGGCTTTGAGGGAATTCTGTAATCTCATCAAACGATTTGGCGTGCCAATGGCACCAGGCAAGACAGTGGGGCCATCTACTTCACTCGAGTTTCTGGGAATTGAGCTCGATTCTGTAGAGGGGTGCTTCCGTTTGCCCAAGGAGAAGGTAATGAAATTTAAGGCCTCGCTTGAAATGTGCCTCGGCGAGAGAAAAGTAACTCTCCATCAGTTGCAACAAGCTGTGGGTCAGCTTAACTTTGCCCTTAGAGTGATACCGATGGCTCGCCCCTTTTCCCGCTCTATCGCACAAGCCATGGTTGGCCTCAAGGAAGGGCACCACCGCACAAGACTGTCAGCAGAGGTTCGCCAGGATATGCGCATATGGCTGTCATTTCTGGCGGATTTCAACGGTCGCGTCGTGTGGAACAAACCGCCAGCTTCCTCCGAGGAGCTGGGGTTGTGGACCGACTCGGCAGGGAGTGTGGGTTTTGGCACCATATTTGGTAATCAATGGTCGGCACGAACATGGCCGGCGTGGTGGCACGATGGTGGGCTCACAGGTAACATTGGGTTTCTTGAGCTGTTCCCCATTCTGGTGGCCTTGAAAGCATGGCCAGAGGGGTTTCGTGATCGCTCTGTGGTGTTCTGGTCTGATAATATGACCGTTGTTGAATGTATCAATAATCAGGCAGCACGCTGCAAATGGATTTTGAGATTGCTGAAAGAAATTGTCCTGCTATGTATGAGACTAAACGTCCACTTTAGGGCAAGACACGTGCCGGGGGTACTGAACCAGGCAGCTGATGCACTCTCTCGTTCCCATATGCAGGCCTTCCGGGGTTTTCTGCCCTCAGCGGACTTGGTGGCGGCACCATTTCCTGAAGCTCTCTGGTCTCTCGGTGCCCCGGATTACAAAACCTCGTGGGAGAGAGTCTAGCACCCAGGACAAGGAAGGCATATGAAGGAGCGTTCCGTTCCTATTGGTCATTTTTGGGGTCAGCTAGGGGGGAGCATTGGGGGCAGGAGGAGTATGTCCTGAAATTTCTGGTATCATTACATCAGGCAGGCAGATCAGTGGCTACAGTCAATATGCACCGGGCCGCCATTTCCTTCATGGCGCGGGCTCATGTCATCCAGGACCCCACATCGTCCTTTCTCGTAAGGAAGGCACTGCGTGGGTGGCAACGCCTTGAGGGTCGTAGAGTGGATGAGAGGCACCCGATAGGTCTAGCAAGGTTGTCCCTGTTAATGTCCGTACTCCCTGCGACATGTTCATGTCAATCAGAGACGGTGCTGTTCCGGGCCGCTTTTGCATTAGCATTCCATGGGGCTATGCGGGTAAGCGAACTGGTAGCGAGGAATAAGCAGGATACCGGGGGAGGTCTGTGTCGAGAACACATTCAAATTAAGGGGGAGACGATGGTAGTCTCAATATCCCGGTCCAAGACCGATCATGGAGCGATCGGGGACAGTGTGGTAGTCCAGCGGATTCCGGGGTCTCCCATGTGCCCGGTAAAATGCGTGGAGGAGTATTTAGCGCAGAGGGCGGCATCATGGGGGGGAAGCTTGCTGAGGCACACCGACGCCACCCCACTGACTAGGTTTCAGTTTCAGAGGGTGTTAACAATGGCAATCGCGGCAGCGGGCTTGAACCCGAGCGATTTTGGGACCCATTCCTTCCGGATAGGGGCTGCTACAGAGGCTACAGCCAGGGGTCTGAGTGTTGAAAAGGTGAAACAGTTGGGGCGTTGGTCCTCGAATTGTTATAAAAGGTATGTGCGGTTGCACATGTTGTGAAGCTAATGTCATGCACTCACGCTTCTTGTTTTCTGTTTGGTTTACAGTTTCGCGAGCAGGCTTTGCGGGGCGGACTGTGCAGCTGACCCGACACCTGGGGACCAGCGGTCAAAGATCACCGGCTGAGGAAAGAGTGGTGTGGGTCGTTGGCCACTCATACGTGAGGCGCGCCCCAGACGTATTCAAAGCAGGTGACATGATTCACGTGGCTGGGGAATACGGGTACAGGGTGACCTTCCACGGAAGGGGCGGGCTCTGTATTGACCAGTTTCAAAGTTTTATGGAGGGACTGTTAGGGCGGACGAGGTCACCGCCATCTGTAATCATAGTGCATCTTGGGGGCAATGATTTGGTGACCATTGGTCGACGAGTACTTCTCGAGTTAATTTTATCCACAGTAAGTTGGTTGGCGAGAAGGGTTCCGGGGTGCACGATTGCATGGTCACACATGATTCCTCGGAAGGTGTGGCGGGGGTCCCTCTCTGTGTCAGCTTTGAATCAGTCGGTAAAGAAGGTTAATAACAAACTGGGTAGGTTGTTTCGTACGGGAAAATTGCATTGTATTCCACATGGATGTATCCGGGGGGACCATATGTATCTGGAGGATGGGGTCCATTTGTACCGGCAGGGGAATGTCTTACTCATAGGAGACTTCATAGCTTGGTTAAAGAGTTTGTGTAGCGATGACCTTTAGTAGGAGTTTTGTGGGGGGTCCGGATAGCCGGTCAACTATCCGGCCTGCGGCGGTAAGGTCATGATCGGTGAGCAGTAATTGGAAGATCCCTAGAGGTGGGGCGCCACCCATTATGGATGGGAGCGCCCGGGGGGAGGCGGCCATTGGCCCCTCACATGGGGAGGCGGTACCCTCTAAGGATGGGGCCGCCGAAAGGGAAGGCGGTCATAGGCCCCTCCCTGGGGAGGAGGGGCTACGGGCCCCTCCTGGGAATTTCCCGGGGCCAGGACATCCGCGACGGCGGATGTGGTAAGCAGTGTGGGGTGGGAGGGGGGGTCTACGCTACCTTGTAGACACCTCACACGAGTCCTCGGACGACCACCAAGATGGCGTCGAGTAAATATGGGGCCCCCGCTAAGACAAGGGAAATTGGAAGTTGGCACAGAGGTACAGTCCTCTGTGCGCCCGCCCCTCACAAGTAAGGGGGGGAGTTCTGGTATTAGGGATCTGACACCGGTTACGACCTTGCCGTTGGCCCGTAACGTTAGGATGTACAATTTGAATTTTGAGAAATGCATTTACAGGATGTTTTAGAATCGGCTAGGAGAACCTTTGTATTAGAGATATGTTAAGGTTAGCCAATAAACATTGTGATGTGTAAATGAAATTGTACATGATATGAAACTGTTATTTTAATGTTTTAATTTTGTTTCATATTTTTAATAAATACGGCCGGGAGGGTAACTCCCTCCCGCCTTCCAAAAGTTCAAGAACCGTTTCCGTCTTCCCATTCTTGGGGATTGTGTTGGGAGAGGGTGACGGGTATCCCGGCCATATGGAAAGGGGCGACCACGCGGTCCCCCCGAACGTATGGTTGGGTGCCCCGATCCCCCCGGGAAACCATTTTGGGCGGGAGGCGTGTCTCGGCTGGTATGCCCGAATTGGCGTAGCCGGGGCGCGCCTTTTCCCGCCCAAGAGGGGTTGTCCTAGACACCTACACCGTTGGACACGCCCCGTAGGTGGTTGGAGGTGGGTCCACGCCCTCCCGAGGAAGAATAAAAGGAGCAACAATCCAAGGAAGCATCCTCTTGTTCCTGTGCTTGGAAGCTGCACCTCCTCGTTGCACGTGAGCCCGAGACGGAACAAGGAGCCAATTTTGTCCCACCCACCAACCCCGGATGGCAGCGATTTGTATTGCAATAAAGTCGATTAACGAGGATATTATCTCTTTTTCAGGTTGTTTCTAATAAAGTTGGGATTGTTTGATGTGACAATGAAATGGTTGCTCCTTTAGCATGTACTTAGGCGAAGTATCGCAGCTGAGTTGAAAGAGGTGTTATTGCATAGTTAGAAGTTTATACTTGAAATGCCCAGTATAACTGTTTATTCCGTCCTCATTAGGTTAAAAAAATGTCGTATTTATTTTTTGGTCGGGCAGTAAGGTCATGATCGGTGAGCAGTAATTGGAAGATCCCTAGAGGTGGTGCGCCACCCATTATGGATGGGAGCGCCCGGGGGGAGGCGGCCATTGGCCCCTCACACGGGGAGGCGGTACCCTCTAAGGATGGGGCCGCCGAAAGGGAAGGCGGTCATAGGCCCCTCCCTGGGGAGGAGGGGCTACGGGCCCCTCCTGGGAATTTCCCGGGGCCAGGACATCCGCGACGGCGGATGTGGTAAGCAGTGTGGGGTGGGAGGGGGGTCTACGCTACCTTCTAGACACCTCACACGAGTCCTCGGACGACCACCAAGATGGCATCGAGTAAATATGGGGCCCCCGCTAAGACAAGGGAAATTGGAAGTTGGCACAAAGGTACAGTCCTCTGGGCGCCCGCCCCTCACAAGTAAGGGGGGGAGTTCTGGTATTAGGGATCTGACACCGGTTACGACCTTGCCGTTGGCCCGTAACGTTAGGATGTACAATTTGAATTTTGAGAAATGGATGTTTTAGAATCGGCTAGGAGAACCTTTGTATTAGAGATATGTTAAGGTTAGCCAATAAACATTGTGATGTGTAAATGAAATTGTACATGATATGAAACTGTTATTTTAATGTTTTAATTTTGTTTCATATTTTTAATAAATACGGCCGGGAGGGTAACTCCCTCCCGCCTTCCAAAAGTTCAAGAACCGTTTCCGTCTTCCCATTCTTGGGGATTGTGTTGGGAGGGGGTGACGGGTATCCCGGCCATATGGAAAGGGGCGACCACGCGGTCCCCCCGAACGTATGGTTGGGTGCCCCGATCCCCCCGGGAAACCATTTTGGGCGGGAGGCGTGTCTCGGCTGGTATGCCCGAATTGGCGTAGCCGGGGCGCGCCTTTTCCCGCCCAAGAGGGGTTGTCCTAGACACCTACACCGTTGGACACGCCCCGTAGGTGGTTGGAGGTGGGTCCACGCCCTCCCGAGGAAGAATAAAAGGAGCAACAATCCAAGGAAGCATCCTCTTGTTCCTGTGCTTGGAAGCTGCACCTCCTCGTTGCACGTGAGCCCGAGACGGAACAAGGAGCCAATTTTGTCCCACCCACCAACCCCGGATGGCAGCAATTTGTATTGCAATAAAGTCAATTAACGAGGATATTATCTCTTTTTCAGGTTGTTTCTAATAAAGTTGGGATTGTTTGATGTGACAATGAAATGGTTGCTCCTTTAGCATGTACTTAGGCGAAGTATCGCAGCTGAGTTGAAAGAGGTGTTATTGCATAGTTAGAAGTTTATACTTGAAATGCCCAGTATAACTGTTTATTCCGTCCTCATTAGGTTAAAAAAATGTCGTATTTATTTTTTGGTCGGGCAGTAAGGTCATGATCGGTGAGCAGTAATTGGAAGATCCCTAGAGGTGGTGCGCCACCCATTATGGATGGGAGCGCCCGGGGGGAGGCGGCCATTGGCCCCTCACACGGGGAGGCGGTACCCTCTAAGGATGGGGCAGCCGAAAGGGAAGGCGGTCATAGGCCCCTCCCTGGGGAGGAGGGGCTACGGGCCCCTCCTGGGAATTTCCCGGGGCCAGGACATCCGCGACGGCGGATGTGGTAAGCAGTGTGGGGTGGGAGGGGGGTCTACGCTACCTTCTAGACACCTCACACGAGTCCTCGGACGACCACCAAGATGGCATCGAGTAAATATGGGGCCCCCGCTAAGACAAGGGAAATTGGAAGTTGGCACAAAGGTACAGTCCTCTGTGCGCCCGCCCCTCACAAGTAAGGGGGGGAGTTCTGGTATTAGGGATCTGACACCGGTTACGACCTTGCCGTTGGCCCGTAACGTTAGGATGTACAATTTGAATTTTGAGAAATGGATGTTTTAGAATCGGCTAGGAGAACCTTTGTATTAGAGATATGTTAAGGTTAGCCAATAAACATCGTGATGTGTAAATGAAATTGTACATGATATGAAACTGTTATTTTAATGTTTTAATTTTGTTTCATATTTTTAATAAATACGGCCGGGAGGGTAACTCCCTCCCGCCTTCCAAAAGTTCAAGAACCGTTTCCGTCTTCCCATTCTTAGGGATTGTGTTGGGAGGGGGTGACGGGTATCCCGGCCATATAACTGGTAGTTCACTTTCAACACTCTCTAAACCAATAGTTTCAATATATTTCTTTAAATTTAAAGGAGGCAATTTACCTGTTTTAGGGTCCATACGAACAATAGCCTCAAACTGGCGCACAGATTGAATGAGAATAGACTCATAGGTATTTAAGTCTATCAGTTCTGGAGGAATAGCAACCAACTCTAAATTATTATGGGCAGCTTTAGCCGGCATTTTATTCTCATCTAATTTGTTAGAACAATATTTAAAAATATGCTTATCAGAACCCAAATCAAACCAATTTTCTACCCACAAATAAGTTGCATATTCCTTCCACAAAATATTATTTTCTCTTTCAATTTTAAAAACAGATCAACACTCCTAGTCTGATTTTTATAGTGAGTTCGCCGACAACAAATACAAAAGAAATTGGCCTTTCACCTGAAATCACTTTAAACTCTGTAATTTGATCATCAACATTTTTGTAATAGCATGTTCCACATTGTCTTCAACATTTTCTTCTATTAATGTCTCAGTTTCTGCACTCTCTTGTTCAAGACCAAAGTAACTAAACTAAATTTCATCACAAATCTTCTTCACATCTGATACTGACCCATGCAAAAGAGCATTATTCAACTCCTTTTACTTTAGTGCTGGACTTTTTGCATATTACAATCTTCTGACTAACTCCACATTTGAGTATGATGTTCTGCCTACATCCTGAAATGGTGAAAAACACTTTGAAATACTTTCCTAGAAGGACAAGCCAGAGAATGACCTTGCAACCCAGCATTTTTTCTTACTTTGCAAGGGTCTAGTCCTTGCAACATCTTAATCTTTTGTTTAACCCTTTTTTTAGTATATGCTCGTAAGAAATTGGGTAAAAGATCAATAGATTCTTGTCCTACACTACAAATACTACTGCAATCCCAAGTGTACACTGGGGCTTTAGAACGTCTGCCTAGAACGTCATCAGCTATCACTTCTTCTGCATTTCTAGGAAGCATTTTCTCTTTTTCAATTGGACAACCATTTCTAACCTCATAAGGTCAACCACTGGTGGCAATTGCATGCAACAAATCATTGGTCTGAAAATAACTCTCTTCATTAAAGAAAGGCTCTGAACTTGAACTGTGTTTCCATTCCCCCATTAAAACATCACAAAAATTACGTATAATATTCACTCTTTTCCTCTTACTTTTGGTCTTCATTAAATGGATTGGTTTATCTAGTGACCGAATTCTGTTTAAATCTAAAACAAATAATTTCCTCTTTACTTCAAAAGCCTGTTCAACAATAGATTCAATATGCTTCTTCTTTTTATAAAACAGTGCTCTCTTTTTATATTTCTTCATATCTTTCCGAAAATTATGTACTACTCTACTATTAAAAAAAAGTATTTCTTTATACTGATTTTCTCTTCTTTCACCATATGTTGAATCATTTGAGTGTACATTGTTTTTTTTTCCTTTCCTATTTTTTTTCCTTTTTTGTGGTTGGAACATTTTCAGTGGTTTCAACATTCTGAATATTCTTTCTGGGTCTAGTAAATTTTTAATAAATTCCTTAGTGGTCGTACCAGAACATTTTTTCTTTTTAGTCACATTATGTTGGTCATACAATACTTGTTGTTGAGTTTTCTTCAAGTAACTGTCCTTTAGCTCTCCTTTTCTTTTTCTTGATTTTTCAGGCATGATAACTTTATTTTAATGATGATAAACAGCATCTGAAAAAAAATATAAATAAACATGTATTGATAACTTGATAAATTATACTTTTCTATTACTATACAAACACATTGTATATTGATACTGACTGATGAAATGTTCACCTTAAATACAAGTGTGATTGTGGTTAGACTACTACATGCATAGTGCATAGAAGCTTGAAGCACTCCGTGCCCTAAAGCCTGGCTCACTGCATGAGTACATGCATACTAACTAAATTATTACAATACTCTAAGAAGAGACACTGGGTGAATTCATGATTGATTGAGTTGTAATTTAGTTAATGGATTAGTACATGGTACTGAAAGAGTCACTATGGGATGGCAAGGGCACTCACAGGGTGTTTGCTGGAGTGTATGCATACTAACTGGGGAATTGTAGGCCTGAAACACAAGAGTGAAGGTGGTTAGACTACTACATGAATAGTGCATAGGAGTTTGAAGCACTCCGTGCCCTAAACCTAGCTCACTGCATAAGTACATGCATACTGACTGAATGATTACAGTACTATAAGGAGAGACACTAGGTAAATTCAAATTTATTAAGTTTTACTTCAGTGAATAGATTAGTACATGGTACTGAAAGAGTCACCATGGGATTGCAAGATTTGCTGAAGTGTATGGATACTAACTGGGGAATTGTAGGCCTGAAACACAAGTGTGAAGGTAGTTAGACTATTACATGCATAGTGCATAGGAGTTTGAAGCACTCCGTGTGCTAAAGCATGGCTCACTGCATGAGTACATACATACTGACTGAATGGTTACAGTACTATAAGGAGAGACACTGGGTGAATTCATGATTGAGTTTTACTTTAATGAATGGATTTGTACATGGTACTGAAAGAGTCACTATGGGATTGCATGAGCACTCACAGGATATTTGCTGGAGTGTATGGATACTAACTGGGGAATTGTAGGCCTGAAACACAAGTGTGAAGGTGTTTAGATTACTACATGCATAGTCCATAGGAGTTTGAAGCAGTACATGTGCTAAGGATCTGAATGGCTCCTTAAGTACTTGGACAATGACTGAATGATTATAGTAGTACTACCACACATACCAAATGCTTCTCTCACAATGCTTTACAAATGAACACACACTCACAGTGTGATTCTAGAGAACGAACACTATTCACTAGTCTAAAAGAGTTAAGATGACTGCACACATTTCACATATTTCATTACTACATTTGAGAGTACAAGCCTGACACATTTTAAAATACATAAGCAATGATTCTTTTAAAATTCTACTAAAACGTGGCAACATGATACGTTTTTAACCAGTTATATATCTGCAAGCACATGAAGTACCCACAGGCTTCTCTCACAGCAGTTCCCAAATGTACACAGACTCACAGTGTGATTCTAGACAACCAAGACTATCCCTTGAACGTTATCAAAACACATTGACTGATCTACAAAAACTAAGGCGACAGCACACATTCCACATATTTCATTACTGCATTTCAGTGTTAAAGCCTAACTCATTTTCCAAATACATAAGCATTGGCTATTTTCTAATTCTACCAAAACTAAACAACAAGAAAGTTTTTTCAGCACTTATGTGTCTGCAAACACATCAAGCAAACAAATGCTTCCCTCACAATTTTCCCAAATGCACACTGACTCACAGTGTGATTCTAGACAAATAACAGTATCCCTTGCACTTTAGCAAAACACATTTACTAGTTTGGAACAGGTGATATGACTGCACACTTTCCACATATTTTAGAAATGCACTGTACTGTGAAAGCCTTACTCATTTTGCAAATACATAAGCAATGACTGCTTTCAAATTCTACCAAAACTTGGCAACAGCATACGTTTTTAACCAGTTATATATCTGCAAGCACATGAAATACCCACAGGCTTCTTTCACAACAGTTCCCAAATGTACACAGACTCACAGTGTGATTCTAGACAATCAAGACTGTCCCTTGGACTTCATCAAAACACATGGGCTGATCTACAAAAACAAAGGTGACAGCACACATTCCACATATTTCATTACTGCATATCAGTGTTAAAGTCTAACTTGTTTTCCAAATACATAAGCAATGTCTATTTTCTAATTCTACCACAAATTGACAACAAGAAAGGTTTTTAAGCACTTATGTGTCTGCAAACACATCAAGCAACCAAATGTTTCTCTCACAATTTTTCCAAATGCACTCTGACTCACAGTGTGATTCTAGACAAATAATTGTGCCCCTTGCACTTCAGCAAAAAACATTTAGTATTCTGGAACAGGTGATAAGACTGCACACAATCCACATATTTTAGAAATGGACTGTACTGTGGAACCCTTACTCATTTTGCAAATACATAAGCAATGACTGCTTTCAAATTCTACCAAAACTTGGCAACAGGAGAGGGTTTTAACCAGTTATATATCTGCAAGCACATGAAATATCCACAGGCTTCTCTCACAACTGTTCACAAATGTAAATAGAATCACCGTGTGGTTCTAGACAAGCTAGACTATCCCTTGGACTTTATCAAAACACATTGACTGATCTACAAAAACTAAGGTTACAGCACACATTCCACATATTTCATTACTGCTTTTCAGTGTTAAAGCCTAACTCCTTTTGCAAATATATAAACAATGACTATTTTCTAATACTACCAAAACTTAACAACAAGAAAGGTATTAAAGCACTTATTTGCCTGCAAACACATCAAGCAACCAAATGCTTCTCTCATAACTTTCCCAAATGCACACTGACTCACAGTGTGATTCTAGACAAATAAAAGTATCTCTTGCGCCATGGTAAAACATATGTAATAGTCTGGAACAGGTAAGATGACTGCACACATTCCACATATTTTATAACACAGTCTCACAGAGTGAATCTAGACAAGCAAGACTACACCCTGGACTTTACCAAGAGAAACACATTAATCTTATTAAAAACAAACCCACCACATACAACCTCTCACAAAAGAATAAGTTACCTTTCAAATTGATTTGTAGAGTAAGAAGTATGTCAGTCACACACCAGATTTTCTTCTACAGAATCTCTGTACTGTGCAGCTCTTAGCAAAACCAAAAAAATGGCAAGCTTTCCCTCTCATTCTGCACACATATACATTTAAATATCACATCACATTGCTTCCCACATTAATCCGAAAGCTAACACACATTTCTATTGGTTGCATATTTCAGCCCTTTCCAAATGACATAAATTTGAACCCTACCCCCAATCTGTTCACTGGCTGTTACCATAGAAACAGTTCATGGAACACTCAACTAAACTCATAGGTCACAGGTTCAGCACCAAATGTTGCTATTCCAAACAGCAAGTGTGCTTGACTTTTCAAAATATCAGCTTATCCTATGTAATGTTCCTTTCAAATACTTTTTCTTAACCAATACGAAACATGCTTTTAAAAAACAAAAAGATTCAACCTACTATTCAGATTAGAATGATCTCTAACAGCCAATCATTTCTTTTATTTTTTCAAAAGTGCATCTTATCCACCATTGTAGAAAAATCGTACATCTCAAACTGCCATTTCACGTACAGAGACCATCTGAGTGCATCCAGACCTCCCTTCAAGATGCTTAGAGTGTGGATTGAGGGACACAGCTATATTTTCTGGAGCCAAAGGTATGCAGATACAGAGGCATGGACAAAGACCTAGCTTTGCCAAATGTAGACATTAAATGAAATGGACAGAGAGGGTTAAAGTGGCACCAATTGATGCCATTGGTTAAATCCTTTTTGCATCACCAACACCCTGACCTCATAAAAATCTAGGATACTTACAACAAGGCACCGCCGGACTAATGGATTATTACTGGCAGTGTGGTGAAATCGCTTATGCCCAACTACCACCTGGTTGGAATGGCATCTGTTCCCTGGTAACCCTGTACACCACAGTGCTAATAATCCCAGGCAAGGATAATTCAGCATTGCACAAACACTCAATGAGCAAAACGATTAGCCGTCAACACCAAAAAAGAACAAGTAGAGAAACTGAGTTTTTCGAATGGAACATAAACAAATATATCCCACAAGACTTTCAGCTTTTTAGTGAAAGCCAATTCAGTGCAGGAGTTTTAGTCTTCTCCTTGCAAATAAAAGTAAATGCAAGGTGGTTGCAAATATCCAGATGGGAACCTTAAAAAATTATGAATCATACTGAAGATGGTTTCAACTTGATTAAAGAAGAGATAAAAGCTATAAGAATTATGGTAACACAAAACAGATTTCTGTTGAATTTGCTCACAGCTCTCAATGGTGGAGTTTGTGCAAAAATAGGAACTGCATGCTGTACATGTATACAAGGAAATGGTGCCAAAAATGGCTCTATAACCATAGCCATACAGATGTTACATGACTTACAACAGACTACACATGAAGAAGGAGGTGCTCCAGATGAGTGGTTCTCGAACAGGTGTAGTTGGCTTCCAAATTAGGTATTTGGACAGTTTAAATCCTTACTTCCAATAAAAGTAGTGCTGCTTGTTATATGTTGTAACTTCCAAATAATATTATATTGCAGTAAAAATGCAGTCACAAAATTGGGATAGGAAATGTATGCTAACAAACATATTGAAAGCCCTAGGTCCACAGTGAAAGAAGATAAGACAGCATCTGAGATAGTTGAAGAATCAACTAAAGGGAGGATTGTTAGTATAGAATGTGTTAATAAAGAAAGTGAAGAGGGGGACCCGAGAAAGTGCCACTGCAAAACCTCCCCTGCGCCCACACCGAAATGTACATGAAAAGACAGCAGCATATGCCCAATCCTACAGGTTAATGAACTATAGTGGACAAGCTCAGAGAGAGAACAGCTGCAACCTTTGATATATACTGACAGTAGCTGGTAATCAATAAATCAAACTAATCATGAAGTCTCTAGTACAATAAAAAAACAATATTGACAGTTCCTCTGGAAAATGACGGAGTGAAGGGAAGAACACAAGGGAGGGATGCACACAACCAATCAACTTTGAGGTCAATTTAGTAGGAAGAGGTATGCCACAGGGATGATCAAAACACATTGCATCAGGAGCAAATGTTCTGCTTGAGCTGAGGGTTTAGAAATAGGACATGTAGTCAGATTGTACAAATCAGATAACACATAGTCAGATGGCACAAATAACACATAGTCAGATGATTGCAGCAATGAACATAGGAGGGTGGGAGGCTTGGCTTTAGTTGTTTAATGCTGCTCAAATATGCCATATATGTCCATTGTCGGTCACATGATTAGTATGTATGATTCAGCAAAAATAAACTTTATAAAAGGCTGCCCGCTGTAGCCAATTTGAGAGTTGAGTGGCAACCTACTTGGGTTTGTCACTCTCCCAGCCACTGCGAAAGAAAACCTTTATACTTTCTCACTTACTTTTGCTTGTTTTTCTACTTCAATTAAGGTCCAACCAACAGGGATTTCCTGATGAGGCAGTCTTAGTACACAGGATCAGTGGAGGACCACTGCACATAAAGGCCACTGTGGAGTGCACAAGCCCCATGGGCCAAGGTGTCATGCATACCCCACTGATCCTGTATGCGGAACTGAGGTGAGCAGCGGTTTTGGTGTAAGTCCTGACTACATGTGCTTATTCCTGCCCTCCACTGATGACCACAAACTGCCTATCCTGTGTACTGAAGCTATGTCTGAGCCCCATCCCTTCTATAAAGCTTTTAGGTGCTGGGGCCTAAGGCATGACCCACCTTGCTTACTGAATTGATTGATCCGCTACATCGACCCATGGACAGCCCCAACTACAGTCACTTTACAAGAGAAATTAGTTCAGCAGTGGCAGTCTTTTTCCCTTATGCCTGGCCTGATGAGAGAATTCCTGGTGGGGGCGTGTGTGCCTGAAGGCAGGGGTGATGTCTTCTGCTGACTTCTGTGGGCACAAAAACATCCCAAAATGTGGTGGAGAGGCTCATGTGAGATGCACCACAGAACATATTCCTTTGGCACCCCACTGTTGTAATGGTATTCCTCCCACACAGATTACTCTCGCACTTCAGTTTGAGTGGCCTAAGCCTAGTGGTGCACCCTGTCTACAAGTTTCACCTGAAATCATCTTGTCAGTTAAGCATTGGCATGGGGATCATTGTAGTCATCTTCTAAACTATCCACAAGACCAAATCTACATTGGCCATGATTCTCCAGCAGGTGATTGCCATGAGTTCAAAGATGACACTTGATGGCACTATTTCAGAAATGGTCATGGGCCTTAAATCTCTCCAGTCCAACTTCACCAACTTCCATGTCCATCTGGATGTGACAGACATGTGCCTGGATGTTCTGAATCACATGCTTAACATGTAAACTGACAGGGGTACTGACACCCTTGGGCTACAAATGAAGGTAACTGAGTTGGAGGATAGATCCAGGTAGAACAATAAATTACTTAATGGGTTGCCTGAAGGAATGGAAGGAGAGGACATCTTGGGTTTCCTGGGTACCTTCCTAAATGACCTGCTGCAAATTACTTTTCCTGGGCTCACGTATGTCCTATTAGCATGGCAGGCTAATTCCACAGACAGTGAAGTGTAACAGGGGCCTGATCCTATGGTAAAGAATGATGATGCATGTGGTGGCAGATTTTTCCCACAACGCAGTTCTCAAATAGAAGAAATTCCTGGCTCCTCACCTCACTTTTATAGAGACATCAACAAGTTTGAGCAACTTAAACAGGTGGTAATGGTGGTGATAACCCATGGTCGTACATCGGAATTTGATGACCCAGACAGCTTGGTGATCTTTTTGGATAAAGTGGAATCTGCAATTGACATAGGCCATCTGCCACATTCAAGAGACTCCTAGCGGATCATGTGACTGATGTCTGCTCTGGCACCCTGCAGAGGATTTTAGCTGTGAGACTCATCACAGGTGCTTCGACAGAGTGGGCCTCAACAAGGTACTGGATGTCCTGATCCTAAATTGTGACAGTGACAGGTCCCACTCACCTCTGAAGGAGATATTGATGACTACCCCTTAGCTCTGAGCTTGATACTGTGGGCTTTCTCCTTCCAGGTCTGGCTGAACTTTGTGTAGCTACGGATTGGACTTAATACTATATTAACACAAGGATATCTTTTTGGCAGAGGTGCAGTTCTTGGATTGTGTTGGGGGATACCTCCCAGGAATGCTTTGCTGCTTTGGTTGGCGGCAGGTTTTGCCATTTTATCTTTTTATGTCTCGAGAAGACTCCTTCCCTGGCTCTTACACAAGTGAACCTGAGAGGTAGGGGGTAGACCAATGTACAGCATAAGCAGGAAAAGCTATGTAAACCTGCTGGAACTTTTTGTGATCATGTTCTGCATCTTTGGGCTTTGTCCACAATCCAACCTACCATTTTCAGATGATTTACTTACAGAGCTCAGAAGAGAGGACCCCGTAATGCAGTGGGTGGGAGATTGCTTTGCAGTTTACAGATAGAGTCTAGCGTTGGGTAGAGAAGCTTAGAGCCTGAGCCTTTTCCGGAGCTTGGAAGGTCATAGATAAACAGCAGAGCAATTCCTGGGGTCCCTCTAGACACACACCAACGCACACACTACTGCAAGTGGGTCTACTGTTCCACTGGCCAGCTCTACCTCATTGACCACCCTGGGACACCTACATATACCCAAAGCTATCACACCCTACTGCCTTTCCCACAGATCAGTGCTCCTTGATACCCTCCATGATGTCCACTAGATGGGCTCTGGATGTTCCAGTTTGCACTGGCTCCATGAACGTCAATGGTCTGAATTATCTCAGATATCAGAAGGCGATCAATGTCCTTGTTGAAGACCCACACTTATCACTGAAAGAAATCACTAAACTCATAAGGGACTAGGTGGGGAGGGTTGTACACAGCAATAACATGGCAAATCCCAAACTGGATGCACATGGTTCCTCCTTGCCCAAAACTCTGCATAGGAAATGTGGGGTGGTCATCTTGATTAACAAATCACTCTAACACTGCTTGATACATGCTTGGATGGACCCCAGAAGGCAGATATGCTTTTGCCAAAATGAAACTAGGTGAACTCTCCCTGATAGGGGTGCCAATCTATGCTCCCAATGGGTTCAACACCAGGTTCTTTGGGAATCCTAACAAAATCTCAAGTGCTTGAAATCCAGACTGATTTTAGAGAAAGATTGGAATCTGGCTAATAATCGGATCATTGACCGAACCAGCCTATTTGACAGGGTTAATGCGACTTATAGGATGCTCTTGAAGGATTTGGTGGGTGATCATTAGCTGATGAATCTACGGTGTCTGAGCCACCAAGTGGATGGAGACTACACATTTACATCCCCTGTCCATAATACTTCCTCACATATCGACTACTGTTTGGTGTATCGATCCACACTCCCATTATTCTGCCACTCTGACATACTCCTGGGAGGGCTGTCAGACCATGCTCCCATAACACCTAATACCATTCTGGAATGTCAGCCTGCCCCCATGGGGTTATAGACAATGGAGGCAGCTAAGTACTGTCTGCTGGAGGAAAATTTGGTAGTGAGGTCAATCTGAAACGTAAATGAACACTCTGTCACCTCCCAGCAGATGCCATGGGTTGCATTAAAAGCAACCTAGCAGGGCTTCTTGGTGCATGGTTCTGCAATCAGAAGGAAACATTATGAGGAGGCTAGCAAGCACTCAAAAGCAACTCTTAAAAGGTCCCATTTTGCCAATCTTATGTTATGGTATGCAAATCGGTAGCGAACACTATCACCCTGGATGGTATCCTGGTGGTGAGCAGGTGTAAGTCTATCTCAATTGTTCACCAGTTGCACACTCCTTATTGTATACAATATTAACACGTTTCTTATGTTTGTGCGACTCCTTCGTTTAGTGTTTTGTCTAGGAACACTGTATGAAAGTTCAACATAGATGAGAGCAGAAGTGCTGCTCACGGTTTAAAGGAATGCACTTTTTTCTATGGACATCAAAGGTCCTAATGATTTTAATCCATTATATTCCAAAAATAACGATTCATATGCATTTATGTTTTGTCATTCTTTTTCTTTACTTCTTAATAATTGTTTCTCATTATTTTCAAGTATTGACGATTTTCATACTTAATGCATTTCACATTTAACCCAATGCATTTCGGGTGCAAATGAACCCTTCGTCGGGGGTTTCTTCGCTCAGCAGCAGAGCAAACAGTCCGCTTCAAAAAGTAACGCTCGGGTGACCTGTGCCGCTGGCAAGTACTTCCGGCGAGATAGACGGGACAGTCCTGTGCATAAAAGATTCCAACACCTCCCTGGGTTAGTGCACGTACTCTCTTGTGACGTTACTTAGAGGGGAGACTCTAAGTAACATCACAAGAGAGTACGTGCACTAACCCAGGGAGGTGTTGGAATCTTTTATGCACAGGACTGTCCCGTCTATCTCGCCGGAAGTACTTGCCAGCGGCACAGGTCATCCGAGCGTTAATTTTTGAAGCGGACTGTTTGCTCTGCTGCTGAGCGAAGAAACCCCCGACGAAGGGTTCATTTGCAATCGAAATTCATTGGGTTAAATGTGAAATGCATTAAGTATGAAAATCGTCAATACTTGAAAATAATGAGAAACAATTATTAAGAAGTAAAGAAAAAGAATGACAAAACATAAATGCATATGAATCGTTATTTTTGGAATATAATGGATTAAAATCATTAGGACCTTTGATGTCCAAAGAAAAAAGTGCATTCCTTTAAACCGTGACCAGGTGTAAGTCTAGGCATACCTAGAGCATAGAAAGACTACTTGAAAAAACAGGTCTTTGGCTTCTTGTGGAATTAAGAGTGAGGAGGACTCTCTTATGTGCATGTCATGACAATTCAATCCCACTTTCCATTATCGGCATTGTTTTCAAGGAGAGAAACTTGAATATAATAATCTCTACATGTTGGCTGCAAAGAATGTTTGTGTCGCATGCTAGCCTTCCAACTGTGATAAAGGAAGAGCATTCCGGCTAAATGATCCTCCTCCAGGAGGATTGTCACCCACCCACTGGACATATTTGAAACAGTTTCCAATTACTACGAACATTTGTGCAGCTCCAAGTGTGCAGATAAACTTCCTTAAATTGATGGTTTCTCCATTCTGCCCAACTCCTGAGCTTGTCTGATGGGGATTAGGTCCTGCTTCAGGGAGAACTCACCATGGAGGAAAACCTGTACTGCTATTTCTGACAATGGCTTCTGAGGTGAGTTTTATAAGCTTGTAATAATTTCCTACCCCTAACACGCTGATTCAGGAAATTGAGTCGGAAATAAAAGGATTTTTGTGGAGTGACGCACAACCTTGCCTCAGTATGTTTAAATAGTATGCCAGCACTTTAATGGTCTCTCCTTGCCCCACATGGAATGTAATTATCTGGCTAATCATCTTTCTCAGATGGTATAGTAGTCACCGGCCGTAAGGGACCCCCTACAGTTGATACAGATTGAAAAATTCTTAATGGACTGCGAAAATACCTTGGATGCCTCTATTCCTTACAGTACCTTCATCATCTGCTGACCCGATAGTCCACCTGGCTCTATTCAATCACAAAACAGCACATGCACTATGGAAAATACACCAATGGCTCCATTTATTGACTCCTCTATGGCACAATTCAGCTATTCATATAGGGCCACGAACTGTTGAACGGCCTGGTTGGACGAGTGGGGCAAATGGAGGGGAGACCAACTCATATTGAAGAGTACACTGGTGTCGTACTAGGAGATGTGCTTGTAATATGGCCTGGAATTGAGAGATCAATGCTGTATAACCAAATTCTATTCTATTAATTAAGAAACCCAATATACCCTTTAAGACCTGGGTAACCAAATAATGTGTCTACTAAAAGTGCCTACAAGGGATTTTATTTTAATATAATAATACAATATTTGACAGAATCATTTATTAGTGCCCAAATATATGGCCTCAAATATTTGAATTTTATAAATCAATTTGTGTAATCAGAAGGCGAATAAATCAAGAGAATAAATGAGCAACAGGTGTATTCTTTTATTGTAAAGATTTATAATCAAGTAAAATGACTTGCAGGGTACACAAAGTTATTTACATATACAGAATTGACAGAGATTGACAGTTTTCACATTATATAACATTATATCTGCTAGTCACTGATGTGAGTTACCCATTTCAAAAACCTGTTACAGTAATAAATTATGTTTTAACATTCAGTAAAAGATTATTGTACAACAATATTCATAAATGAAAATGGGTTAAACTGGTCGACATTTCAGTCTTGTCTTGTGATTCTTCTAATAGACCATCTTCAGGACAGAAAGATTCCTATGTAGAATGCGGACCCCTCTAAAACTTAAAATCACAAGAGTCGTATTTGTCAGCAAAAAACATTCTAAAAAAAGGGTATATACCCCAAAAAAGTAAAAAACAAAACAATTATAATCGTGAGCTATACAAGAGCCTTTAATGTGCAATCAAGCTCATCTATTGTAGAGGTATAGGTTTGGAAAGATTGATAGATAGCCCATACCAACCTATAGTGAAAAAAAATTGAAGAAACTTACTAGAGAATAAATCAAGTGGACCTTGAAATAATTAGCTGAAGATGAGTGATGATAACCTTAAAAATAATCTGAATTGTTTATTGTGGAGGAGGAGCTGAGCTGGTGACCAAAATGGCCGCCTGAAGATCGGCTCTGGCTGGCCCCGCTCCACCGGCTCCAGATACTGTCCTTAATCCTGTTCCCCAGCCCGTGATTCGGGGGGGGGGGACACAAGCAGAACCCGCGGAGGCTTCGCCGGTCTCTCCTGGTGCCCCGGTGGCCTATCTGCGGGGCTCGCAGGATCGCGGCCTGCGGCCGCTGGAAGCCAGGGCCTCGATTTTCAGCACCCCCGGCCGGAGTTGAATAACATCGGCCGCCGGGACGGCTTAGTGCCGGCCTATTTGGAGGTCGTTGGGGTTGCTGGCTGCTGCCTTTTTGCTGCCTCGCCTGCATCTTTGGCCCACCCTTGCGGAGGGGGGTGCCTTGAACTCCTGCCAGCTGTGGACTGGTCCTCCGGTGTGCTGTTGACCCTTGTGGTGGCTGCTGGGTCGGACTAGGGGCTGCTGAGGCCTGCCTGGGGGTGCCCTGAGGACGTCTCGGCTGAGGTGGTGAACCCATCCTTAAAGGCGGTGGAGGCTGGGGACGGTCGGTCCCATCCTGCATGCCGGGGGTCCCGGGGGTGCCTTGTGGGCTGGTGGAGATGCCCCAAAGACCCCGGAGGGTGTTCTCAAAGATGCTGGGTCTCCTGGGCTGAAGTGGAGTGCCGATGTGAGGAACTGCAGTGAGGCAGCCCTGTGTTCCCGGGGGGCCCCTGCCTGGTTCGTCTGGAGGGGTTGATTGCAGCATAGGGGGTCCTGGTGGACGTCTTCCCTGTGGGTATTGGCTGCGGTGCCACTGAACCTAGTTCATTAGATTGGGCCGGGTCTCTGTTGGAGTGGCGTTGTGCACGGATTGGTTGGGTGCCCACCGGGCTTCATTCCAGACCTTGACGGTGTTCGTCTGGAGTGCGATGAGATGGCGACAAAGACGGACCCAGATAAACAGCTGCCAAGGACCGGCAGGGGAGACAGGCAGGTGCAGTCTAACAAGCTTGATTGATATACCTTGCCTAAGGGGTCCCCTCAGGAGTCTACGAAGGGACCGGGAGGCGGTGCCGATGATCGCCCCACTGCGGAAGAACCAACCTTAATGGATCTCATGGCGGCAATCAATGGGGTCCGGACATCCCTGGGTCAGAAGATGGAGACTCTGGATACCAAGTAAGACACCGTGTTGTTGGAAATGGGGCTGATCAGGGCAGACCTCTCGAATGCGAACGAGAAGGTTAAATCGCTGGAGGTGAAAACAGCGAGTCCCATAGCTGATGTGAGCCAGCTGCAGCAGGAGGTGCGGGATCTCCAGTCTCCTAAGGGATCGTACTGAACTGCTGCTGGATGAGTACGATGGGCGGGCCCGACGCAACAATGTGCGCATCCTGGGCATTCCGGAGAAGGAGGAAGGGCAGGCCCTGGACCTTTTTGTGGAGAACCTTATCCTTAACCACCTCAAACCAAAGGGCCTAAGTACGTTTTTCACGGTGGAGCGGGCCCACAGGGTTCCAGGAGGTAGGCCCTGTGTTCGTGCGAATCCTAGACCAATCATTGCCCGAGTCCTTAATTTTTGCGACAGGGACGCTATCCTGCAGGCGGCGTGTGCGGCTGATACTTTGGAATTCAAGAATGCGATGCTCCTGTTCTTTCCGGATTTTACTCAGACGGTGCAGAAACAGATACAGAGGTTCGTCTCGATCAAGAAGAAACTGAGAGATAAGGGCATGAGGTATGCCATGAGGATTCCTGCACGGCTTCGAGTGGAACTTGATGGGAAGGCATGGTTCTTCGACAATCTGGATGTGGCCGAAGACTGGTTGGAAGGTGTGCAGCGGCCGTACAAGGACTCCTGCGATCAGGAGGAAGCTGAGGAACATTGACTTGGTGCAGCGTGAGTTCAGCAGGGGGCTTTGGACAGTTGTTCTGGGGGGAGTCTTGGCGGGATATGTATTTGGACCTCCTGCATAACTGTCTGCATAATGTTGTTGAAGACTCTAGGGTGCAGGGGGGTCCGTAAGGAGTCGGGGGGGAAGGTGGGTCGATTTGTAGGCTACTTTTAGATTTCCATAGGTTAGTTGGGGGTGACAGGCACACTGCTAGTTGGGGATGAGCGAAAGCCGTATGCAGGGGTGCAGGGAGAGGGGTTGGAGGGGGGTTCAGGGAGCATTTGCGTTTCATTGTATTTTTGTACACTGGGGGCTCGATTCCGATCCGGTAAAATAATCCACCGTACGATTTGTATTCGTAGCCCTTTCCGTACGAATCGTACCCATCCGTCCGAGTCGCGTAGTACGATCCGCATTCCGTGAATCCATCCGAATCGTCGCGATCCGTACGTATTGCAAGGCTGAGACTGTGAACCGTACGACCCGTACACACGCCGTACGACCCGACGAGTACCATCCGGACCCGGGAATCAGGACGCGATTCGTACGGTCCACGTCAGGTAAGGGCGATTCGTACGGAAAAGCGCACAATTACATACACCCCGTACAGCGCGTACCCCCCCATGATTGCAGGGGTACGGCACGTACCCCTGCGATCATGGGGTGTACGAGCCGTACCCCCATTGTACGATCGGTGTACGATCGGTGTACGAGCCGTACCCCCATTGTACGATCGGTGTACGAGCCGTACCCCATGTACGATCGGTGTACGAGCCGTACCCCCATTGTACGATCGGTGTACGAGCCGTACCCCATGTACGATTGGTGTACGAGCCGTACCCCCATTGTACGATCGGTGTACGAGCCGTACCCCCATCGTACATGGGGTACGGCTCGATCGTACAATGGGGTACGGCTCGTACACTGATCGTACACCGATCGTACAATGGGGGTACGGCTTGTACACCGATCGTACATGGGGTACGGCTCGTACACCGATCGTACACCGATCTTACAATGGGGGTACGGCTCGTACACTGATCGTACATGGGGTACGGCTCGTACACCGATCGTACATGGGGTACGGCTCGTACACCCCATGATTGCAGGGGCACGGTGCGTACCCCTGCGATCATGGGGGGTACGCACCATACCGGGGGGGGCGTTCCGTACCTGTTTCGGCACAAACCCTGCTTTACGGCTGTTTTCAGCTCCCGTAGAAAAAGGCTCCTACGGTGCGTACCCGACACGTATCGTACTTGCTGGATCGTAAAAACCAGCCGCGAACCGTACAGATGTCGCGTACAGCAGGTTCCGAGGGAGAATCGTACGGAGATTAGAGTCGTACGGTGTCTTGTACGACTCGTACGGAGTACGGCTCCTGGTACGAATCGTACTTCGTCGTACGTACGGGGGACGTTGCAGGGTACGATTCGTACGGGAAAAACGCTCTGAACGGCTATTCGGAGCGTTTTTTTCCGAATCGGAATCGACCCCTGGGTGTAAACATGCTATCCTGTTCTTTCTTGGAATGGCTATTTCCTCTGTCAGAGGGAAGGTGGGGATCTCCGCATTGAGTTGGAATGTGAATGGATTGGGCGACAAGATTAAAAGGGGTATGGTTGGCCAATTGATCTGGAGACATTCACCAGTTGTGGTGTTATTGCAGGAAACTCACCTTATGGGTAAGAGGTGCATGGCTCTCCACAGAGGGGGCTATTAGTTGGTTGCACATGCTGGTTTTACGGCGGGGTCGAGAGGGGTCAGGATTTTGATTAAAAACTCCTCCCGCTGGCCATACAGGCCACATGGACTGATAATAGGGGTAGATATGCTGGAATTTCGGGCCTGTGGGAGGGAAGAATTGTAACTTTCCTGTCTGTATATGTTCCTCCGGCCCTTCAGACTGACACATTTCACGAACTGTGCAGGATCTTTTTGACATTGCCTGCTGGGGTGTTGATTGTTGGTGGTGACTTCAATGCAGTTATGGATGGGTATGTTGATAGATGCCTGGCTCGGGAGTTGTTGCCGTCCCAGAGATGGTTGGCTGATTTTGTGGACACTACTGGTCTGGTTGATGGGTGGAGGCTTAGGAACCCCGGTGATTCTCAGTACACGCACGTCTCGGCGGCGCACAAGTCCCTTTCCAGGATAGATTACGTACTTGTGCCTGCGACTGTGTGGCTTCGAGAGGTGCGTCACTTGGCTAGGGGGGTATCGGATCACTCGCCTATTTGGATCAGCTTGGACCTTGGGGGGCTATGTGGCCCGGGTTGCACCTATCAGCGCTTGGAGATTCCGTGATCCAGTGGCAAAAAAGAAGATTGTTCGTGTGGCTGACATATATTTTCGAGAGAATGTAGACTCGGTGGGCTCCAAGTGTTCCCTATGGGAAGCATATAAAACTGTTCTTAGAGGGGAACTGCTGTTGTATATTTCCGGTAGGAAGAGGGAGGCGCGTGCTGAGATTGACAGGGTGGAATCAGATTTGTTTGCGCTAGAGCGGGAGGTGTCGCGTGCTTCCACGCCGGAGGGGCAACATTGTCTGAGCCTCCTAAGGGATGAAAACCGGAGTCTGGCCCGGGACAATGCAAAGTCACAACTGGCGGATACTCAGAGTAGGGTGTACGCACACGGGTACAAGGCCGGGAAACTGATTGCCTGTAGAGAGGGGGGAGTGGGCATCGCGGTTGGTTCCGGTGCTGCAGCCCGCTGGATCAGATAAAATTATGAACCCACAGGAGATTGTTGACGCGTTTGCTGGCTATTATAAGAAGGTGTATTCGGATGAATGTAAATACTCGTCCGAGTATTTGGACTTGATTTGCGACATCCCGATGCCCACTCTTTCAGATGAGGACAGGAAGTTCCTTGACTCTCCTCTTACAAATGATGAAGTGACGCAGGCGATTAGGGGGGTTCGTTCTGTTAAGGCATCTGGCCCCAATGGACTTCCCCTTGAGCTCTACAAAGTAAACGCAAATAAGTTGGCTCCTTTCGTCAGAGATATGTTTGTGGAGAATGGGGAGAGGGGTCTGCTTCTGTATGATCAGCGGGTTGCAAATATTATAGTCTTGCATAAGGAAGGTAGACCAAAGAACGAGTGTTCCTCCTACCGCCCGATATCCTTGTTAAATGCCGAACCAAAAGTCTTGGCAAAACTGTTTGCGACCCGCCTGGCAAAAGTCATTATGACACTGGTTTACTCGGATCAGTCAGGTTTTATGCCTCGCCAGAATACGTCTCTATATCTGCGCAGGCTGCATGGGGTTCTTGGAGGGGCATCACAAATACACGATCCAATGATTTTGTTATCCTTAGATGCCACTATGGCATTTGACAGAGTGGAATGGCCCTATCTTTTCGCTGTTGTGGGCAAGATGGGCATAGGCTCAGAGTTCGTCTCTTGGGTCCGCCTTTTATACTCCTGTCCACTGGCCCGAGTGGTTGTCAATAACCATAGATCAGCCGACTTTGCGTTGGGGAGGGGCACCAGACAGGGATGTCCGCTCTCCCCGCTGTTATTTGCGCTGGCTTTCGAGCCGCTCGCGGCTTGGGTCCGCTGGGACAGGTCAATTAAGGGGCTCAGATGGACACTCGACTGGGAGTACAAGATATCGCTTTATGCAGATGACATTTTGTTGTATCTGACCTCTCCTCTGGCTTCGCTTATGGCATTTTTAGACGTTCTGGCGGAGTTTGGAAGATACGCAGGTTTTGCCATAAACTGGAAGAAGTCGGTCCTTTTTGTTTTGAGTGGTGATCCCCCCGAGGTCCCTCCTAGTTGCCCGGTTAGGTTGGAAACGGAGGGATTCAAATATCTCGGCATTTTTATATCCCTGGACCCTCGGAGTAGATACTCCAATAACCTGTTGTCGCCCCTGGTCCAGCTTAGACGCGCTGTAGCTCGCGGGAAATCGCTTTCGCTCTCTCTTCTTGGTTGTGCCGTTCTATTCAAAATGATGGCTCTTCCTCATTTCCTATACGCGCTCCAGAACTCCATGGACCCGGTTCCCCCATCATATTTCGGAGAGATTGAGTCTCTCCAGAGACAAGTTCTTTGGGACGGTAGGCCCAGAATTGCGTTTGCGAAATTGACGCTGCCATTGTATGACGGGGGGATTGGCTTGCCTAATACCCGTAAATATTATTGGGCATCACAATTGGCTGCGGGTAATCAGGTCATCTTTAGCTCGCCGTTGGATCCCGGATATGTCATGGACCGTGGTCAGGTTCCTGGGGGAGAATTTACTAGGACACTATACGCGAGGCGTGGTCGTTTTCCCCTGATGGGGCCAGCGGTGGTCACTGTTCAGGTCTGGCATGAAGCGAACCGCTTCCTTAAATGGGAAGGGAAGATCACACTGGTACACCTCTTTGGAATTCTGAACGCCTGGGCAGCTTATGGAAAACCAAGGGCTTTGACAAATGGGACCTCATAGGGATTTCCCGGGTAGGAGATCTCTGGGGTAGGGATGGTATCCTCCTGTTTGAAATTTTGCAGGAAAGATATCACTTGCAGGGCAGTGAGAGGTTTCGCTACCTCCAGATCAGGCATGCCCTGCTTGCTAGTATTCCCCGGGACACAACGCTCCAGGAGGCTTCCCCGTTGGAGGATCAAGTGTTGGACGGTCATCTTCCCACGAAGACAATCTCCTTCATTTATAGAAAACTAGTTAATCGTTCGGAGGATCCTCTCGTGGTACTTAGAGACCAGTGGACAGCTGATAGAATGATCCTAGATGATGAGAACTGGAGGGATGCCGTGGCCTCTCCGAGGGTCGTGCCAATTCAAATGAGGCTCCGTCTGGTTCAATTGAAGATCCTCTACCACTGCTATGTGACTGGCCCAAGGATGGTGAGAATGGGTTTGGCTGCAAGTGATACGTTCAAGAGAGGAGGTGGTGAGGTTGGAACGTTCGTTCATATGTTGTGGGACTGTGCTCTCATTCGGGAGTACTGGTCTGCTATTCACGCCAAGGTACGTGAAGTGTGGGGTGTGAGCTTTGAGCTGGAGGCACGGCGGTGCCTCCTGAATGTCTGGGACCCGACTGACCTTTCATCTCATGGGAAGGTGTGGGTCACGTTGGTGTGTAGTATTGTCAAGCGTAATATCGCTCAATTGTGGGGGCGAATCAGCCGCCCACTGTTGGAATATGGATGGAATACTTGGATTGGTGTATGTTTAGAGAGCGGGCGATATATGTGGCCAGGAGGAGACCTAAGAAATGGGGCAAGATCTGGGGGCCCTGGTATACATATAGGGGCGATATATGCGCTTCCCCCGCTGAACCAGATGATCCAGTAATTCTGGAGGACCGCTGAACCCACATGTTGTTAATTCTATTGTATTTTTTTTTTGATCAGGAGGACTTAAGTATATGCTATGCGTGTGAGATGTAAACCAGTGTATTTACTGTATGTCTTATGATTTCTTTTATGTGCATTTAATAAAAAGATATTTAAAAAAAAATCTGAAAAAATGAACTAGGTATCTATTCGTGGCAAAGGAAATATGAAGTAGTGTTCCGAAATTTTCTAAAAAAACTAATATATTCTCGAATATAATTAATAAGGATGTTTACAACTTAAATAGGTCAAGGGAGTAAATAGTAACAACATCGCCATCTTAAATTAATGAACAAATTGAAAAATTGCTGGCGATGTAAAAAACATTTCAAGAATTGCAATATCTACTTATTACAAAAAATAATATATATATAATTCCTTACTTGTTCCATCAATATGCCCTGAATATTTTGCATTACATGAGTCGAAGCGTTAGTGATTTTCTACAATGTGTAGTATAGGCATCTGGATTTGGCGTAGCTACTTTGGCACTCAAGAAAAAAACAGTAATACAATAAATAAACCTGAGGTCGAAGTGGTGAACGAATAAGATTATGACTTGATACATATCACAAAAAATACTTAGAAAATTTTACTTGTTAGATGCGAATCGCAGCGTCTCAGTTTAGCTTCCCGGCTAAGTAAATCCAAACAGCTGCTCTGTGATCAACACAGGAAGCGTATTAATGCTCCCGGGTATCTTAACTAAACGGTGTCAGCCATCTTAGACTGGCTGTTTCACGTATGTTTCTATTGTTGGTCTACATAAAGTTTAGTTGGTTAGATGATAAAATAAATATTATGCATGCATGTTAATTAAATGCAGAAAAAGGAGACCAAAGAAGTCCTGTTCATGCATATGTAAAGACAAGACATCAAAGTACTTTACAACAACAAAATATCGATTTATATATACACATTGAAATTGATATTTTTTATTTTACATTTTATTGCTGAGACATTAAAAATCTGATAAAAATTCTTTAATTCACAGTCAGAATTGTTCAGAACTACTGCATATATCTAAATATAAATACAGCATTATAGGTATGGACAAAAATTGGAGACTCATCAATGTTGAGTGACTGATAACGTAACAAGCAAAAAAAGCGAATGTTATTGGCATCAAGTCTGTACGCTGTTCAGAGCAGTTGAGCTAGTGTTTGCCATTCTACAGCTAGATTAAGACCCTTCATCACGCAGTCAGTTTTACAAATCCATGCTGCCGTTGAGATGCCATCCTTGAAACCACTCATCTTCACTTCCAAACTGCTGTACGACATACATACTCTCCTAATGCCTGGGACTCAGTTATGGGTAAACATGATACCTTACTTTGTGAAACCCGACTGAAATTTGCACACTTTAAACTATTGCATAACTGGTATTGGTCCCCTGCTAAAAAGTGCTGGGTGGGACTGATACGACATGATGCCTGCTTGCATTGTGGGGAATGTGGATGCAATATCCTTCACGTCCTGTGGTGCTGCCCGCAGCTGTGTGGATACTTGGAGTTGGTATTGTCTTGACTGGACTGAAAGATGTTGAGGTCTGCTGGTCTGCGTGTCTTGCCCTACTACACGACATGGCCAGCTCCGTTGTTCCCTCCATGCATTGGAAAAATTGGCTAGTGACCAGGCTGGTGATGGCTAAACTGTGCATCTTTTGCCATTGCTGGCAACCAGCTTTTCCCACGGGTGCGAAATGTCTTGCAGAATTGGCAAAAATATGGGACTGTGAATTTAGAATTTACAAAAGGAATGACCAGATGGACCTCTATGAAGCAATTTGAGAGTCCTTCCAATGAGTGCAGAGCAAGGCTTAGGGGTCCCTTGGGTAACCCGGGGACAAAGGAAGAAAGGCATTTCTCCTGTGGTCTATGCACAGCATCTCTAACTGGGCCTGTTTTTTCTGATTGTTGTACTGGGTGCTTCAGGCTTCTGTTTGACCTCAGGTGCGAACAATGGGGTGGCTGAGAATAGTATGGACCCACAGGATATTGGCTATGAGAAAGGCCCAGGGTCAGTATGTTGATACATACAGGTCCGTTCCTTGACTTTTCTAACTTTCTTGTGGTTAACTCTAGTGGAGATGTAGGGTTGGAGGGAGATGGGAGGGATGACGTGGTAATGCTTTTTCCAATTCCATAGCAAGCTATTGCTCTTTGTGTTATGCTATTGAATTGTGTTGATCCCATTGCTCTTTCTCAAAACTGGAGTTGCAGTGTTGTTTTCCTAGGACTAGGGCTTAGGTCCTGATTTAGATCTTGGTGGACTTGCTGCTATTTGATTTGCCAGCAGATTCTTTGTCTGCCAACTAGGCAGCCTGCCCGCTCTATTTATTGCTTGTGGGGTCCATGGGCTAAAGACCGTTGAAGTGCAGCCGCCTCTCTAAGAATTTTATCCCTGCACAAAGGCAAAAGTGGATTTCATAGGGAGTACAGCCAGTTTGTCCACTGTGCTCAAACACGATATGCCTTCCCGCCAACAAAACTTTGGCGGGAAAATCTCCACACCTGAGTTGGTGGATTGGAAGGGATATAAGGCAGAAACTTAGCTTTTTCCTGTTTCATACTTCCTGTTCCATTATGTACCTGATTGTGCAAGTCCTGCCACTGCTGCTGATACTTGACCATGATTCAAATGAAACCCCATTTCCGTCAGATTCGAAGGTAAGCTGCTACTTTGAACTTGTTACCTTTTGACTTTTTTATTTATATTTGCTCAGGACTCTTGCATTTTTAAATCTCTGCTGCAAGCAATAACATACCAACATTTAATGCATATGTGTGTGATGTTGAGTTTAAGAAAGTAAAAGAAACACACCTATAACATTTAAATGAATTATCACATTTGATACAAGCTGCCTTCATGAAAATGGACACTTACACGAAAATGGACAACAATCAAAAAATCAAAAAGTATCCATGCAGGTGTGTTTAATTCATTTTAGTAAACTATCAAATTAAAAACATATGCATTACACATTATTGGGACAAAAGAAGGGTAATAACATGTAGAAATTGCACTAGACAATGTGTATCATTCATTTTCAAATAACTGTAAAATCAATGTCATTTCTAAACTTAAATCAGATAATATATTTATTAATGTAACATCTCCCCTTGTCTAGTGCTTTTCCTGTTTCTTATATTTCAATTCTCATATTATTGTTTAAGGTGTAATGCGTATGTGCTTATCAAGTTCAAATAAACACACCTGTATTAACATTTAAAATAAAAATTAAAAATTAAACATCAATGTGTTGGTGTAAGTGTGCATTATAATGATGAATGCTTGCACCAAAATATGAATGTCCATCACATACTATTTAAACTAGTGTGTGGACTTTACAAAGTACTGAAGACAGAGGGAGTGCAAGGACTGCCTGCACTGTTTCCGAAAGGCACTCCAATGGGGGAATGAACTCATGAATTATAATTTCATCACAAGGTTTCACACATTTCAAACAAGCGTAGTCGATAGTAATCTTTTTTGAAGGTTCATTTAATCGGTAAGTCACATATTATTTCATCATAGTGACTTATTTGTGAAGCAATGTGTCAATTGTACTTTATATAACATCCATTGATCAATTCATAATCCCATGCATTTCGGGCGGGGCCCTTCGTCAGGGGATAGCAAAAGATCTGCAAGTAAACATACTGATATCAGGGAGGGGAGCTAACAACCACGAGGAATAAGTACGGTCAAGGAATAAAACCAAACATGCATATTCCGATAATAAAAGGAAACTGAGGAAGTTGGAGAAAGTCTCTGCATAGTAAAGTGCGCGGTGGGAATAGAAACAAGCGTGTCAAAGGCGAAAGGGTTGTAGCAAAAACAACCAATAAGTGCATTGTGAACTTAAGAGCAACCTCAAGTGAGCCGGCAAAACGAAAACAGTCTACCGTGTGTGATGTCCCATAGCGGCGTGCATTACGGGACAAACGGTTGTGTGCTCGGTGAAACGGACGTGAGGATGGCAGTCAAAAGAACTCAAAAAGGCTTACCAAATGTTCAGTACAGCAACACACGCCATACGGGGTTGCCGAGGGTTAGTATGCGGTCAAGTGAATGCGAAAGTAAATACGCGGTCAAAGAAATGAACATAAACGACGGACTTCCGTGAATGTTAGTAAACGTTGTGGATATGCCGATAATTCAAAAATGGTATAAAGAGGCAGTAAAAAAACGTAACTATGGCCGTGGCCTAATGATATACTATACTGTCATAGTGTAAATCCGATGTACAAACATTGTGTATAACTACATGCAAGACAAAACATTAAGAATCGATGTTGGCGGCCATCTTGAAATGGTCAATCACATTGGTCATTAAACTGTAGGTACCATCATGGACATGAAAAAGATGAATCGATATTATGCATCATGGTAGTGAGAAAGCTGAAAAGAAAAAATTCATACTAGTGAAAGAAAATAGAATGAATCCTGAAATCAGGGGCCAAAGGTAGGGAAAAGGGTTACCAAAAGAAAAATAACCGGGTGAGAACTAAAGTGTGGAAAAAAGGGGTAGAGACCAGTTAAAGAGGGTAAAAACTAAGTAAAGACAAGGTGGATAGGTAGACAAAGGAGTAGTGAGACATAGGGTAATTAGACGCTAGATGTAGAGCAGAAATGTGGAATATTGACATGCAGGTGCAGAAAGTAGAATGAAGAAATATGTATACAATGAGACAACAACTCATTATAAGAAGCAACTGTATTCAAGTCTGTCGTTAAGGCCCTTCGGCTGGCAAGCATCAAGTCTCTTGATCCAAACGGTTTCCCTCTGGAGTAGTATTTTTCTGTTGTCAACGCCTGTTCTCAGCGGACGACCTCCAACACAAGGAACCTCAGTTGACTCACGTTATGCTGATGTGTAGTGAAATGAGCTGCCAAAGGTGCTTTGGTTGATCTGTTTCTGATTGTACTTTTGTGTTCGGTCAAGCGAACTTTGATCTTTCGTTCAGTTTTGCCTATATAAGGCAGTCCACAGGGACATTTAAGTAGATATACCACGTTTTTAGAGTCACAAGTAGCGTTGGTCCGTAATTTGATGGCTTTCCCTGATGATGGATGGTTTAAGATGTTGCCTGAAATTATGTTGTGGCAATGGCTGCAGTTAAGTCACGGTTTTGTGCCTGAGTAGTTTGCAGAAGGATCCACAGGTTCAATCTCAAGAATGTTTTTGATGTTCTTAGATCTCTGGTATGCAAAAAGTGGTCTGCTGTTAAAAATGCCCTGAAAGTCTGGTTCAAAACGAATCATATCCCAACTCTTTAAGATAATGTTCTTGATCGCCTTGCTTCTTGTTGAATATTTAGATACAAAGACTGGTCTCTGTTCACCGGTAGGTCTGGTGTGTGTGGTTAGGAGATCCAACCGAGTTTTAGTGGCTACACGATTTTTGGCTGCTTGCAGTGTAACCTCAGGATATCTCCTATCTCTGTATCTCTGGAGTATCATTTCTTCCGATCTCTCATAGGCTTCTGATTCCGAACAAATCCTTTTGGCCCTTAATAGCTGAGAGTATGGCAAATGTGTTTTGAGCGGGGTGGGATGACAGCTGGTGCACATTAGAGCATTGTTTCTATCCGTGGCTTTAACAAATAGGTTGGTTGTGAGTTTGTTATCCAGTAGTGTCACCTGTACATCCAGAAATGGTAAACTGTGGGGACTGATGGTATGTGTGAACTTTATATGATCATCCAGATTGTTTATGTATTTCAAAAATTCAGGAATTTCATCAGGTTCACCAATCCAAATGAGGAAAATGTCATCTATGTATCTCCATAGGGTCAGAATGTTGTTGATCCATTTATTGTGGCTCAAAATGTGATCAAGTTCCATACGGTGCATGAACAAGTTCGCATAGCTGGGAGCAGCACAATTTCCCATTGATGTTCCAACGAGCTGGAGGTAGTATTCATTGTTGAAGGGGAAATAACTGTGGTATAGGGTAAACTGTATGAGTTCAAGTATCAGTGGTTGAGTAAGAAAGATTCAATGGCTTCAATGCCCCTATTGTGTGGAATCGATGTGTACAGAGCACATACGTCAATGGTTACCAAGGTGTGTAGTTTACCGGGTTCCATGGTGACCTGTTGGAGACGGTTCAGGAAGTCAGTAGTGTCACGTAGGTAAGTTGACATGGATTTAACAATGTCCCGTATTGCGTTGACCGCTATGAGGGCTCACTCAAGTGAAGATAATTAACCGCTTGCACTTGTTTTAAATAGTCGGCACCAACAGCCTGTTAACCCCTTCCCCCCACCTTACTAACACACGCGTGTCCGTTCTACCCATGATACCGTTCTTCAACATCAGAACACCTATGGTTTTCACCGATTCTGCCCCGAACAAAGAACTGGTGAGAATAACCACACTATCGGCTCGGTGTTTATGAAGCCACTTGTTAATATAATTTGCATACGAAAACAATCACCCAGAGGAGTGCACGTTTCATTCAGAACGGCCTCGCCAGTCACATTAACCGATTTAGTCACTATCTCTGCATGTACTTTGCCAAACACCATTTGTATTCCTATCGCCACTAAAAGAATCAGAACGACAGTCCGACAGTCATAGTTACTACTAATACATCTTAATCACAATGTGAATTCAGCCAGTCACCGATGCTTTCCCTTGAGCATGACATCACCATCAGAAGCATGAGGATGAGTGAGTTGACACCCCATGTGAGTGTGGTTATGTGTAAAGTATTGCCATTTTTAATTGTTTGTTTTCAAAATTCACTTGATTTTGACTTATGTACAATCTGTACATTACTGTGTGTCTCCCAACCTGCCCCACCCCTATATGTATGTGTGTTATTTTTCCCTACAGGTACAATGCGACCTCACTCCAACTGAAGAAACAGGTCACAACTTTACCTATTTTTATTAATTCTATTCACCACTTCACTTATTTTCACTGGTCCTGAAGAAAGCTCACTGACCTATAGAGGCGAACAGAGCTGAAACATGTCGACCGTATTTTAAAATCACCTTTACAGTGCGCTCGAATTCCATAAAAATTCCATAGCTGCACATCAGCATCCTCTTCCCATTTGGGCTACCCGAATCCAGACCCATTAAAGTTCTTATATCTGGCTGTCCGGGTATTTTAACCCCTTCTCCTAATCACACACTACCCTTCATTCACGATCACAACTGTTTTTAACCAAAGGTTAACACCTCCTGGTGGAGGTTGCATTAATACTGACCCAAGGATTATGCACACACGTGTTTATAAGAGCGGGGAGACAACATATACCGCTACGATAACTTTACTTACACATGCATGAGGGTCTTTTATTTGAGAGACACCACACATCGACCTGCAAACCTTGGTTATGCAGGACCAGTGATCCTTCCCCCATGATTTTTTGAGTAACCATAAGGAGACTGAATGGATCAGTACTCTTCCTCCCCCCTCTTGATTTTGTGATAGTTAAAAATATAAAATATAAACACTTTATAAAATACTTGCCGTGAAATCCACACAAATTCATCCTTATGTAGGGACAATGCTTTATAGTGTGAGGACCGTTGAGTAGTTATCAAAGCACAGTCCATCATCCAGTTTCCACACAAGATACTCTATGCCAGTGTGAAAACCATCTAAAGCTTAGAATTTAATCCAGCATGCGTGCCTTGAAATTTTCCACCAATCGTAAAAGGAGTTAAAACAGTTCATCTTTAAAGTGCATTAGTGCAATAACAAGGTTTAAAAACCGATTGGGGTGTTACAAGAAATAAAATGCCCAGGGATCACGTTACAGGATTTATACAATGGGACCTCAGGATTTATAACCAGCGTGTTATATCAGCTTGTCTACTATGTACAATAAAGTGCTTATGCAACGTTTCTGCTGGAAAGCATTTTACTGTGGGCGATAGTGCTTGGTGCCCGGGGCCAATTAGATGCAAGAAGCAAGCTCACTAAGTTCTATACCTCTTCTCTTAAGTGCCTTTTTCCTGGTACCCCACATGTGACCAAGGTTCTTGGCAACTGCACAGACAAAAAGAGGGCTAGTATCAGATTTAAGGATATGATAGGCATCCCACTAGTTCTGTGTGCCCATTTGCTAGCAGATGGGTTTTATCCATTTTGATCTTGGGTGCACGTGAGCTACAGACTCCACGGGTGCCTTACATCCTGGGTAGTTACTTAGGCTAGGGTCCTTGGTGTGCCACTTGGCCGATACCTCATTAACAGAGAGAGTGCCAAACCGGAATTGAATGAAGAGTTTCCTGTCCTGGGGTATCTGGATTAGGTCATGTAGGGATCCAGGAATCTGACCTGTTTCTGAAGGGTTTTCAATGTTACTATAATGGCTGATTTCGAGATATATATAAAAGCTTTGTCATGTATTAGTCATTGACCATAGGTAGAGGAGGGCAAATTTTCAAAGCCCTAAACGTCACATGTTCATAAAATGTGTTTTTGCACTAAGCCAGTTCATCAATTAGCAAATCTAGTGAAGTTCTAAAAAATGTAAGCCCAAAATATGCTTTATGTTGCAGTGGGAAACTCCAGCCGCCATGCATGTCCATGAGCATGCAGCTCTACCACTGCTTACAATTGTCTTGAGTAGCTCTGTGCTCTTATCAAATGCTCACTGCCAGAAGCCAAGGGGCAGGACATTCGACAGCAGTAAAAATCCACAGCTAGGAGACAGAGACTCCTATTATCACTGTTCCTACTCTAGGCAAGGGCAGACTTGAGTGACAGCAAAGAAAAGTGATCCACGCATCCTGGTGGATGGTCCATTTTGGGTGAGACATATGGGTTTAGAGTGAAGGCTAAAGGAAAGTAGAACTACATCCCAGTCAAAGATGAAATATTTTACACATCATCGCAAAGAGGGATGTTCCTTAACTGATCTGGCTTTGTGTGCATAGGAATTCAATTGCATAAACCTTACCAGAGGTAGACTAGCATGAGCTTGGTGGTGGGACCTGACTGGTCTGGCATCTTTAAGTCTTTCATTGACGGCCGTCATGTCCTTCAATCCCTCTGCTGTCCATGTCCCTCTGCCCAAAATCTATAAAATTTGCAAGATGTTTGATTGAGGATTGTGCTTATCTATTTTTTATGTTTATTTGGACAACACCTCTCTTATTTTAAAATACAAGTTGGGTAGCTGACTCATCATTTTCTGCACAACTCATCAATGTGTCACAATTTTGTAAGGGACTGCCAGTGAGCTGCTGGTAGAGCCAAACGTTTTACCAGGTTAACCACATATCCGGACATAGAGGGACGTTCAGAGAGGCGCACGGTACTTACTAAAGGGTTTTAGCATCTAAGAATGATTTCCGATTTGTTTCCACCTCCAACTGACTTTTAGATCATGGAAGGAGAATACATTTTTGGTCTTGCTTGACTTCTCTTGACCGGCAAATGTTGTGCCATGTCAAGCTCGGTGCTCCATTTTGTGTGCGGATCATCCAGATGACTTAATCGGAGACAAGTCGCCCTTCCCCTGTGTTTTTGTTGGTGTGACTAGGCATTACGAAGCTAAACGACTTTATTGTATATCATGTCTTCAATTATATTTTGTTGCTAATTATTTATACTATTCATTATTTATGGTTTATCTATAGTGAACTATAGGCAGTTGGTTAAAGTATAAATTTCTGAAATGCCGAACTATTTCATTTAACTGCAGACAACTTACGTTTTAGAAACACCAATACTTGAGTTTTTTAATACTGTAAGGTCAAATGAAATAAATGAAAGACTATAATGAAAATCATATAGGAAAGGGTAAAGCTCCCCCCCAAAAATAATGTGTGATGCATATTAATTTATTTGGATGAAAGCAATAAACAAAAGCAACCTAATTCATACCAATTGATTGATCGTGGTGTGAAAAATGAGGCCTAGCATATTAATGTACAAATAATGACACATATTTGAATACAGAACAGGTTTAAACAAAAGTTAAAAATATTAAGTGAAGTGCCAATTCTCTTGTCGATGTTGCACTAGTACAATGAAAAGACTCACTGATGGGATCAATTCTAAGTTTTTAAGGATTAGAGAGGGAGTCACACAGTAATTCATTGAAACTGGAGCAGGATTTAAAACGATCCAGAAAGAGATAAAAGATCAGGAGAGGCAAAAAGGTCACTATTAAATCATACAGTGAATGTATCTTTTACAATGGTCCTACAAGCATCCCAGTGGCGAGGAAAGCTGAGTAGTTGAGTCAATTCATGTTCAATGGAACATTCTAAACGTTACTACAGTGAGAATGAAAACACAGACGAAATATTACAAGCTCAGAGAAGACATTACTGAACTGTAGAACTGCTTCAACAAGTCACTAAAATATGAAAGCGAATGTTCCAGGGGTCGTGTACAGGACAAAGGAGCAAAGAAAAGAAGCAACAAGAACAAGATATGTTTCTCAACGGCAGTGCTCTAACTAAAGTCACATATACCAGTGAACTTCGCAAAGCTTCCAAGCGATGCACAGATTAATTGGGGAGGAATTAATTCAGCGATGTAGCAATAAGGGCATGGGTGGAAGTTAAATTGTTGTAAAGCACCAAACTGAGAAAAATGAATGAATGTTAAAAATATTTTAGAGATCGGGAAGATTATTTCAGCTGGAATGGGTTAAAACAGCCCTTCAACATAAGTCTGCAAGGTCCCCAAGTGCAGAAACGGAGACCCTACAGTACATCTAGTAGCAATGGAATGCTTATCAGAAAGAGCCGTTTTTAAGAGTGGCAAGAGGAGCTCAACCAGAAATGGGTCAAAAACTAAAGATAAAAGCTGCTAAATTATCAAAGTTGTCATTGTTAGAAAGACACCATTTTGCCCTGTTCACCCCCATTTTATTTTTTTGCAGAATGATACCGATGTTAACTGATTCTGACTGTAACCTGGGCTCTACTAACCAGGCCCAGGGGCAGTGCTATGTGTAAAAACATGCTTGTAATAGAGTACACTTACAATTGGCAATGACAGACCATATAAGTCCCTAGTAGATAAGGGGGCCAGATGTGCAATGTACCTATAAGTCCCTGGTATATATTAGTACATTCAGATTTAGAAGGCCAGCAAATTTGCTGCACTTGCATATGTGCACTCCTGTGTGCCTAGTATCCTTTTAAAGGCAGTCCTGTATTGCAGCCTGTCTTTAAAAGTAAATTTTCATATTTGTATTTGACAGACCCTATAAGTCCCTTGTATCTAATAGGGCTAGGGTGTTTAAACACCTATAGGCCCCTAATATGTAATAGTGCATGGAAGGATAGAGGCCAGCAGATTTCAAGAACTGTCATATGTACACTGCTGAGTGCCTCATGTCGTTTTAAAGTCTTTAAAAGCAAGATTGTGTGCACAATAGACTTTGGTGGTATGGACACTTTAAAAGTGATTGCCTACCTTATTTTCTACCCCCAGTGTCTCCCTTAGATGTCTCAAGGGGTCAGGACCATCTATCTATAAGCAGAAGCCCTATAAAATATGTTTTTATGGCTTGATGGGAGAAAAACTGTCTATTTAATTTTTCTCCATTGTTGATACATAGCTATATAGGCTAACATTGCAATATTTTATTTAGCTATAAATGTTGCTAGTAAAGGAGTAAAATGTTGTTCAAGGACGTAAACGATTGGTGTTGATTAATGCAACAACTTGCCACTGTTTAATTTATCATAACTAGTACTGAAGATAAGTTTTGGAACTTTCTCTTCTGTAAGCCGAAATTCAGCTGTCTAGTGGTCACAGCTGATTAGTCAGCCTTTACAGGCTTAGCCATTCTGCTTTTATTAGGTGATAAGTGGCCTGGTAGGAGCAGAGGTTATCTGATGGAAAGAGCTTGGCAGCTGGGGAGGATGAATCGTGCAGATGGGGCTGCATACATCAAACTGAGCTCAAAGAGAGAGCAGATCAGTAAGATTGCCAGGTCACCCTTGTAGTGTAGTCCCTATATTCCCAATAGGCTCTGTACATTGGAATAATATATCCTATAGATGTGACGTAGGACTTATGTCTACTAGGTCGCTATCGAATATATTAGACTTAATTGTGAGTGCCAGCTAGCTCAGAGGTCACTAGAAACTTTCTCAAATTCACAAGAAGGAATTTAGTTTCTGACAACCACATTAACATGACAACTTTGTTTCCCCAAGATAAAACTGATCTTCAGAGTCGTGGAAACAATAGATAGATATTTTACACAGTCATTCGTGCATGCTTCGTTTCACCAGCGCTACAGAGAAATAGAGAGACGGGCGTTTTCAAGAAAAGTATTAATTGAACAGTCTTCTTTCTCCTGCAGAAGAAATGAACTGCTTCAATCATAAGGCTTGTTGCAAAGTATAATGCGTACAGTAAGAAGAGTAGGATAAAATAATACTGTAAAAGCATTGTATGTTCCTAGACCATAGATAGGTACATACATAAATAACAAAGGCTAAAAAGTACTCAACTGGTGCTTCTAAAATACGCCTACCCCGATGTGCCTAACCTGAGTCTAGTACGAGGGAAGAAGTAAGTGAGGTGTAGCATACATTTAGTATTCTTTTTGCCAAGAATCTATCCAAGATTTCTCTTAGGGTCTAATCAGCTCCGTACCTTGGTTTTAGAATGAAGGAGGTCAGTCTCAGGACTCGATTTCCCAACAACCCGCAAGGGTAGCTTGGAAACACTGGAGCTGGATTTCTCGGCCAGAGAAAAGACAGCGTCTCTCTCTCAGTGCATCTGCTGGAGGGTCGGCTTCGTCGGCACTTGCTGTAGCAGGATGCGTCGGGCAATTAGATAGTCGAACTGCTCCAAACCACTGTGTGTTTGCTAAGGCAAGTGTGGGCATATTTATACCTTGAAGGTGCCGAGATTGACATAAAGATGGACATAATAATGTCATCAAAGAGTCTCAGTTCTTTGAAAATTCCATGAGTTCTTGGATAAATCAATATTTAAGCAAGGGGAAGTCCCTAGCTGCTGAAGCCGAGTTTTCCAAGAAATCGTTGTGGATTTTCGGAACTAGTGGAAGTAGCCATTCCGTATTTGGACTGCATGAGCTATGTCTAAATATGGTTATGATTTCCACGCCTATATAGGGACATGGTGATTCATACCTATATAAGGGCATGAATCGGAAAAATTACACTAGGGTCCTAAAATGCTCTACAACACCCTATCCCCACATCCTGACCTCCAGCCAGATGGCAAGTTTGGAACAGGAATTTGCAGAGGTCAAGGTGAGGAAAGGTAATGCAAAGGAGCCACACAACAGAATGTTTTAGCTAGCTCTTACTCCTCTGGAAAGAAATCAGCCATGTTAGATTTACAAAATGCAGTGCTTTGTGGGACAGAAGATGCCACACTTTGGAGGAAGTTGGCATGCTTTTGGGTAGCACCCAACATCCTATTGGAGAGAGGTTCCCCTGCTTGCCACCACATAACACTGAATACATTTCTGAGAGCTGCATAGTCTCTTAGATCTACTGTCTGAAACCACAAGGAAAAGAAGGACTGCACTGCTGGAATCTGAATTTGCACCCAAAGGCCTGCATTCTGAATGACTGTGCCTGCAGCACAATTTGGTACTACATCCTTGGGGACTGTGCCTTGCTTCAGGAAAGATTAAGTAGTTGACTCCCTGTATCTACAGCTTAACAGAGCCCACCTGCATTATCTCCACCAAGAGTCCCCATCCTGGAGGGTGTCCAGCACACCTTTAAGGGCCTGGCCAGGTGTATTGTGGGAACTGTAGGCCAGACCTTTCAGAGATCATCAATATTTAAGACCTTTCGATTTGTGTTTTGGACACTTTGAACCTACAAAGCTACATTCAGGAAGCCCCTCCGGAAGTTTGGAGAACTTTGGATAGCTTTTGGAAAAAAACTCCATATGGTGACCGATCCGATCACAAGAGTCAAGCCGACTACCTTCAACCACAACCTGGCCAGGATTTCAGGTTTACTCTGCTGAAAGTTCAAGAACTCCGGACTTCTAGGATTTCACCAGCTTCTCGTGAAACGTTAAGCCGGCGAACCCTCCCTGAATTTGGCTTGCTGTGGAGGGTTGAGTGCCTTTTTTAAGACAAATCTCAAAATACGTTTCTAAGTGTGAAGGTCAAATGTTTGATTGGGGCCCCCTGCTTGGTATAATAAACCATTGCGGTCTGGCTGAAACTTTGACTTTGTCCTAGTCAATCGCGACCAGAAGTCCTAAAGTGGCCCTATATCTTTTTAAGCACCATAAAGTGGTTAATAATTAAAAACTCATATCTATGGTTCCCTACATAGGATCTTTGTTGTTTTGGTGTCAATTTGTTCATACACATAATTATTACGTGTATATATTGGTGTGGGATGTTTATCATGTGCTGTGTCTTATTTATTTGATATATTGGTGTTTTTTAATGATTTGCACTCCTGCAGTTTAAGTTAAGCCTGATTGCTCATTGACAGCTACCAAGGGCTCAGCAGGGGGCTAATTTACTGAGACCTTTACTGGATCCTATACCATGCTATTGGACTCATTACTACTAGTAGATTCATACTTACCCCTCCCAATAACTCACTTTCCAACAGTCATCATCAATTGAAACTAAGGTGTTAGAGGCTGAAGTTAAGAACTAGACTGCCAACATTTCAAAGTAGCAGTACTCAATATTGGCATAAATACGTTATTGAGAGAGAAAGAATGGAGACAGTAAAGGAGGGCCAGAAGCAAATAAAACAGATGATAAATGCACAAATTTGGTATCTGTCCATCACCTATGTCTCTTGCACTGTAGAAAATACTAGAACATTGTAGAATAGACTAGAACTGTGGAAACTTATTTGGTCACAAAGTTATAGAAAGTAGAGTGAGGAGCATGTGCGCTCCGGAATTGGCAGTTGGGTTGCCGTCGCTGAGGTGTTTGGAATAATCCTGATGCTCCACGTCACTCTCTGGTCTGCGTTTTGAGTAATCCTCTTATCTTGCATTGGACAAGAAGAAAATGACATAACGCATTGTAGATGTGAGGCAAGTCATGACCCAGAGATTAAGCTCTCTGCATGCATAAAGTCTGCAATCAGGCTTTAGACCAGTTTCCGGGAAGTGGAAGTTATCTAATACCTTCATTTAATTTAGCACACATTCTCCTTTATAAGCATCCAATTGTAGGATTTTGTAAAGTTATGGTACAATTTAAAAATTGTGTTCCAATAATGCACATACAAAATATTCTCTTTTGGTGTATTGTGTTCTTACTATTATCACATAGAAATTCCATGAAGGAAGTCAGCCTGCAAAAATATATTTGATTTTAGATTCTGTGGCAGATGGAGATATGGACTGAGATGAATCACCCTATAAAATCACAGTGTACATGGTTTCAAGGCTAAAGCTCAGAAATACATCGTTAGAAGGTGGAGGACAGCATGGATGCACAGCCACACCCACTGGCAGATTGCACAAAATGGGCATGCAACTTCATCATGCACTCATAGGCATTCGAGACAATGTTAATAAATTAGAGTCATGAAGAATAATGTCAAAATGCATGCAATGGTGTTTATACATATTTCGGCATAGGTAGGCAATTTCTTCAGTCTATTATAGGCAGCATGCCATTTTGTTGGATGCAGAACGCACACCAACCCTAGAAGAACATATGCTTTATGGTAAGTAATCATGTCCTGTCCTATTTGATATCTGCCTAGTCAACCACAAGCACCAATGAGTATATCAATGGTGACAGTGTAAATGTTTAGATTGAAAGCCTGGTCCTGAATGTGAACAATCAAAGGCCAACTATCAGATTGGTCAAACAATACATTTTGTTTGAAAAAGAGGGTCTGCTATTAAAGCAAGATAAATAGGGCAGACTAATCCAAAATTCCCTGTACAAGGTGGGAGATATTACACATTATAGTAGGAAAGTCTTATACCAGAACTTCTATCTGGAATGGGTCTGCACTGCTCCCATTTGAATGTACTTGTGATACACATATTTCATCTTACATTTTCTCCATAAACCAGATCATAGACATGTGATTAGTTCACCTGCAGCTATTTTAAACTCAGTTATTGATATTTGATTTTAATATTTTATTGGGGGGAATTTGATTAGCCAAGACAGATTGTGAAGGTGTGATGTTTAACTTCATGGCATATGATATCTTACAAGCGCTGGTTTCATACGTCCCAAATTTGGTAAAGGAAGTGAATAGCAAGTAATAGTTCTTCTCCCAATCAAAACATTTCTTCAACTGTGCTTGGGAGACAGAGGCAAGAGGAAAGTGAAGGAGACAGTGTGCGCTCTGTCTCTTGCAAGAGCGTGTGTTTGTGTAAGCAAAATCAGAGACAGTGGAAAGAAAGATAGCCAAAGGCCATATATATGGAGATGGATGTGGGAGAGGCCGGAGTGAACCACCAGTAAAAGAGGAATAGGACAGCTGAAACTACACAAGAGGAACAGAGGGGAGTTCCCTCTGCACCAGTGTACACTTTCTATAATCTGTAAAGATGGCTGGTATAACTGCTTGTAAAAACAGACAACAAAGATGTTGGGTTGGCAGATGGTGGGCCATGAGAAAAAAAAGATGTAGCTGCAAACAGCATCAGAAAACAGAGTTGCAACCTTAGCAGATCCAGTGGTTCTGCAAAGGGCCATGAAGCTCTGCATTAAGGAGTGCTGGGTAGGTGGTAATAACTATGATGCAATCTATAGTAAAAGCTGTGGAGCTTTTTTCTAAACCCACAGATAGAAATACACTGCTACATTACAGTAGCCATCATCCTAGAATCCAGAAGGACAACATTCATTTTGGAGAGTTTCTCCGACTGTGTAAAAACTGCACATTGTTGCAAGACTTTTACACGCTGATGATAGAGGGTGTCCTCCTTGATGTATGGGGAGAGAAAAGGTATGCCCGAGGGCTGACAGGGGGTGATTTTACCTACCATAATAAGAAATACGCTCTCCGCTCAAGAATTGATTTCTTCTTAGTGGACCGCATTACCAGCAGAGATACGATTAAAATTGCCCATGTGCCAGAGCATCTATCCGATCACTCTGCAGTTCTATTAGAAATTATATTAACTTATCGTCCCACCTCACTTAGATGGACTATGAGTTGTACATTACTTCTTAAGCCGTCAATTATTGACAAGTTAAAAATAGCCACAAAAGAGTTCCTCTTATTCAATGTAAATTCAGAAGCCCACCCCATTGTCTGGGATTCATATAAAGCCTATTTGAGAGGTCTATTAACTTCCCTCTCCATCTTTCACAATAAAATAACAAAGGATGTTATTAAAACAATGGAATTAAAAATTCCTCAAAAATCTACAGCAGCAGAATGAATGCCAACTGACACAGATAATGAACAACAGTTACTTTTGGATAAAAATGAATTGAGTGACTATTTAAAGGCATTAAACAAAAAAAATGGGATGCAAGTAAACTTGCCCACCATGAATATGGAGAAGGGTGCAGAAAATTTCTGGCGTGGAAGTCAATGACTTCGTTAGAAATACAGTGAAAAGTCTGAAATGTCCAAACACGGGGAGGATCTTTGAAGAGGATTTGGAGATTGAGGAGGCCTTTGTTCATTTCTTCTCGGATTTATATTCTGAAGACTTAACTCCATCTAAGGATATGATGGAAGCCTTTTTTTCTGGATCTCCAACTTCCTATCCTATCAGTTACTGACAGGGATAAATTAAGTGACCATATCTGTTTATAAGAAGTGTTGTAAGCTATTAAATTGTTAAAAAAAGGGAAAGCTGCAGGCCCCGACTCCATCCCAAACAAAGTTTACATTATCTTGAAAGACGAATTAGCACCTTTTCTACTCCTACTTTTTAGGTCAGTGTATTCAGGCGCACAGGCGGTACCGGTGTCCTGGAATGGGGCTACAATTACAATAATTCTGAGGCCAGATTAAAACCCACAGCTTTGTAAGTCGTACAGACCTATTTTGCTTTTAAATAGCGATCATAAAATTTATACCCAAATTCTCACCAAAAGATTAGATAAAGTGGCAGGTTCCGTCATACACTCTGAACAAAGGGGTTTTATGAAGGGAAGGCAACTGAAAGAATTACCGTATGATCTTATGGGGCAATGGACTTGGCAAACTTTTTTCAGATTCCTTCGGCATTCTTAACATTCGATGCTGCCAAAGCTTTTGATAGGGTTAATTGGATTTTTTAATAGAAGTAATTCCTCGCTTCAATCTGGGAGAAATATTAGTGGCTGCAGTTAAGGCTCTCTATAAGAACCCCCCAGCAAGCCTTCTTGTAAATGGAAACCTCACAAAACAACAAAAATTTTGGCGAGGGACCCATCAGGGCTGCCCCCTGTCGCCCCTTCTTTTTAATTTTTACATCAACCCATTGGCATGCAAATTAATATAAAGTCAAATTATTGCCGCTTTTAGCTGTTTGGGCTGGTAAAAATAATAGGTCTTCATACAGACGATCTCATGATCCTGACAGGGAACTTAGAACAAGCACTTCCAGAGATTTGGAATCAGTTGGAGAATTTTGGGAAGATATCTGGATAGTCTGTAAATCAGCAGAAGACCGAGCTGATGTTATGGAATTCTCCATATAAAAGTGTGCTGGAAAAACAACAAACAAGATACCTCGGGGTACAAATTACTAAGAACATAGATAAAATAGCTCAACTAAATTTTGATAAAACCATGGTTAGTGTACGACAGCAGCTAAAGGCTTGGGAGCTTCTACCCCTTTCTATCAGAGGGAGATCTAATTTGTCAAAAATGTCTATCTTGCCTAGGTTCACTTTTCTCTTTGATACCATCCCCTTGGAATTTTCTAAGATCTGATTTAAGAAGGCACAAGGGCTATGCTCATTTATTTGGGGTAGAAAACCCCCCAGAATTTCGCAGAAAAAACTTAGGAGAAAAAAACCTAATGGCGGTATAGCCACCCCAGACTTGTATTTTTAATATTGTGCTTTTCATCTCAAAAATTCACGTCAACTCTTAAGCCATAGCCAATTTTACCAACCTCTCTTTAAAGCCCTAACAAAGGTACATCACACTCAAGCTGATTTCTTTCTTTTAAAGTTTGGTCACCCCAAATCCTATAAGAAAGTTAGGTTGAAGATCCTTAGAGCGCCATTAGAGTCTGGGTCCAAGTGAGGGCATTATTTGATATACCCTATTACAATCTAGAAACTCCTATCTGGGATTCCCCGGGTACACCAACCTGCCTGCAAGATGCCATAGTCCTCCCTCTATGGAAAGCTGAGATAGCAAGATGGGGACAATTACTAGTAGGAAATGAACTAATCCCTTGGCAGTGCTTATCAGCCTTAACAAATAACTCAGTATCAAGATTTAAATATCTGCAACTCCTTGGATGGACAAAAACCATGAGTAAAAAAGTGGTCGGGGAATGGGACTTAATTAAAACAGTTCGTGAAACATGTAAATGGTAAATGTATTGCGATTTATATAGCGCACGTATCACCCGAAGGCATCAAGGCGCTTGCCTTGGGAACCCGTCCTGGTATTCCCCTGTGAGATAACCCCAGCAGGGTATCCACAAGGTGAAAGCCAGGCATCCCGCCGCGAGGGGCCGTAGTGGAGATTAAGCAAGCTATTGCCCAGAGTCGCAGAGTGTGAACCCGTGAGTTGAGTAGGCACCGGAACGAGAATTATCGAGTCTGTGGAATTTTTGAGCCCAAGACCCGCCGAGGCAGGGAATTGAACCCTGGTCCAGGACCGATCTCAGTTTCCGGGTCTGCCGCCTCTAACCCTTGAGCCACACTTCTACACATCAAAACAAAAGGAAGTAGCAGTATGGTACTGGCAAATGATCGAGATTGGTGAGTTGGAAGAAGAACATGACGGGCGAAGACCTCAAAACTCTCGGGCAAGTATCCATGTCTACCCTTTGGTCATATGTGAAAACTGCTTCTTTATAAAGAAACCATCTTTTCACTCTCAACACAGCCTACTGGACGCCCCTGAAACTATCTAAGCTGGGCAATGGAGTGACAAGGATGTGCCCGAAGTGCGATGACATCAATGTAGGCGAGGTACACATGTTCTGGCAATGTCCTTCGATCGAGCTCTTCTGGGTTCATGTGAGTAACATAATTTCTTGGATTCTGGGGAGAAAGGTTGGGGTAACAGCAGTGACAGTTATCTTTGGGGTAATCTCAAACGAGATAGACAATATTGCTGTTTCAAGAAATCAAAGGGTTTTAATCTTTGTATTGATTCTGCTGGCAGGAAGGGAGATTTGCATTAAATGGATCTCACCTGTTTCACTCACTAAATCAGAATGGATAAGCTTGATACAACATATTTCTATCCTTGATCGAGCAGATAGAAGGGCAAAAAAAAAAATTCTGGGATGTATGGGATAACTGGTTCACATCTTTTTTTTCTGTGCACTGATTTTTGACGTAGATACACTTAGTTTATTCTTAGCTCTTTTCCTAGTGGTCCAATGATTATGAACTTGCTCATGTGGCCAAAAAGTCTGGAAACTAGCTTAGGCTAGATGTGAATGGTCTATTAAGAAGAGGAGCCCTGGTTAAAATTAAGAAACCTATAGTGGTAAGAAAGGAACAATTACTTGTTTTAACCATTCAGGTACTCTGTTTTGAGAGGTAACCGGTTTCACACTTATTTAAAAGGTGCACCCCTAATATTAGTTTTCTATAATAGAAGGGCTTTTACCTTGTCCCTTTCTACTTACAGAAACGTAATTTTGCCATTTGACCTTCTGGGTACCATATGGAAGGGCTAACATTGACCTATTAACAGGATTAGGCCACATTACAGCAAAAGAGGAATAGAAGTTCAGATTTATCATTCTGAACAAAAGGAGTGTTCAGCACTGGGAGGTAAAATTTCCCATCCCCACAAATTAGGCAGTTACAGAATATGAGCAATAGGAATTAGAACTAGGACTTTTAGTCTTTTATTTTTTTCCTAGAAGCACTTAGGCATACTTTGATGCCAATCAAAAAAGGATGACATTATGTTAATAGAGGCCATTGAAAAGCCATATCAGAAGGTTTGACAAACCACAATCAGTACGATGAGTGTTTTGAATGACTGCATGGAGAAGGAGTGTAAGTGGGCATGAATGGTAGAATGGGGGGACACCATTCCCTTTTAGAATTTAACATTGGGGGTTCCACGACCCTACAAAAAATGGAGATGTAGTGCAAATTGGCTTAGACAATAGAAATAGGAAAAATTTGGATATTATTGATTTGCAAAATATGGTCATGTATACAAGAATGGGGTAAAAAGGAGGCGAAATGTGAATAATTGTGTGTATGCTAAGACAAACCCACTGTATTTATATGTTCTCCTTTTTTTGTAGATAAAATCCTTAATACACTATTCTGAGGAGCAGTAAAACCCTGATTTTTAGTCCTGAAGAAGGTGGTTTTTAAATTGGTCTTCCCGCCACCGAAACGCGCTGACGCCTGTCTGCTTGAACCCAACTATATGAATTTCTGGAAAAGGAATAGTTATCCTACCAGTTCTTTTGTCTCAAAGTTTTTGATGTTGGATCAATTTGTGTAACACCTTACGTAGAACTGTGCCAAAATGGTTTACTTTTGTATCTTTTGTATGTTTTTTTTTTTGATTTATTGAAATTTCCTCGCCGTATATTTAATATGTACATTGTATCAGGCTGTTTATTTCAAAATAAGTATGAGTTGTATTGATCTACTGCACATGTTTTGCAATCTTAACTAATATTCTGGCTCTCAGAGTCCCCTTTTTAATTCATTAATAAAAAATTATTTGCAAGCGCTACATCTCAATTTTGGGGTATATATATATATATGATACTACATGTCTTTATAGTGTTAATGTATGCACAGTGAGTATGGTATGCTAGTGAGTAAAAGTGTTGGTGTTACCTTACCCATCATGGGGAGTCTTAATTTTCTACTAGTTTACAGTGCCCTGTTCCCTTGGACAAGGGGGCCAACTCTCTAGTTTTGAAACTATGCGATCTATAATATTGCAAGAGGTGTGTAATCATACCCGGGGAGATGCCTAATCTGCATCACACCCTTTCAGTTCTTTACTGTGTCGCGTCTGAACAGAGAGACAATGCACAGCATTTATTGCGCTGTTTGGGTGCAGCCGCAATTTTTGAGAAACATCTTAAAGTTGGCAGTGCATTTTATACCTCGGAAGTATCTCAGGAGTCATTTTGAAGAATGACAGAAAGAATTTCCTTCACAGAACGTGGGATGCCCTCACTTCTGCAATGAGTATGTGCCAAAAAGAAGATACGTAAAAAATACCATTCCTCTAAATTAATTGCATACTCATCATCGTGCAAAGTGAGAAGAGCGAAGCTTTAAAAAGTAATCCCGATCACAGGGACAGAATGTTTCCTGCCTCATCACCCATGTAAAATCTTAACAGGAAAATGCAAATATCCGCGAAATGTCATCGAATGAAAACGTGAATGACAACCCATCAAGCCAATGGCTTAAGAGGACTAGTTCCAAGCACCTCTCGATATATGTTGTGTGTTATGCTGACATGAGCTCTGGCAGACAGCTAAGCCTTCTCTAGCTAGTTCTATAAACAAGTAAGTGTGCTGAGCAATATATTTGAGAGTTATGCAGGGAGGAAGTATTGTTTTCTCAGTTGAACAAAAGCTCAATTTTAAATATGTTTAAAAGTGACTAGGAAAGGTAAATATGTGAAAATGGGAAACTTTGTAAAATTGCTAATAAATATTCTATAGCAAAATGAACCTAGGGGCTCTTATTCTATTCATTTTTAAAAGGGCTGCTGAGGCTGGTAAATTTAATTTCACTGCTAGAAATTCTACAGCTCTAAATCCTCATTTATTTATTTGTCATGAGGCTATAATATTTCATGCGATTTTAGTCTCTGGCTTACTCTTCCTATCTTTTATAAGTGGGATCTAAATGTTCGTTCTGCCCCCCTTTGGTTTCTCGGTATCAACGCCAGCTTAATTTCTGGCATTTAATGGAAGCCTACATTGACTTTCAAGCCTTCCTCAGTTTTTTCTACATTTATTTGTTTTAATATCGTTCATCGAAGCCATTGAATAGACATCTTTTGCTAAACGTTTTGGTAATGAAAGAGAAATTAGCTATTGTAACCAAAACTTCAGAAATGACAGCTGATGCACACTGCATCCCAGTGGGCATGGTTGTTGTTAAATTTCTGCATGAACAGAAAAGCAAGCAATAAGCTTCTCTTTTTATACAAGAAGTCCTGTTGATACTCGCATGCTGGGCATGCCAATCTATACAAAAACACTGAAAAACAAATGCTTAGTGTGCCCTTTGGAGCATAAACAGCAGGTGGAATTATTTATTAGCAATTAGAACAGACAAAATAAAGATAATGAGATTGTTTTTTCAAAAGTTCCCAAATGTCCATCAAAGTGAGTCATTATTGGTAGTTAAGCAGGGCACATTTCAGAAAATGGAAATCCTCGTTAGAATGAGAAATTACTAAGGGTCAGGCTTCTAAGCTGACTTATCTCTCATGTTGTTCATTATTTCAAATCTTTTAATTAATATGTTTAAAGGTTGATGCTTTCAACATTTAGGTACTGAATGTCAAAGTAGCCCAGCAGTCGTTGGGAGTCTCCACATCGAAGAATTTCATGAAGATATGTTATGAGTTTTAGCACATCACCATGTTTGACAGTAAACGAGTGGTTAGTATTGTAATCACGTGTTACAGTATGGGTGGGGCAGTGTGGTTAGGGCAAGGCATACTGACAATGAACTGTGGGGCATATTCACAAAGGAATGGAGAAGCGTGGCGTCAAGCATACATTGCTAACAACACTTTCCACCATTCTGAAAACGCAGGGGTGTGCTGTATTCACAAGAAGGGATACCTTCCTGCACATAAACAATAATTCATGGTAATTTGCCGTTTCTATGTGTGCTGCACAATGCAGCACACCTAGGAACAGCAAAAACGAGGAGAAATTAAGCATTTCTCTTCTTTTTGCCAAGTTAAGACCAAGTTTTTCCTGGTCTTAATTTTGGCACTGACTCCTATATATGCTACTCTTGTAAATAGGGGGCAGCGTCAAAATCAACAGATGTTGCAGTGGAACGCCCACCTTGACACCCATTGCACGGCCCTTTCAGTCTAAGCGTAGCAAGAAAGGGGGCCTTACTTACAAGACACTGTTAAGGAAGGTTAAGTGGCTTAATGCTGCCTTGTAAATAAGGCAAAGGGTTTATTACCACAGGAATGTCATAAAAAGTGACGTTCCTGTGATGATAGGGGCTTGTAAATATGCCACTGTAGCTTTGCTTCTGAATGCTGAGGCCTGTTGTTCTGCACCTCCATCACCTATGTTAACTAGGCCATTGGGCCCTAAAAATGCATTGCTTAAATAACAGTTCTTGCTCTAAGGAGGCACAACTAAGCTCAGCTAAGCGGAGTGTTTAACTACAGGTACTCACAATTTTGTATATTTGTGTAATCACAACCGTTTTTCACTTCTGCCCAGGCTTTAGCTGTACAACAGAATCCGGTAAAAAGGCTCGACCAGGGATTTGAGATTAGCCCTAGTTCTTGGCTGTTACTTCTGCGTTAAAGAGCTTGTGTAGCAGCCCCCTCCTATCATGTTGTAGGGCAGAGATAGACAATTAGAACCAGACTCAAGGGGAGACCTGGAGCAGACAGGTATTAAGAGCTGTAGATTGCATTTGAAGCTTGGCACAGGATTTTGGAAGGACAAAGGTGAAGAGGAGACTAAACAAGCAAAACACGCTCATTTGAGCAAAGATTTCACTAGATTGCATTTTGAAGTACAGGAAACGGTTGCCTAGATTTTTATCTAGATGTACATAACACACTGATGTAAGGGAGGAGCTTAGGACGTTTGTCCCTGTTCAAAAGTGGGAATCATTAGTAGCAGCGTTTTTACCCTTTAAAGTGGCCTGCTTGGCCCACTTCAGGGAGAGTTGCCCTGGAATAAATGCAGAGGAGAAAACTTCTTATTTTGTGGCGCCAATGAATTTCTATCTGTCAATGACCTGCTAAGAGAGAAGTCTATAGCTCCATATTGAATATACGAGACAAGAACATTTTTTCAGGCCTAGTAGCACTATCATCTTGATGGCATTCAAGGATGTAGGAGTCAAGGTTCTGCCAGTCAAATCTGTTTGCCCCTGTGGAACTTGCAAGCCAGGATATTGTTGGCTGCCTGTAATATATATTGTTTGCTAGGCACAAATAGTTATTTTTCCTCCTTGCCCATGTGAACATGTCCGTCCTGTGGCCAGAGGATAGGAACAGGTTTGAGAGCAGAATAAGATGTTGCTCTCGCAGAAAAGTTTATATGACCAAATGGAATGAGACAAGTTGCTGTGTGCTTGTTGAAATGTGTGTGGGAGACCCTTCTTACAATAGCAAAAACAGCCTGGGTTGGTTGACACCTTCCTGATGAAATAAGTACATTTTCAGGGTACTACTACATCTAAACAAATGATTCTAGACCAAACAAACATTTGAAACATCAACTCTGAAGGACAGAGAGCATCCTGAAGAGTTCCCATGCAAATACATGACATCAGCGCATACTCATTCGCTGTTTTTCATACTCATTTATTTGGTATGTAGTATGAGGATACAATAGAGACAATTTTGAGCAGAGCACCCAGGGTTGCCACCCTGATGAGGGTTGGCATTCATGAAAGTAAAGTAAAGTAAATTGATACTTGTATAGCGCACTACTCACCCGCAAGGTACTCAAGGTGCTTGTACGAATACCGCTGTGGAACCCGTCCTAGCTTTCCCTGTGAGGCGTCCACTCCTGGGCACGCCCAGGGTGAAGGCCAAACATCCTTAGCGTTGTGGGGGCCGTTGTGAAGATTAAGCAAGCTATTGCCCAGAGTTGCAGAGTGGGACTCTATGATCAGAATAGGCACCGAGGCGAGAATTATCAGGTCCGTGGAATTTTGAGCCCAAGACCCGCCGAGGCGGGGAATTGAACCCTGGTCCCGGGCTAGACCTCTGCATCAGGGTCTGCCACTCTAACCATTAACGATTCAGAAAAGGGGGTGGTGATGAACAGAGTGTCTGAATTAAGCAGACCACTCTTACCCAGTCCAAAGATCAGGGCTTGATCCATCACCGTTATTTATCTCACTGCACCATCCCAGCTCAGAACCTGGCTATATGCAAATCAGTCTGTCCCTGGCCCAGTGCATCATGGGAACAGGGCAGACTAAACTACCAAGCCAATTCTTCACCAGAAAGGAGACAAGCTACCTGGGACCGGTTTCTGGCATTTCAGCCTTCTTCGGCCCGGCTTGCTTGAATCCTGATGGTGCAGTGAGAAAGGGACTCATGTCTGAGTATACCCTGCCACACCTATAGTGGCCAAAAACGATTCAGAAAAGGGGGTGGTGATGAACAGAGTGTCTGAATTAAGCAGACCACTCTTACCCAGTCCAAAGATCAGGGCTTGATCCATCACCATTATTTATCTCACTGCACCATCCCAGCTCAGAACCTGGCTATATGCAAATCAGTCTGTCCCTGGCCCAGTGCATCATGGGAACAGGGCAGACTAAACTACCAAGCCAATTCTTCACCAGAAAGGAGACAAGCTACCGGGGACCGGTTTCTGGCATTTCAGCCTTCTTCGGCCCGGCTTGCTTGAATCCTGATGGTGCAGTGAGAAAGGGACTCATGTCTGAGTATACCCTGCCACACCTATAGTGGCCAAAAACGATTCAGAAAAGGGGGTGGTGATGAACAGAGTGTCTGAATTAAGCAGACCATTCTTACCCAGTCCAAAGATCAGGGCTTGATCCATCACCGTTATTTATCTCACTGCACCATCCCAGCTCAGAACCTGGCTATATGCAAATCAGTCTGTCCCTGGCCCAGTGCATCATGGGAACAGGGCAGACTAAACTACCAAGCCAATTCTTCACCAGAAAGGAGACAAGCTACCGGGGACCGGTTTTTGGCATTTCAGCCTTCTTCGGCCCGGCTTGCTTGAATCCTGATGGTGCAGTGAGAAAGGAACTCATGTCTGAGTATACCCTGCCACACCTATAGTGGCCAAAAACGATTCAGAAAAGGGGGTGGTGATGAAAAAAGTGTCTGAATTAAGCAGACCACTCTTACCCAGTCCAAAGATCAGGGCTTGATCCATCACCGTTATTTATCTGACTGCACCATCCCAGCTCAGAACCTGGCTATATGCAAATCAGTCTGTCCCTGGCCCAGTGCATCATGGGAACAGGGCAGACTAAACTACCAAGCCAATTCTTCACCAGAAAGGAGACAAGCTACCGGGGACCGGTTTCTGGCATTTCAGCCTTCTTCGGCCCGGCTTGCTTGAATCCTGATGGTGCAGTAAGAAAGGGACTCATGTCTGAGTATACCCTGCCACACCTATAGTGGCCAAAAACGATTCAGAAAAGGGGGTGGTGATGAACAGAGTGTCTGAATTAAGCAGACCACTCTTACCCAGTCCAAAGATCAGGGCTTGATCCATCACCGTTATTTATCTCACTGCACCATCCCAGCTCAGAACCTGGCTATATGCAAATCAGTCTGTCCCTGGCCCAGTGCATCATGGGAACAGGGCAGACTAAACTACCAAGCCAATTCTTCACCAGAAAGGAGACAAGCTACCGGGGACCGGTTTCTGGCATTTCAGCCTTCTTCGGCCCGGCTTGCTTGAATCCTGATGGTGCAGTGAGAAAGGGACTCATGTCTGAGTATACCCTGCCACACCTATAGTGGCCAAAAACGATTCTGAAAAGGGGGTGGTGATGAACAGAGTGTCTGAATTAAGCAGACCACTCTTACCCAGTCCCGAGATCAGGGCTTGATCCATCACCGTTATTTATCTCACTGCACCATCCCAGCTCAGAACCTGGCTATATGCAAATCAGTCTGTCCCTGGCCCAGTGCATCATGGGAACAGGGCAGACTAAACTACCAAGCCAATTCTTCACCAGAAAGGAGACAAGCTACCGGGGACCGGTTTCTGGCATTTCAGCCTTCTTCGGCCCGGCTTGCTTGAATCCTGATGGTGAAGTGAGAAAGGGACTCATGTCTGAGTATACCCTGCCACACCTATAGTGGCCAAAAACGATTCAGAAAAGGGGGTGGTGATGAACAGAGTGTCTGAATTAAGCAGACCACTTTTACCCAGTCCAAGGACTTGATCCATCACCGTTTTTTAGCTCACTGCACCATCCCAGCTCAGAACTTGGCTATATGCAAATTAGTCTGACCCTGGCCCAGTGCATCATGGGAACAGGGCAGACCAAACTACCAAGCCAATTCTTATACTGGGAAGGAAACAAGCTACCGGGGACCGGTTTCTGGCATTTCAGCCGTCTTCGGCCCGGCTTGCTTGAATCCTGATGGTGCAATGAGCTAGGGACTCACATCTGAGTATACCCTTCCACGCTTATGGTGGACAAAAATTATTCAGAAAAGGGGGTGGTGATGAACAGAGTGTCTGAATTAAGCAGACCACTCTTACCCAGTCCAAGGATCAGGGCTTGATCCATCACCGTTTTTTAGCTCACTGCACCATCCCAGCTCAGAACTTGGCTATATGCAAATTAGTCTGACCCTGGCCCAGTGCATCATGGGAACAGGGCAGACCAAACTACCAAGCCAATTCTTTTACTGGGAAGGAAACAAGCTACCGGGGACCGGTTTCTGGCATTTCAGCCGTCTTCGGCCCGGCTTGCTTGAATCCTGATGGTGCAATGAGCTAGGGACTCACATCTGAGTATACCCTTCCACGCTTATGGTGGACAAAAATGATTCAGAAAAGGGGGTGGTGATGAACAGAGTGTCTGAATTAAGCAGACCGCTCTTACCCAGTCCCAAGATCAGGGCTTGATCCATCATGTCTGAGTATTTCATTTACGTATACGTCCCAGGCAGGGTGGTTCGGCATGTACCTAGGGCCTGAAAATTAAATGCTACGAGTGGGCCTGCAGTACTTATTGTGCCACCCACTTAAGTAGCTCTCTAAACATGTCTCAGGTCTGCCATTGCAGTTTTTAAACTGCCACGTCGGTCTGAAAAATAACCTATTGCTAGGTCATAACCTTTCTTTTTAATACATACATGTCACCCTTAGAATAGGCCCTGAATAGCCTAAGGTGCAGTGTATTTAAAAAGTTGGACATGTACTTTTAAGTTTTACATGTCTTGGTAGTGAAAAACTCCTACATTTGTTTTTCACTATTGCAAGGCCTACTTCTCCCATAGGATAACTTTGGAGTTATTACATCTAATAAGCTGTAACCTCCAAGGGGGTATTCAGTTCATGTTTTGTATCTTTGGAATTGTAAGGAATAACCATCTCATGATAAAGTCGTATTTTAAATTACAATTTTGAAAATTTCACTTTTAGAAAGTTGGAATTTTCCTGCCTTAGCAAATTAGTGCCTGCAGCCTTTCTCTGGTTTACATGACTGGGTGTAGCTGACAATTGAACTCTGTGTATTCCTCCTAGACAGCCACACACAATAGAGAACTTAGGTGTGCCATAATGGGCCATCACAGGCAGGATGGGAAGATGAAGCTGGGCACAGCTCTACTCACTCTTTAATAGGCTGTGTCCTGCCTCCACAAAAAGGGCTGCATACCCCCTTGTGTTAGTCTGGGGCCAGGGCAGCAGAGGCAGGAATCCTGTGCACTTCCAAGAGAATCCTCTTGAAGCTTATCCCACTTCAAAGGGGGCACCAGATATAAACATTGGACCTCAGGCACCAAATCTTCAGTACACTTCTGGACCTGTGGAAGACTGTGACAGGAAGGAGGACTGCTGTGCTGCTGAAAGGACAGCCACTCTGCTCTATTGCTCCTCTGTATGACTGCTGCCCTACTGTGCTAACTTGCTGCCCTCTTGACTGGGTGAGAAGGACTGGACCTACATCTGTTGAACACAGGATCCCAAAGTGACACCAAGGGGTAGTTGGCTGGCCTTCTGATTACAGCCTCAGGGACAGGAGGCTCACACAACCTTTGACCCAGCACTTGACTCTGCCATCTGTGAGACCTACTCTGTCAAATGGGGCCACCACAGGCATGGGCCCCCTTGAAGCAAGCCTAAAGGATCTCTGCCAGCACATCTGAGGATCCAGCAGAACCAACATCTCCTCTGCTGCACAGCACAATCGTGAGCAGAACCAATGCCTTGCTTCTACTGTGAGGATTCTTCAAGTGCAAGGACTCTTCATTGACCTCATAGCCTGTATTAGAACCAGCGCTGTGTGATAAATCCCCGATTCAAGCCCTCGCAAAGCAAATCCTTCGTGAACTGCTGCTTTGACGACAACACAGGTTCTTGCATCACAGCCTTGCTGCTCCTCGAAACCAATGCATCGTCTCAGCTGCATAACACATCTTCGATGCTGGACTTCATTTCACAAGCCCTCATTGACAGGATCCTCAACGACAATGCAGGAACTCAAATGGCAGCTCAGCAGCCCCTTGGAACTGACACATCTCCCCAGCTGTGCGATGCATCCAAAGATGCTGGACCTCCCAATGCTCCACAACCAAGATTTAAGGTACTCTCATTCACTGGGCCAAAATGGGGCCCTGTAGCTGACCTACACTCCATCGTGGTTGGCCTGAACTTATGACTCTGTACCGGTCCATTGTGGCCAGATATTCAAATTTGGTACTTAATGCTTATTGTTACTATTTTTACCTAAATCTTTAAAATTGCATATCTCCAATTCTATAGGCCGGATTTTTGTTGCCTGGTCTTGTTTTACTTATTAAAGGGTACTCTATTTTTTGGAGTGGGGGTGGGGGAGGCGGAGCCGGTGACCAAGATGGCCACACTGCTTTGAAGCTCTGGGGACTTAGCATACATGCTTCTGCCTCCAGACACTATCCTTCTCTCTCCATATCCCCAGTGAGCATGATTATTTTTCTACTGATGCTGGGAGCTTAGATCCCCCGGTCTGATGCAACCAAACTCCATGGATCTGCCGCTTCACATAATGCCGGTAGCCACGGCCTAAAGCGGCCCTCAGAAGCCCCACAAAGACAGGGTCTGCGGGTGAGCTTGAGGGCGGGGCAGCAGCTCTGCAGCTCACACGGCATGTGGTGGTATTCCCATTTTGGCTGTACATTGGGGACCAAGACAGCCTGTGGAGTGCCTTCCTGCTGTGGGTGTTTGGAGGATGCTGCTGGTACGTGGCCTGCGATCTGCGTGCTGCTGCCGTTTTGAGTTGGAATCAGAGCTGGCTTGGGATGTGCTGAGTAGGTTGCCAGACTATGATGGTCCCCCAATCATCTGGTCTTACGCCTGCAGCACTGCTGAGGCGATCTGCCTAATGCTGGTGTAGAGCTGTGTGATTTTTGCCCTAACTGGTGTTCCCTCCCCTTTACCCTCACCTACTACTCCCGGGAGACCCCAGGGGGCCTTGTGGAATGTGGTGAGTTGCCACTTGGGCTTCATTATCGGTCATTGGCAGAGGCGTCGGTGATGCCCTCTAGTGGATGACTGGCTGATATTTTATGCTGGTTATTACTTAGTTATGAGTATCTGGAGTGCTCCATAGTGACGCAATGCAGCCCTTTGATTTGGATCTTGAGACTGAGGCCTGACATATATGACTCTTGCCCCTTCGCACCAGCTGGGCCTGGGGTTTTGGTGGTTGCTGTGTGCTGCCTCGCACCTTGGGTTCTTTCATATTCCGCCTGCACATGGCACATTGGTTGCTATTCTGCTGTTCATCTTCCATTACCAAGGAGTCTTGGCCCTGTTATTTTGCGCATTGCGCCAGGTCACTCTTGCTTCATATTCTACTTTACAACTCATCATCAACACAATGGGGTGCCCTGACTCAAAACAGCGACAACTTTCCTTCGACTCTACCAGAACCTCTAACACCAGAGTTCAGATGAACACACTGATGGGGACTCAACCAACACATTGCCCCCCCTCTTCCTGGAGTGTCAGTGATCATAGCTGAATTGAAAGCCAGAGTTAAGGCCTTAGACTTTCGCTTTCATGCTCTCACTATGAGGTTTGACGGTATGCAAAAGTGTATAGCGTGTAATGACTCCAGGCTGGATGGTGCAGAACAGCATATTTCTTACATAGAGGGTGGCAGCACTGAAGAAGTTAAGTGCCTGGATAGAGCAGAGCATCTACTGAAAGTGATGGCTGCTAAAATTGAAGATTTAGAGACGTGTTCCAGCTGGGACAATATTCGCATTACATGAGTGGGGGAGACTACTAAAACCGGGCGTATAGACTCTTTCATTGAAAACCTACTGGTGGAGTTCTTGGGCAGAGAATTGTCGTTGAAAGGGCCCAGAGGTCCCCTGGCCCATGACCAATCCCTGGGGCATCTCCATGCCTCATAATTACCTGACTATTCAATTACCCCTTACAGATGCTTGGTGCTCCTGGTATCCCCATAACAGGGACTATACATATAATTCTGCCCCTCACATTAGGTCACTGGTACCTCTCTCCCAAACTGCTCTTATGGCACTCTGACATTACACATAATCTGTGTACATTATGAGACCAATCCCGTGTGGCGGCGGCACTACAGATTCTCTGTTCCAATCCACTGGTAGCAACATGGCGCTTCCCTGCTAACACCTTGCATGATGATGTATTCTGCACTAAGCTTTGCAATGCAATTAATGAATATTTCACAATGAAAATGGGGGCTGTCCAACAATGGCCAATGTTGTGGGAGGCCTTTAAAGCCTACATTATTGGGGTTTGCATTGCTAAGCATGCACACATTTCTCTGTATCCTCAGAAATGATTTGGTGAAGGTTGAGAAGAAGCTATCCAACCTGGATAGTCAGAGTATGTCACCTACTGGTACTTCTCTCCAGAACTGCTTTTATGGCACTCTGACATTACACATAATCTGTGTACATTATGTTTCCACTCCCCTGTGTCGGCTGCACTACAGATTCTCTGTTCCAATCCACCGGTAGCAACATGGCGCTTCCTTTCTAACACCTTGCATGATGATGTAGTCTGTAATAAGCTTCGCAATGCAATTAATGAATATTTCTTGATAAAAGTGGGGACTGCCAACAACGACCAATGTTGTGGGAGGCCTTCAAACATACATTAGGGGGGTTTGCTTTGCTAAGCAGGCACAGAATTCTCTGTAGACTCAGAAACGATTTGGTGAAGGTTGAGAAGAAGCTATCCAGCCTGGATAGTCAGAGTATGTCCCCTACACCTCATGCCCCATTGTAAGTAAAATATACATCATTACAGGAGTTCCGAGACATGGCTACCCGTGAAATGTCCTACATAGGCAAATACACCAGGGCATGAAAATATGGGGAGAGAGAAAATCCTGGATGCACGTTCGCCCTGGTGCTGCACCCACTTTATCAAACCTCCTATATAACTGGACTACAACTGGAGGAAGGGAGCATGGATACTGATAATGCTGCCATTGTAACGACATTCACTAACTATTATAAGCATCTTGATACATCTCGCACTAACATGCCTGAGGCTACACTGGTGGACTATTTGTCCGAAGTGGCTATGGTATGGCTAGAAAATGGTCACCAGCATTTTTTGGCATCCCCCATCACCTGCGAGGAAGTATCAGAGGCTATGGATGCCCTAAGTGGCTCTAACGGCCCCTTAATTAGATGTTTTCAATAGTGAGGTTTATAATGGCCTATGATCACTTTTAGCTCCTCATTTGCTTGAAGTATACCCTGAATCTGAAACTAGGCACCCCTTCTCCTACCCTACGAGAAACAGTTATTACTTTACTGCTTAACCCTGATAAACACCCTCATCTTTGAACTTCGTACAGACCTTTATTGTTACTTAATCATGACAAATGTAACTACTACACATCTCTCTCTTTTAATGGACAGTATAATCTCCCCTCTCTAGAATGTGCCCCTAACCACTGTACTTCAATCAATCTACGCATGGTGTTTGCGGTTATCGATCAAATCTCTCCTGATCTCCAGGCAGCGACTGTTATGCTGGATGCTGAAAAGTCCTTTGATTCCCTTGAATGGCCTTTGTTACATGCAGCCTAATGAAGCTAGGGATCCCAGAGGTTTCTGGGAGATAATCACTCTACTATATACCGCCCTGAGGGCGTGCCTCAAGGTTAATGGTACATTTCTAAAGCCTTACCCTAAATGTGTGGCACCCGACAGGGCTGCCCTCCCTCCCCTCTGCTATTTATCATTGCCATGGCCCCTTTAGTCTATCATTTATTGGAGCTCCATGTAATCGTGGGCTACTGTTTCATTGGAGTCCTTTATTAGCTTCTCTATACACGGTTGACATATTTTTATTCGTCCAAGACCCCATGTTTAACACCTCTCCTCTGATCAGGGAGGTGGCTCACTTTGGGACCTTCTCTGGCTTGTCCATTAATTGGAGTAAGTCAGAACTCTTTACACTGACAGATGCCACAATACCATGTACTGTTGACTATCCACTACAGTGGTGCGAAGACTCCCCTAAATATCTTGGTATCTACTTGCACAGGGATAGTTCCGAAGTAATTTGGCATAATTACTGCCCTGCAGTCGACAAACCTTCGACCCAAATTGAGCAATGGATTAAACCGGCACTGTCAATAGAGAGACAATATGGTGGTCCTCCCTCGGTTTCTATACTTGTTTCTGGATGTCCCAACTGCCCTGACCAGAATTTTTTTTGACACTTTGAGCAAGCTGCTCTCGCGCCCCAAATGAGCAGGCTGTCGCCCTACGATTAGCTTCAGTAATCTGACACTCTCTTATGACCATGGCGGCTTTGGAGTCCCTGACCTATATCTTTACTACCTTGTAGCTCCAGCGCACCTTGCCTACTTTTGGTATCACCCTGCTGCTAGACTACAGTATCTTAAGCCAGAATAGACACATGCTCCCCCTTTGTCCCTCTCCACCATACTACCCCAGGGGTTAACTAAGAACCCTGTGGAAATACTCACTTTCCTCACCACCTACTGGGCCTTGACCATTCTCCTCCGCTATCTGGCCTTTGAAACTTCACATTCCCTACCTATCCTGCTTTCCAATAACTCTTGTCTTCCACCAACTCATAAGACCTTGACCCAGAACACACTTGCAACCCATCAGCTACATACTGTGGGTGACCTATTCATAAACTCTACCCTGCAATCTATTTCCAACCTGACAGAGGGGCATAACACAACATACATGGACAAGTTCTTGTTTCAACTATTACAGGGACCTTTACACACTGTATTCTATTCTTATCCCTCAGAACCAAAGGTTAATCTTTGCTGCTCCAGAAAATGCTTACCTGATCTCTGACCTATATCATACTTCCATGCAGTTGAGACCTGTTGGGGCAGAAAAGGCGATGCTGCCTTAGAGAGATATTTGGGACACACCCTTTCTGAAAAAACGTGGTGTTATTGTTGTGAGCAAACAAAACTGATTTCTAATAACCACAGTCATAAATTGCTACATTTTAAACACTTACAATGTGCCTATACCACCCCAAAGACCTTGTCCAGACTTGGAGCGATTAGGTCACATCACTGTCCAAAATGCGCAGTGGAACATGCAGATTTTGTTCATTTCGCTCTGAATTGCTCTCCGATAATCACATTCTGGGAAACTGTTCATTCTGTATTGTCTCGCATGAGGGAGCAAACATTCACATCTGCTCCAATACTATCCCTCCTTGGATATGTCAAACCTTTACCTGTGAGCATATGACATTTCACAGCTATTGTGCTGTTACCAGCTAAACAGCAGGTGGCCATTCACTGGGGTAGCATTACATATCCTACTGAATCAGCATGGCTGCATGATCTGTCATATAGTGATACTACTAGTGAACTCTATGCCAAACTACAGCTTTCTAATTTGTAGCCAAGGGATATATGGCAGCCACTCAGATACTATCTATTAATGTTAGCTCCTGATGACTAATATGACATGAAGGCGGGCACTGCATTTCCGTGACTGTGCAGGACACTCCCATCCTTTTTTTATTTTTATTTTTTCCCTCAATTTTTATGTGCACTTCCTGTGGGTGTTCTGATGTCATTCAGGTTGCTCCATGTGTTTTCTTTTTGACTTTGCTGTACATGGCCTTTGACAATTTCCCTCCAGTTCAATTTCCTGCCTCTACCCTTTCTCCCTTTTGTTTTATTGGATTCTTGGTTCCTTTTTATGCTATGTAGTTTGAATTTTGACTTCTAATGATTGCACTTCTGTATTCGGTTTTATTGATCTGTGTTTTTGTTGTTTCCTTAAAAAAAATGCTTTAAATAAATTTAAAAAAGAGCACTCTATTTTTTTAATCTGGTGTGGTATTCGTTTTGTGGTGTGTGTTCCATGTATTACTGCTTGAAGTGTTGCAAATATACTTTACACATTGCCTCTAAGTTAAGCCTGACTCCTCTGTGCCAAGCTACCAGAGGATTGAACATAGGCTAACCTGGGCTTTACTTGTGACTTCACCCTGACAAGTATTGTGCTTTCTGTTTGAGTAGGGTTTCCCCTCCTCCTCAATCAGTAACTCCATTTCTTATACCCGGTCAAACACTCAAGTTTAGGTGAACCAGATACATGCGATAGTTGGCCACCAAGTAAAACACTCAAGATGCAGCTGGGGTTAGGAGAAGGATCTATTTGGTCATCCTATCTACACCCTAGGTTAAGCTAATAAGCCAACTTTATTGGATGAGAAAGCCTTACACACCTTTTGTGGCATGCTTTATCCTTGGCAATCTCATTTAACCTTTGTAAGATGATACTACTTGGGTGGATTCAACCTATTTTGAGAGGGAGTTCTTAATAATTCATGTGGCTGGACAAGGCTTAAATCCAGATAATTCTAAAAATACCTTGGAGTGCGCCCAAAGAGGATTTACTTTATTAATTAGTAATGGTTGTAATAATGCATTAGTTGGTCCAATTACAATGACCCTATCATCCACTAAAAAGCCAACATGTTTCTGCCCTCACAAGTGCCTGCTAGCAGGTAAGGCACATTCGTCATGGAATAAAAATGGATCCCTTCTTGACTGTTAATGTTTTCATTCACATGAGGCACAAGGTAGTTTCTACCTCCATGGTGTTCAACTAAGTGTTCCTCATTAGGGTTGTATTAAGGCTTCATGTTCTGCCTGGGGTGTAACGGCCCTATAGTAACCCATTCATCAAAGCATTGCTCAAGTAAATTACCTACATCTTCCCCACTGCCAGTCATAATGGTCACAACGTTCCTTATACATCCCAGTCTACCATACCCTAAGAATGGGTTTTATGATTCTATTGGGTCAATTTAATCATTTTTTCACTGCTGTAACTTGTGATTTCTGTCGTGAATATCAATTTTTTCTGTTGCATTTTACGTATAGTTTTATTTTAGCTAACTTGGGTTAGAACTTTGAAGTTCTTTATTTTTAACTATATTGTTTTGTATCACAAGCATTTTCTTGAGCCAAGTGCTTGTTTCTTTAAATGGTTGTTATAGATCCACACATAGTACAATAGCAGATTCTTGCCACTCTAACTGATTGTATAGACATCTATTTGGTGGTAGATATATGTTTTAGGATTGTATTTGAATTGGGCCAACTGGCCATTAGTTGTTTGCTTGGTCTCCAAAAATGGAGTGTAGCATGGCAAATTCTGTTGCCCGCAATTTGATCCTCATTCTTCATAAATATGAAGAGCATCCTACCAGGATGACATATTTTTATTGTGCCATACTGAGAAATTATTGTAGAGCCAAATCAGTAAGCATAGACAAGGCTGACTAAGAGGGAGCATATTGATATTGGTTGCTTTGATTTCAAGATGATGGAGGCATGTTGTAGCATCGCAGCATTTTGAATATAGGTGATTTGCATAGCCTTTGTGCCTCCCTCAGTGTCAGTTTAAACAATGGCAAACTCATCTTCCGCACTTGGGTGACTGCTAACTTTTCTCTCTGTAGGCAGGAGCTTCTCTTTGCCATGTTTGCTGTGGTCTCACTCATTGTCAGTTTCACCTTCTGTGGTGGAGTAGTTTGGAGAAGCTAAGGGTCCGGCTCTTCATAATTCTGAAGGAGGAGATGCTGAAGAAGAGAATATTGACGAAGCAAGCATACATCCTCATGTGCTTTTTTGCAAGCTTCTTGATCTCCTGAACCTGTTTAGTGTGCTGGGATGAGTCTGGCTCACTTTCAGCCCCAACTGCCTTCAGCAAAGCAGTGAGAGGAAAGATGTTTCTCTTTGATGGACAACTGATTTTGGTGGTGGTATTTTGGATCTAGGAGTACTTATCAAGTTTGGGTGTCAGAGAAGTGTGCATCTGGTACACTGCTTTGCAGATTCTATAGAAACTAAAGAAAATACATTGTATCCATCCAGACTGTGCAGGACAGGTGCTCTTTTAAGGGGTGTCAGACTTCTTATTAGACACTGTTAAAACCAGTTTCTCAGATGCCATTTCAGCTTCTTCTTAGTTACCTGACAAGTCTAGTGTTGAAAATTCCCAATGATAGACACTCTCCTAGCTTAGACACATCTACCTGCAGGCAAAAAGAAGGAGACAGGATGTCAAACATGACTAATGTAATTAATGGAATACATAATACCCATGCATTGTTGTTAAACACAACCTCTTCAGCAAACATTGATATTACAGAAGTATTTAGAATGTTTTCAAAGTACTGCTGGTTGTAACAACATTTGTGACAATGAGTTTGATATACCCCTGCTGTAAACAGAAAGACTTATGGCAGACAGAGAGATAAGATAGCTCAGTAAAAAAAAAAAAAAAAGTAGTAAGTAGTGTGACACTGAAACCTGTCAGTACTGACAAAGTGGGGACTTTTCTTCAGCAAATCAACTCACAGAGACAGCCATAAATATTGCATCTCAACAAAGAACAAAGAATTCTTCCAATTGTTGAAACAAATGGGTAATCATTTCTAGCAACAATCTGTTAAATGCAATAATACCCTGATCAACAGACTACCACCAGGCATAAACACCATTGTGGAACACTAAGAAAAAAAATAATTATGTGGCATCCAGCAGTGTCTACTGGAGCTTGAATACTAAAAGTGGGTCACTCTGAAATGGAATCCAATATTATTTAGATCAGAAAAACTTTATTTCGGTACGGTCAAACCATAAAAGCACAAATAGTTACACAATTTTCATTTCAAACTGGTTTAGGATTAGGAGTAATAAGCATCAATTTCATTTCCAAAACATCAACTTCATTCCCAATACAATTCTTCATTATTAAAATTCATCGTCATTGGAAAGAATTTATAAAAAAATAGATAAAAAATTTAAATTAGGGGTACCATTTAAAACATTAAAACATCCCTCGTGACCAGACATCTCATGAATGGCGTCAATAATGTACCCAACAGCAAATTTATAGTCTACAGCTAGGTGGTATCACAATAATTAACTCTAAACTTTAGGAAGCAGATTTCTACGAATATTCCACATGGAGAACAGGAACTTAGCTATAGCAGTCACATAAACTGGGACAGTGTCTGACTTTAAGATCCTATAGAAAACAAGGTAATTCCTAATGCCCATATTGTTCTATACCCGGATAATCCAGTCCTGCCTAATTTTCTTATATGGTCCAAGACCTCTATAGTTAGAGAAACTGAATCAATCAGTAATCAATCATAGATTATATAAATTTTGAGCATATATACATTAATCAGCTCTATCCATGTATGCATATATTCATAAAAACATAAAGGCAACAGCATCAACTTGGGATACAGGAGCAATATTTTAATCTATTGTCTCTGGGTCAAACAATTCACATATTTCAGGTTATAAATCAATACGAAATATTGGTTCCCCCCAACAGAGCGTGCAGCATAGCAAAAGGGTGCAGTAAGATGTGTGTGGTGATTAGAAAAAAAAAGAATTTCAAAGAAGTGACATAAAATATTCAAATTGGTTTATACAAAGCAGTAACGGATCCACATTTAACCGTACTGTACAACCTGGCCACTCAATTAATACAAAGAACTCTCTCATAGGTTATTCAGGACAAATTATATGTAATTAATATCTGCACATAAATATAGAGAGAAAGGTGGTCGACTCGTCTTAGGGCCTTGCGGTTATTTTAGCCTGGGCCATGCAAGTCTTCATCAGGACATTAGAACCGGGGCAAAAAGGGATTATAGATGACCCTACAAAGGAGATGAATAATTGTTGTTTAGGCTGTTGCCGGGCATGTATATCTAAAAGTGCTGCCCAAAAGTCTAAATTGCTTACCCATAAAGGAGTAAAGGTGGTGATAATTCCCACGTAAAACGGATAGTTTCCAATCCTATAAAACAATGAGCACCGGGATCTCATCAAAATTAAACAAAATGTATAATGGCTATTGATTATTATCAAACAAGGCCACAAGTAAATACATTAAGTTCCCATATAGGTGTATGGGCATCACCGTTTGGTTGTTAGAAAATATCTGTAAGATAACGATGGAAAACTTATATTAGGACCCATGTCCACACTATTATTAGTCAGAGAGTTGAGAGAGCATGTTGATGGGAACTAAAGGGATTGTTACCTGTTTATTAGTCCAACTACTAAGGAAATCCTCTTCTTTACTATCTGTAGCCAATCCCAAAAGGTGTTTGTAAATCCAAATTTCAGACACCCGGAAGCTGGAATATTTAAAAGGGAAAATATTCAAAGCGCTGTCCTGTTAAAAAGCGATATCATGTTTATAAGGAAATCCAGTAAAGAGAGGAGTATCCTCCACCTAGTGCTCACCGTATTTGTCTGTTTTCAATCAGTTCACCATACTCCAGGAACAGCGAGCACCTGAGACCGAACGGCAATTAAGACGCCGATCGAAAAGGTAGAAACCGACAAGGGACCACGTTACGTGCCCCGTCTGGTCCAAGACACATCGCTTATTGTAGTTCTAAACTCACTATGTCCAAAAGATATCACAGTGGTCTAATAAGTAGTTGTAGTCGATAGCCATCTTGGAAAGGTACAAACTAGATCAATCCAATTGTGTCCATAGTTATATTAAATTATGCACATTATCTCATTACATATATAACTAGCAGCCCGTTCCGACGTTGTCTGGGTATGAATTGCTGCCGGCCAGTAGTATATTGTTTTGTAGGATTTTGTTTTGATAGCATTTTTTATCTTGACAGGCCTGGGAAACGCTCCGAATCACAGTGCACTGCTGATGAACTGAAGAGTGCGCGTTCAGTAGTGTGTGAACTCGAGTTTCCCTACTTTATTTTTCCTTGCAATATTATATAGTGCGAACTCGACAACATGGCATGAGCACAATTTACATTACAGAAGAACACATTCATTTGTGGTAGGCACGGGGAGACAAAGCGATTTGCCTGGAATCACAGGATGTTGAGCTGAGCCCGAGTTTCGGACGTAGCTCCCCAGCTCTAAAGTTCGCAATTCTAGAACTTGTGGCGGGTGGTGTGTCTAAAAGTGTATGTCGGTGCTGGCCATCAATGAGAGAGACCAGTGCATTTTTCAAATGGGTGGTGAAAAAATATGAGTATGTTGCTGGTGATGTGGGCCGCCGTGCGACCAATGTACTTACCGGAGGAGGGTAAACACCCATTATTCCGCAACGTTCTTTCCACATACCATCATTCCGCATACTTTCATTACGAAAGTACCATGACTCTGCAATGCTATTATAACGCATGGCATTACATTTTATATGCTTTTACCACGCATACAGTTACAACGAAATTCGTTGTAAATGCATGAATGGTAAAAGCATGTTTTTTTTAAATGTTTGGATAAGGTAAGTATGGATATAGGGGTATATGTTTTGGGGTACTGAGGTATATGTTTTGGGGTGTTTGGGTATTTTAAGGGTTCAGATACAGTTTTGGGTTATGGGGTACAGGGGTAGTTTTAGGGTTTAGGGATAGGTATGGGTTTTGGGGTACAGGGGTATTTAAGGGTTTAGGGCTAGGTTTGGGTTTTTGGGTTTTGGGGTACAGGGGTATTTTAGGGTTCAGGGGTAGGTTTTGGTTTTGTGGTACACGGTTATTTTTAGGATTATGGGGTAGGTTTGGGTTTTGGGGTACAGGGGTATTTTAAGGGTTTAGGGCTAGGTTTGTGTTTTGGGGTACAGGGGTATTTTAGGGTTCAGGGGTAGGTTTGGATTTTGGGGTACAGTGGTATTTTTAGGGTTCAGGGCTAGGTTTGGGTGTTGGGGTACAGGGGTATTTTTAGGGTTCAGGGGATGGTTTGGGATGTGAGGAACAGGGGTATTTTTAGGGTTCAGGGCTAGGTTTGGGTTTTGTGGTACAGGGGTATTTTTAGGGTTCAGGGGCAGGTTTGGGTTTTGAGGTACAGGGGTATTTATAGGGTTCAGGGCTAGGTTTGGGTTTTGGGGTACAGGGGTATTTTTAGGGTTTAGGGATAGGTTTGGGTTTTGGGGTACAGGGTGTATATATAGGGTTAAGATGGGTTAGTGTTTAAGGGTGTTGGGGTATTTTAAGGAATAAGGGTGGGTTATGATTATGGGGTGCAGGGGTATTTAAAGGGAGCAGGATGGGGTTGGCACACAATATGAGACATGGCATGAAGGGCAGAACGTACCACACGCCCCCAGTGTTTGTCACGCCCCCAGCACACGCCCACAGCACAACGCAGACACGCCCACAAGGGACTACTTTGCTGGCACGGTTCTTTTACCTTTTAAATGTATATGGTGGGCGTCGGCATAGCCTATGTCCTTCTGCTGCAACTGCCCTTTCTAATGCTGTATTGGGTGTTGTGATTGGTGCTGGGGTTCCTGAGATTACCCGCCTCTAAGGTTTGGGCTATCTCTTTATTATATTAGTATGGATGTCAGTGATTACCAGAAACACCATTTTTCAAATCTCACATTATTTGCATCGAATTAGAATTGGCCATGATGTAGTTGGACCTAGCCATCTTACATGAGGGCAACCAGCGATCAAGCCACACAACTTAGGCGTCGTGATACAGATATTAAAGAGCCATTATTAGATTAAAAATCACGGCATCCCATTGAAAAAGTCATAAAAGGCCATAATCACTTGTAGTCCTTATAGCATGGACCAAGGTAACTTGAGTTGAAGTATAGCTTTCTGGCCAAAACATTATATATATAACATTATATATATATATACATTTGACATAACATAAAACATTACACATTAGTACACATTTGATTACAGTCCATCATAACATTAAACAATGAATGGTCATGTAGTACAGGTTACGGCTATGTCACAGCTCATCAGATGTTCATAGGAATGCCACCTGTCTATTAATCTCTTCTAATTCATTCAGCCCCTTATTGACCGTGTCTAGATGGTGTATCCATTTACATTCCCTTCTACTCAATGCACTGTTTAAGTACCTACCTCTTGGATTGGCTCTCACCTTTTCAATAATCCACCACCTTAGACTATTGGGCTCATGTTCAAAAGTGGTGAAATGCTTCACTAGGGGTGCTCCTACAGTTTTACAGGGTATTTGTATTTGTATTTGTATTTTTGATTTGTAGAGCGCCTTATCACCCAGGGGTCTCTAAGTGCAAGGGAATACGGCTGGTGTGTTGAAGGATACGACATTTGGCTTTTTGGATAGTCTGGCCAATATACATAAAACCACAGGGGCATACGATGGCATAGATCACCCCTGTGGTATTACAGTTGCTGTGTCCCTTCATCGTATGTACCTGGCTGTTATAGGTGAATGTGGTACATTCTGTGGTGAGGGAACATGCTTTGCACGAACCACATTTAGTATGACCTATCACTGGGGGGAGACCCCATAATGTGGTTTTGGTAACTGTGGCCAATGTTGGTAAAAGGGATTTTATCAGGTGATCCCTAATGTTCCTACCCTTTCGGAAAGTATGGAGTAGGGGCGGCAGTCCCCCTACTTCCTCTTTAACCAAATGCCCATATCGATTTATCGCTTTTTTAATCATATTGCTTTTGGTGTTAAAGGTAGTAACACACACCAGTCTTTCCTCAACGGGTCCCTTTTCTTGCACATTTAACAGATGTTCCCGATTATATATATATATATATATATATATATATATATATATATATATATATATATATATATATATACACATGTATATATATATATTACCTACGGTCGCCAGTAGGTATATATAGTTAGGATTCTTTTCCTATGGGATTTCAGAAAATTCTATGTCGAATAACTTTGGCGTTTGTGGACGGAATTGGTAGGATCGAGAGACAAGAAGTGAAGAAAAACGAAGGGGCAAATTAATGAAAGGGGGCAAGGTAGACCCCTCCTGTCCCCCTAGGATTGATGAGGGGGCTAATAAAGGGTCTCGCGGGGCAAAAAAATTTTTTTTTAAAAATGTGTGATTTTTCGCGGTAGAGGTATGCGAACCGGGTAGCTAACCGGTAGCGTAACGGGAGTCCGCCATCTTGTGTTACGGTCGAATTTAATCATGGAGGAAAAACAATGTGGGAAATGGGTGTAAGGGGGCACGGGAGACGTATCCTGACCCCCTAGGTTTTCTGAGGGTGGTTGAGGAGGCCCATATATGCAAAAGAAAAAAAATTAAAAATGTTCACGTGGTTAGCGTCCGGTTCGCGTACCGGGAAGCGAACCGGGAAGCTCACCATAGAGAAAAAAGAATGACAGAGTTTAAAAAACTTATGGAAATTTTTATAAATGGGAGGTAGTTCTGAAAATGTCATGAATGATGTAATATGTGACATCATCAGCAGTGGATTGCGGGTGCGCGATATATAGTTAGTGCAACTAACTATATATGCAAATTTCATTGGTTTTGTGTGAGTAAAATAAGGTTTTGTAAATGCTAATCCCTAACTATATATGGTCTATAACCTTTGGTTTTTTCAGTGAATTTTCAAGGTTTTGTAAATGCTAATTCCTAACTATATATGGTCTATAACCTATTGTTTTTTCAGTGAATATATATATATATATATAAAACGATGTTTTTCCAAATCGTCCCTTGCACACCAGCGGCGATGCTTTAGAGAAATGGAGACGGGCACCAGTTTGCATGTTTGGCAGGTCTTCATTTATTAGAAGCCTCGTCAGACGCATTTCGGATAACGGTGTATCCTTGATTACTATTTTTATGTCGTTTTTGTGATGCTTACACCTATATCAAGTGATAACATAGACATAGAAGATATACTGACAGCACTTTTACTTTTAAGACATAGAGTGCTTAATGATAAAACAATGTCTTTTTGTCATCCCAAATAGATCTGTTATACGGGAGAAACTTGATTATATTAATTGCCTGCAAGAATGCTGAAATCCATGCAGTACATAATAGTTGTGAATTTTTAAATCTTACAATTTCATAGATTTTGGAAAAAGAGTGTATGGTAAAATAATACATTTCATCATAAAATATTTGAATTGGTACAAAGATGTTGCATATTAATAAATACATACATAAATACCATATTTGTTAAAAAATGTGATTTAGCAAATATTACAAATATTATAAAAAATTCTCTACAGTACTAGTATTGATTGATACCTGAATAAATTCAGTATGTGCAAAACATCCCTGTGTACAAGTAATTGGATAATCCAATGCATATCAAGTATTACCCGAGCAAAAAAAGTGGATAGACAGTGCAAAAATTGTGATTAGTACAAAATGTGCAAATGTTCGATAAAAGTGAAATAAATGTTTTTCATATGTAGGGTTTATTTTAAAAGATATATATATATATTAAAAAATCAATATACATATTAAAATGGAATAAAAAAATGGGGGGCTGGGAAGAAGATATTTATTACAGTAACTATAGGAGCAAGTCTCTACAGTTTAAATTCTTAGATTTTGCTGGTGAAATGGCTTTATAAATAGTTGTGGAGTTCCTTTCTATCGTTCAGCCCTTCTGGATACTTGCTGTCTAGTTCTAAAAGGATTTTGGATTCAAGTTGTCTTAAGGCCCTTTCCCTGTTGCTTCCTCTAGGATTCTCAGGAATAGCAGCAATTACAAAATACTGAAGGCATTTCAGATCATTGCCATGCACTGTATTAAAGTGTCTGGTGACCGGGTAAGCTGTATCGTTGTTCACGATTGCCCTGAGGTGTTGTAGGATTCTGACAGGCACCTGTAGCTTTGTGCTGCCCACATATCTGAGGCCACAGGTGCATGTCAGAACGTATACATCGTACTCGGTTTTGCAGTTGAAATTACTTGGATTTTGATCTCATTGGGACTGAAGGGAGTTTTATATTTGGTGGTGGAAATACCAAATCTACACACCCTACAGGATGAGCATTTATAGAAACCTTGTCTGGCTAGTAGCGAGGTAGTTTTTTCACTTTTAACGGTTTCTGGATTGCTGCGCACAATTTGGGATCTCATTGACATCCCTCTACAGAATGTAATGGTTTGCGTGCTAGGTAAATCGGGGGCTAAAATTGCATCCTTCAACATAATCGGCTTGTTCCAATTAATGATAGATTAGATTTGGTGATGTTGTTTGTTGAATGTAAGGATGAGCCTAGATGTGTTGGTTTAATCGATGTTGTTTACAGTTGTGTAGGTAGACACTAGAAGTGTTTCTCTTGGCCTCAAAGTGACTTTGGTTAAGGGTTTGGTTAAGGGTAGATGTGCTATAACCTCTTTGTCTAAATTTCTCAAGTGCCTCTCGTGTGCATACCTCCTGTTGGTTTGTGGTGCTACATATTTGTTTTATTCTTAGTAGTTCCCCGTAAGGTATGCTTTTGATTAAATGTTGAGGGTGGGCACTTGACGCATGAAGCATAGAGTTGCGCTGTGGCCTTTCTGTGTAGCGTGGTGTTAATTTTCCCTGCTTCTATATAGATTTTCACATCTAAAAATTCCACCTCTTTGTCACTGATGTTTGAAGTAAATTTTAGATTGGCCATATTGTCATTGAGATTGTTAATAAAAACAATAGCACTTTCTTCATCTCCGTACCATACAATAAAAACATCATTTATGAACCCAAGCCAATGCCTGACATGTGCTTTATATTGTTCTTGATGTACCTGTTTAAGGATCTGCTCCTCCCACCAGCCTACTGTTAAAATGGCATAACTGGGTTAGAAACAAGATCCCATTGCCACCCCACGTAGTTTTTTATACATCTGTGAGCCAAACATGTTATTGAGACACCATTCACTACATTTTAGTATGACCTTGTTGTGCTCATAAGATGCTACTGGTCTGCATTCTACAAAATGTTTGATGGCCTTGAGCCCCACTTCATGGTCAATAGATGTATATAATGATTCGATGTCAAGAGTTATAAGTCTCATGTTGGCATCCCACTCGATTTCCTTGATTTTGCTCAGGAAGCCCCCCATATCTTTTACATATGTTGGCAGGTCTTCTGAATAGTAATTGGCGTGTTGTGATAAATGTTTGCTGATGCTCTTTATGGCAGAAATGATTTTTAGGGGTGGGGCTAATGTTATCTTACACTTTGGATTCCTTTACCTGATTGCCTGAGAGTGCATGACGAACTTTGTTTCCTTGGATGTAGTAAAGAACCGTACTGCTTCGCCGGTATTTGCGCCAACTTTCTCGGGTCCCAGCACTCCGGAAGAAGCGTTGCTTTTCTGTATATATATATATATATATATATATATATATATATATATATATATATATATTACCTACTGGCGATAGCCAGTAGGTATATATAGTTAGGATTTTTTCCCTATGGGATTTCTGAAAATTCTATGTCTAATAACTTTGGCGTTTGTGGACGGAATCGGCTGAACTTTTCAGGAAAATGGCACATTTTGTTTCTGAGCAGCCCCTGAAAATTTGGTGGGGTTTCGTCAAGGGGGGGCTGAGAAAAAAGGGGGGTCCCAAAACGCGTTTTTTGCATTGAGTTTTCCATAGGGCGGTTGGACTCACTTTTAGCTCGAACGGCTGAATGGATTTGCACGAAACTTGGCAAAATTGTAGGGACTGTTAGCCCGATGTGCCTTTGCTAGGTCTCAATATATGTGCTTCAGTGGATTTTGAGAAATTAACGTTTAAATCAAGATATATATCTGTAACAGCGCTCCGGGCAGCGATCCGGTCCGCTTACTTTTCGCTTATCGGAACTTTGCGCGCAGAAAGCTGATTGGCTCTCCGGTGTCTGTCAACATTCTAAACAGTCCGGAGCGGCCGCCATCTTGTCTCTCGGTAGGATCGAGAGAGAAGAAGAGGTGAAAAACGAAAGGGGAATTTAATGAAAGGGGGCAAGGTATCCCCCTCTTGACCCCCTAGGAATGTTGTTGGGGTTATTAAAGGGTCCCGTGGGGAAAATAAAAAAAAAATGATTTTTCACGGTAGAAGCGCTTCACGGGCCGCGAACTGGGCCGCAAACTGGTAGCGAAACGGGAATTCGCCATTTTGTGCTTCGTTAATTAAATTACTAGGTATAAGTGGGTGCGGGAGACGTATCCTAATCCCCTATGTTTCCTGAGGGTGGCTGAGGAGGCTGATATATGTTGATATATTATCTTCCAGCGGCTGTGCGTGAGCTTTTTTTTTTTTTGCTGCGTGACAGTCCGGAGCGGCCGCCATCTTGTCTCTCGGTAGGATCGAGAGAGAAGAAAAGGTGAAAAACTAAGGGGGAATTTAATGAAAGGGGGCAAGGTATCCCCCTCTTGACCCCCTAGGAATGTTGTTGGGGTTATTAAAGGGTCCCGTGGGGAAAATAAAAAAAAATGATTTTTCACGGTAGAAGCGCTTCACGGGCCGCGAACTGGGCCGCAAACTGGTAACGAAACGGGAATTCGCCATTTTGTGCTTCGTTAATTAAAGTACTAGGTATAAGGGGGTGCGGGAGACGTATACTAATCCCCTATGTTTCCTGAGGGTGGCTGAGGAGGCTGATATATGTTGATACATCTCTTCCAGCGGCTGCGCCATCTTGCCTTTTTTCCAATGCCACAATTTTGTCGTGCACGGCAGCCATTTTAGATGCCAGGCTGGTCCCAGGCTATCACCTAACCCTGCGGATGTAGTTTATGGCCCCAGCTGTAGAGAATTCAGACATGCCAATCCTCCCGATTCACTAGCAAAATACAGGTGATGCCAATGGTGTTTAATTTAAACGTAATTATTTACGGACAAGGATACCATCAATTATCCCTCTCCACTATACACATTTACAGTGACTAAATCCAATTTACTACTTTTATGTTCATCTTATGGTTAATTTTCTCACAAAACACATAAGTGATATCATTTATCTTTTTAGTAATCTTTTCAAAATTTTGTAGAGATCTTTAGTATTGTAATAATACACATCAAAAATCACACAATATCTATTCTCTTGTGTCAAGCAATTCTCAACAGGACATACAAGCAAAAAACAAATAACAAATAAGATTATCCAATTGTTGACCCTTAATCCATGGGTTATGTCTGAAGCCCAATAGATTACAAATAAGGAAAATTGGTAATGTCTCTTGTAACCTTAATTCCTTTTTCGAACACCACAATTGTATTTAGGAGTCAATGAAGCACAACTCAATGTTTCTATGGCTTCTCAAGTCACTCCAACTCCTCGGGCATATATCCCATATTATTTCCAAGTCAAACAAAGTGTGTCGAGATCAATAATAAACTGTCGACGCGTTTCGGCCTGTCAAACAGTTTCAGGCCTCATCAGGACAATGGGCAAACAAAACAAGCAGTGCTTTACCACATTCAAAACCGGTAGCTAATCCCAGTCTATAGTCAAAAATCGTCTTCGCTATGGTATATCACACCAAGCATCTCATTTGACAGTTTTTCATATTTGCGAAACAACCTTGCATTCAAATGCGTGATTTGTTCCGATGTTCAGGTCTGGGCGAAGATCAGGTCATAATAAACGTCCAGCACCGTCAAGCGTCTCCGAGTCACGCCAGCTATTATCTATAGACTCGTTCCTCACAGTCTCCCAGGCACTACCATACCGATAGCGGTATGGTAGTGCCTGGGAGACTGTGAGGAACGAGTCTATAGATAATAGCTGGCGTGACTCGGAGACGCTTGACGGTGCTGGACGTTTATTATGACCTGATCTTCGCCCAGACCTGAACATCGGAACAAATCACGCATTTGAATGCAAGGTTGTTTCGCAAATATGAAAAACTGTCAAATGAGATGCTTGGTGTGATATACCATAGCGAAGACGATTTTTGACTATAGACTGGGATTAGCTACCGGTTTTGAATGTGGTAAAGCACTGCTTGTTTTGTTTGCCCATTGTCCTGATGAGGCCTGAAACTGTTTGACAGGCCGAAACGCGTCGACAGTTTATTATTGATCTCGACACACTTTGTTTGACTTGGAAATAATATGGGATATATGCCCGAGGAGTTGGAGTGACTTGAGAAGCCATAGAAACATTGAGTTGTGCTTCATTGACTCCTAAATACAATTGTGGTGTTCGAAAAAGGAATTAAGGTTACAAGAGACATTACCAATTTTCCTTATTTGTAAGCTATTGGGCTTCAGACATAACCCATGGATTAAGGGTCAACAATTGGATAATCTTATTTGTTATTTGTTTTTTGCTTGTATGTCCTGTTGAGAATTGCTTGACACAAGAGAATAGATATTGTGTGATTTCTTGATGTGTATGATTACAATACTAAAGATCTCTACAAAATTTTGAAAAGATTACTAAAAAGATAAATGATATCACTTATGTGTTTTGTGTTTTGTGAGAAAATTAACCATAAGATGAACATAAAAGTAGTAAATTGGATTTAGTCACTGTAAATGTGTATAGTGGAGAGGGATAATTGATGGTATCCTTGTCCGTAAATAATTACGTTTAAATTAAACACCATTGGCATCACCTGTATTTTGCTAGTGTATATTCACCCAGATGCCTAGTGGTTGATTGGGTACCCCCTGTTGTTGTTAGAGAATCCTCCCGATTCAGGCGTGTGACTACTGATTTCAGTGCTAGTCTCCCGCCTCCCGATTTCTGCAAGCAAAAACCCGGGGGCATATTACGAACAACTAGCGATAATTTTTGTCTCTAACTTGTTTAGAGACAAAAATTATCGCCGTACATCGGCGATTTTTATCGCAGATAAACCTTGCTATTATCGCAGAAAAGTCAGCGATATTCATGTATTATCGAGCAAATGCTCTTAGCCATGTTATCCACCTCCCATTGGATAACATGGCTAAGAACTGCTCAGGGCAGGTGTTAGATTTTGGAGATATTCGCGCTTAGCGCGAATATCTCCAAAAGTTGGTAATAGAAGGTAGCGATGTTAGGGACTGTTTTCAGTCGCTAACATCTTGGCACGCCACTTTGCATGTCATTAGTGATAAGTATCACTGACATGCAAAGCGGGGCCCAAGATGGTCGCTATCTCCTTTTAGCTGTCACTAACTGGTGTTAGCGACAGCTTGGTAATAGGGAGATAATTTTATCTCCGCTTTCAAGGCTTTTAAAGCCAAAAAAGCGGAGATAAACCCCCTTGATAATATGCCCCACGATTCCTTGGGGGTTTCAGCTGACAGGGCTTGGTATTGTGTTACATGGGAATTTTTCCAGGAAACGTCAGAGGGTCGATGCAGGGGTTCTAGAAGAGGTGATAAACCATTTAAGCCTCATGAACAAGCGCATGGTCTTTTAAAGATTTGTGAAGTACTCGGAGCGGCGGTGTGTGTGTTTCCTCTTTCAGGAGCGGGCGGGGGGGCACTGCCAGCAACTTGCCAGGTCAGGTAGTGTTCAACACGTGCATCACCCTTTCTCTGCTTGCTATTGCGCTCCATGCTTCGGAAAGGTAAGAAAAAGAACGTGCATTTGAGTTTGAAATGTCCGATCCTGCAGCAGCACACTTCCAAAGCCCACACATGACAATAACCCGATTCAAGGCCCCATTCACCCGTTTTAAAAAAAATAGATAACACTCCAACAAAGTAAGGTTATAAAACTTTATTAACTATTAACTTTAACGAACGGAACAAAAACTAAAAACATTTAAACATTTCTCAACACAAAAAGCAACAATGGTTAGAAGCTGTCTTTTGTGCGAATAGTCCCAAGGCAGCACAACGTGCAGAGTTCTGGACGGCACCCAGGTGATGTCGCCTGGGTGCCGCACTGGTTTAGGGATCCTACAATGCAGCACAGAAAAACAGCGTGGGGCGTCCCGGGTGGTGCGGGGGGAGGCCTCGTCAGTAGCGGTCTGTGTCCAGTGTAACATGGCTGACACAACATGTACGACAGGCACCCAGGTGATGTCCAGTAAACTGCCACACTGGTTTTGGTATCCTACAATGCTGCTCCGAAAATTGGCGTGCGGTGGCCCGGGGGGGGGGCGTGGGGGAGGCAGCGTGAACGGGCCTCCCCAGGTGGCGGCCATCTAGCTGAGTTGCGCCCGCTCTTGCGGCTACAGCGTCTCGCTCACCATGTTGTTGAGTTGCTCCCACTCTTGCAGTGCAGCGATAGGCGGCTGCCACATGGCTCTTAAAATGGCGGACGGCTCCTCGGTTTTGGGCCTGGTCCACTGAAATGGCCCTGGGACACTTTGGAACTCGGACGCTTGCCTGCTAGGGCTTGGGCTCCATTCTCGAAAAGCGTCCCCTCAGCCGTGAAGATTGTACAAAAGTCTTGGGGGCCCCCGATTCCCGCAGGCTTCCGGTGGGGAGCGGCTGCCATGATTGCTCGCGGAATGACCACGACGAGGGGACGCTTTTCTCAACAACATGGTGAGCGAGACGCTGTAGTCGCAAGAGCGGGCGGTAAACAGCTGAATGGTGGAAGAGGCACAGTGTAGCAAAAGCGGGCGGAATGGCAACTAAAACGATAAAGGGGCGCCCCACTACAGCTTGTCTTCAGGTCAAACGGATTGTGGGACAAGGTCCAGAATTGAAGAGTCATCAAAAGGCAAAAAGTTCCGCCGGACCCCGGGAGCCGGCCGCCTATGACGGGGGCGATCTCAGGCTACACCAGTGCTATAAGACTTGGGGAGGGTGTCGGAGCCAAGCGTCTTCTCCGAGTCCATGGCCATCACACCGCCCCTCAGGGGCCTCCGTCAAGCTGTTTAGGAAGGTAACATATCACATTGTTTTCTAATGCAGTCAGGTCCACAAACGACACTCACTTACTTTGAGAATAGTGAAGCTGCAGTAGGTGGAAATAAGCTTCAGACAGTGTTACAAGCACTGCTCAGAACTCTTAACTATGGCACCCAACATCCAGAACTTATGCTATTTGAGAATGGCAGTGACATCGAAGCATCTCAGGGACCAAAACCATTAACGTACTTTCACGTATGAAAATCTTACTTGGGGAGGGGGCAGGAGCGAAGCGCCCCCTCCCAGTCAGCGCCACCACACCGTATGTTGAAAATCTGAAGCCATCGTTCTACAAAGTCAACCAAACTTGGATTGAAAAATCTAGAAAAATGTACAAACTGAAAACCAGTTTTGGTCTGCATAGCATCAGTAGGAACGCTTGAGTCAGCTTTGTGTCAAGCCGCCATTTTGATTCAACAAAGCACAGGCATTGAAAAAGGCTGAAATTCAGAACTCTAAACTATGGCACCCAACATCCAGGAGCTTGCCATCCGGATCTTGGAGCCTTGTGCTGCTTTCGATCTATTCACACATCGGTCCACTACTGACATCATCTTATAAACCAACGTTATGTAAATAGTTTTTTAATAAAATGTTTTACCCTGTTTCTTTGCTGGTGTGTTGTCTATATTTTTAATATTTGCATAGGGTTTGTCGTTATTTTGTGCGGGATGGGTGATGGAGCCGAGCTGTCTTGCAGCCCTCATGGTGTGGAGCTCAGTTCATCTCACTATTTTCGTATTTCTCATGAAGGGTTGTTCCTAATATTTCTATTTTAGCGAGGTCAAAAAGAGATCCAATTAGTGGCCTACTGATTTTGCTCGATTACTTTTATTTTTTTACACGATTTTTCACTATCTGCAAAGACTAAACAGAGTATTGCGACTTTGTGCTTGTTTGTAAATAGAGAATGATCCAAAGAGAACCAATTCTAAAACAGTAAATGCTTGGACAACAATCAATCAAATGGAGAGACAAGGAGGCACGACGGATTACAACGGGGGTAAAAGCCTGCGTTAACTACCCTTCAGTATCTGCAAAGAGAGAGTACTACTAAGACAAAAGAGGGGAGGGGGGGGGGTGCAGCGTTCAAAGCACATCAGCGTGCATAAATACGAAAATGTTTTTATCTATCACGTACTTGACATTTTAAAGCTTTTCATATTTGCTATTAAAAAACCAATGAAATTCACAGAAAAAACCATAGGTTATAGTGGATATATAGTTAGGAATTTGCATTTACAAAACCTTGAAAATTCAATGAAAAAACCATTGGTTTTAGGCCATATATAGTTAGGAATTAGCATTTACAAAACCTTATTTTACTCGCATAAAACCATTGAAATTCCATATATAGTTAGAAGCGCTAACTATATATCGCGCACCCGCAATCCACTGCTGATGATGTCACATATTACATCATTCATGACATGGTCAGTGACATCACTGATGACATCACTGATGACATCTCAAATGACATCACTGATGACATCTCAAATGACATCACTGATGACATCACTGATGACAACTCAAATGACATCACTGATGACATCTCATTTGTCATCACTGATCACATCACTCATGTGATAATACAATGAACCTCTTCAGACTCTAATATAACCTTACATACACTCAGTATAAACAGACACTCACAGACTGTCACTCATCCATGGAGTTACTCACACACCTAGTCAGTCATGCAAAGAATCAATCACACCTCCATTTCCTCAACTATACAGTTATACACATCTTACTTATTCAAACATATAATAACACATATTTACTCTCTTATATAATCCCTGATACAAGCTCACAGTGATCGATACAGCCACTCACATATTCACTGGCTCTTATGTTCAGTTATTTATATATCTCAACTCTCACATGTATTGTGTTTTACATACGTACTTACTTGCACATGTAGCAATGAGAAATCCATTCACTCACCAACACACCCATGCACAGTCAACCGCCCATATAGCTGTTTCCACATGCACTCTTGAACTCATACTCCTAGTGAATCAACTGCTTACACATCTATGCACAGAGTCACGCACCTCCCAGCCACCCACACACACACTCAGCCTCCCATTCAAATACTTGGGCAACCAATCAATAACCCATATGGCCACTCTTATAGCTACTGATCAACACATGCAGCAGCTTACACAACAACAAACATACTGATGCACAAATTAAGACAGTTTAGTCACTAACCCATGCACTCAGTGAGACACATTTAATCACTCTTTCATACAGTCAGTCATGCACCTACTAAATTCTTCATCCAGACACTTATACATCCACTCATTCTTCAATATGTAAAACATATTTAAACTTTACAGACACATACAATCACTGGATGTTGTGATCAGTGATGTCATCAGTGATGTCATTTGAGATGTCATCAGTGATGTCATCAGTGATGTCACTGACCATGTCATGAATGATGTAATATGTGACATCATCAGCAGTGGATTGCGGGTGCGCGATATATAGTTAGCGCTTCTAACTATATATGGAATTTCAATGGTTTTATGCGAGTAAAATAAGGTTTTGTAAATGCTAATTCCTAACTATATATGGCCTAAAACCAATGGTTTTTTCCTTGAATTTTCAAGGTTTTGTAAATGCAAATTCCTAACTATATATCCACTATAACCTATGGTTTTTTCTGTGAATATATATATATATATATATATATATATACATATACAAATCCTACTGGCGGTTGCCAGTAGGTAGTTATAGTTAGTTACATCGATGGGCGCAGTGGATCCGCGGATTGTCCGAGGATTGGCATCATAGCATAAGCGCACCGTCCCGATCACGTGCTGAGTTCTAATTGGCTGTCAAGCGGTTGTAAACATTCGAAATCAGGAACTGTTGGCAGCCATTTTGAGCCTCGCTAGAAGCGAGGCTGAGGAAGTCAGTGAAATATGTATGCAAAACATGAACAGGGGCAGGTTTGACACACCCTGACCCCCTAGGCCTGCTCAGGGGATCTCATAAGGACCCGTAGTGGGCAATAAAAGTAAGAACATATTTTGTTTACTAAAAAAAGTCACGGGATGCGTGTAGGATCCGCGCATTTTGCCACTGAAAAAAAACGAAGCATGTATTTTTGAGATATATATCAAGCTTATCTGTTTAGATATTGGGTGGCTCTAAAAATAACCCTTGTGTTTATTGAGAGATTTTAGTACCTACAAGTAAGTACTGATGCAGAGTCTAAAGTTCAAGAGGAAGTCTCTGTTCCCTTTATCTGTAAAATGTACACCATATCTCCTATAGATGCCATCCATATTGAAAACGCAGATTGTTGTGGTATATGGACCCTATTCTATAGTCTCGGAGAAAAGCAGAAATAGATTTATTCACATGTTTCCTAACTTTCTTAATCTGTAGAAAAAATTGATCGGTCTAGTTCCATTTGTGCTTTTGGCATGTTAGAATAGACAAAGGGAGTTTGGGGGGAAAGTGAAATCAATTCTCCAATGGTGTCCAACATAAGCATTTGCAGACCTACCTCAGTCAAAGTGCCTAGGTCATTGCCACCACAGTGCACAATTATGAGGTCAGGGTGTTGGAGATGCAAAAAAGATTTAAGCAATGGCATCAATTGGTGTCACTTTAATCCTCTCTGTCCAATCCATTTAATGTCTACATCTGGTAAACCTAGGTCTTTGTGAATTCCTTTGTGTTCTGCATTCCTTTGGCTCAAGAAAATATAGTTGTGTCTCACAATTCCAACTCTAAGCATCTTGAAAGGAGGTCTCAATGCACTCAGATGGTCTCTGTAAATGAAATGGCAGTTTGAACACTAAGATATTTCTAAAATGGTGGACAAGATGCAGTGTTGAAATATAGAAAAGAAATGTTCTACATAGAAAACTAGGGTGCCCGTTTCTGTTTTTTAAAAGCATGATTCTTATTGGTTATTAGAATGTGATCGAAAATAACATTACGTAGGATAAGGTTGTATATTGAGAAGTCGAGCACACTTGCTGTTTTATTTAGTGACATTGTGTGATGAACTTTTGCGTACCCTGGGAGCCAGCATTACTTTTTTGCATGGGTAGATGCTAATTTGTATGTGGAAATGCAATCTGCTTTGGATTTTGAAAGTGGCAACAGATTTCACTGCACTATCTTTCAAAATGCAAAGTAAGTTTGCAATGGGAGGCTAGGAGTCGTGAGAGTCTCTCTCTGTCAAACAAACAGCAGTATACCGGGGGTAGGCACCCCGCGACACTGCAGGAGCCGGTCGTGGTAGTTCCCAGGGCCCTCGAGGGCACCAGGCAGAGGGCCACGCAGTCTGCCTTCCGTACTACACAAATTCCCGGGGGTGGTGATTCCCGGGTCTTGAGGGGGGTCGTTGAGGCCCACTTACAAGTGGTGCAAGGGAGTTGTAAATCTGAAACACAGTGTTTTGTTTTACTTTCCTTTCCTTTTTGGTGTTGTGGGGGATCCAGGGTAAATATAACCGTTTTTGTACAGCCAGTAACTTTTAACCCTACCACCAAACAGCTTTCTGCCTGTTACCATAGTAACAGTTCATGGAACACTTACGTGAGCACAGAGGTTAGAAGTTCACCACACTATAGGTATGAACTCTGGTAAAGAGTTAGCCTCAGAATTATACTTCAAATTATAAATATCATTGTTATTGGGGAATGCTACCCCCACAAAATAAAAGAAGTATATACTTGTTTAATTATTTTTTATTATAACAATAAATAACTGGAAATATAACAAAAAGATCATACAATAAATAACTAGAACCATAACTTTAACGAAACAAAATAATAAACAACATGTGATGTGGACTGCAATAGAAGTACGGTAGCTAATCTGCAAAACAAAAAAGAAAATTAGTGTTTAAAATTAGATCGATGTGACTAAATGAGGTCAAATATTACAAGTCAAAGTAACACTTGACGATATTTAATATTTTTTTTTGTGTGCAGGGTGCCTGATACATTTCACTTATCTTATAGGCTTGCATTCAAGCGGTGTCTGTATAGGAGTGCCTACTGGGTCCGATTTATATTTGAGATCAACAGGTCTTTAAAATGATTTAGAGATGAGACAAAATTAGGTGAGAGATCAAGTCATTATGTAGGACAATATTTTTTAGGGCTTATTTACAAGACTCTTGGGCCACTTTTGTGTTGCTTTTCTCATGTTGAAAGTGATACAAAAGTGGCGCAAGGGGTTTGTAAATAAGCTCTTTTATTTCTAATACGTTTAATCGGAGGTATTGTATAGTTATGGCCGTTCTGCTTACTTTGTGTAAACACTTTGACCAACAGAGTTCTCAACTCCAACAGTGCTTTGGTTCTACACGTCAGAGTTGACAGCAGTGTTAATAAATTTAAAAGAGAAAGAGAAACGATGTGAGAGAGAGTGAGAGAGAGAGAAAGATGGAGAAAATGACATTAAAACTGTGAGAGAGAGAAAGTTACAGATGGAGCAGATTTACAAACCCAGCCTACACCACCCATGGACCTTTCTCCCGTTGTTGCCACCTCCTTTACTAGGCCTTATCAATCAAATCTCTTCACTTGACCTTGGGTGTACCCGCTCTCAAAATGCTTTCACTGGCCATTGTACATGCAGACTTTGGAGCAAAGAAATGGGAATCAAAGCATAATTTGCCTGCACTAGTCTTGAAGTCCCTATCGGTATTAATGGAGAAAAAGGTGCAAACCACGGGCTGGAAGCACAATTCCCTATACTTCCTAAATTTCGAAGCTGATTCAAAGAACCTAGCATTCATCAATATACAAACACATGATAGCCCGGCACACTTTGTACACAACTTGTAGCAAATTCAGAAAACAGTTCAAAGGAGTTTGTTCCATAGATGAGTCGATGTTAGATTTCGGTTTATTCTTTATTTTTCATTCTTTAAAAACTTTTGAAAGCACCACTTTTGAAACAGCCAACGCGTTTCGTCCCATCCAGGGACTTCTTCAGGGCCGGATGCAGTAATTCCGGTCCCGCAGTAGAGGTCCTCGATCGTGTCCACCTCACATTGTTCGCCAAGGTGCATGTGCACCTTTAAAAAAGTTTTTAAAGAATGAAAAATAAAGAATAAACTGAAACTGAATGTTGTCACTGGGTGTGAGAGCTGTGATTGGGCATGTTGTAATTGAGCATGCACAAATAAAATGAAATACATTAGGGATACTTAGCCAGACGGTGGGACGTATTGTGTGCATGCGTAACATTAACACGCATACGCAACCACAAACATGCATGCGCAAAGTGAAGGCTACTCCTAGAGGGTAAATACACAGATGGAGTTCGAATGTTGTTTAAACACCTGCTCCTGCAGGAGGCGGGGAGCCGGCAGGACCGTGGGGGAATTGGAAACCCTCTGGGTATTCTAGAGATAATAAACAAAAAGAAAAGAAACGTGGAGTTTTGGAACTTTAAAATATTCACCTAAAATCATCCAAACAACGAATTCCAATTTACTCATGTGTTATCAGGAGAGAACCCAGTGCTGCATCTTTTAGCCCAACACTGACCCTGAAAACTAGTTCTAAGCATACTTACAAGTAACTTGTATTTCCTTCTATAGGAATCCCCTTTCTATAAAAATGTTTTAATAAAGTTATAATTGCGGGTCACGCTCTAGGGGATGGGGTCCCCAGGGCCCAAGAATAATAAAAGGAAGGAGGCCACACAATGTAATGTTATTTAAAAAATAAAATCCCTAAAAATAAATCGTTTTTTAAAAAATTAGTAAATCAGTATAAAAAAATAAACAAAAGAATAAAAATATTTAAACATTTTCATTTACAAAACCTTTAAAATTCATTGAAAAAAAACCATAGGTTTCAGACATGTTATAGTTAGGAATTAGCATTTAAAAAACCTTAGAAATTTACTAATAAAAACATAGGTTTCAGACATGTTATAGTTAGAATTTAGCATTTAAAAAACCTCTGAAATTCACTGAAAAAAACACAGGTTTCAGGGGTGTTATAGTTAGTTGGACATTTCACTCGTACAAAACCATTGAAATTCCCTGTTACATTTAGTTGCACTAACCAGAACTCATGCGCCCGCAATCCACTGTTGATGATGTCACATATTACATCATTCATGACATGGTCAGTGACATCACTGATGACATCACTGATGACTTCTCAAATGACATCACTGATGACATCACTGACATCATCCATGTGACAATCTGATACATCTTATCATTCACTAGTATAACTTTTTAACACTCATTATAAAATATGAAGTACCAAAGCCACTTAGTGATTCCTAGATCTACACACACTTCTAAACACTTAACTATAGATTCACTTAAACATGCTAACAAAGATCAACACAACACTATTAAATATACTTATACACCTACATCAACATTACACACCAGCTCACATCATATCCACTTATGCAGTCATCCTACTCATTTATGCAAACAATTGATCATACTTATATTTACTAAGCTACACACTTACACAAAGACCACTTTATTTATTCATATAGGGCCCGATTCACAGAACTAACTTAAGACAAAATCCTAAACCTACTACTTTTGGTATTCACAGAAGTTAGGATTTTGTCTTAAGACAGACTTAAGACAGACTTAAGACAGACTTAAGTTAGGATTCTGTCTTAAGTCTGTCTTAAGTCTGTCTTAAGACAAAATCCTAACTTCTGTGAATACCAAAAGTAGTAAGTTTAGGATTTTGTCTTAGGTTAGTTCGGTGAATCAGCCCCATAGATAGTAACTCAAACTTAGTGTGTATAAAATCACTATTACAAGTCTACAGTTATCCACACACATTCATACAATCACTGAGTCTTATGTATACTTATTTATACATAACAACTGTCACATACACTGCCTTTTCTATTTCTACTTTGTTGGACATGTATCATTGAGAAATATATATACTCGTCATCACACCTATAAAGAGATTCACTCACCCAAACAACTGTTTCCACATACAGTCTTAACCTCATATACCTACTAAATCAACTAATAACACATCTTTGGACAGTCACACACCTCCCACCCAACCACACACACATTCATTCACTAGCACATACAAATACTCACTTAAATAATTAATAACTAATATACACTTTCACATAGCTAGTAACCAACTTATGTAGTACTTTACACATCAAGAGATAGAGTGATACAGTTATGCACAAATATTAATCACTATTTCATATATATTTAGTGAGACACTTTAAATTAAAAACTTAGATAGTCATTCACTCTGCTACTAAATCCTCCATTCAGACACTTATACATCAACTCAGACCTCAAGGCAGATTGCTATATATATATATAATATTTATTTAAATATCGAAGCAAACCACATTCACTGGGTGATGTCATCAGTGATGTCATTTGAGATGTCATCAGTGATGGCATCAGTGATGTCACTGACCATGTCATGAATGATGTAATATGTGACATCATCAGCAGTGGATTGCGGGCGTGTGAGTTATAGTTAGTACAACTAACTATAACGGGGGAATTTCAATGGTTTTGTACGAGTGAAATGTCCAACTAACTAAAGAGACTCCTCAAACCTGTGTTTTTTTCAGTGAATATATATATATATTACCTACTGGCGGTCGCCAGTAGGTAGTTATAGTTAGGACCTACTTTCCATAGGAAATAGACAACATTCTATTTGGAATAACTTTGGCGTCGGTGAACGAATCTTCGCAAATTTCTCCAAGAAAATGTCCTGCTTGGTTCCGCTCCTTTCATAAAAGTTTAGGGGTGATTCATCAAGTGGGGACCGAGAAAAAAGGGGGTTCCAAAATGTGTTTTCCCCATGTAATTTTCCATAGGGACCTTTACCCAGGGCTACAGCCCGAACGGCTGAACAGAATTACACCAAATTTAGCAGAGAGGTAGAGTTCGGTTCACAGATTGTTCTTTTTGTTAAATGGTGTAAATCCGTTCAGTAGTTCCTTAGAAAATTACAAGTAAAATCATAGCGATATCTAGAGACGGAGTACAGAACACATACGGAAATCCGTACAATTACAAGCACAAGCTGCATGCTGATTGGCTGTCAACTGTGCGTGAACACTCCAAACCAGGAAGTGTTGGCAGCCATCTTGTTCGTTGCTAGAAGCGACTCACAAGAAAACAGTAAAACAAAGTTGAGAAATTAGGAAAGGGGGCAGGGTAGAAACATCCTGACCCTCTAGGCTTGCTCAGGGGTCGTACATGGATCTTTAGGCTCAATTTTTTTTTTAAATAAAAAATCGGGTGGTCCGCGTATGGTATACGTACGCGGTGGAAAAGGGAAATAAAAAATAGAAGTCCGTTTTATTCATTAGTTCCCAGGGGGGCAAATTTCGGGGGCAATTTTTTTCATAGTGGGGGGCTTGTAAGGTGCCCCGAGCACCGAGGAATGCCACCCCACTGTGGTTTTATTTTGAAGTATGCGGAAGGTTACGGTCCTCTTCCCCTCAGTCTCGGGGACCGTCACCCCGACGAGGTTTTTTTTAAATATATTTTTTTTAAAGTATGTTTTCAGCTCTCCCTCCCTCTCTCCCCATGCACGTCGCGGGGACCGCCACCTTCCTCGGGCAGTAATATGTAAAATGACCTTCCAGCCCCAGGTACCTGCACTCCCCGGGGTTCTTTAATGTTTCATAGGGGGTCGCGCTGCCCCCCTCCTGGAACCATTGATGTCCATGGGGTCCACCATTTCTCAGGGTCGGTTCTTGCAGTGTCTCGGGGTGCGTACTTCCGGGACACTGCTGTTTGGTATGGTAGGGCGGTACCGTCGCCGCTTTCACTTTACCACAGGAAACCGCTTTCCTATTTGAAAAAGAGAGCAAGTTAATCTGTTCTCTCTTTCAAGAAAGCAGATTGTTTTTCGAAAGAGAGAGCAGCATATAAGGTGATGTCTCTAATAAAGCAATGCGGGCTCACGAAGGGCTCGGGGAGCCGTCCGCGATCGTGGAGGCATTGGGGCTAAAAAAAAAAAAGAAGTTCTTTTTAATAACTAACTTTAAAGGTCAAAGAAAGAGCTATATTTCTATGATAGTATGTAAAACTTTCCGGGTTTTTTTGTGCACCAGTTGTACTCTCCACGCATGCGCAGCCTCGTTTCCAAGCCCACGTTTTTTTCTTTTCCTTCAAGTTCGCCAAGTAAATCTCATGTCAGGTATAAAATTTTCCGCTTTCTTTTCCCGGGCCATGTGTTGTCATCCACTGCTATACTTTTGTAATATATTAATAAACATATTGTATCTATGTTTATTTGAAATGTAGTGAGGCGCCAAACTTTGATTACATACTCCGTCCACTGCCACTGCCATTTTAGTAGTTTTTCTCTGTTATTTTTATTATACCTGTTACTTTAATTTTACTCTCCGCTTATCTTCTCTAAGATCCATGAGATTTCCTGGCACAGACACCACTGTGTTTGTCCTTGGCCTCCGATCTTATGACTTGGTCACACGTATACCTAAAAACTGATTTGAAGGACGTAAGCCAGAGCCGTTACAACGTGTGTTCGTCAACACAAAGATATTATTAGGATTATGCGTTTATCATGCGTTATAAATGTTTACTAGTTGTAAAAGCATGCGTGGTAAAGGCATGTGTGGTAAAGCCATATGCATGCTAATGGCTTCGTGGTGACGATCACGCATGGTTATGACCGCATTGTAATGGCTATTTCCCCCCCAGGACACTGCAGAAACCGGGTCTGGGTGTGGTGGACTCCAGGGCACCTGGCGGAGGGCACGCAGCCCCTCTCATACAATATAGAAATTTTTGTGGGATGATTGTTTCGGTGGTGCGAGGGACGTCATTGAGGCTCACACTTAATTTTGTAGGGTGGTAGGTTTGCATTGGAAAATGTTGCAAGAGCTTTATAAATGTGGTACACATTGTTTTGTATTACTTTTATTTCTTTCCCATGTTGTAGTGTACCCAGAGAAAATATAAGTCAGTACTTTTCAATCTTACTCTTGAACATCTTACTATAGTACTTCAACATTATAAATTATTTGTATTGTGGACCGTCAACCCCCACACAAAAAAAGTATGTAGTTTTTTTAATAACTTTTATTAAAAGAATAACTGTAAACAAAACTTAATGATTACTATATTATAAAGAACTGGAAAAATAACTTTAAAAAAACAATATTATAAACAAATTGTGAAGTGGACTCCAAAGGACGTTGGATTGGTAATCTGCAAAATAAAAAAGAAAATTAGAGTTTAGAATTATGTAGATGTGAGTAAATGAGATGAAGCATTACAAGTCAAGGTAACAATACGATTTTACGTGTGCAGTGTGCCTGGTACATTTTACTTCTGTTATTGTGCTGCGTTCAAGTGGTGTCTATATGGAAGTGCCTACTGTGTCAGTGACACAAAAGTGGCACAGCGGGATTGTAAATATGCCGACTTATTTCTAATGCATTGTAATGAAGGCATTGTATATCTAGGCCTCTGTGCTTACCGTTGTATGAACACTGCGGCCAGTGGAATTCAAAACTTAAAGACTTCTTTGCTTTTACATGTGAAAGCAGATAGCATTTTCTCTACCTTTAAAAGAGAAAGAGAAATTATGTCACAGAGAGTGAGAGAGAGAAAGAGAGAGAAAAGAACATTAAAACTGTCTCGCAGAGTCTGGAGTTGAGATTTTTTCTTGAAAAGTTAGACGTAGATTTACAAGCTGCTTGCGTCACTTTTCCCATGTTAAAAGTGATACAAAAGTGGCGTAATAAGCTTGGAGATCAGTTTGTCAGACTGTTGTAACCTATCTGTTGTCAGTGCTAGGAGGTAATTATACATTTCAGACAGTGAAGCTTCTGCACACAAATGAAGGTAATACTACAGTTTTACGTGTTCAGTGTGCCTAGTACATTTCAGTTCTGTTATAGTGCCCGATCAAGTGGTGTCTATATGGAAGTGCCACTGCGTTACTGACAAGTGGCAGAACGGGATTCTAAATATGCCGACTTATTTCTAATGCATTGTAATGAAGGCATTGTATATCTAGGCCTCTGTGCTTACCGTTGTATAAACACTGCAGCCAGTGGAATTCACAACTTGAAGACACATTTTCTTCTACATAACGAAGCAGATAGCATTTTCAATAAGTTTAAAAGAGAAAGAGAAATGATGTCACAGAGAGTGAGAGAGAGAAAGAGGGAGAAAACAACATTAAAACTGTCTCACAGAGAATGGAGTTGAGATTTTTTCTTGAAAAGTTAGATGTAGATTTACAAGCTGCTTGCGTCACTTTTCCTATGTTAAAAGTGAAACAAAAGTGGCGTAATAAGCTTGTAGATCTGTTTGTTAGACTGTTGTAACCTATCTCTTGTCACTGCTGGGAGGTAGTTATATATTTTACACAGTGAAGCTGGTGCACACTACCCACTCACTCCTTTCATAGATAATTTGTTGTTTCGGACCAAAATTCTTTGTCACCTAGTGCCACTGGCGTTATTGAATGGTGCTCTACGTGTGGAAGAAGCCTTCACTCTAATCAAGAGAGTTATTCATTTCAATTCAGATATGGTTGTATACAGCAGAGTGGAGATAGCATCGTCCACATCTTTAAAAAAGAAAGAAAAATTATGTGAGAGAGTAAGAAAGAGAAAGGGAAAAAAGGATATTAACACGTGGGAGGAACACACACGACAGGGAAGGGGTACGTGAAGCCAGAGGCGCAACCACAGTCAAAAATATCAGGGGTGGGGGGCTAGATAAATTTGGGTGGGGGCTTTAGTTCAAGCAAAAAGAAGAGTGGAGCTGCAGGGGCTGTAAGCGGGGGATTATAAAAGCCTCATTAACAAGCAAAATGTCTTTGAAATATCTGTGACGTACTCGGTTGTGACTGTGTGTGGGCTCAGGAAGCTATCTCATCCTAGCTGAAGCCCCGTTAGCCCAATGTATTTTTTGCACCTGCTGCATACTACATATTCTCTCCTTTGGCAGATAACTTGTCGTTGTTTCAGAAACAAGCTTGTTTGCTCAGCTTGTGCTATTGCCGTTGTCCTTGTACATAATCCATCCTGAATCTGTACATCTAAAAGATATTAAAAGAAAGATGTTATGATTGGTAATTCTTGCTATATTTATTTGGAGTTATATAATATCGCTCTTTTATAGACGTTGATTGTCATAGTTCTATGAACTGTTTGTATTGTGAATATATTCCAGACATTTCATCGATTATAAAAACGTTACTGCTATTGGGAAAATAAATTAAACATGTAAATTAATACATTATGTAGGAGTGCGTTTGTGTAAAATACTAAGTCGCAATTTTGTATGTAGTCAGCTACAACCCTTTGACTCCTTCTGATGCATAATCAAGCTTCACTTCTCACCTTTTCGTGGAAAAGACACCTTCTTCATGAGGTAGTTCCGATCTCCAACAAAGAAGTCTCATATATGGTGCAGAGTCTTGATATCTCTATGGCTAACAACATATTCGTGTTCCCATCATCATCATCGCAGGTTCTTCACCCGCTCAGTGCTTCTGGCATCACTAACTCGGTGACCAAAGAGGCCACGCATGTGGTAGTGGGCCCCTTGTTCGGTGCTTTGGGAACAACTCTAAAATGGCGTACAGCACGTGCGCTCTGTCTTTTTTATACATAAGGTCACATGTGTAGACGGATACGCTGAATGGGTGTGGTGTGGGGTATACCAGTCATGAGGGAGTTTGTGTGTCGATCCGACAACTAGACCTGCAACTAAGAAATCACTACAATGGAAATTTGGGCTTCATAGTGTTATTGTGTTTTCTTGGTAGCTTAATAGTGGCTTTCTTTTTTGTATGTGATGTTACAATACAGTCACCATGTATGTAGCCTATTTTGTGACGTATTTTATTGTATAATGCGTTTCAAACACTAGTTGTGGTAGCGTGCTTTTAAATTAAACTGTGAAGTCTGCTTACGAGTTTGTTGAGTGTGGAAGTATTTTTTTGTTTCTATTTTCTATTCTATTATAATTGTGCTGACTTTTCTCCTTTAGCGTGCAGTACTATATTATTTTATAAAATGTATAAGTGTTGAAATCATCTTTGAAAGTAGAATATAAGCATGGAAGCTGCTGGTGGTGATGAAAAGCAATGCCGGTTCACCAGGAAGTGGGGAGGTGGCTGGGACCGAGGAAGCCTTGGGATCTTCCCACGGTCTGCAATGTTACATTTGAGTCCCGGGGGATGGAGTCATTGGGGATTATGAAAAAGTATTGATAAAGGCTATTTTTTTTATGGTTGATTTATGGTACGTGTACCTAGCACATATGAACAACGTACGGTGCGAAGATTGGAAGACGTCCCATAAGCGTACTGAAGGAAGAAAAAGAAGAATATTTTTCAGATATTTATGAAGTGTATTTGTTTAGATGTTGGGTGGCTCTAAAAAGAGCCCTTATGTATATTGGGAGATTTTAGTACCTACAAGTAAGTACCCTTTGCAGAGTCTAAAGTTCAAGAGAATACTCTGTTTCCCTCATTTCTAAAATGTACACAGTCTCTCCTAAAGATGCCATCCATATTGAAACGTAGATTGTTGTGGTAGATGGACACCATTCTATAGTCTTGGAGAAAGTCAGAAACAGATTTATTCACATGTTTCCAAGCTTTTTCAATCTGTGGACAATAGTGGTTGGACCACTTCCATTTCTGCCTTTGGCATATATTAGAACATAGAAAGGCAGTTTTGGGGAACAGTGTCATCAATTGTTGAAAGGTGTCCTTCATAAGCATTTCCAGACCTTCCCCAGTCAAAGTGCCTAGGTCATTGCCACCACAGTGCACAATTATGAGGTCAGGGTGTTGCAGATGTAAAAAGGATTTCACTAATGGCATCAATGTCTGCATTTGGTAAACGTAGGTCTTTGAGAATTCTTTTCTGTTGTGCGTACTTTTGGCTCCAGAAAATATAGCTGTGTCCCACAATCCACACTATAAACATCTTGAAGAGAGATCTGGATGCACTCTGAAGGTCTCTGTAAATGAAAAAAGCAGTTTGAAAAGTAAGATGTTTCTAAAATGGTGGACAACATGCAGTTTTGAAAAAAGGAAAGAAATGATTTGTTGTTCAACAATATTCTACACTAGGCTAGGATGCATGTTTCTGTTTTTTAAAAGCCTGATTTTTATTGGAAAAACTGATAGAAAAGAATGTTACATAAGATAAGCAGGTATATTCTCAAGTCAAGCACACTTGCTGTTTTAATTTGCAACAATGTATGATGAACTTTTCACCTGTGTGCTGAGTGAGATGTTTTCTGAAATGTATCTATGGTAACTGGCAGATTGTGGAATGGGGGATGGGTTGAAAGTTTTGTCAGTTGGAAAGGGTGCAAAAGTTCAAGCAATATAAAAGTGTGTTTCATTTTGATTTAATGTGGGAATAAATGTGAATTTTTATTTATTTGTATGTGTGTAGATTGAGTGTGTAGATTGACAGGAAAAGTTTGCTATTTGCTATAGGACTTCCTGTCCCCCTAGGACTACTTAGGGGAGTTTAGAATGATCTGCAAGGTCAAAGTTTTGGATGGGCTTTGTTGAGCCTTTGATGGCCGTGGGGACCACCACCTAACAGGGCCGGCTCCTGTAGTGTTATGGGGTGCCTATCCCTGGGACACTGCTGTTTGCTGTGGTAGGGCGAGAGTTCTCTTTCAAGTAGGAAAGCAGATTGCTTTTTGTCTGAGAGAGCAGCATGTAACTGGTCTCTCTGACAAAAAGGAATGCTGGCTCCTGAAGGACGCAGGGAGTCGGCTGGGACGGTGGGGGTTTTGGGGCTCTCCCCACGGTGCTGAACGTTATATTTGAGCACCGGGGGATGGGGTCCCCGGGGATTGAAAAAAATTAGAGATAGATGCTACTTTTTTTTTCTTCTTACGGTATGTTTAGTGTATGTGTACTGTGCGAATTCCGAAAGTCGTTTCACATAAGCGTACGTAAGCAAGAAAAAATCAATAAAAAATATATATTTTTCAGATATCTATCAAGTTTATGTGTTTATATGTTGGTTGCTTGTAATGAGACCTTTTCTGTTTATTGGTACTTATAAGTAAATGCGTATGCATAGTCTAAAATTGTTGAGGAGCCGTGTTTTATACAGTGCTGAACTTTTGACCTCTGTTGACAGTTGACTTTTGTATGATCTGTTGGGGGTAGGGTAGAAAGTTATGTTAGTTGGAATGGTTTGCAATGTTTAAGCAATAGAAATGGGTGTTTTGTTTTGAATTAATGTGTGAAGGATGTTAATTGGTTGTTTATATGTATGTATGTGTAAAATGAGAGGGAAAATGTTCCATTTCATGGTTTTGATGGAAACACTGAACTAGAGAGATTCTGTATAAGAATATCTACTGTGTGAGTGATATTCTTCTTAATCTGGAAATCAATTTGAAAGGTGAATTGATAAATTGCATGGGAATGTGTGTGGTGCATCTTTGTACATTAAGGAGTTGTGGAGCATATTATAAAGACAGGTGATAACATTTTCGCTGCTTTATTGGCAGAAAACTGCAGATAAAGCGGCGATAATGGGCTTGATAATATGCTCCATGGAATTCCAATCAAAGCCCATGTTAGATGTCTGCCGTTTTCTGCAGAAAAAACTGCAATAATGTTATCGCCTGTCTTGATAATATGCCCCTATATTCGTCCCTTGTTAAGCATTTTATAGTCGTAAATGTGTTTTGCTATAATGCATGCTGTTATGTTTTTTTGTTTAATATCACATTGTGCGTATGTGTACATTATGGAATTATGGGTGATATTATCAAGAAAGGGCGATATATTATCACCACTTTTATCGGCAGGAAACTGCTGCTAACGTGGCGATAATGGGTTTGATAATATGCCCTTGTGAATTCCAATGGAATCCCAGGTTATGGTGTTAACCTGGGCTTCAACTTGAATTCACAAGGTCATATAATGAAACCCATTTTCGCCGCTTTAGCAGTAGTTTCCTGCTGATAAAAGCGGCAATAATGTGTCCCCCTTTCTTCATAATATGGCTCAATATTTATCCCTTTTTCCTTCATTTCTATCCTCCCTTTTTACTTTCCACTCTCTTTTTTTACTATTTTATCTCTCTCTGTACTACTGTGTTTTTCTTATATTGTCCTATGTGGTCATATTGCCCTTGTTTGTCTTTATATTTTCAAGTTTCTTCTCTTATTTCTTCTGTCTCCTCATTTTCTTCCCTTTCTCTTCATATTTAATTTTTTTTCTTGATACTCCCGGTTCTGTCCTCTTTTTTGTTTCTTTCCCTCTGTATTTAGTCTGAGTTGATTTACAAGCCTCTTGTGCGTCTTTATTGTTTCCATAGAACCCATGATCTGATGTTAACATGGGTTTCTATGGGAATTAACAAGGGCGTATTATCAAGCACATTATTGCCGTTTCATCAGCAGTTTCCTGCCGATAATTTTAACACCAGTCCTTGATAATATGCGCCTTAGTTTTTTTGATGTAATAGTGGCAGAAAAAATGTGTTAAATTGTATATGTATTTGGAAAATGAGTCATTGCTGTTCACTGAAATGTTGTAAGTATATATATGGAATATGTAAAGTTATTTAAACGTTTTCAGTCCTAAATAGTAAAATGCATGGTCTAATTTTTTGTGTCTAATATCACACTGTGCATGTGTGTACATTAAGGAGTTATATTCACACCTTTTTAAACGTTTTACAGTAGTGAATGTGTTTTGGTAAAATGTATGGTCTTATAATTTTTTGGGTAATATCACACTGTGCATGTGTGTATATTAAGGAATTATAGGCCATATTATAAAGCCTGGGCGATAAAATTATCGTCTCTTTAGCGGCAGGAAACTGCCATAAAGTGGCAATAATGGGCTTGATTATAGGCTCTATGGAATTCCAATCGAAGTCCATGTTAGATGTGAAGCACATTATCGCCACGTTAGCGGCAGTTTCCTGCCGATAAACCAGCGATAATTTTATTGCCCAGGCTTGATAATATGGCCCTATATTCGAACATTTTTGCATATTTTCTACACTCTCTTGTTATACTCCCTCCTGTCTCATCTTATTCCTTTCTCTATCATTATACTATCTTGTTTTTCTTATACTCTGCTCTCTTTTTATACATTTTTTTTCATACTTGCTCCTCTTTTTGCATATTTGTCCTCTTTATATTCCCTCTTGTCTTTATATTCACCACTGTTGTCAACGTTCTTACTGTCTTCTCATAGTACTCCCTCTCTCCTTATACAGCCAGTCTTCCTTTATAATTGTCTTTTGTCCACATTTTTTTGTCTGAGTCTTTTTAAAGTCGTTCCTCTTTCTTTATATATACTCTTCTGTTCTTATATTCTCTGTTTCTTGTTATTCTCGCTGTTCTTTGTATGTACTCCCTATTGTTTTCTCACACTTTTCTTTTTCTTCTAATACTCTTCTTGCTGTACTCACATTTCTCCTCATTTCTTATACTTTGCATTCTCTACTAATATTGCCGTCTTTTCTTATTGTCATATTCGTCTCCTCATTTCCCCCCTGCTTTTATACTCCCCCCTGTTTTCATATTCTCTTCTCTTTTCTCTTACTTGTGCATGTCTCCTTGTAGTATTGAGTTTTTCTTATATTTCTTTTTGTCCTATACTCCTTCTCTCTGTGTTCATATTGTCTTTTTTTTCTTTATATTCTTTTTCGCTTTTCATTTTCTGTCCTCTCTGTTTATACATCTTAAATCTGTTGATATTGTTTGCTTTCTTCTCTTACTCCTCCTTGACTACCTGCATACACTCTGCAGCACTTTCCCCATATTCTTCGTGTTTTCATACTGATCTCTCTGTTTATATTTGTTTCTCTTGTCATACTTCTGCCTCTTTCCTCATACACTTTTCACTCTTCATAATATTCCATCTGTTTGTACTCCTTCTTTTCTCCTCAGACTGTATCCTCTGTTCTTGTGCATCCCTTTTTTCCTTATGCTCCACTTTTCCCCACATTGTTCCTGCTCTCTTCTGGTACTGTTCTGTCTGTCCTTATACACACTGTCCTTTGCTAGTATTCGTTTTTTGTTCTTATAGTTGCGTGTCTTTTCACATATTCCTTCTTTTTTCTTTGGAGTCTTTCTCTGTCTTATTATAGTACCCCCTCTGTCTTCTTAGTTTCTTTTTTTCTTCTTATACTCTTTCTTCTCTCCTCATATTTCCATCTTTCTCTTCAAAGTCTCCCTTACCTAATGATACTTTCCAGTTTATTCATACTTCCTTTATCCCGTTATATTGCAGTGTCTGTTTATACTCCCCTTTTTCATTATATTTTCCCTTGTTTCATACTTCTTCCTCTCTTGTTGTAAGTACTTTTATTTTCATAGTCTCACATCTGTCGTCATAATCCTCCCTCTGTTCTTATAAGTAATAATATAGAATATTTCATATATTTATTTTTGTAATGTTATATATTTTTTTTAATAGATTCTGTTTATCAATACTGAAAACACTGTATCATGCCTACCAAATGTCAAAAGAAGAAACAATGAAAGAAAGGTGTTTATTTGAAGAGAAGTCATTCACAAGATTTACATGAAGATCCATGTGTTAAGAAAAAGAAAAAAAGTCCTGGTAAGAGAAGGAACATGCTTCTGAGGAAAATATTAAAGACTAAGAGTAGTGTGCACAAAGGAAAGAATGGTATTAGTGTCTGCAACGCAAAAGAAAAAGAAGAATAAAGAGTACAATCATGGAAAGTCAACTGCAGAAAAAATAGTGTATAGTAAATGGAGGAAAAGTCAATTTATGGAAATTAGGGAAAAAATGTGTTTTAATAGAGTTCTGTTAAATTTAATTAAAGAAATTAAGGGATGTAAAAAAATAGTTTTTTATAAGAAGAAGAAAGGTAAAGAAAATGTAGTTGAGAAAGCTTTCAAATTGAAAACAAAATTGTTTGTTTTAGTAATCAATAGAATTTGATCACTAGATAAACCAATCCATTTAATGAAGGCCAAAAGTAAGTGGAGAAGAGTAATTAACAGAAGTAATTTTTGTGATTTTCTTTTGGGTGACTGGAAACATAGTTCAAGTTCTGAGCGTTTTTTTAATGAAGAAAGTTATCTTCAGAGTAATGATTTGTTGCATGCAGTTGACACTAGCAGTCGTGCTTATGAGGTTAGAAATGGTTGTCCTATTGAGAAAGAGAAAATTGTTCCTAGAAATGCAGAAGAGGTGTTAGCTGATGAAGTTTTAGGGAGACGTCCTAAAGCTCCAGTGTACACTTGGAATTGTAGTAGTATTTGTAGTGTACAGCAAGAATCTTTTGATTTTTTACGCAATTTCATACGTAACTATACAAAGAAAAGTGTGAAACAAAAGATTAAGATGTTGCAAGGAATAGACTCTTGCAGAGTAAGACAAAATACTGGTTTGCAAGGTCATTCTCTGGCTTGTGTTTCTAAAAAAGTATGTCGAAGTGTTTTTCACCATTCCAGGATGTTAGCAGTTCATCATTCTGAAATGAGGAAATTAGTCAGAAGATTGTATTATACAAAAAGTCCAGCTCTACTGTTAAAAAAGTTGAACAGAGCTCTTTTACATGGATCTGTATCAAATGTAAAGAACGTTTGTGATGAAATTGAGGTTAGTTATTTTGGTCCTGAGGAAGACAGTGCAAAAATTGAGATATTAATAGAAGGAAATGTAGAAGAGAATGTACAGCATTGTAGTACAGATAATTTTGAGCTAAAACTACAAATTTTATGGTGATTTCAGGTGAAAGGACAAATTAATGTGTGTCTGTTGTCGACGAACTCATTATAAAAATCAGACTAGGAGTGTTGATTTGTAATTAAAGAGTGAAAAGGAAAATAATAATGAGTGGAAGGATTTTGCAACTTATTTGTTGGTAGAGAATTATTTTAATTTGGGTTCTGATCAGCGTATTTGCAAATATTGTTATAACAAATTAGACAAGAACAAAATGCCTGCTAGAGCTGTGCATAATATTCTTGAGTTGGTAAATATTCCTTTTGAACTGATGGATTTAAATACCTATGAGTCTATTCTTATTCAATAAGTGCATCCATTTCAGGCTATTCTTCGTATGGAGCCTAAGACAGGAAAATTGCCTCCTTCTGATTTACAGAGGGGATTAAAGGGAAGAGTTGTATATTTGCCTCTAGATTTAAAGAAACATATGTAATCAATTGGTGTAGAAAATGTAGAGGATGAGCCTTTAGTTATTCTTGTTAATGGCCTTCCTACTAAGAGTAAGAAAATCTGGCAAGAATTAGTGGATATTAAGAAAGTGAAAAAGGCAACGTTGTATCTGGTAAAAAATAATGAATATTACAGAAATGTGCATGTGAGAGAAGAAGAAATAACTGTAGAAAAAGATAGTGACTTGCCATTTGGACAAATTGAAAAAGTGGATGTGTCCAGAACTGAAGAAATCTACGAACATTACAGTGTTCATCCAATGCATTCTAAAGAAGTGATGGGGAATACTATAGAGTTATTCTAAAAAGAAGCAAAAGGAAGTTCCATTAGTGTATGGGAAAAAAGCTTGGAAGCTCGTTGTTTCCCTCAATTGTTTCCCACAGGAAAAGGAGGACGATATGATGACCGACCTGTGCAGATTAATGCATCTGAATACTGGACATCAATATTATATGCAGAAGATCCAAGATTTCGACAATGTATTCGGTATTTGTTTCATCTTTTGTTTGAGAGTGATTTGTCTGGACTTTCTTATGCAGTAAACCATATATTGAAAACAGGTGTACATCTGCAAAATGTTTTGGCAAAGGACTTTATGGATAAAGTACTTCAGAAAGATAATGTTTTGGAATGTCAGCGAATTAATCTCATGGCGTGTCAGCGTGGTACTAACGAGTACTGGTATCGTCGTCATGGAGAACTCAAATGTATGCTAAGGAACTTAGGAACTCCTACATGGTTCCTTACTCTAAGCTGTGCTGAATGTGCTTGGGATGATTTACTTCAATTTCTTCGAGAGGCAAATCGAAATATACTAAATATTGAATACAAGACACCTGGAGAATTTTGCTCTTTGGATCCAGTTAATGTATGCAGGTATTTCAATCATAGATATGAAGCTATGATGTCTTTTATCACCAATAAAAAAAACCTCCTCTTGGAGAGGTTTTGGACTTCTTTTGGAGAAAGGAGTATAAAACAAGAGGTGCTCCTCACATACACATGCTATTATGGATCAAAGATGCTCCCAAATTTGGTACAGACTCAGGTGATACTGTGTTGTCTTTTATTGAAGAATATGCTACATGTGATATACCTAAAAGTACACAAGATAAGGACTTAAGACAACAAGTCTTACGATTCCAAAGCCATTGTTGTGGGAAATACTGTCGTCGAAAGTACAAATCTAAGGACAAATTCTACACCAAATGTCGTTTTGCATTTCCACGTACAGTAATATCGAAAGGAAGAGTGAACAGCTTTATGTCATCTTTGCGACATACTATCACAAGAAAGTCTCCAAAAAATCCCTACAATTTAAGAAGAAATGAAGAGTCAAAATACATAAATGAATACAGCCCAGTCATTTTGTCTATGTAGAATGCTAACATTGATATTCAATATGTTGCAGACAATTCCTTTGCTGTTGCTCGATATATAACATTGTACATAACAAAATCAGAAAAGATGGAATTGAAGGAAATGTGGGAAGAGATTTCCAACAAGAAGAGTCTATTTAAGAAATTATTTACTTACAGTTTGAAGATGTTATCTCATCGATAAATTGGAGAGTATGAATACTCTGATCTCTTATCATCTGCAAGTCTATACTCCAAATCAAGAAGAATCATTTGGGGGAGTCTAGGTCTTGCTGAAACACGTAACCGAGTTTCTAAATCTGTACAAGAAATTGAATATATAGCTGAAAAAGAGCCAGAAAGTACAGATATTGTGAAAACAAATATGTTAGATTCATATTATCCAAATAGAAGTCATCATCTTGAGAACATTTGTCTCTATGAAGTGCTGCAAAACTAAGGGGCCTATTAGGATGGCGGATGGACCTGCGTCCGTCTGCCAACCCAGAGGAGGAGGGACCATCCGCAGGGGCAGCGGCGGTCCCTCTGTGCTAATTAGGATGTGACCGCCACCCGGCGGTCACATCCTGTATTTTTAACATTGCTGCGGGTGCTGCTTGAAGCAGCACACGCCGCAATGTTAAAAAACCATGTTTACCTTTGCGTGCACGAAGCTGCAGGCACCGTGTGGTGCCTGACGCTTCGTGCACGCAAAGGCAGGGGGGTACCATAGGTACCCCCCATGTGCACCCCACACCCCCCTTCACCCCTGGGGGCCCGCAACGGGTCCCCGAAGACAACACCGTCTGCCTTTCCATGACGGAGATGCCGCCGAGGAAAGGCATATGACCGCAGCTATCGTAATATAGCTGGCGGTGTCTGATAGACACCGCCGGCCATGTTAGAGCTTTTCCGCCGCGGTCGGAAGGCGACCGCGGCAGAAAAGCGGCAGACGGAAAATAGATCCCCCAACCATCCTAATCTTGCGGGGAGTCATTTTCCAGTCCGCAGCGGATAATCCGCATCCTATGGGCCGGGTGTGGCTTCCGCCAGCCCGGAGGATGCGGATTATCCGCATTCCTAATGAGCCCTTATATTTTTAAAGGGAATATTACAGAAAACATCAATAATGGTATATATGCCGTGATTGGTTCCGAAGGATGTCTGGTGAAACAAACAAAAGGTTTTTTGATTAATCACCATAAACTGAGTTGCGAAACACCTGACAAAAGGGAATTTTACTATTTAGCTCTATTGCAACTTTTCAAGCCATGGCGTTCAGAATTGGAATTACTTGGAGATTTCGAGAGCTATGAAGATTCTTTCAATGCAACTAAAGATACCATACAATGTGCTGTTTTTGCTATTTATGTGAAACTGTTGAATGACAAAATTGAGCAAGAAGCTACAATTGTAGCTGAGATTGCTAAATACAGTTCTCAAGAGTCAAACTTCTGCTCCGTTGAGTCAGGACCCACTAGGAGAACCAATTGTTCAAAATGAAGCAGCAACTGCTATGGAAGAGGTGGAAACAGCAATGTATCAAGGTCAAGAAGATGTTAGAAACTTAGGAAATTTGGAAGAACAACTAAGTCTTGAGCAGAAAGAAATATATGAGCAAGTGAGAGAACAGATTGACCATGGATTACTTCATGAGAAGAAAGAGTGCTCTTGCTCATCATTTGAACCTATCCGAATGTACGTGAGTGGACAAGCTGGAACAGGCAAAAGTTTTTTAATTAAAGTAATCAGAAGTTTTCTACACAAAACAACTGAGTCACATTTGTCTTGTGTTGTCACTGCTCCAACTGGTTTACCAGCCCACAATATTAAAGGAATTACCTTACATTGTTTATTAATGCTACCAGTAGAGCATGAAAACAAATTAGAATACCACAAACTATCTGGAGAAGCTTGTTGTGAAGTTTCAAGAGTTTTGAGGAAAATGAAACTTCTTATTATTGATGAGGTAAGCATGGTATCAAACTTAATGTTTGCTTTTGTGCATTTAAGAATGCAGCAAGTTCTTAAAAGAAAGTATGACCTATTATTTGGAGGAAAGCACGTCATAGTTTTTGGAGATCTTCTACAACTTACTCCTGTAAAAAGACGACCAGTGTTTAAAACACTGCTGCATGAAGATACTAGGAAGTCTTTGGGGAGTATTGGAAATGTAAACATTTGGTCATATTTTGAGTATAAGGAACTTATTACAAATATGCGACAAGCAAATGATGTTGATTATGGAACTATCCTTCAAGATATAAGAATTAAAAATGACTGCACATGGCAAACAAGCTTTACAAACATGATTACTTTCCAATTTGTTTCCAAATGAAAATATTGTACAAGAGAAAATATACATGACAATTGCAGAAAATAAATCTGTAATCTGCTTAATGCCAACACTAGGTGAATGTTCTAAATTCAATGAAGAAATTTAAAAATGGGAATCTATTGATGGAATACAACATAAAGGAATCACTATTATTTTGAGTGAAAAGTTGAAGAGGAAATTGGATTCTTTAGAGAAATCTATAAGTAAAACTGCTGGTTTAGAAAAGAATTTGTATGCATGTGTAAACTGTAGGGTAATTTTACAAAGTAATTTGAATGTGGAAAAAGGTTTAGTAAATGGAGCAATGGGTAAAGTTGTTGATTTTGTTAATTACATAAATAGAGATGGTGTTGAATTTTTGAAAATCAAATTTGATCAAATTGAAGAAGTACACCAATTTAGTCGTTGTTCAGCTCGGTTTTTGCCTGTAAAAGATTTGTATGTTCGCAGAAAACAGTTTCCTGTTTCTTTGGCGTATGCAGTGACCATTCATAAATCTCAATATTTAAGTGCAGATAGTGCTTTAGTGAATATTGGAAGTACTGTGTTTAAGGAGGGTATGGCATATGTTGCTTTGTCTCGCGTCAGCACTTCATCTGGATTGTACTTGATTGATTTTGAAGAGACAAGGTTAGTACAGATGTAAATTGTGTGAAAGAGTATAATAGGTTAAGAAGAGAATATGCACCTAATTTAGGTCAATATCCAGTATTTGAAAAGCTTTTGGTAGGTAGAAAAAGAAGTTTTGGGAATATTTGTAGTGGAAATGTAGAGAAAGAAAAAAAACAAGATGAAGTTGCACCTGCAAGCAAAAAGAAAAAGGACAGTGTTGAAGAGAATGTTGGTTATCGGTTTGAATATAGTTGTGGCGTCAACTGCTATGCTAATGTAGTTGTTAATGTTGTTTTTGTTCTTGAAAGTTTGCAACAGCAAATTGTTGAAAATCGGGACAAAAGATTCTGTTCATTGTTGTATTCTGTTTATGAGAAATGTAGTAGTGATAAAAGTAAAATACTAAGTGTTTCTGATATTCGAAATGTTTTGGACATATGTTCTGGTTCTAGTCAATTTAAGCCAAATATTCAGCAAGATTGTCAGGAATTTTTAATGTTTATGGTTGCCGTACTGGAAGATGAAGTTATAGATATTGAAAACCTTTTTGGCCTTTCTTATGAATGGCAACATAACTGTGAAAATTGTTTGTTTACATGTAGCACTAACATAGACACTGAAAGATTCATATATTTGACTTTATCTGACTGTGAATCAGTGTCTTTTAACAATCTAATTAGAGGAGCAAGTCAAAACATGGAGTATAGCCAATGTAAATCAGAAATGTTATCAACATTATTTATACAAAGATATGGACAGTGTGTAATTTTAATGCTGCAACGTTGTAGAGGTGATGGAAGAAAATTGGAAACTTTAATTTAAAATTTTGTAGCTGGTCAAGTTTCAATATCAGGAAGAACTTTTGTAGCTGTTGCAATTATTTTTCATGATGGACTTTCTACAACATCTGAACTTACACTGTTTATTTATGATGTCTGAAAGGTTGGATATATTGTAATGATAGTCAATTCGTTTTTAAGAAACGTTTGCCTAAAGAGTTACCAAATTCTTACCTAATATTTTTAAAGCCAAAATTTTAACCCCTTGCGTGCGGGGCGTATTTTCCGCCTGTGCTGACTCCGCGGAGTCATGACGGAACGGTTCCGTCATCAGCACAGCTCAACCGATGCTGATGACGGAACCATTCTGTCATCAGCACGCAAGGGGTTAAGATCAAAATTTGGCCTTTCTGGATTTTTGCTCTTAAGGTAGGTTAGTCTGATGTTGTAGAGTATTTTGTAAGTGAGGGTGAAGAGCTTGAAGGTGATCGTCTTGTTGATATTGAGGCAGTGTAGTTGTATCAGGTGGTGGGTGATGTGTCTGCAGCAGGGGATAATGATGATCACTCAGGTGGAGGTGTTTTTGATTTTTTGTAGTTGTTGCAGGTGTTTGGCTAGAATTGCTCTGTAGAGTTTTTTATCACAGTGTAGTCTGCTGCTGATGAGGGCCTGTGTCACTGTTCTTTTCTTTTCTTTTGGTTAGGATCCACTTGTAAATGTTGCGGAGTATGTGGGGTGTGTTATAGCAGTGCGAGGAGATGGTGTTGACTTGCTTACACATGGAGAGGGAACAGTGGAGGATGAATCCTAGGTTGTGGACATGTTTGGTAGGTGTTGGTACTGTCCACAGTGTAGTTAGCTAGCAGGAGTCGTCCAAGGCTGAGGGGGTGGGTCTGAGGATGTGTAATTTCATTTTGTTTGAGTTCATGTTTAGAGAGCTGCTCTTTATGGAGTTGGTGATGTCCTTCATTGTGTCGTGAAGGTTGCTTTTGGTGGTATGTCGCTTTTTGGTGAGGAAGAGGATGAGCTGGGTGCTGTTGGCGTAGGAGATATTGTTAAATTGTGATGGTGAGCTACTTGTGTGACGGTGGCCATGTAGATGTTGAATAGCGCCGGGTTGAGGGATGAAGACTGGCGGACGGAGGAATTGATTTTGGTGGTTTTGGATCAGAAGGCTGGAAGGCAGATGCTCAGGATTACTATTGGACAGTTTGCAAAGTAAGAATTTGATGCATACTATTTGGCCATGCGGAAAAGTATTACGAGTTTTTGTTGTATATTTTGTCAGCATATATTTGTAAGTAACATTATTTACAGTGTATGGAAATTAATCATAATGCTTTGTTATTTTATGATTGTTTGAGATGTGTCATATTTACATAAGAAATTGCTCTTAGAAAATACATTTAATATATGTTTTATTTCTATTTCTTAGATTGTTATTGAGAATGTTGAATGTTTTTTTTAAGATAATCTTATTGATTTTCTTTTTTTTGCCCGCTCTTATGTGATGAGTAGGGTTGAAGTCACTGTTTCTAGTGAAATTCAATGTATTCTGAGAACAGCAAAAAAGGCAAATGTAATAGTTTACAAATTATTTTGTATTGTAAAAGATATATTGTAACTATATTTTTTGTGTCTTCCACAGATGGTAAGTTTATAATATATAATTTTTTTAAATATTTATTAAGCTTAGGATAAGTACACAGAACTGTTGAAAATGGTCGATGGAATGTGCTTCAACTGAGCTGAAGTAACAAAACAAGGATTGGAGAACATTAGTGTGTAAATATGGTTTGCATTTTTTAAAGACATTTAAAAAAAATATATAGTGAGTGTACCTGTCCGAACCCGTAATTAATCAGTGGATACGATAATGGCTTATCCAAACCCCAGCTGGTGCAGGAGAGATGAAGAATCCGCAAGGAAATAGACTTGAAGTGCTTTAGTGCAACAGAGGAATTCAAATATGGCTCTGTCGAGGAAAGACGCAGTGGCGGTCTAGTCATTTACCACACGCCTGGGTGGAATCCTTGGTGAGGCGCGCGCTCCCTAACGAGTGCGCACTTCACCTACGATGTTCCAGAGTTCAGACCCGTTTTGAATTGCTTCAGTGATATTCCTGAAGAGAAAGCACAAAGGTTGGAGATCAACACTAGAGAGGCTAGTTCGAAAGACAAAGGACTAGGTAATCAGTAGCGTTAGACTAAATTATAGATAAGGGATGGAGATAGAGTGGGGTAGGGTATTAAATAATTGTTCTTTGTTATTTCCGTTATGTATGCATGTCAATGATACAAAGATGGTTTGTATCTTTTATATAGATTAAAAAATCTTAAAAGATAAATATACTGAGTGTTCCAGTATTCTTTGAATTCCACTGCAACACATGTACTAGTTTGGACCAGGTAAGGTGAATAGAGATATTGTACTTTTTTTGCTACTGTATTTTATAATAACAGCCTGTTTTTTTTCAGATAGTGATAAGTAGTGACTGGTTTGGTAATTTAAGAAATTTTAAAGCTGTACGGTCACATAAATAATTATAATTATATAATGTTATAAAGAAGTTGAGAATGGTATTTATATAATATTTATTAAAGGGCAAATTAGCCGATAAAGCTAGTTGTGTGTTCTGTATTAGGAAAAAATATAAAAATAAAATGTTTATGTTTTTGTAGAAGGAGGTCAGCATAACAAATTTACAATGGAAAATCCAGAAAACAATATGGAAGACGATTTTGAAAATACTAACACTGTGGTAGAAGAGATGAACATAGCTTTTATGAGTAACGTTTTTGAAGTGGAAGAAATGAATGTTGGAGATATCAGGTGTGATTTTCTTTATGAAACCTTGGATGGTGCTGTTGTGGAAGCATTAGATCAGATTGAGATTCATCTGTTGACTTGAAAATGATATCAATGAAAATGGAATTCCTGATGAAATTATAATGGAAGCTGCATTAACTTGTAAAATGTTACAAGAATAAATGTATTATTATATACAAATAATGGTTTGAGACACTCTGCTTCCAGAATTGTAATCATTTAGCTACTACCCAAGTAGTCATGGTGCAAAGTGGGCCTTAGGGTATGCACTGTTTCAAACTCTTATAAACAACATACGTATTTTTTTTATGCACCGGCAAACTTGTCTTTTATAAGTTACATTACCTAGTGTGTATCATTAGACTTTCACCAAACACTCTCACACTACTGGTTCAATGTTCTAGTGAGTCTTTCAGCAGTATGTGCTTATGTATATATTGTTCTAAAATTGAAGCTGCTATACATTCAGCCAGACACTCTCACCTTCACTCTCACTTCGCAGTTGCACATTCACCATACACTACTAATGTATTCATTTATTCATTTATGAACTACACTTTCATTTTGACAAACTTTCACAGACTAATATAGAAATATAGTTCTTTCTTTGACCAGTGAAGGTAGGTCTGATAAGAACTGTTTTATTTGTCTTTTTAGTTTTCTATTTTTTTTTATTTTTTCAACAAGTTTAAAAACAATTAAAAAAATGGAACTGTAAACAAAAAAGTGAAAGAGGAACAAAAAATGTTTTAAAAAATGAATGTTTTGTACAACGGTGCTCTTCTTTAGTCTGCACAATGAGATCAATAGACTGCTGATTGTAACAAAGTAACGTGTTGCAATATTTACAATGAAATTTCAGATCTGAAAACTATGGCATAATAATAGGATGCGGACTGCTCGGAGGAGGTGGTGGTGGAGATGAGGTAGTAGGAACTGCAGGTTGAGGATTCTCCTGCAACGTTTGTGTTGCCATCCTTGCATAGTTATTTGGATGCAACTTTTTGACATAGTGAACCATGCTAGTTGTATTGAAAGAATACTTTTTAGTGGGATCAACCCTGGGAAGAGTAACCTCACAGATCTTGCAAGTTACTTTCGGTGCATTGACTTTTTTTAGTCCCTCAGGATATGTAAAAAAACTTCCAAATGAAAGTTTCTTTTCTCTTTTTCTGAAGTTGCTCAGCAACAAATTCTTGCTCACAGAAATGTTCTGATGAAGTTTCAAAAAGAGCAGCCATTGTATAGTTTGGTTCTAAAGGAGTACAGCTCCACAGAATAGATGCTTCTCTTGAGAAAGTCCAAGTAGAATGATCAAAATAGGAAGGGTCTTTCAACAGTTCAAATATGAAGTATTATGAACAAATCAAAACTTTCCTTTTATGCTCACATGGCTTTGCATACACTTACAGTGCATTTACTGTGCGTTTATGTTGCGAGTACGTACGACGTACAGTTGCATTTTTTGGAATTGCTTTCAAAAGTAATATACGGTAATTAAAAGTTAAAAAAAGGTATTTTCATGATTATCCCAGATACTGTCTTTCCTTAGTATGTACATTAAATACATAAATATATGTTTTTAAACAATTAGAAGATTTCGCGCCGTACGCGGACGGGGCGTCGTACATGACGCCACACGGGAGCGTCGATGGGACGCGTAACATCAAAACGTATTTGTAACGTATGCATTGGTATGGGCAGTGGATGATTACTTGTACAAGGTATGTGTGCTCTCGGTACGCGTACAGTACGATTATACAAAAAGGAAATATATAGAATTTAATTTTCATAAATTTGGAGAAAAACAAAAAGTAATACAAAAATATTTTAGACTTTTGTTTTGCTATTATTTTACATTAAGAATATGAAATATAACTTAAAAATTAAAATAACTATAAATGATTATAATAAAAATGTAGGAAATTAGTATAGAAAGACAGAAACATAATAATGAATACCTTTGAAAATTATCATTTAGAAAACCTTTGAAATTCACTTAAAAAACCATAGGTTTCACACTCGTTATAGTTAGGAATTAGCATTTAAAAAGACATTGAAATTCACTGAAAAAACCATAGGTTTCAGCCACGTTATAGTTAGGAATTAGCATTTAAAAAATCTTAGAAATTCACTGAAAAAACCATAGGTTTCACACATGTTATAGTTAGCTGGACATTTCACTCATACAAAACCTTTGAAATTCCCCGTTATAGTTATTTCAGCTAACTATAACTCGCGCGCCCGCAATGCACTGCTGACGACATCACATATTACATCACTCATGACATGGTCAGTGACATCACTCATAACATCTTTGATGACATCTCAAATGACATCACTGATGACATCATCCTAGTGAAAGCGTGGCAGACCTCCTCTAACCCTAATGTAACCTTTGATACACACATTGAAAAATAAAAAATAAAACTTTCAAAAAATGAAGATACCAATACCAGTTAGAACAACCTTTTCAGTAATTCCAAAATCTACATACTCATCCACTCATTCACCAATAGCTCTATATAATTACTCTTACATGTACTCACTCATCATATGTACTCATACACCTATACATCCTGTTACATACCTACACTTATACATAGAGTTATTCACACATATACTCACACATGCAAATAAACATACATTTACTTGCATATACAGGTCTACACACACTACTACACTTATTTCTACAGAAACGTATACCTACTTGCTCTCTTAAACAATCAGTTATAGAAACCCGTACTTATTTATACAGGAACTCTTCCAATCTGTCACTCTCATATATCCTTACTTATATATCTCAATACTGACATATACTAGTTTAAAACATATGTAGTTACTCATAAAGACACTATTGAGACAGTCATTCACTCACTAACACACCCATACACACACTCATTCACCCATACAGTCCTTCACACATGCTGTCTTCAAAACACATACAGTGAGTCACTCATTCATGCATCTATACGTTAAGTAATATCCCCTACTGAACCATACAGACAGTCATACTGATACTCAAAAAACAAACTAATAATTCATATACACACTCATGTAGCTACTCACCAACCCATGCAGCCACTTATACACAAAGTGAGACACTGATACAGATTTTTAAATATTTAAAAATGACTCGCTAATACATCTATTCACTAAGATATACTTAGTAAGTCAGTTGTACAATCAATTTTATAAAAAACTATCCATTTAGACACATATTTACCCATTCATTCTTCCATCGACCTTTAGATATACATATATAAAACATATTAAAAGTTCAGAAAAACACACATTCACTGGATGATGTCATCAGTGATGTCATTTGAGATGTCATCAGTGATGTCATCAGTGAAGTCATAAGTGATGTCACTGACCTTGTCATGAGTGATGTAATATGTGACGTCATCAGCAGTGCATTGCGGGCGTGCGAGTTATAGTTAGCTGAACTAACTATAACGGGGAATTTCAAAGGTTTTGTATGAGTGAAATGTCCAGCTAACTATAACATGTGTGAAACCTATGGTTTTTTCAGTGAATTTGTAAGGTTTTTGAAATGCTAATTCCTAACTATAACGTGGCTGAAACCTATATTTTCCCTAGGTAAAGCTTTTTGCTAATAACTTTGGCGCTGATTGACAAATCTTAAAATTTTCAAAACAAGTTTGGCAGTCCCTCCAGTTCTAAAAATCTCACTCCATCCACAAAAGAAAATGGGAGGAGGAGCAAAGCTAACATTTTAGCAATCTTCCCACTATACAAAGTGGGTGGTTGCGTTCACAGGGTCCCTCCTGCCTAATTATGCCTGCGATGGTAGCCTGTTTTTTTTTCTTCTTTTGTGGAGCCACTTTCGGGGAGAACAAGGAGGTAGTAGGCTCAATGCGTGTCTTAGGGCAGTCACTCTATGTAATGGGCTCTCCATCTGACTCTTTTTGAGATTGTTGATGCGTGTGATGCTGGCTCAGTCCTGGGGAAAGGGCTGCTTTACATAAAGCTGTCACACTCTTATTCCTCATCTCCTCCCTCCAAGGTCAGAGCTAATACCCCTCTCTCATCACCACCACCACCTGTAGCAATTGTTAAGGTGGTCCTCCCACCAGATTGCATAATGTTTTTTTATATGGGTAATTCGGCCTCCAGTGCCATAGTGTGAACCAAGCTTACTTCCGTGAACACTCACATGGCAAATAGAACATATTACAATATTATACTCCTGTTTGCTAATTGAAAAGAAGTCCCAAACTGGGGAGTAGAACTTTTTGAGTGAGTGCTGGTGCCACTGCCACTGCCACTGTCTGACGAACTGATGGAAGGTGGGTTGTTGATGATTGCCTGCTGCACTGTGTGCTTTGAATGAGGTAGTAGTGAATGCTGATCTCTGCAGGTGCCTTACAAATATGGAAGCTGGCAATTGTGGTGGAACTAGTGCAACATACTTTAGAGCAAGTTGAATCGGAGTGGTAATGTTGGTGTCCTCTGAGCCAGCATCCATGACAATTACTGGCATCTTCTTCACACTCACTTCCATAATTCAAAGTCTTTTGGGAACTTTCGCAACCCCTTGTCTCTCATGGGCAGGTCTCGGACTCATCCAGGGTCCAATCCATGTCCAGATCATCAGCAGGGTGGTTTACAGAAGATGGTGGAGAACCATTTATTTTTATTGCTCGAGATCAGGAAGCCAGTGGTTCAAGAAGAGGTACATCTTGCTCAGCAGGAATCTCATTCTCCTGTTCTGCTCCTAGTTCAGAAAGATCTATTGTTGGTTGCGGCTCCTGTTTTCCACAATTCTCAGTTGCCTGCTATAACTGGGTTCAAGTTTGCAGCTGAGAAAAATCCAATTCAGACTTACTGCTAGGCACCATAATTGAAGTTGCTGGCACCATAATTGAAGTTCCTGCCTCGCTAAGAGACAAGGACTGGGGCTTAGGTTGGGATGGTGCTGTTGCTGATGCTGGGGTGCTGCTCCCAGCTTGTGGACTGGAGGACTGTCTTCAAAAAGGAGAAGGGTGGCGAGCCAGTGGTGACAGTCTGCTTCTTCTGCTCCTCACTGGTCACTTTCTTGGCAGCACCTTTCTTTGGGGCCATCTTCAAGCTCAGTCAGTTGGCACTTAGCTGCACAAGCAGAAGAGAGGACTAGCGTGTTGTAGTCATGTAACTTTAAGCCAGCCTTCTGTCTGGCAGTGTTGGGAGTGATGTCTCTTGTATACATACAAGCAAGAAAAACATTTACTGAAAAGCAGGATTATTGCAGTTTAAATTATTCGTAGTACGGACAATATAATTTAGTGTGGTTATCCTAAATAAGTAAAAATAATAGTGTATGCATTCAAAAGTAAAACCACTCCACCATAACATACTATTTCAATCAGGATAACAACATACAGCTGTAACTGTTTGCATTATGTGCATCTAAGGGGAGACACCAGTGGCAGGCAGGGAGGTGCAGTGAAAAATGCAATAATGTTAAAAAAATTAAAATGATGGGCACCTTGCTGCACAGGGGATCCAGGGGAAAATGGAGTAATTGTTGAAAAATATATACGGGTGTGCACCCCAGGACATAGAAGGAGCGGTGTCAGTCGCCAGGGCCAAGTATGGCTCCAGGAGGGGGGCCACACTGCCCCTTCCTTCCTTAGATTTTGCCGAGGTGGTGGTCCCCAGCGCTGCAGGTGGGTCCACGCATCCCCTTGGATTCAATTTGAGAAAGGCCCCAGAGAAGTTGCGGCCCGCATTGTTTTTAAATAAAATCCGGGTAAGTGGGTTCTGAGAGGCCCCCCATTTAAAAACAAATAAGCCCCCAGTATTGGTGGTCCCTGGGGCAGAGGGGGAGGCCACACTGGCTTCCCCCACATTTATTTGTAAAGAAGACACAGGGAGGTGGTGGTCCCCAGGGCATTAATAAGCCTCAGTCACACCTTTTATTATGCAAATGGCCCCGGGACCGGGCTCACCCAAAGGCGATTATTAAAGAAGCACTGGAGCCCACACTTTTTTCTTTTTCGGAGGGGTCTGCAAGACATGCCACATGTGGAGTCTCTCTGGCCCCCTCCAAGAGGCCTAAGGGTCAGGGTATTTTTATCCTGACCCCTTTTCATTTTTATTTCTTTTTTTCTGGGAATCATCTCAAGTTGAGTCCCAAGAGGGCTGCCAACACTGGTTTCAAGTTTTTTAGACAATTAGATCTTAGCATGAGATCGGGAGAGGTTGTGAATCCTTTGCATCCCTATATATACACATTTGGATTTTCCTTAATATTTCGTAAACTACAGAATCACACCAAATCACAAAAAGGCACTTTTGGGGATCAACATCTGCTTTATGATTCACTTAAACACTTACCATGTGCAACAATAATCAGGAGGGCACTTTTTTGAGAAAATGTATTGAAGATTCATCAAAGGGTGTCAAAGATATAGGCACGCCAAAAAGTGTTTTTCCTTTTGAAACTAGGTCGTAACTTGGTCTCACTATAACTACCCACAACCGCCCATCCAGAAACAGCCAGGCGTAGACCCAAGAATCTTCAGAGATTTATTGCAATGTAGTCAGCTATATATATATGTATATATATATTCCAGCAGTTACAGTTAGGATCGGGTTTCCATTGCAAATGCATTTTTTGGTGTGCTTCTATCTTTGGCACAATTTGAGGAATGTTCACAAAACTTTCCCAACATTTGTCTTACCATCAGCCCTTAACTGGAATGTTTTGGGGGGATCCATTGAGTGGGGGCTTAGAAAAAGGGGTATTCCAAAACCCATCTTGCCCATACATTTTTTCATAGGAACTTTAGACACTGCTACAGCCCAAGCAGCTGATAGGAGTTACACCAAATCTGGCAGAAAACTAGACCTTGGTCCAGAAAGAGTGATTTTTCATGCCGCAGAAATCTGTGGACCCAACAGATCTCTTGGAGAGATCTGATAGGCTGTGAACACATCAAGAACAGTGTGATGGTAGCTATCTTAGGACTCAGTCCTTAGTCCTAGAAAATAATTACAAAAAGACATGAGGGCAAGGTAGCGATTCCCTGATACTTATGCCTGGTAGCCAAATATTTTTTTAAAATGTTCCTGCAAATTCCATGAAGCTAAATTTAATATGGAAAAATCTTCCTTTCAGGTGGGCCAGCCCCCGGGGAGTTTTTTTTTGGGGGGGTGGGGGATATGTGGCTGTTTCCCCAGGCCTTGGTATGCCCCATGGACCCCATCCCCTGGGGTGAGGTAAATATGAAGGGAGGGTGGTGCGCATCCCCCCCCCCCCCCAAAAAAAAACCTAATTAGGCCCCAGGGAACACCATCTATGAGGGCCAAAATGGGAAAAAAAGGGAACTTGCAGCCCTTTCCCCATCCCCAGGGTCCTCTGTGCCATAAAATTACTTAAAAAGAGAGGGGGGCTGTGCGGCTCACCTCCCTTAATCTTTAAATGCCCTGGGGGCCACATCACTCAGGGCCGGCTGAAGTACTCTCTCCCGGGGATACCACCCCTGGGACAAAGTACTTTGCCTGGTCGCGCTGATGCGGGCAGGGTAACATATGTTTGATCATGCCTCACAGGATCACTTTAAAATCTCCCCCAAATGAGAGCAAACATGCCTTCCCTGCCTGCAGCAGAGCAGGCAGGGAATGCATGTCTGCTCTCACCTGGCAGGAGATTTAAAAATGCTCCCACCAGGTGGGAGAAGACTTCTATTTCCTCGGCTGTACTGATGAGATGGGATGGGAAACAGATATAGCTCCCATTCGGCGGGTGCAAGCATAAGCAGCTGCTCCCTCTGGGAGGGAGCAAATACATTTATGGCTTAAACATGTAGACCTTCTTTTTTTGTGTTCAAATCGTTTTTATTGAGCAAGAAAAGGGGGAAAGAAAATAAGGAACAAAAATAATACATACATACATAATTCCATTATGCAATAAAATAAAATATGCGCCCACACAACACGGAGAGATCAGATGACATATCAATGGCTGAATTAGGTATATTGTGGCTGACATTGAGATCACATTGTTATACACATTAGAAGCTGTCTTAAAACAGAACACAATTCTCTAATATAAAGACTATAGCAGCTAAATCAACATCATAAGAAACAATAAATCGAGCATATGTGGACTAAAGAAAGAAAACAATTGATATACATTGTTATTTCTAGTGAATGCGTTCTCTAGTTAATAACATGAGGAAATACAAGATAACTCTATACCTGTTGCCTAATACCACACCTACCAGTTTATTCTACTTTTAGTAAGTTGCAATATTACCCGTGTCTCTTAATTCCAGTATAGGGGGATTTGTAAAACACCCATACGGTGTAAGCATCTGCCTACGGAGGATCAAACGAGGAAGAGGAAGCGTCCAGGGCGTTCCACAATATTTTGTTAGATACACGCCATGGGGAAGAGTGCAGGGCAGTGTTGTCTACCCCTCTAATGCATGACACCCACTCCTTCCACATTTTGAATGTAACCTCTGTGGCACTCTTCCATTTGCACAGGACAACTTTGCACGCTAGTGTAAGTAGTAGATCAAGTAGTTGACGGTCATGTTCTCTGGCTAGCGTTGGTTCAATGACACCTAGTATTACCTAGATAAACTCCCTCTTTGGTTTAATCTTAAATATGTGTTCAATGCAATCAAAGATGTTGGACCAGTTTTTTTGTAGTAAGGGGCAGTGGAAGAGCATGTGTGGTAGGTCGCCTTCAGCTAGGGTACAGTTCCAGCATGTGGGGCTATCTCTTAGGTTCAGCTTGAATAGTTTTTGGGGGGTCCAGAAAACCCTGTTGAGCAGCATGTACTTGGTTTGGGAGAGGATCGGAGACAGCTTATGCGTAAGAGCCGAAACATGAATTTTTCTAAATCAAGGTCTATGCCCGTGTTATTTGGTTCCTCTTCCCACTTAACCTCGTTTCGTCTTTGAGCTTTGCCTAGCGTTGGTAAAAGCATTTTATAAACTTTTGAAACAAAGTGGCCTGTATTCTGAAGACGCGGGAGTAGCGATTTCAACCAAGGTTCTAAGGGTGTAAATGAGCGTGTGGATAAGACCGTTTTCAATTTTAAGAATGCAAAAAAGTCTATTGGTTGAAGGCAATGTTTAGCTTGGATCGTAGAGTACGGTAGTGGCAGTCGACCATCATATAAGTCCGAGACCATGTTGATGCCCTTTGTTGACCAATGTTCCCAGAAGGGGGATACCCCATTAATCCGGTTATTTGGGTTGTGCCATAGGGATGAGGAAGTCGTCTTTTTTACCTGGAGGCCAGTTTTATGGGTTTGATCTAGTCTCAGGAGTGCTCTCCTAGTGTTTAGCATGATATACTTGGAGTGTGAAAGGTGTGACAGGTCCATGGTAAGAATCGCTGGGAGGGGGGCTTAGCCTATGATGGGGCTCTCCATTTCAATCCATAGTGGTATATAACTTGAGACTTCACTAAACCAGTATGCCCCTGGTTTGCACAAAAAAGCCGTTTGATAGTTCCTAAAGTTGGGAAGACCCAGGCCGCCTTTTACCTTAGCTACTTGTAGCTTTTTCATTGATACCCTGGGCTTCTTCCCTTGCCATAGGAATGTACTGAATAGTTTGTCGATTTTTTGTAGAAAATCTTCTGAAAAAGTCATAGGGAGCATGCTTGCCAAATAATTGATTAAGCGAGTGACGGGGGCGTGGCTAAGCACGCAACGTGAATGGCCGCCTTGGGGTAGCGCTCTGCTCCGAGCTCCCCTTCCCGGTGTAATTATCCGGTAAATACTGACTTTAGCCAGCCGAAAACCGACGGCGCAGCAGTGGGACATCACCCTTAAGCACCCCGCCGACTTTGGCGTCGATCGGCGCATCCACTCCGCACCATGAACTCCGTGGCGCCCGGACCGCCCGTGTCTCATCCAGCCTCGGCGGGAGCCCAGGACAGACCGGGACTCCACTAGATACGTTAGGCCCGGAATAGCGGCCTGCTTGCAGGGCCTGCGCACAACGCTGAAGAACGTGAACAGAGCCCGGGACCCGGCCCGACCTGGCTGGGGGTCCCGCTTACAGCACGCCACCCGCCGAGAAACCAGACCCCGCGGGTGACGACACGTGGCAGACCAGCGCCGACCAGACGGCCACAGACCTGAAGCGGGGAAAACGGAGCAGATCCGCCGACCGCGGAAATTCGCTGATGCTGGCCGGGAGAGCCTGAATGTTCGCCCCAGCACCAGGTGACCAGAGATATGGGCGCTACTCGCCGTGGGGGATGAGCGGAGAAGGACTAGGCGGCAGGACCGGTCGGCTCTGAGGACGCCATTGCTGGGCAGGCCCGGAAGAAGACGCCAGGAGCCAGGACACCCACCTATCGGCAGAGAGCGGTAAGGGCGAGCAGACGACTGCATCCCGGGGAGCACAGCGGCCTTATAGCCCACTGCACCACGCGGGCAGTGTAGAGACCACACAACCCGCAACCACACCAGCAGCACCCCTGAGGACCAAGCACCAGCCTAGTACCACATGTCCCCAAGGATTCAGCGGCCCAGCTCACGCAAGACCCACACAGAGCATCGTCACACCGGCTCAGTCACGAACTCCTGCCAACTCACAGGCCGCAGTGACCGCGTGACTGCCATACACGCCGAATAGTCCTCCTGGCACAGGCCACGCCGCTGAGGCGGAGGCGGCGCAAAGCGACAGATGTCTAACGGGCCCAGAACCCGAACCGGGACCGGCGGCACCAACTCAAAGAGCAAGATGGACAAGTCCGGGAAAGGCTCCGACCCAGACCAAACAGCGACGAAGCTGGACACCATGCTGGCGGCCATATAGAGATTGGAGGAATACATACAACTAACTCGCACATCCCTGGCCACGAAAATTGATAGCGTGGTCATAGACCTGACGCACTTGAGGGAAGACCATAAAAAACTGGCGGAGTGTACCACGACTCTGGAGAGCGACGTACAGGTGCTTAAACCTCAAACCGACCAGTCACACGAGCAGATCCAGGACTTACTAAACAGGGTGGAATTCCTTGAAGACAGGGCCGAGGATGCGGAAGGTAGGGCACGAAGAAACAACGTGCGATTGGTTGGGGTCCCGGAGAAATGGGAGGGGAGGACCCCAGAGGAGCACATGGAACGGTGGCTAAAAGACATACTACCGGAGGGGTCACTCTCCCCTCACTTCATGATAGAACGTGCTCACAGAGTCCCCACCAAGCCCCTGGCGACAGGCTCCAACCCAAGACCCATGTTGCTCCGCATATTGAACTATAGCGACAGGGACTCCATCCTGTGAGAAACACGCAAGCTCCACGAGGTCCGGATTGAAAATGTGACTGTGATGTTCTTTCCGGACTACACAGTACAAGTACAGCGGCAACGGCACTCCTTCCTAGAGGTGAAAAACGCCTAAGGCAACTAGGACTGCAATACTCCCTGCTGTTCCCTGGGAAATTGAGAGTAGTGGCTGGGGAGCGCACTCACTTCTTCACAGAACCAGCGGACGTGGAAGCATGGCTAGACAGCGGCGTGGACACAGAACCCAGAACAACCACGGGTCCCACACCCCGGAGACAATTCGGGGGCAACAGAAGGAAGCGCAGACCCCGCCAACGGACACAGACCAACACACATGGCACGGCGAAGACTCCCCCGGCAGATGCCGTGAGGCAAGAGAAACAAGACGCCCACCGCCTGGTCATGGAGCTCAGCAGATCTCCTGCGCAGAGCGAAGCAGCGAGTGGAAGTATGCAGGAACTCCCCAGCGACGACGAAGCCGTTTATGGCCTACCGGACTCCCAAGCATCGGGGAGCCGACCGGACGTCACTCCACAAACGGCGGACTACATAGGCTAACCGCGCCGAGGGATCAGCACTCCTTAGAGACATTGCCAAGGACTACTACACCGGACCTGATGACACGCACAGGCGGAAACGCAGCGTTGCGACAGCGGAAGACACACGCAACAACGAACAACACCCTTGCTCCTGACAGTCTAAAGTGTGGCCAACCCACACTGAACGCCCCCCCTGGCGGACAAGAGACCGAGAGAGACACTGGATGCCCACACTCGGCCGACGCACTGATCCAGACACACTTCGCCTGGCAGCGGATGGATTGAGACACGTAAAGTATGGTATTTCCTACATGTACTAATGGGGTCCCCTGTATGCATGGGCAGATTAGACTGGCACGCCATCCCCGGGAAGGAGGCAGGCCTTCACACAACAACTTTATTGACTTGCAACTATTGACACTGTGCGCATAGCACATCTACCCCCTTAGACTTAGACTTTGTTGCTCTCCTAGAGAGTATGGACGGGAGCACGTTTCGCATCCGACCTTTTGGTATTTCAAATGTTCATAATGTTCAATGGCTTAATGTTCCGTTAGCCATGTTCCTCTTCCCTCCCTCGATCTTACCGAAGTGGTGTGTACTTATATGTATCTGTACGAATGCTGGGGACGCCTGCCCGATAGCAACCGTGGGGTGCACGGGGAGGAGAAGGAGGATCTGGGAGGTGGGAATCGCTACAACTTGTAATGTCTACCATTAAGATGTGTACGTGGAACGTGAGAGGTATACATACACCAACACGTCGTTATCAGATTTACTCGTACCTCAAACGCCACCACATTCAAATCGCCCTCCTCCAAGAGACACACCTTAACGCTACGGAAATACCCACACTGAGACGCAGATGGCACGGGCAGTTGTATGCCACAGGTTTCTCATCCTATGCTAAAGGAACACTGGTGTGGGTCAGGCCGGGCATTCCCTGGACGACGCTAGATGCACACATAGATCCCGAGGGGAGATACGTCGCGATCCACGGCAAGCTAGACGGGAACCTGCAAGTACTGGTCTCAGTGTACGCACCAAATACTGGACTAGCGGACTTCCTTGCACAGATGGCCCCCTGGCATGGAGTCCACTGGGTGCTCGGCGGAGACTACAACAGCACACTGAATCTCGCCCTGGACCGCTCACACCCTCCACCACCCAACTCACAGGCCCAAAACACTGCAAATGTGCTTCAGACATAGTCCACACAATGGGATTTACATGATGCATGGTGCAGCCGTAATCCACATACCAGACACTACTCATATTACTCAGGGGCTCACGCCCTACATGTGCGCCTTGATAGGTACATGGTATCCAGCGAGATCCTACCATATATCACTGACACTTGTTACATGGGCCGCACACACTCTGACCACAACCCACATCTACTGGACCTGACATGGGAGCAACCACTACCCCCGATACCCACATGGAGGCTTCAGCCTGATCTACTGCTAGATGGCCCGTTTCGGAGCTCTATAGCACACAAACGGTGCAATATTTCGAGGACAACACTGGCACGGCATCAACACCACAAATAGAATGGGAGGCGTTTAAGGTGGTCCTCAGAGGGCAATGTCTAGGCACCCAAGCTCACTCTCGGAGACGGCTGGAAGCTGACCTCAGACGCTTGGAGTCGACTTTGCTACAAGCGGAACAGACAGCAGCCACTGGCGCCAACACTAACTTACTGGACGCACGGGCGGAACACGACAGACTACTTGATCGGTTGAAACATATCAACTTCACAGCCCACTAAGCCCGCACACACCACACTGGAGATAAACCTGGCAAGTTATTGGTCTGGCTGATACAACGTGAAGAGCGCACGTCACCCGTGACAGCGATTCGCCAGGCCACTGGCCCAGTGGTTTATACCCAGACGAAAATACACGAGGCTTTCGTAGCACACTACAGTGCGCTGTATGAGTCTCGGCTACTGATCACACAATCGTCCATCACGAAGTACCTGGACGAAATCACACTACCAGTCCTAACAGATGACCAACGTGACGACCTGGGAGCCCCGCTGGTGGCAGATGAGCTGCGAGAGGCCATCTTCGCCCTCTCGAATGGCAAAGCCCCCGGCCCAGATGGGTTACCGGCGGAGTATTATAAAGCCTGCTCCGATATCCTGATCCCAGAGCTACTCAGGGTGTACTCAGCGGCGCTGGAAGACTCAGCTTTGCCCCGGTCAATGAATGAGGCGACACTGGTGTCTCTTCTTAAGCCAGGTCGTGATGACATGCTCCTTGGATCGTATAGACCACTAGCGCTGCTGAACACAGACTATAAGATCTTGGCGTCGACCCTAGCCAGACGCCTGGCAGCCCTGGTACCTGCCTTGATACACACTGACCAGAACGGCTTTGTGCCCGCTAGGTGTACCTCCCACAACATACGGAGGCTGTTCCCTATACAGACCTACGCAGTGCAGGAATGGCCAAGTTCAGGTTGCCTGGTTCTGGACCTTGAGAAGGCATTTGATTCGGTCGAATGGCCTTACTTGCTGTCAGTGTTGCGTAAATTCGAGTTAGGGGACGACTATATTGAACTGGTCGGACTGCAATACGGAAATCCAGAGGTGCGAGTCCGCACAGGCAAACTGATGTCCAACTCCATCAGAGTCCGACGCGGCACCAGACAGGGCTGCCCACTATCCCCACTGCTCTTCTCACTGGCAATAGAACCCCTTGCCAAGGTATTGCGCACCAAAGGCACACACTGGGGCATCCCAATGGCGGACGGTGTGCACATAGTGTCGCTATATGCGGACAACCTTCTCTTGTATGTCAAAGACCTCACCCGTATACCGCCGGAGCTGTCGGAAATCTTCCGATCCTTTGAGTCCATGTCAGGCCTTAAAGTTAAGGCTACCATGGCACCACACCACGTTTAAGTATCTAGGCATATACATATATAGAACGCCCCCGGACATCCTAGATGGCAACCTGACACGCGCCATAAGGTCCATAAGATCCCAGATCTCCTTTTGGAAGACACTCCCACTCAATGTGCCGAGTAGATTGACATTGACGAAAATGATCGTCCTGCCCGGACTCCTATATTATTTTGCTAACATTCCAACATACGTCCAGGTCCGCACTTTCAAGGAGCTGGAAACCATGGTCAGAGACCTGATATGGAATGCAGGAAGACCCAGAGTGGCCCTGCGTAAACTGTACACGCCGGTCAGCGACGGTGGCCTCGCAGTGCCGAATCTAGAACTCTACTATCTGGCAGCACAATTACAGTGGGTAGCGGCCTGGCTCGCAGGGAAGAACCTAGAAGATACAGCCACGGCAACAGATATGCTGTCCCACACACAGATACATTCCCTCTTCCACCCCCTGGCGCCCGCGAGGAGAACATCACAACTACATGCAGCTGTGGCTGTCAAATGCTACACCAGGAGCTTAAAACTGACTAAACACACTAAACCATACGCCCCTGCGCTCCCGCTCCTGGGCACCCCCAAGACCACATCCGTTGTCACGGAAGCAGCACTGGAACACTGGACAGGCACAGGAGTGGACACCATGGCAGACCTATATGCCGATGGCGCCCTGATACCTTTCATGACACTAGCCAGCGACACGGGTCTTCCAGCGGGGCAGTTCTTACAGCACACCTCCATAGTCATGGCATACACGCAACGATGGGGGAGCATCACTGAGGAACCACCCACACATCAACTGATACAGCACCTACACGTCATGGGAAACGGTACACATGTGGTACACTGGCTGACCCAAGCACTGTTGTCACACACGCAACACACTTTACAGCCACTGCGAGACAAATGGGCGGCTGACAGGGGGAAGGACTGGACAGATGGAGAGTGGACGATGATACTATCAGGCCCCAAGAACATCCCCCAAAATGCGGCATTTAAGCTGATCCAGTTTTACATATTGCATTGTGCGAATCCCTCGCCGGACAAAATTAATCTGTACTTCCCGGACGCACACAACACGCCTCCTGCCACCGGCCCTCAGCCCTCCTCGACACCAGAAGGTAACCCGTAGTCACCACTCAAAGGCAACCATGAGCTCCCAATGTATTGACAGACCCCCGATCCGGACCACACACCACGTCCCCATGTTAGATGACCATACCCCCATCTTACATCTTACATCTACTTTTCGTTTTTTTTCTATCTCTTGTTGTTCACCTTCTGATGTCATCTTAATTACTGCGCCGACACGGCAAGAACATTTGTACTGTATCATTGTTAAGCTGTATGCAACACTATACTACTGTAAAATGTGATACATCCCGCGACCACGACAGACATCCTTGAGATGTGGAAAAATGCATGATGTAACATTTACGTTTTCTTTCACCCTGTGAATTCAATAAATGATATATTTAAAAAAAAATGATTAAGGGAGTGACCATAATTTTTAGTGTCTCTGCTCTTCCCCACCATGATAAATATTTTGGAGATCACCCTTCTAGGAGTTTGGTTATTTTATTTAAGAGTTGTTCTTCGTTAATTTTTAGAGTCGTAATTAGATCTTTTTCAAACTCTAAGCCCAAGTACTTGAAACTCTTTGGTTGCCAGGTGAGCCCCGAATTACCTATTATGTCTTTACTACCCATGTTATTCAATAATTTGACCTCAGTTTTATCTTTATTTAAAGAGTAACCGGAGACGTTGGAGAATTCCTCTATGGTGGATAGCAAGAGAGGTATTGCTTCTTCTGCCTTCACAGTTAGAACTAAAACATCATCCGCATATGCTGTAAGTTTTATAATGCAGTTGTTAAAGGGAATCCCTGGGATGTTATCATTGTTGCGGATTTGATATAGGAAGGGTTCAATTGCTAGTAGGAATAAAGAGGGAGATAAGGGGCACCCTTGTCTAGTTCCTTGTTGTAATTTAAACAGTGAAGAGAAAGCCCCTCCCGCTCTTACCCTCGCCGAAGGGCAAGCATATAATGACATGACCATTTTAATGAGGAAAGGACCTAATTCAAACTTGTGCAGGACAGCCTCCAAATATGTCCAGTCCACTTTATCGAATGCTTTCTCCGCATCAAGTGTTACCGCTGTAGTAGGCGTGGATAGAAATTTTGCCTTCTCGATAACATGCGCCAGGATTCTAGTGCTTTCACTAGATAACCTATTTTTTAGAAAGCCCGCTTGTGAGGGGTGGATTAGGGTTGAAAGTACTTTCTGTATGCGTTGTGCCAATATTGAAGCCAGAAGCTTACAATCTAGGTTAATTAATGAGATGGGTCTATAATTCTTTGGAAGTTTGGGGTCTTTACCTTCTTTTGGTAGTACGGCTATCACCGCTTCAGCTAGTGTCCCTTTCACCTCTCCGGTCTCGCCAATCTCGTGGAACATATTAAATATTGGTGACGTAAGCGTCTGGGAAAAACACTTATAAAATTTTGCTGTGAACCCGTCAGGGCCGGGAGCCTTCCCACATTTAAGTGATTTGATCGCACTTGAGACTTCCGATTCTGATATCGGTTTGTTAAGTGTCTCACGTTCTGTCATGGTAATTGTTGGCAGTGCGCATTTGCTAAGATAGCTTCCCACCCTATCCTTCTCAACATTTTTGTTTTTGGCATACAGTTTCTCATAGAATTCTTTGAACAGTTCCGCGATTTTAAGGGGGTCTGAATTGGCCACTCCTTTGTCATCCATCAAGGAGTTGATTATATTTTTTTGTATTTTAAATTTAAGGTATGCCGCCAAACCCTTCCCTGCCTTATTTGATTCGCAGATTTTAAACTGTTCTCTTCTATCTAGCCAGACTCCTGCTCTCTCACTTATTAATTTATTATAGGCATATTTCTGGTTCATTAAGTTGTTAAGCATCTCTGCAGATCTATTGTTCAGATACTCGTTTTAGAGTTTTGAGGTGTCTTTTTCTAATTTTAACAGGGCAGCATTGTGATTCTTATTCACTGCGGAAGTTATCTTGATTATGAGGCCCCTTATGGTACTCTTCAGAGCTTCCCATCTAATGGAGTCAGTCGTATCACCCCTTTTATTAATTGTCAAGTATTCTTTTATCGCAGTTTCTATAGTGTCTCTGTGTTTCTCATCATTTAGGATGACATCGTTAAGGCACCACATTGACGGAGTATTGGTTTTACGTTCGTCACAGTGAGTGAGATGCATGAGTGGTCTGATACGACCCTTGGCTCAATGCTTGTGTCCTCAATCCTAGCTACAGCATTTTTGGTGATGAATAAATAATCGATTCAGGAGAATGAGTCATGTGGAGGGGAGTAAAAAGAATAATCCCTGCCATCAGGGTTTTGTAGCCGCCATGTATCTATCATGTTAAATCTGCTGCAGAGTCTAGTAAATGTTTTATGGGCTTTGTTGCTACGAGAGTTACATTTAGAGTCCCTGTCTAGGGTAGGATCGAACAGGAGGTTAAAATCGCGGGCAAGGATATGGACCGCCGTGTCTGGTATAGTGTCCAATTGTTTTGTTAGTTCTGACCAGAAGGAGTGTTCGTGTGAGTTATGGTCATACACGTTTGTGATGTAGAACTCTGTATCATCTTTAATCAATTTTGCCGTAACCCATCTACCTTTGGAGTCCATTGAGGAAGAGACTATGTCTACGTTGGCCTTTTTTGCTATTAGTATTACCACTCCATTTTTCTTTGCTATGGCCTCAGATCCCACAAATTCCGTATAGAATTTATTCCAGAGGGTATGAAAGTGTTTTGCCTCTAATTTCGATTCCTGAAGCAGGGCTATGTCTCCCTTCTGCCTGCGTAGGTAGTCTAGGATTTTCTGCCGCTTAATAGGTTGGTTCAGACCCTTCACATTTAATGAGAGTATTTTAAGATTACCTATTCTCGTCGTCCCATATAGGTGTGTCAATGGAGGATGCCATCATGTGTCAGTGACAGACCATCTAGAAGAACAGATTGAACGTATGAGTCGACAAGCCCCTGCAACTTTTGATCCCCAGAGTAGGAGTAAGGCAATGATCATGATTATTGCTGATGAAACCACACCATCAACAATTATGTGAGACACACAGGACTGTAATGGTAAGCATACTTTTTGTGGGTTGAGCAACTGAAATATGGTGTGAACACCGGTATTAGTGTAGGCAAGAGTAATTGCTAATTCCAAAAACAAAATAGAAAGCACAGTAGAAAGCATAAAAGAAAGCAGAACAAAACATCCCATTCCCATCCCCAGCCCCTGGACCCTCCCCCTAGCCCCCAACCTCTCCCTCGTCCCTCCCCTCCCACCCCAATTGTAGAAAAAGAACATGGCGACTCGGGCACGACAGGGAGACCGCCTCCAAGCAACCTAATCAGCTCTAATACGATTTAGGAACTGCAAGTACATTTCTGAACATGAATGTAGAACAAATAGGGATCCTTGTGGACCATCTTCAAAATACTATCATTTGCATCTTGTAGCAACTTGTCAATATAACTTCAAAAGGACAAACTGGAGAACATCTTGAAACAACCCATTAACATACCAGGTACATCTGTATTAGCTTGTAACCATACCTGACCTCTACAAGGCTAATACTGTGCATGCACATTTAGGAACATTACGTAATTAAAAGAGTGCTGAACATATTATCTAGTAGTGGCAAAACATAATGTGATCAAAGTAACATTACCACGTCGCTATTGATTTGGGCATCAACATATAGTGACCAAATATATAGCACCATAACACAAGACAGAGTCAGATGACAATGGGATTCACGCTTTTGATCTCCCTAGCTGGTGACCGGGTCACAGGAGAACAGTGCATAATCAATGTTGAAGGTACTATGAGATATCAGTAGCAGGTAGTCACTTGTAGCCAGAGGCAGTCGCTTCCACCATCTCTGGTGAGGTAACTTCCATACGGCCTTCCTCCTGATTATATATTAAGTGTCTGAGATTTTGTGGTTCGTAGAAAACATGGGTTACACCTTGAATTGTCACTTTAAATTTAGCTGGGCCTATGAACCCATAATGGTGACCCAATGATTTCAGTTGCGGCCTCAGCGCAAGAAAGGCTTTCCTGATGTCCATAGCCTCCTTGCTATAGTCCTGCGATATGTATATTTTGTGACCTTTCCACAAAACATGGTTATGTTTACGGACAGATGCAAGAATTAGTTCAACATGTTTGAATCTCAGTGGTTTACATATTATAGCTCTTGGACCCTTCTGATTTTTTGTTATTCTTTCAGGAACTTTATGTGCCATGTCGAATTCCAATGGTTGAGCGAAGGTGAGGTTCGTGGCCTGTGAAAACCATTGCTCGAGGTAGGTTATGCAAGAGCCTTGGGAGTCTTCTGAATTTTCTGGAATACCAAAAATTCTCAGCTTCCCCCTCCTATTTCTATCTTCCAATTCCGCCATTTTCCTTGAGAAGTGGTCTGAACTTAAAGTGAGATTTTTAATAGCTCCGCAGGTTTTGTTTTCAGAGTCTTCCAACTTGCTTATTCTACTTTCAGCCTCTGTCAACCTAGAGTTAATATCTTTGATTTCCTGCCTGACCGCAACTACTTTCTCTTTAGTGGATTTGGCCAAATCTTTAACTTCCTCCAATCTGCTTAAAATAATTTCCATAGCTTCATTAAAGTCTTTTTTCCCTTTAAATGGCGATATCGGAGTAGGTGGGTCCGCTTTTTGGCACTTAAAAGTTTTTGCATTTTCTTTATCCCCCATTTTGAAGATAGGTGATGAGGTGATTCAGGTATGCCTAATCTTTGTGCCGCCCTTGTGTGATACCAGGTCACAATCCCACTGGTGTTTGCTTATGTCGCACTATATCACAGACCTCGCAGGTGCTTCTGTACCGCCGCTCCACACACGCCTGTGGGAACGATCACGGTCACTGCCCTACTTCACATTCATACCAGGCAGTACAAAAGCATTGTGTTATCTCTCCTATGGCTCTTATTATGACATGACAGATTTTCTCCTCATTACACTGCTTCAAGCTTTACCGCGTGTTAATGCCCTCAATAGCGCTCTCTCATGTGACGGAATCCGACAATCTTACTAGAGCACATTGCCATGGGCCACATTATTGTAAGGCTATGTCAATGTACACCATCCAGCAGAGAAACATCGTTTTTTAACAACTTACAACTTTCGTGCTCGGCGTCATGGGTATTACAACACTGGCCGCCATTTTGTGTGCAGACAAATGTGTGATCTGCAAGACCTTGTGTTAGTCGACTCCATGCATGGGGACCTCGCTGGCAGTGGTTAAGTTTCAGCAGACCTCGGTAGTATGATAACAGTCTCTGGCCCCAAGTATCACTGAAACACTGCCTCCGCTATTTTCGCTTCCTTGCCTGCCCTCGTGGTGCCTGAAAACACGGTATGGCTCGATAAGCGGTGTTCAATTAAAGATCGCTAGCCTCGGGGAAGAGTAGTCCGGTTTTTGCTGCTATGACCACACTCAATAATCACTGCCTCCGTTAATATCGCTTCCTTGCCTGCTATCGCGGTGCCTGTGTCATGCCTCTAAACCTGGCTCACAGGAGCGGGGATGCTGGTCACACATGGTGCATTCACGCTGGGGAAATCAGTCGACCCGCCATTTTGGAAAAGTTCTTCGCGCCGTTTATCCCATTCAAAAGTTCAGACGACGCTTAGCATCAGGCACCCATCACTCACTAGATTTTGCCCATGATTGCACAATACTGTTGTTCCTCAGCCCCTTGTTGTCACCGTAAGTGCAGTGAAGGGCTCCGCCACGATCGGCAGCCGCGTTGCTCCGGCCGCCGCTGAGTTCCGTCTCCTCCCGCACTCACACGCGGTAGAAACAAAAAGGGTTGTTTTCTCACTCTTCCTGGATCGGAAATGGCCCTAACTCGCTCTGCATATTGGGGGTACACTCTGACTCCTGAATCTCCTTTCAGGTCGGGGAAAGTCTCAGTATTTCAGCTCCCAGCATCGGTATGCCGTTTCTGCTTGGAGGAGCGAAGGATCACGCGGCCATTCTTCCCGGCATCCAAGCCACGCCCCCTACATGTAGACCTTCTTGATGTAAGAGCTCATTGTAACACCGGTTACATTCTCATTTATGTTTTTAATCTTGCCTAGGGTTTTCCCTAATAACAAGCAGAATAAAAGAGCCACCTGTAGGAAATGTCAACATTAGATCCCTTGATAATACCAAGAGCTCTGCTGTTACATAGCATAGGGCCCACCCAGATACCTTAGGTATCCTGGGTGAGAAATCAATGATGAAGAATGCCACTAGTATGTCTAGATGGTGAGGGTTCTATAGGCATCACCTCCCCCCCACTGTTCTTTTCACTGGGGAGACTAGAGACATTTTTATGATGAGTTCTCTCTCTTTTGGTGTCTGTATTTGACATAGTCAGAAGTGAAGCAAACCTGTTTACTTCTCACTCCCTCGTTGTTTGATTACTGATGTTCTTTTGTTCGCAGGCATGGTCAATGAGTCATCAGGCACCAGTTCGGATCTTCATCCACGTCTCTAAAGATTGGCAACCCGCAATGTGCATCACTTGCCCAATCTTTATGTGGCTCCATAAGTTAAGTTAATTCAGGCCTTTCGTTTGTCCCGCATGTGTTTATGGACAACACAAAGTTTATTTGCTGACTTAATGGTCACAATGAACAGGCTCTTATGTGTTTCTTTGACGGGCTAACGGCTTTGGCTGACTGGATGGCATCACATTGCCTGAAACATAAGTCAAACATGACTGAACTTTTGAATCCAGGAGTTTCCAACTTCTTGTGGACTGCCTTCTGATGGCCAGATGATCTTGGCCTGTGCCCGGCACGTGTTGGGATAGTCAGTGATCTGTCTTGTAGTCTCCGAGCAGGTAGTAAATGTATGGGTGCAGTAGGAGAGGAAAGGTGAAGCTTTTTGTAAATTACTTTTTGGGAGGAGAAAGCATTGTACGAAATAGAATAAAGTTATTGTAATTTACTGCCACTGTATGCGAAATTTGAATCATTAGGTTTTCAGGCTCTAGCGTTCTGAAGTTCATGCAACATTCGAGGACGCTTCCAAACAAGTAAATAAATAATCACACCACATACAATTTCACAGGTGCACATTAAATTCGGTTTAATGAAGTAAAAGGAAATGCATGGTGATCATGGTTTTGCTGGCTTCCCTTGATTGCCTTTAGGTCTGTTCCACGTTTTTATTTGCAGCGTGTCGCTTCCAGCAGGTGCACTGCATGCTTGCACATACTGTAAGATAAATCTGTTCCATCAGGCTGTTTACCATAATAGAGGATCAAGTCAGCAAAAGCAGAACGGGAAATAATCTACTCGTTTCATTTTGCATACTCTAGTAGATTCAAACACATGTGTTTGCCCTTATCTGAGTGATAAGAGCTTGCTAATCAACCTCCAGCTCCGTGAGGTGATTCATGGCAGGCTGTACTGCACAGGTGGCACACTACACTTTTCAGCAATTTGAATCGCTAATGTTGACACACACACAATATTTTCTCAGTTCACTTGAAATTTCTTCTCCCTAGCTTATTGAACTACGAAAGTTAAGTATAAGTTAGATTTTCCATACACAACGTTTTGTAATTATAGTAATTATTCATGAATTTAATTGATATGATGGTCATCGTAGAGTGGAAGGTGCTTTAAATTGTCTACTCGGTAGGTAACCACTTATGTACTGTAGATATTTTGTCTGCACATGACACATCACAAACACGCTAAAGCTGCCCAGATTAGAAAGGAGCAATGTCATATAGTTTTGGGGAAAATCTACTTTTTTACTTTTCTTTTTAATATGTGTACACTGAAACTCGAATAACTCAGCAATGTAGTATTCCCCTACACAAACCAAGGATGGGTAATTTGCACAACTGCTTTTGGAATATGAATTTTATTTGCGATGCAAGCTATGTACTAGCCGGTGACACTACAAAAATGTACACTCACAGAGGGTCACAAAACAACCTGCCTGAATATTCAATATGCAGGGCACAGTTTATAACCCTCTGTGATTGGCTGCAGATGCAGTGATGAGGCCTGCAAGAGACAGCAAACCTCTATTACTGCATTTACGTACCTAAATGGGAGAAATAAAAAAAACAGTGGATGTCCTTTAGTGCTAGGGACTAGCAGGACAGGTCCTTAGCACCACTTCTCAGGTAATTTTGGTAACCCTGCGTTACTCTTTGAACTGGAATTACAATTATATTACAATAACACCGATCGCGTAAATAAGATTTATTTGGAGGAAAAAGTCCTACAGCAAGAGCACATTTAGCCTGCTCAAGCAACTGCTCACACTTGCTATTCATGTTTTGCTGCATTTAGCACTTTTACTTAGTTGAAAATGCATCCTCAAGTCCATTTTGTGAAAACAGCACTAAATGCTGGAAGTAAGTTGGAGGAAAATCCTAGCCCAAGTGCATATTTAGTGAACGCAAGCAGCTGCTTGGGCTCATATGGCTGAGATACCCGCCACCCCCTCTCAACACAATCCCCAAGGATGGGAAACCGGAAACAGTTCTGAAGTTTTTTGGAGACGGGAGGGAGTGACCCTCCCGGGCCGTATTTATTAAAATATGAAACAAAATTAAAACATTAAACCATTTCATATTATGTACAATTTCATTACCACATTGCGATGTTTGGCTAACCTTAACATATCCTCTAGTACAAAGGTTCTCCTAGCCGAACTAACATCCTACCAAACATTTACTTAACTTTTGAAATTGTACATCCTAACGTTTAAGGGCCAACGGCAAGGTCGTAACCGGTGTCAAGATCCCTAACCCAGACATATCCCCCTCACTTGAGAGGGGCGGCACGGAGGCATACCTCAAGTGCAACTACCAATTTCCCTGGACTTGACGGGGGCCCCAATAAAACTCGACGCCACTTAAAGGTCGTACGAGGACTCGTGTGAGGTATCTAGAAGGTAGCGTAGACCCCCCCCCCAAACCCCACACAACTTACCACATCTGCCGTCGCAGACGTCCTGGCCCCGGGAAATTCCCCAGGAGGGGGCTGTAACCCCTCCTACCCATGAAGGGGCCTTGACCGCCTTCCCTTTCCTTTCGGCGACCCATCCTTAGAAGGGCCCGCCTCACCGTTGAGGGGCCAATGGCCACCTCCCCCGAGCGCCCCCATCCGTAATGGGTGACGCCCACTCATAGGGATCTTCCAATTAGTGCTCACCGATCATGACCTTACCGCCCGACCAAAATAAATACGACAATGATAACTAAATAACTAAAGACTAAATATAACAGACAGTATCAACAACAACTTTATTCAAAGCATGTTTACTGATGAACACTAAAGCACAATTACTTTATTTGCAACACATAACACAAATCGATCATTCTTTATTGCATACTCAAAACTTCACGATAATACCACAACCTGTAAACGAAAATCAGTATTATCCATCAAACTTTATTCAAAACCACTCGCTGTCTTCAGGGGCTGGTGGGTGGGTCAAAATTGGCTCTTCGTTCCGTCTCGAGCTCACGTGTAGCGAGGAGGGCAGCTTCAGAGCACAGGAACAAGAGGATGCTTTCTGGTCTTGTTCCTCCTTTTATCCGTCTTCAGGGCGGGCGTAAACCCGCCCCTGCCTGCCCCAAGGGCGTGGCCAGCCGCTTCAGTGTCTAGGCCAACCCACTCTAGGGCGGGAAAAAGGCGCGCCCCGGCTACGCCGCTTCGGGCATACCAGCCGAGACTCGCCTCCCGCCCAAGATGGCTTCCCGGGGGGATCGTGGTACTCTGCCATACGTTCGGGGGGACCGATTGGTCGCCCCTTTCCATATGGCTGAGATACCCGCCACCCCCTCTCAACACAATCCCCAAGGATGGGAAACCGGAAACAGTTCTGAAGTTTTTTGGAGACGGGAGGGAGTGACCCTCCCGGGCCGTATTTATTAAAATATGAAACAAAATTAAAACATTAAACCATTTCATATTATGTACAATTTCATTACCACATTGCGATGTTTGGCTAACCTTAACATATCCTCTAGTACAAAGGTTCTCCTAGCCGAACTAACATCCTACCAAACATTTACTTAACTTTTGAAATTGTACATCCTAACGTTTAAGGGCCAACGGCAAGGTCGTAACCGGTGTCAAGATCCCTAACCCAGACATATCCCCCTCACTTGAGAGGGGCGGCACGGAGGCATACCTCAAGTGCAACTACCAATTTCCCTGGACTTGACGGGGGCCCCAATAAAACTCGACGCCACTTAAAGGTCGTACGAGGACTCGTGTGAGGTATCTAGAAGGTAGCGTAGCCCCCCCCCAAACCCCACACAACTTACCACATCTGCCGTCGCAGACGTCCTGGCCCCGGGAAATTCCCCAGGAGGGGGCTGTAACCCCTCCTACCCATGAAGGGGCCTTGACCGCCTTCCCTTTCCTTTCGGCGACCCATCCTTAGAAGGGCCCGCCTCCCCGTTGAGGGGCCAATGGCCACCTCCCCCGAGCGCCCCCATCCGTAATGGGTGATGCCCACTCATAGGGATCTTCCAATTAGTGCTCACCGATCATGACCTTACCGCCACAGGTCCGGATAGTTGACCGGCTATCCGGACCCCCCACCACACTCCTACCTAAAGGTCATGTTTAACGTCTTCAGCCAAGCTATGAAGTCTCCTATGAGTAACTCATTCCCCATCCGAGACAAATGAACACCATCCCCCAAGTACATACTGTCATCATTAATACATCCATGCGCGATAGAATGCAGTGCATTGGAACGGAACAACCTACTTACTTTGTTATTAATTTTTCTCACAGAGTGATTTAAAGCAGAAACCGAAAAAGCCCCCCGCCACACTTTTCGTGGGATCATATGGGACCACGCAATTGTGCACCCTGGAACTCTCCTCGCTAACCAACTTACAGTGGAAAGCATCGCTTCCAGGAGAAGTCGTCTACCAGTGGTGACCAAATCATTGCCCCCAAGATGTACTATGACTACAGACGGCGGTGACCTCGTCCGCCCTAGCAAACCCTCGAAAAATGATTGAAACTGGTCAATACAGAGACCGCCCATTCCGTAGAAGGACACACTGTACCCGTATTCCCCAGCCACGTGCACTATGTCACCTGCCTTGAATACGTCCGCGGCACGCCTCACGTATGAGTGGCCCACGACCCACACCTCCTTTTTAACAGCCGGTGATGTCTGACCGCTGGCCCGGTGTTGGGTCGACTGCATAGCCCGCCCCGCCTCGTAGGCTTGCGTAACTGAAAACCAAACAAAAACAAGAAACGTGAGTACATCATTACAGCTTCACAACATGTGCAAACGCACATACCTTTTATAACAATTGGAGGACCAACGCCCCACACGTTTAACTTGTTCCACATTCAGACCCCTGGCTGTAGCCTCTGTAGCAGCCCCTATCCGAAAGGAATGGGTCCCAAATTCGCCCGGGTTCAAGCCCGCAGCTGTAATCGACATCGCAAGCACCCGCTGAAACTGAAACCTTGTCAGTGGGGTGGCGTCCGCGTGTCTCAACAAGGTCCCCCCCCATGATGCCACCCTTCGTGTTAAATAATCCTCTAAACACTTCACTGGGCACATGGACGACCCGGGAATCCTGCGTATAATTACGCATTCACCCATCCCACTCTGATCGGTCTTGGACCTTACGAACGAGACAGTCATCGTCTCCCCTCTGATCTGAACGTGCTCTGCGCACAGTCCTCCCGTCACATCCTGCTTGTTCCTTGCCACTAATTCACTTACCCGCATAGCCCCATGAAATGCCAGCGTAAAAGCGGCTCGGAATAACACTGTCTCAAACTGAGACGAACATGTTGTAGGGAGTCTGGATAATAACTGGGCCAACCTATCCAAACCTATCGGGCGCCTCTCATCTACTCTGCGACCCTCAAGGCGTTGCCACCCACGTAGCGCTTTTTGCACAACGAAAGACGCTGTCGGGTCCTGGATCCCATGGGCCCTAGCAACAAAGGAAATGGCAGCCCGATGCCTCTGGGCCGTGGCCACCGTTTTCCCTGCCAGATGTAATGACATCAGAAAGTTCACTACCCCTTCCTCCTGGCCCCAAAGCTCCTCTCTAGCAGTCCCCAAAAAGGCTAAATAGGACCGGAACGCCCCTTCATATGCCTTCCTCGTCCTGGGTGCTAAACTCTCTCCCACGAGGTTACGAAGTTCGGGGCACCGAGAGACCAGAGAGCTTCGGGAAAGGGTGCCGGCTCCGGGTCCGCTGTGGGAAGAAAACCCCAGAAGGCCTGCATATGAAAACGAGAAAGGGCATCAGCCGCCTGGTTCATTACCCCCGGGACATGTCTTGCTTTGAATAACACATTCAATTGCATACACAGTAATACGATTTCCTTGAGCAGTCTCAAAACCCATTTGCATCGTGCTGCCTGGCTATTGATACACTCAACCACGGCCATATTGTCAGACCAAAATACCACAGAGTGATCTCTGAACCCTTCGGGCCACGTTCTCAGGGCCACAAAAATGGGGAAAAGTTCCAGGAAAGCAATGTTACTTGTCAGTCCACTGTTATGCCACCATACCGGCCATTTTTGTGCAGACCATCGAGTGCCGAAAATGGCACCAAAACCCATGCTCCCTGCCGAATCTGTCCACAGCCCCAGCTCCTCAGAGGACACGGCCGGTTTGTTCCAGACGACTCGACCATTGAAATCCGCCAGAAATGCCAACCAAATGCGCATGTCCTGGCGGACCTCTGCCGAGAGCCTTGTGCGATGATGGCCCTCCTTCAGTCCAACCATGGCTTGAGCGATCGAACGGGAAAAAGGGCGGGCCATTGGTATAACTCTTAGGGCGAAATTCAACTGTCCCACTAACTGCTGTAATTGATGCAGCTTAACCTTAGATTCACTCATACACATTTGCAGGGATGCCCTGAACTTGAACACTTTATCACTTGGTAAACGGAAACAACCTTCTCCGGAGTCTAACTCGATCCCCAGAAACTCGAGGCAAGTCGAAGGACCCACCGTCTTACCTGGTGCCAATGGAACGCCAAATTGATTCATTAAAACACAAAATGCAGCCAAAGCTTGCCCACATTCCGGATCCCCGGCTGCCCCCAGGAACAAAAAATCATCGAGATAATGCATCACATGTTGAAAACCCGTCTTCTTAGTGAAGACCCATTGTAGGAAACTACTGAATTTCTCGAAATGGGCACAAGAAATCGAGCATCCCATCGGCATACACCTATCCATGTAATACTGACCCTGAAACATGAAACCCAGGAGACGCTGATCGTCCGGATGTACCGGGAGCAACCGGAACGCTGACTCAATATCAGATTTTGCCATCAGCGCACCGGGCCCCAGGCGATTCAACATGGCCACGGCCTCATCGAAAGATGCGTACCGTACCGAACACATTTCCGGGTCTATCGCTTCGTTTACGGAAAGACCACGTGGGGCTGACAAATTATGTATCAGCCGAAACTCACCCGGGTCCTTCTTGGGGACCACTCCTAAAGGCGAACAAACAAAATTAGCCACCGGGGGTACACTAAACGGACCGGCGACTCGACCTCGAGTAACCTCCTTCCGGATCTTTTCCTGTACCACGGTCGTATGCTGCAGGACCGATATCTGATTTTTGCATTTTTCCACACCCTGAAAGTTCCCCACTGGGATGCGGAAACCATATGAAAACCCGTTCCGCAACACCCCAGCAGAAGCACGATCCGGGTATTCACTGAGCCAGGGAATCATTGCCAAGGTATCAATCGGGGTAGGTAAAGGCGCCCCTCGGACTATGTTAGACCTGTTTGGCGCCTCCTCTATCCCCGTTATCACCCGTTTTGGCTCTGCACGTGGACTCAGGATGGGATGATTGCCCACACCCACTACATTCGTGTTTAAATTTGCACGATCCCTGGGGCCTAGTACATTTACCCCTGTTAAAATTCCAACAAACCCCCTTTTTACCTGTATTACCGGTAGGCCTCGAGTGATTGTCGGTACCCGTACCTGATCGAAAAGGCGTCCCCGCATACTGACGGGAGGATTCGCCCACATTACTCCCTACTAATGGCACTTTCAACATACCAGTATCTTTCATTTTGGACCAGGACACAGAATCATAACAATCCCAAGTTAAATTTTTATCATGTTCTTTTGCTTTTCTAAAAAGATTATCATAGCAAAACCAATGATTACCCTCGTGTGATACCGAGTACCCCATGATCCGTGACTGATAACTCGGCAATTCGGGTAGCAATTCGGGCCTCCGTTCTCCCAAGATCGATGTGAAAATCCCCCATGCCTTGCCCCAATTGCCAATGTTTTCATTAACCTTAAAGGCGGCCATCTTTGCGCGCCAAACACTCGGATGCATGAGATCCTTCTGACTTTTAACATGCTCCATCTCATAATGATCAGTAAGCAACGAGAAGATGTTTACATATTCCCCTGCCCATATCTTTTCTTTAATAGCTAAAGGAACATGCTGACCCAACCTCTCCCTTCGAGAGGGTGCCGACTCTTCCCTCGCAATCGGCAATGGCCGCTTACCTGAACTGGACGCTGTCTCTGCGACTAAAACCGTCCCCTGAGGCTTCTCTACGGCCGCGGCCGGCGTGGGCACCCTCGCTGCTTCACGAGTTTCCCGCAGTTGCTTCATCAACACCTGCGCGTCGACAGCCGTGGCGCCCTCGCTACTTTTACCCAACCACGCTGCTACTTGTGCTGCCAGCTCGGGCGGCATATCTTCCCCGGACACGGGGGTGACCACCACGGGAATCGGATTCCCTTCCTCCGGCACAGGAATGGGTGCTTCGAGCGGGACCCTGGGACCCGGGGTATCTCCCCCAGCTGCTCCTCTCCTGGGCCTCTTGCCTTTTCCTCCCGGGGCCGTTCCTTCCAAAGGACGTTTCGGGCCCCCTTCCTCATTTTTATCCATCCGCCTCTTTAGGTCGGTCATCTCCTTCATGAGAACACGCAGCATCTGTTCGGTAGTCATTCGCTTTCCCGCCTTCTTCGGCATTCTCCGACAGAGTATCTGCAAAACAAACAAGAACGATTACAACGCTCAAAATTGGCTCTTCGTTCCGTCTCGAGCTCACGTGTAGCGAGGAGGGCAGCTTCAGAGCACAGGAACAAGAGGATGCTTTCTGGTCTTGTTCCTCCTTTTATCCGTCTTCAGGGCGGGCGTAAACCCGCCCCTGCCTGCCCCAAGGGCGTGGCCAGCCGCTTCAGTGTCTAGGCCAACCCACTCTAGGGCGGGAAAAAGGCGCGCCCCGGCTACGCCGCTTCGGGCATACCAGCCGAGACTCGCCTCCCGCCCAAGATGGCTTCCCGGGGGGATCGTGGTACTCTGCCATACGTTCGGGGGGACCGATTGGTCGCCCCTTTCCAATGTTCATGTTCTCTTGCATTTAGCATTATTTCTTAGCGCAAAAAGTATCTGTCGTAACTGATGATCATAGACAAGGTAAGTTCCATGTATATGTCATTTATTCATTTGTTACATCGTAGGACGAGCCACCAGAGACTGTCTCAGGCAAGAGCCAACTCCAGCTGTCGTTCCCCAAGATTCCACCCTTTTATCCTACAATCCAGTGTAACGGGATTCCATGGTCAACACTCGAGTACATAGATATAGAGCCCTACATAGGTTTTCCCATTATATAAGAAAACAGAAACTAAATCAACAGAATACACAAATCGGTATATTTTCATGAACGTGTGATAATCAGCACAAAATAAGCATGACAAAATATTGCACATCGCAGTCTATCGCCGGAAAACAACGGCGTGTTAACGGCGTATTCAAATTCGAAACAAATTCAAAAGCTTTATTACGACAGTTAAGTCTTAAAGCACATACATGTAACAGCTTAAAAAAAAGAACGAGAGCGTTAACAACCATGAATTACAGAAAATTAAAATATGCAGTATAAATATAATAAAAAGAAGAAAGGACATTTAATCCATTTGATTAAAAGGTATTAAAGAGAATAAAAATGTAATACAAAGATAATTAATTTAAACTATTATTGTAATCAGGGGAGTTTAGGTGTTACTCAACTTTGGATTCCACCAATGCAATGTGGCGCATACGTATACTCCATGACCAGCTTAGAAATTTAGCCATTGCTATGGCAATTGGTGGTGCGGGATTGGAACAAAGTACTCTCATTGCCTCGGCACAGTTTCTATGGCCCAGTGATTTAGCTATAGGAATTAGCCATGCACGCCGAGGAGTAGAGTATGCAGGGCAGACTATGAGGACATGGGTACTGTTTCGGTTTGGTCTATGCAAAAGGGCATTTGTCGCTCTCGCCTTTACCCCAGTTTGCAGTAAACGATCTGATTGGCAGAGTGCCTATCCTTAGCTGGAAATATAATTTCCGGTCACGGGGTTTAGTTATGGTGTCCCAGTATTGCTCAAGGAAGGGAGAGGATTTGAAGTCCATAAATGTTCCCGTTAAAGATAAAGAAGATTGGCTGCGATATGTATTGCAGAACACCATTTCCCAATATTTTGCCTTGAGAACTTCTTTTGAGGGGAAATGCACATTGGCAGGGTCTGTCCATAATACACTCATGCCCATCATTTTAAGAAGGGACTTGATTTCCCGAAGCCATTTGATTCTATGTTGACTATCTGCCAGACTAACGTCCATAATGCCAAACTAATAGTGTTTTAATTCCTTTGTAGAGCAGAGCCTCCGCCAATATAAGAGGAGGCGAAGTCTGGCCAGGTCTGCTGCGGGTTTCCTGCCAAGGTCATACAGCAACGGGCCTGAGGGGGTACTTTGTGGGACGCCTATGATTTTCCTTAAAAACTTTGTTTCTGCAACAGAAATCGCCCTAAGGTTTTCAAAGCCCCATACAATGCAGAACTCAAAACTTTCGAATCATAAATTTGTATGACCGGACTTATAGGTTTAGTATGTGACAGCCTATGATTTGTATAAATAGCCCCAGCGTTTTGGCTCAACAAAAGCAACGTAAAGTGAACCATTCCCCAAGGCCACAGTGCGCCAATATAGTGTTATAAAACGAAGGATCAGTTCCACTGTGCTGGTTTTTGACCGAAAGCCCGCCTGAAAGGGTGGCAGAATTGCATGTTCGTCAATCCACTCCTGAACAATATTCAAGACCATGCGACCCACAACTTTTTGTAAGCAATCTATCAAACTTATGGGCCTGTAATTTTCTGGTCTCGACTTTTCATCTTTTTAAAGATTGGTACAATTTCAGCTCCTTTCCATGATGTTGGGACTGAAGCACCTTGAGCAATGGTATTAGCCAAAATGATGATGTACTGAACCCAGTTAGATTTATTGTTTAAAAAAAGGTCAGCGGGGATTCCGTCAATGCCTGGAGCTCTACCCGCCGTTACAGCTCCCAACGCTCTCTCTGTATCGGCCGGTACAAAGGGTGCATCTCTAAAAAGAGTATACACACAATCTTCCGGTGCCCCACATTATCGTCCTCACAGGCATACTGAGGTTTGAAGAAATCCACCCACTGGTGTTTATCGACATGATTCTGCGGGCGTTCTGGGTGGCCCCCATTGCCCCATTTGGCGAGATTCCAGAACAAGTTAGAGTCTCTATTTGCGCATGCCACTCTTAAGTCCTGCCACCTATTCTCATCATACTCTTTTTTTAGCCAAAACCTGAGTCCTCCTATAGTTATTTCGTGCCTCGCGGACTCTCACAGGATTCCTTGATTTAAGCTCCATCCCTAATCTATTTCGTGCTGCTCTACCAGCCTCATTAAACCATGAGTTCTACGTCTGGGCAGTAATTTTTGGTCTAAGCATTCGCCTTACAAAGTGAGTGCGCAACCTTAGGAAAAAAGAGTCACGGATGCCAGTAATTTCCTTTCGGAAATCAGGATTATTTTGCAAGCCAGCCATGAGACTGGCTAGGGTGTCGATCATATCCTTATTAATGGCAGTTAACATTTCAGGACTCCCTACAAGTTTTGCCCATTTCAAATGCCGTGTTTCATTCGAGCAAATCAAGTCCAGAGTAGTTAGTCTCTCTCCGTGGTAGCTCGCGTTGAGCTGCCCTGGAGTTCAAAAGTTGAGCATAGAGGGTGGTGGTTGCTTTCCATACGCTCCTCTATGGACATGTCGTTTAGGAGATGCCAAAATTTGAGATTAACAAACAGATAGTCTATTCTGCTACTAGATCGGCCATTGTTGAAGGTATGGGCTCCATGAAGGTCCGAGGTCCAACCCAGTGTACTCTCCTTGCCATAATTATTTAGTTGGCCGTCAAACACATCCCCTTATCAGTTATATTCATATTGTACGCAACCCAGTGGAGACATTTATTCATCAGATTTGTAGTAGTCTCAGTCTGCTCTCTTCTGAGGGGAGGTAGGTTTTCCAAAACCAAGACCAGTGGGGCAGCAGCTGGTGGAGGATAGAGAGTCACTTGGGATAGTTGTTCTGAGTAATTGTGCGAAGCTTTCGATTTTGGTGGACTGGACCCTTTGCGGTTGAGTTTATCAACAACTGTAGGTAGGCACTTATTAGGATCAAAAGTAGAAGCGTTAGTACTTAATGCCATATGTATATTTAGTTGATCCTGTCCCAGCTGGTTGACTATGGGCAGGGAGCTGGTAGAAGCTGCCCGAGCTACTGCTGGCGCATCTGTGCTTGGGAAACGTGGCTGGGGGTCACAAATCAGAGGCCTAGAGAGTTCAGACAGAGATGGAGTAAGCACAGGTTCGTGATGATTTGTCTCCAGGATTGATATCCGCTTCTCCATAAGGGAAAGTTTTTCCTGAAAAGGTGCCATAACAGAGTGCAATGTCCATCCATATAGATGCCAAATTCTGGGCCAAAAGAACAGGAGGCTTTGCGGAGTTGCTGGCAGCTACTGGTATGAGTTTTTTTGGTTGGGTCTTGAGCCTGGCCACTCGTGGTTTCTGGGCTTAGCTTTCCCAGGCTCGGATGGGCCTCTGGCTCTGGTGCGTTGCCGAATTAGTGGTGATAATGATAACTCCTCGGATTTATCTTGCGAGATTCGATTTATGCTTCCCCCTAGCACAATACTTGTTTCCAAGCTAGGTAGAGGGGAAGCACTGGGGAGTTGGATCGAATCGCAAGAGATGCCTGGTGATAAAGGTTTACAGAGCGGAGATGGTGAATTAATAGTGCCAGATGTTAGTCTTGGGGACACTGGCAATTCCCCTGTTCCTAACGATAACCTCCTTTCAGTCCTTTCAATTTCGTGAGAATACATACTTGCTGCTCTAGTGAGATAGGAGTACAGAGTTGTAACAGCCCCCCCTGAAACCTTATCCTTGAGGCCCTTTCTCCTTGCCACCATTCCTAGCAGTCAAAGATAATAAATATATAGCAAATACCTTTTGTTAGAGTGGATGAAAGAGATGTTGCCCAGCCCAGCCTAATCCGGTCGATGACCGGCGAAGGACGGCCCGCCCTTGGCCCGGGCTTCTCCCACGCGCGTCCCACGCTGCGGGAGAGCCTGGATGGTTATGAGGGCCTCCGGCACCCTCAGGTGACGTGGTTCACCTGCGCCGGGCGGGGGCCTTCTGGGAAGTGTAGTCTCTGGGCCGAGCCGTTTCCTTCACGGCAGTATGGCGAGACCAGCAGGAGGGCTCTGATGGCCATTTCTCTCACGGCGGCGAAGAATGAAGGAAGGTGACTTGTAAGCCATTACTCTCAAGGCAAAGTGCTGAAAGGTGCTGCGGGAGAGCCTGGATGGTTATAAGGGCCTCTGGCGCCCTCAGGTGACGTGGTTCACCGGCGCCAGGCGGGGGCCTTCTGGGAAATCTAGTCTTTGTCCCGAGCCGTTTCCTTCACGGCAGTATGGAGAGACCAGCAGGAGGGCTCCGATGGCCGTTTCCCTCACGGCGGCGAAGAATGAAGGAAGGTGACTTGTAAGTTGTTCCCCTCACGGCAAAGTGCTGAAAGAGTGGCGCGTATTCACAACACGGCGGTACCATGCGAAAGGCTCACGATAACGCGTCAAATGTCTGCGTTAAAACCAACGCCATGCTGAAAAAACGTGTAACACCAATGCGAAAATAGTAGCGATAAGGCCAATTGTGATACAAACATCAGCGATAACCAGCGACAGGCCTGCCATTCCCACGCGTCATGCCGGAAAATGCTCCATAAAAGCAGAATAAAAAACGGACAACGTACGAGCACAGGCCCACAGCCGTGTCGTAGAACAAATGACGATTGTCCTGCATCAGATAGGTATCTCCTCACAAACACCCACAATGTACATTGACATGCATTCTGTGTGTAACCTGCGCCAATGCGGAAACATACATGGAAGACACTGCGAAACCGCATCTCCACTTCACATTGCAGAGGGACAATCAACACCCCCTGCACACAAACATGCCATGTCCATGATCAAACAATAATGACAGCATGGACTAATGTAGGGACAGTGACTTCCCCGTTCATGTTGCCCATGTCGTGGGAATTGAGTCACAGGGTGCATCCCTGCATCATGGCATCACATATCAGAGCCCAAAAGAAGCCCTATTGTCATTTGTAGGCCACAAATGACAGTCAAAATGGAAGGAATTGGGACATGTGAAACGCTGAAGAGTGGGATATTGTACCAACTGTGACACACAGAACTGGCAGTTCTAATACGTGACACCTTAAACAGCCTCACTTTACAGAGGTGACAAACCCACCATCCGTTAACATATTACTAGCACTAAATGTCGCAACCACACATATGAGTGACATGCACGCAGGGAATGTGTCTTGGAATGCATTTATTTGAACATGCTGTGCCTGTGGTCATTCATCGTACTGTCCCATGATTGCTAAGGACTGTCACAATGTGACGTCAACATGAGAAGAAATTGTCAATGATGGTTTTCCTACAGGCTATTCCTGCTGCGGCTGCAGTGGGGTGTGGTTCTCCTGCCTCATCTTCATCTGCATCATCCGGTGCGTCTGGCAATCGTATCCATTGGGCATTGCTGGGTACACATATGTTGTGCAACACACAACATGCAACGGTCACCTTGCACACGATGTCTGGGCTGTGCAAGAGCCCTCCACCTGTGACGTCCAGGCACCTGAAACGTGACTTTAACTCGCCAAATGTGTGTTCCACAATGTCCCTGGTGCGTTTGTGGGCCAAATTGTACTGCCTCTGGGCCTGTGTGTTCAGTGCTCAGAGGGGTGTCATCATCCAAGCTCAGAGTGCATATCCTTGGTCACCTGTGACAGTGCAGAGAGACTTGAGTCAAGACTACATACTGCATGATGTGTTGGCAGGCACACTGGTTCATTGGTGTGTGATATGTGTGACTTAGTGATTCCTGTATGGCATGCACTGCTTGTTGCAAATGAGCGACATCAATGTCTATTATGTAGCCTCACTGCTGCTCCTCCCTCCTCCCGAGCATAGTCACAAGTGTGTGCAGCGTGGTTGCATCAATTGCACCCCTACAGCACACCATTGTCATGCCTCTATGCACATGTCCACCAGCCTGACTATGACATAGTGATGATGTGCGCTGAAGGTGGCCTGCCACCTGTGTGTAGGCCCATTGTAAGGACAGGGCTGACACAGATGTAGAGCACCTGCCTGGCCGAACTCGCCGTGCCGTCGAGGGTAGATATTTGGCTTATGCTGTGCTAATAGCGACACACACAACAGTTGGTATGTGTGATTCCTGACCCCAAGCAGGCATGCCCTCCCCCATGTACCCCTTCGGCAGAGCCCGCACTCCAGGGGGATGCCACATAGCAACATTGTCCATTGTGTTACGAGCTGTGCAGACACTACAACAGAGACACACACATTAGTCACTTCCTTGGCGAGGCCTAAACTTAACCACACCCAGATCCGCATGTGGAGGAGCCACACCCCTACACTGTACTGTTGTACACCTGCCTGTCCACTCCGCTTACGCTTACAGGGAGGTACGACATGGCTACATGTCCCAGGTCTCCCCCACTGCCTGCGGTGATATGGTTGTGCCTGCTGTACACAGCTCAATGTAATGTGGTATGGCCCAGGCCCTCATGCATACATAATGATCACACAGACACACTGAATGAGTTTGTGGAACTGGCTATGGGCATGTGTGCCCGGTCCCTCAGGATTCAAAAGATTAGGTGAAACAAGTTGGCACTTCACCCACTCTAATACTTCTTGGCATTCCACATGCCAAACAAAGGTGACTCTCTTCATGAGCATGAGTGACAATGGTCTCAAATTAGTGGCAAGTTCTGAATAAACCTTGAATACACTCAATCCTAAATATGATTTATTTAAGGCCTGACTTGTCCACAGGTGACTTAGTCTGGTTGATATTGTCTACCAGACTAGATTTTGGGGTGATGCCATTGCTGGAAACGAAATTCCCCAGACACTCAAACGTATCAGAAAAATGCACTTATCCCTCATTAGCACTACACCTTTCTTCTGGAATCTTTCCAGCACCTCTTCAAATATACAATCATGTGTCTGCCTATCTGGTGCAAAAATCAACACATCATCCTGGACAACAGATCATGCTTTGATATCTTTCAGCATGTCTGCCATTAATCACTAAGAAACTGAGGGCGCAGAAGCAAGTCCAAAAGGCACGTGGCAGTACTGAAAAGTACCAAAAGGGAGGCAAAAGCTGTTAAATGTATTGATTCTGGTTCCATCTAAATTTGGTGGAAGGTGAAGGCCACATCCAGCTTGGTGAACAGACTAGCCACCTTTACGCTAGCCAGCAGTTCATTTATGTTGGGAGAGGGATGAGAATCCAGACAATTTTCTTTATTAAGGCAGCACAAGTCCTCAGTTCCCCACTCTGCTGGAGGGCCACCTCCAAGGGAGACAGCCACAATAGATGAGTGAATGGGCTCAATTATCCCAATTATCCCATTTTTCACCAAAAAGTGTCTAATTCTTTCTATAGGTCTTTCTGTATACTGAAAGGCAAATATCTGAGTTTATGTTTCACTGGCTGTGTTCCCACCGTCACTATTTTCTGTGCTTGTAATCTTGAACTTTTCCTAATTTGCCCAAGAACACATAGGGATTCTTATTCAACGGTTCGGTTCAAAAACTTTATTCGATTCAAACAGAGAATCATAAAAGTATACATTTTAAATTACAAAACATGATTACAATTTTAATTTTGAAATGAACCATCTAAAATTACACATTAAGAAAATTAAAACATAAGTTGATATATTCCACAAGTCATTTATCAGGATGAAACATACAGACAATAGAACCCGTACTGATCACCTTAAGTCAGCAAGTGTTATTTCACCGAGTATTTATAATTGAATGGCCATCATACAGCAGCAAGTAAATACAAGATCCCACAACGATGTACAGGTCTAAGGCCGAGTTAGCCATACCGTTTCCTAATCAGGAGTGACACTCGTATAAAGTCTAACATGGCGCAACATACTCAGAAGATGATAATGATAACAAGTAGTCATAACCTTCTTTATAATTACATGGTTGCCGCCCCTTCAAAATGGGCTTAATAAATCTGGTCCTTGGTTCCTTATATAAAGAACAAAAGAGGACAACATGTATGGTACTCTGACTAACTTTGTTATTACAAGGACAAGGGGGCAGCCTCTCACACCAACCCCCTTGTTTAGGAAAGGCGAAAAGAAAGTGCAGAAGGTTTAGCCTGAACCTTGTAAGATAAAACCGCCATTGCACATGGGTTGTAAAAGTTAAGTAGAACTGGTGCTGTAATTTAACCACACATCCTGTTGACCTGACCAAGGAAGATGTGTGTGAACATTTCCAGTAACTTGTTTTAATTTGGGCTTTAATGTCTCCCTGGATATTTTCAGGATTGTCATAAACATGACCCAGGCCTATTTTATGTAACATGTCACTGACATATGACAACCAAGGGATCTGCTTTATCAAGGCTCTTACAGTCTTGGAGAATATCTCTGGAAAGCTGGAGGGCCTCAGATAACCATATTTTGCCCCATAATAATAAGGGCGAGAGGCGAATGATATCACTCACATAACTCATTCCCATTTCGTCATGACAGAAACTATTCGGTGAACCCGATGGAATTAATAATACACGCTTTAAGAATTTGTTTTCCATGACCTGTATCGTGGCAGGGCTTTCAGTCCCCCGGTACCCCTGCCCCATAGGTGGCCACAGACAGACATTTAGATCTATACAGGGTTTTCAGGTGTGCGACCGGTTTTTGACCTAGCTTACCACAAAAGCGGAACAGACCTTCTATGGAACGACTGGCACTCTGAACTCGAGCCTTCATTAGTGGGGCCCAGCTCAGTTTGTTATCAAAAAGGTTTCCCAGGTAATTAAAATTATCTACCTTTTCAATGGTGAAATTATTTACCATGAACTTCCTAGTTTTTGACCCTTTCGGACCACAGACCATTGCAAAAGATTTTGCAAAGTTTACCTTCAGATCCAGGTCCAGCATGAAGGTATTAAAGGCGTCAAGACAAATCTGCATACTATTTCCTGTAAGGGTCATTAATACTGTGTCGTCGGCGTAAGAGAGCATGGGGATACTCCTGCTATTTACCTTTGGGAAATCACAGCAATGGTCCAACAAGTACTTCTCCAGGCAATTTGTATACACTAGGAACAAGAAAGGCGCCAAAATGCAGCCTTGTCGCACACCCTCGGTTGTGGGAATAGATTTTGTTTTTTCCCCCCCTGGTCCGAACCTTATGGCCACAGTTGTCGCTTCATGCAATCTGCGAAGCAATGTAACTAAAGGTTCCTCAAAGCCCATATCATCCATCATTTGCCAGAGCTTGCTTCTACAAACAGTGTCGAATACACTTGAGAGGTCCATGAAGGCAAGGTGGATGGAGGAATTCCTTGCCTTCATGTACTTGCCTATAATTAGTGTCAAATTCAGACACTGTTCGACCGTCCCCTTTCCTTTTCTGAACCCATATTGAGAGTTCACGATAAGGCCCACCGAGTCTGCCCATGTTTCCAGTCTAGCCAAGATAACCCTTCCCAACAATTTGCATGATGCATCGATTAATGATATAGGGCGATAGCATCGGGGGTCACACCTATCACCCTTCTTAAAAATCGGCACCACCACTGCCTCCTTCCATGATGCCGGGATACGGCCAATAACAGCTGCCCTAAACACATTCAATAACAATGGTGCCCATACATCGATATTATGCCTAAAGAAGTCCAGAGGTACTGCATCGGAACCAGGGGCTTTTAGTAATATGCCTTTCCTCAAGGCCTCCTCCACCTCTTGCAGTGTAAGCGAAGAGCTCAGAGACAGAGCTGTCTATGAGGCCACCAGATCCCTAGAGTCCTCCGGCAGGCCTAGAGGTGGTATTACATTTGGGTTAAAAAAAATTCCAAAATGGGCTTCCCATGATTCACCAGTAATCTGCATCACTATATTATCTTTTCCATCGCTCGTAAAAAGGGGGCGATTAACTACTTCCCAGAAAAGCCTACTATCTTTTAGCTCCGAGGCCTTCTCTAGATCTTCCCATGCAAGGTTTTTTAAATCCTGCTTCCTTTTTCTAATGGCCTCTTTATAGGCCATTCTAGTCGTTCTTACCAACTCTTTATTCCTAGGTTTTTGTTTTAGTGCCGTTTTTAGGGATTTATGCGATGCAGAGCACACGGCATCAAACCATCTGAAGCCCTTTGGTTTGTTTTTCCCAATTGGTTTTTTGAGATGCTCTGCCACATGCCCACATAGAATTTCAAAATTCCCAATAACCTTTTCAGGGTTAGCTGTAGACGATAAACATGACTCAATTTCGGAGCTGTAAGTGTTTAAGATCTCTAAGCCCACAGCATCTATTTTCCCCCATTTCAAGATGACACCTTGGTTCCTGTTATATTTTATGGGTTGCTCCCAGACTGGATGTTTTACGATAACAGGACAACACAAGGATAACATTAGGGGGTTGTGATCACTTGCAGCATTTGCAATTACCTCAAGCTTGTCAACATAATGGAAATAGCCACTAGACGCGATTGCGAAATCAATAACACTCATCGAACCTCTACTTCCCTGAAAGGTTGGTATTGGGGATGAATTAGGGGCAACCCAAGGCTCCACTATGCATAGATCATTTAAAACAATGATGTTATTTAGTGCATCCCCCTGGGGTGTATGCTTAAAATGTATCAGGGGTTGTTCATGTAAGTCCTCCAAACCGCACACATTTGAGCCACCATATTTACACAATGAACAATTGAAATCCCCGACCCATATAATGAAAAGTAGAGGCCGGTCACAACGTGCCTTAGATATTGCTTCCTCCAAGCTCGTAATTATGGATATCTCATTATCATCAAAGATATTGTGATACCAGTTGACCAGTAACAGCGGTTCAGGGAACAGATTTTCCAACAAAAGCAGTTGGTACCATGGGGTGTTTACTATCTTAGAAGTTACCAGTTTATTCAATTTAAGATAAATTGCTGTCATTATCCCACCCTTTGCCCTCCCCGTTGGTGATGGCACCGCCAGGACGTTAAATGGTTGAAAGCCATTAATGTCCTGGACCGTTCGGCTCCATGTCTCCTGAAAACACAGGACATCATGGCCGCCCACGTAATCCAACCAAGCCTCATCCTCTAATCTACCAGCAAGACCAGCGATATTCCATGAGATCAGGCAAAGCCTTGGTTCCCATAAATTATCACCCACAGGTTCTGGTCGTGTTGCCAAATCTTGCCTTTGGATGGGTAAATTTGGCTCACATTCTGAAATAACAGGGACCTCTGATTCTAGGGGGTTAGTAATCTGTGCTTCACAGGCTGAGACATCCTTCACAAAGGTATTGTGACATCTTTCATCCCCCTTCTCCCTCAAGCTCAACTCTCCTATGGGGAAAACATGGAAAGGGGCGACCACTCGGTCCCCCCGAACGTATGGTGGAGTACCCCAATCCCCCCGGGAAGCCATTTTGGGCGGGAGGCGAGTCTCGGCTGGTATGCCCGAAGCGGCGTAGCGGGGGCGCGCCTTTTCCCGCCCAAGAGGGGTTGTCCTAGACACCTACACCGTTGGCCACGCCCCGTAGGCGGATTGGAGGAGGGTCCACGCCCGGCCGAAGAAGGATAAAAGGAGCAACAAGCCAAGGAAGCATCCTCTTGTTCCTGTGCTCTGAAGCTGCACCTCCCCGTTGCACGTGAGCTCGAGACAGAACGAAGAGCCAATTTTGAGGATTTGTAATTTTGTGTTCTCTCTTTTAGCGCTTCGAACTCTGGTTCCAGGACCTTTCGGTGGACTATCGTGAGAAAATGCCGGGCAAAAGGGTCGGAAAGAAGGTTAGCACCGACCAAATGCTCCGTATGCTGGTGAAGGACATGGCAAACATGAAGAAGGAGATGGCGGCCATGAACGGTACGGGCCGGCCTAAGAAAGTCATCGGACCAGCATTGCCGGGGGTAGTCCCAGCCGGGAGAGGTAAAAGGGCCAGGAACAGGGCGGCAGGGGATGAGGCTCCGGTTCCCGAGTCACCTCCGGCGAGCCCAGTCCCGATTCCGGACGCAGGACAGCCGATCCCTGTCATTGTTACACCTGTGAACGAGGGGGATATGCCACCCGAGATGGCCGCCCAGTTGGCGGCGTGGTTGGGCAAGAATAATGAGGGTGCCATAGCTCCAAGTGATACGGCCGAAGAGGCCAAACTAATAATGATGCAGTTGCGGCGTTCGCGAGATGCTGCGAAGGCACCTTGTCCTTTTGTTCCCCCTCAGGTTCCCGCGGAACAACCGTCTTCGGGCGTTGGAACAGCGGCGGCAGCGAGTTCAGCTACTGATTTGGGTAAGAAGCCGTTGCCAATGGCTGGGGAGGGGTCGTTACCCTCAAGGAGGGAAAAGGTGGTGCAACATATCCCGTTAGCCACAAAGGAAATGATATGGGCGGATAAATACGTGAACATATTTTCGCTATTGACTGATCATTATGAAATAGAACACGTTAAAAATCAGAAGGAATTGTTGCATCCAAGTGTATGGCGAGCAAAGATGGCGGGTTTCAGAGTTGACGAGACAATCGCTAATTGGGCCAGGGCTTTTGGGATGTTCACTGCAATCATGGGGGAACGTAGGCCCGAAGTATTGACAGAACTGGCTTGTTACCAGACACGAATAATGGAGTTTTATGAATCGTACGATGGTGATCAATGGTTGGGTATGATAACAAATTTCGTAAGGCCAAGGAGCACGACTCATCCCTGACGTGGGATTGTTTCGACTCCATTTCCTGGCAGAAACAGGTTAGGTCAAACCCGATAAAACCATCTTCGTTTGGCGGGAATGGGGCTGAGCCTTCCCGCCATTCCCCATCGGTGCCCTTTCGAGCGGGCGCCGGTAGTGATCAGCACACAAAGAGTAATGGTAACTCCGGCAAGAAAGGGGTCTGTTGGAGCTTCAACAGGGGCAAGTGCACTAGACCACAGGGGACGTGCAAATTCAGGCATGAGTGTGCAGGGTGCGGTCAGTCTTCACACCCCGAGAGTTCATGCAGAGCCAAGAATGGCGATACACGGGGCAGAGGCGGCGCCAAGCAGGTCTAATGACGGCCGAGGGGCGCTGCTACCTGCTCCCATCGACATCATGGCAATGATCCCCTGGCTGAACGAATACCCTGATCATGTCTCCGCCGGGGTGTTGAGGGACGGTTTCTCATGTGGTTTCCGCATCCCGGCGGGGGATTTTCGGGGGGAAGCACTGTGTAAAAATCAACTGTTGGTTCAACAGAATACGGTTGTAGTACGGGCAAAGATTGCAAAGGAGGTGGCCCGAGGTCGGGTTGCGGGTCCATATGCGAACCCGCCTGTTCCTAATTTTGTTAGTTCACCGTTGGGTGTAGTCCCCAAGAAGGACCCAGGTGAGTTTCGGTTAATACATAATTTGTCCGCTCCTAAGGGTCTTTCCGTGAATGATGCGATTGACCCGGGAGTTTGTTCGGTGCGGTATGCATCCTTTGATGAGGCCGTCGCCATGTTGAATCGCCTGGGGCCCGGAGCGCTGATGGCTAAATCTGATATCGAGTCAGCGTTCCGGTTACTCCCGGTACACCCGCAGGATCAGCGTCTGTTAGGTTTTGTGTTCCAGGGACGCTATTACATGGATAAATGTATGCCAATGGGTTGCTCCATCTCTTGTGCGTATTTTGAAAAATTCAGCAGTTTTTTACAATGGGCATTCACCAGAGCCACAGGCTTTACACAGGTTATGCATTACCTTGATGATTTTCTGTTTCTGGGGGCAGCCGGGGACACGGAATGTGCACAGGCTTTGAGTAAATTTTGTGATCTCATGAGAAGATTTGGCGTGCCACTGGCACCAGGCAAGACAGTGGGGCCGTCTACTTCACTCGAGTTTCTGGGAATTGAGCTCGATTCTGAAGAGGGGTGCTTCCGTTTGCCTAAAGAGAAAGTATTGAAATTTAAGGCCTCGCTCGAGACATGTATGGGCGAGACGAAAGTAACATTGCATCAGTTGCAGCAGGCTGTGGGTCAGCTTAATTTTGCTCTTAGAGTGATACCAATGGCTCTTCCCTTTTCTCGCTCTATTGCTCAAGCCATGGTGGGCCTTAAGGAAGGGCATCACCGCACAAGACTCTCGGCAGGGGTTCGCCAGGACATGCGCATATGGTTGGCATTCCTGGCGGATTTCAACGGTCGTGTCCTGTGGAACAAACCAGCGGTTTCCTCCGAGGAGCTGGGATTGTGGACCGACTCGGCAGGGAGTGTGGGTTTTGGCGCCATATTTGGTAATCATTGGTCGGCACGAACATGGCCGGCATGGTGGCACGAGAGTGGGCTCACAGGTAACATTGGGTTTCTTGAACTGTTTCCTATCCTAGTGGCCTTACAGACATGGCCGGAGGGGTTTCGTGATCACACTGTGGTGTTCTGGTCGGATAATATGACCGTGGTAGAATGTGTCAATAATCAGGCAGCACGCTGCAAATTGATCTTGAGATTAATGAATGAAATTGTCCTGCTGTGTATGAAATTGAACGTTCACTTTAGAGCAAAACACGTGCCTGGGGTTCTGAACCAGGCGGCTGATGCACTCTCTCGTTCCCACATGCAGGCCTTCCGGGGTCATATGCCCTCTGCGGACTTGGTGGCGGCACCATTTCCCGAAGTTCTCTGGTCTCTCGGTGCCCCGGATTACAAAACCTTGTGGGAGAGAGTCTAGCCCCCAGGACAAGGAAGGCATATGAAGGGGCGTTCCGTTCTTATTGGGCATTTCTGGGTCCATCTAGGGGGGAGCATTGGGGGCAGGAAGAGTATGTTCTGAAATTTCTAGTATCATTGCATCAGGCAGGCCGATCAGTGGCAACAGCCAACAGACACCGAGCCGCCATTGCATTCATGGCGCAGGCTCATGGCATTCAGGACCCCACAGCGTCCTTTCTAGTAAAGAAGGCGCTGCGCGGTGGCAATGCCTTGAGGGTCGTAGAGAGGACGAGAGGCGCCCAATAGGGCTAGCAAGGTTGTCCCAGTTAATGTCCGTACTCCCTGCGACTTGTTCATCTCAGTCAGAGACAGTGCTGTTCCGGGCCGCCTTCGCATTAGCATTCCATGGGGCTATGCGGATAAGCGAACTTGTAGCGAGGAACAAGCAGGATACGGAGGAAGGTCTGTGTCGAGAACACATCCAGATTAAAGGTGACACGATGGTAGTCATGATAGCCAAGTCCAAAACCGATCAGGGAGCGATCGGAGACAGTGTGGTTGTTCAGCGCATGCTAGGGTCCCACATGTGCCCAGTGAAATGCGTAGAGGATTACTTAACGCAAAGGGCGGCAGCATGGGGGGGGAGCTTGCTGAGACATACCGACACCACCCCACTGACCAGGTTTCAGTTCCAGCGGGTGTTAACAATGGCAATCGCGGCAGCGGGCTTGAACCCGGGCGATTTTGGGACCCACTCATTCCGGATAGGTGCGGCTACAGAGGCTACAGCCAGGGGGATGAGTGTGGATAAAGTGAAACAGTTGGGGCGTTGGTCCTCGAATTGTTATAAGAGGTATGTGCGGTTGCACATGTTGTGAAGCTAATGTCATGCACTCACGCTTCTTGTTTTCTGTTTGGTTTTCAGTTTCGCGAGCAGGCTTTGCGGGGCGGACTGTGCAGTTGACCCGACACCTGGGGACCAGCGGTCAAAGATCACCGGCTGAGGGAAGAGTGGTGTGGGTCGTTGGCCACTCATACGTGAGGCGCGCCGCAGACGTATTCAAAGCAGGTGACATGATTCACATGGCTGGGGAATACGGGTACAGGGTGACCTTCTACGGAAGGGGCGGGCTCTGTATTGACCAGTTTCAAAATTTTGTGGAAGGGTTGTTAGGGCGGACAAGGTCACCGCCGTCTGTAATCATAGTGCATCTTGGGGGCAATGATTTGGTGACCACTGGTCGACGAGTACTTCTCGAATTAATTCTATCCACAGTAAGTTGGTTGGCCAGAAGGGTTCCGGGGTGCACGATTGCATGGTCACACATGATTCCGCGGAAGGTGTGGCGGGGGGCCATTTCGGTGTCAGCTTTAAATCAGTCGGTGAAGAAAGTTAATAACAAACTTGGTAGGTTGTTTCGTACAGATAAGTTGCATTGTATTCCTCATGGATGTATTCGGGGGGACCATATGTATCTGGAGGATGGGGTCCATTTGTCCCGGGTGGGGAATACCTTACTCATAGGAGACTTCGTAGCTTGGTTGAAGAGTTTGTGCAGCCATGACCTTTAAGTAGGAGTTTTTGCGGGGGGTCCGGATAGCCGGTCAACTATCCGGCCTGTGGCGGTAAGGTCATGATCGGTGAGCAGTAATTGGAAGATCCCTAGAGGTGGGGCGTCACCCATTATGGATGGAAGCGCCCGGGGGGAGGCGGCCATTGGCCCCTCAAACGGGGAGGCGGGCCCCTCTAAGGATGGGGCCGCCGAAAGGGAAGGCGGTCATAGGCCCCTCCCTGGGGAGGAGGGGCTACGGGCCCCTCCTGGGAATTTCCCGGGGCCAGGACATCTGCGACGGCAGATGTGGTAAGCAGTGTGGGGTGGGAGGGGGGTCTACGCTACCTTCTAGACACCTCACACGAGTCCTCGGACGACCACTAAGATGGCGTCGAGTAAACAGGGGGCCCCCGTTAAGACAAGGGAAATTGGAAGTTGGCACAGAGGTACAGTCCTCTGTGCGCCCGCCCCTCACAAGTGAGGGGGGAGTTCTGGTATTAGGGATCTGACACCGGTTACGACCTTGCCGTTGGCCCGTAATGTTAGGATGTACAATTTGAATTTTGAGAAATGCATTTACAGGATGTTTTAGAATCGGCTAGGAGAACCTTTGTATTAGAGATGTGTTAAGGTTAGCCAAGAAACATCGTAATGTCTAAATGGAATTGTACATGATATGAAACTGTTATTTTAACGTTTTCATTTTGTTTCATATTTTAATAAATACGGCCGGGAGGGTAACTCCCTCCCGCCTTCCAAAAGTTCAGAACCGTTTCCATCTTCCCATTCTTGGGGATTGTGTTGGGAGGGGGTGACGGGTATCCCAACCATATGGAAAGGGGCGACCACTCGGTCCCCCGAACGTATGGTGGAGTACCCCGATCCCCCCGGGAAGCCATTTTGGGCGGGAGGTGAGTCTCGGCTGGTATGCCCGAAGCGGCGTAGCCGGGGCGCGCCTTTTCCCGCCCAAGAGGGGTTGTCCTAGACACCTACACCGTTGGCCACGCCCCGTAGGCGGATTGGAGGAGGGCCCACGCCCGCCCGAAGAAGGATAAAAGGAGCAACAAGCCAAGGAAGCATCCTCTTGTTCCTGTGCTCTGAAGCTGCACCTCCCCGTTGCACGTGAGCTTGAGACGGAACGAAGAGCCAATTTTGACCCACCCAGCAGCCCCTGATGACAGCGATTTGTTTTGAATAAAGTCGAGTGACATGATACTTTTTCTTTTACAGGTTGTTGTGAATAAAGTTGGTAATTTTGGTATGTAATAAAGTGGTTGCTCTGTCAGCATGTATTTCGGCAAAGTAGGTGCAGCAGAGTTAAATGTAGTGCTTAGTAGAAGTTATACTTTGAATTGCTCAGTATAATTGTCTTTTTTCATCCTCTTTAGTTTAAAAAATGTCGTATTTATTTTGGTCGGGCGGTAAGGTCATGATCGGTGAGCAGTAATTGGAAGATCCCTAGAGGTGGGGCGTCACCCATTATGGATGGGAGCGCCCGGGGGGAGGCGGCCATTGGCCCCTCAAACGGGGAGGTGGGCCCCTCTAAGGATGGGGCCGCCGAAAGGGAAGGCGGTCATAGGCCCCTCCCTGGGGAGGAGGGGCTACGGGCCCCTCCTGGGAATTTCCCGGGGCCAGGACATCTGCGACGGCAGATGTGGTAAGCAGTGTGGGGTGGGAGGGGGGTCTATGCTACCTTCTAGACACCTCACACGAGTCCTCGGACGACCACTAAGATGGCGTCGAGTAAACAGGGGGCCCCCGTTAAGACAAGGGAAATTGGAAGTTGGCACAGAGGTACAGTCCTCTGTGCGCCCGCCCCTCACAAGTGAGGGGGGAGTTCTGGTATTAGGGATCTGACACCGGTTACGACCTTGCCGTAGGCCCGTAATGTTAGGATGTACAATTTGAATTTTGAGAAATGCATTTACAGGATGTTTTAGAATCGGCTAGGAGAACCTTTGTATTAGAGATGTGTTAAGGTTAGCCAAGAAACATCGTAATGTCTAAATGGAATTGTACATGATATGAAACTGTTATTTTAACGTTTTAATTTTGTTTCATATTTTAATAAATACGGCCGGGAGGGTAACTCCCTCCCGCCTTCCAAAAGTTCAGAACCGTTTCCGTCTTCCCATTCTTGGGGATTGTGTTGGGAGGGGGTGACGGGTATCCCAACCATATTTTCCTTTCGGCTAACTGATGGTCAGTCCAGCCCCTCCATTCCCACAAGTGGATCAAAGCGGTTTCTTAGGGGAATATTACTTGGCATCCACCCTAGATATTCCTCTCCCTGAATTCTTAGTCTTGGGTCATTGTAGGGTGGTTGCAGAAAACTGTTATTATTACATGGCGGCCCCCTAAAGTAACCATCACCCTGGTACCTCATTCCAGGGTGATTTTGGGTCGGCCATGCAACAACATTTCTCTGTGTCCACCCAGGATGTCTTTCACTCTGAAATCTTAGCCCAGAACTGTTTTGATATAGGTTCGGAGGAACATGATTCAGATTAGGGTAAAAGTATTCCAAACCTATACATTGAATATCCCCCAATCTGGCAAACCTTGGTATAGGGCAAATCATATCTTTTACTCAGCTGTCCCTAAAATTAATCAGGATACAATCCCCCTCTAGGTCTTTCTCACTTGGCCCCACCCAGTGGACCCTTCGCATACTAAGTATTTTCGTTTTAGAAGCAGGGGGAAGTGGCCTATTATTATTAAGCCAGAATGTTACTTGATTTATGAGGTCCTGATTTGATCCCGATTTGTTTGGCACAACTGCTGGGACTCCTGTCAGGATTGCCATAAAAGGGGCAGAGTCTGGTGGCAAGTTTACGCAAAATTGTTTTTTTAAAGGAGCTCTTTCACTAGAGACTGTCGCTCCCTGCGATGGAGTTGGCTTGGGCCCAGAAGTGGCTGCCTGCTTAGATGTAGTTGCCTTAGATGTTGATGCTGTGGCTGCTACAATCTTACCTTGAGAACCCACAGTAGCCGCCACTGCAGGTTTAGTCAGAACTATTTGTACAGGGACTTCCTGAGGGTCCGCAATTGTAGGGGTTTGGGGAGCTTTACTTTGATTTTTCTGGCCTCCTTTCTTTGTTGTAGTACTATTACCCGCAGTCTCAGGGGATTTGCTCTTATTAGCCAAAATTTCAAGAGAGTGAGTGTTAAGTGAAATAAGATGTTCTAATTGATCCAGTTTTAGATTAACAATTTGTGTTCTCTCTAAGAGGGGCAACAGGAGGTTTTTTACCAGTTTTTCAATATTTACCAATAGTTCTTCATTATTATTTGGACAAGAAAGGGTTGTATGTCCCACATCTCCCGGGGGTATTCCCTTTTGCCTAACTGAATTTGCTAAGACTCTTGATGCAGCCGTCTTTGCTGATTTAGCTCTGCTTCCCTTTTATGATTCCGCCCTCTTTTCCGTTTACTAGTTTTTGTAACTACTGGATCAGAGTCCAAGACCTTGGTTGCATAGGGATAGGCCCAGCGGCACTCAAATTACAATGTTGGGTACTATCCCCCGAGATACTTGATGATATACGGTCTTCATTTGGAAAGTCCACTATATCATCAACAGTGGTTGTTTGGGAATCAGAAATTATTACAAGAGTTGGGATGGCTTCCAAGTTATTGGGTATACTCTTTTCGGGAGTAGTTCTAGAGCCAATTCGTCCCAAAGAGGAGCGTTTCCCTGTTACTAAGTCTAGTGACAAACGCTTTTCTGTAAGGGCAATTTCTTTTTCTAATATCCCTGTTGCCCGAATAATAAAATCATCTAAAGTTCCAGTTGCTTTCCCACTACTCGTCTTTACAGTTACCTGCCTACCCTTCCCTGATCGTAAGGACATCATGAAAATTTAAACAGTACAATTTACAAGATTAAGAAAGGGCGATAGGTCTAAACCTAAACAAATAAAATACCTAATATCAGTAATTAAAACGAATACTTTGAGTCCTCAAATCCACGAAGAAAGAGAATGGGCCCGGCCCGTCCTTGATCGCCCTTGGACGGCCTTAGATGGTCCCGCCCTTGTCTCGGGCTTCTCCCGCGCAGCGGGACTAAACCAATGTGTTTATAGGAAACCGAGTGAGGGGGAGGAGCCTGCAGGGAGAGCTGCCCAGGTGTATGCGATGAGGGCGGGCGGGCGCTCCTGGGACTGGTAGTCCTGCGCCTCCGCTCGCTCGCAGCCCTGCAGGTTCAGGTGTCAAATGGCCCCTCTGCTGGCAAATGATTTACTAATAACAGCCACCACGAGGTCCCGCGAGTTGCTGGTGAAGGCGGAGAAGAAAGGAAATTCAGCTGCTGCCGAGTCGCTGCAGTCGAAGATTCAAGCCACAAGGTATTCAAGCTGTGCTATGAGCGCGTTGGTCCCACCTCCCCCTCCCTTGCGGCAGGTGTGTTGCACAGCAGTGCATTCTGGAGATTGGAGTCCCGGAGTGTGCAGACTTTCAATGGCGCGGGTTACGCATCGGTGTAAACGTGGCCCCTGGGACCAAAAATTGCGGGAGGGCAGCAGCAGCAAAGGAGCGCCACAGAAACCAAAGGCAGCAAAAGAACACCCCAGAAGTGCAGAGTTCTCTCTCACGAGGTGCAAAATTGAGTGAAGTGAAGTGAAGTGCAGAGTCTTTCTCTCTGCTCCTGTTCCTGTACCAAATTGGAGAGGGAAATGCCAGTGGGAGCGCTCTCACCTGCTCCCTACCTGCTCCCCACCTCTCTCTCACAAAGTACACAAAGCAAAGCAGGCGGAAATGAAAGGTGGTCTCCCGGCTCTTTTCCCGGCTTTGCTCTACTTATTTACTTAATTGGATCCACTGTGTCACTGTGTTCTCTTCCCAGCTTGCCCCCTTCGCACCTGCCTGTCAGCCGCAGTTACAACACTGCAAGGATTTATAGGCTGTGGAGGCTGTGGGTGCTGTGGGTGCCTGGAGGCCTACCGGCTTGCTCACCCCACTTTCTGCGCACGGCGTCCGACTTAGAGGCTTGGAGGCTTGGGAAAAACAGAGTGATGTCCTCCTTGCTCTGGCGTTCAGCTCTGGCTCTTCTTATTCATGACTTCTTCTAAACCAATTGTATCCCTCACAGCCAACATCTACTCTCTTGCTCCTGGTGTGAGAATCATCCCAAACAAACCCTGGGGAAACCACCCTAAAATATTCAATCCTTTACGAACCACATAAACCTTCCTGGCTATTTTCCACCCCTTAAACTCCAGAATATCTAAAGTGTAGCCACACAAATTAATATCACAACCATCATAAAATAGCGCTCTCTGATCTGGTGGTTAAAGCTACCTAGTAGGCCACATATTGTCAAACAAGATTTGGTGATCTGTGCTCCTAAATCCACCAAAAGCATACATTTGTTATCCCCACCATGATCTCCACATACGCATCAACACACAACTCTGTATTATCCATTTTTGCCTCTTCGCTTTGTACCACCATGACCATGACCATATCCCTTAGATCTTTGGTTATACACATTTCATCTTCTCCTGAAATGTCACTATCCAACACATATTTGACAGATGACTGTATTTTTGCCTTGAACGATTGTCATACCTTAGCAAAATGCCCCTGTGTATTGCACAACTTACAGGTGACAACTTTTGCTGGAAATTCTCTGCCCCCTTTCGCTTGTATATGGTATCCACAACAGAAGCAAATATTCAGCTGCAAAATAAATACGTTGGATTTGTCAATAAACACCACTTATTGATTTTTCCTTTTGCTTGCAGTCTCTTACATCTTTTCCACCTTATACTTCAACTACAACTACTGGTTCATTCCCCTCTAGTTCCTTGGCTGCCACTTCCAAAATTCCACACTCTTGGCCACCTTTATCATTTCTTCCAATGTTGGATTTGCCAGTGACAGCAAACTTTGTTTAATAATCTGATCAATGCAATGGCAAACATTGATCCCTGACTGACTGTTTAGTAAAGTTCTCAAATTGGCACCCAGCCACCAACCTTTATAATGCTGTGATGTATGTGTTGGCATCTTCCCCTGGATTCTGAGTATGTAAAAACATTTATGACGCAACACGTCCAGTCTTGGTTGGGCATATTTTTTTGTCACAGTTTCTTGATACTCATCCAATTCTTCCTCCCCATAAACAGGTTCAGGCCAAAGTCTTAGTATAGCTCTCCCTTCAAACCTTAAACCATGAAGAAGAAAATATTGTCTTGTCTCTGGTCAAAAACGAAGTACCCCAAGGCTCCCAAATGAGTTTTAAATGCATCAAACCGCTGCCTCCATCATATGGGAGGTTCTTCTGGTGTTTCTAAAAATAGTGCATATCTCTGCTTACAAACCTGGGAGTGACCAGATAGTGACAATAGTGTTATTTCCCTATATTCTGCACTGAAGAGAAAAAAACACTTGCAAAGTAGTCCCACCCCCCAAAAAAATTTGCAGGTACGGATTGGAAAATTAGAACACTTGTGAAACAAGACCACAACTGAACACACAGCCAATAATGTCCTAAAATAAAAATGGCACCACTTGCAAAGAATGACAGCGCATGAGTATCTTTGCAGAACTGTATCAAGAGAACCAAAAATTCCAAAATTTGTTTCAGAGGCACCATTTTAATAGGTTATTGAAATACATGCAACCTGCACACTGTGCGCATCAGTGCTGAAACACCCTTGTACAGGAACAGTAAAGAAAATACACTCTGTGTGGATCAGCTTTGAGATGGCCTGCTAATACTACTGACCTGCCACTACACCCTAGTGCCTTCACGGGGGGAAGATCAGTGCTGAACGAACCTGCTACCAGAACAATGAAGAAGACATACACTTTGCAGATCAGCATTGGGATTAGCTGCCGGCTTCATCTACCTCAAGAACAACAAACTCTGTCTCTTCCCGTCCAATGTTGGTGAACAGACAGCACGTACAACTAGACCACTAAATCAGCAAGACACAATTATCTGACTTCCGGCTGAGTGCATTAAAAAAATCAGATGCAGGAATGCTGTTGTCAAATAATTGATGGCTTTCACACTCCCCAGAAATCCATGAAGAGATTCCACTTGCTGATGCATGATTACGTCAGGACCAGCTGCTGGAATGCAACATACACCATAGGTTCCAGCCACCACCTAACAGACTGAGGCCTTCTTCAATGTCACACATCAGAAACGGTACAACAAAATCTTCCGGCCTGTCTCCAATTTGGAGCGAGACAATAATACCAGTGAAAAGAGACTCACTGAAAGCTACGTGATGAAGCCACATCTGTCTCAACATATAGACAACATTCCTAAAATTAAAGGCCTCCATGGTAGGGTTCGTGTTTGTGACTCAATAAATTGTCGGCAAATAGATGTCATAACTGCTGGTCGGAGACAAGGTAAGTTTCCATGTATATGCTGTTTATTCATCAGTTATTTCATAGGACGACCCCCCAGAGACAGTCACAGGCAAGAGCAAAGTCTAACTGTCGTCCCCAAGATTTTCCCTTGAGCCTGGAATCCAGTGTAACGATGGATTTAGGCCCAGATCTCTGTACTGGGGTGAATGTATGACATTGTTCTGCATTCTGTCCATAAACTGTTGTTTTTGCATTTGTCACCCCGAGTGGGACGGTTATACCCAGACATGGGTCCCATGCTCTCCATGCCACTGCAATCAAGCTATTGTGGCTGAAGAGGGCTGAAACCCCAAAACCGGTCCTATGATGCTTGTTTCCAGTCCAGGGAGGACCTGGCTTGGCATTTCGGGCTAGACTGTTCCCAAGAGGTACAGGGTCAAGAATGATTTGCATATGGCTTGCTTCAAACTGGAATGGCATGGTGAGCGAAAAAACAATGGATTTAGGCCCAGATCTCTGTACTGGGGTGAATGTTTGAAATTGTTCTGCATTCTGTCCATCAACTGTTGTTTTTGCATTTGTCACCCTGAGTGGGACGGGTAAGCCCAGACGTGGTCCCGTGCTCTTCATGCCACTGGAATCAAGCTATCCTGGCTGAAGAGGGGTGAAACCTCGAAACCAGTCCTAGGATGCTTGTTTCCAGTCCAGGGAGGACCTGGCTTGGCATTTCGGGCTGGACTGTTCCCAAGAGGTACAGGGTCAAGACTGATTTGCATATGGCTGGCTTCAAACTGGAATGGCATGGTGAGCGAAAAAACGATGGATTTAGGCCCAGATCTCTGTACTGGGGTGAATGTTTGAAATTGTTCTGCATTCTGTCCATCAACTGTTGTGTTTGCCCTCATACAAAGGTCACTCCCCCAAAAGTGCCTAATTTGTGATTTGCTTTCCGGACCCACCAGGTGCTGAGCTGTCTCTTTAAGATCGATCTGCCCCCTGGTTATGGAAACCCATTAGAATCCAATGAGATTTATTCATGCTCATGTAGGGGAGGGCCGCCTCCCCGAGGGGGCTTTTGTTGATTTGTTTTTGCCCCTCTATTTGTGAACTTATTGTTTTTTTCCCTTTTCATTGTAGTGCATAGCTTTTGATTTCCTTGGTAGGCTTTCCTGTTTGCAATTTTGGCACTGGTAGATAAGCAATTTGCGTAGTTGCATGTGTTTGTTAAGAAACTATTTTTGTAATGCTTACTTCAAATGAGTATCATTGTCCTGCTTGAAATTTTTTTCTGACTCTTATAATAATTGTAGCATAATTAGCTTATGTGTTATTGTGTTTCAAATCCTTATTTGAATTTCATGTGTTGCCTTTTGTGCATTTGTTTCCTTTATAGTGGGATATCTTTGGTGCTTGCTGTGTCTTTGCAAAGTAGGTGCAGTCAAACCTCATTCTAGCTGTACGTGCCATTTGACAACTATCTAGGGCATTGTATGGTGTGTGCTTCTTTCCAGATCTTTACCTTTTAATAGTCAGTTACAGTTTGTTGCATTCTAATTTGATGCAGTGTGTTCTATATTTGATATTTTTTGTTATAGTTTTATTACTAAGCATCATGGCTGCCAACAGGCTGACTGCCCAGCAGGTTGTTGGTTTGCTTTTCGAAACAACCTCCAAACATGGCTCTGAGACAAAAGGCCCAGTGCAAGGTTCTGCCAGTGAATTTTGTCTCCTAGAGGAATCGTCTAATGGTGAATCCACTATTAGCACAGATGAAGCGCATCATTTAGAATAGCACATTGCAATGCTTGTTGCGCAGCATATGCAAACTAATGCTAAAAGGTTTCACATTGGAAGTGCGGAACAGTGGGTTGCCGCCAACATGTTAGAGCCTGTTTTGTCTGCCTTCAGAGGTGTTGCAGGGTCTATATTTAATACAGAGAACTTTTGCCTATCAGTTTCCTCCAGCTCTTTACTGATGATGTGCTTTGGATGATATTGTTGAGCAGATTAATTGCTATGCATAACAGTTTTTGAGCATCAAAGTACCACACTTAATAACCACAATAGAGCTACCTAGTGGGCTCCCACAAATCTCCATGAGATGAAGCAGGTTTGGGGTTTAACTTTTGTGATGGAACTGCTAAGGTAGCCATCCTTGTCTTTATATTGTTTAATTAGTCCCTTCATTGAAACTGCTATTTCTTTTAACAACCATTAGTAGAGACCCATATTTGCTTCTGTAGGAGATGCTGCATTTTGTGGATTATAATACAGCATTGCCACAAGATCATCCTGACTGTGACCATCTCTTCAAGATTCAGCCTGTCCTTGACCATTTAGTTGATCATCTCTCATGTCAAGATATATATATGTGGGTGAGTCAATGGTTCAGTTCAAGGATCATTTTGTTTTCAGATAGTTCCTACCCAGTAAGAGTGAACGTTATGACATTACTCTATATATGTTGTGTGAAAATGCCATTAGATAGGCATACAATTTCAGAGTGCACACTAGTAGGGATTCTTTAATTGGCCCCACTGGTTGTACTTCCACTTTTAGAGCCAGTGAAACAAATGTGTGTGAACATGGCAGATCACATTTTCACAAAGGGCACCATTTATATATGGAAAGCTTCTGCACAGGAGTGAAATTATTTAAAGAATTGTTCAAACTTGGAACATTTGTATGTAGCACAGTACTCTCTAACCATAAAGATAAACCTGAAGAGATTATGTGTAAGAAACTTCGAAGTGTCTTGCATAGCAATGAGCTACTTTTAAATTTTCAGACAGAAGAGATATTCACATGCTCGCAGGTATTCACGATGAAAGCACATGGCCTGTGCCCATCAAGGGCCAGATAGTAAAAGTGCACAAAGGTAGTGTAAATTATAAACTACAACAATCACATGGGAGGTGTAGATAGAGTAGATCAAAGGTTGGAGTCATACAATCTTGCTTGAAAGTCATACATCTGGCTTGCCCTAGTACCTCCAACTTAGGTAAAGTGGGAAACGCTGCGTGGTAGGAGGGAAATTTGTCTTTTTAGCCATAGTTCAAGGTTTGCAAAGGCTACTCAGTAAGAACACCTGGTAATAACCACACAAGTCATGCCACCTTGGAAGCCCACAGGGTGTTAAGTATTAAAAAGATTGTGGATTTTATTAGGTTTCCCTAAGTGCACAATGCAAAAAAGGGTCAGTTGAGTGAAAAAAATGTGATGTGTCCATTTTGCATTTTGAGCCTTTCCTGTCACGGACCCAGCCACACAAGTCAGTTACCATTTTTATTAGGTGAACTATCCCTCACCAAAATGTGAAGAAAATGTGCATTTCTAGCCAAAGATGAGGTTTACAAGGGCTCCAGGTTAAGAACACCTAGTGAGAACCACACAAGTCATGCCACCCTGAACTTTTGTCTATTTTCAGAAAGTGCAGGTTTGGTAGGTTTCTCTGGATGCTGGCTGAGCAAGGACCCAAATTATACGGCTACCCAAATTGAAAAAATTGCCATTTTCATTAAAAAAACTGAATTTGCTTATGTTGTATTTTAGGCCCTTTTCTGTTCTGTGCAATGTGCCCACCTACACAAGTGAGCTACCATTTTTATTAACCTCATGCGCGCTATTGTTATTCTGCTCGTATGCTGAGATTTTAAAAAACCCATGTAACATGACGAGCTGGGCTCGTCATCAGCGTGCGAGGAGGCTACACCATGACGAGCCCAGCTCGTCATGAGCGTGGAAGGGGTTAAGAGATATGGGTAAATGCTGGGTGGTAGGATATTTGTGGCTCCCCACTGATTCTATAACTTTCCTGTAACAAACATAGGAGGCAAATGTGTGTTTTAGTAAAAGTGTGAGTTTTGGAAGGACTTCTGGGTAAGAAAACCACACAGGACTCCCCCAGGTATCTGGTTTTTCAGAAATGTGTGGTTTTGGTTGCTTCACACAGATTACAACCCCCCCCCCCTCACAGAAATATGAAGAAAATGTGTGTATTTTAGACAGAGTTTGAGGTTTGCAAGGGCTTCTGATTAGGAAAACCCCATGCCACCGTAGACTCCACAGTTCCCTATTTGTCAGAAATGTGTGGGTTTGGTAGGTTTTCTTGGGTGATTGCTGTGCTCAACCCAAAATCCACAGCTATCCATATTGTAAAAAAAGCATGGATTCTGCTGGGTGAAGTACAGTGTCTCCATGTAGTGTTGCTGGAATTTTGTGTCACAGGAGCTAGGCCCAGCTACAAAAGTAAGGCACAATTTTTATCAGGAGACATTTTGGAATACACAATAGTAAAATATTTATTATTACCTATTAGATTTCTCTGCATATGTAGCTTCCGAATGTAAGCCACTGTGCAAGAAAGAAGACATTTTGAAAAAGACCTGCCTGATCACAATAGTATGAGTAAACTCAAGGTATACCAAGACCCACTGTTCTTAGACTCAGTATCTTGTGTAAGCTTCAGAAAAACATAGGCTTCCTACATACACCTTTTTTGCTCTTTATATTGTACAATATGAATTGCTGTATAGTCTGTACAAAAGAAAAATCATAGTAAGGTGCAGCTCATTTATTGGTTTTGGGTATCGCATATTTTTGGGGAACCTACAAACCTTATATATTGTCACAACCAGAAGGATCTGTTGGATGTAATAATATATTGCTTTTATAAATGCGCAATTGCAACAAGAAGTTACAGATGAAAATATGTTCACATATAACCGTTTTTTCCTACTCATTTTAATGATTTTTTAAGAGTTAATTTATTTTGAAAACCATTGAGGGATCTGCACAAATGATCCCTTGCTGAATTCAGATTTTGCTTATTTTTCAAAAATGTATAGCTTTTCGTAATCACCCATTGGTTTTGCACCTGTTTTCACCACAAACTGCAGGTAGGTTGAAAGCACAAAAGTTAGAAAAAATGGACCATCTCTTTGAACAACGCAAAAATTGGGGGAACAAATTGTTTTTGATACAACTGTGCTTAATACTGAAAGTGGGGAGGATGGCATCCAAGCAAAGCAAAATCTTTGTTGATGCAATTTCCAAAATAAAATATGCTTTCATGTGCTGCAATTTTTTCTTATTTTTTTTCAAACTCTTCCCTCGCAAAATGTAGCTATTTTTTGTCAATATTGTCGGTTCCCTAAAGGGGACTTCACAAACCTTGGTTACCATTAGAATCCCAGGGATACTTGAAAAAAGGATGAACATTTTTAGTGGAAACCTTAAGTGGGAAAAATATTATGAAGACGTTATTGCGAAGTAACACATATAGCCAAAAAGAGCTTCACATTCCAGGGGGGAAAGGGCTTAGCAGTCAAGGGCATAAAGGGACCTGTGTTTATTTAAAAATAAATGGTGGGGAAAACATAAGGGAAGCACGCAGTGGTCTTCTGGACAACGACCGCCTCCCCCAAGTAGGGGTGGTGACTGATTCACAAATGGGAATGTATCCTCTTAGGACACCTTCCCCTTTCCGATTCAGTTGCCATTCCAACTTTTTATAATTATGGTAGTAAATCACTGCTACATTCCTCTCTGAATTTCTGCAATTGCATTTCAGTTATTTTTAGTGATAATAATCAGGAACAACAAAGCTCCCCCTCTCAAAAAAAAGAAAAAGCTAAATTCTTAAAACAACATAACCTGTGTACTTATAAAGCGCATGCCTTGGGTGTCTTGTAGCTCAATAACAGATTCTCATTGTTATCCAACTCAACAATGTTTAATTTATTAATTTAAACAGGATAAAAGACTTAGTAAACCTGCTAGAATTCAAGTCTGGGACCATGTTGTTAAACACTGAGGACCTCACTTTTTGTGACGTTCTGTGGCGCAGAAGCCTGTGTGATATTTATCAGGCAGCACTAAGCCACTTTTTTTGGCGTAACGCAGTGTTCTGCGTTAAAGGGGCGTGCAATAGGTGTTGCTGGGGGCGTTCCCTGCATCATCCAGGGCCATTTGATGCTGCCCCAGATTTACGAGAAATTGTAAATCGGAGTCAGTGCCAAAAGAGACATATCTTTATTTCTCCACGCATTCTGCAGCACACATAGAAAGAGGAAAAGCCTCTTGTGATTATTTTTGTACGGAAAGGTTTCCCTTCCTGTACAAAAAGAATCATCCCCGCAACGCAAGCACCCATTTGGAAATCTCATGATAATAGACATTGATATGTCCAACTTTACATCAACCCCACAATAAAATTTTATTATACACTTTGAGAGATAGTATTCCTAAATCTTAATAACCTGTCTTCCTTTTTGCTAGTTTTGTGCTTGAGTTAGATTTGTTTCACTGTGACCAACTGCTTAAAGGTACAGAGTTCCTACAAAATAAACTGATGAACCACAATTATGCACTTTGGTACATCTGTTATGCCAGGAAAGGGACTGACTTATTTTTGCAATATAAACTGTCTTTCTGTCTCATGCTACCAACAATGTATACAACTGAGAGATATAACTGTTGGATTCTTTCATTTTCCCTGATTAGTTACTTTAGGATCCGGATTCAGTGACTTTTATTTATTATCATGAAGATATCTTTTATCATGTATAATTCATTTCCTATCTAATAATCTTTATTGTCTTTGATGGCTGAAATTAGATTTTTTTCCATGGTGATGAGTGGCATATCTCTACTTCATATTATCAGTAAAAAAAAAAGAATTGTGCACCCATGCACAGTGTACCCTTTTAAAATACATTGAAATGCATTTAAATGAATGCATTTGAGAACATTTATTTTTTGGGTGGATTTTGTTCTCTGTCCACATTTTTCAAGAACTAAAACACCTGCATGCTGAATAAGTAAAGCCCTGTTGGTTGCTATTTATTCTTGATTAACTATTCTCCTCCCTCCTCGCAAAAACCTCTCCTAGATGGCAATCTCATATTAACTAGTTTAATGAATATTTAAGTTTTGATGATGTAACATTCCACTTCTGAAACAAAAGGCTCCACCATATTTACAACTATATGATGCAGCTTAGCGTTTCCCCCTGCCATGGCGCTAAGTTTAGCAACTTAGCGTCCATGCAGACACCTTAGCACCAAAGTGCAAGGGATTCTGGGTGCAGGGGCCGATTGTTTATGTGTAGGAAGGTGTCCTTTCCTGTACATAAACAATCCTAGAAATGCCATTCTTTCACTTTCATGCGTGCTGCTTCATGCAGCACACATGAAAGTGACAAAATGGTATTTTGTTAAAAGTTTTTTTTATGTACAGGTAGGGGGACCTTCCTGTACATAAACAAACAATGGCATTTTACTTTTTCAAAGTGTGCTGCACAAGGCAGCACACATGGAAGAAGCAAAAACGAGGACAAATATTGCATTTCTCCTTGTTTGGCCATCTTAAGACCAGTGTTTACCTAGTTTTTGCGCAGCCTCCTATGTACGTATGCATGTATGTATGTATCGCTTACTTTTATAGTGCAGACTGTCATCCAGAGGGTATCCTGGCGCTTTGACTCTACCTAACTTTACGCAATCGCAAGATTACACTTCCCTGGGGAAGAGATGGGACTTCAGTCCTTTTCTAAAGAAGGAAAGTTTCCTCAGATTTCTCAGACATAGGGGAAGAGAATTCCAGAGTTTAGCTGCAGTATAACCAAAGGAACGGCCACCCATCCCTATCCTCTGAATTCTGGGGACTACTGCCAGGCAGGCCGAAGAAGACCGTAAAGGCCTGGCTGCTGAGTACCAAGAAAAGAGTTCTTGCAACAAGACAGGCCCCTGTACGTGCAGGGCCCTAAAACCTATGCAAGACGCTTTAAAGCATATACGCTGATGGATTGGTAGCCAGTGAAGATCTTTAAGCGCCAAAGTAGAAGAGGCTGAGCGCAGCCGCGAAAGGGCCAGCATAGCAGCCATGTACTGTACGCGCTGCAGCTTACCAATCAAAGTGCTGGGGGCACCCAGAAGCAGTGCGTTGCAGTAATCAAGCCTGCTAAGAATAATACTACGCACTACCTCTGGTCTAGCAGGTGCCGGAAGCATTGGAAGGATCTTACGCAGAGTCCGGAGCAGCATCATACATGTGGCAATTGTCTTGTTCACAAAGGCCTCCAGCTGTAAGTTAGGGCCAAACATAACACCTAAGTTGTTGGCAGCATCCGTCGCCGCAACCGTGCCCAAGGAGGAAACTGGCCAAAAATCCGCCGGCAGGGGGCGAGGGGTTCGGTCCATTGAATAGTGCAGTACCTCGGTTTTGGAACCATTGAACTGGAGGGAATTATGTCTCAGCCAGTCCGCAGTGGCTGCCATGCAGCGATGAAAAGTCTCCTTAGAAACAGCATCTCTGCCTTCAAAGGAGAATATGAGCTGCGTATCGTCGGCGTAATTAATTACTGATATACCGAAAGATTTGATCAGCTTGATCAGCGGGCGGAGGTACAGGTTGAATAAAATCGGACTAATTGCCGACCCTTGATGCACGCCTTGCCTCACTTTCCTAATGCCAGATCTAAAAGGCGGCAAAGCCACAATTTGGCGCCTGTTCTGAAGGTAGAAAACTAACCAATCTCGGGCCAGGGCAGCTACCCCAATCTCTTCCAGTCTGATGATTAAAGTGGCGTGGTTGACCGTGTCGAACGCGGCCGACATGTTATGTTATGTTATGTTATGTTATGTTATGTTATTCTGGGTTTTGTATAGCGCACGGCTACTCGAAGAGTGTCCCGGCGCATTAGTCCAGGGCCATTTGATGCTGCCCCAGATTTACGAGAAATTGTAAATCGGAGTCAGTGCCAAAAGCTTACACCTCCCCAGGAGAAGCGAAGGGAGGCGCAACGGTGAGACATATCTTTATTTCTCCACGTTTTTCCTTTTCTTTGTGTGCTGAATTCTGCAGCACACATAGAAAGAGGAAAAGCCTCTTGTGATTATTTTTGTACGGAAAGGTTTCCCTTCCTGTACAAAAATAATCATCCCCGCAATGCAAGCACCCATTTGGAAATCTCATGATAATAGACATGTCGAGCAGCACTCAAAAAGCTGCCCGACTGGTGTCGACCCGCGAACGAGGATCATCCAGGGCCACCACCAGCGTGGTCTCCGTGACATGAGCAGGCCAGAAGCTGAACTGAGCCACGTCCAAACAGACATTAGTCTCCAGAAAACTGGACAGAGATTTGGTGACAAATTTTTCCAAGATCTTAACGGGGTAAAGGAGCAGCGAAATAGGCCTATAGTTCGCCGAACAAGTGGGGTCCAGCGTGGCTCTTCAGAAGAGGAGAGACCACTGCTAGTTTCCAACCTTCAGGAACCGTGGTGGTACTAAGGGACTGGCAGCAAATAGAGTAGAGAGGGGGAAAGAGTTCCTCCTGGAACAGCTTCCAGAATTTATGAGGTAGCGGGTCCAGCGGGGAGCCTGAAGACGCACCGTTGGCCACAAGACAAAAATCCTCGTAGGAAGGGAGAGTGTAACTGTCCAGCCGTGGACACCCTATAACTTCCTTGAAAGTCCCTGGAGTTGGTGAAGGTGCTAAATCATCCGAGGGCTGGAAACAGGGAGTGCTCGGATCGGAAAGTCGCCTCAGAATGTTAGCGATCTTATCTTCAAAGGCAGAAGCCAAGCAGTCACATAAGAACTGAGTGGCACAGGCTGGATGGAAAAGTGACAATTATAAAAAGGGTCTGTGATTTTTTCCCTGCCTGAGCCAACATATCCTCAGGATACTTGGCTTTGGCACACTTGATCTGTGCTTTGTAGTCCAGGAGTGCCTGTTTAAAAAGAGCCCTATCTGACTCTAGATAGTGCTTCCTCCAGGCTCTTTCCACCTGTTTACACCGCAATTTCAGCTGGAGACGGTCATTAGAAAACCAAGGCGTAACATGCTTAGGTCTATACTTCGCCTTCCACAAGGGAACTGCCTTATCCAAAGACTCTGTGATCTGTTGACAGAGTCTCGAATAGCTCTCTTGCACACCTCCCCCTAGGGAGAAATCACCAGATAGTAGAGTCTAGACCACTGCCTGCTAAGTTTGGTGGCACCTGAGTTGTTATCACTAGGAGAGTCAGCTGGGAGATGTAAGGAGAAGTGAATAAGGGCATGGTCAGTCCAGCATTGAGAAATTATATCCCTAATCTTCACCTGAGTATCAGCCGCAAATACCAGGTCCAAGGCATGGCCCTTCAGATGAGTTTGGGAGAGCACCAGCTGCTGGAGATATTACTGCAGGCCTGGCACAGATCTCTATAGGCTGTATCAGAGGGCCCATCAGGCCAGAGATTGAAATCTCCCAGAACTATAAATCTGGCATGTGTGTTGGAGAGGTCATAAATAAGATCAACCAGCTCGGGCAGAGCTGACAAGGCACTACCAGGTGGTCTGTAGCAAAGCAACCCAGAGTTCATGGCTCCTCCCAGGCCTTTTAAGGAAAATCCCATAAGTTCCAAACTTTAGACCTCTTTGACCTCAAGCTGGGATAAAGCCAATGTGTCCCTAAAAATGAACACCACACCTCCTCCTCTGCTTCCCACTCGAGGGTTGTGCTTAATCTTAATAGCCAGAGGGGCAGGCCAGCTCGAGTTCTACCTCACTGTCGGCTCTAGTCCAAGTCTCCGTGAGAAAAAGCACATCCAAATTATAAAATTCAATTAAGAGTGAAATTTCCACGTGATGTTTACAGAGGGACCGGATATTAAGCAGACCACAGGATAGCACCCTAGGGTAACTGGTGAGTTTATCCGGCTGGCTGCTCAAATTAGAACCCTGACCAATCCGGGTAAGCTCTTCCCTAGAGTAAACTAGGCGAGCATGGGCAAAAGAGGAAGCATGGCTGGCGCTGGTCGCGATCTGTGTGCGAACGGGCGCAAACGGCCTTGCCTCTGGCGCGCCTCCAGCGCGCTTGGCTGTTATGCATCTTAAATGCCGTTAGGCGCGGGAGGCAAGGTGAGCGTGCGTGCTGTATTAAGTAGAGTCTACCTATGCCGGTGAGAAATCCTGCTTTTAAGTGCTCCTCCAAGCGCGGGAGTCCTACGAGGCAACCTCTGGACCCGCGACCAAGATGGCGCCCGCAAATCGGCACCCTCCTAGTTGCAACACCCAAGATGGCGGCCAAATCGCCGCAACGCGGTCAAAACGAGCCCTAAATCGGCCTGAATCCCGCAAAGTACGGGGTGAAAACCAATTATTGTGCAGGTAAGGTCTAAAGGATATTTATCACACCCAAAGATGGCAGAAGTTAAAATAAGCGCCTGCGTTCTGAGTCAAGCTGCGCGATAGTGAAAAGTGCAAAGTGATTTTAAAAAGAGTAAAAGCTCAGCAAAATAATGGCAAGGTGAGCGTGCGCGCTGTATTAAGTAGAGTCATGTATGCCATCCTTGTGTAGAAGGGACAGCATCAAAATAAATGGGTGTTGCAGTAGAATGCCCACCACAACACCCACTGGCCAACCCTTTCACGCTAACCATAGCGTGAAAGGGGCCCTTATGTCAAGGCAGCGTTCAGCCACATTAAATGGCTTAACGCTGCCTTGTACATAAGGCACAGCCCCTGTCACCACCACTACATCAATATAGGTGATGTTAATAGTTTTATTTGTCTTAATTATTTTTTTCACTTTCTATGTAAGTCTAAGATTATGCTTAGTAATGCTGCTCTGATATCTGCATTAACAACTACATCCTGAAGAAGGCTATTAGGGTTAGAAACCAGAATGGAAACACTATAAATAAGTATTTTTTCAGAATGACCCAATGTCCAAGTGCTTAAATGTAAAATCTCCTTGATGACAATGTTAAAATAGGACTTTAACATAACATGTGTATTTGCAAGACGCACTTATCACCCATGCGTCTCAAGGCGCAGAATAACAGATGTTTATTGTAACCCAACTCAATAGTACTCATTTTATCGACCTCAGATGGATGAAAGGCCGAGTGGCCCCATCTGGATTTGTACCTGTGACCAGGAGGTCAAGCACAGGCCCCCCTGTAGTGGATGCATTAGTCCACTAAACCACCAGACCCGGATAGGTCTTCTTATGTTCCTATGCCTTCTGCCAAGACAATGTACATACATGTGAAGTTAAGAACAGTTAACCTATACATATTGTTATATACAACCCTGGGCAGAGCACTTTGCTCCACCCACGGAGTGCACGTAGTGTTGCCTACTACGCGATTCAAAAAGTAGGCGTAGTAGGCAACACTACGCACACCCGTGGGTGGTGCGAAGTTGCCCGCCGCCCGCCTCCCTCCCGCCCTCTTTTACACCCCTAATTTGGATTTTTAATAAGTTAAAAGTAAACAAAAACACCTACCTTTTATGCGGCGCCCGGGGCTCCATCTTCTTCTTTGCGCGACTTCTTCCAACCAAATGCGCATGCGCGGGCAGCCGCGCATGCGCATTTCTTGCAGGCGGCGCGTAGTGAGGCTACGCGAAGCGCGTGGGCGGGCGAAGATTCATGCCCACTTCACGAAGCTTCACGTAGCGCCACTACGCCCACTACGCCCAGGGTTATTATATACTTTGATGTACAACATTGTGATAGTTAATATTTTGGCCATGAATTGTAGGCAAGTTGATATTAAAATCACGATACTCCAGTAGAAAACCAGAAATGCTTACGATACTAGAAGACTGAAGTGATGTACCTCAACACACCTGTGGATGGCAGTAGCGTGTCAAGATGTGGCAAATCTCTGGGGCTGTCTTGAACTACAAAGAAATAATACTTTGAATTCCAATATGGACTGGAGCCTAAGAGCAGAAATGGCTTTGGCTATGGGTTGAGGTTGCTAAAGAAACTTTAAGAAAATATGACACCAGCAAATAAATCACTATAGATCGGGCTAATACCCTAGGTAATGATAAGAAGACACTCCACTAGTTGGTTTTAGAATATCATAATAGTTCTATGTGAGAAAGTGGATTATTTGTTCAAATGGATATAGTCTACTTTGAGTAATATATAGCCATGTTCCAAAATAGGTTCAGATTGGTCTCAATAACTTAAACCAGAGCTCAACCCTTGGTAGCTGTAGCACAGAGCAAACAGGCCTAACTTAGAAGTTTGTAAAGCTTTTATCAGTACCAACACAGTTAAAATGTAAAAAACACCGCACAATAAAAATCCCACTCTAATTTATAAAAAAAAATAGAGGAAATGTTAGTTAATAAATAGATACTGAAACAACAAAAATCTGATGTAGGGAATCGGAGATAGGATTTTTCAAGGTTTTAGATGTTTCTGGCGCCAAAAAGCACAAAGCCCTAACCGTGGGCATCTGGTCATGCTAGACTGGGTCAAAGTCAAAATTTAAGGTGTCAAGCGATGGAGCGTGAGCCAGATATAGGGACCAGTTTGTCCCTGTGGAAAGTTTACTTTCTGAATTATTTGTTTTTTGGGAGAAAGCACCTCTTACAACAAGGTTGTTGGTGGGCCACAGTGCCAGGTGAATCCAAAGATGGTCTCATTGAAGACAGCCAGGTGAAGTGCAGGGCCTCGTTGTGAGCCTAGACTCCGGCAGAAGGTTTGAGACTCTCAACATCCAGATGGAGAAACAATGAGTGGGTGAAGTCTGAAGTCGTGGCACACGAAGGTGTCATCCTTATCGGGGTGCTGCCCAGTGTTAATTCTGGCAAAGTCCTCAAACTTCGAAACATTTTTAGAAGTCAGTATGCTTTCTCCAAGGCAAGCCAGCACGTTCAGTCCATGCAGTTTGACTTCAGGTGTCCGGTGGTAGCCTCTGTTTCTGTTTCAGTCTTGCATTTTTAGGGGGAGAAAGACTATGCTCTAACATCAGTCAAGTGTCTAGGATTTTCCTGGCACTACTTAGGGGTTATGACTCAATTTCCCAAAATTCATCAGTAGGGTCCAGGGCAGTTACAGCTGAAAATGGTCGGCTGGGTTCTTGAAGTTGTGGGCTTCTGGTATTGCCCCTGGAGCTTAACAAGAGGCTAGCAAATCCAGCCCTTAAAGCTCACTTTTCTGTCCTGTGTAAAAGCAGGAAGCTGGCCCAGCTTTTGGGGTATCTCCCTATAGGATAAGCAGCAGGGGTAGTCCTAAGTCTGCCTTTCACAGGCCCAAAGCTGTTCTGAAGAAGGTACTGAGCTTGCCATGTGTATGCTCTTTGCCAGGCTTTGTGTAGGGCAAACTCCTGGCCACTCCCTAACCAATAGGTGAAAATGTCTCATTATAATTGGCCGAGGACACCATACATCCTTATGTCAGAGATCTTACTGTATAGGCACATTTTCTCAATCTTGAAATCTTATAATCCCAAACTATAGAACAAAACCTGGAAACATGCTTTGACATACGGATGGAGTGATCACAGTGCAGAGTGGAGCAGTGAACAATATAATAATGAGAGGTCCTCCCTTAAAAATGGGAGAAGGCAATTAACAGAGTGTAATCTAAAATGGCACATACATAAATAGGCTTTTTCATAGACACACAATTGGAAAAAGGAAAAACAACATTACTAGCATATTGACGTTTGCCTTGCACTTCCAACATGGAGGAAGCTGGCTAGTTTTCCAAATAGCACATACTAGGAGCAATCATGAAATCCATAAAAATAAAACCCTTTTCTTACTTGTCAATTTTAACACCATCTTTGGCATGCATTTTGGCCCTTTGGATGTGGCACTTTAAAATAGGTAGAGATTTCTAGATGCTGTGGTCCTATATCAAAGCAGTAGCAACAGTGTATTAGTACATTAATTTCCCTTTTTTTACTTTGAACACAAATAAAGAAGCCTTCTATATTTATAGGATCCATCACTATTTTCAGTTTTTCTGGAATTTTCCTGAGTGATTAGGTCCAGAGCATCTAATTACAGTCTATACCTGTGCTAATTAAGGTCCATATGATTTCTACCTTTTGATATCTCACAACAATATTGATTGACAGCAATCAATTGCATGATTGCCGCTTTAGACCTAATGAGGAAAAGGATTTTGAATCCCGGCTTGAAACAAATGTGGGCTACGTCCAGTCCTGGTGACATTAATTTATTAATCCTCTGAGACGTGAAACCTCTGGTAGCCATGAATTACCTTAAATTGTATGTCAATCTCTCATTGAGTTTGACACCAATTAAAAATTTATGCAGCTTTTAAAATTATCCTGGTATTCCCTCATATGACTGCATTTAGTTGTTAACGTGGCATGTTAGAGCTGAAAATAATGCTTCAGTAAATATACCCACAACTTCTTTCTATCGTGTTGTATCTCGAGGATCTCTTTTCTCTCCATGTGTGCAGTGCTCTACCACCCATAGGGTCCGGTTTGCTTTTTACGAAAAGGGCCTTATCACACCTCTAACTTAAAAAAACAGATAAGAGCAAGATGGCGCTGGCATAGGAAGTGGGCTCTCGTCGCTCCCTGATGTTACTTGTCCCGTAGTGGTTTGAGCCCTCAATACGGACACCGAAGCATGCAGTCTGGTTTCTACCTTCATTTATGCTGTTTGCAGGACATTCTCAGAGCCCACCTGGTGCTTCAGGTTGCTGCAGACTCCTTTGAATTCTGCTCTGGTGGATTCTTCGTATCCTGCCGCGTGGCTGGTGTATCGCGGCATAGAAACCTTAGCAGAGAACGGCAGGCATGACGAGCAGACTCCCTCCCCCTCATTGGACTACGGTAAGGTGATGGAGGGTGAAAATCTGGAAGATAGGGCTACGGTGAAACCCGATAGCTGAGATAGCGGCAGTAACGGTATTACTGGCCTAAGGGACATCAAGTGGCCAGGTAAGGCGGGGCTACCAGGTGATTTAAAGGGGTCCCAGCCTTTGATCTCAGCGCTCCTTTCTTGCAGTAACAAAAAGGTATCCAGTAATTCTAAATGGGCAGAATTTGTGCAGCTCTGAGACATTAAATGCCATTAATGTTAACCTAGCAGACAGCGAGAGGGTGGGTGTCTCCTCCTCTCTGCCATACAGGAAGACAGAGGTGCCACTCAACCCCAATAAGATCCCAGGTGAGGGGTCACTGGAAGTAGGAGAACCCCTCTCTACCTTTGAGTACAATAACTCACTTACAAACTGTGGCAACCCATCCTCAGTGACTATTTGTGAAGGAGATATGGGAAATGGACTCTGCGATAAAGACCAAAGACATGGCTTGGGGGCTTTAGGCACAACTAGCGGGGCAATTTACAGAGCACCTGCCTTTGGCTCAATATTCAAAAATACCGTCTGCAGTCCAAATGACACCAACACTCGACGCCAACAACTCATAAAGACATACGTATTAACTGTGCCTTAGCAGGAGAACCTGAAATCACTCTTGGGCCTGGTAGCCGCTTAATTGAGAAGCTCCAGACTGCTATATCTAAATCCCCTGACATCAGGGAGAAGTACTTCTCACTCACGGATGAGTCAGATCTGTCCAATTTGTAGGATTCATCATTCGCCTTTTCCGATGAGCTACCTTCATGCTTATCCTCCAGTGAGGCATTGGATAACACCACCTTTTTAACTCAATGTACAATCAAGACGAAGGGTGAGCGGAGGAAAAAAAAGAGGAGGAAGGAGAGGGGCCTTAGATGTGAAGATTCTGACTCCAGCAGAAAAGAGACCTCTATGGAAAACCTTCATTGGGACTATTTGGTAACACAGTTGGCCTTTCCAGGGGAAGATCCGGGGACACTCCAAACAATCAGGGTGGTACGGAGGTTGTAATGACACCCCAGCCCTCCACCGTTGAGGGATAGTTAGCTGTAATCCTCCAAACAATTAAACAGGTTTGAGAAGAAGAAGAAAGAAATTCAAGCTGACGTGCCAGATTAGCCACACAAAAAAGTACATGAAACCATTAAGAAGATCAACAAAACCTGCTCTGACATCGCCAACAGGATTACAATAGTGGAGGAACGAACTGAAAGTCTGGAAACAGAAGTGAACGCCTTGAAACTGCAGGAATCCTCACATGAAGCAGCTATGGCTGACGTCCGTTGGAAGCTTGAAGATCAGGAGAATAGACAGAGGCGTAACAACTTGAGAGTGCTGGGAGTTCCTGAAGGGTGTAAGGCGCAGACATCAGGGCCTATATCATCAAGTTTTTCAGATGGGCCTTCCCATATAAAGGAAAGTGGGACTAGAAGGCAGAGATATAACAGGCCCATAGATCGCCCTTAATGCTAAAAAAAAAGCTCAGATGAATGAAGTGGAAAGACCTAGGGCCATCCAGATTTATCTCTGGAGTTTCCTATTGTGCCAAGAAATATTTGATCAATCCCGCCCTAATGCAAGAAAGAAGTATGATGGTATCACCTTTTTCGTTTTGCCCTGATTTTGCACACACAACAGAAGAGAGATTGTGGCAGCTCTGGCAATTGATTAATCCTTTTCATCAAGTAGGCACAGAAAGTGATATATAAAGGGCGCAACCAAAGTTTTACATCTGAGATTGAGACCCAGGAATACCTTAAAAAAATCTGTGGGAGTCCTGCAGGAAAACTGTAGCCATGCGAGGCATGACTGTAAATGGCCTCGTGTGGGGTGGCACCCTTCGAAAACATGTTGCCTAGCTCGGTGAAAGTATGGGGTTCTATCCCCCTTTTTTTCTATTGTTTCCCTTTCTACGGTTACCTTTTTTCTTTTTTTTTCGAGAAGATAGATGTTTTCACTATTTGGGGCGCTATGGCTGCTTTTGATCTAATACTTATAGGGGTCATGGTTGGGGAGTGACGAGGGAAAGCTTGCTTCCACTACGTCATCAATCAGGCGTGCTGCCTGACTGCTCATTTAGTGGGGGGTGGAGGATGGCTGCATGGGGGGAGGGAGGCATCTGCGGTTGGCTTGGGTGGATGCTACACTGAAGTGTACCTGGTACAGATTCATAGAAGAGGGATGGGGATTGGAGGAGGAGTTGACCCTTCCAGCCAGCCAGTGTCTATATGGAGGGATCAAAGTTCCTGAAAGGCATTTTAAAGGAGGGAGGTGATGAGTAACTTAAGAATTGCCTCGGTAAATATCTGCGGTCCTAACGATAAAAGAAAGAGGGCCAAAGTCGCTCTACAAATACAAGTCTTGGCAGCCAACGTTTTTTGTCTCCAGGAGACTGATATAGAGGGTATCCAATTATCACTACTAGATACATTGGGATTTAAACTGGTCGGAGGAACCCTTCAAGGTACACAGACATGTGGGGGCAGTCTTAGCCAAAGGAATCTCCTTCAGTTTTTCATACAGACTTGTAGAGATGGACTTGGAAGAAGGGTCATCACTGAATTCAGCTCTCCGACTAGTAGTTGTACCCTCTGCTCAATATATGTACCTATCTCCGACGATCTGGGGCTATTTGATTGGCTGACTAATGAATTGGTATCTCAGCCTACTCCTATAGTAGTGTGTGGGGGCTTAAATATTAACCTCCCTTTCAGTTGGTCCTGCGAGGAACAGTTTAAATATTGTGGAAGGAAACCAAAGTGTTTCAGGCCTTACAAATCTTTGTAGGTATTACACCCTAATGGATGTCTGGTGAGTTAAGAATCCGCCGAAACTGGGTTACACGTTCTTTTCTAATACTCACCAGTCGCGCGCCCGCCCGATTAGACTTCTTTCTTACGCCACAGTCTGTAATTCAAGACTGTGATATTAAGAATACCCCTGAGTCATGTCTGACCATAATCCACCTGTATTACTAATTAAAAAGGGAGAGCATTTGAGAAAGAGCAGTAACTAGACCTTCGAGCAAGCTTTGCTGATCAACAATAATTATTTATCTCAAATAAGTGTTAGACCTGACATCATTGGCGTGAGTCTCCCTTCCATTTTGACGGATTGCCTCCTCTGTTTTGATATGTTTTTGCTGGATTTATGCTTTGGGCACTGTGCCACTGCTAATCAGTGCCACAGTGCAAGTGCTCCCTATGTTAAATTGATATACTAATTGGATTCCATGATTGGGTTATTTGATTTATCTGTCAGCCGCTAGTACAGTGCACCATGTGTGCCCAGGGCTTGTAAATCAAATGCTGCTGGTGGGCTTACAGCACTGGTTGTGCCACCCACAGAAGCAGCTTGTAAAGTGTGTCTCAGGCCTGCCATTGCAAGGCCTGTGTGCAGTCTAGCACTGCCATGTCGACTTGGCCAAGTACACCCACTTGCCAGACCCTAAACCTTCCCTTTGCTTCATATTAGATACCCCTATGGTAGGCCCAAGGGAAGGGTGCATTATAAGTATAAGGTAGGACTTGCCCTGATGTGTGTAGCATGTTCTAATAGTGAATTACAGCCATTTTCGTTTTTCACTATTGGAGGCTACCTGTTCTCATAGGCCAGAAGGGGCAGTTAAGATTATTACATTCTTATAATCCTAACTGACTCAGGGAACATGGTAGAAATTCAAATTTAGTATGCCTGAACTCAGAATAATAAAAGACATCTTTCTGTAAAGTTTATTGTAATATTCTGTGTTTGCAAATACCACTTTTAGAAAGCCGGTATTTGTTTGCCTAACCATTTGAGCCTGCCTCTGCTGGGTTGTGTATTCCTTGTCTGGGTTTGTGAGTGACAGGGCTGGGGAATTCCAGGAGACAGGCTGGGGCAGCCCAGTGGTGAATAGAGAGATCTGCATCTAGATGGGAAAGAGGAGTTGCACCTGGGACCTGAATAGGGCTGGGCCTTCCCTCTACAATGCTGGTTCCACCCCCTGTGGCTTGTATGATGTCTCTGCCCTGCACTGTGAAAGGAGAGAAGGAATCATGTCAACAGAGTGCTCCAGAGCTTTATCTTCCCTCCCCTGTGCTGGCTCCGCCTCCTGTGGGGCGGCTGATGTCTCTGCCCTGCACAATGAGAGGAAGAAGAGAGTCATGTATTTAAAGTGTTCAGGAACTGGTTTGGACTAGGCAGAGGCCCCTCTGCCTTCAGAGAACAAAGGATTTTAGGATATAAATATTGGGACCCTGATCCCAAGAAATTAGATCACTTCTGGAACAAGAAACCTTTCTGCCAAGGAGATGAGCTAAGGAAGCTGCAGGAGTTTGGACTGCCCCTCTGCTAGTGTGCTGTTTGCTGGGTTGGCCTGCAGTGGTTGCTTCATTGACAAGGGAAAGGAGAAGGAACTTTGTAAGGACTTTCTCTACAGAATATTCTCCAAGGGCTTGAACTGTGCTTGCCTCCTGCTGAAGTCTCAGGGACAAAAGACTTCACCTCCAGCTCCCTCCTGAATTTCCTTGCTGGTAATTCTGACTCCAGTCACTTGCGTGACGCTGGGAGCTGGAAGCGCGACGCATCGAGAAGAAGCATGTCGCCGCCGCAGCTGAAATCATCGCAATGCCGGAGAAGCGAGCCTTCATCGCATCTTCCTGGAAGCGTGTGTTCATCGAAGCTGCCTGCTGTTGCATCACCGGAGAAGCGTGACGCCATCGTGAGAGTCGCCATCGCACCACCGGAGAAGCGTGTCGCAGGGCCTGTCACGGCTCCAAAGTACAAAATTGTCGCAAGGCTGCCAGGGCGTCATCGCATCATCATTGCATCGCCGCATCAATGTCGCCATCTTCTCGCATCGCAATCGGATCGTCGCAGCGTCTCAAGGCACCATCTTGTGCACCGCAACAGGCCCGCAGGCCGAGAATCTACGCATCACCTCCGCGCCGGTAAAGCTCAGGACGAGTCCCCTACTCTGCGCAAGCATTGAGGAAGGACGCAGCCGTTCCCCTGGGTCACTGAACCAACGCATCTATCCTTTTGCGAGCCTTTTGTTCACTTTGCGTTACTCATCCAGGTACTTTGTTGAGAACTTTGTCACATTTACCAACAACTTGAATTAAGAGACTTTCATCAACTTTTAAGTAATCCTAAGTGTAGTATTGTGGATTTTGTCGTTTGTGGTCTTGTGTTAAGTTTATATAAAGAATACTTATTTTTATAAACCTGTGTTGTGTCCATCTGTAGTGTTATCACTGTATTACTGTGTATATTCACAAATGCTCAACACACTGCCTCTGAGACAAGACTGTCTGCTCGTGACAAGCTACCAAGGGAGTGAGCAGGGGTTATTTGGAGTGTAATCCCTTTATCCTGACTTAGAAGTAAGGGTCCCTATTTGGACAAAGGTGATAACCATCGCCAACTAGAAACCCCTAGATCTCACATTGGTAGTTCAGCGGTGAGGATTTGGACCTTGCATTTGTGTTTCATATACAGTGATTGATGTACACTACTAGTGAGTGCAGACCAAACGTGACCACATATTTTTTTTTAGAATCCCTTTTCCTTGGACTGTTAGTTTTTCCTGAAAACTCCCAAATCTTACTACCATGAGTAAAGCAGTATCTGTTGCATCTATGGATCTTGATTTTGAGGAAGAGAGGTTGGAAACCTACACTGTGAAACAGCTCAAGTATCTCTGCAGGAAATTGAAAGTTGGTACACCAGGCATTTCTAAAAAGGGAGTCTACCAAAAGGCACTGAGGGCCTGGTAGAAGCCAGAAATGTCCCTGATCTTCCGGTCGAGCCTGTTGGGGATGCAAATGGGCAAATTGATGGGCCAGAGTTTCCAACCAGGGGAGGGGTGCCGTCCCTGCCTGGCAGCAGCATCTCTTCCAAAGACCTGTCCCCCAGAGAGTTGGAGAGAAATAGGGCACACAAGCTGGAGATGGCTAAGCTTAAGATGGAGAGTCAGAAGGAAATGGAGAATAACAGGTTGTCTTTGGAAAGAGAGAGAATTAGAATAGAGCATGAGAGAATGTTGAGGGAGTTAGAGATCAAGGCCAATGGCCTGGAAATCAATCCCTCTGGTGGCAGCGCACCATCTGTGCCTTTTAGAAGGCAGGGTACATATTCCCAAGGATGTCATCAAAGATAGCAATGTTGGCACACCGGGTCCCTGAGAAGGATTGGGGAGTGGGGTTGTGGGTGGCTTTCTGACTGAGGGGAGGGATACTTTGTTAGACCTAGCCAGTGAGCATAGGAGGACCTATCACCACATGAAAGAAGCACTGATAACAAGGTATGGGTTAACTCCAGAGGTCTATAGACAGAGGTTCAGGAATTGTAAGAAACTGAATGGAACCACTTGGGTAGAATGTGTTTCTTTCCATATGAGGGTTAGCAATGTTGATAATTTTCAAGTGCTCTATGATTTGATTGCTAGGGAGCAATTGTTTGCTAATTGTTTTCCAGAGCTACGCCAGCACCTTATTGATAGCAAGTTGACTAATCCTAGAAAGCTTGCTGAAGAGGTGGACCGCTGGGTCAGTACCAGGGTCCACAAGGGTCTTGTGGGAGACTCCGCCAAAGGCGTGCAGGGTCCCTAGCAGAAGAGTGGGGGGGACAAGGGTAAACAGAGGGAGTTCCAAAAAGGTCCCCAAAGTAATTCCCAAGGGAACCAAGGTAAGGGTTCTAGCCTCCCCCTAAAAAGAAGTCAGGACCCCCGACAGGTAAACCTGTTCATAGGGGGCCTGTTACCTGCTTTCAGTGTCCGCAGGTGGGACACACTTGGTTTGATCCCCAGTGTCCTCAGAAAGGACAGTATTTGCCACCCCGTGCACCACCCCGTCAGATGGTCAGTGTAGCCCTGGGTGGGGGGGAGATGGGTGACCAAGGTGGGTGGGGTCGCGCAGAAATGTCCCTTGTCTCATTAGGAGATTTTGAGATGGTCCCTAAAACTCAGCTGCCTGAGAACACTAATAAATACAGGCAGTGGGTGACCATCAATGGCCATAGAGTGGAGGCTCTCAGAGACACAGGAGCAAGTGTGACAGCTGTCAAGTGTCACTTGGTCTCTGAAGAGCAGGTAGTCCCTCATGCATACTTCCCAGTTGTTGCCGCTGACAACACAGAGAGCCATTGCAAAGTGGCTCAAGTTCCCTTTGAGTGGGGGGGTCTTGGTACTCTTCAAGTAGCTGGGAGGCCATCCATGCCTGTTGATTGTCTGTTAGGCAATGATTTAGAAAGCCCCCCTTGGTCTAAGGTGGTAAGGAAGGCACATTTAGAGATGTTGGGTCTTCTTGAGTGGGCATGTGTGACCACTCGGTCTATGGCAGCTAAGGCTGTTCAAGAGACCCTGGAACCTAAAAGTATAGCCCCAGGACCTGCCTTAAAGAGAAGAGGTAGGGGGCATGGGAAACCATCCCCCATTGTTCCCACTGTCCAGAAGGAGGCATAACTTGAGGGGATGCCCTGGAACCTACAGAGGAGCAAGTTTCTGATCTGGGGTACCTACTTGAACTGACCCATTGGGTCCCTCCAGGGAGGAAATTTGTGAAGAGCAGCCCTTCTCTTGTGGGTTTGAGGCAACAGGCCGCAAACCAGGCAGCAGGTGATCAGTCTGGATCACATTAGATCTACTGAAAGAATGGTCTCCTGTATAGCGAGCCTAAGGTTGCTGAGTCTGGGTCAGCCCATGTGCTGGTGGTACCCCAGCTCTTCAGAGCCTTCCTACTGGGTTTGGCTCATGATGTTCCGTTAGCTGGTCATCTGGGGCAGAACAAGACCTTTGAAAGGCTTGTCACCCACTTGTATTGGCCCCAGATGCGGAAGACTTCAGATAATCATTGTAGGACCTGTCAAACTTGCCCGGCAAGTGGGAAAAGTGGAAGGAGGCACAAGGCCCCTCTCCAACCTTTCCCTGTAGTCTGCACCCCCTTTTAACGGGTGGGCATTGAAATTGTGGGCCACTGGACCCCAAGACAGCCATGAGCAACAGGTTTATCCTGGTCTTGGTGGACCATGCTACCCGGTACCTGGAAGTCATTCCGCTCAGGACAGTGATGGCCCCCGTGGTGGGACGTGCACTGATGGGGATCTTCTCCCGTGTGGGGTTCCCCAGAGAGATTGTGTCTGACCGAGGTTCAAACTTCATTTCCAATTATATGAAGTCTCAGTGGAAGAAGTGTGGTGTTACCTACAAGTTCACCACTCCTTACCACACACAAGGTAAGGGGCTGGTTGAAAGATTCAACCGGACCCTTAAAGGCATGATCATGGGTCTTGAGGAACCAATGAGGTGTAAGTGGGACGTCCTCTTGCCATGCTATCTGTTTGCCTACCGTGAGGTGCCACAAAAGTCTCTAGTGTTCAGCCCCTTTGAGCTTTTGTATGGTAACCCGGTAAGAGGACCTTTAAGTTTGGTCAAGGAAGGCTGGGAGCAATCTCCGAGGAAACCTCCCCAGAATGTATATAGCTACACGCTGGCCTTCAGGAACCAGACTCGGTGTTTCAGGGATCTCGCCCAGACGAATATGGAAGCCAGCCAGGAGAAAATAAAGCAGTGGTTCGATCAGAATGCCACTCTGATTGAGCTTCAACCTGGACAGAAAGTTTGGGTCATGGCCCCTGTGTAGCCTTGTGCGCTCCAGGACAGGTGGACCGGTCCATATAAGCTGAGGTGGCGCAAGAGTGATATCACTTATCTGGTGAACTTGCGGTCTCCCAGGAACCCCTTGCGGGTCCTGCATGTTAACCACCTAAAGCCCCACTTAGAAAGGTCCGAAGTGGGCATGCTCCTAGCGACTAGCAACAGATGATGGAATGGAGGAGGAGACCAAGCTTCTTCCTGACCTGTCTGCAACAGAGCAAGATGGCTCAGTGGATGGTGTCAGCCTCTCTGCCACATTGACCCCTGATCAGAAGCAACATTGTCGCCAGATGTTGGGGCAATTCTCCGATCTATTTTCCTTGGTTCCTGGTGTCACAGAGTGGTGCGTCCATGATGTGGATACTGGAGACAGTCCTTCTTTCAAGCACAAGGCTTACTGTGATCAGTAATGTGGTAACCAAATGGCAAGATGGTTTCATACCTGGGAGAAGCACCACTCACTACACCAGGCAGGTAATCACTCTATTTCATACAGCGCAGGTGACAGGTGACCATATGGTCCTGATACTGCTGGATGCTGAGAAAGCTTTTGATAGGGTCTGCTGGAAATATATGTGGTTGGTACTAGCGAGGGTAAATATAGGGCCTGAGTTTCGGCTAGCTATCAGGGCCCTGTATCTTAAACCAGTAGCAAGGGTGTTGGCGGCTGGGGAGCTGTCAATGGCATTCACGATCTCAGGGGAGACAAGACAGCGGTGCCCTTGCTCCCCTCTCTTATTCGCCCTTTATATTGACCCTTTCATCCGCAGCGTAGAGCTTAATGATAACATCCCCCTGTGGTCTGTAGTAGTTGGGAGACGAAAACGCTTGCGTATGCTGATGATATAGCCCTGGTTACGCCCAAGCCTGTGACAGTATTATTTGAGACAGAAAAGGAATCGGATAGGTTCAGGCTCATCTCGGGCTACTCGTTAAACAGGGAAAAAACTGTAAAAGTGGTCAATAATAAGATTTCCTAGGTGGACCCCCGATTAGCCACAAGGGCAGTTTATCTAGGAATCTCTATCATCCCGGATTTAGACAGGATTATTAATGAAAATCTTGACCCTTTTATACCCCGAAATTCTATAATTGTTTTGGGCTTTCCTTTTAGAGATAGGTAAGAATTTGTTTTGGAAACTTGATGATATGATCTCCCGATTCATTTGGGAATATGCCAAACCAAGGAGAGCTTTAAAATTCCTTTCCCTTCCTAAGGATAGAGGTGGATTGGGATTGCCAAACCTTAACTATTGGGCTACAATGCTACAGAATCTAGGACCTCTGTTCCAAGAGAAATCATCATCACAGTTAGGAGGTGAGCGCCTTCCCTCTCCATTCCAGCTATTGAAGGTGAAAGGGTGTGGGGGAACCTTTGGAGGCAAATCGATCATAACTACTTCAAGAGAGTTTGCTTCAAGGTATTACTGAATACTTTTAGAGTTTGGTCTTCGGTTTGAAAATGAATGAGCTTGGGGATACTTAATTTTTACACCTGTTAAACAATAATAAGCACCTCCCAGAAATCATCGGGGATCAATAAGTCCTCCGATGGTTGAACAGCAGCCCAAACAAGCTGAGCTACTTTTTTTCCTCTATAGGTCTAAGGTCATTCCAAGAGATCAGTAACGAATTTGATATCACCCAGAAAGATTTTTTTAAATACCCCCAGTTCAGGGACTTCATATATCGCAAGGGTGGGGGCCCCATTGGTTTGCAAAGGTCTGATCTGGCGGATGCATTGACAGCTGGGCATAACCCCTCCGTTGGTTTTATTTACTCCCTTCTCAATAAACAAACAAAGGATGATGAGGACAAAAACTCCCTGCAGTGGCAAGAGCGACTGGATATCCCAGAATCAGGTTTTCGGGATTCCTTCTCTCTGGCTCAAATGACGTTTTTATTTTCAAAACATTTTTGTGAAGTATTATAAAACTTGTGTTAATCTGTATTATACACCTAGTAGGGTTCTTAAATGTGGGGGACAACCAAGGCTCTAGATGTCCCAGGTGTTAACTAAGGGGGGCCGACATTGTACACATTTTCTCTACCTGCATGTCATTAACACCTATAAAGAGCCAGATCACAGGATTTTTTAATTGCAAATTAAATATTCAGGTATTCTTGACCACCGTTGTAATCCTTCCGGGAGTCGCAGCTGGTGAAAGATTGTCAAGAGGAAGGGCATTGGTTTTTATCACCATGGCTATTTTCTGATTTTGCATTACTTCGGCATGGCTAGATAAGAACCCACCAGTTGTCAACTTCGGTTATCTCAATTGTTAGTAACCTGTAATCTGGAAAAATACATCTTTTCAAGAAAGGGGATTCGTCATAAAATGAAGGATCTCAGGAGGTTGAGGCTGCTTACAAATTCGATAGAATCCAGGAGCTCTGACAGCCATGCATGCAGCAGATTTGTAATATCTGTTTTTCTTTTTTAGGTCTTGCCTACGCAGCGTGCATGCGCTGCATAGGAAAAAGCCCTTTTTGAATGGATTCTCTTTTCGCCCTAAAAACATGCACGCGTTGCATTGCTTTCAATGGCAACGCATGCACGTTTGGCAATTCCCTTGTGGGAGTGACCTTTGACACCATATGTTTGTAATTAACTTACAAACACATGGTGCCCCTGCTCGCTCCCGCAAGGAAGGAAACCGGAGTAGGCACTCTCCTCTCCCCTACCACTACTGCCTCCTTTCAGGGCGAGGCACGCATGCTTATTTTCTTAAATGGCTGGAATTGCATTGGTGTCGTAGATGCACTGGGGTATTGGATTGTTGTTTTTTTTCTTTCATGCAGAGGGAAGTGGAGGGGGGTTCATGTGAATGTTGGGAGAGGGGGCAGATAGAAAACATATGTGTCATTGTATCATAGGTGAAGTTACATTTTATTCCTTGGCGGGGATTTCTATGCATGTGCATTCGATGCAATGTGCAAGTCGGGGGTTATAATGCAACCTTTGTTAAGAAGTCACTCTGGAAAAGGATTAGTAAAAAAACAATTCCCCCAGCAGGTTTATTATGATTTATGTAGGGCTTCTGCCAAATGAAACAGTTACTGTGGAGCACACTGCAAACTGACACAGGTGCAATGTACCTCCATCTCTCACAGTACTACTGTGAACACCGGGTGTGTACCGCTAGGGAAAGGTGGCAGCTGGGGGTGTGTTTGTAGTAAATACACGTGACCCAGGCTTGCTCAGAAGGGTAGACTGGTACTGTACTGGGGCCACGGCAGAAGGAAGTAGTAAAATATTCCCTACATCCAACACAGCCGCCTACAACACTAGGGGCCAGATGTAGGTAAGTAACATTTACCGAATCTTAATTACCGAAAATTACCGAATTTTACCGATTCGGTAATTAAGATTCGGTAAATGTGAGGGGTTGGTATGTAGGGAATCCAGATGTTCCCTTTTACCGAATCGGTAAAATTCGGTATTTACCGATTCGGTAAATACCGACCGGTAATGCCCCATTCATTCCTATGGGCTTTGAAGCCCATAGGAATGAATGGGGCATTACCGGTCGGTATTTACCGAATCGGTAAATACCGATTCTGACAAGGGTGCAGGGGGTGTCACTTTGACACCCTCTAGCACCCCCAAAAAAGCTTCGGGGGCCATGTGGCAGGCATACCTGCCCTAAGGGCAGGTCTGCCTGTCATATGGCACAGGTGTGCATGCACACATGTGCATGCACACCAGAATCGGTATTTTACCATCAAATAATATTTGATGGTAAAATACCGATTCTGTAATGCTTGTGGGACTCAGAAGAGTCCCACCTACATATCAATTTTACCGAATCGGAAAAAATACCAATTCGGTATTTTACAGAATCGGTAAATTTACCGATCGGTAAATTTACTGATTCTGTAAAATAAAGGGCCCTACATCTCAAATTGCATTTACCGGTCGGTAACGGCCGAATTCGGCCGTTACCGACCGGTAAATGCCTACCTACATCTGGCCCTAAAACCCCACATTTTGGGGGGCAGTTAAAGAGTAGGCCTCAGTCTGGGAGCTCGAGGGCTGCTAAACAGGGAGACTGCACCCGTGTCCGGAAAGAAACCCTGTGGTCATGGATTCGGCACTGTGGAGGGCAAGCAGCTTCTAGCCGGCTTCTACTCTCCTCTGGGAGCCATCTGCATAGCACACCCTTACCTGTCCTTCCTTTGTTGCAGTTACACTCTAGGAGATAAAGTGATAAAACGGATAACCCACAGAAGGGGAAGTAGTTTCATTGTGGCACTGTGGCATTAGCACAGGGCTCAGGGCTCTTCTGGGCTGTTTTTTTGTGGGTTTTTTGTATGACACGTGTGTTTCAGACTGCATATCAGAGAAAGGCTATGCAACCAGCACTGGATATCGAAATATATAGAAGTGCAGGTAGTAGTATCTCAGAGTACACATTTGCTCCAGAAAAGTCACAGTACCAACCCCCTCAAAAGTAATGCACCAGTGCTGAGAGCGGCTGGTAATCTCCCTTTCAAATCCAAGAAGTGTGGTTGGTTAGTGAGTACCAGTTACACCAGATATATCATAATGTGCACCTGGCTGTGTTTGAGTACTGTTTTCCTTGAGGTGAGAAAGTAACAACTTCATAGGGAGAGTGAAGTCACCTAAACAACCATCATGTCTGCTAGAGAAATGTTCCCAGAGCTGAGGCAGAGCCCGCCTCCAGCCTGAGCCAGCCAAGAGCCTTCTGTACTCTTTCCTGCTCTTTGAAGTCTTGGTGATTGTTGATCCTTCCTAAGCCTCTAGTGACCTGTTATTGCTGCAGTGTTGGTTTCAGTTTGTTTGAGAGCCCAGGGATTAGTATCGCCCAATGTTTCTTGTTGTTAATGTTATTTTTCATTTTAAGTGAGACAGTTTTGTACTGGTGGGCCAATTTGCTGAGGTACCTTGGGCCGGTTGACCAGGATATGTTGTGAGCTCTGCACAGCTACATGAAGAAAAATTATTTCCCCAAGGGCTGCCATGCGGTTGGGTCTTAGTTGGTAAGATTTATGTGAATTATCTTACTTTACAATGTTAGGAGAGATCATAAAATAACAAGCATATTTGTAACGTGCATTTTCACCCTGGTGCGGAAATAACAGATGCTTAATGTAACCCAAATGAACAACACATATCTTAACCTTGAAGTATGAACGGCTCAGTGGAATGGAAATCAAACCTATGACCATGAGGTTACACACAGATTCCTGGGGTGGATGCAATTGCTTCTAGGCACCGATGCCTAGGCATCAGCATAGAACCCAGATGTTCTTGGCTACAAGATCAGCATCCTCTTAGTTTAATACCTTGACTAGACAGGTGATGGTTACATTGACTGTGACAAAATGGTGTAAGCGAGGCATCTATTGACTATTAGCAGGTACACACTTACTGAACCAAGCGCGGTATTAGTGACCCGCGGCACGGTACCCCGCATAAGCGCAACCTCTCATTTTCATTGCGCATGCGTTAGTGACTACCGCTTTTTGACGACCGCGCGTGCACTTGGTTTGTTCAGATAGTCACCAAGCCTCTGATCCTGCGCATTAGAGATCACCTGTCTAGTAGCGTTTTTTACCGCCGACAGGTGTGATTAATTTTAAGCAATTATCCTCGGGATAAAAGGCGCGCTCTCCTCCCGTACGGTACCTCCACTCCCACTTGGAAGCAGGCGTGAGGTACCGACGGAGAGGTGAGTACAGAGGGCTAGTCTTGTGCAGTTCACTCTATTGCTGATGCCTAGCATTCTTTAGATACTCTTTAGATATTGAACTCCTCTTAGGTGGTTCTTCGTTTTTAGAGCTTTACATCTGACTCTATATTTTAGAATGAGGTTCCTTACCTCATCCCTGGTCTGGATTATTTTGGGTTCAGCCATTGGTCTGGGGGGTTTGGTGTCTTTTTATGAAAGCAACTGGTGATTGTTTCAAAATATCCTTTGGAAGTTTTGAAGTATGTTTGTAAGTACACTATTTTTGCAATACAATATATTCTATTCTCTTTCATTGCTTTGAACAGAGCGGTGCCTCATTTTTCCCGAGCGGGTGCCGGGTGAGGTGAGGCGACTTCCCACATAAGGCTGGGTAAGTGTGCAAATTGTAATATCATTATTACTACAGTTAGATTCAGGAGGACTAGTGCCTCTGCTTAAGTGAGGGAGACTTTTTAGCTCATCTTCACTATGTATGTTGATTGTACTTTTCCTTTTTCCCATCCTCTGATGTTTTGGGAACACATTTTGATATCACATTTTTGTGTTTAACTCTTTCCACAGGAAAGGATAATCCATTCATTTTTTCCTTCAGATTACATTGGGGATCCAAGTTACTGGTAGGATTACCTATGACTTAATATTTTGCTCGTTTCACACACCACAATAGTTGATCACTGACATTTGCAGTGTTTATTACATCACGGTCCTGAAGAAAGCTGGATAGTTTATCCGCCAAGCTGAAACATGTCGACCACTCTGCACTTCGCCTATACATAGCTACATTTTTTCCATACTATGGGGTGACATTTTAGCCTTAACACTGTAACAGTGCCTATTAAACATACTTTCTGTTACAGTAGTTAATTTTAGTATTCACATCTTTTCACATAGCACACCATCACCACCTATTGAAACATTGTGGCTAGAGGGTTACCTTAAATCCATCTCTACACCATCACCTGATGGGGTGGGTAAGACTTGGATTTACCATCGGTATCCCACGTGACGATACTCCGCCATCCTGGTGGTCTGATGGGAGTTTTTCAGCCACATGTAATCTTTGGTGTTTTCCATGACTCAGTTTAGCTTAAGGGTTAAGTACAACACATATTTTGACTTTATATCTCCTGTATGTTTTTTGTTAGCGAGGCATTGCCATTGACTTAGATGGTGGATGAGTTTGGCACTGAGTATGTGTCATGTTCCTGCCCCATTGGTGCATTGACTGGGCGGTTAAGTGCTTGCGTTAAGCTAGTGTGGCGAGGACTGGGACATGATGTGCCCAGATGAGCACAGGGTTGCAGACAGGATTTATGGATGGGGATGCAGATGGAGAGTTAGTCTCTTAGAGGTTGCAAAGCAGAGATGAGGTGCAGCCTGCTACGTGACTGTCTTCTCCCCAGTATTGACAGCCATTTAGTGGTTTTAGGTTTGCTCCTAATTTACAATCGTAACTTCCTAAGAGGAAAATCTCCCAAATCCTTGTTGGGCTGTCCTGTTCCTAAGTGGCATTGCACCAAGAATGGCATCTCTAACTAAAGCCAAGGCAAAAGTGGTGAAACTAACATAACCAGGACCATACTTGACATTGCATAAATCAAGGAAGAAATTGGTTTCACTCACTGACATAATCTCAACTCATCATATGTGGCCTTTATCATCAGGTTTCTCACAATGCTTAAAAATAAATCCTACGAAAGGCTGTGGCCCTTATCTTTTTTTTTTTTAAGTTCATGGTGCATAAAGACAAAACAGTTAATTAATCACATGCGAGGTATAAAAACATCTGATACAAATAAATAATCACTCAAATATAAACAGCTAAAAACACATTACATGTTGTGGGGATAAAAGGCAAATGATCTTCCAATAAGTATGACAATACAGTACATATCGGGTTCATATTCCGTCCTCCAGCCATTTCTTGATCGGGGCCCAAAGGCGTCTTCCCATCTCTCGTTTTTTGGCACCTTTAAATCATAGAGGCAAGACTCAATATTATATATACCTAGGAATCTGGAGATCCACATCTGAAACGAGGGGGATGTAACATCCTTCCAACCGGCCGAGATCAGGATTCTGACAACATGTACAGGGTATAGTTTCTTCATCGGTGGCGTTTCTGTAAAGAGATACGAATGCCCATATTATTAAAAACCTACCTGGCCAATTATGAGCCATAAATCATGGGTGTGATGTAATTCCTCTAAATCAGGCAATGGCTTTATGCAGTGTTAACAAACGAATCCAGGTACTGTAAAACGCCACCTGGGGGTTGTTTTGACAGATTCTCCGAAGCTCTGTCTCTTTCCTCTCAGAGTCCGACAACCTCTCCCTCATATATGGCCATCTACCTTGCTGTATAGTTGATTACCTCCGCATACGAAGTACACGTGGAGAGAGCATGTCAGGCAAAATATAAAATACACAAATAAATCTGCCTGCAACCCACTCCAATAACGTTATCATCTTAACAAAAAGTAACTAGTGGTCTTTATTTTAAATGACGTACCTGCATACAAATCAATATATTCTGTAGCATTAACACTACAGAACTAAAAGAAAACCTAAAGATATTTCAGGAATTGTCAGGGTGAAAAGGAATAATGAAATATATTTAGACTGCAAGTAACAAATGCCAAAATGATTTGACAAGAGGCCAAAATGTTCTTTCCAAACTAAGAGCCACACAATTTCAAACATGAACAAGCATTGGCAAAGCCAAATAGGTCTCTCTTTTGGGACCTTATAAGTATTTAGTTATGCAGCACAATATCTTTGGTGCAATAACATCAACTGTTGCATGGCTAAACACTTATAAGGTCCCAAAGGTGAGACCTATTAGCTATGCCAATGCTCGTTTTTTCCCCCTTGGGCCTAAGGTCCGATGTCCCTCCTATGTTTAGACTGTTACTAAGTCAGTAATATGATCTGTAACAAAGTTATGACATGACTAGTTGTAATACTGTAGCATTTAGGGTGGGGCGGCAAACTGGGGGAAAAACTATGATTTTCTTTTTCTTGATTGTCATTTGTATCATGAATTATTGTAATGAAATCACCAATAAAAAAATATTTTTTTTAAATAAAATAAGACCCTTAAGTATATAAAGTAAATAACAATGAGTGTCTGCAGTGTGTTGATTTGTTGAAAATGGCTATATTCAAGAGCTCCAATGAGAAATGCAAGATAGCTGCAAGAACAAAGTCATCTGGCTGCAGCCAGACCTGCTTAGTGCTTGCTTGGGGGCTTATTTACAAGTCCCTTGCGACGCCGGTTTTGTCACTTTTTATCTTATAATAAGTGAGGCACTGGCGGCGCAAGGGGCTTGTAGATAAGATTTCTGGGCTCTTACAACCCTTGAGCCCCTTACGCTATTTTTATGTGATCGAAAATACTGAGTTGAAAACTATTCAGCACTATCCAGGATAAGATGCAAAGCCAGCTTCTGCAGGAGTACAGGGCCCGAATCCAGGCATCTTCGGAGGTGCTTGGTAATAGTGGCGAGACTGGGGTTTTAGCAGTCAACTACGGGCCTTGGAGGCCGGATACTCCATCAAAACGTGGGAGATATTTAGGGGCATATTATCAAGAAACAGTGTTAACATTATCGCCGCTTTAGCGGCAAAAAACTGCTACTAAAGTAGCGATAATGGGCTTGATAATATGCCCTTATGATTTCCCATAGAAGCCCATGTTCTGGTGTGAACATGGGCATTCTCTACGGCATATTATCCAGCCCATTATTGCCACTTTAGCATCAGTTTTCTGCTGTTAAAGCGGCGATAATGTTAACACTGTGCCTGATAATATGGCCCTTAGTCTGCCTTACTACAAGTGGCTTAGCTATGATGGAAAGGAGGAATGTCTGACTAAATATCGAAATCAAAAATATCGACATACAAAAATATCGGGACAAAAATATCGAAGTCAAAAATATCGGAATCCTATCCCTAACAAGGTAAGTACAAAAATATCGAAAAAATAATATCGTAGTACAAAAATATCGAAATTAAAAATATCGTTTTTTTAAATGTATTAATAATAATGTTAAAATAATAAAATACATATAATGTTACAAATATTAAATAAAAATATTAAAACATAATTAAAAAATTAAAACTAATACATATACATTTAAAATACATTAAAAACGTAATAATTTAATGTAATTTTATATTTTGTAATTTCATTTAATTGATTTAATTTAAATTTATTTAATTTTTACCCTGTACGACTGTACCCCAAAAACCCAAAACTGACCCAGAACCCTAAAAATACCCCTTTACCCATGAACTGAAAACTGACCCTGAACCCTAAAAATACCCCTTTACCCAAAAACTGAAAACTGACCCTGAACCCTAAAAATACCCCTTTACCCAAAAACTGAAAACTGACCCTGAACCCTAAAAATACCCCTTTACCCAAAAACTGAAAACTGACCCTGAACCCTAAAAATACCCCTTTACCCATGAACTGAAAACTGACCCTGAACCCTAAAAATACCCCTGTACCCATGAACTGAAAACTGACCCTGAACCCTAAAAATACCCCTTTACCCAAAAACTGAAAACTGACCCTGAACCCTAAAAATACCCCTTTACCCATGAACTGAAAACTGACCCTGAACCCTAAAAATACCCCTTTACCCATGAACTGAAAACTGACCCTGAACCCTAAAAATACCCCTGTACCCATGAACTGAAAACTGACCCTGAACCCTAAAAATACCCCTGTACCCAAAATTAATTAATATTATTTAATTACCAATTAATTATTAATTAACAATAACAATAAAGTAAATATATTAGCATATTTGCTGTAATTTATTTAATTTAAAAATTAATATTATTTTGCACAATTAATTAAGAATAACAATAAATTATATATAAAAATTACTATAATTAATTTAATTAAATAATTAATAATAATTAATTACCAACTAATTAATCATTATAAATATGAAAAAAATTATAATTGATTAAGTAATTAATAGAAATTAATTACCAATTAATTATTAATTAAAATATGTACAAACATATATCAATTAATTAATTATTATTAAATTACTTCCCACCCTATTCCCCTATAAACCCATAACACGCTACAGAACATATTTATCAATTAATAAATTAATTAAAAATAATTTAAAATTAATTCTCAATTAATTAATTAATAATTCCTAATAATTAATAATTAATTTAACATAATTAAATTACTTCCCACCCTATTCCCCAATAAACCCACAACCCGCTACAGTAGTAAAAGACAATATTTGATAAAATAACATTAAAAATAAATAATAAAACATAATAAATACAATATAATATACACTAAATTTATTTAAAAATTGATATTAGTAACATCAAAGTTATTAATTTCGATATTATTAACATCGATATTTACAACTTTGATATTACTGATATCATACCAATATCGATATTTAGACTGTCGATATTACTTACCTTCGATATTTTTGTATATCGATATTTAAACTTCGATATTTTTGCATATCGATATTTAAAAATCGATATTTTGTCTGTGTACCGGAAAGGAGAGTGGAGGTCTACGGTGTCTGTCAGGGTTTTAGGGACATCGTGGTCTTCTCTATGGAGCCTCAGGGGGAATATTATCAAGAAACAGCGTCAAAAGTATCGCCGCTTTAGCAGCAGGAGAATGCTGCTAAAGCGGCGATAAAGGGCTTGACAACATACCCTTGTGAATTCCCATATAAGCCCATATTCTGGTGTGAATATGGGCTTCTATTGGAATTCTCAAGGGCATATTATCAAACCCCATTATCGCCGTTCTTGATAATATACCCCCATGCAGAGTTGTGATGGGGAGAACATTTACAGGGGTGGACGGGATTTATTGCAATAGTTAAGCTTATTAGTTTCTTTTTCTGTTCCTGTCAACTACATGAATTAATTAGGGACACAAATGAATTTCAGTATTTCCATACGTTTTTGAACCATGTTTCAGCAACGAAAATTGATTAGAAAAACATTGAAGTTCCATTCAGCACTATGTCAAAGTGTGCTTACAAGTGGTCCAATCTTTGAGCCGAGGGAGTTTTTATTGCAAGTCTCCTGAGTGAAATTCACTTTAGTTTAGACTCCTTGATGACCCCTCGTATCAAGGCTGAATTTCTATTAAATTAGTAATTTCAGAATGTGCAGAGTAGTTACCCTGAAACATTTATGAGAGCTGAGTTTCTCATCAATGCAAAAGAAAGTTTTTGTTTTATATTTATTGTGAAGCTGTGTGTATTGTTCTGCTACAATATGCGTGGTTCCACTGAAAAAGTCAGAACTGATTTATTGCCTTTTATTTTGTTGCTTTTAAGTGAAGTGCTTTCATATTTACAGGAGTGTGCAATAACCAATTTAAGAAGCCTTGCAATAAACCTTTAGCCTGTACCGTCACAAAACGTCCCACCTAGGCCCAATGCAATCAATGAAACAGAGACCAAGACAGAGAAACATTATCGTCCGGACGGGGCTGCGGCGGTCTAAAACTATCACTGCTAAAAGTGTTTTTCCTCAAGAAAATAGAGTGCGTGAGGTGGTGGGAAGAACATGCTGTTGCTTGTGACAAGAATAGCGCCCACTGATCGGCAGAGAGGAAGGGTGTAGCGGTGCTGCAGGCAAAGGGCGCTTGGCATTCCCAATCATTGATTCACATCTGACAATGTGCAAAAAAGTATAACGGGGAAAAATACTTTGGATCTATGGCTCTTGTGCATTTTAGTGACCTTCGGATAAAGCCGACTTTATATGGTGCATGATTAATCTTTGGGGGTTTGGTATGCCCAGGTACCATTAGCGGAGTGTACATTGAGGAGCAGTGCCCTTGATGTACACTTTTGCCTCTCTCATCCTCCTATTGGTTTGCAAGCCTGCACATACTGCTAGTTGTAATATTTTCATTGGCCTTAGGTAGGAGGAACGGTGGCGGGCAAACGTCAACAAGCCTCTTTTCCTCACAGATGTAGCATCAAATATGCGAACAAGTAATGTGTGGTCAATCAAGCATATTAGAGCAAGGTCTTTTCAATTTACTTGTTCGCAGTGTGAAGATTACACATATATCCTATGGAGAAGCCTGCATAGTGAACAAAAGTGTAACTTCACATTACAGTGCTATGCTTCACAGGGGATTTGTACATGTGTAGTGTGCTTGTGCACCTTCATCTGAACTGTGCTCTCTCTAGATGTGTAAACGGTTTGCATTGGACATGTATGCAGTACTTACCCGTTCAGAGACACAACAGGCAACTCTACTTGAAAGGCGTTTGAACTCCAGTCATCCAACTCTTCAAACACTGCGTGTGGTCATCCAGATGTAGATGTGCAGCACCTAGCTGCAACTCAGTCCTACCACTGCAGAGGTCCTGCTATTCACCAAAAACATTATACAACTTATAGTGCAAACATGGCTCAACGACATGAACTTCAATACATTCGAACCACTTCTTTCACTCAGATTCACCTGGACACCTAAATCTCCCTCAAGGAGCACCTCACCATGAAAACCAAAACAGTCTAGTACATCTCTGTTCGCTGTACACTGCTTATGACCTCACATAATACATCACTCGTGACATGGTCAGTGACATCACTCATGACATCACTGATGACGCCTTCTAGTGAGTGTGTTTCATAAATGTTTCTGAGAGTCAAAAATATATATCAAGGTACCATAAAAGTTAAATTAGTATAGTTTGCGTACTACTAATGAGTGATACTATTTTTAACATATGATATGTAAGTGGCTGTGTGACTGTGTGTATCCATATGTGAGTGGGTGTCTGAGTGACAGTTTGGATGTGTGACTGGGTGTGTGAATGGCTGGGTGAATAAGTGGGTGTGTGAGTAGTGGTATTGGTGAGTAAGTGACTATGTGAGTGGCTGATGGGTGAGTGAATGGCTATGTGAGTAGCTGTAGTGGTGAGTAAGTGGATGTGTGAGTGATATTATGGGTGCATGATGGCTCTGTGAGTGGCTGTATGGGTGGATGAGTTGGTGTGTGAATGGATTTATAGGGGACTGAGCAGCTGTGTGAGTGACTGTATGTGCGAGTAACTGGGTGCCTAAGTGACTATATGGGTGAGAGAGAGGCTGTGTGAGTCTCTGTATGGATGAGTGAGTGTGCCAGTGGCTGTATGGGTAAGTGAGTGTGAAAGTGGCTGTATGGGTGAGTGTGCACTAGTGTCCGTGACTAGTGTCCGTGACTAGTGAGTGAGTACATGTGTTAGTATCAGTATGACTAAGTGAGTGGGTGTGTGAGTATCTGTACGGGTGAGTGAGTGGTTGTTGTAGTGGCTGTATGGGTGAGTGAGTGGGATTGTGAGTAGCTGTATGGGCGAGTGACTCAGTGTCTTGGTGGCAATATCTTTGTATGACTAGGTGTGTGAGTGGCTGTATTGTGAGTAAATGAGTGTATGAGTGGCTGTATGGGTAAGTGAATGGATGCATGAGTGTCTGTGAGTGAATAAGTGGGTGTCTAAGTAGCTGTCTGGGTGAGTCTGTGACTGTGAGTGGTGGTATGGGTGAGTGAGTGGTGTGAGAGTGGCTGTATTGGTGAATGGGTGTGTGCTTGGGTATGTGGGCGGGAGAGTTGGTGTGGGAGTGGCTATAGGGCTAGTGAGTAGGTGTATGATTGGCTGTAGTGAGTAAGTGTTTGCTGTTTGAGTGGATGTTCAGTTAAGTGTGTTGCTGTTTAAGTGGCTAAATTGCAGAGTGATGTTTGTGTAAGTGTCTCCATGGGTGAGTATATGGCTGTGTTCAGAGGTTGTATGCATAAACAAATAGTCGTGTAAGTGGTTGTATGGTTGAATAAGTGGTTGTGTGAGTAGTTGTACAGGTGAGTTTGCGGCTGTGTGATTTGTTATATGGGTGAGTGAGGTGTTGTGTGAGTAGCTGTATGGGTGAGTGAGTGGCTGTGTGAGTGCCTGTACAGGTGATTGAGTGGGTATGTGAGTGGCTCTATGGTTGAGTGAGTGGGTGTGTGAGTGATTGTATAGGTTTTATAGGTCTGAGAATAGGTATGTAAGTAGTTCTGTGGGTCTGTGAGTGGTTGTATGAGAGGTGGTGTGGTGGTGTGAGTGGGTGTGTGAGTGGTTCTGTGGATGATGTCATCTGTATTGTCATTTGAGTTATCATCAGTGAAGTCACAAGTGATGTCACTGACCATTTCATAAATGATGAAATTTGTTAGGTCGTAAGCAGTGCATTGGGGGCGTAAGCTATAGGTAGCTCAGTTTACTATAACTGCTGAATTTCTATGGTTTTGTACAAGTAAAATGAAAGGCTATAACGTGCCTGTCCCTTTTTGTTTTTTTAAGTTAATTTCTTGGCTTTTTATTTCTATTTCCTAACTGTAATTTCCTTGCAACCTTTTTTTTAAGGCAATGTCTACATTTTTTAAATCTTATTTCCTAGCTGTACATCTGTGTAAACTTTGTTTTTTTGTGAATTTCTACTATTTTCTTATTTTTTTATTTCCTAACTGTAACTTCTAATCTTTGAGAGTGGATATGTTTGTGGATGTATAGTTTGGGGAGTGGGTGTGTGAGTGGCTGTATGGATCTGTGATTTGGTGTGTGAGCGCCTGTATGGATCTGTGTGTGGGTTGTTGAGTGACTGTATGGGTTAGTGACTGGGTGTGTAAGTGCTGTATTAGTGTGTGAGTGAGTGTGTGAGATGTTTTGTTCGTGTGAGTTGGTGTTTTAGTCTCTGAATGGGTGTCTGACTTGTATACAACTAAGGTGGACAGGGTGCCCCAAAAGGGCTATGCCTTCAGGTGATTTTGGACATTTGTCATATTTGTAGTCATTGGAAGGGAGACACATGTGCTCTGCTCTCACCAGGAAAGGTCAAGAAAGATCCCATTTGCCATAGTTACTACAGATGGCACTCTTCTAGATCAACAATGCATTTGCCTTTACAAAGGATATCATATTGTTGTTCAGGGTGTAATTGCTGAGAAAACATAATTTGTTCGCCTTTGTGAAGCCCAAGAATTTGGGATTATTTGTCCTTTACAGAAGCAGAGTTTCAACTGGGGCACCGGCTATGTTTATATTAATAAGACTTTTCTATTGAGATTTAATTTCTGTAAAATGAGCATCAGGGCCAGAAAGGAACATCCCCTGCATGTCCACAGTTTTGCATAACATGTGTACCCATTTGGAGTAGCTTAGACTGGTTAATGAGTTAGGCATGCCTTGTTTGCTAAATGCCAGGTTTGTATTCTACGGTATAGCTGCACAATGGATCACAAGGAATTGTTTCCAATGACCCTTTTTGCATGTAGGCAAAGTTATTGTTACTCATGTGTCTTTATCCAGGAATCTTTAAAAACATTATCCTGCTATATAGAAGACAACAAGACACCAAACAAGGGTACTTTATCCCAACTATATGAAGAAAGTGATTGTTTGTTTGGTGGAGATGTTGTCATTTTGTTGAGCCTTGAAAAATAAAACATCATTTACTCCTGCATCAAGAAACAGATATCCCCAGAAGATTGTTCTTTAATAAATAATTTTTTTATATTTGAGACTTCACAGATGCAATACATATTTTCCGCTACCACGGTTATTCGCGAAATCAATGTGATCTTTAGAAAATATATAAAACATTTATACACATATTGTAATTAATGATTGTGATCATTAGTTTACTAATATAGCATATAAAGTGAGATTTTCCTAAATATTTTTATTTTTGAGTGCTGTTTTATTTTTGCAATACCTGCAATAAAGAATACATCTTCATTCGCAACATTTTTGCGAATATCATGGGACTATGGAAGATAGGGATTTCATTGGACAAGGCACTTTTGATTATTCTAGAAAGGAAGTCCCCACCTTGGTTTCTTTTCTTCAGACTTCAAGTCCTGAAATTTGAAGTTATTGATTTGATTTATTCTTGGGAAATGATATCCAAATGAAATGGCATTTGGTGGCAGTGAAGATCAGGAGCCACAACTTGATGAAGACAGTTCTTTGGAGGAGGAACCCCAGGCAAAGCGGCAATCATTTGCTTGGGAGTTTTTTTTACTATCTCCTCCAGAGAGAATAAAGTGATTGTGAAGCATGAGAAGTGCTCAATATGTGAGAAGACCCTCTCCAGCTGTATGTCCAAGAAGTATTTGTACAGCACAACAAGTATTTAGTATAATCTGAAGACGTACCACTCTAAGGAGTTGACTAGAGCACAGAGGCAGCGACCTGCAGGGGTCTGTCTACCTCAAATGCAACACCAATTGGTCCTGGAGACCCTCTACCATCTGCGGTCCAGCAACAGTTTCCAAGAACGCACCAAAACTCAAAAGAATTGGAACTTTTTGCTTGGACTGCAAAAAAGTTCTAACTGCAGGGGAACAATCTGTTGCCACACTTTTGGATGCTGAAAAAGTGCATAAGTGTTATTTGTTTTTGAATGCCACTTGTTTCCCCCATTTTCTGTTTTTTCTTTTAAAACATTTTCCACTTGCCATTTTATTTGTCAAACAAACTCTAAAGAAACATAAAATGTTAAAAATCAAAAAGAAAGTTCTGAAAAATCACAAAAAAGGTTCTCATTAGAACCACCTTTCTTGGTTTAAAAAAGGTAAACTGTATGAGTGTGTTTGTATAAGAAAGAGTATGAGTGACTGCGTTTCTGTGTTAGTGAGGGAGTGGGCGCATAAGTGAGTAAGTGGATGTGTAAGTGAGTGAGTGTACAAGTGGGTGAGTGAGTGCGTGTGACAGTGGCGGTATGGGATCATAAATACCAGTATAAGTGTTTGTAAGGGTATGCAATTGGGTGCATCAGTGGTTGTATTGGTGAGTGTGTGGGTGTCAGAGTGGGTATATGGATTTGTGAGTAGGTACATGATTGGCTGTTTGGGTGACAGAGTAGACGCATGAGTATCTGTATTGGTGAGTGAGTGTGTGTGTTTGTAGCTGTATGGGAGTGAGTGGTTCTAGAAGTGATTTTATAGGTGGGTGGGGGATTGGCTATATGGCAGTGCATGTCTCAGTGACTGTGTGGGTGTTACTGGGTGTGTCAGCGACTTAGGGCCGGATGTAGGTCGGTCGGTAACGGCCGAAAATCGGTATTTTCGGCCGTTACCGACCGAGATTCACAAAATGGTATGTAGGGGCACATATTTTACAGATTCGGTAAATTTACCGATCGGTAAATTTACCGAATCTGTAAATTCCGAATCGGTATTTTTACCGATTCGGTAACAAGAGATGTAGGTGGGACTCTTCTGAGTCCCACAAGCCTTACAGAATCGGTATTTTACCATGAAATCCAACTTCATGGTAAAATACCGATTCCGGTGTGCATGCACATGTGTGCATGCACACCTGTGCCATATGACAGGCAGACCTGCCCTTAGGGCAGGTATGCCTGCCACATGGCCCCCAAATCTTTTTTGGGGGTGCTAGAGGGTGTCAAAGTGACACCCCCTGCACCCTTGTCAAAATCGGTATTTACCGATTCGGTAAATACCGACCGGTAATGCCCCATTCATTCCTATGGGCTTCAAAGCCCATAGGAATGAATGGGGCATTACCGGTCGGTATTTACCGAATCAGTAAATACAGATATTTACCGATTCAGTAAAAGGAACATCTGGATGTTCCTACATATCCACCCCTTAGATTTACTAATTTTTAATTACCGAATCGGTAGAATTCGGTAATTAAAAATCGGTAAATCTATTTTACCTACATCTGGGCCTTAATGTGTGAGTGAGTGGGTGGGTTTTTCAGTAATTATATGAGAGAGTGAGTGGGTATGTCAGTACCTATATGGGTGAGTGAATGAGTGTGTCAGTGCCTATATGAGAAATTGAATGTATGTGTCACTATCTGTATGGCTGACTGACTGGCAATGTTAGTAGTTTTATAGGTGGCTGAGTGGGTGTATGAGTGGCTGAGTGGGTGTATGAGTGACTGGGTGAGTGAGTGGGTGTCCAAATAGCTGTCTGGGTGAATGAATGCTTATATTAGTAGCTGTATAGATGAGTGAGTGGTTGTGTCAGTGACTGAACAGGTGTGTGACTGGCTGTGTGATTGGCTGTTGAGGGGAATGAGTGGCTGTGTTAGTACATATATAGGTGAGTGAGTGGATGTATTAGTGACTATATGGCAGAGTGAGGAGGTGTGTCAGTGACTGTATGTGTGAGACAGTGCATGTGTCAGTGACTGTGTGGGTGAGTTAGTGGATGTGTCAGTGACTGTGTAGGTGAGTTAGTGGGTGTATCAGTGACTGTATGGGTAAACGAGTAGGTGCATCAGTAACTATATGGGTAAGTAAGTGGTTGTGTCAGTGGCTTTATGGGTGGGTGAGTGGTTGTATGAATGACTGTATGGATGAGTGATTGGGTGTCTCAATGGGTGTATAGTGAGTGAGTGCATGTGTTAGTAGCTGTATGGGTGAGTGGGTGTGTCAGTGAGTGTATAGGTAAGTTAATTGGTGTGTGATTTCTTATGGGTGGATGAATGAGAGTGTCAGTGGCTGTATGAGAGATTCATGTCACTAGGTGTATGGGTGAGTGACTGGCTATATTAGTACCTGTATATGTGACTGAGTGAGCACATGATCCGCTGTTTAGGTGAGTGAGTGAATGTGTTTATAGATGTATGGGTGAGTGTCTGTGTGTCTTGGTGATTGCATGGGTGAGTGAGTAGACATAGGAGTGAACGTATGGGTGAGTGAGTGCATAAGTTAGTACCTGTATGAGTATTTGAATTGGTACATGGGTTTCTGTATGTGAGTACATGTGGTAGTACATGTGTTAGTAAGCAGCATATGTCTTATTGACTGAGTTGGGGAATTACTGGGTAAGTGAGTGGCTGAATGGTGAGTGACTGGGTGCAGGAGTGGCTCTATCAGTGTGCGTCTAGATGTCTTGGTGGCTCTATGACACGGTACCTTGGTGCATACCTTGACAATGTTAGATTGTAGGGCTATACTGAAAGAAATAATAAGGAAATTTCTTTACTCCAATAGTTGATATCATTCATGCATTTAAAGACATAAAGAGCGTACATATAAGTTACTAATACATTAAGCAAAATTCCATGATAAACGTTTAGTATCTGCAATGCATAAGTTCATACTATAAACCAAACAGTAGACATTTCTTATGTTATAATAGTAGCTCACATTATACTAAAGCATTTAATTTTCCCTTTTTTACTGTTCTCAGCTTTTGTACTTTTACACCATAATCAATGTAGTGTATAACATGTTTCATCCTTTAGCACTGGGGAAAAAAGCAATCATAAAGATTATTTTAAAAAAACGTTTCTCATTTGAGCACCTGCTCTCTTTCTTTTTGAAATTAAATATTGCTGCTTTTTCTATCATTTGCTAATAATATTGCATCTGGTGGCAGTGAAGATCAGTTGTCACAACCATTTAAGCAGACTTATTTGGAGGAGCAACCCATAGCAAAGCAGAAATAAATTGCATGGGAGTTTTTCACCATCCCCTCTAAGCGAAAGAAAGTGGTGGCAAAGCATGCCAAGTGCTCTTTGTGAAGGAAATATCCTCTCCAGGAATATGTGAAACAAATTATCAGATGGCACAAGTGTGTTCAGAGATCTTAAATTGCATCACTGCAACCACTGTTAAAAAACAAAAAGAAAATAATTATAAGTTCGTATTATGTTTGCAATTGTTTTAAATAATCTTTATTAAATCTTTTCTTACAACCCAAATAACCCAACCCCACCAAACCGCGGCTGACTTACTCAGATAAAACATAAATAGGATAAACAGAGCAGAACAAATTATTAATGGAGCCAATAATTATATACCATTTCATAACAGTACCCAATATATCATATTACAAACACTAACAGTCATAAAGAGTCTACAAACCCTGAGTTTATATTACATATTACAGCTAAAATGAGTTTAAAGTGTGTTGTGCTACAGAACAGGAGTAAGGGCAGAATCAAAACCACAGAAAAAATTCTCTCATAACTTACAGTATATCAGATCACCTACATTGTACTTTTCACACCTGGGAATCAACGCATATTTCACGATAAATTGTGATGAAAAGCAAGAGATCTTTGGCCACAACAGTAGCTATCATGCATTTACAATAGATATTATTTCTGCTATCTAAACATGGATGCCCAGATTACTCACCCTTTTTTCCTAGGTTTGTGGCCCTTCGTAGCATATAAAGCTTTCGCTAAATTAGAAACCGATATCAGTCTGGTCAACCACTGTTGGAAAGGAGGAGGTTGAGGGTTAAGCCGATCAGTAGCTATTAGCAATCTAAATATGGCCATTGCCACTGCCTTAACGTGTCCAATATCATGCCTTCCTTCTTCAGCAAATATCCTTAAGAATGCTCAGTTTTGAGGTCAATATTACTTCAATATTTAATTTATTATATAAAAATCTTGAATTTGATTCTTAAAGTAATTTAGGGATGTTCAAGTGACAAACATCTGAACTATATCGGCACATGGAATGGCACAGCGTGGGCACATAGTTCCCTGGCCCAAGCTCCATTTAGCAATTCTAGCTGGTGTTCAGTATAACATAAAAAAGTCTTGAAGAATTGCACCTTTAGATTGGCCAACATTAACACCATTTGATGAGATAGTGTAAGCGCTTTCTTTAAATCGAGTTCGGAGATCTCGAGTTTATTTTGCCATTTTTGATAGAGTTTGTTAGGATCATCTTTTTCTTCTTTCATTAATAAATTGTGTATTGCGCCTCTACCGACATGATTCTGAGCTATTATCATTTCCATCAATTCTTTTTTCTCAAAGCTCATAGGCCTACCCACCTTACCCTGTAAGTAATCTCTAATTTGTAAATATTTGTAACGCCAAATTCTGTCTTCAGACCATCAAAGCAAACAAAACCCGAAGGAGAGAAGAAGGAACCGAGCCTGAATACCCCTGCAAGAACACAATATAGGATATACCCATCCTTGAATAATATTGGGAGGAGCGGGTTGTGATGCATCGGGGTAAAAAAATTCAAACAACCAAGGCCCAATGTTTTACGAAGGGCTGACCATACTTTAAAAGCTCCCAAAAGGCACTTAAACCGCAATTTTTTAAATAATATCCTAGTACATTTTTCTTTTGAGACAACCCCAGTCCTGCTTTCCAATTGGCAATTTGAATATAAAAGGGGTGATCTGTGGAAGATCGCTCGGACAGGCTTCCCTAATTAAGATACGATTGTATCGAAGCATAGTTGTCCAATCATATCATTTAAGATTAGGGAGGGCCCACACTCCCCTCTCTTGTGGAAGAAAAATATATCCAAGAGCTCTTCTAGGTTTAGAATATGCCCACAGAGATCATGTAAACATCCTGTCAAAAGCTTTTATTAATTCATTAGGGAACTCTAAAGGGATAGATTTAAAAAGATATAATATTTTAGGATTTTTTTAAATCAAATTGCCTTGACCTATCATTGTGAGATGAAGGTTATTAAGCCTTAATAATTCATTATTAGTCTTTAATAGAAAAGGATCTAGGTTTTGCTTTACAATCTTGTCCACATCAGCAGATATGGAAACGCCAAGATATATTGCTTTATCAACTATATGATTAGCTACAAGAGAGATCTTATCATTGGTGATAATTTGAGCTTTGTCTTTATTTAAGGAAAAGCCAATCTTCCAAAACTCAAGGTTTCCCCTTCAATTGCTTTAAGAGTAAATTCTGTATTTGTGGTAACAACTGCTAGGTCATCCGCATAAGCTAATATCTTGCTTTTGAAGACCTGCAAGATAATTGGACGGATTGCGATATGTTTAACCAATTTGCGAATAAACGGGTTGATAGACATTGCGAATAAGAGTGGAGAGCATGGGCACCCCTGATGAGTTCCGCAAGTAATCGAAACTGGCCCAGACACCCCCCTGCCCAGATATTAGCTATTGGTTTATAATAGAGATCTTTAATTCCCTGAATGATTCTTGGGCCCAAGCCCCTTGCTTACATTAGCTGCCTATGAAAGTGCCAGGAGACCCTATCAAAAGGCTTTTTCTACATTTAATAATATCAGGGCCATTGGGTCTCCTGACACTTCCCTCGATAAACCTGTGTTGTGGCCTTACTACCAATTTTGAGATTAACCAGGTGAGTCATACAGCCAATACTTTAGAGTATATTTTAGAATCCCTATTTAGCAGGGTTATCGGGTGATAAGATCCTAGTTCCACCAGAGGCTTATTTTTTTTTAGGAATACCATGATTTTAGCAATGGACCATGAGCCCGGAGGTGGGGCTCCATTAAAAATGTGGTTAAACAGCGCAGTCACTGGGCCTCGTAACTGGGCGGTCGCTCCTCTTCACGCTGCCTCCCCGACCTCAGTGCGGTATCGTGACCTGCTTTGAGCTGCGCCCAATTTGCAGAATAATTTATCTACATAGCGCTCCACCACCTTAGTAGTTGTGCAGTTCGTCTTTGCAGCGTAGCGCTAGTCCCAATTGTACCAATTAGCATTCTAGCATAGCTCTAGCCCTCCATAGCGCGCTGTAACGCTGAGCTTTGTCTGTGGTGCCTTGCATTTGACTACTTTGATTGTTTGTGCCCAAACATAAGTATCTTAGCGTGTTATTGATACTCTGTGCCCCAACACTACATAGAATTTGGCCGACTGCCATCTTGTTTAGTATCTTGTTGTTGTTTAGCCTTCACTCCCCGGATATCCACCCCGCCTCCCGCCTCCCAGCTGCTCCGCCCTGCCACAGTTCGTCAGGATCGGTCTCTCCACGAGACCTCTGTGACCGTCCCGACTCGTCAGAAGCGGTCGCTCCTCTTCACGCTGCCTCCCCGACCTCAGTGCGGTATCGTGACCTGCTTTGAGCTGCGCCCAATTTGCAGAATAATTTATCTACATAGCGCTCCACCACCTTATTAGTTGTGCAGTTCATCTTTGCAGCGTAGCGCTAGTCCCAATTGAACCAATTAGCATTCTAGTATAGCGCTAGCCCTCCATAGCGCGCTGTAACGCTGAGCTTTGTCTGTGGTGCCTTGCATTTGACTACTTTGATTGTTTGTGCCCAAATAGAAGTATCCTAGCGTGTTATTGATACTCTGTACCCCAACACTGCATAGAATTTGGCCGACTGCCATCTTGTTTAGTATCTTGTTGTTGTTTAGCCTTCCCTCCCCGGATATCCACCCCACCTCCCGCCTCCCAGCTGCTCCGCCCTCGCCCCTCCCCTATCTATATATGACTGATGTCCTTCCGCGCAGTGTTCACGCGCAGCGGTCGCGCCCCATGAGCGCCGGAGGTGCGCCAAAGGGAAGCCTGTCTGCGCCCATCCGCGCCTGGACCGCGCCCAGCGCCTGTCCCCCTGGTCCCCGCCGCACCCAACCCACTAGAGTCACATATGACGCCGCAACTCTCCTCGCCCTCAACCCCGGACGCGCACCACAATGCTGCGAAGCCACCCCAGGACGTACCCACGGACCATTCGCCTGCCTCTCCTGCAAGTTCATCTGCTCCAGAACCCTCACCAAATCCACTCCCTCCACACGCAGCTCCGCCTCTAACCGCCTGAAGTGCATCCTGCTCAACACCCGCTCAGTCCACAGACACACAACGGAACTCTGGGACCTACTCGCCACTGCGTCACCGGACATCGCCTTCCTTACAGAAACATGGATGAACACATCATCAGCACCCGACATCGCCATAGCCATACTGGACGCTTACAAGATTACCCGTAAAGACCGCACCAATCAAACAGGAGGAGGCATCGCCATCATCCATAAGAACACCATCAAAATCACGACCAGCTCCGATGATAATCTTGCAACCGCCGAACATCTCCACTTTCAGATCCACACCGACCCTAGGACCACATTTAGAGGCACCCTCATCTACAGGCCTCCGGGTACCCGCAGTCAATTCAACGATGACATCACTGACTTCATCTGCCCACATGCCCTCGCCTCCGAGAACAACATTCTTCTAGGAGACTTCAACTACCACCTTGAAAACAAACACAACAGCAACACCGCCACCCTTCTGGACAACCTGGCCAATCTCGGACTCAAACAACTTGTTGGCACCCCCACCCATGTAGCCGGACACACGCTCGACCCTATCTTCACCTCCAGCAAGCACATCTCCTTCGATCGCACCACAGTTCTCCACTGGACGGACCATAGCTGTGTTCACTTCAGCTACAAAACCACCCTGACCCACAACCGCCCACAACCTATTCCTCGGAGAAACTGGAACAAAATCGCCTCCGACCAACTCCTCACATTACTCAACAAAAACCCTCCCACCTTCTCATTGGACCCAAACCAAGCGGCCACCAATCTCAAGCAATGGATCACCCACAGTGCTGACAAATTAGCACCCCTGAAAAAACACCAGATCAAATCAGCCAGCAAAAAGGCTCCCTGGTTCAATGATGACCTTAAAAAATCCAAGAAGCTATGCCGCACCCTGGAGAAAACATGGAGAAAAAACGCAACCACCGACAACATGTCCAAGGCAGCCACCCGCAAACACCACCAACTGATTCGATTTGCCAAGAAATCAGCATTCAAGGATCATCTCGACAACAACACTCACAACAGCAAGGAACTTTTCAACATCGTCAAAGAATTCACCAACCCCACCGCAATATCTAATGACATAACTCCCTCCCAAGACCTCTGCGATACGTTATCCTCCTTCTTCTACAACAAAATTGCCGACATCCACAACAGCTTCGAGGATACTCCCAGCCTTCAACCCTCCCCACCCCCCTCAGATCCTACTCCGCCAACTAACAACCTCACCACCTGGAACCCAATCACCACTGAAGACACCATCCGCCTAATGAACTCCATCCACTCTGGCTCGCCAACTGACCCCTGCCCCACCACATCTTCAACAAAGCGGACTCCATCATCGCACCCCATCTCCGTGATGTCATCAACTGCTCGTTCAACTCTGCCACCTTTCCAGAAAGTTGGAAACACGCCGAACTCAGCGCCCTTCTGAAGAAACCCACAGCAGACCCCTCTGAACTTAAAAACTACCGACCCATATCCCTCCTCCCATTCCCGGCCAAAGTCATCGAGAAAGCCGTCAACATCCAGCTTGCCAACTTCCTTGAATCCAACAACTCCCTCGATCCATCTCAAACGGGTTTCGAGCCAAACACAGCACTGAAACCGCCCTCATCGCAGCGACTGACGACATCTGAACCCTACTGGACAACGGTGAAACAGTGGCCCTCATTCTACTCGACCTCTCCGCCCCTTTCGACACAGTCTGCCACAACACCCTTATACAGCGCCTCAGCAACATCGGAATACAAGGAAAAGCCTTGGACTGGATCACCTCATTCCTCGCTGGGAGAACTCAAAGAGTCCGACTTCCCCCATTCAACTCTGAGGCCACTGAAGTCATCTGTGGTGTACCACAAGGATCTTCACTCAGTCCCACCCTCTTCAACTTCTACATGAGCCCACTCGCCTCCATCGCGCGTCAACACAACCTTAACATCATCTCTTACGCCGACGACACCCAGTTAATCCTTTCCCTCTCCAAAGACCCTAACACTGCCAAAACCAATCTTCACGAGGGCATGAAAGAAGTAGCTGAATGGATGAAACATAGCCGCCTAAAACTCAACTCAGACAAAACGGAGGTGCTCATCCTGAGGTAATTTGAATTTTTATGGTCAAGAAATGTCCCCTAACGTGTACCCCACCGTCTCCATGTACGTGCTTAAAGTGCATGTAACTTCCCTCCTCGACCAGCTATGAAGACGCAAATACATTTGCGTCCAACGTTAACATGTCCTCTTTCAGATCCACCATGAATGGATTGATAATTCAGTTCCTAAGTATGCCTTGCCACCGTCTTTTCATGGTGCACTTTCACGTTTTCCTCGCCCTGCAGAGCTAGGCCCTGATTTCTGCCATCGAGCCCTTTCTGCTCTCTGCCTCCTGAAAGCTGCAACGTGGGATACATCCCTGACCTCTGTCCTACTCCCTGCGTGGCGAGCGGTGCCCGGCTCGGCCTGCTTGCCTGCCAAAGACAGTATTTTGCCTTCAAGTTATCAGTATAGCCGAGCTCAGCTCCTCGAAAACACATTCCAGTCTAGCAGAATAGATAAACAATTCCCCGGCTGCAGAGCAAAGGGCCCGGCCTTTCCGTCTCCATGCAAATAATTCATTGCTCCCGTTACCATGGTAGGCCCATGGCCCCTCGCATTACACGCAGACACGTAGTCACATGTGCACGCATTAATAGTCAGTATAGAGTAGCCTCTGCCCAAGAGACCTTTCCTTCTAGATAATATAGTTCCCCAAACACAAGATATCAGATATGATTTAGGAACGAGTCGATCTGACATGCCAGACTTCTGTCTCTTCCTCTAGTGCTAAATGTCAAGTCCCCTGCACCCTCCAGCCTCACGTCAGTCACACGTCATGCCGCTGTGCGCGCATCCTTGCTACAGATTTCTGCTGACATTGCAAGATTCCACTATGTATCCACCCACTTGTGACACTTTCATGTGACGTTTCTAGCACACACCTCTGTGTACGCCCTCGTGCACGCCTTCTGTTACGCACATGTGTTCTTATCTCGTTTCTCTCAGCTGTTACGCCTTCTGTATCCATCACCACTATATGCATTGACTATATATATTGTACTCTGTTAATAAAGTATTGTCTATCCCTTCCTGAACCTTAGCGGTGAAAGGAACATGATACCATGGTTCGAACCATTCCATTTTATGGAATAAAACCCTTATAACTCAGATACCACAGACTCTGCCTCTCATTTCCGAGTGAGTTATTTTATTGAACTTTACCGGATAGAAATTCCGACGGTAAATATTTATTTACCACATTAATTTGGCACCCGAATAGGGACCCCTCCCCCACCCCACGCGCCGGTAGGTGCGTCGCAGGCTTTGCCCCCTGCCACAGCCGTGACGGACAATTACGCGTACCCGCAGGATTTCCTGTATCTCCCTCAGGCCTACGGAGGTGACGGAGACTGCGATCAGCATCCAGACGAGGCGGTGAGGAGTGCGGAGGATCCCGACCAGAGCCCAGCCGAGAGAGCAAGGTCCGAGGTGTCTAGAGGCCCACCAGTTCCGATGTACCTGTGACATCACGAGTCGAGTCCAGTCCAGTCCGGTCCAGTCCAGACGAGTTTCCGAGGCCTTCCGTTCCGTGCTTCCCGGTGAGTACCGTTGCTGGGGACGCATCTAGACGGGTGCATTACTATGTATCCGGTCAAGACGGGTTTGGGTACACAGACCCGGTCTGCACTGTTTTAGCAGTGTATCTGTACTGTTTAGCAGTATATCAAGTAATTCGTGTCTTCAACGGTTCGATTTTGTTTTCATTATAGAATTCATGTATAGTCAATATGTGTTCAAAATGTTTCTATGTGATTAATGTCGTGGTATGAGTGACTGTTTGATCTACATTACTGTGTTTCTGTGTAAAAATTGTGTTCAAGTTCGAGTAAGTGTCAAGTGCCAAAGTATCAAGATGCCATTGTTCTCAAAGTTAAGACAGTTAGGAACTAGGAAAGGGATACTAGAGGAAGCGATTCCTGTCCCACCTAGGGACACTCCTGGTAATTTTATGTATCACAAACACGGCTTAGATGCCATATTATATCTAGATTTATGGGTCGATTATACTAAGAACCTAGACGAGAAATATAGATGGCCCGTTACAGGGACATGGGATGCAGATTGCATCATGAGAGTAGAAGAAGCGCTATGGAAAAAGAAAGCCAGACAATCTCAGAAAGACGCCATAGAATTGTGGCGTAAAGAATCGCATAGACGTACAGAGAAAGAATTCAGAAAAGCAGAAAAACGTAGAGAAGATTCAGATAAAGCGCGAGAAAACGAACTAGTTGAAGAAGGAATACGAGTTAAAGCAGAACAAGTAGACCGACAACGAAACACTCTTGTGAATGGTATGTATCCTCTTTTGGCCGAGGGTTTACCTAAGGCCACTCCGGAAATACCAAAAGATCTGCCCGCTCCATTTTTTCCGACTAAATTACGTCACAAGACCGCAGCAGACATTTTTATTTCGTCCTACTTGGATGATGTAGCTCCCGCATATGCCAATGTACCTGCCCATGTACCACCTGCTGACGGTAACCCGCCCCCTGATCATCAGCCCCCAGGTCCGCAACAGCAGATCCCTCCAGGTTCGCTACCCGCACCCGCTCCCGTTGTTCCCCCTGGTATTCAACAACTGCATCCATCTAATCCTTTTGGGACTGGCACGGTCCAGGATCCAACCCAGCTACAGCAGGTACCGACCCTACAGCCAGGTTATGCTCAAGCCTCCGCTTCAGGAGGTGCTGCAGGAGGTTATCAAACACCCCCACCGTTACACCGAGTGACAATGAGAGAGTTAGCAAAGGCTAGGACACCTAAAGGTGCACCGGCCGAACAACTTAGAAGAGAACTTACAGACTGCAGATATGACACAGTGCCTGGTACGACAGGACCCATGTTGTTAGCGTCCCTACGTTTGAGACGCGTTACAGATTATTTGATGTTACTACCAGAAATGCCAGAACATCTAGACAAATTGTATTATTTTATTAGAACAGGAGAAGGACCGGAGTGTGTTGCTGAAGCCATGTCACGTCAGAAAGTTGAGAACAAAGGTTTAATAATGCGATTTTTGGTTAATTGTTTAATAAGAGAACAAGATCAGGCAGGTTTTCCACAAAGTGAGGTGAATAGACTGAATAGATGGAGCCAGAATATTGCGGATGGTAAACATGATAAGGATAACAGTGTACATACTATGGTTAGAAAGATCCGTAAAGAAATAATAGAAATACATGCCCGCCGAGTATCTGAAGAGCAACTAGAGTCAGATGACGGGAAAACCTCAGAGGAGGAAGAACAACCAGAGACCACAGCAGAAACGTCGCAATCAGCAACTAGAGACATGATAGCATATGTAGGTAAGGGAAGATCCCTTAAGAAAACAATACGTCCAGAAAGCAAAAGACTTTTTCTCTCTGCTATATCAAATCCGAGTTCTCCTGAACATATGTTTCAGGCTACCGATAAAATACTTCAAGATCGAATGGGGTACCATGTACTCAATTCCATGGATGAACAAGAACTAGCCCGGTCCGCAGTACAATGGGCTGACAATCCTAGTACATATAATGATGATGCAGTAGCACAGACATTTTTGAACCTCTCCCCTGATGAACAGAAATTAGCTGGTATATACAGGATTCAGCATCTCATTACGTTGTTCAAAAGCCAACATTCTGATCCAGGTCCCTTACCGGATATATTAATAGAACTGCTCTTGAATAGATGGAGAGGCCTAGGTACTGATTTAATTAAAGAAATTCTAGAACATCGACACAAATATAGTGCCTTCCTGAAACCACAGTTTATTTCAGCTCCACCACCCCCAGAAAGAAAAATGTTTTACTTCGACAGACAGAATCCCTTACGGGAAGTACATCCGGTCAGAAAAGACGATAACACACTAGAACGTGTATTCGTATACACACCCATAACTAAAATGGAATTATTGGAAATGAAGAAATTAGTGCCCAGTCATGATAAAGACCCTGCAGGTTTTCACCGAGAAATTAAAGATATGTTACTCATGGGCGACTACACGTATTCGGATATTATGAAAATGTTAAAAGTACTGTTGCCTGCAGGAATTTACGAGAAACTAAAGGAGAAAGAATGGGAGGTGGGAGACAAAAAGATTGATTGGGCTGCATTAGAAGTCGAAGAAAATGGTCGTACCCCAGGGTTAGGCCTTGGGGATAAAGCTAAAGCATTACCAGGTTTATTAGTACAGGTTTTGCCTAGACTGTTAGCGACTAAAAAGGAAGACTGGGACGCAATCTCAGCCTGTAAGCAGAAACACGATGAAGACACTAGTGATTTTTATTCTAGATTCGAGAAATGTTTTATTATTAACAGTGGCCTGAAAACAAGTAGCGAGTCATACCCACACCTCTTTGTATCAAAATTAGTCGAGAATTCCCTGCCTCAAGTTAAGAACCGTGTTTTGAAAGTCGAAAGCACATGGCAAGCAAATACGCCTTCCCAAATGTTACAAATGTTACAGTATCACCAGAATAGAATTAGGGAAGAACAAGATCACGAACAGAGACGTATGAAAGATACGAAAATGAAAATGTTAGTTGCTCAGTCAGTTCCAGCTGACGGTCAGAAAAGGGGTATGACACAGTCTAATAATACGGTGGCTCCCGTTAAAGGGACATGCAACTATTGTAAACAGCCAGGTCACTATGTGAATGAATGTACAGTTCTGAAACACAATATAGCAACAGGTAAAACTAAAGAGAGACCACGTCAGCCTAGACAGGATCAGGTCCAACATCAGGTCCAGCAACATATTCCACAGAACGTACAGCCTATGCCTGCTCCACAACAGACAGTACAGACAGTAGCGGTACCACATCCACAGCCCATTGCCGCGACACAGCAAGTTTCACAGCAGATGTACCAGTATACACAATCTGATTACCCCGATTATCAGCGATACTCATGAAATAGCCTAGAGAGGGAGGTTGGCTTGCCTCTCATTGAAGTTCCTGTAGATCAAGAGGGTCCTTATGTACATAGTCAAGTATTAGGAAAAGATAGAAAGTTTTTGATTGACACAGGGGCAAGTCGAACAACAATAAGTCACGACAAGGTTCCAGGGGCACCCCTCTCAGGCTCACAGAATGTTTCCCTTGGATTTCAGGACAGCCTATTGTTAATGAAGTATCGAAACCTGTTCCCCTAGCAGTTGGTCCATTGTCACGTACTACAGACTTATTGCTCACGAAATCATGTCCAGAAAACTTGCTGGGTATCAAGACACTAAAAGCTCTAGGAGCAGTGATATGTTGTTCTCCGGAAGGAGTTAGACTGTTTTTGCGTGACTTTAAGGGTCACTATGTATTACGAGATTTTGATGTCAGATTGAAAAATGTACCAGAACATTTGTGGGAGCAAGGCCCAACTGATGTAGGTTGTATGCACATTACGCCATACCGAGTTACACTCAAGCCAGGAGTTGTATTACCCCGAATCCGACAATACAAGTTACCACCCGATGCTGTAGTGGCTTTACTGGAAATCATTGAAGAGCTCATTGCACAAGGAGTGGTTGTAGAAACCGACTCAAATGTCTGTAATTCTCCTATCATCCCGATTCTTAAACGTACTGACCCGAATGCACCTCCAGTTTATCGGTTGGTGATTGATTTACGAGAATTAAATAAATGCATCGTACCACAGTATCCTGTGGTCCCAGACATCTCATCATTATTGACTGCTATTGATTCTGAGGCGACGTTCTTTACTGTAATTGATCTCAAGAACGCCTTCTTTAGTGTCCCCATTGATCCGGAAAGCCAATATCTTTTCGGATTCTGTTTAAATGGCCGTAGCTTCAAATTTGCACGCGCACCTCAAGGATTCACAGAAAGCTCCAGCATCTACAGCCAAGCTTTGAAAAGACAACTTGACAGTATTCACATGCCAGTTAACACTGCCCTACTCCAGTACGTCGATGATCTGCTGATCACCGCCCGGAGTGAAACAGAATGTGAGCAAGCATCACTGACAGTTTTGTATTTTCTGGCTGACAAGGGACACAAGGTGTCCCCTTCAAAGCTACAATTCTGTGTTCAGCAAGTGGTGTACCTTGGGCACTTGCTGTCCAAGAGGGGGAGACAGCTAACACCTGACCGCATTCAGTTAATTGCACACTTACCGCAACCCAAGACACAAAAGGAAGTGCGGGCCTTCATTGGCCTCACCTCTTACTGCAGACAATGGATTCCCCAGTACGCATTTCTAGCCAAGCCACTTATACAGTTGACAACACAGGAGGCAGCGACTTCGACTGTCCTCCCTTGGACTCAGGAACACACACAGGCTTTTGATGAATTAAAGAAAGCATTATGTCAAGCACCAGTTTTAGCAACACCATGTTACAGCAAACCTTTTACACTTTTCGTTACAGAACGTGATGGCACAGCATTATCTGTCCTCACACAAGACCAAGCAGGTTCACATAAGCCGTGTGCTTATTTTTCGAGTACATTAGACCCAGTAGCCCAGGCTTTGCCTGCGTGCTTAAAATCAGTTGCAGCGACAGCCCTAGCAATCCGACAAAGTGATTCCATAGTGTTAGGACACCAATTGACAGTACAAGTTCCACACTCTGTGGAAGTTCTTTTAAACAGAACACAGACTCAACACTTGACTATAGCACGACTGACAGGTTATGAATTGACATTGTTCCAGGTCCACATAGAAATCAGACGCTGCAATATACTCAATCCTGCCACATTGTTACCCTCAAACATAACAGATCCAGCTCCACATGACTGTATAGAGATCATTAATGCGGTAACAAAGCCCCGACGAGACTTGACAGATGTTGCACTGACTAACCCAGACCTGACACTTTACGTGGATGGTTCATGTATGAGAACAAGTACAGGAGAATTAGTGGCCGCATATGCAGTGACCACTGAAACTGAAGTCAAAGAAACACACCGTATTGATACACTGTCTGCTCAAGCTGCAGAGCTCATTGCTCTGACTCGAGCCTGTATAGTAGCCAAGAACAGGAACGTTAACATATACACAGATTCACGTTATGCATTTGGAGTCGTACACGACTTCGGTGTACTCTGGCAGGAAAGAGGTTTCTTAACCTCTCACAGAGCCAAGATCCAGCATGGTCCCCTCATTCAAGCATTGTTAGAAGCAATACATTTGCCATCAGCCATAGCTATCATGAAGTGCAAAGCACATACTAAAGTTACAGATATTATTTCCCAGGGTAACGACCTGGCCGATCGAACCGCGAAACACACAGCTCTGACTCACACACATGCAGCTGATATGACAAAGACAATAGTTCCGACACTGACACATTGCATGACAGTTAAGGATCCCGCACTAGATGTAATTGACATACAGACACATGCTACTCCAGACGAAATAAAGAAATGGACTGAACTAGGAGGGATCCAGACAGACCAGGGATGGATGACGAAGGGAAAAGCCACATGGTTTCTCCCCGACTCTATGGTTCAAGTTATGATTAACACCGCACACAGTCCAGCACACTTAGGAGAAAAAGCCATGTTAGACAGTTTACAGAATCTCTGGTACAATAAACATTTACGAGCAGCAGCAAAACAGAAAGTGCGTACTTGCATGATCTGTTGTCAGTTCAACCCAGGCAAAAGCATTCCTGTAGAGCAAGGTGGATTTCATCCTCCTGATCACCCTTTTGAAGTCCTCCAGATGGATTATATCCAGATGGAACGATGTCGAGGATTCAAATATGTCCTCGTAGTTGTATGTACACTTTCCCGTTGGACAGAAGCATATCCAGTCCCAGATTACACTGCTCCGACCACTGCCAAACAGTTGGTTCGTGAATTCTTCCCACGGTACGGTTTGCCTCGTGTCGTGTACTCAGATAACGGTCAGCCATTCTCGTCCAAGCTAATGAAGCAGGTATCACTCCTGCTAGGATATCAGTGGAAGTTCCACTGCGTCCGACATCCCGAGGCAGCAGGTCTCGTAGAGAGACACAATCAGACACTGAAAACACGTCTTGCTAAGATTTGTGCCGAGAAAAGGGTAGACTGGATAGTCGCCTTGCCAGTTGCATTGTTTTATATGAGAATGGTCGCACACTCTAGAACAGGGCTATCCCCGTATGAGGTGGTCTTTGGTAGGCCACCGAATATGTGGGGGACGCCTTTGCCGAGGAAAATAACCGATGTTGATAGTAACATGTTGACAGATTACCTTGCCTCCTTGATGTCTGCACTACAATCTTGTCGTTCACAGGTTGCCGCAGCCTTTCTGGACAACACCCAAGTAAAACAACACGACGTCCGTCCAGGGGACACTGTCATCGTCCGAAATTTCGACAGGAAAAGCCCGCTGGAGCCCAGATGGAAGCAGCCAAAGTTGGTGCTACTAACTACAAGGACCGCAGTGAAGTTGGAAGGGAGGAAGGGCTGGCTCCACACTAGCCATATAAAAAAGTTTCACGGACTGTTGCCAGACTCTTCCTCCCCCTCTAAGGACTGCCCAGATTCCAGTGACTCTAAACTCCCCCTGTTAGAGAAAACTCCATCTCAGGAGTACAAAACAAAATTGAGGTCTAGTAAGTCAGACAGTTTAATTGTTTAAGTCCTCCCCTAGGTGAAGCGGTTAGACAGGTTCCTGACATGTACAAGTTAGACCCCAATAGAGAGAGAGATAGACAGAAACAGATCAAGAAACAGAAACATTGTAAATCTCTCCGGAGCTATTTCATCATCACGTTATTGATTATGTTTTTTCTGAGTCTTATGGTTATTGGCATAAGTGTATTATTGCATATGTTTTTTCCTATTGCACACTCTACTCTTAATAACACTGCAGAGCACACGTTCAGTGAACTGCCTCCACACGAATTGTCTTATAGACTTGCGCTGCGCAACAATACATTCATCAGTATGTTACACCATTCCCATCAGACCAGCAATGCTACAAATTGTTGGATATGTGGCCGACTCCCTCCCTATCAGAAATACAAAGGAGCTCTGCCCCTCTTCCCGTATCCGTTTACGCATAATGGTTCCTGTGGTGCCTGGTTCAGCTTAATTAATTCTGTAGACACTGATTCCATAGTTTACCAAGGCAATTGGGTATGGGGAAATCTGAACACAGTCATGCATCAAGCATGTTTCCCAGACAAGGAGGGTCTCCCACAAAGGACAGGGACCGATCTAGAAAACGAAGTATATGGATTAGGTAATTATACACTTAACCTCATGATTCTGAATGTCCAGTCTGAAACCGAACCAGACTTGCCCTCTATGTCAGTGTTACCCGTTAAAGGCGAATTATGTGTCAGAAAGAATGGTTCAATACACTTAGGTCATAGTGAATGTACTACTGTGATCGAATTCAGTGATAAGGGCAAGTCCACATTCAAAGCTTCCCGTCATTCCTATTTCATTTGTGGTCATACCGCATACATACGTTTACCTCTAGATTGGGATGGTACTTGTTACATTGCATTCCTACTGCCCCCTGTTTTTCTAGCTCCTCCTGATTACCATAGAAATCCTCAGCTTATACATACTAGACAAAAGAGAGAACTCCCAATTGTCGATCAGACTGAAACAGCATGGGAACAATATACAGATTTCAATAGAGGATTCTTTTTCTTTTTAGGACCTGTCTCGAATAGTAAATTGATACGAAAATTGACCAGAACCCTTGAAGCAGTAGTGAATGAAACTACTTCCGCCCTAGGTAACTTAACGGAGGAACAGTCTGCTATAAGACTTGTTGTTCTTCAGAATCGTCTCGTCCTTGACGTCATCCTGGCCGATAGGGGCGGGGCTTGTAGAGTCATCGGATCGAGTTGCTGTGTTTTCATTCCAGAAAATGCACCGTCAGTATATAGAGCCATATCCCGTCTTCATAAGATCGCTAATCAGATTCATCAGAATCCAGGCACCTGGACTTGGTCCGGTTGGTTCTGGAGTACGATAACAGCCTGGGGATGGAAGCTACTTTCTTTCCTAGGGATTATATTGGCCATAGTATTCAGTTGTTGTCTCTGTATTCAATGTGGGCCAGCGATATGTGGCTTGTGTGCCACAGCCTGCATTCCCCGTTCAAGTTCACGCTCTACATCCCGCCTGAGAAAGGATGAGCAAATAATGTTATATGAACAGATAGATGGATTAATGAAGATCGATATATCATGAAGGGTCCGTAGGGGACAAGGAGGGAATGAGGTAATTTGAATTTTTATGGTCAAGAAATGTCCCCTAACGTGTACCCCACCGTCTCCATGTACGTGCTTAAAGTGCATGTAACTTCCCTCCTCGACCAGCTATGAAGACGCAAATACATTTGCGTCCAATGTTAACATGTCCTCTTTCAGATCCACCATGAATGGATTGATAATTCAGTTCCTAAGTATGCCTTGCCACCGTCTTTTCATGGTGCACTTTCATGTTTTCCTCGCCCTGCAGAGCTAGGCCCTGATTTCTGCCATCGAGCCCTTTCTGCTCTCTGCCTCCTGAAAGCTGCAACGTGGGATACATCCCTGACCTCTGTCCTACTCCCTGCGTGGCGAGCGGTGCCCGGCTCGGCCTGCTTGCCTGCCAAAGACAGTATTTTGCCTTTAAGTTATCAGTATAGCCGAGCTCAGCTCCTCGAAAACACATTCCAGTCTAGCAGAATAGATAAACAATTCCCCGGCTGCAGAGCAAAGGGCCCGGCCTTTCTGTCTCCATGCAAGTAATTCATTGCTCCCGTTACCATGGTAGGCCCATGGCCCCTCGCATTACACGCAGACACGTAGTCACATGTGCACGCATTAATAGTCAGTATAGAGTAGCCTCTGCCCAAGAGACCTTTCCTTCTAGATAATATAGTTCCCCAAACACAAGATATCAGATATGATTTAGGAACGAGTCGATCTGACATGCCAGACTTCTGTCTCTTCCTCTAGTGCTAAATGTCAAGTCCCCTGCACCCTCCAGCCTCACGTCAGTCACACGTCATGCCGCTGCGCGCGCATCCTTGCTACAGATTTCTGCTGACATTGCAAGATTCCACTATGTATCCACCCACTTGTGACACTTTCATGTGACGTTTCTAGCACACACCTCTGTGTACGTCCTCGTGCACGCCTTCTGTTACGCACATGTGTTCTTATCTCGTTTCTCTCAGCTGTTATGCCTTCTGTATCCATCACCACTATATGCATTGACTATATATATTGTACTCTGTTAATAAAGTATTGTCTATCCCTTCCTGAACCTTAGCGGTGAAAGGAACATGATACCATGGTTCGAACCATTCCATTTTATGGAATAAAACCCTTATAACTCAGATACCACGGACTCTGCCTCTCATTTCCGAGTGAGTTATTTTATTGAACTTTACCGCATAGAAATTCCGACGGTAAATATTTATTTACCACAATCCTAGGATCTTCCCCCTCTGCCTGGGACGACTCCTGGTGGCCTTGCGCTCTGGGCACAGCACCCGCACCCACAGACCATGCACGTAACCTTGGCTTCATCCTTGACTCCTCTCTCTCGATGTCCAGACAAGTCAACGCAGTCTCAGCCTCCTGCTTCAACGTACTTTGCATTCTCAAAAAGATCTTCCGTTGTATCCCCCTCGAGACAAGAAAGACTGTTACCCACGCACTGGTCACGAGTCAACTGGATTATGGTAACACACTATACGCCGGAATCACAGCAAAATTACAGAAAAAACTCCAACGCATCTAAAACGCATCAGCGAGACTCATATTAGACATCCCTCGCCAAGATCACATCGCCGGACACCTAAAAGACCTCAACTGGCTTCCCGTCAACAAAATAATTACATTCCGCCTTCTCACCCACGCACACAAAGCCCTCTACAATCTAGGACCCGAATGCCTCAACACTCGACTGTCCATCTACAAACCCTTCCGCCAACTAAGATCGTCCAATCAAGCCCTCGCCGCTGTCCCGCGCATCTGAAAATCCACCATGGGGGGCAGATCCTTCTCCTTCCTCGCTGTCAAGACCTGGAACTCACTCCCCACTCACCTCCGCCTTACTCAGAACCACACCTCCTTCAGAAAAGAACTTAAAACATGGCTATTCGACAAATAATGTACCCCTTACCCAAGCGCCTTGAGACCTTCTGGGTGAGCAGTGCGCTATACAAATACCGAACGTGAACTTGAACTTGAAATTTTGTAAAACTTTGAGGGAACTGAGTCCACTCCTGCCGCTTTCCCATAGGGAAGTGTTGCAAGGATCTTGCTCATACACAGAACTGTGCACAGAGACCTAGGACGTCAGTGAATTGTGGTGTACCAGAAACTCACCTCTGTACCTAGAAAAACCCCAACCAGCTAGCATCAGTGTCACATTAGCTCTTCGTCCTATAGGAAAGTAACCAATGATTAGAGAACCTAGAACATGTGACTTAGGACCATCTCAGGAATGGTGGGAAGTAAGAACACACTTTCGTTATACTCTCGTACCAGTCCACAACAGAAGTAAATAAGAGACACGGTAAGGTTCAAATATTTATTTTAACAACGTGATCTCATGTGCAGTCTTTTAGCCAACACAAGCAGACATATGATTAAAAATAATATGGTCAGCATGGTTACAATTCCATAAAATACAAAAGGAGAAATCATATTACAATAATGGTGAAAACAGGTCCTATTACGCCTAGCTTTAACACCCTCCCTATATAGGAACTATGTATTATAAACTGTAGAAGGTCTCTTAGGCTTGTGTGGGAGACCCTTTACCTTTCCGCTGAGTACAAGTAAATTACATCTGAGTCAGCATAGGCTCTCTGCATCCATTGAAACGGAAATCTTCCAAGTATCTGAAATCATGGCTAATGTGTGATAATAAGGATGCCAGAATCTTACTTGGCTCACAGCTGCCAAAATGTTGTGTCTAGAAAACGTTACCTGAACATGTAGAGAAAACAACTAACATGTTTTGATAACCTTGATGGCTTTAGCACTCACTGTGCAGACTAGTGGCACGATGTAAGTCTAGAGATGTCGATAACAAGCCTTTTCTCATGTGTAGACCTTTGTGAAGGCTAACTTACAAAAACAGCTATGCAGTGTTGTGTGCAAAAGCAGCAAAAGGTAAAATGGCGTTTAAACTTCTAATATGCCATGCTAACATAACATGCATGCAAAGCAGGCCCTAGGCCATACTACAGAAGAAAGCAATTGCGAGGCAACTCTCATCCCACGATATATCTCCCCCTAGGGAATCTCTCTCATCAATTAATGATGTGTTTGCACTTGTTGGTTTGAGGAACTCCGCGGCTTGCACATGATTTTCATTGATATCCTCAATATAGAACATTTGGCAATTTTTTCTTGAAGCTTCACTAATTTCTTTTGAATCTGATAACAGCCTGTGGACTGGATCCCTGACCTCTCTTATTTCATTACTCATACTCTTTTGTCTTGCACTCACTGCAAGGTAATGCCCAACTTTCTCACTGCATTCATACGTCTTTTTTTACCAGACTGCATATTTTTCTGCTGCCCTTTTTGTAAAGATCAAATCAATTGCTGCCCTTGCTATAATAACCCCAAGTTGGGCATATTTTACAACCCCTTCTTGCTTCAGAACCGTTATCAAAATTTCATCTGCTGCTGCTAAGTTATCCTGTTTAGCTAAGATGGTGCGTCTCTCATTTTTCACCCTGTTTGGTGAAAATCTAAGCTTCTCTCCTTGCACACAGGCCTTAAAAGTATTTCGGACCATGTTTAGTGTGGCACTACCAATGTTTTCACTAAAAAAACACTGGGATCTACTCAGTGATGTGCCTGCGATATTCTTCATTAACAAGCAGTGCGCACTCAAAGCTCAACATACTACGAGTTTTCCCCATACCTCTTATTTCTAATACCAATAGATTATGATCTGATAAATACTGTGCATATCGTTCAATTTTACAAGTTGATATAAAATTGCTAGAAACAAAGAAGTAATCCAAGCAGTTGTATGTGGAATGAGGAGCTGAAAAGTATGTATAGCCATGCCCTTTTGGATTCACTCTACCCCAGACATCGATTAGACCATGATCTTTATACATTTTATACATTCCTACTTATCTTTGATAACAGTTGGGTTTTCTACTAAGGTATTTTTGTTGAACTCTGTGGAACTAGTTACACTGGAGATTAATATTAAAAATCCATGCAGAGCACTACAGACAGTGGTCTATGGGTCAATTCATAAGATATCTGATTGAATACTGTGGGGTCATCGTGGATAGTACAGTATATTGTACACAACATGAATTTATCCCCACTGGGAGTGTGGCAAACATCCATAACCCAGTGACCGTGAGTGTTAACCCCTATTTGCAGGAATTTTAGCCAATTACCTTGTGCCAAAACCATGACCCCCCCTCATACGCGAGCCTTGTGGAGTCCCACCTATAAACCTATAGCCTATTGTGTCTAATAAATTCCTCTGTGATGCTTTGATATGAGTCTCTTGCAGACACAAAATGTCTGCATTCAGGACCTCTAAACCTAATGAAACACTAGCTCTTTTTTGAGGTCATTCAGCCCACAGATATTAATTGAGGCAATACGTATCTTCTGATTATCCCCCTTTATCCCGATTTTAAGACATTCCTTGACTCTTAGGTGTAGCATTTTGACAGCAGCTTTCACCAGATCCAGACTTGTTTTCAATTTTAATCCAGTGCCTCGTTCTTAGAAGTTTACTCTTGCGCAGGTGGAGACCTCTCTCCTACCCTCATGACCAATCTCCAACCTCCCACCCACCTTCCTCCGAGCCCCACCCTGTGCCACTTACCCAACCAATGGGCAATAAGCCTGTGATGGCATATGGAACTATAAACTCCAACCCCAAACCCAGCCTGTCTCCCACTCCTCCCTGATCTCCTCACTTCATATTCTAGGTATTGGCAGATATAAAACCATCCATGAAAAAAACATTATTTTCAAACTCTTTTTCTTAAACACCTTATTTCTTTCTTCTAATTATTTCCCATTGCTCAACTTTTTTTTTAAAATAAACATAGTGTTTTTACCCCTCCATTATTTTTTTTAATCCCCCCTTTTCACCATCCTTCTTTTAGTGCAGCCCTTTCCAATCAGACATGACCTTTAACCCAATGGCGCAGATTATTGCCAAAAACCATAGCTCTTACTTCAAGACCAACTCCATATCTCATCTAAATACTCCTTAGCCTAGATCTCTGAAAAAACATTGAGGGTGGCCTTTAAACACTACCTTCAATTTGGCAGGATTCAGGAGATACTCTTCAGCACCAAGTTTCTGAAATGGAGAGAACAGTTGTCTCAGTCTCCAACTCCTCTCAATTGTTGAGTGGGCAAAATCAGACCTGCAAAGAGGGGGAATGGAAGGTCTAAATAATCGTGACCGTCACTTTCAACTGAAGGCACTGTATCCATTGGCTTGAGTGAACCCTCACCATCGCTCATTCTAGCTACCATCAAGCAGATGCAGGAGGAGGTTTGGAACAATAATCGCCAGGCTTGCCAATCTTTAAAGAAGCTGCAGGGTGCCATCGGAAACATTAACAAAACCTGTTCGGAGATCTCAGAGAGAATGACAATGGTGGAGACACGTACGTATACTGTCGAGTCTGAGGTTGCAGAACTAAAAGCGGCGCGCACTGCTCAGGATCCTAAAGTGTTAGACTTGGCATGGAAGCTCAAGGAGCATGATAACAGGCAAAGAAGCAACAACCTGAGAATATTTAGAATCCCCAAAGGCGTTGAAGGATCGGATCCTAGAGGCTATAAAATTAAAGTATTGAAGGGTGCATTTCCAAAACTTGTCGGTTGGGAGAAAGAAATACAGAGGGCATATCGATTTCCCTTAACCCCTAAGAAGTAACGGCCGGGCAATACTGGTTATCCATGGGTGGTTTTATTGTTCTTTAGTAATTGTTTGCTAAGGCAGAGTATTTTCGATCTGGCCCGCCCTAACTCCAAGAGAGAGTTTAAGGATGTTTCTTCTTTGCTCATCCTGATTTTGCCCACTCAATTGTTGAGAGGAGATGTTTACAAAATTCAACAAAAAAACAGTACACATATCTTATGCTGTAGCAGTATATAACATTATGGTTAACATATAATTTCCCAATTTTTACTGTTCTAAGCTTTCGTACTTGTACATCATACGATTGGGATGACATCTCCTTTAGCCCATAGTTCTCATACTTTAGAGTTTCCTATGTTGTCCCATCTGTCAAAGCCTCAGCAACTACATAGTATTCCTGAGTCTTCCGCATCCCAGAGTGGTGTTGCCTGTGTTTTTCTAACGTCGTACCCCAACTTTCTGTGCACCTGGTGCCAAAGTGTGACTGTGTGGGTTGTGGGTCCTGTAATGTTGTGGTGTTTGGGGTTAGTATATAGTGCTCGAATGTATCCCCTGGACTCAAAATCTATCTGTCCATTTGATATGCAGGTTCATCTTACAGGCGCTGCACCCATTAATTTATGACCGCTAACTGTGCCACCCAATAGTAAACTTAGATATTAGGCAATGCAAACCTGCCATCATACCACCCTCTCACAAGCTTTCACGTGGCTATCCTCTGAGGTTTCCCATCCCAAACCAAGGTTCTAAACTCGTTTTCTATGGCTTGAAAATAAGACTCTTGTATCCAGTATGGGGTGTTCTGTAACATATAGAGACATCGCGGAAGGGCCATCATTCTAAAGAGGGCCACTCATCCCAGGAAGGAGAGTTGCAATAATCTCCAATGTTTCGCGTCTCTTTGAAGTCATTGCAGGGGGGTCAGAAGATTATGTGAGTGGAGGAGTCATTAGTTATGTATATACCAAGGTATCTAAAACCCTCTTTCACTACTGTTGCCTCCTAAACTGATGGTAGAACCAGGGTTGAACACCACAGTGTGTAGAACGTGGATTTGGACCAGTTGATCGTATCAATGAAGTAATTACTGAAGTTTGTGAAAATGTTGATAATTTTGTGGATGGAGGAACGCAGTGCTGCAACATATAAAGACACGTCATCAGCATACAGAGATATTATGTCCTCCCAGTTGGGGGTTCATTGGAGTCCCCAAATCAACGGTTCTTCTCTGACCCATGTCACTAGTGGTTCAAGAATGAACACAAAGAATAATGGCAACAGGGGACAGCCCTGCCTTGTACCCCGTTTGAGAAGGATGGAATGTGAAGCTTGACTATTCACCACCACTCACACCAATGAGTCTGCATATAGCAGTCGAAGCCATGCCAGGAATTTAGGACCAAATCCCAGTCGTTCCTATACCATGAATATACATGGCTATTCAACAGTGTCAAAGGCCATACTGGTGCCAGAGACAGTACTGCCGCATCTTCTTGCATCGTGTCTAACCTGCCACATACTCCATGCAACTGGTGTAGGTTAAGCAAAGTATTTCATCCCACCATGAAGCTGGACTGGTTTGTGCTAACTAGTTTAGATATAATTTGGAATAACCTAGATGCTAGTAGTTTAGCTAGTATTTTGGCTTCATCGTTCAGCAGTGAAATAAGGCAGGAGGAGGTGCATTGCTCTACCAGTTTCCCTTTCTTGTGGATCACCACTTGAAAGGCAATTTTTGTTTAAATTTAAGGTTGGTGTCATTGGCTTCCGTCCATCCAGTTTCACTCATCAAATAGTCAGTATAGTGTCCAGTTGCTACATTAAGGGGCAGATTTACAAGCCCCTTGCATCATTTTTGAGCCGCAGTTATGTCAACTTTTGTGACTCAGCGGCAGCGTACTAATGCAGCCCATTTACAACATGACGCATCTAGGTAGATGCGTCATGTTGTAAAGCCCTGGGTCACATTATCCCTGCATCAGGTATAATGTATGAAGGGTGGGCTTTCCCACACAAAAAAAAAGCAGCGTAGAAGTGACGCAGTGAAATCTACAAGACTTCACTGCGCCACTTCTAGGATGCCACTGCGTTAAAACCTCAGCCTGCTTGAAGCAGGCATAAGGAGTGATGTAGTGTAGTGAGAATAGGCCTCAACATGCATAGCTGGAGTTGTGTCATGCTTACAACATAACTCCAGCAATGCGTGACTTTTGCTCCACACAGATGCGTCAGAATTTCTGACGCATCTGTCAATCCTTGCGCCATGGTGCGCTGTATTGTAAATATGGCACAGGGGTTTCTCAGAGTAAGGCAAGGAAAGTGACACATCTCCACAGATGCAACACTTTCTTGTAAATCTGCCCCTAAGTCCTTTGTGAAATATGATAGCCATAGTAGTATAAGTTATTCCAGAAATTGATATTTGTCCTGCTGTGAAGTTTATTTATTTATTTATTTATTTATTTATTTAATGATTTTATAAAGCGCGTAGTAACTCAATGAGCATCCCAGCGCTGACCTGATTCTCCATAGGTTACTGCCAGCCAATGAAGTTATGTCTACGGGAAGAGGAGGGTTTTCAGAGTTTTTCTGAAGTGGAGATAGTTCGGTTCTGTCCTGAGTCTACGTGGTAGGTTGTTCCACTGTTTGGCCGTGTGAACCGAGAACCGACGACCGCCGGTCTTGGCTTTTCTAGCTCTGGGGACAACGAGGAGGTTTTCTGTACTGGACCGGAGATTTCTCTCCGCTTTGTAAGGGATTAGTACTTCTTTGAGAAGAGGGGGGCCGGTGTTGTTGAGGGTTTTATGGGCCAGACAGAGGGCCTTGAAGACGACCCTTTCTCTGACTGGGAGCCAGTGGAGAGATCTTAGAGCCGGTCTAGCGGAGGATCGGCCTGGTGTGCCAGTGAGTAGGCGCGCTGCGGCGTTTTGCACTTTTTGCAGGGAGTTCATGGTGGCTTCAGGGGCTCCCAGATAGATGGCGTTACAGTAGTCTAATCTTGCCAGGATTAGACCCTGAATGAGGAGCCTCCTTGCGGTATCAGGGAGCAGGGGAAAGATCTTCCTGCAGGCTCTAAGTAGTCCGAAACATGTCCCTGCCGTTTTCTTTGCCTGGGTTTTGAAACTCATGTCCTTATCGATCCACACACCGAGGCTCTTGACCTCTTCCTTGGGTGCGGGGGGGTCACCTAGGCAGTTGGGCCAAAGGTGGGATGGCAAAGAGGGCCCCTTGTGGCCCATCAGGAGGATCTCGGTCTTAGACCCATTCAATTTCAGCGAAGAGAGATTCATCCATCGATGAACTTCTGAGAGGCAGCTATGAAGGTCGGAGGGGGTGTTATGGGGGTGAGAGAGGGTTACGACCAGCTGGGTGTCGTCGGCGTAGTTGATAATGGACACGCCGAACGAGCTGACTCTCTTCTCCAGTGGGGCCATGTATACGTTGAACAACGTAGGGCTCAAGGATGAGCCCTGCGGCACTCCACACCGGAGGGGGATGGTAGATGAGCAGCTGCCGTTCTCTTGCACCTGGAAGGAGCGTTCGGTTAAGAATGATTCAAGCCATTTCAAGGCCGTGCCGTATAGTCCGATTTCTCTTAGCCGATGGTGAAGTTTGTAATTTCAGTTTCTAATTTAGTTTCATATGTTCTGCATCGTTGTGGCATTAATATAAGGTACTTTCCACTTCTTCATGTATACAATGTAGACATAACATCTGATTTACAATTTGGGCAGATCATATTTTCGTCGCCATTTTGATCAATCTGTCAAAAGATACAGTTTTGGAATCTAGTAGTGTTAAGTACAGAAATCATTCAGAATTTATGTTAGTGGTAGACGGAATATTCATATTCATAGTCATAGTCATTGGTCTGTGTAACTTAGTCTAAATAAGTCATCTATATTGAATTCTTCTAAAACTCCAAGCATGACCACTATAAATTCCTGTGCATCTTGTTTAGTGTTCCGAGTAAATAATAATCATCCACAACATATATTACTAGATCTCGAATGCCTGAAGCACAATATATTATAGTCCTATCACGATGTAAGCATTTCAGTGAACGACACAGTGCAGAAAATAATCTCTTCTGTGGTTTCTGTTTAATTATATTTATAAGATGTGGTAAATTAAATAGTACATTGAGATTTGCATAGCAGTTGACTCTAGAAATGTAACCTACAATATTTCCCTCATTCTCCACTTTTTTCTTCGTAACTTCCTTGTTCTCCTTCTTTTCCTGCTTTCCAGCAACATCAGTACATTATTTTGTGAGCTTCCACTTTTGACAGATTATCCATTTTCATTAATGGGATACAGGGCCAGATGCATCAAGCATTTTTTGCCGATTCGCAGAAATGGCTGTTAAGGAAAACGGGCTGCTTGACAAAAAAAGATTGCTTTATTTAAAAGCAATCACGGACATGGTGGTCTGCTGACCCCAGCAGGCCACCATCTCCGTGATTTGTGCGATTCCTAGGTGGTCGCAAATTGTAACCTACCTCATTAATATTCATGAGGTATGTCATTTGCGATCACCTAGGAATCGCAGAAAGTGTTAAACACACTTTCATGTATTCCATTTTGCAATTTTCTATTTGTGAATCGCAATAATTCGCAATTAGGAACTCGCAAAATGGATTGTTTATGCATCTGGCCCACTGTTCTAAATGATTAGTGTATATACTTCTTAACAGATTGTACTCTCTGACAAAACTTGCATTAGCACTAACTTTCCTGTCATTCAAAATGAACCAAAAAGATCTTATTCGAGACAATGCTACATATAAGTTACCTTCTTTAAATACAGTGCTATCATCAATAATAAAAGCTGCATCTACCCATAAACCTTGAGATTTGTGGATAGTTATAGCTTATGCTAGAGGCACTGGGAACTGGTGGACATGTACGTCTTCCACAAGCAAAAAACATGCAACACATCAACCAATTTCCTTCACACCATCTGTCTGATCAAATTTTATAGCTAAATATTCAACCTCATCCCTATTTGGAAAATTAATTAAATCAATAACTTTACTCATAGCACCATGTACTAATCCTTCCTCAACATTTAAGTTATGCTACGAAATTAAGTTTTTGCATATGCGTAAACACTTTTCTAATCCTGCAGTCCCAGATACAGATTTCTGTATTGAATCCAATTTTGCATGTAGCTTTCCACTTAGCAGCACTGTTATTCTCTGATGTTCCATTTTGTCAATAGCTGTAATTTCCAAAATTCTTCTTTCTACAGTTTTATTAATTGCTCATTAAAATCAGAGCACTCTTGAAGTATAGACATTAAACAGAAATAGATTTCCCTTCTTCAATGCAATTTAACATTAGCTGTGCTGCTGTGTTCTTAGAAGAGATTAGTTTATTGATAAGTCGACTTTCTAAGGTACGTTTCCCCTCCTCTGTCAGAACTCCTAATCTAATGTCCTTCAGAATATTTCTGTATTCCACTTCAGATGCTTGACGCTTATTTTTCAGTAGTTCCATTTATTGGAAATGTCGCCAAATATTTATATTGCCAATGCTTCCCAAATAATTTTAGGTTTCATCATGCAAAAATGTCTTGAAATCAGGCTGCCCTTGACCGGGGTAAGTTGTATTAGGTCACCAAAGATAATTAAACTTTTCTTCCAAACAGCACATCATACTCTGCTTTTAAAATCTGTTGCATTCTAAACTTACGAATACAAGCATTAAGTTTGAGACCATGCACACCTCATCGATGATTAAACGCTTTAATTTCTTCAATACTCTTGACACTGCATGACAAGCGTCACCGGATAATGTCTGTTATTCCAATTTATTGTAATTTTTAACAGAGTGCATTAGTGATCGATGTAGAGTAATTCCTTTAATGTTGTGTGCAGCTAATACAGTTGGTGATGCAATAAATGTGATTTTGAAGTCCTCTGTAGGTAAGTGGTGGGAACTTTAATTCAAAAGCTTTTCCCGGTCCCTGCAGGACCACTTATGTATAATATTAATGGCTTAAATGATGAGCATTTACATTCTTTCTTCTTGTGGAGGAATTATTTTCAATAATTGGTTGTACGAGAGTATCTTGAGGGTCCATAATATTGGCTGCTTTGTGAGCTCTCCTTAGCTATCTCAGCAGTAATTGTTTCCTCCTTTTCAATCTCATCATTTAACATTTGCAAGTAGCTTGAGAAGACTGAACACTGAATGTTGCCTTTCTGGGTGTTGACAGAATCTTCACAGCTCTTACCCTATTCAAGCAATTCTGTTTCAGCACGCCAAGACATGATGAGTTGTGGAAGTACCAAATAGAAACTCTCTCTTCTGTCTAGAGTTTGGCAACTAAGTTTTCTGTGGTTAATTTGATTTCCTTCTGCGTGTCTCACCAAGCAACCATCACATCTATCTACTACATATTTTCCTTTGTCTATGTTTCCAGTTTCATTAATTCTGGAGCTGTAATGTTGAAGTATTCCATAAAGACACATGTTTTCCAGATGTGGACACCTTCTTGGATAGTATGTAGAAAACATATTTGATTTCACAAGTTCTGTACTTTTCAGGTCCAACTCTGCTAGGTAAAAAGACTTTAACATTATGGTTCATTTACTTGCTAGGCCTAGACTTACCCAAACAATTCCCCATGACTTCAAGGACAAACTGGCTGAGCTTAAGCGGTGACAATCTTCATAAGACCCCACCTCTGTATTGGAAAGCATTTTCAAGCTGGGGCTCTGTCATTTTTTTTGGTTAGAGTCGTTTCTGCAGAAATCTGCTCAAACATCTCCTTAATATCTGTTTTCTCTAACTTTGTAATATATGAAGTGACATACCTAGCAACATCAACTGAGTTGTCTGAAACAAAATGTATATCTTTTTTTTAAATAAATGTAAAAACAAAGTCAGAAAGGAAACCAAAATAACATAAAAGGTGGGAATTCTCCTGAGGAATTTCACAGACCAGTATTCATATGAAAGTCAGTAAAATATAAACATACATTCAGAAAAGGTTTTAAGCAAACAAATATCTGAAAGGTCCCTAAGAAACACCAGCTAGAGCCTCCCCACAGTTAACCATCCGGCTCTTTCAAGCAGCTCCATATGGACCTGTATTTTTGCAGGGTCTGGATAACCCTTGCTTTAGCTAGCGCCTTCTCCCTTTCCCCCGTTTCTTTAACAATTAGCCACATTCCATCACAGTGGGGGTTTTAGGACTGATCAAAGCTCTTGATACTGCCAGCCAGGTAGCAACTAACATGATAGCCATTATATACCTATATCGACCACAGTCTTCCTTGTGTACTAGCATCTTTTCAGCTGTCGTGGGTATGAAATCACACCCGAGTCTAAGTTTGATTACTGGTGATATCTTATCCCAAAAGAGGCTTAAAGCAGGACACGTAACAAACATGTGGGTAATACCATCAGCATATAGCCCACATTTGGGGCAATTGTGGTGCGCCCCTCCTTGGACCCCGCCCAGTATGGCTCCCCTTGAGACCATCTAACAATTCTCTCCGGGGTATGATTAAGTATACAAAGTGTCCGTAATTGCTGCAGTAACAGATTTGCTGAATGAACAGAGCGGGCAACAGTATCAAAGGCTATCTTCACATTTTCTATAGCAATATTTTCCCCCAAGATCTCACTCCATCTGGAAGCTAGTTTCTCACAGCTCTCTGCTCTCTGCTCTGGGCTGGCAGAGAATTTGATACGTCTTACTAATGATAGCTCGCCGGTTCTGGTCATACAAACACTCCCACATATCTGAACCAGAAGTACTCCAAACAGCTAAGTATCTCCAAATGACTTAAAGCCATTGCAATCATATAGTTGCCCAAGACAATACACAACATACCTGGCCCATTGGCGGGCCTTAGCATCCTGAAATATTCCAGGCAACATTGGGTTACCCCAAAGAGGGAGTTTGTTATGCATAAGAGATAAAGAGGATCTGGTTTTAATGCCCTGCCAAATATATGCCCTGTCTATAATGGTCTTAAACTGTACAAATTAAAATTAATTAAAATCATTGATTCGGTATAAAAACATCTGGCTCTCTGACCCGAAAACCAGCCAGTGCCAAAAATGTGTGTGCTCAGGATTCAGGAGGCTGGGCAAAAGGCCAACAAAGCTGCCCAAAAATAAAATTTGAAATCAGGGAGGTCTACACCACCTTGATTTTATGGGAGCTTCATTAATCCAAAGGTACGTCTTGAATTTTTATAGCCCCAGCTGACGCTACTCAAAACTTACTAAAAAACGAGTTAGGAATTCATAACGGGATCGAACTGAAAAGATGCAAAAACTTAGGAAGTATCTTCATCTTTATGACGTTCCATCTACCTAGGATACATAATGGGGGCTTATGGCACACCTTCATCAGTTGCTTAGTAACAGCAGCTAGTGGTGAATCATAATTTAATGAGTGGATAATTTTGATCTTAGATGAAATTCGTACCCCCCGAATACACCCTAAAAAAAGTCACATCTCTCTCAGAATCAAGTAAAATGGATTCTACTGAATGTTAAATGGACATCTCTGTCTTTTTACATAAAATGCTGAAACTCAGAGTACATCCTGAGGCAGTTGCTCGATGGTATAGTTATACATAAAGCTGAGGGAGAAAAACAATTATGAATGCCTGGATTTCTCTATATTACCAAAACAAACTTGTGAAATTACACTGAAGAAACTGTTGGCCACTAGTTATACCAGTAATTCATACTATTTTCTAAACTATTAGAACATTTTTCTGCATTATGTCTCAAGTGGATCTACCCTTCACATCTCATACTAAAGCAGTTTCCTGGTGTGTTTTTGTCAGTGAAGTTCATCGGTACTGCAGTGTTTTGCTCACTTCTGACATCAATGATATTGTTCACTTCTTGGAATTATTGCCTATAAAAAAAACTATAATTTAAAAAGCACTTAACCTAATGCACCAGGTGCCAGTTACGGTATATGAAAACACCATGATTATGGACTACCTAACTTGGAAACCCTTACTATGATATGTAATCCAGAGATTAATTATTCTGATCATTTCACCCCTCCTTCTGTCGAGTCAACAGCACATCTTGCTCAGGTCCATAATTCAGAATCCTATGTATCTCTAACTAAAGAAGATCATATATGGATTTCAAAATTAAATCAGCAAAAGTCGCCTGAAGAGAATCAATTGAAATTGCTAAGTTGCCTATTAGAAATTATCCAATTTTCAATCAACTAACACAGATGACCGTGCCACCATCACCAGCACAGGCCACAACAAACAGCGCAACAGCAGTTTGCAAACAAATTGACTCACAGATCAATCAGATCCCTCAACTGCTTCTAGCTGCAATCTGTGGTGAGGTCCTGGTGAAAGGGCTCCAACTAGAGATACAACTATTCATGTGCAACTTGGACAAACCAACCACCTCCTCAATACAACAAACTGATACTTCAGTTGTGCCTCGATAGATTGCTGAATGCTTTACCTTCTTGGTTAGCAAGTTTACTATTGTTGACCAGATGTCAACTGCTCAATCAACACATAGCAAAACAGCCTCCTCTCTGTCATGACTTTGCATTAAGGTGCAACATATCACTCCATACAGCAATCTCATCACCCTCAAAATAAGATTACATAGGGAACCTTTCAACCAATTTCCCAACCTGAATCCAGACATTCTTAGGTACAGGACCTCTAAACTACTAATCTGATGCACATTTCAACTAGCTCTATAAAAACATTAAAAACTCAGCAATCTGATTATTGAGAATGTAAAGAACTCACAGAGCTGCGTTTATATCCAAAGCATGCTTCTGAAGGCCCACATGATATATTAAATCATCAAAATAGACTAATGTTTATATTTTTTTTCCTGACCTACAAAGGAGACATTCAGCCAGTCCAATAAACCTTTGTTTCATTTACAATTAAGAGCATAAAAGTGTAGGTACTACATCTATGTAGGACACCAATATAATTGCTTCAAAAATATGGGCAAGGAGATATAATTTAGCACAATGGGTATCACTCTCTATTCAGTCACCAAACCTAAGTATCTCCATATTCTCAAAACTGAACAGTTATATAACTCTTCAAGCAAAATAAAATGAACAGGAATATGAAAGGGCCTACAACGACTACATAAACTTTCAAATATCGGCATGTCGTCACATTGTTCCTAGCTCATATAAACCTCTTATGAAACATCAAGACCCACATTTAATAATCTGCTCATGGAATATTGCTGGAGTTGATAGACAATTTCAGGCACCCAACATCCATTTAACTACTTATATAAATATCCTCCATGTGATCTTCTTTGAAGAAGTGTGGAAATCCATGCCTTTCACCCCTATTGAAAATATACCAAAAAAACAGTTTCAGGCCAACCAAGCGGGGGTCTTATAACCCTAATTAAATAATAATAAATTAACAGTGACATCTTCAATGATTAGAAAAAAAGCTAAATATAACCTGACGGTCTCCTTAGAGGACTCTGATGTGTAAAAAAAGGTTAAAACAATAATTCAGGGTAAAAAAAAAAAGGCATCACTGGGACAAGGAGTTCGATAATAATGAGATGTAGCAAGGCTGATATGTTTTGGTATTTTGAGTTTAAGGACAGGAAAATTTATTTTACTAAATGTATCAATTAAAGTGTATGGTTTGGAATGTTGCGGGCTTGAATAGTAGGGTTAAAAGAAGTCTTGTGTTCGAGGAACTGAAAATGTATGATCCTCAGATAGTAGTAATAACTGAGACTCATATAGCATTTAAAGATAGAAAATTACTATTCACTATCCAGCACCCCAAAGCGCTATGCGTTGTAATGATATGCGTGGTAAAAACCGCGTTGTAAAGGTATGCGTGGTAAAAGTATGCGTTGTAACGTCATACATCCCGGATGCCATTCTTGCAACTAGTACTATGGTAATATGCTCAAGAGTTACTTCGGACCATAACCCTATTCTTTTGTCATTTGACGTAACGATTGAAAAACAAATTCCTCGTTCTTTTTCATTTCCCAGATATTTATTTTTGGATTCTATCTTTCTAAATTTATTAAAAGACCATATAAAAGAATGTATTGGTCTAAACATTCATTCAGCTCTTCCAATGATAGTGTGGGATACATGTAAAGCAAGTATTCGAGGATTTACACAACAATATATCTGGAGACAAAACAAGGAACGAAGACGTGAAAAAGAGAAAATGGTAGCCGATATACTTCATACTGAAAATGTATTGTCCGAAAGCTCTTAAAAGGGGACAGGGTGGAAGAATTAAACTTTAAATTAATTGAGCTAAAATCAGCGGTAAAAAATTTATTTAAGGAAAAAAGCATTATTAAACTTAAAAAATATCAATTAGATCAGTATGAAGGGGCTGATAGGATAGGTAAAATGTTAGCATATAAAGTGGCTGAAGATCGCGCTCAAATGGCTATTAACACCTTGGCTGCTAGAGGTTTTCCCCTCCTGTGCTGCAAAGTGGGATTTATCATTGTTCATGACGAGCTCAGCTTGTCATAAGCACAGCTTCACTGTGCCTCATGACGAGCTGAGCTCGTCATGAGCAGGGAAGGGGTTAAAGAAATTAAAGGGGCTAATAATCAAATATTCAAGGAGCCCAAATCAATACTGCCGCAATTTGCTCACTACTATCAAGAGTTATACACAGTGGAATGCCGAAATGCGAGGTCAGCGAAGACAATATCAAAAAATATCTAACATTAAATAAAGTCATTACTATGGAGGAAGAACAATCGGATCAATTAATGCGTGATATTACATTGGCAGAAATCAGAATGGCTATTAACTCTTTGGCCTCTTGCAAAGCTACTGGAGAAGATTCAATCCCTTTAGAATTATTTAAAACTTGTATGGAAGAATTGATCCCGCTATTATCTAAGGTCATTCAAGCTATTGGTAAGGGGGATCAAGCACCAAAGACTTGGAATTCTACCCCAATTTTTTTTTTTAAAGAAGGGTAAACCAGCCTATGAAAGAGGGTCATGTAGACCTATATCGCTTATAAACAACGATGCTAAAATATTTGCAAAGATACTAGCAACTAGGCTGGCACCGTTGATGTCACAATTAGTATCACCCCAGCAACATGGGTTTATCCCTAAGAGAGATACTATAGCGCACATTAATATGGCCATTATGGCTTTTGATGTTGCACGGATCGAGCCAACCCCACTCGGTATTATTTTCTTAGATGTAGAAAAAGCATTTGACCGAGTGGGGTGGGGCTTTCTCTGGGCCACATTATATGCCTTTGGTATAAAAGGTCAATTTCTGAAGTGTATTCAAGCATTATGCGACGAGCCTATGGGCAAAGTTGGTTATATGGACAAAGGTTCTCCTACTTTCTCGATCAAACGTGGGACAAGACAGGGGTGTCCCCTGTCACCGTTATTTGCCCTTATAATGGAACCCTTTTTGATTGCGCTGCAGAGTCAAGATCAGATTTCTCCATTTGTAAATGGCGTAGACTCTCTTAAAATTACTGTCTACGCTGATGATGTCGCGGTCTACTCCACTAATGTGTCTGAAGCACTGAAGGGCATAATAACAGAGGCAAGGGAATTCGGTTTGGTGTCGGGATACAGGCTTAACACTGGCAAGACCCAAATTGTTATGAATTATAAGTCACCAAGACCAGTGACAGGGGTTTGTGATGTAGCTACCTATTTGGGGGTTTAAACCTCCTCGAATATCAACTCTATACTTGCTCTAAATTATGAGTCGTTACTAAAAGAAACTGCTGTTCTATTTAAGAAATGGCACAAGCTACCCTTAAATATTATTGCCCGAATAAATCTGGTCAAAATGAAGATACTGCCAAAATATTTATACCTTTTTCGATCCATCCCCTTACGGATCAATAACTCTTTTTTCAACAGATTAGACAGTATTATCAGCAGTTTTATTTGGGGGTATAAGAAAGCTCGACGAGCTGTTTCATTGCTTAAACTCCCATTTAATCAAGGAGGATTGTCCTTACCTGACATAAGATTTTATTATTGGTCTGCCTTTTTGACTCGATTTCGAAGTCTGATCATTCCTGAGAAATGTTTGTATTTCCACAAATTTACATTGGGTGAGGATGTAATTATGTTTCTTTACAGACTAAATGACCCCAATTACTTTAAACGCGTGAAATTCAAGACGGTACGAGATACGTATATGGCGCTCTATCCTTGTTAAGTGTAAAACCTCCCTCTTCCATGTTAGTACCCCTTTGTGGCTTAATCCGGGTCTACCAGGAATTTTTCATGATACAGCTGGTTTAGTGCTATCAGATTCCGGTATTAAAAAATTGGGAGACTTATATGATCATCAGGGGTTTTTTACATTTGAAAGGTTGAAGGTATGGTATAATCTCACAGAAGGAGCTCGATTTAAATATTATCAAATTAGAGATTATCAGGTGCGGAAATTAGGACTGACAAAAATTTTGGACTCTGATTTATGGAATTGTATTTATAAAGGCGCTGATAAAGCATGGATTAGTATGGGATATAAAATTTTCTCTGGTTTTTGAAATGATGAATCTACAAAATTATCTGAGAAATGTAGTAGGAAGGTGGGTACTGATGTGACTCCTAACTTGATTACTTCTTCCTTAGATAGTTTAAATCGTTCTGTTCATTCCTCTAGTTTAAAGCTGCAGTTATTTAAAACTATTTGTCAACTTTACTACACGCCAGATAGGATTTTAAAATGGGCTAACAATAATAGCACTAGCGACCGTACGAAGTGTCCCAAATGCAACTCAAGATCAGCTGATATTACCCACATGTTTTTCACGTGTCCGCAATTGAGTGACTTTTGGAATGGTATAACTAAAGTTGTATCTACAAAACTGTCATGTCCAATAGTACTGACATCTGTCGACATGCTTGTAGGCACCTCTAGAGCGAATAGCTCCGTGTGTGATCTGTTGATTATTTTAATTTCATGCGCCAGACTGATAATAGCTCGGGTCTGGATCCAACATAATCCACCGACGGTTCAGGAATGGTGGAGTCTTGTAAAGGAAATATATATTATGGAACGAGCCTTAGCAACAACAAGAGGTATTCAAACAAAAGCGAAAGTGGAAAGGATTTGGGGAGTGTTTATGTCATGATATTCGTTCATTTTTCTTTTGATATGAAATGTCCTTAAACATTGTTGGATTTATGTTGCCTTGCTGAAAATAATTTTATGTATTAATTACTTCTGACGTTTGTATGAAATGTTTCTTTTGATTTTTTCTTTGCTGTTGTGTGCTTGTCCCTTTTGATGCAAATAAAAAAAAATTAAAATAAACAAAAAAACAATAATTGCTCATTTCGGATCAGCTAGAACAATTTCTTGTGTCTTATGCTCAATGTCTGATTACATTAACAAGAGATATTAATCTACCCTTATTTCCTATAGAAGCGGCTAACCAGAAGACTCCCACAATCTAATTTTTTTTATATTCAACTGCCTCTCAATTCGACATCGATAAACACTAAAAGAGCATGCACAGAAATACATTCAGATCTCAAATACCTTTCTTTAAAAAGTGTGGTGTTGATACATTCCATGTTTGGAATGTATCCTACATCACTGTGTAGAAGATAGAATTAACGGGGCATGGAAATTGTATGTGGGGACGGTGGGGATGTAATTGGAAGATGCTGGACTACTAAGATGAGATGCAGAGTTACTAATAAAGTGTAGTGTAGTTCCTATATTCCCAATAGGCTCTGCGCATTGGAATAACATAAACAGTAGTTTAGATGTAGGACTGAGGTCGACTAGGTCTCTACTGAATATGTTAGACTTAATTAGGTATGCCAGCTAGCTCAAAGGTCACTAGAAACTTTCTTGAATGAACAGGGAGGAGTTAACTTCCCTGATTAGACAAGAAGGGATTAGTTTGACAACTGCATAAACATGACAACTTTGCTCCCTCCAGAATGAGGAGTATATCTCCAGAGTTGTGTGAAAACAATAGATAGCTATTTCACTCAGTCAATCGTGCACACTTAGTTTCACCAGAGTGCAGAGAAATAGAGAGACGGGCGTTTTCAATTAAAGGTGTTATTTATTGAGCAGTCTTCTTTCTCATGCAAGAGAAGTGAATTGCCACAATTGCAATACTTATCATAAAGTGAAGTGCGTACAGTAAAAGGAGTATTATGAAATAATACTGTAAAAACATTTATATGGTTTCTGAGCCATATGATACTTAAAACTGCTAAAATATATACAATACATACAAAGATAAAAGTTTGACTAAACGTACTCAACTGGTGCTTCTAAATTACGCCTACCCCAGTGTACCTAACCTAAGCCTAGTACGTGGGAAGGAGTAAGGGAGTTGCAGTTTAAGTTTAAATTAGTTTTGCCAAGAATCTGAATCAAGAATTCTCTAAGGATCTAATCAGCTCTGTACCTTGGTTTTAGAATGAAGGAGGTCTTGTAACTCGCCCTCAGGAATCGATCTCCCAGTAACCCGCAAGGGTGACTGGAAACACTGGAGCTGGATTTTCTCTGCAGGAGAAAAGACAGCGTCTTTCTCAGTGCGTCAAATGGGAGGGACGGCTTCCTTCGGCACTTGCATCAGATGGGCTTTGGGTAAGTAGATAGCCACTCTGCTCCAAACCACAGTGTGTTGCTTAAGGCAAATGCTGGTATATTTATACCTGGAAGGTGCCGAGTTTGACGTAAGGTTGGACATAAGACGTCACTAAGAACTGTCACTAAGAACTGGCAGTTCTTTCAGGACTCGCAGGAGTTCTAGGACAAATCAAAACAAAAGCAGGGGAAATTCCCGGGCTGCTGGAGGTTATGTTTGTTTAAAGAACGCGTTGTACTTTCTAGGAGTATGAGGAAGTAGCCTTGCCGTATTTGGACTGCATTGGCTATAACTAAATATTGATATGATTCTTATGCCTTTATAAGGATATGATTTCTTATAACCACATGAGGGCATAAATCGGGAATATTTAATTAGGGTCCTAGATACGTTCACAACAAAAGTACTTTGAATATATCCATATCTGTGGAATATACTTTACAAGTTGGCGACGGGGGAGCAGCTCTGCAAGAACCCACGCAAGGAATGGGAGGTGAATGAAGGAGTTTAAGAGTAAAAAAAAAAAGGAAGAAGAAACTCTGGTACAAAGGTGAGCCGAGTGCGAGCCAGGAGCCGAGTGCTTGATGAATGTGGAAGAAAGCATTTGGTGGATTTTAAATTTAAAAATAAATGAAGAAAGAAATTGGAAGAATTACGGCAGAAGTTGCAGCGCGAGGGAAGAGCGAGGAGATTGAAGTGATGCGTGAGGCAGGCGCGAGGCAACAAGGATTTCATGCGAGACAGAGCGAGAAGTGAGACAATGGAGAAGAGCAGTAAAAAGAGAAGAAGCACTAAGCCTAAGCGCAACGCACAACATAGCGACAAAAAATGTACAGAAGCCATTTTGAATTGGGATAGCAGTCATAGGAGTGCATTGGAAGACGACGTGATGACATGTTCAAGAACCATTTTTATTGAAACTGACATTGTTTAAAAAAAAGAGGAAACACGTTCTTGAACATTAAATAAAACAACAAAACGTTTAAAGGACTGAACACGTAAGGGAATTATCATCGGAGTATGGTGAGTGTTACACCATCAATACTTTGTTAAGCGCTTTGAGGCAGACACTCATAAACAAAGTAAAACGAAGCACGTTAACCCTTTCTGTAGCGCATTGAGGTGTACGTGTGAAAACAATTAAAAAAATAACCTCTGTATTGAGCGCGTAGGGAGCATATGCGCGTTGAATTTCAGATTGAATCAAAACAGATGAGCTACATGTTGGTGATCGATTTACAAAAGGGGGTGGTGATGAACAGAGTGTCTGAATTGAGCAGACCACTCTTACCCAGTCCAAAGATCAGGGCTTGATCCATCACCGTTATTTATCTCACTGCCCCATCCCAGCTCAGAACCTGGCTATATGCAAATCAGTCTGTCCCTGGCCCAGTGCATCATGGGAACAGGGCAGACTAAACTACCAAGCCAATTCTTTACCAGAAAGGAGACAAGCTACCGGGGACCGGTTTCTGGCATTTCAGCCGTCTTCGGCCCGGCTTGCTTGAATCCTGATGGAGCAGTGAGAAAGGGACTCATGTCTGAGTATACCCTGCCACACCTATAGTGGCCAAAATCGATTTACAAAAGGGGGTGGTGATGAACAGAGTGTCTGAATTGAGCAGACCACCCTAAGCGTGGAAGGGTATACTCAGATGTGAGTCCCTTGCTCATTGCACCATCAGGATTCAAGCAAACCGGGCCGAAGACGGCTGTACTGCCAGAAACCGGTCCCCGGGAGCTTGTTTCCTTTCCAGTGTAAGAATTGGCTTTTGTAGTTTGGTTTGCCCTGTTCCCATCATGCACTGGGACAGGAACAGACTAATTTGCATACAGCCAGGTTCTGAAACTGGAATGGTGCAGTGAGCAAAAAAACGGTGTTGGATCTAGCCCATATCTCTTGACTGGGTGAGAGTTTTCTGCTTAATTCAGAGACTCTATCCATCACCACCCCTTGTTGTAAATATTTTTGTCCACCCTAAGCGTGGAAGGGTATACTCAGATGTGAGTCCCTTGCTCATTGCACCATCAGGATTCAAGCAAACCGGGCCGAAGACGGCTGTAATGCCAGAAACCGGTCCCCGGGAGCTTGTTTCCTTTCCAGTGTAAGAATTGGCTTTTGTAGTTTGGTTTGCCCTGTTCCCATCATGCACTGGGACAGGAACAGACTAATTTGCATACAGCCAGGTTCTGAAACTGGAATGGTGCAGTGAGCAAAAAAACGGTGTTGGATCTAGCCCTGATCTCTTGACTGGGTGAGAGTTTTCTGCTTAATTCAGAGACTCTATCCATCACCACCCCTTGTTGTAAATATTTTTGTCCACCCTAAGCGTGGAAGGGTATACTCAGATGTGAGTCCCTTGCTCATTGCACCATCAGGATTCAAGCAAACCGGGCCGAAGACGGCTGTAATGCCAGAAACCGGTCCCCGGGAGCTTGTTTCCTTTCCAGTGTAAGAATTGGCTTTTGTAGTTTGGTTTGCCCTGTTCCCATCATGCACTGGGACAGGAACAGACTAATTTGCATACAGCCAGGTTCTGAAACTGGAATGGTGCAGTGAGCAAAAAAACGGTGTTGGATCTAGCCCTGATCTCTTGACTGGGTGAGAGTTTTCTGCTTAATTCAGAGACTCTATCCATCACCACCCCTTGTTGTAAACATGTTGGTGATATGCACGCCTATTAATATATTGTTGAAATAATACATTCTGGTATTTTAAAAGGAAAAGGTTTTTGTGATATTTTCAAAGGAAGAGAAAGAGAATAAGAACAATTTTCATATGCATGTTTAAGGTGATGTGAAGACCAGAAACTAAAAGAAAATGAGAAGAATATTTGTTTAAAAAAAAGAAGTGGAAAAGAAGTAAAATATGCGTAGCGCAAACTTTTACGTTAACACCACCAGTACCATTCTTACCAGAACCAGGGGAGCCACGCATTAAATGGCAAGAATGGAAAGTGTATTTCATAAACTACATGGTCACTATTAACAAAGAAAATATGACATCGGAAATAAAAAAAGTATATTGTTGCATTCATTGGGACCGTAAGGGATTAGACAATACCATCAAATTCAAAAGAAAGAAAGGGGTGAAGATGAGGTGGATGCTTAGGCAAATGCTTTGGAAGATCTGGAAAAATACTATGCACCAACTGTGTGTGTAGCTATTGATAGGTACAAATTTTTCAGAAGGGAACAGGAGCAGAGCGAGAAAATAGATGATTATTTGAGTGTTTTGAGGAACATGGCAGAGAGATGTAGATTTGGTCAAATAGAAGAAGAATTGATAAGAGATCAGATCATTATGTTAACGAATATTAAAAGAGTACAAGAAAGATTATGGACCAAGGGTGATGGCACACCGAACAAAGTTCTTGCAATTGTGAGGAAAGCAGAAGTATCTGTAGGATGCGCCAAAGTAGCTCTAGATGAAGATAATGGAAAAGAGAAAGAAGTTTGTGTTGTAAAAAAAAATTAGTAAGGCGAGCAATAAACATCCTGAAAAAGATAAATCGAAAGAGTTTAAAGTAGAAAGAAAAACTAATTATCCAGTAGGAACTGAATATAGTAAAGAAACTCAAGCATATTTAGCCTGTTATAGGTGTGGAAGTTATAATCATCTAGCTAACAGCAAAGCTTGTAGAGCAAGCAATCAAAAATGTGCTGTGTGCAGATTAATTGGACACTATGCACAAGCCTGTAATTGGAAAGAGTAAACAAAAAAAATAAAATATGTGACAGAAAAAAGGGAAAGAAAAAGAAAGTGAAGATGAATGTTCAGAAGAGGATGATGACATTTTCATCATAAATGATACTGTTTTAGACGTGAAGAGTAAAGGAAGAATCAAACCACGTTGTGAGAATGTTGTTTGAGTAAAAGTGACATTAGTGGCTGACTCAGGGTCGCCTTACACTATTGTAAATTTGGATATGTGGAAAGAGAAATTCATAAATGAAATTGGTGAGGAACTTAATGTATGTGATGTCAATCCTACGAGTTTCACTGGTGAAAGTATTCCAGTGGTGGGATGCAGAGATGTAACCTTTGAATTTAAAGGGAGGAAAGCAGAAGGAAGGATGTATGTTGCTGAATACAGACCTAGTGTGTTACGTTGGAAAGATCAAGGAAGTTTGATAATCATTCTAAATCCGAACGGCAAGGAACAAGTAAGAGTACTAAGTGATGATGATGATTTAGGTAAGAAGATAAGAGAAGATTTTAAAGATGTATTCTCAGAAAAGATTGACATGCTCAAAGGGTTCAAACATAAAATTAAATTCAAGTAGAAGGCAGTACTTGTTAATTTCAAAGTAAGCAGTGTTACATTTGTAGTGAGGAGTGAGTTAGAAAAGGAACTATTTAGATTGGAGACAGCAGGAGTGATTGAACGGATTGAATCGTCAGAGTGGATGTCTCTGATTGTTGTGGCACGAAAATCAAATGGAAAAATGTGGTTATGTGTCGACTTGAGGGGTGTAAATAAGGAAATTCAAGTTGACAAATATCCTTTACCAAAAATTAACAAACTATTGGCAAAAACAAAATGAATGAAATGGTTCTCTACAGTGGATCTTTCATCTGCATACCATCAGGTTCAATTACATAAGGAGAGTAGAAACATAACATAATTTATAACCCCCTTTGGATGTTTCCAATATATTAGGATGCCGTTCGGACTAGCTTCCGCGGCGGCAGTCTTTCAGAGATTAATGAGTGAAATCTTGAAAGATATACATGGGGTATTGTATTTTCAAGATGACATTTTGATTATGGGTGAAAACAAGATAGTACACGATCAGAGATTGGAAGATGTTTTCAATGTACTAAGGAAAAAAGGATTAACAGCTGAGTATGAAAAATGTAAGTATGCCAAGGATAAAGTTTCATACTTAGGTCACAATATTGGGTAAGATGGTATATCTCCAAAGAAGGAGTTAATTGAAGCTGTGAAAAAGGGACCTGAACCAAAGAAGAAAGAAGAACTCGTTTTTGGGACTTGTGGAGTATTACTCCAAATTTGAAGCTTTTTTCCGGTCCAGGGAAGGCATGGCTTGGCAGTTCGGGCTGGACTTTTCCCATGAGGCACAGGGTCAGACTGATTTGCATATGGCCATGTCTGAACTGGGGTGGTGTGGAGTGCAAAAAAACAATGGATTCAGGCCCAGATCTCTGTACTGGGGTGAAATTTATGACATTGTTCTGCATTCTGTCCATCAACTGTGGTTTTTGCATTTGTCACCCCAAGTGGGATGGGGATTCGTATTATTGTGTTCAGTCTTAAAACGAATACTTGCAAAACTGGCTTGAAAACGGTTACAAAGATGCAAAAGGTGGCACAATCAAGCATAAACTGCTTTGGGAACAAGTAGTTTAGTAACAACAAAGACTACAAAACACTCATGTGATACATACGCTGAGTCATCAACGTGATGGCGTTCATGTTGCAGGGAATTCATTGGCTGATGAAGCCGTGAAGGCAGCTGTGCAAACGGCTTCCGTAGCTGCAATCACTCGTTCAAAAACTTGCTAGCTGTCAATGCTTCAAGCAAAGACAGTGGAAAAAAGTTACCAAAAGGGTTTCCACTCAAAGACTCGTACATAACTGATGTGAACATGTTCTGTTTGCTCGAATCCCTGTGAGTGGGGGATAGGGTAATTCCAAACATGGAACATGCATTAGGACTAATCTTAGCAGCACATGAAGGGCTCGTCTCTGCACATGCAGGTGTTTCCGTCACAGTGTCATTATTAAAACAGAGATACTGGTGGCTGCTCATGAGGAAAGAAACCAGAAACTATGTTTTGGAATGTGAAATATGCCAAAAGATGAAAGTCTCTGCTGTGAAACGTCCTGCTCAGACCCCCCTGTTAATTTCAGATAAACCATTAGCTTGCGATTACCTGGATCACTGTGGTCCCTTACAGAGGGATGGTAACTATAAATATAGCAAGGTCACAGTGGATTTGTGTTCAAGATTAATTTGGATGTGGCCTCAGTGCTCGGCTGCTGCTCAAACTGTTATGAAAGATTTGCAAGTCTTTATCGGCACGTACACAGTTGGCAAGCTACATTGTGACGAGGGTCCTGCGTTTAGCTCTAGAGCTTACAAGGGGGCCATCGTCAAATTGGGCGCTGGATTGCAGTACTCTAGTCCATTCAATCCTGAGGGAAATTCGGGTGTGGAGAGAAAAAACCGGGACATAAAGCAATTTATAACAGCTAGGGTATTAGGCTCGGGTGACGGGTGGGTACATCTAATACGTGTCTAACGTATTCTTAACAATCTGTAAAGAAGTTCTCTAGGGGGAATAATTCCATATGAAGTCCTTTTTGGGACCAGAATGTTAGTAGCTGACCCCGATTGTCAGTAAGCATGGTTGAATTTTGCGAATTGGCAATTGGCGAATTTGCGGATTTGCGAATTGGCAATCCTCAAAATTCGCGAATTTGCGCGAATTTGCAGATTTTTTTATTTTTGCGTGTTCGTGAGGCGCTTTGCGTGTTCGCGGGTGTTCGCGAGGCGCTTTGCAATTTCGCTGTTTTTTTTTTTGCCTGCTTAATCACTGCCAACCTCTTGTTTTTTATGCCCATCTGCCCTCTGTACCACTTGTTTCTGTGCCCTTCTGCCCTCTGCCCCACTCATTTTTTGTCCCCTTCTGCCCTCTGTCCCACTTTTGTGCCCTTCTGCCCTCAGCCCCACTTAGAATGGCACCGGCAAGCTGCCAGCGCCATTCTAAAATAGCTAGAAATAGCTTCAACAGGAAGCACTAATAGATAAAGTAAAGCAGGTGCTCCAGTTGAAGGTCAAATTAAGTTACACAATCATTAATCACCCCAAGTTTGGGGGTGATTAATGATTGTGTAACTGAATTTGAGCAGCACCTGCTTTACTTTATCTATTAAAGCTTCCTGTTGAAGCTGACTTTTGTAACTATTTTAGAATGACTCTGGCAGCTTGTTGGCGCCATTCTAAAAGAGTTACAAAAGTCAGCTTGAACTTTTGACCCAATACCCGTTCGCGGATTTCCGTTCGCGGATTTTGCGGGAAATTCACGAATCTCGCGGATTGCGAGTTTAACCGAAAATCCGCGAAATCTGCGAGCGGAACGGATTTTCCGCCCATGCTTAATTGTCAGACTTCAGTGGTAGACAAAAAACCATTTGATATTAAAGAACATTTGGCTCTTTTACAGGACTTACATGAAATAAGAACGAAACAAAGTAATGTGTTCCTGAAGCCAACTACAACTGAAGAAAAAACGACCATCCCAGCAAGGCCTGTCTGAATTCACAAGCTTGGGGATCTAGTCAGAGAGAAGATCGCGACAATAAGGAATATGGGCCTTCTTACATACAGCCAGTACCTGTCCTAGCAATCCACGGATCAAGAACAGTATTACTGCCATCCCTTGCTGGAGAAAAGGAGAACAGGTTCGTGCTAATCGACCTGGTCAAACCACATCATGTGGCCGATTATAAGCAGTAGGCCAAGTGGACTCCGTCAATGTAGCAGACGCCCTAATCTAGCTACTATCCAAGAGGTTCAAACTCAGAGACTCGTCACCTTTGAAGAATCTGCAGTGTGAAATGAAGGACTAAGCAACAATGCTATGGAACTTGTACCTCTTGAAACCCAAATAACAGTTCGTCAAGAAATGCCTGTCTACAATGAAGTAGCATCTGACTACACAAATGTAACAAGTTATCGTGAGGTTCCAGCGATTTCAACGAATCCTGATGTAATCCCTTCATTTGACAGAACTGCCTCTCCCTATTTCATTAACTTTGATACGCTTCTGAGGATCCCAGCGAACCTGAAACTACACCCGTAATAGGACTTTCAAAGAACAAGCAACAGACCTTTTTCATTACCTGGAAAAGACTTTTCTGGTTTCACCATGGATTCACCATGTATGCAAGGATTGTTTCCAAAAACCAAGACAGACAGGGAGTCGCCGTTATGGCCTTCACTGAACATCTCTTCTATACTAATTTACTTTAAGCAGAATGAAAGCCATTCTTTTACAAAAAACTGTGCCACTGACCTCGGCCAAAGAAACTTATGATCTGCAAGTTGCAAGGACTTCTGCCTAGATACATGCCCTTTTAACTACAAACTGCCCTGTGCATTTCTCAGAAATGTTAAGTCAAATCCTAAACATGTCTGATATGAATGATATTGTACATGTATTTAAGACCGTATTTTCTGGACTGTTAGCATCTTTTGAAGCAGTCCGAGGAATATTTCCAAACTTTGTGCACTCTGTGTTTGGCAGACTGCCTCTCATTTTGGGACTCGCTGCAGGGATTCTATTTTTGCTTCTACTGCTGCGCTATGGCAAGCCAATTCACCAGCAACACCCAGTTCTCCATGGAGACAACTCTACTGGCGATGAAGTGTCGTGAGAGCATCGTCCACATTTTGGGACTACCTCGTCTAAGAGAATTAAATACCACATGGTTTCTGTCATTCAGACCCATTTGGCAAGATTGCATCTTACCTGTTCTATGCTGCCTGCTATGCGGAGAAGAATGCCTGTTGGACTCGTGGCTCACACTCCCATCAGTCATGACAATGGGTGTTGATACTTTGCTTGAACCAGTACTGGCCCATGCGCAGTGTTGTCCCCAGCGGCTACCAATTCTGATGACGGCATTCATTGAGATCTCACAGATGCAAAATGCTGATGGTGAGGTACGAGAGGAAACAGGCACACAGGTACCATCCACTACGAACATTGCTAATGCGACCAATGCTGATGGCGATGCTTCACCTCTATGTGCGGTTAATCTTCTCAACAAGGTAATCCAACATTCACTTACAAAGGTATACACCTTTTTTACAGACTTAGAAGATTTGATGTTTTCTCTAAACAATAACACTGACTTTTGATTTGGCGCACAGTGTTCTGAGAGACTTTGAATTTGTCCTTCATTTTTTCAAAACAAAGTTCTAACTTTGGGACTCTTTCGCTATGATTATTTTTTTTTTCAAATTTGTATTTTTCTTTTTTGGCACAAGCAATGTAATTAAAGTAGAACTATTCATAGAGAACAAGAATTCTTTAAAAAACTTCCAGATACAATAGTTGACCTTGTCCACATACACAAACAGTTTTATGTGATCTGACATGAAATGGTTTCGGTCCTTTTTTCTTCCGTATTTACGAGCCATTTCATAAATGTATTTTCATGATTCGTTCACACAGCATTTACAAAAGTCAATTATATGCTTGGAATGAACCATTGCTTTATATGCGTACAGCCCCAGTGCGCTTTTGTGTGCAACCAGTACCATTGCATTTTTATGTGTTTTGGGTGGGTTTTTAACACATCATGTTTAGATGTGTGTAACAAGTTTAGAACATAGTAATGTCGTACATAAGAAAGTGGAGTGGGTGTTGTATGGCGTTTTAGATTCTGAATTAATTTTCCTGATTCATGCCCTTATATAGCTACAATTTGCACTGCCCTTTTAAAGGCATAGAAATCAAGCCCTTATTTAGGCATAGCCCATGCTACATAAATACAGGCATGGCTACTTACACCCATCCATCAACGTCACAACAATTTCTTGGAAAACCAGACTCTTAAGAAGTAGGGACTTCCCCTGGCCTGGATATTGATTTCTCCAAGAAACTCATTTAGTATGCATGAACAACTATTCCTTAGGGGTTCATCCATGACGTTCACTGCCCGACTTTACGTTAAAGCTGGCATTCCTAAACACCTTCAAGGTCTAAATATACCTTCATTTGCTATAGCAAAGCACGGTGTGGTTCTGTGCAGTTCTACTACCTACTTGCCCGACGCAGCTCGCTACAGCAAGTGCCGAAGGATGCCGACTCTCCAGCTGACTCACTGACAAGAAGCTGTCCTCCTCTGCTGAGAATCCAGCTCCAGTGTTTCTGACTCCCCTTGTGGGTTGTTGGGAAATCGAGTCCGAGACAGAGATACCAACCTCCTTCGTTCTAAGGTATGGAGCGGATTAGAACCTAGAGAAACCTTTGGCAATTCTTGGCAGAACTAAAACCTATGCTAAAGACCACACTTACTCCTTCCCTAGTACTAGACCTAGGTTAGGTACATTGGGGTAGGGGCATTTTAGAAGCACCAGTTGAGTATTTTAGTCTGTGTTATTTATGTATGTATTTTTATATGTTATAGCACTAGACAATGTTATTACAGTATTATTTTATAATACTATTCTCGCTGTACGCATTATACTTTGCATTCTGTCTAGCAATTGTAGCAGTTCATCTCTCTTGCATGAGAAAGACTGTTCAATAAACCTTTTATTGAAAACGCCTGCCTCACTATTTCTCTGCAACTCTGAGGAAACGAAGCATGCACAATTGACTGAGTAAAATAGTTATCTATTGTTTCCATGACTCGGAAGATATTTGTTCCAGTCCTAGGGAAAAAGAGTGGTCATGTTTATGCGGTTGTCAGAAACTAATATCTTCTTGTGTATTCGAGAAAGTTTCTAGTGACCTCTGAGCTAGCTCGCACTCACAATTAAGTTTAGTATATTCAATAGAGACATACTGACCTCAGTCCTATGTCACATCTATATGATATATTATTCCAATGCGCAGAGTCTATTGGAAATATGGAACTACACTACACTTCCTGTCCGACAGAACACAGAGCATCTGTCTCCTCCCCTTCCGATCCGAAGCATCCAAAATCATATGCAGCGTACTCCAAAGATCATCCCTCAGTCCGACTCTGTTCAACATCTACATGGCTTCGCTCACCCGGGTCGCTAGACTGCACAACTCAACATCATCTCCTACGTCAACGACACACAGCTAATCCTCTCCCTCACCAAAGACCCTCGCACAGCCAAAACCAACCTCCATGAAGGAATGAAAGCCGTTGCTGAATGGATGAAGAACAGCCGTCTGAAACTGAACTCGACAAGAAGGAGGTCCTCATCCTCTCATCCTCGGCTCCACCCACTCAGCCTGGGACGACTCCTGGTGGCCGACTGCCCTGGGAGCAGCACCGACACCCACCGACCACGCATGCAACCTAGGATTCATCCTCGACTCAATACTCTCCATGACCAAGCAAGTCAACGCCATCTCACCCTCCTGTTTCAACACCCTCCGCATGCTCTGAAAGATCTACAGATGGATCTCCACTGACACAAGAAGAACAGTCACCCAGGCTCTTGTCAGCAGCAGGCTGGGCTACGGACACACCCTATACGCAGGAGCCCCGGCCAAACTGCTAAAACGACTGCAACGCATACAGAACGCCTCCGCACGCATGATCCTTGACATCCCCCGCCATGGCGCCACCACACCCCACCTGAGAGACCTGCACTGGCTTCCCATCAGCAAGAGGATCACTTTCAAGCTCCTCACCCACGCACACAAGACACTCCACAACACCCGACCAACATACCTCAACAGAAGACTCAACTTCTACACCACAAACCGCCAGCTCCGCTCTGCCGACCTCGCCCTCGTCCCCCTTATCCGAAGAACGACCACCGGTGGCAGACTGTTCTCCTACCCTGCCGCCAAGCCCAGGAACGCCCTCCCCATCCTCTTACGACAGACCGATGACCTTCTGACTTTCAGGAGGCTACTCAAGACCTGGCTGTTCGAGCAGTAGCAGCACCACCCCACAGTGCCTTGAGACCCTCACGGGTGAGTAGCGCACTGAATAAATGCGATTGAGTAATTGATTGATTGATTGACTGAACCACAGCACCTTTGGTGGATCAGCACCCACCCCAGCACCTCAAGACCCTTATGGGTGAGTAGTCATGCTTTACAAGATGTTTGTTTGATTGATTGATTGATTGATTGATTGATTGTCAGGGGCATCACTGGAATGAAACATAAAAGATTGGATTTCAGATTAGGAACATCTACTAACTTCAGTATTATCTCATCTGTCACTCAACACAGCTTGTCCCATGAAGAGCAGTAAGACCGTTTTTCTAAGAAAACAAACCGAAGCACAATTGCTAAAGCAAAATAAATCTATTAAAAAGAGCTGAGATCTTTACTGTAAAAATGTATTCTACTGAACATAACACTTTGATTAAATCAGCTAAACTACGAATGAGGACAAGGATAAAGGACTCAGTCAAGAGAATGCTGGAAGGTGCTTGGACAGAATTAGTGATGGTTATAAAAGCTATGGATTCCAAACTATTTTGGAGAGTGATTGGCCAAAGGATGGGACCCTACAGAGCCGCTAACGATTACTTCATCCCTAATCACACCTAGGTATCCTACATTCATATTTTGTACTAATGTTCTATAAAGCCTTTGATTTTAAAGTCCAGCTACGTAACCACACTTCCCCAGATCAAGAAAGAATAAATCACGTTAATTAAAACAACTAAATCCCATAGAGCGGCAGGTCTGAATGGCCTGCCAGTGGATATTTTAAAAGTGTATCCTTTTTTGTGGAGTGCCTTACTATATAAACTGATTTTACATGTTCTCTCAGCAGGTTTAATACCTGAGTCATGGAAATGTCAATGATACACCCTATTTACAAAAAAGGACAAAAATCTCCCTCCAACACTATCGGCTGATAATGAGGGATAGCTATTTGTAATTATGTGTCTGATCTCTTAATAACCTTGGAAAATGATAACCAACTAATATCGTTCACTCAAACTGTATTTTGTGCAGACTTCTCAACTTTAGATAGCATTGTGTTAACCATACTCGCTACAAATCTACAATCTAGAAAGGTTTTGACATAAATTGAAAGCCTGGAATATAGGGCCCAGATGTATCAAAAAAGCATTTTGCGATTCCCAAACAGCCTTTTTTACCGAATCGCTATTTGGGAATCTCAAAATGCAATGTATCAAAAACTTTGCTAAAAAATACAGATTCCATAAAATTCGCATTCACAAATACAGGTTCCCACTTTGCAATTCACAAATAGTAAATTTGCAAATTAAAGAATCGCTAAATTGCGAATCTACTATTCCAATGCAGCATGATGACCCCACAACCAGGAAGTGAGGATTCCCATTCTGTTCCTCAGGGCTTGAGGCTGTATAAGAGGCTTAGAGCAGGAGCACACCACTCAGAAGAACATCCTGAGTGGAGAGGCAGGCACAAATACCCAGCCTGGCATCACAGGGAAAGGCAAAGGAGGATGTAGGATGTAAGAAAAATATAAAATTCTGCGAAAAAGAATTGGAAGCTCTAATTGAGGAAATGGTCAAGACCAATGAACAATTATTTGGGAGAAAATCCCTCCAGGTACCAGAGTCGGAGAAAAGAAAAATGTGGCTGGACAGCCAAGCAAAAATCAACCCTGTAGGGGTGACACTGTGCTCCATTGAAGACTTAAGCAAGTGCTGGTACGACTAGCGGTCAAGGGCAAAGGTGAAGGTAGCAAGCAGGCTCACGAATGGAAGAAAACCAGCGGAGGACGATCTACCCAGACTGCGTCTATGCACCTTGAGGACCTGTTAGAGTCGACCCTACAGCCTGAGTCCATCAATGGTGTTACCGACAGACAGCTCAGCCACCCCCACTACCAGCCAAGGCAGGATGCATGCTAAAATACACTTGCCACATAACTCACAAAATACACTCTTAGTAAGTCGAGAAACATTTTTGTAAAATCCTTTTCCAGTCCACTTCTTGCCTACCACCCAGCAATGCATCATGGGAGATGTAGTCAGGCACACAATATAGCAAAAATAGATTTCTAGCAGCATAGGCACTGTTGAGAATCACATGAAAGTGACCAATGAACACACCATATTTTGGTAGATCAAATCAATTTTCATTTGATGTCATAAAGCTGTACACACGTAATACTTAAGTAGTTCTGTTAGTTTCACAGATACCCATAAGCACAGGGTGATGACACAGCAACAGATGAGCAAGAGAAGACCCAAGAACAGGCAAGGGAAGAAAAGACAGTCACCACAATGCCAAAAATACCTGCATCAAGAACACGCAGGTACACTGTGGCTCTACTAGAGGAGTTTGAGGTACAACGTGAAGACACCCAGGACAAGCTGCAGTCATGGCCAGATGAGCAGACCCAGACCCAAAGTGACCCAAAATGACCAAAGTGCTGCTAAGGAAGTAGAGAGCTCCTCTGTCTTCGCTGGGCCGGAGGGCACCATGGTGAAGGTGAAGCACCTGCAATTAAAAAACATGCTGTTTGCATTGTCGGCATTCCGTCCATCATTTGTTTCTCTCTCTGCAGGAAATCACTCTGTGCCATTTCGATCCAGAAGGTCCCGCTCTGGAGATGCCACTGGAGTCAGCGTAGCTGCCAAAGCACCGAAGCCGCCAAAAATACCAAAGCAGCTTGGACATCACGGAGCTCACGATGATGCCGATGGGCAAACAGGTAACCGGAAGTTGAGAACCGAGCAATACCAGAATGGCAAGCAACTTCCTCTGGGTTGCGCACATCTTTATAACCCAAGACCCTCTGGGTTGCGCACATCTTTATAACCCAAGACTTCCAACATGGCAGCATGCCATGCAGGCGCGACGCCAGTAAACAATTCAAGAAAAATAATGAAAAAAGGAAAATGGAGAAAGTAAAAAGAACAACACAGACGAATGGACCTTGCAAAAGAGAATTCAATATTTAATCATATAGTTCATCTAAACAACTCCATACATGATTACATTTATATAAAGTTGAAGAACAACACTGAATCACTTTTTCTAAGTTTGAAAGTCTTTAAAGGTCTTTCAACAAGACATTCACATTCGGTTTCGTTTTGAGTGCCATATTCAGAGTATGCATTTGTTTGCCACTATAAAGTGGCTGGTCTGAAAATCGTAAAAGCAATCTTCTTTGTACAAAAAATAGAGTGATATCACATTAATGGACAACTTTGTGCTATACAATTGTCTAATAAGAATGACAACAATATATTGTTTTGGTAAGCAAATAGTACAGAACTATGTATAGACATAGAAAGAGCACCAATCTCACTCCAAATTAAATACAATTAAAACAGCCAACACGTGTTTTGTGGTTTTTAGGGAAAAAAAACACTTCTCCAGGGCACTATTTTGGATGATGTTTCCTTTACTGATAGCTTTATCTGTTCGGCATATTATTCCACATTCTGAGCTGAATAAAATGTAATGGCTGGGTTTAGGTGTAGGGATACCAGTTAAAATGCACTCCAAGTCCTTCAGTCTTAAGTCTAGCCATTGAAAACTCACTCAGAATTATCTGTGATGAATGCATTTAGATGCATTTAATCTCTGCCGTTTTATTTCTTGCATTTATTACTGCCCTCTATCATATATTGTTATGCCTTACTGAATCTAAACAACAAGTGAATATGTAGTTCTTTCTTGGGATGTCTAGCATTGTCTGCTGATGTCACCAGTGTACATAGACCTCCACATCTTGGAATTGAGCGATTCTGGTGTTTGGACCAATTGAATTGTTTTAACACCATTAGAGTTCATGAGAATTCTGCACAGTATTTTTCCATAGAACCCATTTGTATGTCAACTTGTTAGTAGCTTGACTTCCAAAATATTCTTTAAAAACAATCAAAAATATTTTAGGAAGCAATGATATCAGATACACATTTATGTTCTTGCGCAAATGGGTCAAAGGTGACAAAAAATGCAGCAACAATTCTTGCCACCCAGTGAAAGGTGTTGACAAATATAGATTTTTCACCTTTCAGTTACTTATTGATGTTTGTGAGTGATACTAATGGAGTGACACGTTTTCCCATACAGTGTTAACATGAGTAAAAATGTATGCCACTTTATAAGCCTTTTCTTTCCACATAATATAGTCAACCTTGCCACATAATCTGCCCCCCCCCCCCCCGCTGCATAATTCCAGTGACCCTGATTAAAGCTTACTTCCTGTTGTTAAACTATTGCATTATTGAATGGATTTCAAATAAGGCTGATTTATCTTTTTATTGCTTAAAATAATACATTAGATGTAATTCTTCTTAGGCTTTTGCTTTGAAAGTGTTAATCTAAGAAGGGTTTTCCTACCCGGCATTATTTTGCTTACTCCCACACCCATAAATTGAGCTTCGTGAATGACTTGACATTTTATTCACATATAAACAAAGTGGAAAAATCCAAATTTGGAAGACATTGGTGCTACTCAAAGCAGTAGTAAATTAAATGATAGGTGAAGTACTACTTGCTTTGCAATCCTTTCCAAATGGGTAAGCAGCTCTTTTCAGGCCTTCTTTCATGCTCACCTATCCGCATGCAAGGTGTTCACACCATTCTGCAAATGAGGTGATGCTCCCTTGTGTCCCACAGGTGCACGTTTGTATTATAGAAGTGCCTGCCCAAACATCCTTAACCCCTCTATTTCACAATGTACCCATGGGATGCAAGAAGCTGGTGCAAATCCGTATTACTCTAGGACGCTTATTGCAATACAAGCCCTTAAGCTTTTGCACCATTGATTTTGGAAGTGCAAAAGGATATCTCACTGTACAAAATTCTGTACATTTGCTACTTTCATTGTAAATATTCTAAAAAAAAAAATTGAAAGAAAAAAGTATGTGAGAAACTTTTACTTCTATAGGTTTTTTAAGTTGTCTTAATTTTTCACAAAGCAGCTCATTGACTTTTTATCGCATGAAGAGTCTTACATTTTTTTAATGACATGAGATCAACCACTCAATCTCCTTGAGAATCAATCTTTCATTTTTTTCAAGAAAACAAGCCCAAACTACCTGAAAGTAAGACAGAACCATTTTCAGGATGTTTTAACTCCTCTCACTAGGAGGGTTCCTAAAATGAATCTTCGAATTCAAGTTAATGGACTCCATACACAAAATCAATAAACCTAGCATGTAAGAAGGAGCTTTTTAAACTACACACTTAATCTTCATGAGCTATTATGGCATCTGGACTCATAAATTATATTAGAACTGAAATCAAGACATTCTAATGGATGTATAATGTTTCTGGAAGGAAAATGAAATATTGACATATCATTAGCAATATATACAAGTAGATAAAACGATCATGCTTGAAAGAATCACATTCTAAAGGACTATTCTTGAAGAAAATGCTATTCTTTGCAGTCGTGAATAAATGTTGACTACTGTGAACTGCATCATTTCACTTGCACAGCAGCACTGAAAGTCATGGGCGGATAAAAACACAAAGAACCCGATTTTTTTTTTAAACGGCCAGACGCACTAGTCTCATAACTCTGAAAAAAGGCCTTAACATACTCCTTTTTAAAATTACCAGGGTCATATGATCGTTTATGAAAGTGCATATATTACTCATGTTTTCATAATTTACGGCATTAAAAATTCTTTCAACACAAAATAGTTATAACATTCCCAGTATCAAGGTAATACACCTATCAATGTCACAAATGACATGGGGTTGTGCGAGAGATATGTTACAGCCAGCTCCACCATCTGAACCATGCTCAAGGACAACACACAGGACAAATCAACTTTCTAATAAAACATGCCAGTCATATCTACGTGCACTAATACACACAATGGCCAACCCCGCACAGTTCCTGAAAAGATGAAATAGTCAGTCCACGCTTAAAAAATGCACACATACGAATATCATGCATCAAAACATACTACAATGCAAGGATGCGTACCCTCGGCATGCCTATATAAAATATGCATGAGTGCTCAGAAAATGGACCCAATGTATGTGTCTTTTATGCATGCATGCAAAACGTGCAGATAAGCTTCATTGAAGCTGCTTAGTAAAGTACAAATGAGGTATAGCAATGGGAGGAGTTTTTATTGGTGAAGCTCTCCTAAATATTGAACCACTGTTCTAGGATGTTCCTTCTTTACTTTGCCTTCGAGTCTATAGCCATAATATGGCACCTATGCAAAGGCAAAGAGATTCCCTCATTTGCTCGAGTACACACTCCCATGCAAATGACGGAATGCCCTCTCAAGATAGCACCAGCACTACAAACGCTCCAGTGCTATCAGCATTACAGAAGGGTTGCACAAGCATCTAAGGCTCCTTCTGTAATACCAAAGTCCCCTGGGGCACACAAAGCAGGTGCTCACACCTGTTGTGCCATTAGGACACATGTAATATGCCCCCAGGTTTCGTGAACTGGGGGAAAAGGAATAACGTATGAACACACGTAAGCATATTGCATGTTTATCACAATCTATGCTACTTTTCTAATTGACCTAAGAGTGGCCACTGTAATTAAGTGACTAAAAATTACTGCCTTGTGACAGGTTTCACTCCTACTAATGTGGCCATTGCTCCACTTTCCTCAAATGCATTTAGCCCACACCCATACTGTAACACAATAGTGCTTCTTATAAATGTGCTTTTATATAAAATCAATTTTTATCCCTGTTCCCTCTTCCTCAGGGGATTATAGGCCATCACAAATAATGTACTGGATAACAGTTAGTTTACAGTAGCCGAGTATGTTGTCTTATTCCTGCTGCGTTATAGTTTCTGCTCATTTGTATTTCGTGCAAAATCTTAGCTGCCAAGGTAGACACTTCAACATTTCATGCTTGCGTTCAAGCATGGCTATTTTTATCCCAGGCAGTTCATTGCTTTTTCCAGAGTGTATGCTTTGCTTCTTGCTCTCCTTTGCCACCCTCTCTTAGTAGGTCATGTGGTCAGTACAGACTCACAACGCCCTCTATGGGCATCATGAACAAAATGATGGCCAGTGCTCCAAATATTATATCTATCTTTTTTGAAAAAGTTGCAGAAATATCTGAAACGCAGCATTTTTGATAAAAGTGTGCAGTTATTGTTAATTAATTTTTAACACAACAGAAACAGCGAAACACCATACGAATATCTCCTTTTCTGTGTTCATAATGTGCCCCTATCAGAAGCATTTGGTCTGCCTTGGTTTGTGCTTTGTTACAGCGGACCATGAGATCCTCATTAAGATATTGTTGATGATGAGTTTGGCAGAGTTCGGTGTCGGATACTATGTGGCTGTTCCAAAGGCCCCTGCAGCCCCTGTAGCACAGAGGGGTGGGGGTTCCAAACCTACAGGGGCCCAAACCATTCAGAGCACCCCCATTATGAACAAGGTAAATGAATATCTGTGAGATATAGAAGACTTAGGAGCTCCTCTTAACATTCTGCAAGAAGTGCCCCATTATTTACTAGTACGCCACTGAACTGCTTTCTACTGCCCATATCAAGTGCGAATTGAGAGTTCTGATTTTCAAGCGTGTGCGGTCTGATCAAATATTTACATTAACTCAATGCTGGTTTCATTTTTATTGTCTTTATCTTAATAGTAAAGCTTACCTACTAATAAAAAAGACCATAAATGTTGCCTTGCTATGTAATTATCTGATTTTAATAAAGACTTACATTGATTACTTTGTTCTCAACATTTCCAAATTGTGAGTTAAACATGTCCTCATTCTAAAAGTTCATTGCCCTTGCCTCGATGATGCTACCAAACACACTGTATTTACAGTCTCAAAACTGATACCCACTTGGTCTTCTTGTTTTGTAAGACACATTTTCTGCTTGTTTTCTGTTATTTCTTCTTCTTCTTAGTATGCATGTGTTTTTACAAATTCCTCCCGAACAGAGCACTTACACCATATCGTTCCTGGTGCTCAATAATTAAAACTGCACAATATTTAGTTGTTAACAGTGGTACGTATTACATCCTTTTGCAAGAACAGCAGATCCTTATTTTATAATCAGGATCTTTCCTTGCACTTGCAAGAGATACCAGATATGGCAGACTGAAAGTATCGAACTGGTTATCAGCGAATTGATATATTTTAAAACGAGAGGTTTTGCTGTTACAATAGCTTCTGCTCAAAATGTCAACCTCCAGGACAGTTGAAGGAGCAGCTACAAGCAGCTGAAAGGAAATCAATCAGGATGTTAAAGGTAAGCAAACTCCACGATAGTATCAGTGGAACAGGCAGGGGAGTGGAGTATTCAGTCAATTTTCTGCACAGCATGAAAGAAGATGTGTCTTGCTTACAAGAGCCTTTGTAAAGCCGTGAATGATGTGGTGAGAGGGAATCCACAGTTTCTGGAGACGTCAGCCAATGTGTTGCATCGCTTAGAGTTTCAGATCCTGGTGGCTTTCTACTACTAGGCGAGAGAATGTGGCCTTACGGCTAGGGCGATCGATCTCGGAGCTGAGCGTTCTGTGTTTCTGGGCAAATCACTTTATCTCCTCTTGCCTAACAAAAATGAATGTGTCTGTCTGTAACGTAACTGGTGCTTGTGTAAAGCACTCTGATACCTTCGGGTCTAGTTTCCGCTATATAACACTCCAATCCTAATAATACTGATACAACTTCGACTCCTGATGCCAGTGAGCACTATCAAGAGGCTCCCAGCTCTATGGATTGTGGATGTAGTGCAGTTCTCCGTGCTCCTATAGCAAAGACACAAACCGACAAGCCTTTGTAGAAGTCACGAAGTAGTAGAGGCCTATCTTTTTAGGCATTCTGGAGGATGGTCGGCATAGTCACATAAGGTGGCAAGTCATTTGTCTGTTTGAAGAGAGTTTGATAGTTTTTCAACATACCGTACAGATATCTGGCATCAGTCCCAGATCCAAATTTATATAGAGCAGCGGCCTAGACTTTTAATAAGGCTACACCTCTCCTATGACCTAGTGTACTTGCTGCTACACTGTAGGGGGTTTGTCTGAATCTCGGTTTCCTGCCTTGCCCATAGTGAGGCATAGTAGCTGAAGACACGATGGGCCACTGTCCCAGATATTTAAAAAGTGAATAGCTTGAATTCTTTGTTGTGAATATCAACATTTGGTATCAAATGGTTTGAGTTCAATAGTAGCTGAAAGCCAGTGGATTGCAGAAACAGTGGGAAAGAACATAAAAACGAAATTAAAGAAAAAGGAAAAGAATCGTGTATGGTGAGCAATGAGTGGCAGGACGTTAGTGGGTAGGTCACTGCAGTTAGAAGGTTGGATGGAGGGTGCTAAAGTGAATTAGGCATCTGCTCCTCCTGAAGCAGACACACTTTGCAAAATCAAAAGAGTGGAATGGAAGAGAAGGAGGAGAAAGAGGGTTTGAGGGATCAAGGAGCGTGAGGATGCATGCTAGAAATTGGGTAAAACAGCTAAACCTATTCTAGAAATAGGAAAACATTTAACAAAATGTTACCTTGAACTACATAATGCACAGGATCCCAAACCCTTAGGGTAAGAGTTGCCAATGCATCTTAGCTAAATGATTTCCTTTAATGCACTTGATCTTACTCTTTTTTATGTTCTTTTACTAGACAATTTTTTATTACTGATAATACTACTGTGAAGTTAGGTATTCAAAAAATATCTTGAACCAAACTATTTCCGTAGGCATTTGCTTATTTCCCAGGTAGGAACCTATCATTCGTGTTCCTATGGGGCATATGTACAGGGAGATATTGCCGCATTAGTGGCACTTTTCCGTTGCAAAATCAGCGATATTTTTATCGCCTTGTTAACAAACTGTCGCTAAAAGCCGTTAGCGACAGATTACAACATCTGTTTTCCACATCGTCCCTTATGTTTGCGGTAACTATCGCTAATGATATTCAAGATAGGCGTTCCCGTGCAAAAAATGGCCGCTAACCCCACCTCGTGATATTTACAAGGGGATTCTTGAAGTTCAGAGGACTAAAAAAAACTGCAACTAACTGCAGTTGGAGGCAGTTTTTTAAGACCAGAAAATTGCTGGTCTTAAAGATGGAGATAACCCTTGGGGCCTCATTTCAGCAATTTTTGGTGCAGGACAGCGCTGATAGCAATGTTGCTGCACTGCCCTGGAACAAAACTACAGGGCAGGACTGTGCACCATAAGAAGATAGTGTGCATTCCTGGGCCTCACTCATGAAAAGACATTGTTGCAACACTTTTCACTACCCCCTTCTTGCGAAACCACAGATGTGCTATATTCACTGGACAGCGTTCCATGACGCAAGTAATGACAGATACGTCTGGAATCCTGACGTATCTGTCTGTGCTAAAGTCATGCATTTCTGCAGTTATGTCACAGCTATAACTCAACTCCAGCAATGCATGGGGCCAGCCTATCCCTATGGCACTGCGTCATCCATACGCTTGCCATCAGGCAGGCCTATGGTACTGACGCAGTGCCGTCCTTGAGGGGTGCCCGGGTGTCGGCGCAGTTGGAGATCCATCGGTTTCGGTTGGGTGCTGCAGTGTCATCGTCTGTAAGCAATGGCTGAGTGGTGGTGTTGAGGAAATTGACATGTACTTCGGTGGCCTTGATCTAGCTGCAAGGGGGGGCGATGATGGCGGTGGTGTACGGAGGGCATGATGAAGACGTGCTGTATACAAAAATGGTTGGTCCAGGATAGTCCGGTGGTATGGCTGTAGTTTAAGGTCCTGCTGGCGAAGGAGACGTGCTCCACCATGTGTCCTGCTTTGTGGCTTGCTGCGGTGACTAGATGCTTGAGTCTGATGTTGGGGAGCTTCCCCAGAGAGGGGGTGGTGTTCTGGTCACTGGGGTTGTCCAGGTGGAATTGAGTTCGCCAAGTAGAATGTCGTCAGTGGTTGGGAGAGCCTGGTGTGCAATAAGGTCTACAATGGTATCAGAGAATGGAGGTCCATGAATTGGGATATCTGCAGATGAGGGTTCCAAAGAGAATGGGATTGGGATTGGCCCGAATTTGGAAGTTGTGGTGTTCCATGGTCACCGATGGGTCATTAGAGTGCATGGTCAGTCGGAATGTGCTCTGTAGGTGATGACAATGCCTCCTCCAGGACGGTCGGGGCTGTCCTTGCGTGTGATCTAGTAGCTGTCAGTGATGGCAATGGTGATAGAGGCCCATAAAGGTTTATTTAGTAAACTGCAAAGCTTTTTTATTAAAACAGTAGACCCAACTACAGCCAAAAAACATCAAGCCGCTAAAGGCTGGTATGATAAAAGCTGCAGATTGGCAAGGCAAAATTTAAGTGTAGAATTGAAAACAGGAAACCCAATAGCTGTTAAAAGGGCAAGAGATATTTATAGGCTGACGCAAAAGCAAGCAAAGAGGCGTTGGGATGAAGAGGGCTGGAGTGAGCTAAAACAGGCCTGTACCAACAAAGATTCCAAGCGGTTTTGGGCCTTAGTTAAATGGAACAGGGGTGGGGCAGCTGCCCAACCACAAAACCATGTGTCAAAAGATGGCTGGAATGATTTTTTTCGACCCCAGTATGCCAGATGTCTGACATATGCATCCATATCTCCCCCCCAAACTGCCTTTTTTAATGACCAAATATTTACTGAAAAAGATGTCAGCTTGGCACTGGATTGCGTGTCAGGGGGAAAAGCGCCAGGAATGGATGGCATTCCAGCAGATGTATTTTTATCAGACCGGATTTCCTGGTGCACATACTTCACATGGTTGGCAAATGCAATAGCTATGGGTGGAGAAGTCCCAGCCTCGTGGAAAGGGGCAGAAATCATCCCTATATTTAAAAAGGGTGACAAAACCCAGGCAAAAAATTATAGACCCATTAGTTTAATTGACACTGCGCAGAAAATAATGGGTCGATTAGTCCAGAACAAGCTACAGCAGTGGATTGAAGATCAAAATATATTGTCGCCATACCAAGCGGGATTTCGCCCCTTGACTAGTAGTGTTGACCAAGTTTTTTACTTCTTAGCCATTTATTGGAGAAATGTCATGCTGCGAAATGGCACATTGTATGCAGTTTTTGTGGACTTAAAAGCCGCATTTGATCTGGTCCCGAGAGAAAAACTGTGGGAAACCCTGGCTGATGTGGGAATAAGCCATGAACTCCTTAACTTGCTGGTGCGCCTCCATGAAAACAATTTTGCAAAAATAAGGTGGGGCAAGCAGGGCGAAGTGACGGGCCCTTTCCCAGTGGAACGAGGGGTGAGGCAAGGGTGTGTCCTGGCCCCAACGCTTTTTTCAATCTATATAAATGGAATTGTGGAGTATTTAAATAAATCCCCAAATGACGCTCCAATCATAGCAGGTGTACACGTCCCCGTACTAATGTTCGCGGACGATACGCTTTTACTATCGCGTACGCCTAGTGGACTGCAGAAAGCGGTTGACGCCTTTAGGGATTTTTGTGATAGCCGGGGCCTGGAACTAAACACCAGCAAAACTCAATTCATGTGCCTGAGTCCCCATTCAGCTTTCAAGGGGGCGATAAAATATAAGGGCGAACCACTGGAAAAAGTAGATGCCTTCTCCTATTTAGGAATTATCCTACAACATGACATGAAATGGAAATCACACATTAATATGGCATCTTTAAAATTTAGTCAGTTAGCAGGCGCAGTCACCATCAAACATAACACATCTCTGACAAGACCTATAAATTGTGCACTCGAAGTTTATAGTATGAAAGTATTGAGTGCATGCCTATATGGGTCTGAGCTCTGGGGTTTTTCAAACTTAGGAGACTTGGGGCGGGCGGAAAATAAATTTCTGCGAGGACTGGTTAGGGCCCCACAAAGTACCCCCATAATCCCACTAAAGATGGACCTAGGTAGGAAAAATATCGAAGATATTGCCTGCCTACGTCCTCTGCTGTATTGGAGGCGCTTAATGGTAACCCCAGAGCTAAGCCATTATGTATCAGCTCTTTTTGATGTTGTGAATTGTGACCGCTTTCATTGCATTAAATGGCTAAAGGAACTTCGGGGTAAATTGGTGAAGTTGGGCCTTGACCACTTGTGTGGTAATAAGGATGTTGCCTCATTTCCATCGAAAAAGCAACTGAAGGATATCTATTGGGAGTCGGTATATGTATCAGTGTATCGTAAAGGTTTGCAATCAACCCTGTCATCATGCTTTTTGGACATTAAACAACTTCCATCTTATGAAAAATATTGGGATGTAATTGAACGTCCATTTGACAGGAAACTATACTTCCAATTCCGTGTGGGAACACTCCCAGTGAACGCTTTTAGACAACATTGGTCCCCATCACAGGACGCTTACTGCGACCATTGTAAAAATCAAACAGAAGATATTGCGCACCTGCTTTTTTCCTGCCCCTTGTATGTCATTCCCCGCGGAAAGTGGCTAAAACCAGTTTGCAAAAATATGGGTACTCGCTGTTGTTTACAAGCCCTAAGAATTTTAGTATCTGATTGCTCATCACCATTAGTAATAGGCGCAGCAAAATTCTTGGCCTGGGCTTGGGTAATAAGATCACGAACTTTAAAGCCTACCGGTTAACACGAACTATGAACTGCCTGTCTAAACTTGCTCGTTTTTTAATTTTTCTCAATGAATTTTTAAAATGTATGTATACATTTCTTAGTATTTATCAGCATTCGACTTTTGTTGCTTAATATGTTTTTAGTGAATTATTCTCATGCTTAGTATTTATTGTATCATGGTTAGGAGGTTTGCTTTTATGACTAAAAGTCGAATAAAGCTTTGAAATTTGATTTGCAATGGTGATGTCTGGTCAGAAACAGAGGGTGGTCCTAGCAGGCGATGTGGCATCCAGGATTGATGGTGAGGAGGATGCTGGCGTCATAGCGGTGGAGTGTCCGAGTGTAAGGGTGCTTGGTGCTGAGCGGATTCTAGGGACAGACAGACGCAGAAGGGCTTGCCTATGGCTTGCATTTGGCACGGAAAACATCCATTACAATGCAGTGATTACATCGTAATGCCTTTACAATGCAACACCAACAACGCAGGTGCCTTTACATTGCATTCCATTACAAAGGATTTATTTATTTTGAAAATTTGATAAAGCGCGAACAAGATCCTAGCGGATATCAGAGCGCTAAACAAACCGTAAATGTTGCTTATACAGGCCATAAGAGTAGATTCAAACAAATGTGCAAAGAATATGCTAAAAAACAATAAGATCTTAGTGGATGTCAGAGAGCTATACAAACAACAAATGTTACTTACGGGCCATAGGAGTAGATACAAACAAATGTGCAAATGATATACTAAAAAAACATCATGGTTGGAACAGTATAGTTAAGTTTAACATCAGTGAGTGTCTTGTGGTTGGGAGCGCAAATGTCTTTCAACACGATGATTTTGGAGACCATACTCATCTGTATTTGGCCATGAGGATAACTTTAACTTCCTTTTTAAAAGCAGAAATGGACGGGTTAAGCCTGATATCTGGGGGTAAGGAATTCCAGATTGTGGGTGCCATCCCAGAGAAGGATCCGTTATTGGTTTTTTTCTTATGGAATTTTTGTGGTTTCAGCAGTAGTTTTTCCGCATTTCTTGAGGATCTGGACCCACCAGAGAGCGTTAGTTTCTGTGCCAGGTAACAGGGTGTCTTTTGATGAAAGGTTCTGTGCGTCATGCACACAATTTTCAGCTGGATTCTCGCATCTAGGGGGAGTCAGTTCAGGGATTGAAGGTCCGGGGAGATGTGGGAGCTACATTTAGATCCAGTTATGAGTCTTGCTGCGGCATTAATTGAAGCTCTAAGAGGTGCAGTTGAAGTTTTGGGTAGTCCACAAAGGGAGACACTACCGTATTCCACTCTGGGTATAACCAGGGCTTGTACTGCCTGCTTAAAGTCATTGTGTGGCAAAAAGGGTTTTAGCTTCCTCAATGTGTTTATCTGGAAGTTAGCTCCCTTTGTAGCATTGCTGATATGATTTTGCATGTTGAGGTTACTGTCTAAAGTTATTCCAAGTGACTTCGCTAAGTCCACAATGGTAGGTTGTATTCTGAACGCCGTGATATGTTTGATCTAATCTTGCATTTTCGGGATTTGCGCCGGCAGGGCTATTTGTAGAAATTCGGTCTTCAGGGCATTCAGTTTAAGATGATTTTCTGCCAGCCACGTTTGGATGTTCTTAAGAGCTGTGTTAAGAAGTTTGATGTCCTCTAGGGTGTGTATCTTGAGGTATAGCTGTGTATCATCTGTGTACATGTGATATTGCACGTTTGAAGTTTGTAGAATTTCTGTTAGAGGTTCTACAAAGAGATTAAACAGTTTTGGAGATAGTGCTGATCGTAGTATGCGATGCAGACCTCCCTACGTTGGTGCGCAGGAGGAGCACCAATACCATTCACAGCTCCAAGGGGCTCATGGCGGTCTTCTCACACAGGTCAGCAACGTGTCTCTATGCGATCTGCCAGACTTCACCACCAGGTATGAGTGATTGCGGCACCTCAATGTCTACTGCCACGGCTCATCGACAACACAACTCCTCCCCATCCCACTCCAGGGTCCAGACGCAGGTCCAGCGAGGCAACCAGGCTCCAGACGCAGGTCCAGCGAGGCAACCAGTCTCCAGACGCAGGTACAGCGAGGCAACCAGGCTCCAGACGCAAGTCCAGCGAGGCAACCAGGCTCCAGACGCAGGTCCAGCAAGGCAACCAGGCTCCAGACTCAGGTCCAGTGAGACATCCAGGCTCCAGGCGCAGGTCCAGCGAGGCATCCAGGCTCCAGACGCAGGTCCAGCGAGGCAACCAGGCTCTCATCCTGGTCATCCTGGATGTTGGGTGGCTTGAGGGGGTCGTTGATTTGTGGCCCTGGCTGCTCCATTCTGCATTTCATTGTATTTTTGCCAATTTCCTATTGGTGGTTGACCGATAGGCTATTTTCTCCATTAGAGCCAAAAAAACTCACGTTGGGCTGACTAACGTGTGTTTTTTTGCCGCTAATGGGCCTTTCTTGTACATACATCGCTAACATAGCTATAGTTTTCCGTGGTAATCGGTGATAAAAAAAACTGCTGCTAACTAGTACATATGCCCCTATGCCTTTTTGCATGCACTTGGATTCACAAATCACGTGCGTGAATTTTCAACTGCCAGTTGAATGTTTAATATTATTTTCACAAAAATGCGTTCGAAAGTGTGCACAAGTACCACCTAAAAAAGAAGCTTGAAGTTAATGAACAAAAATATACACTAATCTTGAAAATCGACGGTGATGCATATAGTCTTTTGACAATGTCCCTGCCAACTATGGTAAATGGCTGAGTTTCCCCACTATTTGCAGTCGGTCATAGTGGTCTTATATCTTTATCCATACTGCAACACCAGCTAAAAGCGCACGTTGGCAGGAGAGGAGGAGATGAGGGAGCAGTAACTGGAATGCAATAGCACATTTCAAACACGAACTGGCATGCACGAAAACAAAAGAATAAAAATAACGAGAAATTAATCATAAACAGGGGTCCAAGAAAGGCTTGGAGTAGCCTGGCAAAGGTAGGGACACAGAGCTCTCTCAGCTTGAGACAAAGAAAAATGTAACTTAAAACAAAAAAATTATTTAATCCAAATTAACTTGAAAAATATGAAAAGAACTTTGTGCGGAAACAAAACTAAGAGAAACAAAATGAAACGTGCAAGACCTTGTACAATGACAATAGTTCACATTTTCTCAGATACAATGTATGTCACCTTGACCAAACCTTGGAATTGTGTCAAGAACATCTCAAAATCATGAAGTTGAACTTTGCCAGATTAAAATATAGTCCTAAAGCTGAAGTGAAGCAAAGGGTCAGACTGCAAAGCCCATGCGAAGTCCAGTTTAAGACTAAAAATAAAGCCTTACCAATTTTGGCACAATGATCCATCACCAAAATACCTTTCCGAATGCATTAATAAGCAGCATACCCGTCACATCCCCTGAATACATGCGCATGAGTCCACCCGCATGTCAACATCTACTCAGAACGAATCGAAAAAACAATAAGAACCAATCACAACATGCAGCAGCACACACACGAACAGTGTGCAATGTAATGAATGAAACCCGTCCAGTAATTGCCACAAACCTTGACCAAAAACAGCCTTTCTGCAAGTGTACATACCAAAATTGCTTGACTTCCTCCAAAGTGTAAACTTACTGAAAAGTGTAAGTTACCTTTGGGAATCAGAACCTTTGTATTTATGAAGGAATCCATGTAATGCTCCATTGTTCTCACCGAAGGCCAAATATAATAATACGCTCAGCATTATTCCTTTCTCTCGTGCAGCCCATGTTATCTTTGCGGTCGTGAGCAGCAGCATTCAATAAACTATTTAGAAGACCGATGAACAAATAGAATGTCCATGCAGCCATTCCATACCCACCACAAAACAAACGCACTAACTACAGCTTACTTGCTACCATTAGGCAACACATAACACGCCTGCAATGCTGCACCACCTTCAAAAATAATGTCACACCAGAATAAAAGGACACTGTTGCATCCCAAAACTGCACTTCTAGAGAAAAGGAAATACAGGGAGAAAAAACACACATCCAGGAGCTACAGACAGTAGCACAAACAGTAATCCTGACAATCGGCGACATCCAGGGGCCTGCCATGACCCAATACACACTCTAGCTGTTTCAACAATAATACAACTTCTGTCTGCAACGCATCCCAAGGTGGCTTCTACCGTCACTAGCTATTACTTTTTGAAAGGCCACTTTGCCCAACATTTCCCGTTCCTTATTTTGCCACCGAATTTACTGCTGAGTAGCCCCCTTGATATGCATTGCATTCCACACTATGCAAGGAGAAGCTGACCCCACATTTTCCTCTAAGTAAGCTGTTAGTTTTTTTATGAATGAAGGGCAACTAGTCAAAATCAGTTAGCAAATAATGCAGGAATGAAAAAGTCCAAGGTATTTTGAGACCTGCTCTAGCCTGAAAAAATATTAGGATAGGGTTATGGTCTGATGTAATACGGGGGCAGACTTCCATATCAGAAGAGGTCAGTATGCTATCAAAGACCCATGCCATGTCTATCCTGGAGTACTGTCGATGTGGGGCAGAATAAGTATATCCGGGATAGCTAGAAATAAGTGCCGCCATGCACCCTTCAAGAGATGCAGAAGCCCCAGTTCCAGAATTGAAGAGCTCACCTTCGCCAATCTGGAAGTGGATGCCCGGCTAGTTGAGCCAATAGCGAACTTCATTACACAATTAAAATCCCCCATAATTACTTGTTACCCCAGCCAATCTAGTAACTCCAGGCTAATAAAATAAAAAACAGCAGGGTCGTCAATTTCAGGGCCATATAGTGCGCAAAAGACATTAGGGCAGATTTATGTTAACTGGCGCATCCCCAGGGATGCGCCAGTTAACATGCGCCACAGTGCGCCACAGCTCCGCCACCCTTGGTGCGCCGCATTTATAATGCGGCGCACCATGGTGCAAAAACGGCAAGGATGCGTGACGCATCTGTGCCGGAAATGTGGTGCATTGCTGGAGTTGCGTCGCAAGCGCGATGCAGCTCCAGCAAGGCTCGGGGGTACACCATGTGCACAATGCTGCGTCAAGACCTACGCCTGCTTCAAGCAGGTGCAGGGTTTTGACGCAGCATTGCCCTGAAAGTGGCTGAGTGAAATCTCATAGATTTCACATAACCACTTTCAGGAGGCGTTCCTGCGCAGGAACGCCCCCCCTGCGCAGGAACGTTTCCTTATGGCGCAGTGCTTTACAACGTGCCGCATCTCCTAGATGCGTCATGTTGTAAATAGGGCGCATTGTTTGCGCCGCAGTTGCGTCAAATAAAGTGACGCAATTGCGGCGCAAAGAGGCGCAACGGCCTCATAAATATGCCCCTTATTTCATACCCTAAATTTCGAGTTGCGTCAAAGCCCACTTCCCTCTTTGGTCTGTCTAGATCTTAGGAACATTCCCGTGCCTTATTCACCAAAGTAGCAGTACCCCTTATAGACATATTACTGGTTGATACCCAAGAAGTTTAAGCAAGCCTCTATCCTTATATGCTATATGTGTCTTCGTAAGGAGTACAATATGAGGTTTATATCCTTTCAACTCTTCCCTTACTAATTGACGCTTTGCTCTGATATTTAGGCCTGACCAATTCGAGGCTAAACCCATTCCAGGTGCCATATCACTTGGGGCATGATCTACCCTCCAATACCCATCAGAGAGTGGTATTCTGACGATAAAATGGGATTATCTGCTAATCTGCTGGATTAGCCAATTAACAGGGAGAGGTGGAGGCATGGAGAGTGTCCTCAGAGGTCCTATGGTATATAAATTAAGGTGTACTGTCAGTCTCAAAGATCTTCTGGATGTGAAAGGATTACTCCTGACTGGTCCCTTATCTTTTGCAGGCATTCAGGAAAAGAAAAAATACATAGGGATTGATTCCTAAGTAGGGAAAAGAAAATCCTATGAATGTAACAGGAAGCATTGTGACTGCACTATTATCTTTTTCTAAAGGGAATAATGATGTGTAACCCTAAAATGTTCAGAGAGCATTCCTGCACAAGAACCCCTCCCCCAAGGAAGTTTATAACTGACTAGATGGAGAGAATCCTAAACTGAAGTGTAACAGATACTGTGCACCTGAATCAGGTGATATGGTGGAGGAAAGCCTGTACTGGAATATAAAGGAGAATGAGCAAATAATTGAACAATATATTGGCTCAGTAAAGCTGAAAAGAAAACAAAGACTAGTACAGAGCAGTGAGCTTAAGGAAAAAATCTACCCTTAATACATGTTTTGTTAAAATAGACATACACATACTAACAGTAGTTCATACACATTTGCCACCTCATACCATAAAGAAGTATCACAGTCGTCATTGCTGTAGTAGCCTGTGGGTTCACTAATGCCCTCAAATATAAATGAAGCTGACTATTATATATGAGATACATTTGCAAGATGGGTATGTGTGCATAGCTGGTGAGTTCATGCTAGGAGCATTTTATGTATCACCTTAGGCCAAGGATGTAGTGCAGAGCAGACCATTGCCAAGTCTGTCATTCGCAGAAACATGATTCTAATGTCCCAGATCCTTGGTAAAGTAACATATATGCTTCATTGTGGATTCATTTCAATACTTTTCCTAGTAAACAATTACCAAGCTGTAAGAACTGTTTATTATTTTTCTTTTGTCAAAAACTGACTTGATGTCTTTCTAAGGGGACCTAGCAGACCAAGCATGGTTAGCAAGTGGCAACTTGCAGGAGATTCACCAGTTCCCTACAGAATCAGCATGCTGAACTCTAAATCCACGGTACGTTTCTCTGTGGTCGGAGTAGTTGCAAGACATTCAAATATACATAAAAAATGTGAGCATAATACAAAAGGACAGATCACCAGAGAGTCCAAAAACAAAGAAGATTTAATTCTCAATCAAGTCGCATTAGATGCAATTGTAATTCAAAGCATTAAAGGGGTAGTTTTGCATTTTCTTTAAAAATAGTGCTCATGGGTGTAAGGGAGTGACACAGCGAAGAAATGGGGAAGTGGTAGTGAAGCTTCAAAACAAAAAAGGAGGTACCCTCTGAACCAATAAGGGACAGGATAAACAAGATTCAAAAGAAATAAAGTCCCAAAACAGAAGAGGATGCTTTCTAAGTCGTAATACCGTCTGCCACAGTAATACTATAGGAGGCAGTAGTCGACCTACAAGTAACCTCGAAACCAATTCGGACTACCCTTACTATAAATATATAAGGGGTATAAGTAACGTCAGTTTGAAGCTCTGTGTAAGTCACAATAAACTAAAAAAACTGTTAAAAACAATATATTATATGGAACAGTTAAAACCATCAGTTTATTTAAAAAAAAAAGTTTTTAACAAACCAAGGCTTAGCCTTGGAGTCAATACATGATCCAATCATTTCATACAAATATTTATACAAAATATACATTAAAAAAACAAAAGTCGACGGGGCGTTTCGGCGCTTTGTGAGGATGAGAACACCTTCTTCAGGACGGTTTTTATCTCTCAAATTTTGAGAAATTAGTATGAAAATTTACACATGGTGACGAAGCGATACAGCTACTTGATCATTTAGCGTCATATCTTTCAGTTGGTGAGAGTTTTTTTAACATCCACCTGTGGATAAGAGTTTCATTGATGTAGATAAATCCTGTACCAAGGGTGACCACCGTATGAATAAATGGAAGTCGGATCAACACAATCGTACTCTTATTGGATTAATGAATACGATCCAATCATGGAGTCAAGCAGGTGGGAAATTATCAAACTGCTGGACAGTTTAGTGGAGGGAATGCCTTGATGCTTGTTACCTCTGCTGCTATATGTATCTTCGCGTTAAGGCATTAGTCTTATTAAAAATCAGCGGCCTCCCTGTCACCGGGTCTTGGTACAGCTTCCAGGAAGATACGACGCTAAATGATCAAGTAGCCGTATCGCTTTGTCACCATGTTGTAAAGGGAAAAGCCAGCATACCGATCGTATAAGCAATGTCACATATATATTCAAAAGATCTTATTGAGGGTAACATCTTACTACTTATTTTGCAAAAAGGTATATAAGCAATGTCATAACAATAACAAATCCTTAACCAAAATAGCTAAATCATAGATATTCGCTGAGGAGACATAAAATCGAGATGTTGTAAAGAGACATATATTAAACAATGCACAAAATTAGCCATTCTCTGGAAAGAGAAAGAGTGATATTGAGTATGGTATAACGCACATATACAGCCCTAGTATATCCTTAATGTAAGACATAACGAAAGACATATCATGTACATGTTTTAGGATACAGGACGTCTAAGCAATGGGTAACATGTTCTAGGTTAAGACTGCAGTTAGGTTCATGCCTACACTAGATTGTATCCCCCGAGTTTCTTATTCGGATGTAGGCACGCCATTTGTGCATGTGTAGGATCTTGTTCATTCAGTCCATTCACAACACTATGTGTTCTTTTGCCACACTAGTGGATGGCACAGTAAGTGATGCAATCCTTAGGTGACATTTAAGTTTTCATGCCTTTCTCTGAGCTGTTCCTTGAACAAAATATGCACCCTCTCCTTGAGAAACTTAGAGGTGATGTCCAACATTGGGGAGCCCTTCCACTCTCTCTATTGGGTAGTGCTACCCTATTCAAAATAAGGTTTCTATCCAGGTTTCTCCATGTGCTCAAGGACACCCTGTTTACCATTCTGGTGGGGTGGTTAAGACAATAGAGGACAACTAGTGTTATGGGACAGGGCCCCCCATATAGCCATATGAAAATGGACTGTAGGGGTGTATGATGGGAGATTTGCCCTGACGAATATAAAGAATATAAAGAAATACTACCGGGCCTCCCAACTGGTGACTGTTAATGTCTGGGTTTTCACGAATCAGACCGAACCCGCACTGAGATTTGCATAGATATATGATGGGTAGCAGAGGCTATCTTGCCACACTTTACAGGAAAATGTCTTGGCAGGATCTGCCCACTCACACAAAGGCAGTGTAATCAATTTGATGAAAGATGACGGCCTACCTGGGATTTGGCGGAAATATTCTGAAGAGTCGCTGTTACGGCATTGTCATGCACTGGTGGAACTTGAAAAACTAGTTGGTTTTGCTAAGTGGGATCTAAAAGGCATCTCCAAACTGAGTGACTGCTGAACTGAGAGATAATTTATTTCCCTGGAGACACTGGGTAGAGTTCCAGCTGGCGGGGACCAAAATCTACAGATCAGGCATGCCCTAGGATCCTATAAAGAAAGGAACAGAGCTTGGGGACTCCTCACACCTGGGGGACAGGCTACTTACAGAGCCCCCGGATCAAATGTTCCATATCTTCGGTGACAAAAAAAAACATGTACTACTCCCCTAACTACCTGCAGAAATTGAGGACACATTAGGAGGAGGACTTTGTGGATTTTTAGGAATTATTAAATATTTGTATAAAATGTCACGTATTATTTCTGTTGCGGGTTGTGGGTTTATAGGGGAATAGGGTGGGAAGTAATTTAATTGTAATTAAATAATTATTATTTTTTGATTATTGGTATTGATAATTAATTGATGAATAATTAATCCATAATTGGTTATTAATTTTAATTTATTGATCATTATCTTAATTGTATTAATTTGTTTTTGGACGGGGAGGGTGGTTCATATGGGAATAAGGTGACAAGTAATTTCTTTGTAGTTATTAATTATAGTTATTCATTATAATTTATTGGTGTAGTTAATTTATTTATTGGTTATTAATTATTAATTGGTAATTCATTTTTATTAAATTATTATTAGATAAATGTTTTAATCTTTTAAAATTGTATGTGGAGTGAATTGGGTTTTTATTTGGGAATAGGGTGGGAAGTAATTTAATGTTTAGGTAATTTATATTTTCAATTTATTGGTATTTTTTATTAATTTATTGATAATTAGTCATATTAATAAAAAAGATTACATTTATGACTATGTTATTTTTAATCCCTACGCTATCCAACGTTTTCCCTACTGTTGCACTCTTTGGAGTGGTAATAGTAATTTAATTTTAACAGTTACGCAATCCAATGCTTTCCCTATTGTTGCACTCTCTAGAGTGAGAATAGTAATTATTACCCCTACTCTATCCAACGTTTTCATTACTGTTGCACTCTTTGGAGTGGGAATAGTAATTATTACCCCTACGCTATCCAACACCTTCCCCACTGTTACACTCACTGGAGGAATAGTAATTTTTACCCCTATGCTATCCAACGCTTTCCCGAGTGTTGTTATTTTATGGACTAAATATATACATATTTTAAATATATATGTTTAATTTATTTTTACAGTATATGTGTTAGTTATATTTTTTTAATACTTTTAAATATTTTTAACTATGTTTACTTTAATTTTATATATATTGTTTACGATGTTTTACATTAACTTTAAAACATTTTAAAATAACGATTCAATTCAATTCAATAGAGACTTTATTTCGGTTTTGTTTCACACCATAAAAGTACACAGAAATACATAGAAAATGTCATTCTTTAATAATCATAATCACATAAAAAAGACATATTATACGTATTTCATTAATGAGTAAGTAGACAAGATCAACAGTGAAGTGAAAATAATATTGGGTTTACAACATGATATAAGGTCTTTCAGTAAATAAGCTCATCTTCCTTAAGAGGTATAAAATCACAGATCCAGGCAATTTCTCAGTTTGACAGTTAATTTTAAAAATTCTATTACATGAAGAACACTGTCACTGTGCAAAAGCTGTAAATACATAAGTGCTGGTCTTATTTGATTAAAATTTAGTTTTTTTAAAAGAGCAACAAGGTAACACTCTGCGTGGGTATTCATAAAACCTACATAAAAATATAAAATGCAGCATATCCTGTGGAGACTTCCCGTCGCTGCCACAGGGAGCAACAGTTTTATTAAAAATATGCGACTTTGGTCTAATTAAAAGATGATGAAAAATATTAAACCTAAACCTCGTCAACAGAAATTTTTCATGAGAAGTGAAGGTGCATGTTAAATATGGTTCCATAGTGTCACAGGTTTTTAGCATAACATACTTCCTAATATTAGGTTTCTTGAGCTCCTCCCCTTCTCTTTGGGCGATACTGTCCATATGAAAAGCCCGCTTAAGTGCTGCCACATCCCCCTTTACAATCCCGCAAGGGTTTTCAAACAAGTTCAAACATCCAAGCCTTGAAAAGCAAGATTTCAGGTATTTTAGCCAGGGCACGCACATTGAATTGTTCTGAGACACAAGGTCTTTCACAATCAGGTGGGTAAGCGGTATATCTTGGTTTAACCACAATTTTACCCAACATATCAGCGGTCTTATGGCAAATATATCACATAGGTACTGTGTCCCCGGTTCTTCGTGTACCGCCAGATTAGGTGTACTGGCTGGAACACAGAGAAGGCGTCTTTGAAAATTGTTTTCGGTGACCTGTAACTGTTCTCCATTTACGTAGCCCCATAACTCGCTGCCATATACAGCGGTAGCTATTGATTTAGCATTATAAAGTTTCATCATTGCAGTATTTGGCTTCTTCCCCAATTTCGTTGCAAAATTAAAGATAGAGGCATTTACTCTTGTCATTTCCCCTTTCTTTCTAGCCAGATGAGGACCCCAGCAGATCTTTGTGTCAAATACGACACCAAGATATGAAAACGTTTGTGTAATGGGGATCAAAACATCATCTAGTTTAAAAATAAAATTATTTTTCAGGTTTTCGGCCAACATGCATGATATATGATTTGGAATTGTTGACCAATAGGTCTCTGTTAGTCATAAAAATATTAAAAGCATTCAAAAGCGCCTGGAGACCCTTTTCCGTTCTAGAAATTAAAACCGCATCATCTGCGTATAAAAGAACGGGAATACCCCGCCTGCCAACTCTGGGACAGTCTGATTGTACCTCCTGTAAAGCAGCATCTAAATCATTAATATAAAAATTAAAAAGAAATGGGGCCAGAATGCAACCCTGACGCACTCCGTTTTAAATGTTAAAATTGCCAGTGGTGACCCCATTTGCTGAGCACCTTACATTTGCACTGGTGTTACTGTGCATGTCCATCAAAAAATCAACAATCCCTATGTCCACACCTTTCTCCCCCATGATCTGCCACAGCCTTCTCCTGTTAACACAATCGAAGGCCGATGACAGATCCATGAAGGCAAGGTGGACAGTTCCCTTCTGCACAGCAGTATATTTACTCAGTATAAGGAAAAGATTAAGGCACTGGGTTATGGTGGAACGGCCTCTACAGAAGCCATACTGGGAGATGGACATATTATTGTTGTCCGACGTCCAACTTGACATTCGCTGCAGTAGGATTCTCCCCATAATCTTGACCATGGAATCTATTAATGAGATTGGACGATAACATAGGGGGCTGCCCTTGTCTCCTTTCTTAAACACAGGGACAATTGTTGATAGACCCCAGGATAAAGGACAGCCCGCTATAGCTGCTGCATTAAATACAGCTACCAGAATAGGTGCCCAAAAACTTGGATCAGGTTTATACAGATCCGGAGGGATTCCGTCAGGTCCTGGGGCCTTCCTAGCTGTGAGTCCTTCTATGGCCTCCATTACCTCACTTATATCAAATTTGATGATGCCTCCCCTGTCATAAGGTGATACATCAACTATTACAGGGTCCACTGAATGGGACAGTTGTTTAAAATGGAGTTCCCACTCCTCCTTAATTATACAGCAATCTAGACCATCACCCGGGTCTTCAGCCAAAAACAGTCTTTTAACTAGCGCCCAGAATTTAGAGCTACATTTTAAGGAGGAGGGGTCAAGTATCACGTCCCAAGCCTCTTTTCTTAAAAACCCCTTATGAAATGCGATAACAGACTGATATTCTTTCCAACGCAGTTTTACATCCTCCCGATTTCTTGGATTAACTGACAGAGCTAACCTTAGGTTACGTGCTGCTTTGGAACAATCGTGATTAAACCACCTAGGTCCCTCTTTCACCAAGTTCTTCGCGGGAACCATCATCAGTTCTGACACCTTTTCCGACAGATTTTGATATGCAATAAGGACCTGTCTGGGATCTCCCCCCTCATGTGTACAGTTCTTAATATCCTCAGTACATTTATCCACGATATTTTTGTATAGTAAATCTGGGGTAACCATTGACCATTTAAGTCGCCGCCTCCCATCTGTTGTACACAGCCTATCAGAGCGACAGTTCTGTTTTTCCTTGTTAACCCAAGGTCCCTTCAGACGAATTATTAAAGGGTTATGGTCGCTGAATTCACTATGCTCTATACTAAATGAATCCAAATAAGTCTGCATCGTCAATGAGTCTAACATATGATCAATAAAAGTGCCCCTTCGATGCCCTTTAAAAGTAGGAATATCAAAACATTTTAACGGGTCCCTGAGTGTCATAGCCAGTGAGAGGTCCAAGTTGTTCATTAGGTTGTTACAAAGTTCCCCATCCACTGTATGTTCCATATGTAAACCACCCAAGCGCTCACAACGCAAGTCTGTTAAACATTTCTTCAAGGGATCACCACATGGATGCACATTAAAATCACCCATAATCATCAGGTTATGACTAAAATCCTTCATAGAAGTGGTAACAAAAGCATTCAGTACAGATATTTGATTAGAAGCTGCACTGTCATTAATGGCATTATAAAAATTCACAAAACCAGCCGAACAGTTTTCCCCATTTAAAACTAAACCCATCACTCCAGAATGCTGTGATTCAATTATACGAATTTTACAAGGGACTAAAATAGAAACAAAAATCACAAGTCCCCCCTTTGGTCTGCCTCTTATTGATGGTGTAGCTGGCACGTAAAAGGCCTTATACCCTTCCAAGAAGAGATCACACTCTACCGACCAAGTTTCTTGTAGACAGATGACCTTGAATTGCTTAATATAGTTAACCCAATTTTCGTCAGCCATTTTAGCAGCCAAACCCGCAATATTCCACGAGACAACCAGGCATCCAGGTACTATGTCCTGTGAGTTTTCTGCGGGTACAAGTTCACCTGAAGCCGCAGTGCCCTGAGCCACAGGTACCTCACATCAATCACACATCTCAAGGCCAGACAGAGCATCATACTTATTCTGTGTGTTGACATTGAACCCATGATGGTAGCGTCCAGCACTAGTAATCCTGTTGTGGGCTTCATCCGTGTTTCCGGGCCCGCATGGATTAACAATATTATATAAAAATTGTGTGTCCATGACCGGGGTCTGAGGTTCAAACACCCGCCTAGTTATCCTTTGTTGGGGGGGGGGGGTTTGCACAGATGGGCATAAAAGTACCCCAATGGGCGCACACATATACTGTTCGCATTATATATTAATGAAGATGCTCTTAAGAGGACAGTTGCCACATGTTGGGGAAGTTTAAAATTTACAACAATGCAATCCCCACTTCCCAGTTTTTTTAGACGGGCCTCCCCAGTTCACCATCCTTACTGCCATTATCTGATCTGCGTAAGAAATAGGAAAACCACAGTTTTTGTTAAGCCAGGCGACTGTCATGTTTTTCAGTGAGGCGTGAGATTCATCATAGGGTGAGGCAGGATGGGTACCACAAGGTGGAACGTTAGTCAATACCACCACAAATGGTGCACAGTCAGGTGGTAAGTTCAGATATTGAATACTCCTAGGGGGCCTTGGCTCTAGTCCGCTCCTTGGAGCTGAATTGGGTTGTGTCAACAAAGCAGGTACTACCGGAGCGACTGGTGTACTTAGTACCTCATTCACAGTAGTAGCTGCTACAACAGTATTACGAATGTTCTGATGAACTTTAGCACTCGTCACCTCCTGCCCTCCTCCCCCAGCCTTAGCCCTTGAACTGGTGGCAGCAGCCAGGTGTGTAGACAGCAGGCCGCCAAGCCTAGCCACTTCCGTAACCAGGGTGTCTATCTGAGTAGTCAGCGGTTTGATCATCTCCTCAATTTTTGCTTCTAATTTTACCTCTAGATTTTTAATAAGCGATGCAAACTGCTCAACATTTATATTAAGACCACTTTCATTGTTTCCGGTGAACACAAAGGGGTTTATGACAGGGCCATTAGTTTCTTTCCCATCCAAATCCCTTCTTTTTGTACTGTGTTTCCCCCCGTTTTTGCTGTACTTTCCTACAGGTTCGCATCGGCCTTAAAACAGGCGGAGCTTCTCCTGATTCTTCGCTTGACAGGGCGTGTTGGTCTAAATGTACCTCAAAACTCACCGTAGTGGGCGTCGGCGGATCTTTTCTAACGACTCCACTCGTATTTGCCTCAGCCTCTGTGGTCACCCCTTGCGGAGACAACTCAGGCAAACCCAGTATCGGAGTCCCCTTCTCTAAAGATGCTCGGTGTTTGTTATTAATCTGGCTTACTTTCTTCACCATATAATTGGCAATGGTGCCAGGGCCAGTGGCAGGTTTATCATTTTTGGGTTTAGATATATTATATAGCTATGAGGCAGTATGTAAGGTTGTCTAAGAAACACTACTCGCTCACAAGAAATACACAAAAATAAAGAAATAAAGTCTCACGTAGGTAGTAAACAATAAAAATCCAGATAAAAAGGTGTAGAGTCCCTGGCCCAGTCCAGTCTCCTCAGGCCTCTGAGGGCCACAGAGGGCCCGCCCTTTGCCCGGGATTAGCCCCGGGCGCTCCCGCGCGCATCCTGCCCTGCGGGTAGAAGACCTGGATTTATAGGGCGTGTGACGGTTAGGGGGCGGGGCTAGCAGGGGGCGCAGGCCAGGTCACATGGGCCACGCTGGGACTCCTGGACAAGTGAGTCCCTGCAGCGCTCCTCCCCTACTACAGCAGGTCACCTCAGCTTGCCCCTAGAGTCCTCCAGCAGTCTTAGTGCCATGAAGCGACGAGGCGCTACGTCCTTGGGAGAGCTCCAACTCAGGCACAGCACCACCACCCACACAGGAGCTCAAGGAGGGGTCCGCGGCCAGGTAAACACCAACAGGAAGGTCTGCTTACAGTTCGTGTTGCACTCCCAAGTGCCAGAGAGAATGCGGTGTTTTTGGCGGATTTTCTGGTCAGGGGAGGGGCTAGCAGGGGGCGCAGGCCAGGTCACATTGGCCATGCAGGGACTCCTGGACAAGTGAGTCCCTGCAGCGCTCCTCCCCTACTACAGCAGGTTGCCTCAGCTTGCCCCTAGAGTCCTTCAGCAGTCTTAGTGCCACAAAGCGACGAGGCGCTACATCCGTGGGAGAGCACCAACTCAGGCACAGCGCCACCACCCACTCAGGAGCTCAAGGAGGGGTCCGCAGCCAGGTAAACACCAACAGGAAGGTCTGCTTACAGTTTGTGTTGCACTCCCAAGTGCCAGAGAGAATGTGGTGTTTTGGGCAGATTTTCCAGTCAGGGGGCGGGGCTAGCAGGGGGCGCAGACCAGGTCACATGGGCCACGCAGGGACTCCTGGACAAGTGAGTCCCTGCAGCGCTCCTCCCCTACTACAGCAGGTCACCTCAGCTTGCCCCTAGAGTCCTCCAGCAGTCTTAGTGCCACGAAGCGACGAGGCGCTGCGTCCGTGGGAGAGCTCCAACTCAGGCACAGCACCACCACCTACACAGGAGCTCAAGGAGGGGTCCGCAGCCAGGTAAACACCAACAGGAAGGTCTGCTTACAGTTCGTGTTTCACAAGGATATTTTGGGCATCAATATTTCTTTCAATATGTTTGTACTTACAATGTTGTAGGTAAGAGGACAATATTCTTGATGTCAATATTCTGTCATCAATATTTTGCCAATTCAATATTTTGTCAGTCGATATTCTGTCAGTAATCCATGTTTTATATTAGGAATAGAAAGGATGAATGATTGAACGAATGGCTGATATTAGTCTGACTGCTCCATGATGCTGTGCATTTAAGGGAAGAAGTTCAGCAGCGCACTTGTTCAAGTGCTGAAATGGAAAAGCAAACAGATCTCTCAGGGTTATTAGAATATGTGGTTGGTGTTTGAGGGGTATGGGACAAAACTATTTGAGTCAACATAAAGGTGTGAGACTTGTTAAACTCTATAAGCCATTGAAACTACCCTGGAGTAACAATGTGCTTCTCTGTCTAGAGACCATATTCCATTGTGTGAGGCAACATTGAAGATTATTGTGGCACTTGTTATTCATCAATAAAGAATCTGTGCTCTACTGTGTGAGACTCTCACCCAACAAGTGAGGCTTGCCTCCTCGGTGAGAGAATAGATTAATCATTCTTCACATGAGAGGTCTGCCAAACTAGCTCAGAATGGTTTTAACATCCTGACAGAAGGAGACTATGAAAAAGGGCACTGGAACACAGGGTTCCCCAGTATACTCTGCCTAGCTTTCACATGGCAGGTGAGCCACAGATACGTGGAGGGGAGATCTCACAGGTAATGGGGCCTACTCCCTAACCTCTCTCCCTCCCATCACTATCCACACCATAAAGGCTCTGGTCACCAAGATAAAATCAGGGTCCCCTGATGACCCTCCTCAACCAGGAATCTTTGTTAAACATCAGGATTGCCTTCTTCCCAGTTGTCTGAATCTTATCAACCTTTGCCTCTCCAATGCTGAGATCCTTCAAGCTTTAAAACACGCTAAGGTCATCCCCCTTTTAAAGAAGCCTTCTCTAGACGCTTCCAGACTGTAGAACTATCGCCCAATTTCTCTGTTACTATTCCTAGAGAAAGTTACTGAATCCTTTGTGAACAGCAGTACCTGGAGTCTTATTCCTTATTGGATCTGTCTCAAAATGGCTTCCGTCCTAGGTATAGGACAGAGTGTGCCCTACTAGCAGTAACAGAACAACTAAGAGCATCCATGGATGAAGGCAATATGACGGCACTCATTCTTCTTGATCTCAGCGCCGCCTTTGATACGGTCTCAAACAATATCCTGATCTGCCGCCTGCAGGAGAGCGTTATCAAGGGTAGTGCTCTTGATTGGTTTGTGTCCTTTCAGGTTATTTCTCCTCCTTTCCACGCTCAGATTCACCCACTGAGTTGTGGGGTCCCCAAGGGGTTAGCAAGGAGCCCGACCCTGTTCAATATTTATGCTCGGCCATTGGCCCTGCTGGAGAAAGCCTGCAACATATCTTCGGTATCGTATGCGATCATACACAGCTGGTCTTTTCTTTCACTAAGGACCCCAGTCAGCATGAAGGCAAGTCTGGATTGAGGCAAATTGTCTCCAGCTAAAAGCGTATAAAACTGAGATCCTCCTATTAGGCAGAGACTCCCATTAATGGGGAAACAGTTGCTGGCCGCAGAAGTTGGGTACTCCTCCTGTGCCTAAAACTACTGTAAAGAACCTCAGCATTCAGGTGGACAGCACTCTATCTTTAGAGGAGCACGCCAAGTCTGTGGCAGGAACCGGTTTTGGCATTCTGCGATGCCTCCAACCTATTTTGGGCTTGGTTGACCCCCACACGTGCTAGCTGGTAGTTCAAACAACGATTCTGGCGAGGCTGGACTATTGTGTATGAAAATAAAGGATCCCCTGAAAATTCTAGAAATTCCTAGGACAGGGAAACAATTCTTACTGAAATAACATTCCTAGGCAACTCGGGACCAGACAGAAATCGAGCCCTATACATGAAATGATATCTACATAGGCTCAGTGTACTACAAAGATCAGTTAAAAGTCTTTTATTTTATTCATATAAATTTTAAATTATGACCTATAAAAGATAATGAAACATAAATAACATCACATACAATATATGACAATATACACATGAAAATGATCATTTGAAACACAACCATGAAACAATTTTAACTAACAAATTATCAAAGACATGATCGTTCGTTCGTTCGATAACTTTATTTTGGCCGCCAGTGACCATAAAAGTTCTTTCATATAATACAAAATTTAAGACAATAAATAGAAATGTCAATTAAAAGTACATTGTGTATAGAAATGGACGAATACATACAATACTGTAAATAATGTAAAACAGGATTAAACTACTTCTCATTATAGAATTTCATAGTAGATATAAATGAAGAGCAAACTCATGCTAAACACTAGGAACAGTAATTAATTTCCTGCGTTTGTGCCACATTGCGTTTAAAAAACGGGAAACTGCAAAAACTATTGGGGGATGGGTTTCGTATTTTAACAACCTAAATGCATGCGCACACTGACGAAAACCTAGATTTCTGCAAATTGGAATAAGCCAGTGCATGGGTGGACCCTGATGCGCTGGGCAGAAGAAAAATACGTGGATTTCATCCTCTACAGCAGAGCCGCATGAAGGGCACTCCCCACTCAAGGCTCTATCCCATTTTTTTGTAAGAGCTCTGAGTGGGAGAGTGCCAAGTCTGAATTGCATATACATTGCAATACCTGCAGAAACTCAATGGTCAGTCTCCCCCGTAGTTCTCTCTTGCAGGGAAGCTAGATTATAGTTCTTGTAGTGGCGTTTCAGGTCCGCTTTAGATATCTCCGGGCAAGCAGCTTCCGGTGTTTACCAAAGATTCGGTATGCCTAGCCTGTAAGTTGTTAACTTTATGTGGACGAGCCACCTAATCTTCTTACTTCTTTATGTGCCCCAAATTTCCAAAAATTCATTTTTATAACAGGAGAGTTCCGGGACGGACCACAGTTTTTTCCAATATAATAAAGGACGTAAGGGCATGACTTCCTCGATAGGGATTAGCCCTAAGTCCATACTCAGTGGTACCAGAGGGGTACTTACAGGAAGACCCAGAAGGTTCCTAACAAATGCATGCTCTAACCGGGCTAAATTTTGAGATTTCTCGTGCCCCCAAAGCTCGGCCCCATAGAGGGCTGCCACTCTAGCCTGTACACTGTAAATTTCAATTACTGGGGCCTCAGGTTTGAATTCAGACATTCTATGCAACCGCTGGAACCCCCGCACCACCTTTGTTAGCTTAAGTGCGGCTTTAGCCAGCTGCGGGTCCCATTCCAGGTGTTCTCCCAGAGTGATACCTAAGTATTCGAACGTCTTCACTCTCTCCAATGGGGTTCCACCTAGAAGGGGATTGGGCTTGCCTGTCTCGGTGGGTTGAAGATCATGAACTTGGTTTTATCCAGGTTGATCTCCAGCCCCCTCAGTACGCAAAAGTTGGCAAAGCCATCAAGGATATGCTGGATGCCCGTTGATGTCTTGGACAACAACAAAGTGTCGTCAGAGCGGGCACCCTGCCGGTGGCTAATCTTGGGGCATTGATGTTACATCCTCCAAGAAGATGGCCAACCAAACCATTTATGTAAAGGCAAAAGAGGGTAGGCGCCAGTACACAGCCCTGGCGCACCCCTTGGTTCACCGGAATGTGACCTGACAGGACCCCCTGTTTCCCACACCTTACCCGGGCATAAGTATCGGTATGCAGATTCACCAGGGCCCTAAGTAAATACTGTGGTAGGCCAAGATCTTGAAGTACCTTCCACAGTTTACTTCTAGGTGCTAGGTCGAATGCCGACTGCAGGTCAACAAAGATCATGTAGAGGCTGCCACCCTCTATAGTCACAGACTTCCAGTAAATGACCTGCAGTCTAAACAACTGGTCCACTGTTGATGTGCCCTGCCTAAAGCCCGCCTGGAAGAGGGATAGGATATCATTATCCTCCATCCAGCTCTGTATTCTACCCAGAATTATTCGGCCCATCAGTTTCTGTGTCACATCTATAAGGCTAATCGGCCTATAGTTTGACGGCATAAGGGGGCATCCTTTCTTGTGAATGGGCACAATTTGGGCACCCCGCCAAGTATCCGGGGGGGTCCATACCGTTCAGTATGTTATTAAAGAAAACACATAGGTAAGGAACCCATATTTTTTGCTCAGAACGATATAGATCTCCTGGTATCTTGTCTAGGCCAGGGGCCTTATTTGGGGCAAACTTCAAGATCGCCTTCTCTACCTCCTTCAAGTTCATCTCACATGCCCCCTCCAGTCTATACTTGTGGGGGAGGCATGGGAGAGACATCTCTATGCAATCATTGCTCAGGGGAGAGTACAGAGCCGCAAAGTGTGCTTCCGAGGCTGAGGCAGCTATGTTTGGTTCATTGGCCACGGTGCCTGCCCTACTCCCACAGCTAACAATTGTCCAGAAAGATTTCAAATCTTTAGAGTTAAGTGCTGTTCTGAGGTCTTCCCACTTTTCTGCCTCCCAGTCTTTCCTCCCCCTCTGGATGGCCAATTTATATATGTGCCGACAGTACTTTATCCTCGTTTTATCGTTTGACTTAACGGCAAGGAGCAAATCCTTTTTAGCTTCCCTACAATGTGCATTATACCATGGATTGACTGTATCTAAGTTTTTCTTTGGTCTCCCAACAGGGAAAACACAACGGAGAGACTCTAAATGAGCCCCTGATGTATTTTTCGGGGCTCGTCCTCCATCCCTAGGGGCATGTCTCTGTCCATCACCTCACCCATATCACTAAGGTAAGGCAGCAGCCTTCGATACACCTCTGCAAGTTTATCTGGTGAGTCTACTATCAGTGGCCACTTCACTCTCCGCCTATTGTTAGTTAAAAGAAGTGGCAGACCAACTGAGTTTTGGTCCGGGGCTAGTCTTGAAATACCCATACTCTCTGGTTTTAAGATCATGACCAATGGATTGTGTTCACTATATTTTCTTTCGTGTATCTTATAGTCCAAGGCCATTCCCAAGTTCTATGTTTGACTAATATATAGTCCAAAATGGAATTATGGCCTACTCTATTAAATGTCATACACCCAGGTCTGTCAGATTTCGTCCTCCCATTGCATGCTCTAAGAGAGGACAAAAGTATAACTCTAACTACCTGTATCTGCGGTTGGGGAACATGCCAAATATAATCCTCATACTCTATACCAACTTCAGTTGCATCAATAAGTGGCTCAAACTGGCAGTTAAAGTCACCGCCCACAATTTGTATAATGGATGGATCAACAGTCGAAATAAACTGCTTGAGCTGACCAATAGTGCCAGACTCCTTTCCACTCGGAGTTGGTCGAGAATATACATTGATAAAAGCGGTTTTCCTATTTCCTGGGGATGTAAGTAAGACACACTGCACATCTAAAGACCCGGTAGGGATCTGAACCGCCTGGGCCCCCAAATGGATGCCCACCCAAATACTAAGACCCCCTGAAGGTCTCTCCATTCCCTTCTTAGTTGCCGGTATGCTAAAAGTAGAATACTCCCGCCATGGTGTATCAGCCAGCGCCCAGGTTTCCTGGAAAAGGCAAACATTGTTTGCCTCCACAAATGTTCCCCAATATGGGCACGACAGTTTGTTTTTAATTCCATCCACGTTCCAGGAAATAATTTTAATGGAATCCTCTGGCTCACCCTCCCTAATTTCAGTTGCCACTGAATCTGTAGTAGGTCCAAAGGCAGTCAGAGCATCCGCACTATTGTCATTGAGGATTTGGCTTGTCCCACCCCCCTCAGACAAATAAGCCCTTTCCACAACCAACTGGGACACTACACTTCTTGCGTCCACCTGGCTATCTAGATAGGGAGTTCTGCTCTCTATACACACCCCCTGGTTACCGTTCTTTAACCCCTTGGCTGCACAATCTCGATCCTTCCCAGCTGTCCACTCCTTGTGTGAACTCGATACTCCTATAGGGCACTTAGAAGAATCCATGCGAGGGACCTCCTCACCCTCCTACGGGAATGGAATGGGTCGGGGGTCTGCTGTCAATCTATCTGGTCTAGGACACTAAATCTATTACTCAGCACAAACAGGTCCCTACTGGGGGGCTTCTTGTTATAACCCAGCCAGGGAACCTGGGTCTCCTGAATCCTAGATCTGTGGGAAACATGATCATCCCTTAACTGTTGCCCTCTTTCCCCAGTAGGAGTTGGATAGAAATAGATCAGGGGGAATGTTTGAATTTGCATGCCTGAGTGTCATGGGCCCCAATTGGATATGTAGTGCACCACTTTCATATCTCTGAAGTTAACAACCACGCAATCTCCCCTGATGTTTCTTTCCTGTGGCCCCACCCATTCAACATGTTGTGCAAAGAGAATTTTACATGATACATGGGGAGGTAGTGGCCTTTTATAATTGAGCCAGTACGTGCATTTGTTTTTAAGATCCCCATAATCTTCAATTTTCCCCCGGTCCAAGGCTGGAACCCCCGCAAGAACTATTACATACGGGGCGGACTCAGGGGGAAGGTCCAGATATTTCAATTCTGTGCCAAATTGATCTGTAGTGCCACCTCTCTTGGGTAAAACTCGGGAATTAGATGCCTCTCCACCCCTCTTGCGGATGGGAGTTCTACTCCCCCTAGAATTATTGGCCCAGTTCTCTTGGGACTGTGCCAGCTGTCCCGATGGCGGAATGCTTTCTAGAGGCTGGCCATCTGGATTATTTACTAGCAGAGCAGGGGGATTGCAGGGGGCATTAGCACTCCCTATATGCGTTACTATAGTGACCGCATTAGCATCTATGTTTTGACCAGCCCCATGTTCCCCATGTTCCCCTCCAACTGGTGGTTGCAGACATTCCAAGCATGATAGCCTGTTCTTAATGTCATTGAGTCTTTCGTATAATGGGCAGCAAGTCTCTAGAAAGATGCTTTCCATTTTCACCCAAAACTCTTCTCCGTGTTCATCAGCTGATAGAGCATTGTACTTGGGGAGGTCATGGGCATTGGTTCCAGTTGCTGAAAGGTATCAGGGTCCATAGCTGGGCTCACTGTTACTGATGCTGTAGGTAAATGGTCATCTACAGCGTCATTACATTTCTGTAATTTGGCTTTCCTCTTATTTAATGGAGCACCCCCTCGCTTTCTGTTGGTCAAAGCTGGCACCTGTTGCGCACCCCTCATGGAGCTGGTGACAGATCGCGTTTGAAATTTGCCCATGGGTGGTCCAAGAGGGTCGGTCGTATCTGCCGGCCCCCGGGCAGGTGTAACAGGTATAGCAGAACTTGAGGGTCTGGTTTCCACTTGGGCCTGATGTAAACCCTTGGTGCTAGCCCATCCTCATGGTGCTGTGTGAGAGTCCAAGTGGTTTGGCGATGGTACCTGCGCCAAGTGCCCCAGAGATGACCTTTTATCAAAGTTGGGATCCAGGGATAACCTTTTTCCACAATGTCAATTTGGTGGGTCAGCATAGATGATGCCCTAATGAGAATTTGATCTAGCGTCCCTATGAATGACCTGCCTGGGATAGACTTCCTTCCCTTTCCTGCATTAAAGGTCACCATTTCTTCAGTCAATGGAATACTTGCCGTGTAGCAGTCACAAGAAATGTCCCAATCAATGAGGCCCCTTTCAATTATAGTTATATTGCACTGACCTTAAACAAGCTGAGGGATGGAGATAAGAGGGAGGCCCCGTCCCGTCCTTGACCGATCTCGAAAGGCCTCAAACGGTCCCGCCCTTGTCCCGGCTTCTCCCGGGATGCTCCCGCGCAGCGGAAGAGGAGGTTGTTTAAATAGTACCAGTGCGCTGGGCGTTCCTCTGTCACAGGCACAGGTGTGGGCAGTGAAAGGCTCCTGGGACTTCGAGTCCTTTAGGCGGCTCAGTCGGGAAACTCGGCAAACACCCACAGTATCCTCCGTGTATGGCTCGGCACATGTATCTCCTCTCTGCTCTTCAAAAACTGCACAAGCCCCTTGGAAACGCTGCGGCACAAGATCAATATTCAAGTGGTATGAACCACGTGAGGCTAGATTCTTTTTTGAATGTTTTGTCATTTTCTCTATGTGCGTTTCGGCGCACTAGATGCCTTCTTCAGGAAGAGCTACATTGATGTCTGTGCAAAGAAAACGCATAAAATACATGTAAGACAAAAAAGTATACTGAGTCTGTGTAGGTATATGGGCTGTACAATATACATACAGAAAGGTGGGCTCCATATACACACAAAAAAGATGTAAAGTGATAATAGTAGCAAAGTTAATAAAATTGGAGAAAATTACCAAGCAAAAATTAAAAAAGAAAGAAGTATATTACCCATGCTTCTATAACCAATCTAGTGATAGAAAGTACAAAAAGCAAGATCAGAAATGTGAAGAGGGGTCAGAGTGATCCCACCTATAGCCACAAGCAGGACTATTGTAACAGTCTTCTGCTTGGCGCTATTAAATCTGTGACCAATAGGCTCCAGCACACCAATAATGTGGCAGCTCGTACTTTACTCATTATACTGAAGCACTGCTCTGCTTCTAGTCTGATGCGCTGACTCATTTGGGTGCTTATTGAGCATAGAATCTAGTTCAAAGCGCTCTATGTCACACACAGTATACTGGTCGGTATCGGCCCAACAATTCTTAGTGATCTATGTCTTCCCTACATTCCTACCCATGCTCTGCATTCTGCAGACCACCACTTGATGAGGGTGCTGCGTTTCCATAGAGCACCAACTTTTTGGAACTCAACGCCCCTCTCCATCAGGAACATCCCCAATCACCTGGCCTTTAGAAAGTCAGTAAAGACCTGGCTGTTTCAGTAGCAGTAGCCTCGTATTCAGCCTTCCTCTGTATCTTAGCGCTGGGACGTCCCTCTCATGGGACAGCCATGCGCTCTACAAATCACCTAATATAACATAACTTAACATGGAGTGTTGTGATTGGGGTGTGGTTGGAGATGGTGTTGAAGGCTGCTGAGAGGCCGAGTAGGATGAGGGCTGTGTTTTCGCCCCGATCAAGGAGGGAGTAGAAGTCATTGGTGGCAACGAGGAGTGCAGTCTCGTTGCTGTGGTTGCTTTGGAAGCCGGATTGGGAGGTGTCAAGGTTGTGGTTCTCTTTGATGAACTCAGGGAGTCGGTGCTGATGGCCTTCTTGATGACCTTGGCTGGGACGGGAAAGAGGGCGATGGGTCTGAAGTTCTTAAGGTCTGTCAGGTCAGTGGACGGTCTCTTCAGCAAGGGGTTGTCCTCGGCATGTTTCCAGTCATCAGGGAAGGTGGTAGTTTTGATGGAGCAGTTGACGGTGCTGCGATGCTGGGGAGCAATGGAGGCGGTTACTCTATGGAGGATAGGGTACAGGCAGACTTCTTATGGGGCACCTGAGTGGATGCTCTTCATAGTCTTGAGTGTGTCATCTGTGGTGAGCGGAGTCTAGTTGAGCATGATCTGTTGGGAAGCGGTGTGGTTGCATGTAGTGGTGTAAGGCGTAGTGGCAGGATCTTGGGTGTTGAAGCTGTAATAGACCTGCATAATCTTGTGGTGGAAGAAGGTGCCCATTTTGTTGCAGAGGTTTTGGGATAGTGGGACGTGTGTTGTCTTGCTATGGGGCCTTGCAAACTCCTTGATGGTGACAAAGAGTTCTTTGCTGTTGTGTGCATTAGTGTTGATTCTGCCTTGGAAGGCCATTTTCTTTGTGGCTTTGGGGAGAAGGCGGTGTGCGTTGATGGCTGATTTGAAGATTGAGTTTGTTTCCAGGGTTTTGTTGTTCCTCCATCACTTTTCGAGTCATCTGCAAGTGTGTCTGGACTTGCGATGGGTGGGAGTGAACCAGCTTGGTTTCATGGAGTGTTGCTTGCCTGGTATCTTCTTGAGGAGTGCCAGAGTGTTGGCGCAATTGGAGATCCATTGGTGAAAGTTGCGCACTGCTGTGTTGGCATCTGTTGGTGTAGCCGGAGTGGTTTGTTCTGAGGAAGTTGACAAGACATTCTTCGGTGGCATTGTTCCAGCTCCGACTGAGGGCGATGGAGGCGGTGGTGTGTGGTGGGTATAGCGAAGGCTCGATGTACACAGTGGTGGTTGGTCCAGAGGAGTTTGGTGGTGTGGCTGTAGATAAAGTTCCAGTTGGCAGAGAAAACAGGGTCAAGCATGTGTCCGGCTGTGTGGTCAGTGCAGTGACTAGCTGCTTGAGTCCAATGTTGTCGAGGTTCTCCAGTAGGGATGCAGTGTTATGGTCACTGGGGTTATCCAGGTGGAAATTAAGGTCTCAGAGTAGGATGACTGCAAGTGGTGAATGCAAGAGCCTGGGGTGCGATGAGGTCTACAATGGTGTCAGTGAAGTGTTGGTGGTGACCGGGGGCCTGTAGATCAGGAAGGGACAACTTCCTTCACACAAACAATCAATCCCCATAAAGCAGGCACCCCTGCACTATGGTGCAAATGTACCTGCATTGGTGCTAGGCAGCTGAAACTAATGCCAGTGCAGGCGAAATGCAGGACTAGACTATACTGTTGTAAATAGGGTGCACCCATGGAATCGCAAAGATGGCGCACTGAAAAGTGACGCATCACTATTTTTCCCCAGCAATGAACCACTTTTCATTAATGAGACTCTGAATCTGCATTTTCTCCTCCCTGGGACTCTGTTCATCATCCTGGCTGTTGGGGTGATTGTGTTATTTTTTTGACCTGTGCTGAATTTGTTCTTGGCTGCTCCATCCTGCATTCTGGTGTTTTAATTTTTTTCCCTTAGAGGGGTATTTGTAAGCTTTTTTTGCCGCTAGATGCTGAAAAGTGATGCTGGGCTGACTAGCGTGAACTTTTTTTGCTGCTAATTGGCTGGCCTGCACTTTTTTCATGTTAACGTGTATTTTTCTATTGACTTGACGCTAGTGTTAGCAACATTTTTCCCGGCCGCTATCTGATCTAAATGCCATGTAGCGACGTATTGTAAATATGTTGGAAACATAGCATTAGGATTTGACGATCTGCAACACCGGTTAGCAGCAATTCTTGAAAATATATCCCCATGTCTATTAAATTTTAAAAATAAAATTTGAAATCTTGAACTTTAAATTATTCTCCCCTTAAGTGCTTTGCACTGTAGCAGTTTTGCATTCACTTGGTCATGGATATCCTCTCAGGGTCATGTTAGAGATTAACTCTAGCCTTAGTTCATGGGTTATGTTCAAGAGATGATTAGGTGAAATTGCCATCTCTATACGTGGAAGACGCCAACCTTGACCCAAACAGTGCTAAAAACAATTGGTTTAATACAGTTGACAGGATAAGTTGTTTGCTAGACAGTTTTTAAAGTCCCTCAAACTTTGACAACTGACCTTCAAACAGGCCATGGTAAAATGTTTGCACTGGTCATTGCTCTGAATGCGACCTGGTCCATTCTTAATAACAGAGATATTAGAGGAGTAATCATGCTAGATCTCTCTTTCTGATTTGTTGACATAGACCACAGAGTTTCAACCCAATGACTAATCAAGATTTGTAATTAAAAGTATGATTCTAGGTGAAATTGACGAACTCCTGAGGCGGAAAGCCGGGAGCCACGATCTTTTTAAAAATTGTATTGTGTATTGTGCTGTGCATTTTAAAACTTGTTGGAAACCTCACTTGAGTCCCTGACACTCCCACCCTGATCACTTCTCCCCGCGCAGCCGAGCAAGGCGCTGCAGCGGGTCGCAGAAGGATCCCCGTCATTCCCGAGAAAGCCCTGAGCCCCGGCCACGCCCACAGCCTCAAGCCATGCCCCCCACCACTACTTAAACCACGCTCTCGCTCAGGCGCGTCGTAGGTGTAATTGACGAACTCCTGAGGCGGAAAGCTGGGAGCCACAATCTTTTTAAAAATTGTATTGTGTATTGTGCTGTGCATTTTAAAACTTGTTGGAAACCTCACTTGAGCCCCTGACACTCCCACCCTGATCACTTTTCCCAGCGCAGCCGAGCAAGGCGCTGCAGCAGGTCGCAGAAGGATCCCCGTCATCCCGAGTAAACCCTGAGCCCAGGCCACGCCCACAGCCTCAGGCCACGCCCCCCACCACTACTTAAACCGCGCTCTCGCTCACGCGCGTTGTAGGTGAAATTGACGAACTCCTGAGGCGGAAAGCCGGGAGCCACGATCTTTTTAAAAATTGTATTGTGTATTGTGCTGTTCATTTTAAAACTTGTTGGAAACCTCACTTGACTCCCTGACACTCCCACCCTGATCACTTCTCCCCGCGCAGCCGAGCAAGGTGCTGCAGCGGGTCGCAGAAGGATCCCCCTCATCCCCGAGGAAGCCCTGAGCCCCGGCCACGCCCACAGCCTCAGGCCATGCCCCCCACCACTACTTAAACCGCGCTCTCGCTCACGCGCGTCGTAGGTGTAATTGACGAACTCCTGAGGCGGAAAGCTGGGAGCCACAATCTTTTTAAAAATTGTATTGTGTGTTGTGCTGTGCATTTTAAAACTTGTTGGAAACCTCACTTGAGCCCCTGACACTCCCACTCTGATCACTTCTCCCCGCGCAGCCGAGAAAGGCGCTGCAGCGGGTCGCAGAAGAATCCTCGTCATCCCCGAGGAAGCCCTGAGCCCAGGTCACGCCCACAGCCTCAGCCACGCACCCCACCACTACTTAAACCGCACTCTCGCTCATGCGCGTCGTAGGTGAAATTTACGAACTCCTGAGGCGGAAAGCCGGGAGCCACAATCTTTTTAAAAATTTTATTGTGTATTGTGCTGTGCATTTTAAAACTTGTTGGAAACCTCACTTGAGCCCCTGACCCTCCCATCCTGATCACTTCTCCCCACGCAGCCGAGCAAGGCGCTGCAGCGGGTCGCAGAAGGATCCCCGTCATCCCCGAGGAAGCCCTGAGCCCAGGCCACGCCCACAGCCACAGGCCACGACCCCTCCTCTTTCCTATTTTACGATGTGCCTTCCCCCGAAGGCCACCAAAGACAAGCCCGTCTGTGCCCGTCCGCGACCGAGTGGGACCCAGGGCCATACCCCCGCATCTTTCTTCTCACACACAAGGGTCTACAGCTCGGACACCCTTCACAGTATGAGGATTACAGGGATGCAAGGCTGTCTACACGCATCTATGGCCACCGAACTGCCACTGGTCTGCCCGATGTGGAGACACACATTTAATAACAGCCAGCCGCGGGTCACGAAACAGGAATACAATATGCTACTGTTAAACTGCAGGTCATTACCCAAACACAGGACGGAAATCGGCCTCATGCTAGAAGAGCGCATGCCGGACGCAGTTTTTCTGACAGAAACTTGGCTGACTCCAGATTCCGAGCCTGATATAGTAACAGCCCTGCCCCCAGGCTTCCAAATCACCCGGCTAGATCGGGTTGAAGGGAGAGGAGGAGGCCTGGCAATTATATTTAAAGAGCAGTATCGCTGCCGAGCAACCCCCGAATCTATCTGCCCACCCCATAACGAGGACCCGAGTGTAGCTAACCAAGAATATAAAGAATGGATCACAAAATCCCTTGAAGCTACTCTCCCCCTCCGTAAAGTCACATCAAAACGATCACATAAAACTGACCCCTGGTTCTCAAAGGCCCTCAGAGACAAGAACTGACTCTGTAGGAAACTAGAAAGAAGGTAGCGCTTGGACTACTCACCAGAGGTGAAAACTCAATATAGAGAGGCAATCAAAACCTACAAGGGCAATGTAAAGTATGCCCAATCAGCCTATTTCTCGGGAAAGATCATGGAAGCGAAGTCCAAACCTAAGGAAATCTTCCACATAGTAAAAAGTCTCACCAAAATCTCCACTTCCGCCACGCTTCCTGCCAAAACCTCAGCTCACTGCAATGACCTAGCAGAATTTTTTCACCAGAAGGTCAACCAAATTTACTCCTCCTTCCCGACTGCAGTAACAGACCCTAGAGCACAGGGACAGGGGAACCCGGGGGTGGTCCCCCCTCAACCTCTGGCGACATTAGATCATTTCCCTCTGCTAGACCTTGAATCCTTGGACCTACTAGCTCGTCAAGTAAAATCGGGATCGCCATGCGATCCAGCCCCGCCAGAGATAATGTTGTTGGCAAGCCAGGCCGTGCTTTCCACCATAATGAACCTCCATCACCTCCTGCACCGTCCCGCCTGCCTGGAAGAAGGCCAGGGTTCGGGCTCTGCTTAAAAAACCAAATCTCGATCCCGAGGATCTCGGCAGCTATCGCCCGATCTCCTTGCTCCCCTGGGTGAGCAAAATTCTAGAGAAACACATCAATACCCATCTAATGGACTTTCTCGAGAATAACCAGCTGTTAGATGCCACCCAGACGGGATTCCGACCTAAGCATGGAACAGAAACTGCTCTGTTAGCAGTCACTGAGGAAACCCGAAAGATCCTAGATCAAGGGGGATCAGTGGCAGTGGTCCTCCTTGACCTGAGCGCTGCCTTCGATACGGTCAGCCATGTCACCCTGCTGAGCCGTCTATAGGACGTCGGAATAGCAGGCAGGGCACTGCAGTGGCTCGAATCATTTCTGAGCACCAGGTCTTTCCAGATCTTTGATGGAGTCACTGTCTCAACGAGCAGGCCACTGAGCTGTGGGGTCCCGCAGGGCTCCTCTTTAAGCCCTGCGCTATTCAATATCTATATGAAACCACTGGCTGAGGTTGTCCATCCGTTTGGTATTAAAATCATCTCATACGTGGATGACACTCAGCTAGTGGCCTCCTTGGCGCAGGAGGGCGGTCAATCATCATCATCAGGACTAATGAAATGACTGGAGGAAGTCAAGGGATGGATGACAACATCCTCCCTCAAACTCAATGGGGAAAAAACGGAGCTGATGCTTCTGGGACCCACATCTCCGGTACATTCAATTCCCTCTGGCCCCCTTGCCTAGGCAACCCCCCAGCCCCCAAAGACAACATAAAGAGCTTGGGGGTCTGGATGGACAAAGCTCTCTCCTTTAACACTCAGGCTACGAAACTGTCTGCAACCTGTTTTGGTCTTCTCAGGATGTTGAGGAAAGTCCTTCCTCTCCTACCTATGGAGGCCAAACAGGTAGCTGTCCAGGGCCTGATTCAATCCCGGCTGGACTTTAGTAATGCCCTGTATCTCGGTGCCCTGGAAATACACATTACGAAAGCTGCAGATAGTGCAGAACTGCGCAGCCCGCACATTGCTCCAGCTGTCTCGCAGACAATCAGCCAAACCTGGGCTGAGCAAGTCGCACTGGCTACCCGTACGACAAAGAATTGCCTTCAAGGCGATGTGCATTTCCCATCAGGCATTTTGGCATACAGGACCAGTAATCGGCCGCAAATTAATAACCCAGTACTACCCCACCAGAAATCTCTGATCAAGTCAGGCTTTTCTGGCCTTAGTGCCCAGAATAAAAAGGGCAAGAGCTGGAGGCAGGATGTTCTCCCTCAATGCCGCCAAACTATGGAACTCCCTTCCCCTCCAACTCAGGTCCAACCCCAACCTTCTTTCCTTTCGCAAACAACTGAAAGCTTTCCTGTTTAATGTCCATCTCTAATCTCCTGGCCGAACCCCTTTTGTTCAGTAACTACACCTCACACTAGCGCCTGGACGCCCCTGGGCAGCAATCGCGCTTTATAAATACACATTTCATTTCATTTCATTTCATTCTGATATGGTTTGAGTCATTTGTAGCAGGACAGTTTCAGATACTGCCAATTGCTCCTTGAAGTCAGCATGGTAGGTAGTGGTGAGTAATATATCACAGGGGTTTTCACAGTCACCCATATTATTTCATATCTATGTCTTATCCGTGGCTGACCAAATCAGGTCCTTTAGCTATGATAGAGCCCTTTACACTGTGCACCTTTTGGTGCAAACTCTGTTACAGAAAGCACTCTTTGTTGAATCTTTAATTCCGAATAAGACTGACATGAAATCTCAATACATTTCAATAACATGGAAACATTTGGCTCCACAACAATGACAAGCGTGGTTAAGTACAAACCATAAAGGTTTATTAAAGGATTGGCAAAGTATTCATCAGTATTAGTTGTGATTAGTGATCAATACATGAATGTAATAGCCAATGAATAATTAAATGAGATTCAATGCCAATATAAACAAAGACAACTACTGTAAAGTTGTCTCAAAAGGAAAGTTAAAAAGATCAGTTGTCCCATAAAGGAAACAACCTCCTCTGCTAAGTCAGGGGAAATTCTGCTAAGAAGTCAGGAAAATAGGTTCTGCCATAAAGGCAAGTCAAAGGGAAAAGGGGAATCAGAATGTCCTCTACATCACATAAGCTTAAATCACACAATGTTAGCACATCACTACACCTACACGATTCCCAGATGAAGGACCAGTCAGCTTAAAGTACATGAAGATAACACAAATTCATTATTTGCACAAGCTACTACACAAAGACGCTCTAATAAACGTCCTTCGGACTTGCAATTACTGCAACACATTGAAATGCGTTTGTCCACGGCAGTGCTTTGCAGGTGCTCCACATCAACTTCTTAACACATTGTACAAGGATGATATAAAAGGAAACATTTTCACTTGAAACAAAACACCAAAGACACATCAATCATATATGTGGAGTCTACTTCTAAAATACTGTATGTGGAGTTCACTTCTTGTGAAATAAAGAAACGTTTTGGGAAAAAAAAATGCCAACCAGACATTTACGATTTTAAAAATGAGACCTACATTGTCTATGGTCCATTAAACCATGAATAACACAGAGTAATGTTAATAGCAATATAAATGCAAACATTTTTAATATGAAAAATATCTCAATCAGCAATATGGCTCTGAAGTATGATGGCAGAACTCAGTCTATCATTAGGTGGGACAATAAGTCACCTATTTCCATACTGAGTGTGAGAAATTGTTACGTTGTTATATACCAGTGGATGGGACACAATTCCTGTAGCTCAGTGCCCATAAACCTAAGCCAGCTGCTTGTCAAGCTGAAAAAAGTGGATTGCTAGATAATGTCTTGTGGCTTTCTTGTGTAGGGGTGCCTCCTACACTTCCTTGTTAGCCAGGTTTTTGATTTAGAGTAGTGGTTATTAATGTTTTGCTTTCTTCCATTTTTAGAAATATCCTCCTCCTTCTTCCTACGGCTGCCTCTTGTATTCTGCACAGCCTCCACTATGGTAATAGTTCTATTTCAGGCTTACTCACTCTATAGTGCAGAATAAAATAAGGGCGGGTTTAACTTTGCACATTGAGCAATTGATCCTAAGACATTTAATAGCCCTTTTAAAACTTGGCACCACCTTCCACAATCTTTCAAAATATATGTTCAGTATTTATAATTATACGCCATCAAACACCTAATGTGGTTTTTAGCTTTATCAATATTTTGACTGAATGTACTACCTTTCCTGTCAGTCCTGAAAGTAATTGTAAAGAATACATTACCTCCCTACCGTAGATGGGTTAATTTTACTATCAGATTCGTAAACAAAAAAAAATCCCACTTGTCTGTAGAGCACTTCTTATTCTATTTTTTGACGTGACAGAAGCAAAGCACAATTGCCAGTATTACGCATTTAGCGCACTTCAGGATGTGAAGTAAAAATGCAATTCCTGATACAACTAGACTTCTGGACCAATGTCCTCAGGGTCACGTGACTTCTGGGTCCAGGCACAGGGGCAATGCAATTCATATTTACCTTTTAATGGCTTTTAGAAATGGGGGTCTCTAGTTGGCAGTGGTATGTACCCTGTCCAAGTAGGGGCCATTGCTTCTACTTAGGATAAGGGGATCACACACCCAAGCTTGGCACGAGCATTCAGGCCTATCACAGAGGCAATGTGTAAAACAGTTGAACATAACATGCACAGTAGCACAGTCAGACAGTTGCGATGCACGGAACCTGGATGCACTGGAGATCAATGCAGCGACAACAAACTAGTGCTGCATCAATTTCTTTAGCTGTGGTCCATCTATGCATTGATTGTTTCATCCGCACAACAGGGCCTGTGTTTGAGTCAGTGCGAGGGTCTCGGACTTTTGAGACACGGTGTGCTGAAACCCGGGCTGTGGCAGTTTCTTCAGCATTGACAGGTGTTGCATCAATTTCTTAGGCCGTACAGCAGTGGTGAGTGAACATTTCTCCTGTTTGTCGGTGCTGCATCGGAAAAACAGTCACTGGAAGGGTGATGTGTCAATTTTAAGGTTTATTGGAGCTTTTTACAGCTGGAAAAACCTCCATGAGCCCAGAAATGGAATTGGCACCACAAGGCAGGTCAGAAATCCCCTCCCCACAGTGGAGTTCACGGATTCTGCAGGTGAAGTCTTTATGTTCCTGAGACTTTCTAACTGGAGTCAAGCTCTACTTCAAACCACTGGAGAATCTTTGTAAGCAGGATACAGCAAAATAAAAGTCCAGTCCTTTCCACTGCCCACAGACAGAAGCAGCAGTTGCAAGCCAACCCACTAAAGTAACACACAGCAAATGGGTAGTACTCCTCCTAACAGTCCTTCAGCTCTTCTTCTTAGCAGGGTCCTCTAGATCCAGAAGTGTTTTATAAATCTGAGGCTTTAGGTTCAATACTTATACCCCTTTTGGCCTTTGAAGTTTTTGAAGTTTACAAGTTCCTGTCTGGCCTGCCTTGGCACAAGACACACTGCAGGACGGTGCACACAGCATTGTGAGAGGATAGAAACAGCCCTATTAAGGCTCAGAAAGTGCCAACAGCCTAGTATTGGGCCACCAGCATATGCAGGGCACACCTCAACTTCGTTTATGTGACTGTCTAGAGTAAAGACACAAACAGGCCCCTGTCAGGCTAAACCAGACTTTTATTCCACAGGCATATAGAGGCACAGGAATGGAAAACAAGAAAATGCCCACTTCCTAAAAGAGTGAGTAACATGCAGCTGGGATACACTCAATACTACTAATTCAAACAATCTAATCTGTTATACTAACTAAAAATAAAACTTGACCAATAGTGTGTGCACCAGATTAGGGGCTCTGCAGGCCAACTAGTTCAGCATGAAAAGAAAATAGCAGAGAAATGTATCTAGGAATAACCAGTGCACCACAAATTCGTCACTGTATAGTGTACACAACATAATCAAAAACCTTATGCATTGATTGTAAACAACGGTACTCAAACGTTCTTCCAATGAGTCAAAGACTGAGAGTCCAATCTTTAAGTTATGAAGTTGATTATAGTCTGCTTTATTCTTGATAGTCGCAGATGTCATATGGTTCAAGAAGTAACAAATGAAACAGCTTGAAATCAGCGAAAACAACAAAACTTCAATAAGTCTCAATGCATTTCAGGCTATTACAATGAGCCCTTCATCAGGGAAATCTGCAAAGTATCAGTAACCACATTATAATGCAAAAAATACAGCTGCATGAGCTGAGCATCTATAGAAAACACATTAAGGGTCGCGAGAGAGCAGGACAAGGAGCTGGAGTGACTGATAGAGTTAAATCGAAACCATTGTGTTAAAAGATCATCATCGTGCACTGTGGTGTAGTCGCAAACAGATGAGAAAAAACACATGAGTGCCAAAGGGTGAACAAAGATCAGTGATCAACACTGAGAGACGCATGCAAAAAATTAAAGTGTACTACTATGCCAGAAAACCCTAAGTGCAAAATAGAGAAGAAAACTCAGAGAACGCATAAGTGACATTAATGGAATGAAAATCAAGGCAAGAAGAAACAAGTCGTACCTCTCACGATTGAGTACGAAAGCTCACAACGACAACCCAAACCAGCAGGAAACCGCTGCACTCTACAAAAAGAGTAAAAGCTACGATGTGCATCAAAGGTACCAAACCTTGAAAAAGAAGTAAAGAGCAGGGTTGACAAATTTGGCAAGATATGTTTTGAGTCATTGAGCAAGAACCGTGGCAAAGATCTTGACCTCTGAATTGATCAGGGAGATGGGGTGGTAGTCAGCGCATATCGAGGAGGGAGGTGTGTTTTGGGGATGAGGACTATGGTGGCTGTGTGCGTTTCGGGAGGGAAGGAGCCATTGTCGATGGCTTCCTCATAGAGGGCGACTAGGTGGGGAGTGAGCATGTCCCTGTAAGTGGAGTAGTATTCTTGTGAGTAGCCATCCGGGCCTGGGGTCTTGCCGACTGCAACTAAGGAGATGGCTCTCTGTTGACCTGGGAGGGTACGAAGGGAAAGTTACGTTTGAGGAGAATAGCGACCCCACAAAAGGGCTGTGAGAAGCCAGAGTGCCAGACTCTGACAAAGCCATATCTAGCCAGGAAGGGACAAAGGTTGCCCAGGAGATGGGTTTCTTGGAGTAGAAGAATGTCTGGGGTGTGCCTCTGGGCATGGCACAGGACTGTGGTGTGTTTGATCCTATCTAGGAGGCCGTTTACGGTCCATGACATGAGGCGAATGGGCTATCCTGATGGGACATCTTGTCGGGAGTGGTGTGGGAACCTGCTAGGCTGGCGGAGCCTGCTCCGGGGTGAGCTTCCTGGGGACAGAGAACTAGGTGTCATATAGGTCAGATGCGGCTGCGTCGAGGGAAGTCGGTATCCTGCCAGTGTTGAGTTGTGGTGCTGTGAGTCTGGAACTGTCATACAATAAAAAACTCAGGGCAACGGCCCCAACCCCCCAACCTCACCCCTCCCTATACTTCAGGAGTGGACGCATCTGTCGCCTGCTAACTTTGGGAGTAAGTTAAACTTGGGACACGCCCACTTTTAGCAATTGATTTACAGGCCCTGGGCACACACAGTGCACTTTATTAGTGTCTTACCAGTAATTCGAATATGTCAATCATGGGGAACCAATCAGAATTACAATTTGCATAGGAAACACTTGCCCTTTAGCACTGATCAGCAGTGGCAAAGTGCCTAAATAACCTAAACCAGCAAAAACGATGTCCAGCATAACATCAAAAATACTGGTGGTACAGCCAAAAAGACAGGGGAAACCACACCAAGTCCAAAAATGTCACAGTATCAGTCCGATCTGCCGAAACAGGTACTGAAGAAAAAGGACCAACATAACTTCGGATGAGGGCCCTTGGCAATTCAGTTGCTGCTAATTTTGTTAGTCAGCTCACTTAGGGCATGATTGTTTTCAATCCAAGTTACACAAATTACAGGATGGATACTATGTGTTAGTCTTGAACGGGCATGGGAAAAGGCACTTATATGGGAGGCTTACTTAATCATTTGGGATATTCCCTACCCATTGGACAATGTAATACTTGTCATTCATCTATAGTGTTTTCATGATGGTCCTCCCTTTTATAATAGTGAAAAAAAATTCGAGCGACGTACCTTTAGTCTTTCATTACCATAGTCCATACCTTGAGGATTACACTAAGTTGTACTTACTTTCTACACTGACTACAATTGACCCCCAAAACAGAGGTCCACTGAGCAGATGGTTGATGAGGGACCGCATGAGGGTAAGATTAACTAAGAGAAAGGTCTTTTGTAAATTGACTTTGTCACAGTGTGTTGCATGCACTTACATGAGGTGGCGTGCCACAATGAATTTGCTTGGCTTATCATGATCACATGCACCACATGGTGGCCAGAGCTCTCCCTGGTGGGCAATCTGGTCCCTATCGCTGTCTCACCCCACTTGAGTAAGGATTCCTCTCCCCCATGCATTTGGTGCGATTATATTTGATGATTGAAACAATGACTTAATTTGATAAATGTGTACTACAAACTGCAAATATGACTATAGAAGTTACTTCAGTTTGTGCAAGTATTCATGATGATTTGGACTCTCATGTATCTCGTTTTGTCCATCACCTGACAAGTCGCAGAAGCCTACGTGATGCAAAACTAAACTCCTAATTTCTTATTCTCAAATAGTAGTCTATCAGTGCTGGTGATTTGGTTTTACACTGATATATGGCACTTGTAAATGTGCATGAATTAGTAACTATCACAGTTGTCTTCTAAATGCAATTGAGTAAATATTATATAGGTTGCACATAATCACCACTTGTCGGTATTATCAGTTGACTACTTCTTTTTATTTCCACATACAGCCAGAGTAAATCAGCCCACTGGAGCAGAGATCCCTGCACTTGCAGGGAAGCAACGTCATGGACCAGATCAACCTATACCACTGGCACAAACTATCAGTAAATATGGCCAGAAGAGGGTCCCATTTACTACAATGTGATCAGACAATCCCATAGATATTTTACATAGATTCTATCAATAGTCTCATACATGTGAACTGAGCTAGGATATTGTTAGAAATTGGTGTTTCTGGTTGGCAGAGGTATGCAGCCTGTCCGAGCAGGTACCACAATCCTAGTCAGCAAGAAGCACCTACAGAGTTAATTGATCATGCTGGACTGGGACAAAATCAATAGTTTAAGCTGACTGCGATGGAACACAGACCAGATATAGGACCCACGCAGGCCCCAGAGCAATAGTACATCGATCCTGGTAAAAACAGGGAGATGGGTCAATGATTCCTACTTAGTTGAGGCATTGCGCCAAATGTCTCCATGCTGTTGCGTATATATGTCAGTTCCGAGGGTGAGGCATTGGTTCTGTAGTGCATGCTGTTCCAAATGCAATGTTCCAGGGTTCTCCACAATGTAGAGGTGATGTGTAAATCTTCTCCATGCAGTGGTGGCAATGTGTTCGGTCCAAAGCGGTGGTTTCGAATGTGAGGCGGTGGATCAGAGTACGATGTGCTGGTCCAGTTCCCACAACAGCTGCGATGTGTCGATTCTGCTCTCTCATTCTAATGTTGCTTTTATGCTCATTGATTCTCGTTTTTATTTTTCTCTCAGTTTTTCCAATGTAGGCAAGCCCACATGGACCTTTGAGTATATATATTAGATGTTTAGAATCACATGTGGCTGTTGAGAAAATTGTAATGCTGTAACCTTTTGTAGGATAGTTGACGGTGTTACCTTTGATGATGTTATTGCAGGAATTGTACCTTTGCGTGTTACCACACTGGTGTGTGGTCTTTTTGTTCTAAGCAATTCCTTGAGGTTTTTGCTCCTTTCAGATACAAATAGTGGTCGGTCTACGAATGCACTTTTGAAATCGGGCTTCATCTGCAACATTGACCAGTGTTTGAGGATTATCTTTTTGAGCCTGCCACTTTCTGTAGAGACCATTAGCATTTTGTTTGATGTTGTTTTTTTCTTGTTGCATGTGGTCAATAGTTGCATGCAAGAGACAGCAGTAATACAGTCTTGCTTTTCTGATTTTTCCAGGAGCATTGCCCCTGACAAAGGGCATTCACTGTGCCCGAAATGCATTGGGGACAATTTGCACCGTATTGTACGATGCATCATTAATACACGTCACCAAATGAATAACTGGATTCATTCATGAAATTGTAATGATGATTATTCTGACCCAAATAAAAAGCTTTTTACATCAACATTTTGAACTTTGATTGAAGTTGATTCCCATCTGGACACAGGCAGTTCACCTGAAGGACGTTTCCCAGTAGGGAAACACAACAGTCTCATTGAATTTCACTTCCAGGCTTAGAGGATGATACCTCATTGCACGCCAGTAAAACACTGTACTTTTTAAAAGTGACCTTTGTTAACCTGGAATTTAAAATCCAACTTCACCATATCTTTGATTTCAAATTGTAAGTTCAGTGACATTAAACTTGAAAAGTCCATCTCTTATCAACTGGGAGTTGCACTCAAAAGATGCAATAAGGCAATCCCAATGCTATCCTATGGGGCAGATAGGCCTTTCAATAGTGAAATATATTAGGGAGAAGATGTGGCCTCACAGCTGGAGTAGTTGACCTCAAAGTTTGGGAATCAGGTTCAAGCCTCGGCAGGGACTCTCAACATCCTGTGCTTCTGGGAAAATCCCTGAATCTCCTCAATTCCGCGCCGGGTCGGGCGTTTTATTGAGCGGGCGGGGCTGTGACAGAACCACTCCATCACAAGCACTGCGCGCCCGTGGCTCGTGACGGGGTGGTTCCATCACGAGCATGGCGGCTCCGCGCGCCCCCCCCCTCACCCCCAGCACGCGACGGAATTACCGCTGCGGCCAAGGTGTTAAAGGAATAGAAGTTAGCTACACTATGGCACATTAGAAAGCTAGAATATCCAAACTAGAAAGCATTTCTAGTTTAAATATCAAAAACCTTCATGGAGTTTTTATGTTATATTATTATTTTAGTTAGTTTCTTTATTTTCTATTTAAGTTCATTGTGTTGAATTATTTTTTTTAGATTATTATTTTATTGCAGGTTATGGTGGATCAGGCAATGGCATCACCACCATCGTTTTTGTCTACTCTAGGTGATCCTCCTGTGCCATGGACACAATGGAAAAAAATATTTTTAATGTATATTCTAGCTAGTGGTGGGGATAAGTGTGGACCATTGAAGAAACAGGCAATTCTGTTACATCCTCTGGGTGTGGAAGGTAGGAGACTGTATGAGGAGCTTCCTGAGCTGTCCTTGGGTATGGGAGACAGTGAGCCATATAATGTGTACAAAATGTCATTACAAAAGTTGGAATTGCAAACTACACCAAAAACCAAGGTAGTTCTTGAGTGTCATAAGTTCTTTACCAGGACATATCAAATGGATGAGGATATTGCATTGTATGTAGCAGCATTGAGGGGATTAGCGGTATCCTGTAAATTTGAGCTGTTAACAGATTCATTGATCCTGGACCAGATAGTAAGGTGCACAAAAAGTAAAAACTTAAAGGAAAAATGTATAATGAAGGAGAATAACCTAGAGAAGACCATGCAGATTGCAAAAAGTGTGGCACACACCACACAATGGATAAAAGAGATGGAGGATGGTGATCAAGATCAGCGAAAAGTGGTCGCTGACGTCTTGAATGAAAACAAGGTAATGGGTTAAACAAAATAATTGATGTTCAGAAGGAAACGTGGAGTGGTTTTAATGACGCTATGAGAGAGGTTCTTAGGAAATAAAGTGTTTCTGTTGTGGGGCTCCAGGCTATTTTTTGTCCAATATGGGAGGTGCCGCCAGAAATGTGATTTGTAGGAATTGTGAGATAAGAGGAAATTTTGCTAATGTTTGTAAAATGAGTGTGCGTAGTAAGAAGATACAAGAGATAGGCACAAGAATTGATGACTTATGTGAAAGTGTTCATGATATTGTCTTTTCTATAGACAGGGAAAACAATGTCAATATAAAGGGTGGAGAGAAGGACAAGAAGAAAAAGAATCAGAAAATAAAGTTGGAGAGTGTTTGTAAATTAGAGAAGCCACAATGTATGATTTACGTTGATGGCAAAATGCTGAGGGTGTTGGCAGACTCTGGGAACCTATACAAGTTAGTTTTTAAAGAGTCTTTCGGGAGGAACGATTTTGTAGTGGATGACCCTCAAGATTAAATCTGTGGATGTGTACAGACCCATGTATGTGACCAATTTTGGGTCAGATTTATTAGGCTGGCATCATCAAAAATATTTGAATATTATAATAAACCCCAATGCTACAGAACCTGTAATGGTGGTGGAACCTATGGGAATTGTGGAAGCCATAAATGTTGAAAAAAGTCTCATAATGTCAAAATATCCTAAGGTGTTTACCGATAAATTGGGATTACTGATTTCTTCTCAAGATAATATTGAAGAAGGGTGCTAGACCTGTTGTGCACAAGGTGAGGAATGTGTCAAATGTGATGAGGAAGTCTTTACGTAAGAAATTGGATACGTTATTGGAACAGGGCATAATTGAACCAATTGAAGCATCTGAGTGGTTGGCTCCTGTGGTGGTGGCATCAAAGGAAGAGGGAAAATGTGATTATATGTAGACTTACGAGATCTGAACAAGAGCATATGGGTAGACAGACAACCTCTTCCTAATGTATCAGAGACTATTGCTGTTATGGGGGGTGGATCAGTGTTATAGACATGTCGTCTGCACATCATCAAGTGAATTTACAGGAAGGGTCTCATCATTTAACATATTTTGTGATACCTTTGGTGGTATTCCAGCATAAAACTATGCCATTTGGATTGGCATCAATATCTGCTGTTTTTCAGAAGGTGATGAAAAACATATTTCATGACATCAGTCGAGTCATGTGCTTCCAGGATGATATACTCATACTGGGAAAAGGTGAAAGGGATCATGATGTGGTGGTTGATGAGGAGGCTGGAAAAGCATGGCTTGCCGAGAAAGAGAGAAAAGTGTCAGCTAAGGAAGAAGGAGGTGAAATATGTGGGTCACATGTTGAATCCAAAAGCAATAAGGCCCAAAGAGAGTATTGTGAGGGTTATTGAAAATACAATGGAACCAACAAACAAAGATGAGTTGACATCTTTTGTTGGACTTGCTGAATATTATTCCAAATATGTTAAGAGTTTTGCGGAAATTGTGGAGCCATTGAGAGTGATTATGGCAAAGAATAAGATGTTGGTGTGGAAAGAGGATTGTAAGTGGTCCTTTGGAAAGATAAAAGTATAGCTCTGGCACCTACATTGAATTATCAAGAAAGGAAGTACATTGCTACAGATGCGGGTGATTTTGGATTGGGAGTGGTTTTGATGCAGAACTTGAATGGTGAAGAAAGTGTAATTGGGTTTGCATCAAGGAGGCTGAGAGGTGCGGACGTTTCCTATTCGGTAATTGAGAGCGAAGCCCAAGCCTGTTGCTTGGTCATCAAGCATTTTAGGTTTTAAGTTTGGGGTATTCCAAGATCAAAACGACCATAAATTACTCATTTACTTGTTCGAAGGAGTTTGAGGATTAGAGGGGGACATTAAGCTTTGGATTTCAAGGTGGATGTTATTCATCCTTGATTACAATTTTGAGGTGGATTATGTCAATGATTGTAAGAATGTTATTGCGGATTGTTTGTCCAGGTTGCCTGTAACCGAAGGGGAACACAAGAAAAGTGAGGTGATGATGAAGGAATGTGGGAAGAGTGAGGTGATTGGGAATTGTGAGGATAGTGGGATGGCTTTGGGATGTGATGAATGGTGGTTGGCCATGGACGAGGACTTGGTATTGAGAGAAGTGGGTAGTAGAGTAGTTCAAGGTTGGCTCGAGGAAGAGGTGTTGAGCAGGGAGCTGAAGAAATATTTCAAATTTAGGGATGAGTTGAGTTTGGTCGAGGATAAGGTGATGAGAAGGAACCAAATGTACCTCCTGTTGGTGTTCGGAGCCAGATTGTTGCTTTGGCCCATGAGGGACATCCTAGGAGAAACATGACTAAGAGGAGAGTGCATCAATCTTATTGGTGGCCTGGGATGGATTGTGATGTTGAAGAAGTGGTGAAAACATGCCTTGCATGCACAAATAGTGACAAGACCAAAGTGGTCAGGAAGCCACCCTTGGACTGCTCAGATTTTCCCCTGAGGCCATGGGAAAGATTAGCCATTGATTTATTTGGTTCTGAGGCCAAACTTGGTATAAGAAAAAGATACATTTTGATAATGGCAGATTTACATACCGAGTGGTTTGTCACAGAAAGGTTAGAGCAGGTCACGACTGCTAACGTGATTGATAATAGGGTCCAGTTTATTTCTCGAGAGATGACTGATTATCTTTCCCTGATGGGCATCAGTCATGAAAAACTGGCCTTGTTAAGGCCACAAGCCAATGGATTGGTAGAAAGAGTTAACAGGACGGTTATGGAAAACATCCAACTTTTATTAGTTAACCAGCTTCTGTGAGAGAAGGAATGAGGAAGATGCTGTGGGCAACCAGGACAACATCACATTCAGTGACTGGAGTGTCACCCTTTGTTTCTCTGAAGGGAATAGAGCCAAGGAGAAAAGAGTGTCCTGTGTGGTTGAATAATGCAAATGATGTATGTATTGACCACAAGGGTATCAAGGAAAGAGTTTCTGGTGTGCAAGATAAAAATAAGAGATACTACGATTTGACATGGAAAGTGAAAAGACAAGGGTTAAGGGGAGGACTTTGGGTGGTCATTAGGAAGGTTAGAATTGTGTGTAAAGGAGAGAGCAGATTTACTGAACCACAGAATGTTAAAGAAGATGAACACAATGTAGTTGGTCTGTGTGATGGCACTACTTGGAATTTTGAAAATGTGTGGAAAGTAAACATGCATTTGTGTATGGTCAGTGATGAATGATTCTTGTCATATTAATTATAGAGTGATGATATTGTTTTATCATTTCAAATTATGTTCTTCATTCTAAGTTCTTTTTATGTTCAGAAGATTATACTATGGGCTCGATTCCGATCATGGTAGGACAGCCGTCTGTAGCCTTATATTACCACCAACGCGGTCCCGAAGCCGACCCGTCGGTACCAGGAAGTATGATGCCCAAATGTGTCCGATTGCCGACCGAGCAGTAAGCTCTGAAACCAGCAACTTTTTCCATATGAACTGGAACCATAAACGCAGAAATAGACTTGTCCGGATGCATTTAAACAGCAGCTTCCGGCCGGGCAAGTCCGATGCGCACTTCCTACACGCATAACAGTTCGTGCCTGACGGGACGTCTCAGCATTCGGAACAGGAGTCTCTTCACCTCATTTCCCACCACAACACGGAGAGCTGTACGAGACAAACCAGGCATATATTCAATCGTGCATGTGATCCCTGCACTGTACGTCTATGATGGAATGAACAATAGGAATCAACGCATACTCAGCAGACTGCAAGTACAACCCACATAGGGGATAAATAGCCATAACTACCAGCAGGCACAACCAATGGGGGAGGAGTGTCCATCATTACCAGCAGTGTCTAACCCATATGGTGTGGATGCCTATCGCTATCAGCATTCTCCACCTGCATGGGGGTGAGTGCCTATCATTATCATTACCAGCATTCTCCAGCACAGGGGGGTGGATGCCCAGTCCCTAAGCCAAAGGGGGGATGCCTATCCCCAACAGCAGTCACAATCTACATGGGGGTGGATGCCTATCACTATCAGCATACTCCACCTGCATGGGGGTGAGTGCCTATCACTGCCAGCATTCTCCAGCACATAGGGGGTGGATGCCCAGTCCCTAAGCCTTAGGGGGGATGTCTATCACTACCATCAGTCACAATCCACATGCTGGTGGATGTCTATCAATGTCAGCATAGTCCACCTGCATGGGGTCAGTGCCTATCACTGCTAGCATTCTCCAGCACTTAGGGGGTGGATGCCCAGTCCCTAAGCATTAGGGGGGATGCCTATCACCACCAGCAGTCCCACCCATACAGCTTGTAGGCCAAACACCTCTCACCCTACCATCATGCCAAGATTGTGTATTGTGTGTGAAGTCCCTGCAACAGTGGCATTATAAGAGAACACATTCAGTAACTCACATCACATCTGTGAGCAAAAGGTGGATGTGTGGTCAAAGACACCACCAAAGGTGGCACATTGTGCCAATGGGGCTTGATCCCTCCCACTCTACTGTGACCAAAAGATGATTCAGACATTCAAAATTCATGCATATCGTGAGCATAACATCAATGGTGCAAAACCCCACACCACCTCAGAGATCCACTTGTGCGAGCCTGTCCAAAATTGACAGACAATGCACCTCTGCATGTCAGATTCCTGGTTGTAACACCTCAAGCAGTGTAGTGGCTAAGTAGTGGGTGTGTTGCAAACAAACACAGGTCTGTGGAGTGGTTGTGACCTGCGTTGACTAACATCCCTCTGACATGTGCAGAGTAGCAGTGCACATGGGGGCTGACAATGCCTCCATTGTACAATTACACAATGTAAGTAGCACCTACAAGAATGCATACACACATATGCACACAAACAGACACACATTCCAAGGAATCCTGTGTATATTGCAGCCATCATGTGATCAAGACCCATACCATGGCAGCAATGGAGCATAATAACCATGAAGAATGTGCTGATTGATGAGGTGGAAGTCCCAGGGACAGTACGGCAAAACCTACACCAGACTTGCAGGCATCGTCCAGTAATACTATACGAATGCATGGGTGCAGGGGCACAACCACAACCAGCCAGCCCCACACTGCAAAATGAAGACCACATGTGTGTGTATCTCAGTGTACCCAGGCTAGTACGGCACACATCCTGGGGTGTTTCACTCAAAACAGATATATGTGTACACACTGCCATCCAGAAGTCACACAGGATTTGGCTCCCTACATGTGTGCAATCAGCCATTGTGACATTAGTGGTCACACAACACAGTCATGTGAGATAAGCTTGGCTGCAGATCAAGAAACAGCAAGAGACAGACCCACTACATCAATACCCACAAGGAGCCTACAGTGTTGCGACAGTAGCTTGTATGATGAGCCCTCTGCATTGACAAATTAGGATGACACCCTACTGTTGAGCACGGTCACATGTGCGCACTGTGGCATGCATTGACAGCCAAACTGCCATCACACTCACTCTGAAAACCAAATGGCCTTGGGCTGTGATGTCAGCCCTCTATGTATGTAGGGACCTAGACATGAGAACACTCACATATGCCCACTAATAATGCCACACACCTTGATCTGCACCAATGAGCAGCAGCCAATACCACATGGACTGTTGACATTGCACATGCACCGATGACAATCCCAGGGGTGGAGGTATATCTAAAGTGTACAAACACATCACACATGGCCAGGCCACTTCCCTTGCAAATGACTCACACACCGTATATTATGAGGTACATGTGCATGACATGACACTTATCTGACACATTGGGATCCTTGGAACAGTCCCTGAACAATGTAGAGCACATGGATACCCACAAATAGCAAATTTTCACAACATCAGACACTGAAGGCTAGGTTTGGATGACTGTAAGCACTCACACACACATACAGGTTACCCAGTCACATGAAGCCAACACAATGTGAAAACAACCAGATTTTTGTAACACCAAAGTGCAGGGCTGTATACTGATTATGTCCCATGTGAGTTTGCACACATACCAGGGCCATTACATCGCACAAACACACCGATGACTCCCATATGACCAGTATTTACCATGCACCCAAATCCCAGGAAACATAGGCCTAAGACGTATGTCAAACAAAGGGCAACTCAGCAAGCATCATAGTCAGAAACAACTGCAGGCAATGTAGGCTGTGTTGAAAAACACGGTAGCCCACTGAGACATGCCCACAGAACACAACACATGGGCCCAGTCAATGACATGGGATAACACACTGCCATGAGTTGACTCCACTCATGTGTAACCTCAGCTGTGCCAACAGTCGTCTGTGCAGGGTCAAGTCATGTTAGAGTATGAGTCTGCCAGTGAGCCACCTAATAATTCTGTCTGAAAGTTTCGGTCACATCAGCCTGTGTCCTGCAGTGTCCCTTAAGTCACCAGCAAATACTCCAAACATATATTCTTACCAAGTTGCACCAATGACACAGGTGGCTTGTTCATCACCCATGCCTTATAATGCATGTCCGGTGCTGCAGGGCCGAGTCAGTAAGAAGTAAGATGTGCACACATGTCAGCACAAAATCTGTGCAACAGTTGAAAACAAAGATGTGAAATACTTAAAAGGCTATCCCAATCCCTGTGCAAAAGCAGTTGTGATCATGAGAATCAGAATTGACACCCAATAATGATTTGGAGTCCTACTCCGATATGACTCGTACCATGGCACATATGAGACACATCGCAACATCATATCACACATTGCCAAATGACAGTAGCACAACAGCAACTTAATTGCACCCCTTAGCAACATTGAATACATGAGATACAATTCAAAGAAATAACAAAACATAACTTTATTCATCGACGTAAAGGGGAAATGTCCACCCGCAAATGCAAAAAGGCCAACTGCCAGTCCATCAAATTAGTCCACGATGGGGGACAACTGACAACATGTCAGCCATAGCTTGCCTGCACTGACACACAGTAGGGGAAATCACCCTTTGGTAGGGCATCTATGGTGGCAGACCAGGCACCACAGGGAGAGGATCAGGGTGCGCAAGAATGGGGCAGGGGAGTGGTTGTGGGTACATGGATCACAGGAGCAACTGCAGTGAATGGGTCAGGATCAGTGTCTGTTGTCTCCACTGCAGTGAGCATGTCCGATGGAGTGTGCTGGGGCTCCACTGCAGTGTCCAGGACAGTTGGGGCACACAGCCTCCACTGCAGTTGCTGGAACAGGCTGAGGGCCAGGTGTTTTGGAAGTGTCTGTGGAAGGGGGTGGCCTAATGACTTTGAGGTTGCGCCACCGTTGGGTGGGTGAACCTGGGGCAGGGTGTGACGGGGAACACAAGGAGTGGTGGCATGGGAGCTTGAGGATGGAGAGTGTGGGGTGGGAGTGTAAGACTGGCATGGGGTTCTCCTGGTCCTTGGTGATTTCGGATGGGGGCCCTCAGTGACCTTGATCTTGGGTGAGGGTCTGCGGGGTTTGGGGGTTTTACCCTCCTGGGATGGTGACTTCCTCTTCCCCTTGCGAGTTGGAATAGGTGTATCTGAGGGGAAGAGGCCAAGCTCACAGAGGAAGAGTTTCTGGAAAGGGTGCTTTGCATGAGAGTCACAGGAGGAGGTCTTGCCCGCAGAGGTGTCTGAGGACTGCGGCGTTGTTGTCGATGGTTGGATGTGTGTCTGTACCCTATAGCCTGTGTGTGTGCCTTCAGTTCCCTGATTGTACGTGCTTGTGCGTTTAGACTTTGATTTCCCTGTGTGTGGGCGGCTCGGGTCTGTTGTACGTGATGGTGCAGGTGTGAGTGTGGTTGGTTCTGGGATGGTAGTGGTCACTGTGGATGGGAGTGAGGTAGGTGGGGTGGGGGACTGTTGGAGGAGGGACACTGTTGCCGTCAGTGAGGAGGCCATGGACTGACTGACCTGCTGTTTGGCAGACATGGTTCCTGACATGCCTTCCACGAATGACACCAATTGTGTCAAGAGATGAGTGTGAGCATGAAGGACACTCAGCATTGATGTCTGCCTCAAATGGATCTGCTTCATCTGGTCCATAGACTCCACACTCAGGGCAGCAGGGGAGACTGGTGCAGGGGGCATGGTGTCTGGACTGAAGGAGACTCTTGCCCTAACACGGGGGCTCCACGGACATCTGGTTGGGTAGAATGTGGGAGGGTGGAGATGGTGGAGGTGGCACAGACAGACTCGCTGTCAGTGTTCTCTGGTGTTAGGACACCCGCACCCTCCTGGGAATCATCACTTGAGCCTTCGTCATCCACTGCAGATGTAGTGGTTGTTTACTCACCCTCAGTGTGGCCTCCCTCACCCTCCATGCCATTTGCTTCCTCAGACTCATCGACAGATGATCCAGTCTGCCTGTGGCGCTCCTCCCGGTCCGTGGAGCTGTACCCTGCAGTGTCTGCAGAGGATGCTGATGAAGACGGAGGAGAAACAGATTCACATCAGTCACCTCTATTCACTGGACAAATGACTCTAAATGCAACACATCACTGAGCAAGCCCTGGCATCATTTAAATAGCAAATCACAATGTAACACACATAGGTGAACCTGGCACCAATGATCCTGCTAGGGAATCATGCCCTTAGTACTTATGATGACAATGGACTCATCAGCCCATAGTATGTATGATGTTGAACAGCACATGTGCATGCATTGCCAGACTACCCAGTACTCTGATCTGCTCTGAATATAACTGCCATGTGTCCTGACACACATGTCACATTCCTGGTCACAGTATTTGTGATGGCATGACCCCATTGTTGATATGATGAACATACTTCCATAACCAGACACCATTACGGTCCATTACTTTAAATGTAAATCTAGCACACTGTGGCTGCAGCCCAAGACACATGTCACAATACAGCATGCCCCACATATTAGTATTTAACATGATGCCACAGGCTGGTCTGGCCCATCAGTCAGTACTGACTACTGTCACAGGCTCAGTGCATGGCAACTCCACATTCAGAAAAGTGTCAGACCAATGTTTGCACTGTGAACTCCGGTAGTGGTCATGTATACATGGTCACCACATGATACACACATTTGATAGAATATGATAAAGCCACAGAAGCAACTGACACATCACAGTTTGTGGGTTTACAACTCTGTTTACCTGATCATAGATGACATCACAAGTTCATAATAAAGCAGATCACACAAATCTGTTGAATACACCAAAATGCACAATATAGCGACTACACACATATGCATTGCCCTGTGTGCAAACCAATAGTCACATGTCAGATGTCTGTCCATGTCAAACATATAACAAACCTCTGAAATACAAAAAGCTACGGCAGGCCAGCTTGACAAAGAGTCAGACACATGTTATTAAACGTTCACAATGGTCGAAGTGTTAGCTGACACATAAGAATCGGAGGCCATAGTGTCTCATGGGACCGGAGAGGCAGACTTGTCCATTTGCTGGAACTCATACACCTCATCAGATGTATGAGGTGTCACGATTGTGCATGCCTGCTGCATGGGTGTGTGGTCAATACCTCATACTCCTATGCTGACCCACAACAGCAATTAGTGCAGAGATGTTGACCACACACAGAGCACATGTTAATGAGCCATAAATGATCTGACACAAGTCCAAGATTAGCCTCACCCGTGTAGCTTAAGTCAATGAACACTTTGCTGATGTCGGTGTCAACATTCACTTGGACAACAGTAAATACACACAACCCAAGTAAAACATGTGAAAGTGTGGAAGGCTGAGCATCAGATGTGAATGGGCATCACCACATATAGCCACATGGGACTTGCATGAGCAGACAGACTAACTGTGTTAGTGTAACTTGGCTGAAGGGGTGCAAAATGAAGGTTAACCCAAATACACCTACAAGGCATGGACTTACCCCCTCCTTGCTGCTGTCTGGCCTTCAACTGCCCATCCAGGTCTGGAAAGACCACCACCAGGATCGTTAGCATGTGGGGGGTCAGGTTCCGGCATCTGCCCCTCCTACGAGAAGGCGACAGCTTCAGCTGAACCCTTGATATTCTCCGGGTCCAGCCACAAAGGTCCTGCCACCTCTCCTGGCAGTTGCGGATGCGGCATCTGTAGACCCCCACCGACCAACTCCCCGGGCAATGGTCAGCCAAATTTCATTCTTCTCATGGGCAGTGACCTGTGAGGATGACAAGGTGAAACAACATCACTACACATGCCCCATGTTACCAAACGCACAGTTGTACACACATGTTTTACGTTGCTGTGCGTATCATGTATACAGGTATTGCAACTATCGTAATGGCCAGTTGTCCTGTGTGCAAGCCCAAATCAACAACACGGCAGTGTCGAAAGACCAATGGTCTCAGGGTGGGCAGCCACTTACTGCTCAGACCGGACACTGTGAGGCACAGAGTTGCACAGGATGTGTACCTGCACGGGTAGACCAATCACATGGCCCACTCCACTTACACCCCCTCACCAGCCACTCCCTAGATTGCATTAGCCACATTGATTTGTGAATACTGCCAACAACAACATATCAATTGAGTCAGCATATTTGCTTCAGAGGGTGGAGGTTTACAGGTGTTAGCTTAACTTTCGCAAACAAACATACTGCTCTGTATCTGCAACACAGCTGATGAGGAGAGCTGGGGTCTAGGGTCCTGCAGCTGGGGTGCAACTCTCCACCAACTATCTCACTGCAATGAATTGGACTCCACACTCACCTGCTCCCCTGGTGTACCACATAGCTTGCAGTACTCTGGGAGGAGGCTGTCCAGCAGGGCCTGGTTCTCCTCCTCAGTGAATGCTGGGACCCTCTCCACAGTACTTGCCATTGCAGGATGCAGAGGATACAGAGACAGCACCAGTGTTGTGATATGACCCAGTCCTGTGGAATGTAGTGCAAGCAAGTGCAGTCTCTGGGGAACACACAGTCTTAAATCAGCGCTACAGAGGCAGTATCTGTTTGATGCAGCCAAAGAGATAGGTCAGACTTGTTTGCATCATCCAAATTAGCCCAATCCATGTCTTTGAATGCATCGGACAAGCCTTCAGCATTGTTCAAACTCTCAGCATCATGACACCATTGAATTTGCATAGTTTTATTGGCCCAACTGCATCTGGCAGAACTCGAGTCATACATGTAGCAAAACACAAGGCTCGTCTCCATGACAGCCAATAGCCAGTGGATGCGTACGCCTTGGATCCTAGGTGTCTGATGCTTCTTACGGACTCGCACCCGCATATAGAGCCATTACAGTCTATGAGCAAGGCGTGCTTACACCTCGGTCCCTGAGTGTCTATCACATCTCATCGAATCACACATGCATATAGAGCCATTACAGCCTATGTTCAAGGCGTGCCCATGCCTCGGTCCCTGAGTGCCCGTGGCGTCTCATCGAATCGTGCACGCATATAGTGCCATTATTGCCTATGTCCAAGGCGTGTGCACGCCTCGGTCCCTGAGTGTCTGTTGTGACTCTTCGAATCGCACACGCATATAATGCCATTACAGCCTATGTCCAGTCCCTGAGTGTACAACGGGTCATTCAGAATCGCACACGCCAGTGTGACCATTGTATTTGATGGTCAGAGGCTGCCAACCAAAATGTTTTGACATGGACTGAGGGCTGGACAACACAGCGGCAGCCTGTCACACAGTACAGGCATTCACCATTCATGCTTCATTATATGTGTGTATACATGTGCACACATGTCATGTTTGATGTGCACAATGTGGTACACACTACCATGATGTGCCGAGTCACATGGTCACAATAAAGTATTGTGTCTGATGCACCTCCCTACTGTGTGTGCGGGCTTTGTTGGTCAACCCACGTGGCCTGTGCACAGTTACTGTGGGACATTGTGTATTGCCATGTCAGATGAACCCTATGTAGCATATGAAAAGTAATGTGTGTCCCTGGGCTTGCTGTGTGTGGTACATCATGGTTATTTGCGTATCATGCTAGGGACTTTGACATATTTGTATCTAGAAGTTGTTAACCCCCCAACCTCCATCAGGTTTTGTCCTGTGATTTGGTGTTGTGCCTGTGAGTCACAGACATCCACGTTTACCATGCAGACAAGCCTGTTTGCACATCCTGTGTTTGTAATGCTTGTTTTGGGACATGTACATCAGACATTACATGGTGACTGGGTCCATGCCGCAACACATGTTCCCCGTCTGTGTGACTTCCAGTCCCCTGTCATTTTGACAACACAACTATCCTCACTAGTCATTGAGGTGTGTATTTGTCAGGGACATATGTTCATATGTACTGTGACAGGGGCCACAGGTGGTCGACCGCAGAGCCTGCCATTTGTTGTGTCACCATATGGAGGTGACATGTTAGGTGAGGGGCACATGGTGGGCATATGTGTCCATGCTGAATTGCACACATCTGACTAAATTGTGTCCTGATCTGCTGTACCATGTGGAATTTGGCCTGGTCATAGACACTGATGTGGGGGAACTGAAATACGTTCTTTGATTCTCTATGTACTGCAGGAGGCCTAATGTCCACAGACCCTTTCCTGACCTTGCAACCATGGTTGAACGTGACTGCATCTGAGGGTACCGCTTCACACGCCAGCTGATAGAGGATTTGGAGGAGCAGTTGTCCCCACATTTACAACCTGGACATGTGTATCGAACTGTGCTGACCCCAAAGGTAAAGGTGATGCCACCCTTACATTTTTTTGCCACCGTAACATTCCAATACACAGTGGCTGGTGCGGGTCGGATGTCACAAACTATATGCAGTCTTGTTCTCAGTGATGTTTTGGAGGCAATATTGCTGTATCTGGACCGATACTTCCGATTTCCATCACAACAGCAAATCCCAGGCATTAAGGAAGATTTCTATGCTTTGGGAGGGATGCCAAATGTCATTGGCTCAATTGATGGGACACATGTGGCTTTGGTACCACCACAGGCACTGGAGCAAATTTACCGCAACCATAAACATTTTCACTCCACTAATGCCCTAGTGGTATGTTGTGTGGACATGTCAATTACACACCTCTGTGTCCATTTCCCTGGTTCAGCACAAAACGCCTACATCATGCGGAACAGCAGGATACCACATTTGATGTCACAGCTGCAGAACCAGCGTGCCTGGCTTGTCGGTGAGTAATTGTGCGTTACCTTACATGTCTTAGGTATCTTTGGATTACACGCTCATTCCTGATCCATGACACGTTTGTCTGTTTGTGTGCAGGTGACTATGGCTACCCCATCATGCCTTGGTTGCTGACACCTCTTAGGAACCCTACACAGATACGTTTCAGTGAGGCACATGGGCGGACCAGGCAAGTGATCGAGCGGACATTTTGACTCCTGAAATGCCGATTCCGCTTCCTGGACTGGACTGGACAGGAGGGGCCCTCCAAAACGCACCTGAAAAAGTGTGCAAGATATTTATTGTGTGTATTGTGTGTTGCATGCTACAGTGTGGGAGGAGGTGCCTCTTATCGAAGATGATGCTGGACAGCAACCGCCAGCATGGGAGGATCGGGGTCTTGGACATGTTGCGAGTGACAATGAGGGTGAGGGGGATGTCTGGACTCAGCTCATCAACTTCTTCTCCTAATTGTGAGTATACAGCAGAGGTCTTCAATCTATGGGGCGCCACCCCCAGGGGGGCCATGGAGGCATGGAAAGGGGGTCGCGCACTTCATTTGCAAAAAGAAAATGGCCCAGACAATTAGTTAAAATGCTTTCCAATGCTGGGAAATCGTGGCAAGGCAGACCACTAATCATGCATTTTTACCGGTGTGTTGCTGGCCTGAAAGAAATGCAAATATGGACAATGAGTTAATCTGCAAATGTAAAGAATTTGCAGATTAATTTGTTGTGCACATTTGCATTTCTTTCAGGCCAGCAGCACACTGGCAGAAAGGTGTGTTTAGCTGTCTGTCTGGCTTCATTTCTTATTATTACATTTATTGAGCGCACAGCTACCCGGAGGTTTCCCGGCGCTTGCCTTGGGAACCCATCCTGGCTTTTCCCTGTGAGATAGCCCCTACAGGGCATCCCCAAGGTGAAAGCCAGGCATCCCGCCGCAGGGGGCCGTTGTGGAGATTAAGCAAGCTTAATGCCCAGAGTTGCAGAGTGTGAACCCATGATTAGGTCAGGCACCGAAGCGAGAATTATCGAGTCCGTGGACATTTGAGCTCAAGACCCTGCCGCGTCGGGAATTGAACCCTGGTCCCGGGTCTGACCTCAGCTTCCGGGTCTGCCTGCTCTACACCGTGAGCCACACTTCTCCAGGACAGTAGAGTTAATTGATCAAATCACTTGAAGCTTTTTGAGTGGTAGAGCTGCGAAGTGCTTGTGTTTAATTGCCTTTGTATTTACATAGTGCTTTCTATCCCTGAGAATGTGTTGAAGGGACAGTTATGTAAAAAAAATTGGATTACATAGGGTCTGGATGTTACTAAAATCTATGGACGGTATTTACAATGAAATGGTGTAGGGCAGCTCAGCAAATATTTTTGCTGCACTGCCCTATGCCAATTCAAAAGAGCAGGAATGGACTATATTTAAAAGGTAAGGTGCGCTCCTGTCCTTTTTGCTGGCGCACAATTTACTGCCTCGCGCCAACGCAGGCACCTTTGCACCATGGTACAAGGGGGTCTGCATTGTTGGTAGAATTATTTTTGTGCAAAAATAACCCTTGAAGGCTTTTTCCTCTTTCTATGTGTGCTACACATAAAAAGAGGAAACAATTGAGGCGAAATAAAGATATTTCCCCTCGTTATGCATCCTCTGGGGCAGGTTACAGTTTTGACGCATCCTTAGGTTTACAGATCCTTGTAAATCTGTGAATGTGTTAAAAGCCAAAGGAAAACCCACTGCAATGCCCTGATGCAGAGTAAGGCAGCTCATCGACTTGCACTTCGTTGCCGTACACCATATCTAGGAGGCCATGAAAAGACACGCAAAGTGACTTTGCTTGCCCACATAGATATGGGTATGCACTCTGCGCAGCCGGAGTGTCATAAAAAATTATGCACCTGCAGAGCAAGGGGCTGATAAATAAGCACCTATATTATGGAAGCAACCCATATATTTTGGAAACAAAACATTTTGCGCATTTTGTAGTGGTCTATCTCGTACTGTGTGTAATGCAACTATAAAATAAAGACTTACATATTCACAGTGTTTTCTCTCACGGGTTGTGACCTCATTGCACTAAAAATACACAGGTCACTATTCTCCACGGCACAAACCATGATTTAATTTGGTGGCTCTCTGGTTTCACACAGACTTTTGCGGTGCATTAAATAATAGAGGTTTCATTATTTATTAAAGTGTATTTCCCACTGAGTAGCAACTTTTTAAAATGTATTTATTAATCATTGAAGCTACCCGGTATTTTATATGTAATATGTAGCTACCTGAGGGTGAAAGTCCTGACAAATATACGTATGTTTTAATTATGATGAATGATGTTTAACTACCTCCAGTTATATGCAGCTGTAAATGCCAAGATGTCAGCATCCCATGAAATACAGTATGGTTTTCCTCTAATGTCATACAATAAAGTATCAACCCATGCATTACAGCTGTTATACCAAGGGCCACTGGAATTATGCGATTGTGAGGCCGCAGCAATTTTAGCATAATTATAGATTTGCTGCATTTGCCACATAATCCATCATCTGCCGCATAATCTGCTGATTTAAAAAATATATATATTTTCTCTAAAGATGCAAATGTTACTGAAAGGAGCAACAGGTGTTGCCACTCTTTAGGCCTTTTGTGAAGCTGTACTGGTCACCTTTTTGTTGCTCATTGCAATATTTGGGTGTTAAACTAAAACTTTTGAGGTGCAACCAGGTTCTAGAAATGTTTGTCCTGAGGGGTCCTTACGCCTAAAACATTTTGATGGGGGGGTCTCGGCATTAATAAGTTTGAAGACCTCTGGTATACAGTAATGTGTTGTTCAGAATTCTTGCTTCACCTGATATGTGTCTGTGTTGTGCCCCTGTGAGCATATGTGTTTCTGCATGCTACGTCTCATGATTTTTGCATTTATGTGTCCCTTGAGTTACTATGCCCTCACAATCAGTGTTTTCATGATTCTTCAGATCTCTTTGAAATTGTGTATGTAATGTGTATTGTAGATGTATGCAGTGTTTTAGTGATTGCAATACTGTTGTATATGTGTAATTCACAGGGTCCATTGGCTGTGGTCGGTGACATGTAACCTCTGAAACGCACAATATGGGCATAGGGTGCAAACTCTCATGTTTTCCGGAAGCATCATCCAACACACCCCGGTGATGTCATGTCTGGCATTTGTGGTGAATATTTGGTCACTGTTATGTGAGGGTACCTTCCATCTGATGTTCAGTTTACTTGTTGTGTATGTGTAATAAAGGTGTGCACCAGTTTGTGGTGTGCTTCCTCTGTGTCCACACATCAGAAACTCTGTCTTACATTAGCATTTCGCATTACATTCCATTACCTATATGTGACTTACCCTGTCAAATTTAACACAGAAGCTGCAATTTTGATTTAAAGTGTTTATTTACATACCTGTGTGTCGATGTTATAGGTGACATGAAGTGCTGTACAGTGCAATGGGAATCTTAAATTCACAGGGGAGTTTGAAGGGTTGGTAGATGAATTTAGCAGAGTAAAGTCCACAGTCAATAGATCCATTTGTTCAAATCAGAACCTCCATCACATGTGGTGAGTGTTGGGGACAGTCGACAAGGTGAAGTGTCTGCACGCAATTGTAGACATCAGGAACAGGTGCTCACTTCCTGGGGGATGTGCAGGGCCAGCTGCCTCTCACTTGTCCTTCTTTGGATGACCCCGCGTCTTCTTGGGGGGGGGGGAGGTCCCTCAGGTGCAGGCTGTGGTGGTGTGCTAGAGTCTATGTCAGAGTCTACCTCCCAACCAGTGGCAGTTGTAGTTGTTGTGGCAACTGATGTAGTGGGCACACAGGGAGTTGGGGCCATGTTGTTTGCAATCTGACGAAGGCATCCAAGTATGTCTCTGTGCACACCGTAGCATCATCCAACCTGTCCATCGTGGACTCCATGTGGGCCATATGTGGCAAAATGTGTTTGTCCAATCTGACATGATGTTCAGCCTGCTGTTCTTTGATGTTCCTGAGGTGCCCCACAATCTGGCCAAAGTCTACAGTGCATTGCTAGTACGCATTTATGACGCGTCCCAATTGGGGATCAGCTTGGGGTGCAGCAGCAGGGCCATGAGGTGGCCTCAGCCCGTCCCCACTCCTAACACCCCTACACCCAAGAGCAGGGTCTGCTGTTGCAGTCACAGATGACATTGGGCCTCCTCTGGCGATGGCACTGGTGGAATAGGCAGCCACCGCCAGGGTTCCCTGTGTAGCTGTGCCCTCGGTGTTGGGTTGGCTTGGTCTGTCCGTGTTAGTAGAGGTCATCTGGGTGTTGTCAGATGGAGCAGGAATGGTGGCAGAGTATGCAGACGTTACTGCTGCTGCACGCTGGTTTACAGCGGAGGGGCCAGGTTGTTCATGGTCGTCGTCAGAGGAGTGGGAGGCATCCACACCGGCCAGCTCTGTGTCAACCAGAGTCTGGGACTGGGGATCTCCCTCGCCTGTTCTTGCAGTTTCTCCAGCTGCATCTGTGGGTGGAAGAGACTATGTATGCAGTGGCTCAGCACACATAACTATATCACACACATTCATTCAGTACAATGCCTCATGATGAGTGTATGTGCATAGCATTGTCCTCAATTATCTCAGGCAGATGCCGATGTATGTTTGGATCAATGACTGATGCGATTTATGTGCACGTAGAGCTGTGTGCATGGACAGCGCATGTATAGTTTAAATGACTTACATGTACTTAGCAAAACGTGCACTCCCCCGCCTCACACAGGAGTGTTGATTGTTGTTGGTGCAAGGGGTGTGTGTGACAGGGCCTGCTGAGAAATATAGTCTGTGGTTGCACTCCCTCTACCTCATGGACCAGATAGGACCCCATGGGCCATGATTCTATGGCAGTGAGTCTGAGCACATGTTCAAGTTGCCTGACAGTGGTGTCAAGGTGTTTGTTGGTGCCCAAGACCCAGCAAGACCTTGTGCTCCCCCTACCACAGCCCAGTGTCTGCAATCTTGCCTGTACTTTCACACCCTGTGGGTAGAGCATTGTGCATGGGCCTATTCCTTAGACATATGGGATGGGGACTATGGCCTGGGACTCCAACTCCCATCATGAATTTGACTCCACCCCCTTCCCAGCAAAACCATGCTTCCTTCCTGTTCCTCAGCTTTGCTGGTATGGAATGTGTGCAGACAAGATGGCTGCTGCATGTGCCTGGTGTTTAAATCCCATTGCCTCAATGTAAGTTTGTTCTCAGTTTCATGACTTTTGTGAATGGGGATCTTTCCAGTGACATTGCAGGTATGTTTGTAGTTACCATCTGCATTGGCACACAAATACCACCATGGATTGCAGCTCCCCCCCCCAGGGCCCAGTGTTATGCATCTTGAAAGTCGATTTACCTTGAGTCTCAGGTTGTGTTTTGTACCAGGAGTGTGAATTGTTGATGGTGGGAGGGGTGTGTGTGACAGTACCTGCTGGAGATGTAGTCTGAGGTTGCACTCCTTCTCCCCCACGGACCAGATAGGACCCAATGGGCCATGCTTCAATGGAAGTGAGTCTGAGTGCATGTTCAAGTTGCCTGACAGTGTTGTCATGATGTTTGTTGGTGCCCAAGACCCAACAAAACCTTGTGCTCCCCACACCACAGCCCAGTGTCTGCAATCTTGCCTGTACTGTCAAACTCCCTGTGGGGTGAGCATGGTGCATGGGCCTATTGCTTGGATGTGTGGGATGGGGACTATGGCCTGAGACTACAAATATCACCCTGCATTCAGCTACACCCACCTAACTGGCACACCAAACCTTCCTTCCTGTGTCTCTGCTTCCCTGGGAGTGTGTATAGCTGTAGTAGCTTGATGGCTGAGGGTGTTTGCTGGTGTATGGGGCCCAATACCTGGGGTATTTGTCAGCGGGTTTGTAAATGTATTGCCCTAGGTACATGTTACTGGAAGATTGGAGGAATTGTGTTTCTCTAGGTGGCTCGCACATGAGAGGATAATTATGTTTAGGTTGCTGTGGCTTGATGACAGAGGATATTTTCTCTGTCCCCCTGACATTATTGTCTGTGTGTGAAGTTTGCTATTACATCACAGTTTAGAATAGTTGTTTGTGTACTCACCAGGCTCTGGTATTCCGGGCAATCCATGGAGGTCAACTGGTGGAAACATGGCCCGCACCTTCTCCGCCCAGGGAGTGAAATGCACCGGTTTTGCAGGAGGACCACCCCTAGTGGGCTGGGTCAAGGCATGGTCTTTGCTGATGAGTTTCTTGACCCTTCTGTGTATGTCGTACCACCGGTTCCTGATGTCGTCCATTGTGCACATGGTAGATGCTAGTGCATTCACCTTGTCCACAATTCTCGCCCACATCTGTTTTTTCTGGGATAGGGGGGTCTCTTGGACCAAGCATCCAAATACCTGTGGCTCTACCCTGATGATTTCATCTACCATGACTTCCAACTCACTGTCTGTGAACTTTGGATTCTTCTTTGGGGGCATGGTGATGGGTGGTGGAGGAGATGAATGTGTGTGTATGTGTGGTAGTGAGGTTTAGTGAGTATGTGTACGGCTGGGTGTCTGTGAGTGTGCCTATTGTGTGGTGCTAGTGTTGTGTAGAGTGTAGGTAGTGGCTATATGTCTCAGTGTGCTGGTATTGTCTGTTTGCAGGTCTGTGAGATTTACAAGGGATCATGGTCTGGTTTTTTAGCCTTTTGTATTGTTGGAGTTGTGTGTGTGTCTTGGTTTGAAAATTGCATTTTTTTGTTTTCAAACTGCCTGTTAGTCCTTTTTCTGTGTCAATCCCATGATTTCTTTAAGCCTGATGGGGACGTTTAGTTGTCCGGGTCGTACGCCTGTGCCGTCACTTGTGGGGTGATCCGAGTCGGTCACAATGACATTGTGCTATGTTGCATGTTTCACCTATGCACTGGTCACGACGGGCTCTTTTGGGTGCCAATCTCTGTATTCCGTTCCAATCGGTTGTACGCGTTGGACTCTGTATGACTCGCTTTTGTCCGCGACGCATTGCATCGTACTTGGCTGGTTGTACGGTGCATGTTCATGTCGGTCGGAACTGTAGCGATTCTGTGTCAGACGAAAGGTTTCGGTTCTGTTTCCAATCGGGTGCACTGTTTTCCGTACGTTATGGTCAGTCCGGTTTGATTCTGTGCGAGTCGGTCGAATTTCGACCGGGACTCAGCGTAATTGTAATGTGGGTCGGTGCCTGGCCGAGCCAGTCGGACTTCAGTCCCGGTCCGTGTCGGTCAGAACGCTTTCCAACCCGGATCGGAATAAGGCCCTGTGTAGTTACATTTTGTTGACATGTGTAATGTATTCTTCATGTTTTTCCTCGGAATATTGCATACGTGTATTAACTGTTGAAAATAGTGTTGCAAAAGGTGCAGAGTTTCCTGTAATGGAATGTAGAACATGGGTGAGGGAAATTCTAATGGTGTGAGTCAGTAACTTCAAGGTTGGCTCTGGGAAGGAGAGTAAACAGTGTATTGCTGGGAAATCTGAAAATAAAAGAAGAGAAAAGAAATGGGTGCTGCTTCCTTTCTTACAATTACACTTATCCAACAGTAAGCCAACCAGCCACAGCATTTACCTACCCCAACACAACCATTACCTCCTTACAGCTTTTATGTCCAAGGAAGACGTGTTGCTTCACCTACACACTCTTCCCATGGCAGTGTATCCTAGGCCTTCTCTAAAGCTTACAAGGGACCTAACACACCTGGTTAGGAGAAGGTATCCCAGAGCATGAATCTTCTCCCCAGAGTCCCCCATGTGCCACTCCTCCCCATGCTGTTGGACCTGAAGGTCCTTTCAGACGTCAACTCATGCAGGCGGCTGGCAGATAGTCATGGTTGCCAGTGGGAGGATGAATTTTTCTAATAACAGGCGGATTTGAGGCAGGACATTCTTGCCGTGGGGCTAGTCTGTCTTACATTTCAGACTCACTAAAAGAAATTCATCAGATGACTGACAGGCAGACCTGTGGCTGGATAGGATTGAGAAATCTTTCGAAAACATGTCAAGTAGGCAAAATGGCATCATATTAATGTTTAAGAAAGAAAGTGCAAGGCACCATGACTTGTCCATGAATGTAATGAAGGGCATGTTGAAAATGTTTCAAATCTTCCTTCATGATCAACACACGGAGGGTACCCAACACACCTACCTGCAACCCACCCCGCCCAGCCACCTGTACTACAACCTGCACACCCCCCAATACACACAGGCACCCCTTCCCCATGCCCCCACCCCTGCACAGTCACATCTCCCACCTGTACAGTCACATCCCCCGCCTGTACAGTCAACCTCTACCCCTATACAGGCACAAGCACAAACTGTACAGGCCCCTTCTGTCCTTGTAAAAGCACAAGCAAAAACTGTTAAGGCACCCTTTGTCCATAAACAAGCCCAATCAACAATTGTGCAGGCATCCTCACCCCTGTGCAGGCACACCCACTAACTGTACAGTCAGATGTACCACACACACACACACATGAGCACCAACACAGTAAATACACTTACTCACAGAGATCCTCACCATCATAATTGCAAAGTCGCACAACAGAGCCACCATGATCACAGTAAAAAGTAAATTCTCACAATTTTATTAATAAAAGGATATTTTTCACACATCTTTGCTGAGTGGAGTAATAGTTGTTGATGGTCAATAATTTGCTATGGTTGTAGGCCATATGTGTGATGATACATGTGTGTGATTAAAGACATGTTGATTTGTAGGACCATTTGTGTCACAATTCCTCTTGTCCACACAGTATTTGTAGTTTAGAATAATTGTGATGAGGTACTGTACCTCTGTGTGTTGCCCTATAACACCCCCAATGTTTTTTGCTCGTTTGGATAGTTCAACATGAACTCTTTTTTCCATAACGAAATTGGGTGTGTTAGTTGTGAACCAGGTGTAAACCTGCTTGGAAATATCTGGACAAAACACATGGGTGTGTGAAAGTTAATAAGACCATAAGCATTTTATCTAGACTTATATGATCATTAATATGTGGTCCAGATTATCAACACACTGAAAAAAACCATCTCAATTTAACACAGTGATAGTTCAAATTGAATTTGAGTCACTGGGTGGCTTCCTTCACGGTAGCATAGATCTATAACTGTAGTGGCCTTAACTGAAAAATATTTCCCGGTATCGATATATAATTAAATTATATTTGTCATCTGCAGCTCAATGAAGATATTTACAAAAAGTTGCAAGCTTCTCAACTCTCTTGAAGGGTAAGAAGTTTTTTTTTTTAAAGGAAAATATTTTTACAATAACCGATACTTGTGTTAATCCTCATTTTAATGGGATTTGTTTTTCAAATAACTTGCTGTAGAAAAGACTTCTGTAAAAAATTATTTTGCCCACATTTTGCCCGCAGACTTAGCTTGACAAATGCGATCCAACTTTGCACCCTTTGAGAGTTGTAAACTTTGCAGGCAAAATGTGAAGTTTGCCCACACTAATATTGTCATGCTTTTAAGTTTCTAGACGCGTTTAGCACTTCTTAATAATCCATATGTGTTGTGAAATCCTGTCTTCATCGTCTTTCTTTAGGGGTGCTCCTAGACAATTTGCTATATTTATTGCCAAGTTAAAAAAAAATGTGTGCTCATGGTGATTTTGTCATCAGCTATAATTTCATTAATTTCTCCCTATGATAAGACTGAAATGTTGTTAAAAGCACCAGGCTGTTTATTTTCCAACTTCAGATGATAAATCCTTGTATAAATCTCACCAATTAGGCATCTGTCTTAGAGATCCCTGTAGAAACATTCTTAAATGTTTCACTAACTGTTTAATTATCATTGTGGTGGGCAATTTTAGTATTAGATTGTAATTAACAGCAGTAGTTATGCATATCTAATTACCCTAATCTAATGCCCAAAATCTGCCTTTCCCACTTTGCTTGTCTAGGTATTGCTACTCATTTATTGTAAACAAGAAAGAAGTCATATTTATTTCACCTTAGAGCTTCATATGCGAGGCATGCATTGTGTTGCATGTTTATGTGCATGTTTTATAGTCACTGTGCGAAGTAAATATAATTAATACATTTTAGGCTGGCTTACCTTAAATAGTAGGGAGGTGATTTATTAAATGATGCCATTTTGATTCAATATGCATTGGTTTAACATGTAATCAGTGTACATTGCTTTTCAACTTATTCATGAAACACATAAGTCCCTTCTTCGAAAGTGTGTAAATAACAAGTAGAGGGTATATTCATTCACCAAGGGAAAAGAAGAGTGGACTAAATTAGAGGGGGGTATTTATTGAGGCATGATAATTTGTTTCAACATGCATAGGTCTAACAGGAAAAAAAATTACATTTCATTTTGATGTCTTCATGAGGTATATGCTTCCAGTATGTATAAATAACGAGCATAGGGCATATTCATCATTCACCAAGATAAAAGAAGAGTGGGTTATACATAGAATCATAGATCAGTAATAATGATCTATGGATATGCTTTTCATCAATGGGTCCAAGAGCAAAACTCGAGTTGCCTATGATGTCACTTAGAACCCAAGGTGAAAAACATTCCTGTAATTCACTTTTTACGGATCTATAATTTTTGTAATGTTTGATCCCAAAAACAATTTTTCCCATCTTTCAAGTGCAGTCTTTGGGAGAGGAGTAATGGAGGAACAATACTTAATATGGCCTCTCCTCTCAACACAAATGTGAAAAAATAACATACCTGCCATCCTTTGCAACCTCCACCACCTTCCCTGCTTCCCTTCCACCTCCTGCGGCTGAGCTTTCTGCTTTCAGTCAAAGCAGTCACGTAGCTCTGTGCTGACATGCTCCCAGAGAGCCCTGTCAGCCTACCTGGGAAGAACTTTATGATGTAGCAACAGTGGGTAATGAGTTTTGTTATCAAGTATTTCTATGTCATTGCAGTGAGTTGCCAGTTTTAGATTTTCTGGTGTAATTGACATAGGCTGCCTACGGAAGCAATGCATAACATTGTATAAACACATGGGTGCCTGCAAACCCTGTATAAATGCACAGCTCTAATTTCCTTTTTCAACCTATTTGTGAAGTCTCTAGTCACCTATAATTGCAAAATGGCATAGCTGCTCTTCTGTACTAATTTAATACAATTGACCTTTGATGTGACAACGCCCGTGCCTGCATGGGCATGGCTTTTCTTTCTACTGACATATCATTCTGAAAAGAAACATTGAACAACAGAAAAGAGATGCAACATGGTTATATCTTCTCTTTTATAGATCATTATAGGAAATATACATTCTCTATAGGAATCTCTGCTTTTTCTAAACAATCGGATCTGCAGCATCTTTAACCTTATTTTAATTTCTTTGTACAAACATTATCAACTGATTTTTCATGTGTTTAACTTTGCAGTATAGATTCAGCTTTTAATCTTCAGATCAGCAATGAACATGAGAGAGCGTGACATCAAGGGGCCAATTCATAAAGGTAAATGTACAAGTGTAGATTTGCTTATGTGTAAACTTACTACTGCAACTTAGTAGTAAATGTACACATTTTTGCTATGCACTATTACTAAGTGCTTACTTAACATATTTCTACTCCCTCAAAACTGTGGTGAAGCCTGCTAGAACATTATTTATCAGTGTAAAATTACTGCTCGCAACTTTTCACATGCTTTCAGTGTTTTTTTCCACTGGGGCAGAGATCTCAGTATGGAGTGATAATTTAATAATTGTTTAAAAAAATGTAAATTGATTTAATGTAAAATAAAAATGTAAACTACCATTAAATAGTGTATTATTAACCTAGGACTAAATAAAGGTATAACAAGTGTGCTTGTCAAATTAACAGTTTAATGAGTTTTAATGAATAATTAATAAACATTTTAATGTATAATAATTTTTATTTAAAATCATTTGAACACAAAACCCCACCACCACTATTATTTAATATGTGATTATTATTTTACTTAATAGTTAGTGCACTTTATTAAAACTCGTTGTTCCCTTGTTTTATTTAATTAAAAATTGTATTGGATTATTTGTAAATGGAATGAAAATGTTATTGTATATAATGTAAAAGTGTAATTTAAAAATATACTCTTAAAACAAATATATATGATGTATTCAACATTCTTTGCTATGGGGTATGTCCCTACCTAAATAACTCTTCACCGCACCCTCCTGCCTTCTGTGCCCCAATCGTACTAACTCCCATTTAGAAGTAAGTATTCCTCATTTTCCAGCCATTCCTCAGGTTCCTCCCACATTTGCTATTGCAACCTCTCTCTATGTGTGGAGAGATTCCCTTACTTCTGTTTGGGGACCTGTGCATAAAAAAATTGGAGTGGCAGACATCTCCTCATGTTGGTTTGTGATTAGCACTATGTAGGATGTGTATAGTACAACTGCAATTTTTGAATAGGCCCCCAAAGATGTAAGCTGTTTTGGGGAAGGGTGATAGTGGTACCATGTGACGTTCGGCCTTCTTCCTTTTACCTTATATCAAAACTCCTTTGGGACTTGGAGTATCCTCATAATGTATGGCATGTGGCACATTATCACATATATTAAGCACATCTATGTTGGAGTATTCCCACTTTGTTAAATGTTACGTTATGAGATTTATATGAAGTATTTCGAATTCAAAGGCCAATCTGTGAGACGCAACGATGCAGTACCCAATAATACCATTCATGTAACACAGGCAAGCCTTAAAGTAGTAGATGTTTAAAAGTGTGCAATAGTGACTCAAAAAACACACGGACAATTATGCAAGCTTCATAAAACACATTTGGGTATTGAGAGCAGCAGTTGGAAGATCACTAAATGCAATGCCTTAGAGAAAATATATAATAAAAAATGGAAACAAATGTTTGAAGATTATGCGGGGAATGAGATTTTAATATCTTTTCTAATTACTTTGATATCTATCTCATCCGTCTATTTGGATCGATTATTTTCTGTCATTGAGTAAAAGACAATCCCCACATAGGTTAGATCAACCCCATAAACTGACGCGACTCTGAAGAACCACTTACAACTGATAAAGTTTAAAAGATTTAATATAAAATCAAGAAAAGTTGCAAATACAATCCTCTCAGGATAAGATTCAACAAATATACAGGAACTAGAAGGAACATAAATTCCCTAAAGAACCTCAGTCTACAAAAGAATACAATTAAAGTCAATTCGAGAATCAACAGATTAAAAAGCATAGATACTAAGTGGTCCCGTTGCGTCATCTACAAAAAGAAAAGAATACAAGTTAAATCTGTCCCTACTCTATGCTAGGTGACATCCCTACTTCGCAAGTTTCTATTACCCTAAAAAGGTGTCAGCAGTTTGACTCCCTAAGAAGTTCAAACTCTCTTAGCCTCTAAAGGTAACTTATCGAGAAGCAGTACCCTTTCTGCCTACCCATCCGCTCTCTAAGGGTCCTCGGCCTACTGCTCTCTTGCGCTCTGATCTCTCTCAGCGCTCGCTCCTAACTTTGTCTTCAGGCCATCTGCTCTGAGCTCTTGTGCTGCCCTTCTCCCCTGGGTGCTGTCCCTAAATACACAATCACCGTATGGATGGAACGCCCCTTGACGCCCACCACATACACATACATATGATGTCATTCTCTAGGTCTTTCCATAGCTTCGTCTCTTCGCGTCGTCCGTTAAGTTGACCTTTCTTCTTAGGCGCCATCTTCGTCTTCTTGCTGGTGACTTCATTGACATTCCATTTGACACTTTCAGAGAAAAGTCTATCACCTCATCAGAACTTCATTCTTTACGACTATATTCGTAACCTCATTTGGTCCTGTGAACGGTCATTTCAAAACAAGACCCAAATTCCAAGCGTCTCTTATCTCACTTAGGCCATAAACTTCGTCTAGCATTGTCACTTGAAATTTAACAAGACCTTTGACTCTTGGCTCGCACATTCAGATCAAAGCTATCCACGATTCCTGTGAGCCCACTAAATTACATACAGCGGACTACACTCCTGCGAACCCTTGGTCAGTCAGGTTAAAATCACACATGACCCAACTCTTCTAACATTCCTACAAACTCTTCTACACAGTATAACCTTTAACACACATTTATATACAATCGAATTTAGCAACTCGTTTGCTTATAAGTGAATACATCTTACATAGAATATAAATCTTATAAAGCTATATTCTCCTTTATTACATCGTTATATATGCTCTGCACATTTCTTCACTTTACATTTCTCGCCGCTTTCTCCATTTAGAATTATACACGTACATGAATTCTACTTTGCACGTTCTTCTGTTCGTAAGCATTTCTACACATTTCTATATTAGCCCACTACGTATACGGCTTCTAAATTATAGCATGTTCTAAAGTGAATACAAATACATTTCCTATTACATTGGTTACATCGGCTAATTTTACTCTACAAATGCTAATTCACGTTACAACTTCTACGTTTTATGCGGTATACTTATGATTATGGTACAGATATACTTTTTATTCAAATTGCGCTCTCTCAGTTCCCCCCTTTGATGACCTCTAGGGGTCATCACTAAAATGCAATTTGAATAACACCTTTACACAGAACTAGTTACAAGATTCCCTCTGTTTATCGTTTCGAGAGCTCTTAAACTTTTATACTGTTGATCTTGTAAAGCAGCTAATCTCCTTTCTTGTTCTCTCATGGATCTTTGTAACCGGTTCGTCCTATACCATTTATAAAATTTCACTAATCCTAACAATGTAATTAAACAAATTAATACTATTAGTACAGGTTTTAATATATACCATATGATGCCTTTACCAAGATTGGCAAACCAATCTCCAACTTTACCCATTCCGTGACCTACTTTTTCCAAAACATTTACTTTTGATAAATCTTCGATTTCTTGATGTATCTCTGTAATGTTATGTATGACTTTCTCCAGTGGTTTTGAATTATCAGGAATATAAGTACAACATTCCTGGACCTTCAAAGCCTTGCAAACTCCGCCCTCTTTTGCTAGCAGAACATCTAAAGCAAGACGGTTCTGAAGAACCATTGCTCTAATCGACTGCATCTCTCCTTCTACTAGCATCAATGACCTTTCAGTACTTGCAGATAATCTATCTACAACTGTAGCTAGTCTCCTGATCTTAACATCGTTAAGTATTAATCCTAACATAGGAAACATCGCTCCAAATATGTCTCCAACTACTTCTGCATCTCCTACTTCTCTTTTCGCTCTTGTCGAAGCCTTTCCTTCTATGATCGCTAAATCCTTTGCATGATATATTTTGGGGAAGACAATTGCCAAGTAACACGAACCATACCAATTGTCAGGCAGTTTTACATAGGCATTTCTTCCACATACAAAATATACATTAGGAATAGCTTGCATCTCTTTCATAAAATCTTTCGTATAGTACTCTAACCTAAAAGCATGTTCGCAATTTACTTCACCTACAAATACACTCTCATAATATGTCTTGCTTCGAGTTAAACATAACTTTCCTTTCTGCGTTCTATCCAAAGCTATTGGACCATTGCTACCCTTCTTCTTGTGTGCTTTTTCTTCTTCGGTCCAATCAGTTTTCCACTGTCCTGAAATTTTTAGAATCTTCTGCCTCCTGTATCTGTCATCTACTTGTCCTATGAATTTCTTCTCTACCTCTGACACTTTGCAAGTCAGATTATTTCTGCGTGCATATGAAGTATCTAGTGTATCCCAAGGAAGAAAGAACTTGGCTAATCTATCCTCCTTTTTATAATAGTCCCACTTATTCATTTGTTTATAATTCGGGACTTCAGGCAGTACCGAATCATAATTTGAAAAGTAGTACTCAAACCCTTCTCTACCATAGAATATACTGAGCAATAAACTACATGTTATCCCATATGTCAGTGGGAGATGATGATATCTGATACCTTCATCTACAGAAGCCGGCAATTGCATACATACGTAACAATCTTTGGCTTCCATGGCATCAATATATTCGTACAATAGTTTGGCATAGGCGTTTGACCTAAAGTTTCCCTGTGACTCGTCTATGTGTAATCTACGAGCTTCATTTGCTAGTAACGCCTTTTCACGAATAACATTGCTCTCCTCCTTCTTCCCAACAAGAGCTGGTTTCAAAGTCGTTACAGGCTTTACATCTTCTGTTTCTTTATCACTTTCATGTCCTACTATGTGTGATATGGTCACTACTGTAATAATAAGAAAAATTACTACTGCTATTAGTGTACCTATTATGCATTTGGATTTTCGGTTTGGGTTGCCGTTCTCCATGTTATCAAACTATGCAACTCTTTCTTTCTCGAAGAAAAGTTTTCTTTGCAAGTCTTTATTTGCTTTATTTCCTTTCTCAGTCTGTGAAACGTTCTTTTAATCAACAAAGTCTCTTTTCACAACAATGTCTCTTTATCTTTAGCAACAGACAACCCTAACCCTTCTCCGTCCTCTAAATGTAATCCCTAATTTTATTCTTCTTTCCACTCGGCGCTAGGTTATCTTCTTCTTTATAGCTTAAACACAAAAGTCTTTAGGCATCTATAATTATTCTCGTACCTGCAGCTTTAATAACAAGTTCCAATAATTCAAAACGAACAACTTTTTCTTCTTCTTCTGTTATTTGATGACCAAAAGTCGGAAACTGTAATCGATTTAGCACTAGGTCTTTGATCCGACTTAGGTAAGGGGGTATGGGAAGTGTGAAAGTCAGTAACCCCTCAGTCTCGAGTCCAGGCGTCAACATCCATATCTCCACTGCCACAAATGGATCGAGATCGATTACTTTCACTTCTCTCACTCTCCCAGATTTCTGTCCCCAAGACATCTGCTAGATAAGTCCACTCTGGGATGGCGTACCTTCGGCAGGGCACACGTACCCTTCTTGATCTTCTCGGACTCTCAGAACCTGAATCCGTAGTTTCTTCTTCCTGATCTGAATCTTCAGCGATCGGGACAAGGGTTCTTTCTTGATGTACTTTTAAGCTTGGCCTTCTCCTTCTCTCCGGCCAACTGGCTTCGTAATTCCTTGTCCTCCTGCTCCTTGTCTTTGGGCTTGTCTCTTGATCACTTACAGCTTGTTCGGTATCTGACTCGAATTCCCAGCTACTTTCCTCTTCTGAGACAGCTTCGGTCTCACTGGTATCTTGACCATCATCGGCCTGCTCCGACACAGGTTCAGCCTCTTCAATCACCTCTACAGCTTGACTTTCCCCCTCTGTGGCTTCTCCGCTTTCTACTGGATTTTCATCCGAGAGAGGAGCTGTTTCTTCTAGAGGTGTTGGCACTCTTCGGGTGTGTGAGGCGTGTATCCAGTTGGGCAAGCCTCCACACTTTACTGCAGTGTTCGTAACTAGTATGACTTGAAATGGTCCTCGCCAGCGCACGTCTAGACAGTTCTTCCTGACGTGCTTCTTTACAAGGACCCAATCCCCTGGACACAGATCATGGCACAGGTCTTGAGCTGACGGAACCTCTGCAGCCTGGACCTGGAGGGACACAGAATGAATGGCATCAGATAGTCCCTTGCAGTAGTCCAAGATCAAATCGTCTGTGATGTTCAACAACGCTGCAGTCGGAACCGATGGCAGTCTCATAGCTCTCCCCATTAGCACCTCGTGTGGAGAGAGACCTGTCCTTCTATCTGGTGTGCTACGTATGCTCATAAGAACCAATGGAAGTGCATCTGGCCAACTCAGGGATGTCGATGAACAAACTTTGGCAAGTCTGGATTTAATTGTGCTGTTGATTTGCTCTACGATCCCTGAAGCTTCTGGTCGATAACTGCAATGGAGCTTCTGATCGATACTCAAAGCTGAACATAGCATCTTCACTATTTCGCTGTTGAAATGAGTTCCTCTGTCCGATTCCAAAGAGGATGGCACCCCAAACCTCGGTATTAACTCTCTAAGCAACAATTTTGCTACTGTAAGTGTATCGCATCTACGTGTAGGATAAGCTTCAACCCATCTAGAAAATATACAGACAATCACTAAAACGTATCTGAGTCGATTGCATTTAGGCATTTCAATAAAATCCAGCTGCATTCTATTGAAAGGCCCCCCAGACCTCCCTATGTGACTTAATGTGACTGGTGTTCTTTTCCCTACGTTTAGTTGCTGACAGATCGCACAACGCTGACATACTGCTTCTGCCGCTACTCTAAACTTCGAATTAAACCACGTTTGTCTGAATACTCTCACCATAGCATCTCTACCTATGTGTGCTGATCCATGCAATTTCCTTGCCATTGGACTAACAAGTTCATTTGGTAAAACTGCTCTCCCATCTGCAGAAATCCAAAAGTTCATTTCACTTTTAGTACACCCTGCAGTTTCCCAGCCCTTTTTCTCATCATCTGGTGCATTTTCCTGAACACATTTAATAATAATAATAATAATAGGGAGATTTGTAGAGCGCATGGTGACGCCGACGGCGTGTCCCCGCGCTGAGATCCTAGTGCAGGCTGGAGGGGAGGGAGGAGGAACACTATTGAGAGTAGAGAAGTGTTTTCAGTTTAGCTCTAAAGGTGGGCTCTGAGGGTTCCAGGCGGAGCGCCACAGGGAGTTCGTTCCAACTGGACGCTGCTAGGTACCTAAAGGACCTGCCGCCCATCCTGGCTTTGGACACCTTAGGAATGGCCAGGCGACGCGTGCCAGATGATCTGAGGGAACGCACGGGCTCATATTGTGTCAAAAGATCTTGCAAGGGGAGGGGTGTCCTACCGTTTCAGTTCATCCCACGTATCTACAGTGTCTAACAACATAGTCAAATCAGTTCTTTCCTGTATTCCCCCCACTTTTACATTGGTGTGAGAATATCCCTGTTCTGCACAGTAAAGTGCAACTTCATCTGCGTATCGGTTGCCCTGCGACACAAAGTCTACGTTCTTTGTGTGCGCAGCACATTTGACAACTGCGATAGCTGTTGGTCCTTGCAACGCTTCTAACAATAATCTCACGAATTCTCCATTCCTAATAGGAGAACCCGAGGAGGTCATGTAACCTCTTTGAGACCATAACTGCCCATAGTCGTGAACTACCCCGAAACCATACTGGCTATCGGTGTATATGGTGACTCGAATTTTGTTACCGGCTAAACAGGCACGCGTCAAAGCAATGATTTCAGCTACCTGAGCGGAATGTACTCCTTCCAGGCAAGCGGCTTCCACAACTCTGGTAATTGTACAAACTGCACATGCTGCTCTCAGCTGACCAATATCGTCTCTTACGCATGAACCATCAACAAAGAATATTTCATCGGGGTCAGTCAACGGTTCATCTACGATATCTGGTCTCGGTTTGGTGCATAGTTCAGTCACATCAAGGCAGTCATGATCTGTACAAATTTCATCATCTGTATCACTTGGAAGTGGCATCAAAGTAGCAGGATTCAAAACAGAGCATCTCTTCAGGGTCACATTCTCAGCAGCCAATATGACTTGCTCGTAGCGTGTGAGCCTGCGATTCGTCAGATGCTGAGTTTTAGTCCTGGTCATTAACAATTCCACAGAATGCGGTACGTACACCACTAACTGATGTCCCATTACCACATTTTCACATCGTTCAATGCTGACACCCGTTGCAGCTACGGATTTGAGACATCCGGGCAACGCTGCGGCTACTGGATCTAATGTAGCCGAAAAGTAAGCAACTGGCCTACGCGCATTGCCGTGTATCTGGGCCAAAACTGCTAAAGCGCAACCTTCTCTCTCGCAGCAGTAAAGCAAGAATGGCTTCTCATAGTCAGGCATTCCCAAAGCCGGGGCACGACACAAGTCCTCCCTCAGCTGCAAAAATGCCATCAAACAATCTTTGTCCCATGGTACCGGATCACTCACTCCTTTGTGCGTCAGTTGTAAGAACGGTTTTGCCTTCAGTGAAAAGTTGGCTATCCACTGCCGACAATAACCAACCATGCCTAGAAACATCCTGACTTCTCTTTGTGTTTTAGGCGCGTTCATTTTCATGATCGCCTCTATTCTGTCTGGAGACACCTTCCGCTTTCCCTTTTCAATCCTATGGCCCAAGTATTGCACTTCGGTCAGACAATACTGCAATTTACTTGGAGACACCTTGTGTCCTTTCTCGGCCAAGTGATTTAATAAGGTAATAGTGTCTGTCTTGCAAGCTTCCTCAGTTTCTGACGCAACTAGGAGGTCGTCTATGTACTGGACCAGAACTGAGTTCTTAGGCAGCACTAGACTTTCAAGATTTTTCTTAAGCAGCTGGTTAAAAATCGATGGGCTTTCTGTATACCCCTGGGGAATACGACACCATGTTAAAACGCGATTTTCCAGCTTAAAAGCGAAAAGATATTGGCTATCTTCATCTAAAGGAATCGAAAAGAAAGCCTGGCACAAGTCTATCACTGTGAACCATCCAGCTTGGAACGGTATCTGAAACAATATCACTGATGGATTCGGTACCACTGGACAACATGAAACAACGATATTATTAATCTTCCGAAGGTCCTGCACTATTCTGTATTTTCCACTAGGCTTCTGCAAACCCATAATCGGGGAATTACATGGACTTCCCACGATCTCCTTCAGTATTCCCTGTTTAATCATGGACTCGATCACAGGCTTTATCCCTGCAATCGTCTCCGGTGTCAACTTATACTGTGGTGTTCTTGGATACTCGGCATTGGGCTTTACCATGATCTTTACCGGTTCTACTCCTTTAATCAGTCCTATTTCTTCTCCAGTAAAATCCCACACCTCAGCTGACACTGTCTCCTTCAAATCCTGTGGAAGCTCCTCCACCGTTAGGGTAGGGTATAGTTCCACGCATTCCTGCGAGTTTACAACCTTAAAATCTGCATCATCATCGTTAGTCTGCACTTCTACTCCTTCAGGTGTGCAATATATTGTGCAATTTAATTTACACAACAGATCTCTTCCTAGCAAACACACAGGACTAGAATCACAAATCACAAACTGGTGTTCATCACTGTAATTCCCTATCTTCACTGACACTGGTTCTGTCAAAGGATTCGTCATCCTCCTGTTTGCGACTCCTACCACCTGAATCGTCTCTCCCGACATTGGCAGACCTGGGACTACCGCTGATCTCAAAGTGGATCGAGTGGCCCCCGTATCCACCAAAAAGGTCGTAGGACATCCAGCTACTTCAGCTTCTACGTATGGTCCTCTCTGATCTACCTCCAGGGCTGCTCCTAGAGTACAGTCTTCATCCCTATTCACTCGTTGTCCAGTAAGAGGATCAACGTAGTAGCATTCTTCTCCTCCTACGAACAATGGCATTTGTCTATAGGTTTTCCCTCCGTTTGTGATGAGGCGGTTGAGGAAACGGGGCTCGAGGAGTCTGAGTCCCCCCTTTGACAAACTTTCCCTTCGGGACTACAGCTCCCTTAACCACGTTGTTCTGAATCTCATCCTCCTCCTGTTCTAATTCGCCCGTCTCGACATTATAAGGACACTCGCGTCTCCAATGTCCCACCTCGTTACACTGATGGCACCTCGTTGTCTTTTTCAGTGTTGCGATATCTATTCTCGGTCTCGGTCTTTCTTCCTCATCTCTGCTTTGATTATTCTGTTTTTTTCCTAGGGTTCCTGTTCCCTGTTGTCGCTGTCCACCCTTTCCGGCTGACTGCATCTGTACCAGCATTAGCTTCTCCTTAAGTTTCTTTGCTTTCGAATCTATTTCATCGCTACAGTACCTCGCATACCTCAGAATCTCATCTAACGGTTTGTTTTGCCAACAGATCAAATGCTGTTGAATCATCAGGCTTATGTCTGGTCTCAATCCTAGGACAAACTTCGACACAAACTGTCCTATGTCTTTGGGGTCCATCACATCCAACCCACTGTACTGTTTGAATGCTTTCAGCAATCTTTCATAAAACTCGTGAACTGTCTCTTTAGGTTCCTGAGTTGTTCGATCTATCTTAACCCAGTCTATGTCTTGCACCGGCACTTTCTCTTTTAGCCATGCTATTACTCTCTCGTATTTTTCCATGACTCTATCTGATGGACCGTTTGTCCGGGCATCCCTCGGAGGCTCACAAGCGGGCCATTCGATACTAAGTTTACATGCCGTCCACAAATCTCCGGGTACTACGATATCAAACAGAGTGTTCAAATCGATCCACAGTACCTTAGAGATCTTCACGAACCTCTCTACCTGTTTATACCACTCGACGGGGTTCTCTCTTAGCTTTGGAAAGGAATTGGTAAATGCCGCTAAATCCCCCCTACTCCAGGGCACATGGACGTAGTTTCCGTTCGCGATTTCTCGCAAAGGGAAAGCTTCCATTCGCATTAGCTCTCCGTCCGGGGACCTCGTAAGTGTACTCCTTCTGACGGATCCCCTCTTAGACCATCTTTCCTCCCATTTATCCAAATCCCTCCATACTCTGATACTCAGGATCAGTTCCTTTATGTGTACTTTCAGCGCGATAGTTCTACGCTCATCTAGATCCTGATCCGTGCAAGTTAGCCTATGGTTACCCTGCAAAGCTTTAGTCCGTGACATGTCTATCATATACCTGTCTGCCAATTCAGATAATTTTTCATGAGCTGACCTTGCTTTCCGAGTAACGTCCTTAGACATAAACAGTATTTCATCATGATCATACAGCTCTATCCTTTCCATCGGCAATGTGCCGTCTATGATTTCATCCAAGTCTGATTTTAAACTCATTACATCAAGCCGTTTTGCTTTTATCTCAGCTCTCAGTAGCTCACTCCTAGGTGGTTCTTTTACATCCCTCTCACCCCCACTACAAGTCCTACGCCTGAGCACAGGTGAGTTATGAGGAGTCCTTCTTGCTTCTCTTTGTTCCCACCTCTCTAAATCCCAAGCTTTCCCATCTTCCCTTGGGGTATGGTGGAACAATGATCTATTCCCCATCACTGCATCCTGTCTTTTCGGATCGGACTCTTTAGGTGCGAGATAGGATCCCCCGTTCTGTTCTAAAGCACTGCAACTCCCTTGCTGTCTGGTGTCGCTCAATAAACGATAAGATCCTTCACGGTCCTCCATGTTCCCGCGATCTCGTTCGTGATCACCGGATGTATGGCGAGACCCTTCGCGACTCCCTATATTCTCGTGATTCCAATGTCGCACATTTTCTCCCGGGGCATGGTGAGTGCACCTGAAACTATCTCGGTATTCCTGCGTCCTTCGTTCCCCCTCACTAAGGATGGGGCGAGGCACTCCCCCACATCCTGCGCTCCTGTCATCGCACATTTGTCTGCTGCCACTGGTGGTATGGCAAGTATCTCCTTTGCTTCCTTGACTTCCTCTTTCCCACTCCGGGCTGCTTTCGCCAGCTCCGCAGTGAGAGAGGATCCTGTTATCCTGGTCTCTCCATTCTGCTCCTGTTTCTAATCTTTTATTTTGAGCCTCTTCGGCAGCATCCCATTCTTTCAAATACTCCCTTAATTCCTTATAGGATTTCGGTTTTGGTCCCCTCAAATCCATCTGTCCTCTTTGACCCCCTTGTTCTATCCAGGGACCCGTTGCTGAATCCAATGGGGTACTCCGACTCTTTGGTGCTAGCAACTGCCTTTGGGAATTGATCGTATTATTCCTACTTTCCATCTCTGCCCTTTCCCTGTCCCATGGTGCCTGTTCCTCCTGCTGGACCCCCTCTGGGTTGTAGATTGACACTATAGGGCCTATGGTAACAGGTACTTGTAAAGCATCTGGCATTTGATACGACCTTGCATGCTGCGTTTCTGGCACCTTCTGGACCACGAATCTTCCCACTACTCTCTGTTCGGGACTAGATTGAGGTACTTCCTCACCTTTCCTGGTATCCCACTCTGTTACTGGGAGCGGTTTATATTCCCCCCATCTAGCTCCGTCCCCTTGCTGTAGTTCGGGACTTTCGGCTTCTCTGTTGTACGGAGGTGGTCTATCTGTTAATAGTCTCTCTATCAGATCCTCATCTGGCTCGCTATCCTCATCTTCTTCTAGAGGTTTCTTTTCTCCCGTAGTCTCTAACATTGTGAACAGTTTATCTGCTTCTATCTTTTGCACTCTCCACTTTTTAGCTTCACCGTCCCATTTTGCATCTTGCACTGCCTTTACCGATCGTCTCACTCTTTCTTGGCGTCTACTCAAGCTCTTTTCATGTGCTGCTCTAAACCATGCACTAAGGGCTTCGAACTGTGTTGGCCTCGGTAGAGGTCTCGTTGCAAGCATTACTGCTTTCAATTGGTTCAATACTTCTAGCTTAAACGTCCCGTATCTCGGAAACGTCAGTTCCTTATTCCCTTCTGTTAGCTTATTCCACTCAGAGATCCATAGTATTGAGTGTAAGCCTACATTCACTGCCATATGATAAGCTGGCGTGCCTTCTGGTGGAGCTTCTTCTCCGGCATATAAGTTTCTTCTATCTCTCTTAAAGATCGCCCTTAAACGCTTAAAACACTTCATTTTCAGTAATCTACGATTTTCCTTATTAATTCTCTTCCTTATTTACGTCCCAATGACAAACCACCAATCCCTACACGGCTCTCGCTAATCAGCCTATCCCAGCGCGGTTCTACACCAACCGGCCAATCTCAGCGCGGCTCTACGCTGACGTCACTCGTCCCCTCTGCAGCAGTTCCCCTCCTTTCTCAGCTTGCCTCGCGGTCTTGCATACGTCTCATTCATACGCCGAAAAATGACTACTTCCGTCCAAGCGATCACTTTTCTCTGACTGTACGGCCACAGTCTAACTGTAATTGTCACCTCAACTGACGAGACGTCTTCCTCTCACTTCGGACGTTCGCCTTAACTGATAGGTTACTTACACACAGTAAACGTACGACCAGCGTCCGTTACTCATACACTCACTCAAACACTCCCCCTATCATCGGTCTGCGGGCGATCAATGGTACCTCATGACCCCCTTTAAAATGGTAGACAAATTACTCTGGGTGTTCGATACACCCGAACCACTTAAGCCCTCTCTGGATCTTAAGATTTTATCCGGTTGCGCGCGCTCACAACCTTCCCTCAATCACACTACAGGCATTCAACTCCGCTTGACATTACAACACAGGTACAACATAAAACACCGCAATCTGGCAACGCATGACCCTTATACTCACTCTCGACCGACTCTGCTGCTTTTCTCTCGCGCCGTCAGCACCTTCTTCGGCAGGGATTCTTCTTCTGGTCGCCGATGACTAGGGACCTTGGGGTAATCTAGACCTGACCTAGGTTGCCTTCCTCAAGAAGAAAACCATCTTTCTCTGCTACCAACTGCGGGGAATGAGATTTTAATATCTTTTCTAATTACTTTGATATCTATCTCATCCGTCTATTTGGATCGATTATTTTCTGTCATTGAGTAAAAGACAATCCCCACATAGGTTAGATCAACCCCATAAACTGACGCGACTCTGAAGAACCACTTACAACTGATAAAGTTTAAAAGATTTAATATAAAATCAAGAAAAGTTGCAAATACAATCCTCTCAGGATAAGATTCAACAAATATACAGGAACTAGAAGGAACATAAATTCCCTAAAGAACCTCAGTCTACAAAAGAATACAATTAAAGTCAATTCGAGAATCAACAGATTAAAAAGCATAGATACTAAGTGGTCCCGTTGCGTCATCTACAAAAAGAAAAGAATACAAGTTAAATCTGTCCCTACTCTATGCTAGGTGACATCCCTACTTCGCAAGTTTCTATTACCCTAAAAAGGTGTCAGCAGTTTGACTCCCTAAGAAGTTCAAACTCTCTTAGCCTCTAAAGGTAACTTATCGAGAAGCAGTACCCTTTCTGCCTACCCATCCGCTCTCTAAGGGTCCTCGGCCTACTGCTCTCTTGCGCTCTGATCTCTCTCAGCGCTCGCTCCTAACTTTGTCTTCAGGCCATCTGCTCTGAGCTCTTGTGCTGCCCTTCTCCCCTGGGTGCTGTCCCTAAATACACAATCACCGTATGGATGGAACGCCCCTTGACGCCCACCACATACACATACATATGATGTCATTCTCTAGGTCTTTCCATAGCTTCGTCTCTTCGCGTCGTCCGTTAAGTTGACCTTTCTTCTTAGGCGCCATCTTCGTCTTCTTGCTGGTGACTTCATTGACATTCCATTTGACACTTTCAGAGAAAAGTCTATCACCTCATCAGAACTTCATTCTTTACGACTATATTCGTAACCTCATTTGGTCCTGTGAACGGTCATTTCAAAACAAGACCCAAATTCCAAGCGTCTCTTATCTCACTTAGGCCATAAACTTCGTCTAGCATTGTCACTTGAAATTTAACAAGACCTTTGACTCTTGGCTCGCACATTCAGATCAAAGCTATCCACGATTCCTGTGAGCCCACTAAATTACATACAGCGGACTACACTCCTGCGAACCCTTGGTCAGTCAGGTTAAAATCACACATGACCCAACTCTTCTAACATTCCTACAAACTCTTCTACACAGTATAACCTTTAACACACATTTATATACAATCGAATTTAGCAACTCGTTTGCTTATAAGTGAATACATCTTACATAGAATATAAATCTTATAAAGCTATATTCTCCTTTATTACATCGTTATATATGCTCTGCACATTTCTTCACTTTACATTTCTCGCCGCTTTCTCCATTTAGAATTATACACGTACATGAATTCTACTTTGCACGTTCTTCTGTTCGTAAGCATTTCTACACATTTCTATATTAGCCCACTACGTATACGGCTTCTAAATTATAGCATGTTCTAAAGTGAATACAAATACATTTCCTATTACATTGGTTACATCGGCTAATTTTACTCTACAAATGCTAATTCACGTTACAACTTCTACGTTTTATGCGGTATACTTATGATTATGGTACAGATATACTTTTTATTCAAATTGCGCTCTCTCAATTATCAGCAGGTTAAGGAATATTAGTAATGGTAGAATGTTTGTCACAAGAATAGAAAGAGGTTAATGTTTACATCGGAGCTATGTGTTGTAAATGCATATACTCACAAAGATCACTCTGTTTAAAGTAATGCGTTTTATAACCCATAAGATTATGGGTAAGACCAAAAATCTGGCTAAATCAGCTGTGGCATTACACATGAGGGACCCCTGCAGAATGCGGTAAGGGGCCCCTGAAATCCCCAGAGTTCACAGATATCTTTCGGATTTAGGCTCAATTGGAGCCCCACTGGAAGTGAGGGATGCGCAACAGAGGCTTCAGGGGCCTGTGTTACATCCTGCGTGGAAGAATTATTTAACTAATATATTTTTCATACAACAAATACAGATAACGTTTTCTGCAAAGCATTTTTATATGTGACCCTGGTCTGCCAACAAAATTGTCTTTTCTCTATAGTTTGTCCTTGAAACAGCACAAAATATGGAAGTAACAAAGGCAAGAGTTCACAGATTAAAAAACATACTCAAGGCTGAATTCTTGGAATATTTATCCCAATAAAATTAAAACGTAGGTGCACAAAAGCAGATAGCAGATGTGAAGATAAATCTCAGTCCTTTATTCCATATCGGTCTTTTTCTTTTTAGTATTTTAATAGAAATGGGAACATATTTGTGTGAAACGCAGCTATGCTTTGAATTGTAGGCATAAAGCACCTTTAATAAAATAAAATATAGTCCAGATAACCTTAAGCAGGATTAATGGAATATTCGATTTGTAAAGTTAATTTATATATGCAGAATGTTCTGCACTTTAGCAAAGTTGCAACATTCTTATGCTTGAGGTGCGAAATACAGCATTGTTTATGGTTGGAGCATCCTGCCTCTGTAAGGAAACACACAAACGTGTAAGCGTGCGGGTGGCATTCACACTATAGTATTGTCACTTCTAATGCATGCATATTAACCGTGGGAATGGGACATGAGGGAAAGCAGACAGAGCTCTTCGATGCTCTTGCGTTGCTAACCTGGTGCCCTCATTGTAATCCATGACATGTTTACAAACGCTGTTGATGCACTCTGTTGCATATCAGTTATTACTACATATGTTACACAGGTGACCAGATGGTCCTTAGCTAAAATAGAACCTGGGGTGGAATGAATTTCCGAAACATATCTCAATCATTTGCATATTAAGCCATGCTTCCACTATCTAGGAGTGACCAGAAAAAGGGTCAGTGGGTGTTAAAAGACGAAAGATATGGGCCACATTAGAAATTAGTGAAAACACAAAAAATCATAAAATGAGGCAACCAGGAGAGAGGAAAACAGGGACTTCCTCACCGGGTATCTGTGATGGAGTACTGGACTGGTGGGGAAGGTAAAAAAAAAAGTCGTAGTCCATCGATTGTGAGCATGGGGGCCAGGACAGCAAGGTCACCCAGGGGATATGTCTTGCAGCCAGTGAGTGTATTAATGAATGGGGAAATATTGCATATGGATAAAGCACATTGAAAAAAACTAGCCAGCGAGTGTTTTAAATATTGGAAAAGAAGGCGCATATGTATAATGCAAAATGAAAAAACATTCCCCTCAGTATTCACACACAGCTTAGGCACGAAAAAATGCGTCAGGTGGGTGTGCTTGAAAACTTTGTAAAATAAGCCTGTGGAAACTGAAAGAACGCGAGCAAGCACTGCAGTAAAGGTTTTCCTTCACAAACTCATCTCCTGATTAAGTGTAAACGTCTGGGTGAGATTAGGCACAGATTAGGCACAGCCAGTGTTTAAAGTCAAACCACCGTGGAGCATATGCTTGGCAAAAAGTGAATTGGTTATCATGGTTCTCAGCTTCATTCAGTTCGTATCCAAGCATTGGTGTCACTTGCAGGTACCCTGCTTTGGTGAATATTAATGAAAGCACCTTCTACCGATAAGACGGGTCAGTCTGATTTAGATCTAGCTAAATATTGTTCTTACTGTGGTAAGCACATGATATTTTGTTTCATATATTCTATTCTTAAAGCTAGTCATGTGGTCCTTCAGGTATCTTGCATCCTTAGTCCCTGAAGAACCACTATTTTTTTGTACCTAAAACAAAAAATGCTCGAGGGACATTCCAGTCCAGTTTTTCTCTCTTCTCCTTTTTCCAGTTTGTCCTAAGTTCCTGCTTTATGTGGCTTGGTACACTTATAGATCCATGTATGGATTTAGACACAATAAGGGCATCTATCGGGACCCTTCACACCTCACACCACGGCCCGCAGTAACATCAAAATGACTCCGATGATTGCTCTAGAAGCCCATGTCAGTGCCTTTAAAAATGTAGCATATTTTGCTTGGCAGTGCCCCAAAAGGGCATTAAGAGCACCAAAGTGTGTATATGGGCTTCCAGGGGTATGCCGGGCCCGTACCAGAGCCCCACATTATTGTTTAAAAAGGGTGTTAATTTAAGTCTCTCAGGGACCAACATGAGGGAGTCTTAGACAGGTCTTTTTCATGGCTTTAGAAGTGCATATTTCTAATGAGTCATCTATAGTTGTAAGGCAACCTTGGTTCATGGCAGAAATAGGAGTTTCATGAAAACCTTCACTCTGTGCTATAGGATATATGCCAAAGTTCATTAGGACGGCTCCCGTTACAGTTAAAAGCAAATTAATTGAATATTTGTCATGACATCAAATTGCGTTATATTGGCGAAATGGTTACTGATGGCCTATTTTAAACTGCTGGTTATATGGTGACACCATCTAACAAAGCCAGGGGGCTTACATTTTAAAAATCGCCTATTATATACTCATTGTGCACCTTTTTACTGGTATTGTGACTCTAGGATTTAGGATCTGCTGGCTCACAAACTGTGAAAAGCTCCTCAGGCCTACAGGGGCTAGGCCAAATTTAGGAGGATATTATACATTTGTGACTTCTATTTTGCTGTGCACTTTCGATAGGTAAGGGGGTCTTTTAGAGACGTTTATCATTGGTTGGTTTTGCACCTGACATTTTATATAGATTTGTCATTTTGTGTGTAACATAATGTTCTGTATGCCTCTGTGGTATCCTGGTTTTAATGTGGTTCATGCTATGCCAATGGAATTCTCCCTGAATTATGTAATATGGAATATTGGGAGTGTGAGGCTACAGTTGAGAAGGGCTGAGCAGCATGCTGGCTGCTCCTGGTGGGGCTGAACTACTGGATTTGTAACTACAACAATAAATACTCCTGAAATACTACAACAAGCCTGGATTCAGTTACTACAGCCTCTTTAAAGTATGTTTACTTTTTTAAATAAAAACACCGATTGGACTCGAATGTATTGAGTGTTATGTGTTGTGTGGCTGATGTCTGGATCTCTAGTCCATAGCATCTCCACCAGTAAGCCCTGGACTGCTCTGCCTTACTATCATAAGGGACAAGTGCTTAAAGGGTCACTTGGTTTCCAAGTTGGGATCCGCAATGTGGGCGCCCCAGGACTAGCGCCTTGAGACCCTCCGGGTAAGTAGTGCGCTGTATAAATGCCTGTGATTGATTGATTGATTGACACCAGAAGCAAAAGACCATTGTGGTTACGGCTGGGCCCAGTGACTTCAGATTACCTCGGGATGCTCCGACCAGGATTTCTCACAACCACTATGAAGGCAATTATGTTAAAGCAAGAGAGATGCAGTAAACGCATCAGGGCGACTTGGAGCCTGGTTTTGGCAGCAGACCACCTCTATACACCAGTGCATACTTAAAAAAACGCAAGACCTAATACGCTCCCACTGCAGCATATTGAGATACTGTTGAAGGAAATTGTCACGTAACCAAATTTATAAATTACTATGCTGTGTTGGTCGCTAAATACAAATGAAAGCACAAAGAATAACATGGCTAACACCTATGTGCGTTATAAAGCAGTTTAATGGAGTGGGTAGTATTTTTGGAACTATTCGAAAATGGGAGAAGTAGTTTTCTGTCCAAGCATGGACTGTTTAAGATAAATCATAATTTGGATAAAAGTATTAAATGATTCATTTAATTAAAAAAAAATTCTAAAGTAAGTAAAACTTCAAAAAGATGAAGGTGTTTGGGATTTTTTGGGATGTGATAAAAATCACGTATTTCCAGTTTTGCCCCAAATATTAATTTTGCATGTTCTTGTAATTACTGGACATTTGTCTCCTTTTAAATTCCGGCGGTTTGGTATACCGAAATGTAAAGGAGGATGCCAAATGCATAACTCCGAAATGTCGAGTAACAAGAGCTACCACACCCATCAGTAATTCCTGGCTAACTAGTAACAGGGGCCAAATGAAAATAATACTATTATTTGCATGTAAAGCGTTTACGCTGCTAGTAAAGTATTTCAAAATCGAAATCAGAAGTATGTCTTCAGAAACAGGGTGATTGTTGCAGGTTAAGGCTCTTAGCCGAGTGCTGACAATATGTCAGATAATATGTCAAGTGCTAAAGTGCTTAGCAACAGGTGTGTGTCTGGTAACACTAAAGACCAGATCAGGGAAGATGGCTTTGCGTCTGCTGAGATTGGACTGCCGCTGTCTCCCTGTCTATCACCATAGAAGATAACTTTAAAATAAGCTTTGAATTCTTTATCCAACATTGTAGGCTTCACCACCAGAGCGCTGTATATTTCTTTGTGTGACTATATCTTTAAAGCTGGATTGATAAACTGAGTTTTATTAATCTACCGAGACACATTTCAAGCACTCTTAATAATGAAGTACATTTCCGCCATGATATACTCGCCGTTTCAGGCTGCACACTCGGTTTCTTATCACACAGTCTGTCACGGATCTAAGCAAACACCTCTGTCCCCTGTTGCATTTCAAATTACAGTTTGACAGAAGTTATTACAAACTTTAACAATGCCACCATTTTTCTTTTAAAGGCATGGAGAATGGCATAGGTGAGAGCCGTGCTCTTTATTACATTGTGAAATATGAGCTAACACTGAGAGATGTATTTCCCTTGCATCTGCTGTGGCTTGAAAAGCTAGGAATAGGAATGTTTATACTGCATTAGAGAAGTGGAGGAGTTGAAAAGTGAGCAGAAGGTTGAGCTTAGGTACTGTAGGTATTTCAGAAGCTATGATGGGACTGGGTCTCATAAACTATGCTAGGGCTCTCGTTGGTTTCCTATCCAATCTGCATTGCATAACTTTAGGAAACAGGTAACTATAGTGTTTTGGCGCCACATAATGGAGTTGGAGCCTCAGCTGCTTCGCGAAGGAACAGGGCAGACCTGCTGTTCATTACGTAAGTACGTGTTGCAATGGAAGCATTTCCCTCATTAGTGCTCCCTTAATTGCTACATTGTGATTCACCAACGGGAGGACCTGTTGCCTCTGTATCGGTGGAATTTCTTCTCATGGGTGCCATATTCACACTGTCACTGGAATCAAGCTCTAGCTTCCTGATGAGCCCATAACTAGGGCGAAACATGTCCTGGGATGCTTGTGTTTTGGTTCAGGGAGGACCAGGCCTGGCAGCTCGGGATCAGCTGTTCCCATGAGTAGTAGGGTCAACACTGATTTGCATATGGCTGGGTCCAAAATAAAGTGGGATGGTGAGCAAAAGAACGATGGGTTGGCATGCTACAACAAGCAACTGCCAGTGGTTAGACAAATTGCAAGCATTCCTCCTATCACCTTTTGTGTGTTTTGATCAATTATCAGACCCTACCCACGGACAGTGAAGACTCCTGATGTGGGGCAGTGGTTCAATGAAAAGATTGCTTGCTCTTCTCATCTTCCATGTACCTCTTCTTCCAGCTCGGTGCACCACAGGGTTCATGATACTACAACTACTCTTTCTAGTATCTGTTTATGTATTTAAGGTACGTGGATCTTTGGTCTACCACTTGCCTCTTGCCAAAAGCTCATTTAGACTCTTGTCACCCACTCGACCTGTTGTTGATAGCGCCAGGAAACTCCGTGAGGAGTGGCAGTTAGCGCTTTATAAATTCTCTTTTCATTTCATTTCATTTCATGCAAGGACCAACACCGTTTATGTACCACTTCTCTCAATACTGCAATGCTAAAACATGCAATTTTGATGCAGGTCTTTGTTTTTACAAATATCCCAGTATATATTTATTTCCCAGAATTACATTCCCATCTCAACCTCAGTAACTGGTAGAAATTCCTAGCAGGCTTTAATGGAGATGTCACATGATGTGCCAATGGAATGACTTCATTTGACTGGCCATCTCTTGCCTGACCATAGGGGTCGTCAGTGCCCATAATAATGCTCTGAAGGACAGGGAAGATGAGACAGCAATGCCAGCACTCTGGTTGGCTTGCCAAGTTATATTGTTTGTGGTGGAGTTCTAGTGAAATTGAAACATGAGATGCCCTTATCCATTTCACAAAAGCTAGACAACTGAAATGAAATGCCAGACATCTGGTGGGCCGGGCACATTACATTTTCAGGACATGCTTAGAACTCTGATTGACAGGACACATATGATAAAATGAACATGACTGAATTAGACTAGATACATAGCTAGTCTTGTGCAAGGTTTCTATGGGCTTCGCATATGGCATTCCAGTGGTTTGGGCACATGAGGGAAATATTGCAGAATTTCATTTAAGAACCACATGAGAATTCTATGGCACTGCCTTATTGGCTGGGTTCAGGAGATCCCACATACATTAAGAATTCATGGAAATACCCCAAGCTGTAGCCTGGATAGGGCCAGGCTATAAATATATGCAGATCACAAAAGAAACCCTGCCCCTAAATATATGGTGGGAAATAAAGAATGGTAACAAAGAATTTGAATTTGAAAAAGTCCTCTACATTTCAACCAAAATCTGTTGATCCATTCCTGTCACTGTGAGGTGTATATGTCCCAATCCAGAACAATTTAATCGGTATTTCACATCTCTTTAGTGAAGCCCGTCTCTGAAAAAACCCAGCTTGTTCCAAATCATTTACCAGTTCAGGTGAATAATATTATGGAATACATAAGATTTTAGATGAAAGAATTGTCACGCAAACATTGCATTAGTTGTAAACATGATTTGGTTTAGGCTTGAGGAAAGATCATAGAAACCTGCCTCTAATTTACATGCTCCACATTTGTTATGCAGAGTTGATGGTAAACATTAAGGTAAACCAGGAGTAGTGCTGCTGAGACGCAGGCTCTGGGAAGTGGGGGGAGGGCTCTGACATGAGTCATGGGTAACCTATCCATACTCTGGGGGTAGTTAGTCGTCATACTTTGAGTGCACTTGTGTTATCTCCAGACAAAAGTAGGAACGGCTGGTGCTGGGCAGGAATTTTGATGCAATTTGGTGAAAGCCTTTGGAGAATGTAATACAGGACTTCATCAGGCACAAACTGCTGCAACTACGATTCCCGAACTCTCACAATGCTTGGGAATAAAGGTGGCGATCTGTAAGGTTGAGTTTATGTTACTAGGCAATCAAAATGTTTAGTTCCTTCAGCTCGGATCTCCTTATCTGAAAACCACCACTTGAGAAGAGTTGTGTTCAAAGATGGCTTACATTCTAGAACTCATCACTATATTCAGACAAGCTTTTTAATGATGGAATCTTATTCAGGAAGTGACTTTGAACATTTAAAGGCTATTCTATTCGATAATTTCCGGACTACAAACAAAACAATCAATACAATTTGAAGGGAATTCTGAAGTATTGATTATCAGTACGTTTGAATTCATATTATGTGAAGTGAACAGATAGGATCCTTAAACCTCAACAACTTTATAATGGTTATGATGTGCATATTGTGTACTGTTAATTTAAGGAAGGTAGTAACTGTAATTAGAAATGTAAAGCAATAGTGATCCATGTTATATTTTTCACTTCACAGTAGTCTTAACCAGAAATTCATATTACATGCATCAAGAGTTGAGACTTTAACTAAGGTTAAATGTAGCCATTGTTTTAATAGAAGTGATGCTAGCAAAGAAAGACTATTTTATACTTAGGATAATAAAATTGTATATATGGTTTCAGCTATCATAAGTATCAGATGCCCCACTTCACAAGAGTCAGAGATACTAAGACAATCTGAAGATGTATTATTGTCTAAATAAATGTCTAGCATTAGATGAAATATAAATAATTCCTGGGCACTAATAGTCTTATATGTTATAAACTGCTATAACCATCTGAAGTTCATTCTCAGCAGAACTGACTAGTTAGCACAGCGAACTCCATTGCCTCTGTTATCTTTCTCTAAACTCTTTCCCCTTAATCTAGCTATAATGCCAGCTTGCTAATTGCACATGTATTGGGGTAGAAGTGGATATGAAAACACATCACTCCCATTGAATCTGAGCTGCAAGGTCAGTGCTTTCTGACCAAGGATAAGAGAAACAACGTGTATGAAGCCATCCCTTAACTCTTCCCTCAGTCCTCAATAGAGGGCAGTGACTTGGTCATCATTAGCCTACAATGCAGGAGCTACAAGGCTCTGGAGCTGGGTTACATACCATAGAACATAGCGTGTCCCTCGTTTGACAGCTGTGCATTTGTTGCAGAGGGTTCTTTTTTATACACCTCCCTTAAATATTGATCATAATCATCTAATATAGAATCTTGGCTTTCAACACACAGGGCTGCCTGACCAGTGAAAAGAAATTCCAAGTAGATCCGGGATACACATTGTGTAACTGTGTTTGGAACCTAAATCCTGGGGATGTTCCTGAGTCAAGGCAATCCTTGATGTGATTTTTAGGTCAATAACAACAAAGTTGATTAACAAGTTCAGATTACTTGAAAGTCTCCTTGGTGCATTCTATTCCACAATATAAACTACTGATGAAGAGAATTCACAAAGCATCATCCGCCACATGTGGAAAGGTGGGCTTTCGCTTTACTGATTCAATTCCTGATTGGAAATTTGTTTGTGTGTCTTCGCCTCTTTATAACCTTTTTTAGCAAAACAGTTCCAGAGGCGTGATGGAAATTACTGGGATTTACAATTTTAGTATGGGAGTGTCTTGTCTTATTTTTAAGAAACTCAGGAGAGATGCTTTGGGTAGGAGATACATTAAAACAAGTTAGTTCAGTAAGATAAAAGCTGATACATTAACATTTTTAAAAAAACTGTTGTTTTGATTGGTAAAGGGTGTAGCACCATTAATATTAGCTATAATTTGGTCAGATCAATTTGAGAAATTTCCCTATATTCGAGCCATTGTTCACCCGATTTTCTATCTATTATCCATGAATTTCCAGAGTGTTGTAGTTCAGGCAGAGCAAGTTCAATAGATTTAATTTTAGAAACAAATAATGAGCAAAATGTTCATATGTGGTGTTTGCACCTTGGACAATGATAGATGTGGGAGGGCTATTGGCTAATTTCATATTAACGTCAGAGAGCCTTTTATGGCATCGTCTCACTGTCCAAAGGAAGATTTGTAAGAGATTTCCTGTCATTGTAAATTTTTCTCGAGAAGCATAGCACAGAGGGGCTTGATCTTTTTTCACTTGAGTTTTAGAGGAGCAATGCTATCTGAAAAATAATTGTGTGGTCATTATGATGATGGTAGTATCCTGTTCTCTTAGTTCAAAAGTACTGATATACAAAGAGTTGTTTTTCACAGAACTAGGCTAATCCCTCTTTAGGTTGACCAATAGTTTTACTGAATATAAATACCAAGGCAAATGGTATTTGAAAACTATGTGATCAAAGCAAATGGATTACATATTCAATTGAAATAAGGTATTTTTGGAAATGATCAAGTTAAAGGTGAGCCCTTTATCATCAGTATGGTTGCAACTATTTTGAGCAAGATCACTGTCATACAATAATGATGTTAAACAATTGACATCAGCCATTTGTAATCTCCCATTGCAGTTTAATATCCCTAAAGAAGACAATAATATCAGAGGAAGTTAGTTGATTTGTAACATGTTTCATGCTTTGCTCAATTAATGTTGTGTTATCTGCTGGAAATGGTCTAACTCATTAGGGGAGTGAATTTCATAGATTTCATTTCTGAGAGCAACCAATGGAAAGAGCAGAAGATGTGTATTGAAAGACCTTTACTTGCAAATAAGTTCTTATGGTTTAATTGGACCTCACCACTAGCCTTGTCCTCGCTGTCTTAATTGGGGAAGGAGTAGTTTGAAGGCAAAAGAAAATTAATTATGTTTTATAAGGTGTCAATAAGAGGAGTTTCTTTCAAAACTAGTAGGTCTATATGAAGGTTAAAGATTATTCCTATAATTTCCAGTCTGACATTTTCTGTTGATCTTCAGCTGTGTATTAATAAACAAAGTTTAGAATTCACAGTCTTAGTGATTGGTGCAGTAGTTGAGTACAACAGGAATCTGAATACAATGTTAAGTACAGCATTCTTCAGAGAATGCATTGTGTGGATTGTTTCTTGTAAAGTAAAAGGAGAAATTGGAGAAATGTAACTCATGATTGAGACTTTGACACCAAGAAGCATTTTATGTGAAACAAAGTTCCAATGTAGTGTTTTGTAGTTCCTAAAAATACGTAGGACCTACGTGTTTGTTGGATAACATAAACTAAGGGATTTAGACTGATTCCAGACCCACCCACAGGATATGTCATCCTAAAGATAAGGTAGTTCACAGTGCCACCATAAGCCTGCAAACCTTTTCAAGGAGTGAACAGTTCCTGGCAACCGTTGAACATGACAACCCTTGACCCTTCAGGGATCGCGGAAACAGTAAAGTACTTTTTGCTCAGCCAATTGTGCTCGCTTAGGGGCAGATGTAGCAAACTATTTTTTTGTCGCAAATGCTGCGATTCACAAAATAGCAGCGTTTGCGACAAAAGAAAATGGAAAATGCGATGTATTATTAAAATCGCGTCGCAAAATTAGGGAATCGCAAATTTTAACTTTGCGTCAGCATTTAAGGAATCATAAATTGCGATTCCTTAAATGCTATGTATAAAGCACCCAAGTCGTGCGACCCTTGCACCCTTGAAATTATTCTTAATTTGCGATTCGCAAATTGAGAATCCCAAATTGAGAACAACTTCCCATTCATTCCTATGGACCTCCTGGCCCATAGAAATGAATGGGAAATGATTCCTTAATTGCGAATTCGCAATTTGCTATTCGCAAATAATGAATATTAAGAAATCGATAAAAAATTGCATTTTTTTAGATAGATACCATTTTGCAATTCTCAAATAGCGATTCTCTATTTGAGAATCGCAAATAGGTATTTTGATACATCCGCCCCCTAGTCCCAGAGAGATACACAGAATAAACATTGGGGATGTTTTCAATAAGTATTTATTGATCCAGTATCATTCTTGTATAAAACATGTTTGCTGCAACAATCAATCGACAGAAGCTAATGTAAGAGATTTCAATCACCAACAGAGTAAATACAAGTTAAGATTCTACCATGGTGCTAAAACATTGAATATATGCAGGCATATAAACATGACAGTAACCAAGCGTACTCCTACTATGTGAAGCCTACCTAAGTGTACCTCAATATACCTAGCATGTTTGTGGGTGGGAAGCTAAAAATCCCCTAGGAAAGAGCCAACCCCTTTACCTGATGGGATAGAATGAAGGACTTTGTCTTGGTCATGAGTTGGAAACCCCGCAAGGGATATCGAACCACTGTGTGTTGATGCCTCAGCTTGCAAGGACCTCATTGTTTTGTGTCAGCATGGAAGCTTCTCCTCGAGGTACCTAGGGAAGGTACAGGTCTTCTATACCAAAAAGGTAGCCTCAGGTATTCTACCATGATCGAGATGTTGTGAGTCCAATTATGTATAGGATCCTAAATCAATAATTGTAACTAAGCAAAGTAGCCCTGTCTCCCTAGGATGAAGATAGCGATGACTTGTGTACAGAGTATATTAATCCGGTTATGAATCGCTTGTGCAAGGGATTTTACTAACAAGCCTTATGCATAATAAATTAGATTAGTTTCAAGGAAACTAATCAACATTTCTTCAGCACATAACTGGGTAAAAGGTCAGTGCTAGAATGTTTATGCAGAGCAAGGTAGGACAAATGTAGGTAAAAGGAGACTTTGCTACTTAGGCCTTATTTAGGAAACATAACAGCCACTCTGCATCTGAAGGTCGACAAGGTCTACTTATGCTAAAATAAGCCAGCTAAAAAGCATAAAATCATTGTCATTAAACCAATGTACCAACAATCTAAAAACATGTTTATATGTAAAAAAAGATGCTATTAAAATTTCAAAAAGCTCTACAAGTCCACCAAAGAATCAAAATATGATTAGACTGACTGAGCATATTGAAAGCCATGGTGCGCATTGAGAAAAGAAAAAATAATACAAAATTATATTTCTCATTCCAATTTGGTTTTGTTTTGGAAAAAGGCTGAATTGTTCCCATCACATGGAGAGCCAAATGTTTATATGGCTGAGATACCCGCCACCCCCTCTCAACACAATCCCCAAAAATTGGGAAACCGGAAACAGTTCTGAACTTTTGAAAGGCGGGAGGGAGTTACCCTCCCGGCCGTATTTATTAAAATATGAAACAAAATCAAAAACATTAAAATAACAGTTTCATATCATGTACAATTTCATATCCACATTACGATGTTTGGCTAACCTTAACACATATCTAATACAAAGGTTCTCCTAGCCGATACTAACATCCTTACAAAATGCATTTCAAATTGAAATTGTACATCCTAACGTTAAGGGCCAACGGCAAGGTCGTAACCGGTGTCAGATCCCTAAACCAGAACTCCCCCCTCACTTGTGAGGGGCGGCCGCACAGAGGACTGCACCTCATGTGCCATACCAATTTCCCTTGTCTTGACGGGGGCCCCTGTTAACTCGACGCCATGTACGTGTTCGTCCGAGGACTCGTGTGAAGTGTCTAGAAGGTAGCGTAGACCCCCCTCCCCACCCCACACAACTTACCACATCTGCCGTCGCAGATGTCCTGGCCCTGGGAAATTCCCAGGAGGGGCCCGAAGCCCCTCCTATCCAGGGAGGGGCCTTGACCGCCTTCCCTTTCCTTTAGGCGTCCCGTCCTTTAGAAGGGACCGCCTCCCCGTTGAGGGGCCAATGGCCACCTCCCCCCGGGCGCTCCCATCCGTAATGGGTGACGCCCCCCCCTAGGGATCTTCCAATGACTGCTCACCGATCATGACCTTACCGCCCGACCAAACAATAAATACGACAAGACTAATGACTAAAGAGAAAGAGACATTCCTACTTTAAACAGATCAAGTATCAACCCTCTAAAACATTACTAATCACTCTGATGCAAGTCTTTAATAAAGCATACTGCAAAGAATTATCCACTTTATTGCAACCGAATCACAAACTTTATTCAGAAACAACCTGCAAGAAAACAACTACTACGTAAAATGACTTTATACCACAACAACTTGCTGTCTTCAGGGGATGGTGGGTGGGTTCAAAATTGGCTCTTCGTTCCGTCTCGAGCTCACGTGCAGCGAGGAGGTGCAGCTTCAGAGCACAGGAACAAGAGGATGCTTCCTTGGATTGTTGCTCCTTTTATTCTTCTCTGGGCGGGCGTAAACCCGCCTCCTCCCGACTCCAGGGGCGTGGCCGACGGCTTCAGTGTCTAGGACAACCCACTCTTGGGCGGGAAAAAGCGCGCCCCGGCTACGCCGCTTCGGGCATACCAGCCGAGACGCGCCTCCCGCCCAAAATGGCTTCCCGGGGGGATCGGGGTACTCCACCATACGTTCGGGGGGACCGAGTGGTCGCCCCTTTCCATATGGCTGAGATACCCGCCACCCCCTCTCAACACAATCCCCAAAAATTGGGAAACCGGAAACAGTTCTGAACTTTTGGAAGGCGGGAGGGAGTTACCCTCCCGGCCGTATTTATTAAAATATGAAACAAAATCAAAAACATTAAAATAACAGTTTCATATCATGTACAATTTCATATCCACATTACGATGTTTGGCTAACCTTAACACATATCTAATACAAAGGTTCTCCTAGCCGATACTAACATCCTTACAAAATGCATTTCAAATTGAAATTGTACATCCTAACGTTAAGGGCCAACGGCAAGGTCGTAACCGGTGTCAGATCCCTAAACCAGAACTCCCCCCTCACTTGTGAGGGGCGGCCGCACAGAGGACTGCACCTCATGTGCCATACCAATTTCCCTTGTCTTGACGGGGGCCCCTGTTAACTCGACGCCATGTACGTGGTCATCCGAGGACTCGTGTGAGGTGTCTAGAAGGTAGCGTAGACCCCCCTCCCCACCCCACACAACTTACCACATCTGCCGTCGCAGATGTCCTGGCCCCGGGAAATTCCCAGGAGGGGCCCGTAGCCCCTCCTATCCAGGGAGGGGCCTTGACCGCCTTCCCTTTCCTTTAGGCGTCCCGTCCTTTAGAAGGGACCGCCTCCCCGTTGAGGGGCCAATGGCCACCTCCCCCCGGGCGCTCCCATCCGTAATGGGTGACGCCCCCCCCCTAGGGATCTTCCAATGACTGCTCACCGATCATGACCTTACCGCCACAGGCCGGATAGTTGACCGGCTATCCGGACCCCCCACAAAACTCCTACCTAAAGGTCATGCTGTAAACTCCCCAACCAGGCTACGAAGTCTCCTATGAGTAAAGAATTCCCCACCCGGGACAAATGGACCCCATCCTCTAGATACATATTGTCCCCCCTGATACAACCATGAGGAATCGAATGCAATGTACTGGTACGGAACAGTCTACCAAGCTTGTTATTCACCTTTTTCACAGAATGATTTATAGCAGACACTGAGTTAGCCCCCCGCCATATCTTTCGTGGAATCATATGGGACCATGCAATCGTGCACCCTGGAACTCTTCTCGCCAACCAACTTACTGTGGATAGTATCGCCTCGAGAAGTAGTCGTCTACCAGTGGCCACCAAATCATTGCCCCCAAGATGTACTATGAGTATAGATGGCGGTGACCTTGTCCACCCTAACAAACCCTCGAGAAAATGTTGAAACTGGTCAATACAGAGCCCGCCCCTTCCGTAGAAGGTCACCCTGTACCCGTATTCCCCAGCTGTGTGAATCATGTCACCTGCTTTGAATACGTCCGCGGCACGCCTCACGTATGAGTGGCCCATGACCCACACCACTCTTTCCTCAGCCGGTGATCTCTGACCGCTGGTTCCCAGGTGTCGGGTCGACTGCACAGTCCGCCCCGCCTCGTAGGTTTGCGAAACTGTAATCAAACAAAGACAAGAAGCGTGAGTACATGATATCAGCTTCACAACATGTGCAACCGCACATACCTTTTGTAACAATTCGAGGACCAACGCCCCAACTGTTTCACTTTTTCCACACTCAGACCCCTGGCTGTAGCCTCTGTAGCAGCCCCTATCCGGAAGGAATGAGTCCCAAACTCGCCCGGGTTCAAGCCCGCGGCCGAAATTGCCATTGCAAACACCCGCTGGAACTGAAACCTTGTCAGTGGGGTGGCATCTGCGTGCCTCAGCAATGTCCCCCCCCATGATGCCGCCCTCTGCGCCAAATACTCCTCAACGCATGCCACCGGGCACATTGGAGATCCGGGAATCCGCTGGACTACTACACTATCCCCGATCGCCCCCTGATCGGTCTTGGACCTGACAAACGAGACAACCATCGTCTCTCCTTTTTACTTGAATGTGCTCTCGGCGCAAACCACCCCCGTATCCTGCTTGTTTCTTGCCACCAGTTCGCTTACCCGCATAGCCCCATGGAATGCTAATGCAAAAGCCGCCCGGAATAACACTGTTTCCGACTGGGATGAACACGTTGCAGGGAGTACGGACAGTAACAGGGCCAACCTATCCAGACCTATCGGGTGCCTTTCATCTACTCTGCGACCCTCAAGGCGTTGCCACCCACGCAGCGCTTTCTGTACTACGAAAGACGCTGTAGGATCCTGGATACCATGGGCCCGCGCCATGAAGGAAATGGCGGCCCGATGCCTCTGGGCCGTAGCCACCGATTTGCCTGCCCTGCGTAATGACAGTAAAAATTCTATGACAAATTCCTCTTGGCCCCAAAGCTCCCTCCTAGCAGAACCCAAAAAGGACCAATAGGTACGGAACGCCCCTTCATATGCCTTCCTTGTCCTGGGTGCTAAACTCTCTCCCACGAGGTTCTGTAGTTCGGGGCACCGAGAGACCAGAGAGCTTCGGGGAATGGTGCTGCCACCGGGTCCGCTGTGGGCAGAAAACCCCAGAAGGCCTGCATACGGAAACGAGAAAGCGCATCAGCAGCCTGATTCAGCACCCCTGGCACATGCCTTGCTCTAAAGAGCACGTTCAATTGCATACATAGTAAAACAATTTCTTTGAGCAATCTCAGAATCCATTTACATCGTGCTGCCTGACTATTGATACACTCAACCACGGTCATGTTATCAGACCAGAACACCAGAGTGATCCCTAAACCCCTCAGGCCATGTTTTCAAAGCCACCAGAATAGGGAACAGTTCGAGAAACGCAATGTTACTTGTAAGTCCACACTCGTGCCACCATGACGGCCATGTTTGCGCCGACCAGTGATTGCCAAATATGGCGCCAAAGCCTATACTCCCCGCCGAATCTGTCCACAGCCCCAACTCTTCGGAGGACACCGCTGGCTTGGTCCAGACAACCCGACCATTGAAATCCGCCAGGAATGCCAACCAAATGCGCATGTCCTGGCGAATCTCAGCCGAGAGCCTCGTGCGGTGGTGCCCCTCTTTAAGACCGACCATGGCTTGTGCAATCGAGCGGGAAAAGGGGCGGGCCATTGGCATTATCCTAAGGGCAAAATTCAACTGACCCACAGTCTGCTGTAATTGATGCAAGTTCACCTTAGTTTCTCTAATGCATGCCTCAAGCGAAGCCCTGAATTTCCGCACCTTTTCTTCTGGCAACCGGAAACAACCTTCTTCGGAATCGAGTTCTATTCCAAGAAACTCGAGCGAAGTTGATGGCCCCACAGTTTTGCCTGGCGCCAATGGCACACCAAACTGTCTCATCAGGTCACAAAATTCTTTTAAAGCCTGTGCACATTCTGTGTCCCCGGCAGCCCTTGTGAATGCCCACTGCAGGAAACAACTGAATTTTTCAAAATAAGCACAAGATATGGAACAGCCCATTGGCATACATTTATCCATGTAATAGCGCCCCTGAAACATGAAGCCCAGGAGAAGCTGATCGTCCGGGTGTACCGGGAGCAACCGGAACGCGGACTCGATGTCAGATTTGGCCATCAGCGCCCCGGGCCCCAGGCGATTCAACATGGCGACTGCCTCATCGAAGGATGCGTACCGCACCGAGCAAAGCTCTGGGTCTATCGCATCATTAACTGACAAATCCCTCGGGGCTGACAAATTATGTATCAGTCTAAACTCACCCGGGTCCTTCTTGGGGACCACTCCCAAGGGTGAACAAACAAAATTAGGAACTGGTGGCATGTTGAATGGTCCCGCAACCCGACCCCGGGCTACCTCTTTCCCAATCTTCGCTTGCACCACTGCCGTATTATGTAGGACCGATAGTTGGTTCCTACACTGTGCTTTACCCTGAAAATTCCCCACCGGGATGCGGAAACCATAGGAAAAACCGTCTCGCAACACCCCAGCGGAGACATGATCAGGGTATTCACTGAGCCAAGGAATCATTGCCATGGTATCAACTGGTGTAGGTAAAGCCGCCCCTCGGACTATGTCAGACCTGTTTGGCGCTTCCCCTACTTCCGTTATCACCCGTTTTGGCTCTGCACATGGTCTCGGGGTGCGAGGACTGTCCACACCCCCCACAGTCATGCCTAAACTTGCATGACCCCTGGGGCCTCGTACACTTTCCCCTGTTAAAGTTCCAGCATACCCCTTTTTTACCTGTATTGCCGTTCGGCCTTGGGTGATGCTCATTACTTGCCCCTGCCCGAAAGGGCGCCCCGGATGGTTGGCGGGACAACTCACCCCCACCCCCCCCAACAATGGCGCCTTTAACATGCCTGAGTTCTCCATTTTTTGCCAAGAAATGGAGTCGTAACAATCCCACGTCAGGCACGTGTCGAACTCTTTAGCCTTACGAAAAATATTATCATAGCAAAACCACTCATTGCCCGTATATGTCTGAGAAAATTCCATAATACGTGACTGGTACACAGGTAACTCGGTCAACAAGTCAGGTCTCCGTTCCCCCATAATTGAAGTGAATATGCCAAATGCTCTACCCCAATTACCTATCGTCTCATCGACTCTAAAGGCGGCCATTTTTGCGCGCCAAACACTCGGATGCATAAGTTCTTTCTGGACTTTCACATGCTCAATCTCGTAATGATCAGTTAGCAAGGAGAACATGTTTACATATTTCTCAGCCCATATCCGTTCTTTGATTTCCATCGGGATATGCTGAGCCAATTTCTCCCTTCTCGAGGGTACTGACCCCTTCCCCGCAATCGGCATTAGCTGCTTACCTGAGCTAGAAGCTGTAACCGCCGTTGCTGCCGAACTCGTGCCAGCTGCGGGTTGCTCTACTGGAGCCTGCGGGGAAACAAACGGACAAGGTGGTTTCGCGGCCTCCCGTGACTGCCGCAACTGCCTCATTAATTGCTTGGCCTCCTCGGCCGTGTCCCCCGGAGCCACAGGACCCCCGCTGCTCTTACCCAACCATGCCGCCAGCTGGGCGGCCAACTCCGGGGGCATGTCCCCCTCGTTCACTGGGGTAACCACAACGGGGATCCGCTGGCCCTCGGCAGGAGCCGGCGCGGGAATCTCCGCTGGTCTAGGAGGGCTCGCCGGGGGAGCCTCCGGAACTGGGACCTCGTCCTCATTTGACCCATTCCTGGCCCTCTTCCTTCTCCCAGCCGGGACCTCCACCGGGCTGGATCGTTTTGGCCTTCCCGCACCGTCCCTGGTCGCCATTTTTCTCTTCATCTCTGCCATGTCTTTCACCAACATCCGGAGCATCTGGTCGGTGCTGACCTTCTTTGCGACTCTTTTGCCCGGCATTTTCCCCACGTAGGTGAAAGGTCCTGACACGATTTGTACTGCTGAAAGAGAAAAGAGAGAAATTACAAATTTCAAAATTGGCTCTTCGTTCCGTCTCGAGCTCACGTGCAGCGAGGAGGTGCAGCTTCAGAGCACAGGAACAAGAGGATGCTTCCTTGGATTGTTGCTCCTTTTATTCTTCTCTGGGCGGGCGTAAACCCGCCTCCTCCCGACTCCAGTGGCGTGGCCGACGGCTTCAGTGTCTAGGACAACCCACTCTTGGGCGGGAAAAAGCGCGCCCCGGCTACGCCGCTTCGGGCATACCAGCCGAGACGCGCCTCCCGCCCAAAATGGCTTCCCGGGGGGATCGGGGTACTCCACCATACGTTCGGGGGGACCGAGTGGTCGCCCCTTTCCATGTGTCCTGTATGGGTGATCCAATTTCACTGTTGCTCGCATTCGCAGATGACGGACCTTGTAACACCTCTTGTAACAGGTCAATGGAGCAAAGGTGGTCTTCTCTGGTTTCCATAGCAGCAGCCTTCCCCTTGGGAGTTCTCTTCACTAAGGTGGAAAAATCTGGACAGACCATGAGCATTGGCGTGTTCTGTACCAGGGCGGTGTTCCACCATAAAGTCCATCTGTAGGGAAATTGACCACCTCAACTACTTTGGGTTCTCACCCCTCATCTGCATCAACCATATGACGGGCCTGTGGTCGGTCTGAACCAGGAAGTAAATCCCAAACAAGTATGGTCTCAACTTCTTCAGTGCCCAGACCGAAGCAAATGTCTCACCGCTCAATTGCACGCCACCTCTGTTCCCGTGGAAATAACCTCCTACTGATGAAGGCTACAGGTTGGTCTAGGCCCTCCTCGTTAATCTGTGAAAGAACAGCCCCCACACCACGCTCTGAAGCGTCTGTTTGAACAATGAATTCCATTGCGCTTTGGGCACCTGAAGCACGGGTGCTGTACACATGGCAGTCTTCAGGGTGTCAAAAGCCTTCTACAGGTGTCGGTCCAATTCACTTTCTTGGGCTGCTTCCTGGAAGTCAGCTCAGTCAAGGGTGCAACAATGTTGCCTTACCCCTTGGTCCTAAAAAGGCTCTCACCTGTGTCTGAGTCTTTGGGGGTTCCCATGCCATGAAGGTTTCAATCTTGGGTTGCAGGGGCGCCACCTGGCCGCTCCCTACCTGGTGCCCCAAGTACACCATGGAACCCTGCCCGATCTGGCACTTACTCGCCTTGATCATAAGGCCCGCCTTTCGCAGTGCCATCAACACTTCCCATAGGTGGCACAGATGTTCTTCCTAACTTGCGCTGAAAACTGCGATGTCATCCAGGTAGGCGGCACTGAAATCCTCCATTCCAGCCAACAACTGGTTGACCAACCTCTGAAAGGTGGCAGGGGCATTCTTCATCCCAAAGGGCATAACGCAGAATTGGTAGTGCCCTTCTGGTGTGGAGAATGCTGAACTCTCTTTGGCCCCATCAGTAAAGGCGATCTGCCAGTACCCAGATGCCAAATCAAATGTGCTGAGGTACCGTGCAGCCCCTAACTGATCAATGAGCTCATCAGCTCTGGGGATGGGGTGCACGTAGGTCCTGGTGAATGAATTGAGTCCTTAGTAGTCCACAGAAAACCGGAGTTTGGGTGTGGCACCAGTGCAGCAGCCTTTGGGACCAAAACCACAGGACTGGCCCAAGAAATTGTAGAGGACTCAATCCCCCCTACGGCAAACATCTTCGAGACTTTTTCCTTGATGTAAGCTCTGACCTTGTCAGTCACTCTGTAAGCTTGTGCCTCACAGTGGGACTGTCGCCAGTGTCCACATCATGGATGCACCAAATTGTGATAGCAGAAATCAAGGAAAACAAATCTGAGAATTATCCCAAAAGTTGACGCCAATCTTGCTGCTTATCAGGGGTCGGTGTTGCAGAGAGGCTGACACCATCCATTGACCCATCTTGCTCTGTTGCAGACAGGAAGTCAGGAAGAGTCTCGATCTCCTCCTCCATTCCATCATCTGTCGCTAGGAGCATACCCACTTCGGACCTTTCTAAGTGGGGCATCAGGCGGTTAACATGCAGGACCCGCAAAGGGTTCTTTGGAGACCGCAGGTTCGCCAGATAGGTGACATCACTCTTGTGCGCCACCACCTCAAATGGTCCAGTCCACCTGTCCTGGAGTGCACAAGGCTCTACAGGGGCCATGACCCAAACTTTCTGTCCAGGCTGAAACTCAATCAGAGTGGCATTCCATTCGGACCACCGCTTCATGTCCTCCTGGCTGGCTTCCAGATTCGCCTGAGCGAGTTGTCTGAACTGCAGAGTCTGGTTCTTGAAGACCAGCATGTAACTGTATACATCCTGGGGATGTTTCCTGGGAGATTGCTACCAGCCTTCTTTGACCAGACTCAAAGGTCCTCTTACCGGGTGTCCATAGTTCAAAGGGGCTGAACTCTAGGGACGTTTCTGGCACCTCATGGTAAGCAAAAAGAAGGCATGGCAAGAGGACATCCCACTTACTCCTCATGGGTTCTTCAAGACCCATAATCATGCCTTTAAAGGTCTGCTTGAATCTCTCAACCTGCCCATTACCTTGGGGGTGGCACTGGTAAGCAGTGGTGAACCTATATGTAACACCACACTTCTTCCACAGAGACTTCATATAACTGGAAATTAAATTTGTATCTTGGTCAGACACCACCTCCCTGGGGAACCCCACACGGGAGAAAATCCCCATCAGGTCACGTCCCACATCGGGGGCTGTCACTGTCCTGAGCAGGAGGGCTTCCGGGTACCAGGTAGTATGGTCCACCAAGACCAGGATAAAACTGTTGCCCATGGCTGTCTTGGGGTCTGGTGGCCCCACAATGTCAATGCCCACCATTTCAAAGGGGGTACTGACTACAGGGAAAGGTTGGATACGAGCCTTGTGGTTCCTTCCACTTTTCCCACTTGCCTGGCAAGTTTGACAAGTCCTACAATGAGTATCTAAATTCTTCCGCATCTGGGGCCAATAAAAGTGGGTGACAAGCCTTTCAAAGGTCTTGTCCTGCCCCAGATGTCCATCTAAAGGCACATCATGAGCCAACCCCAGTAGGAAGGCTCTGAAACGCTGGGGTACCACCAGCAAAAAATCAAAGATAGGAAGGAGCGTATTATTCAAAATTCACATTGAATAATTTAAATTCATCATAACAATTCTTCATAGAGACGTCTTCTGAGTTGTTCACAGATTTCTTTATTCCTTCAGTTCAACAGTTCTCAAAGTTCACAATACAGATTCTACAGCCGACGCGTTTCGTCCCGGGATGTGACGTCCTCAGGGCTGCGGAAACAAATTGCATATAAACACTAGTCACAAACGTGTTCATTTCAAAAATAAATCTGACTACATAGAAATGTTTCTTTACAAACATGATTAGTCTAAACATGTGTCATTTGAACATTGAGTAACATGAGCAGAAAATATATTCCGTTATATTGTAAATAACCACTTACAGATGCAGCCTGTCTGAGGAACATTCTGAACCCCAAACAAAAAAGGGTTGCACGTAAATGTCCACTATTGAGCCAGGTTTAGCTTCATTATTCTAAACACCTTTTATACTATACAATTATCCATTGCTCACCTTTTATCATTATATTCTGGCCACTGTATGACCTGGTAATGAATTACTGTCCAGTTCGCGAAATTTCTGAAGGCGACTCAAAATCAAATTTATTACATGTCAGTGAGCTAATGGGAGAAAATGAATACTAGATCAACTGGGAGAAAAGTAGATATAAAAAAACCCTGAAGTCAGGGGCTAAGCAAGGTGTCCCCAAATGGTGAAAATCTACTATCCACTCACAGGTTATCCTGATCAGTCCTCTTCCTATTCATGATAAATCTCCATGTCTTACAAAATACAGTTTCCTAAGTATCCAGCTATATCACAAAAAAGCATCAATAGTCTCATTATATTCATCTCCCCTCCCTATTGGTGGATTTTAGTACATAACCATATTCTATAACTTATTTCATGTCCTCTCCTGGGATCATCTATGTATGCTGCAAAAACTTTTTTTCCACATACACCAACCAGCTAATGTTCTCCCAAATAGAGTGATCCTTCTAAACAATTTAATGACCAAACAAACCATTTGTCAAAAACTATATATATCTCACAAGACCTGAAATTACTGAGACAATATCACCAGTCCTTGTTACTAAACTTCTCACCTCCTTCTGTGTTCTCAATTCTCAATCTTCTTGTCTGTTGCCATGTTTTTTAAATTTCATTCTTTCTTATATCCATACTACGAATAAAAACATGTAAAAAAGAGAGCTTAGTTATCCCACTAAATAACCGCCTCTCAATTATCCCTAGCTCTGTTTCCTGTTGGTTCGATTCTCACCTTTTCAGTTACATGACCGTCGCCTCGCTTGCCATCCTCTCACAAACCCGATTCAGTCTGTACTATACCTTTCCAGTACTGTGCTTATATATACCTCAAAGTTAGGTTAATCAGCCGCTTAACTAGTTCCACATTGCATACACCTGTGCCTCGACTTAGACTTCCATCGTGGTCCGCATTCTGTCCCACATCTGATTACCGACCCAAGCTTCCCGTCATATAAGCTTCTGTTCTAATACGTTACGCTCTGATTTCGTGGTACCCCATTGGTTTAAACCTCTACCAATAAGCGCGGTGTAAACATTGGTACAGGGCGGCCGTAGACTCTTTCCCCACACCGTTCTTGACCTCCACTATCCATATCTTGTATGTCTTGTATGAAACGCAGCAATTAGTGTGCTGAATTATATATCGCCAGCAACACCCATTATACAAGATCGTATGTCCACCCGACGGCAAATCTAAACGTGGAACAAGTTTGATATATCCCTGTCCGCTATTGGTCATTACTCTAAATACGGCGTTTCCATTGGTTCGGTTCCTACCAATGAGCACATTCCATATCCTGTAGTTTTGTAAACTCTAGTATTTGCTCCGTAGTGCATTACCCGCAATAGGGTAAAAGTGCTCCTGCCTCCTATTGCTCGTGGCTCTAAATACGGCTCTGTCATTGGTTCAATTCCCACCAATGTAAAGGCTCCATTGACTATAGTTTCTGCTACGTAGTGTATTCACCGAAACATGCGACCGCTCCCTTTCACTGTGCACTCTTTAGATTCTCCACTGTCTGCACAACTTGCAACTCCACTGTAAAACCATCCAACATATTAAATCCATACAGTACGACTACTACACCATAATACTGTGTCTGCGATGTAACGCAATGAGATTTCTACCTTTTGTTGTTTGTCTCTCTACAACAATCGTCCTAGTTAGTGCTATTCTAGCCGATATTCACAAATCGTATCCTAGTGAATACTCTACATCAACCACTAAAAACCGAGACATGCGGTCGCTACGTTTCACTGTGGGGCACCACGAAATCGGAGCGTAACGTATTAGAACAGAAGCTTATATGACGGGAAGCTTGGGTCGGTAATCAGGTGTGGGACAGAATGCGGACCACGATGGAAGTCTAAGTCGAGGCACAGGTGTATGCAATGTGGAACTAGTTAAGTGGCTAATTAACCTAACTTTGAGGTATATATAAGCTCAGTACTGGAAAGGGATAGTACAGACTGAAACAGGTTATGGAGAGGATGGCGAGCGAGGCGACGGTCATGTAACTAAAAAGGTGAGAATATCGAACTAACAGGAAACAGAGCGAGGGATAATTGAGAGGCGGTTATTTAGTGGGATAACTAAGCGCTCTTTTTTACATGTTTTTATTCGTAGTATGGATATAAGAAAGAATAAAATTTAAAAACCATGGCAACAGACAAGAAGATTGAGAATTGAGAACACAGAAGGAGGTGAGAAGCTTAGTAACAAGGACTGGTGATGTTGATTCAGTGAATTCAGGCCTTGTGAGATATATAGTTTTTGACAAATAGTGTTTGGTCACTAACTTGTATAGGAGGATCACCCCATTTGGGAGAACATTAGCTGGTTGGTGTATGTGGAAACATTTTTTTGCAGCATACATAGAAGATCCCAGGAGAGGACATGAAGTAAGTTATAGAATATGGTTAGGTACTAAAATCCACCAATAGGGTGGGGAGATGAATATAATGAGACTATTGATGCTTTTTTCTGATATGGCTGGATACATAGGAAACTGTATTTTGTGAGACATGGAGATTATCATGAATAGGAAGAGTACTGATCAGGATAACATATGAGTGGATAGTAGATTTTCACCATTTAGGGACACCTTGCTTAGCCCCTGACTTCAGGTTTTTTTTATATATACTTTTCTCCCAGTTAATCTAGTATTCATTTTCTCCCATTAAATCACTGACATGTAATAAATTTGATCTTGAGTCGCCGTCAGAAATTTCGCGAACTGGACAGTAATTCATTACCAGGTCATACAGTGGCCAGAATACAGTGATAAAAGGTGAGCAATGGATAATTGTATAGTATAAAAGGTGTTTAGAATAATGAAGCTAAACAAGGCTCAATAGTGGACATTTACGTGTAGCCCTTTTTTGTTTGGGCTTTAGAATGTTCATTAGGCAGGCTGCATCTGTAAGTGGTTATTTACAACATAACTGAATATATTTTCTGCTCATGTAACTCAATGTTCAAATGACACATGTTTAGACTAATCATGTTTGTAAAGAAAAATGTCTTTGTTGTCAGATTTATTTTTTAAATGAACATGTTTGTGAATAGTGTTTATATGCAATTTGTTTCCGCAGCCCTGAGGACTTCCCATCCCGGGACGAAACGCGTCGGCTGTAGAATCTGTATTGTGAACTTTGAGAATTGTTGAACTGAAGGAATAAAGAAATCTGTGAACAACTCAGAAGACGTCTCTATGGAGAATTGTTATTATGAATTTAAATTATTCAATGTGAATTTTGATTAATACGCTCCTTCCTATCTTTGATTATTTACCTGTTTTCTGGGAGGTTAGGGCGTTACCTCTCCAGGGGGTTGAGCATAACAACATTAGTGATTTAGGCTAGAATAGCGCCAACTAGGTAACCATATTATTGCCAAGTTTGTCTTAGTACAGGTACCACCAGCACACGGGCTGACCAAGGCTCAGCAACCTTAGGCTCGCTATACTGGAGGTTGTTCTCCCAGTAGATCCAATGTGATCCAGACTGATCACCTGCTGCTTGGTTTGTGGCCTGTTGCTGCAAACCCTCAAGAGGAGGGCACTTCCTCTGCTCTGTACAAAATTCCTCCCTGGAGGGTCCTCCTTCTAGCGGCCAATGGCTCAGCTCAGGTAGGTCCCCCAGTTCAGCAATTTACTCCCTGTAGGTTCCAGAGCATCCCCCTCAATGTCTGCCTTCTTCTGGACCATGAGAACAATGTGGGCTGGGTTTTCCCACACCCTACCTCCTCTCTTTAAGGCAGGTTCCTGGGCCATACTTTTAGGCTTCAGGATCTCTTCAACACCCTTACTGGCTGCCATAGACCGAGTGGTTACACACACCCACTCAGGCAGACCCAACATCTCCAAATGAGCCTTCTTCTACACCTTAGCCCAAGGGAAGTTATTTAAATTATTGCCCCACAGACAATCCACAGGCATGGCTGGCCTCACAGCTACTTTAAGAGTACCAGAGATCCTCCCACTCAAACGGAACTTGAGCCACCTCACACTGGCTCTGTGAGTTTTCCGCTGCAACTACAGGGAAGAATGCATGGGGATAAACTGCTCTTTGGACACCAGCCAGCAACTGCCAGCTGTCACACTAGCCCTGGTGTCCCTCAGAGCCTCCACTCTAAGGCAATTGATGGTCACCCACTGCCTGTACTTTTTAGTGTTATCAGGCAAGCTGAGTCTTAGGAACCATCTCAAAGTTTGCAAATGAGACAAGGGACATTTCTGCAGGACCCCACCCACCTTGGGTACCTATCTCCTCCCCACCCAGGGCTACACTTGCCATCTGACGGGGTTGTACACTGGTTGGCACATACTGACCCTTTTGGAGACACTGGGGATCGTACCAACAGTGTCCCACTTGCTTATACTGAAAGCATTTGGAAGGCCCCCTGTGTACAGGTTTACCTGTCAGGGGCTCTGATGTTTTCTCAGGGGGAGGCTGGGAACCCTTCCTTTGGTCCCCTTGGGAATTACTTTGGGGCCTTTTCTGGGACTCCCCCTGTTTACCCCTGTCCCCACACTCTTCTGCTGGGGACCCTGCCCACCTTTGGCTGAGTCTCCCACATAACCCTTGTGGACCCTGGTACTGACCAAGCGGTCTGCCTCCTAAGCAAGCTTCCTAGGGTAAGTTAACTTGCTATTAATAAGGTGCTGGCATAGCTCTGGAAAACAGTAAGCAGACAAATGCTCCCTTGCAATCAAATCATAGAGCAATTCAAAAATATCCACTTTGCTACCCTTCACCCAACCATCCATAGCTCTGCAAAAGAAAGATACATATTTTACCCAAGTGGTTGCCTCCAGCTTCTTAAAATTTGTGAACCTCTGTCTATAGAGTTCTGGGGTCAAACCATACCTTGTCATCAGGGCTTCCTTCAGGTGGGCATAAGACATCCTATTCTCACTGGGTAGGTCTAGCAAAGTATCCCTCTCCTCACTCACAAAGTGCCCAACAACCCCACTCCCCAATCCTTCCCAGGGACCCGGTGGGCCAAAATTGCTATCTCATAGGCTGCAAACCACTGCCCAATATCTTCATGCTTATGGAAATCTTTGATGACATCCTTGGGGAAATATATACCCAGCCTTCTGAAGGCACAGATGGTGCACAGCCACCAGAGGGATTGATCTCTAAGCCCTTTGCCTTGAGCGCTACCTCCCTCAACATCCTCTCATGTTCCATTCCCATTCTCCCTCTCTCCAGGTACAAACTAGTATTATCTATTTCCCTCAGATCCTCCATTTTAGGTTTAGCCATCTCCAACGTGTATGCACTATTTCTCTCCCAGTCTTCCAGCTCTCTGGGGGACAGGTCTTTGGAAGAGGTATTACTGCCAGGTGGGGACGGTACCCCTTCCCTAGCTGGAAACACTGGCCTACCAAGTTGCCCATCAGCATCCCCAGCTGGCCCCACTACCAGATCTGGGGCATTTCTACCCAGGTCCTCAGCACCTTTTGGTGGTCATCCTTTTTGGAAATGCCTGGTGTAGCAACTTTCAATTTCTTGCAGAGATGCTTGAGCTGTTTCAAAGTGTAGGTTTCCAACCTTTCTTCCTCAACATCTAGATCCATAGATACAACAGATGGTGGTCTACTCATGGTAGTAAGAATTGGCAGTACTCAGGAAAAATAATAGTCCAAGGAAAAAACATTTCTACCAAAAAAAGTATGTGGTCGCCTTTGGTCTGCACTCACTAGTAGTGTACACCAATTACTGTATATTTGTCACAAATGCAGTTCCAAATCCTCACCGCTGAGCACCATTGTTAGAAGTGGGGGTCTCTAGTTTGCAATGGTATACATCTTTGACCAAATAGGCGCCCTTGCTTCTAAGTCAGGGAAAGGGGATTACACTACTGCATTACCAATGCTCACCACCTTTGTAGCTTGGCACGAGCAGACAGGCTTATCTCAAAGGCAGCGTGTTAAGCATTTGTGAATACACACAGTAATACAGTGAAAACACTACAGATGGACACCACACAGGTTTTATAAAAATAAGTATTCTTTATATAGACTTAATACAAGACCACAATTGACAAAAATCCACAATACTGTACTTAAAATAGACTTAAAGATGGTAGAAGTTACTTAATTCAAGTTGATGATAAATGCAACAAATTTCTCATAAAAGTACCTGGATGCGTAATGCAAAACAAACAAAAGGTTTGCAGGAAGGCAGATGTGTTGGTACCTTGCTTCGGGGGAGACGATGCGTCGCGCCTCAATGCTTGCGCAGAGTAGGGGAAGCAAATCAGTCCTTACAGCCGAGGAGGTGATGCGTAGATTCTCGTGATGCGTTCTGGTTGCGATGCGACAAGATGGCACCTCGAGGCGATGCCACGATCCTCTGCACTGCGATAAGATGGCACCCTTGATGCAACAACGTGAAGACGATGCGTGCATGCCCGGTGGCCATGTGGCGGTCTCTGTAGCTGTGGAGTCGCAACAGGCCCTGCGATACGCTTCTCTGGTGAAGCAACGCGACCTTGCGGGGGCGAAACGCTTCACCGGTGATGAGTTGGGTAACATCTTTGACTAAGGCACACTTCTCTGGTGATACGGCAGCAACCTCTGCGGCGGTGACACGCTTCTCCGGCAATCCGACGGCAACAGCAGCGACTGCGACACGCTTCTCCTCAATACGTTGTGCTTCCAGCTCCCAGCAACACGCAGGACAGTATTCCCAGCAAGGAAATTTAGAGGGGAGCTGGTGGTGAAGTCTTTTGTATTTCAAAATAAAGACCCAGTCCAATCGCGTGCAACTATAACAGTGACAAACGGGGGGGTTATTTTCTTGGGATACTCCTCCCCACTACACTCTTATAAAAATTATAAGGAGGTAATGCACTGTGCTCCGCTCACATTATATGGCTGAGATACCCGCCACCCCCTCTCAACACAATCCCCAAAAATTGGGAAACCGGAAACAGTTCTTGAACTTTTGGAAGGCGGGAAGGGAGTTACCCTTCCCAGCCGTATTTATTAAAATATGAAACAAAATCAAAACATTAAAATAACAGTTTCATATCATGTACAATTTCATATCCACATTACGATGTTTGGCTAACCTTAACATATATCTAATACAAAGGTTCTCCTAGCCGATACTAACATCCTTACAAAATGCATTTCAAATTGAAATTGTACATCCTAACGTTAAGGGCCAACGGCAAGGTCGTAACCGGTGTCAGATCCCTAAACCAGAACTCCCCCCTCACTTGTGAGGGGCGGCCGCACAGAGGACTGCACCTCGTGTGCCATACCAATTTCCCTTGTCTTGACGGGGGCCCCTGTTAACTCGACGCCATGTACGTGGTCGTCCGAGGACTCGTGTGAGGTGTCTAGAAGGTAGCGTAGACCCCCCTCCCCACCCTACACAACTTACCACATCTGCCGTCGAAGATGTCCTGGCCCCGGGAAATTCCCAGGAGGGGCCCGTAGCCCCTCCTATCCAGGGAGGGGCCTTGACCGCCTTCCCTTTCCTTTAGGCGTCCCGTCCTTTAGAAGGGACCGCCTCCCCGTTGAGGGGCCAATGGCCACCTCCCCCCGGGCGCTCCCATCCGTAATGGGTGACGCCCCCCCTACGGATCTTCCAATGACTGCTCACCGATCATGACCTTACCGCCACAGTTCGGATAGTTGACCGGCTATCCGGACCCCCCACAAAACTCCTACCTAAAGGTCATGTTGCAAACTCCTTAACCAGGCTACGAGGTCTCTTATGAGTAAAGAATTCCCCACCCGGGACAAATGGACCCCATCCTCTAGATACATATTGTCCCCCCTGATACAACCATGAGGAATCGAATGCAATGTACTGGTACGGAACAGTCTACCAAGCTTATTATTAATCTTTTTCACAGAATGATTTATAGCAGACACTGAATTAGCCCCCCGCCACACCTTTCGTGGAATCATATGGGACCATGCAATCGTGCACCCTGGAACCCTCCTCGCCAACCAACTTACTGTGGATAGTATCGCCTCGAGAAGTAGTCGTCTACCAGTGGTCACCAAATCATTGCCCCCAAGATGTACTATGATTATAGATGGCGGTGACCTTGTCCGCCCTAACAAACCCTCAAGAAAAGGTTGAAACTGGTCAATACAGAGCCCGCCCCTTCCGTAGAAGGTCACCCTGTACCCGTATTCCCCAGCTGTGTGAATCATGTCACCTGCTTTGAATACGTCCCCGGCACGCCTCACGTATGAGTGGCCCACGACCCACACCACTCTTTCCTCAGCCGGTGATCTCTGACCGCTGGTTCCCCGGTGTCGGGCCGACTGCACAGTCCGCCCCGCCTCGTAGGTTTGCGAAACTGTAACCAAACAAAAATAAGAAGCGTGAGTACATGATATCAGCTTCACAACATGTGCAACCGCACATACCTTTTGTAACAATTCGAGGACCAACGCCCCAACTGTTTCACTTTTTCAACACTCAGACCCCTGGCTGTAGCCTCTGTAGCAGCCCCTATCCGGAAGGAATGAGTCCCAAACTCGCCCGGGTTCAGGCCCGCAGCCGAAATTGCCATTGCAAGCACCCGCTGGAACTGAAACTTCGTCAGTGGGGTGGCATCTGCATGCCTCAGCAAGGTCCCTCCCCATGATGCCGCCCTCTGCGCATAATACTCCTCAACGCATGCAACCGGGCACATGGGAGATCCGGGAATCCGCTGGACTACTACACTATCCCCGATCGCGCCTTGATCGGTCTTGGACCTGGCAAACGAGACCATCATCATCTCCCCCTTTACTTGAATGTGCTCTCGGCACAGTCCACCCCCCCTATCCTCCTTATTTTTTGCCACCAGTTCGCTTACCCGCATAGCCCCATGAAATGCTAATGCAAAAGCGGCCCGGAATAACACTGTTTCCGACTGGGATGAACATGTAGCAGGGAGTACGGACAGTAACAGGGCCAACCTATCCAAACCTATCGGGTGCCTTTCATCTACTCTGCAACCCTCAAGGCGTTGCCACCCACGCAGCGCTTTCTGTACCACGAAAGACGCTGTAGGGTCCTGGATACCATGAGCCCGCGCCATGAAGGAAATGGCGGCCCGATGCCTCTGGGCCGTGGCCACCGATTTGCCTGCTCTGCGTAAAGACAGTAAAAACTTTATGACAAATTCTTCTTGACCCCAAAGCTCTCCCCTAGCAGAACCCAAAAAGGACCAATAGGAACGGAACGCCCCTTCATATGCCTTCCTTGTCCTGGGTGCTAAACTCTCTCCCACGAGGTTTTGTAGTTCGGGGCACCGAGAGACCAGAGAGCTTTGGGAAATGGTGCCGCCACCGGGTCCGCTGTGGGCAGAAAACCCCAGAAGGCCTGCATACGGAAACGAGAAAGCGCATCAGCAGCCTGATTCAGTACCCCTGGCACATGCCTCGCTCTAAAGAGCACGTTCAATTGCATACATAGTAAAACAATTTCCTTGAGCAACCTTAGGATCCACTTGCATCGTGCTGCCTGACTATTGATACACTCAACCACGGTCATGTTATCAGACCAGAACACCACAGAGTGATCCCTAAACCCCTCAGGCCATGTTTTCAAAGCCACCAAAATAGGGAACAGTTCAAGAAAAGCAATGTTACTGGTAAGACCACACTCGTGCCACCATGACGGCCACATTTGAGCCAACCAGTGATTGCCAAAGATGGCGCCAAAGCCTATACTCCCCGCCGAATCCGTCCACAGCCCCAACTCTTCGGAGGACACCGCTGGCTTCGTCCAGACTCTCATCTCATCGACTCTAAAGGCGGCCATTTTTGCGCGCCAAACACTCGGATGCATGAGTTCCTTCTGAACTTTCACATGCTCAATCTCATAATGGTCAGTTAGTAAGGAGAACATGTTTACGTATTTCTCTGCCCATATCCGTTCTTTGACCTCCATCGGGGTATGCTGAGCCAATTTCTCCCTTCTCGAGGGTACAGACCCCTTCCCCGCAATCGGCATTAGCTGCTTACCTGAGCTAGAAGCTGTAACCGCCGTTGCTGCCGAACTCGTGCCAGCTGCGGGTTGCTCTACTGGAGCCTGCGGGGAAACAAACGGACAAGGAGGTTTCGCGGCCTCTCGAGACTGCCGCAACTGCCTCATTAATTGCTTGGCCTCCTCAGCCGTGTCCCCCGGAGCCACGGAACGCCCGCTGCTATTACCCAGCCATGCCGCTAACTGGGCGGCCAACTCCGGAGGCATGTCCCCTTCGTCCACTGGGGTAACCACAACGGGGATCCGCTGGCCCTCGGCAGGAGCCGGCGCGGGAATCTCCGCTGGTCTAGGAGGGCTCACCGGGGGAGCCTCCGGAACTGGGACCTCGTCCTCGTTTGACCCATTCCTGGCCCTCTTCCTTCTTCCAGCCGGGGCCTCCGTCGGGTTGGGTCTTTTTGGCCTTCCCGCACCGTCCCTGGCCGCCATTTTTCTCTTCATCTCTGCCATGTCCTTCACCAACATCCGGAGCATCTGGTCGGTGCTGACCTTCTTTGCGACTCTCTTGCCCGGCATTTGCTCGTAGGTGAAAGATCCTGAACGCGATTTGCAGTGCTAGAAGAGAAAAGAGAGAAATTACAAATTTCAAAATTGGCTCTTCGTTCTGTCTCGAGCTCACGTGCAGCGAGGAGGTGCAGCTTCAGAGCACAGGAACAAGAGGATGCTTCCTTGGCTTGTGGCTCCTTTTATTCTTCTCTGGGCGGGCGTGAACCCGCCTCCTCCCGCCTCCCGGGGCGTGGCGGACGGCTTCAGTGTCTAGGACAACCCACTCTTGGGCGGGAAAAAGCGCGCCCCGGCTACGCCACTTCGGGCATACCAGCCGAGACGCGCCTCCCGCCCAAAATGGCTTCCCGGGGGTATCGGGGTACTCCACCATACGTTCGGGGGGACCGATTGGTCGCCCCTTTCCAAAATGCCTGTTCTCTCTGACAACACCTCAGAACACCCACTCAAAGTGAGCCAACCCAGAAATGGTCACACAAGTCCACCTCAAAAATTGGACATTTCTCATAATAGAGAGAAAATATGTGCGAGAAGCAAATGACCCCTCACGGAAACACCACCATCGGGGTAACTGGTATGAAATTTCCAGACAGGCCCCTGTCTCATCATCGGTGGTCACTTGCTTCTCAAAGGAAAGTGAGAGGAAAGAAAAGACGTGTCCAAAACAAACGACATATAAAGTGACAAATAGTGAAGTGCAGAAAAAATCTGCTAGTGACAAACAAACACAAAAATAACTGAGTGCTTAAAAACATACACCACACACCAGTCCCTTAACCAATTTTATTCTTAGGGCGGTGATAGTGTGCTGTTGAAAACTAAAAAGGCTGGTAGCTAATCATGCATACCATTACCTACTGCCAGTGCCATTACCTACTGCCAGGGCACTGGCAGTAGGTAATGGTATGCATGATTAGCTACCAGCCTTTTTAGTTTTCAACAGCACACTATCACCGCCCTAGATTACAAATTGCAAACCTCTACTTTTGGCCTCAGTCACAGGGATGGTAGCCTCATAGGGGCAGCAGACCCTACAGAAAAAAAAGTGGTTCCTGGGCGTACACAAAAAATGTCACATCATAATCAGTGATGGAGAGCTGGACCCATTAGTTAAATGTTATAAAACATGCAATTGATTCAACTACAAGCTAACAAACAAGTGTTCTGTGCTCAAGTGGTCACAAGGTGCACAATATCAAACCAGTAAAAGGTGTGTGTAACAAAAAGTCAATAGATCAAATTTTCAATTCAGTGGTATAAACAAGGGGCAGATCCAGGCATGTATGTCATGAAAACAGTTCATCAATTTAGTGCACTTATCACCTGGGATGTTGATGGTGTTTCCACCCACCGTTATTTAGGGGGAGTCATCAGAACAATAAGCATATTTTTTAAGAGAAACCAGAGCAAGATATATTCAGGAGCAACCAATGAATGGAGTGGTGAATAAACAAGGGACACCATATATTCAATCGAGCTGTGGTGTCCAAACATATTTCAGGGGTCAATTGTCTGCTTTAATGTAGCTGTTGAAACTGAGCCTTGTGCGGATGGTACACGATTAGCTGACCTTGCCTTTTTAAAGAACTAAATAGACACACAATATCACGCAGAATTATTGCCAACTTCATAGAATGAGTGTAAAGTATTCCATTAATTTTAAACAAACAATGTGGGGTTACTCTACGAATATCCACAGCTAGATTAAATGATCATAGACTGTGCCAGTTCTGACTAATAAAAACATTTCAGCACTAAGAGAATGATAGGATGTACATCATTGAACCTAGTATTGTTCACAGGGTTAACTGAAGTACCTTATAAGCCTGGCACATTCGTCAATCACTTACAACGCTTGCTTATATATTGTACATTTGTACCATAGTCTGTGTCCTACCCCCCCCCTGCCTGCACACGCGGAATTATCGCGCTGCTTGTCTCCACCGACTGAGGGTGGAGGCATTACCACTTTTAGGCGAATTTTAAATATTGATAATACTCACTGGAGTGAGCGCTGCATTTTCGCTCCTCTGCCTCCTCCCCTGGGTGACCAGCCGATTCAGGGCTGACTCATCAGGGGCACGGTCGAAGAGACGGCGGCGGCCATCTTGGATAGGGTTGAGTATAAAAATAGTAATAGGACTTGCTCGCGAGGAAACACTTCCATTAATGCCTGAGGCTTGAGCTGGGCTGCTACTTATTTTAACGCTCTTAAACTGATTTTACTTTGTTCCTGTGTTTACCCTCTGTGTCCTAACCCCCCCTGCCTGCACACCCGGAATTATCACGCTGCTTGTCTCCACCGACTGAGGGTGGAGGCATTACCGCTTTCAGGCGAATTTTAAATATTGATAATACTCACTGGAGTGAGCGCTGCATTTTCGCTCCTCTGCCTCCTCCCCTGGGTGACCAGCCGATTCAGGGCTGACTCATCAGGGGCACGGTCGAAGAGACGGCGGCGGCCATCTTGGAAAGGGTTGAGTATAAAAATAGTAATAGGACTTGCTCGTGAGGAAACACTTCCATTAATGCCTGAGGCTTGAGCCGGGCTTCTAATTATTTTAACGCTCTTAAACTGATTTTACTTTGTTCCTGTGTTTACCCTCTGTGTCCTACCCCCCCTGCCTGCACATGCGGAAATATCGCGCTGCTTGTCTCCACCGACTGAGGGTGGAGGCATTACCGCTTTTAGGCAAATTTTAAATATTGATAATACTCACTGGAGTGAGCGCTGCATTTTCGCTCCTCTGCCTCCTCCCCTGGGTGACCAGCCGATTCAGGGCTGACTCATCAGGGGCACGGTCGAAGAGACGGCGGCGGCCATCTTGGATAGGGTTGAGTATAAAAATAGACGGTCATTGCTTCGCGCAGCGGACGTGTACAGCGGGCGCGCCATAGTCGCGCCGGAGTCAAGCCAGAGTCCGGCCCGTCTGCACTCGTCAGCACTAAGGCAGTGCTAGGGCAGGGCTCCCTGGACATCCCCCACTATGCTATCTAGTGATTTTCTCACTGGTCTCCGTCCCAAGGTAAACTCTTGTGCTCATGGTGCTCTAGACCCTCTCTGTGGGCCTGCCCAATGCCCTACGTGCTCTTTCCACTTCCACTGCCCCTACCCATTGCGGACTTGCAGCCTAAACAGTCATCCCTAAGTGTGAATCCCCCTACTGTTACCGGCCAACAGACAACACTTAAAATACTACATCTTAATGTTAGATCCTTGGTCTGCCACCACTTAGATGTCTTTACTATACTCACAGACGAACAGCCTGACATTTTCTTTTTAACAGAAACATGGCTTCACGACGATGCCACAGCAGCTATTAACCTTGCGCTTCCTGATGACTATGTCATGTATACTTTGAACCGCAACTCACGAGGTGGCGGAATTGCGGCTGTAACTAAATCATGTTACCCATGCTCATGGAACACCATTCCCATAGCTGGCTGTGAAAGTGCCCATTTTGCAATTTCCATAAATCCCCAACTTACCATCTCTGGATTACTTATCTACAGACCCCCCCGGCCCGGACGCCGCCTTCCGGCTCACCCTCCCCGAGATTGTCTCCTCGCTGGCCCTTAGATCAGCTAACTTTAGCATCATAGGTGATCTCAACCTTCACCTAGATACTCCACTCTCCACTACCGCTAATAGTTTCCTTGCAGATCTTGAGGCCCTACAGCTGTATCAGCTTATCAATCGTCAGACTCATGTGGGCGGGCACATTCTCGATCCCTTTCTGACGAATCTTCACAATGTTACCACTCTCCCACCCAGACCTATGGCCTGGACAGATCACCACCTAATAGAAGTTCAGCTAATATGCAATATCTCTCTTTTTAAGAACTCCACTCCACCGATCTTTAAGCAACCTTGGAAAAAACTGAGATTGGCTGACTTCCATCAGTTTCTGTCATCGCATCCTCTTGACCCTCCTAAAGATGCCTCGCTGGGATATGACCACTTCTGTGAGTGGCTGACCTCAGCCCTCGACTCCCTAATCCCCGCTAGATGGAGCAAAGTTCGACCTGGTCCTTCTAGCCCGTGGTACGATGACTCCCTTAGGCTTCTTAAGACTGCCTGCAAACGGGCAGAAAGAACCTGGCGTAAGTCTTATGATCCCAACCTCAAGCAGACTTACTTGACTAGTATTAAAGCATACCATTGAGCCATATGTAAATCCCGAGCCACGTTCTACTCCGAGGAGTTTAAGAATAGCCATAATCCGACAAAACTCATCTTTAAGCTATGTAAAGATCTCATCAGCAAGAAAACGGCGGCAATAGAAAAACGTTCCTCGAATCATTGCGAAACGCTAGCGGCCTTCTTTGTAGAAAAGGTTGAGGCCATCTATCGATCATTCCCCCCACAAACTGCACCTATAATCAATTCAGGAAGCAATCCCACGATCACTAGGTCTCTCTCGCTTATACCTAAGCCATCTCAGGAAGAGTTTAAAGCCCTTACTATAAAAGTTAAATCAGGCTCACCTGCTGACCCCTTAAGACCCACACAATTCAATGAATCTGCCGAGATTTGTTTGCCTCCTGTGCTTGATCTAATTGGGCTATCCTTTGAGTCCGGAACTGTTCCCAGCAAATGGAAACAAGCTACGGTTATCCCTATTTTAAAAAAGCCCACCTTGGACCCTTCAAAGCCTGAACACTACCGACCCATCTCCGTCCTCCCATGGGTATCCAAACTTGCGGAGGCACATGCTAACAAAATCCTGTCTAGCCATCTTCAAAACTCAGGCGTTCTAGATCCATCCCAGAATGGTTTCCGTGCAGGCCATAGCACGGAAACTGCTTTGTTAGCCATGGTGGAGCATTTGCAGAAGCTGATAGACGCAGGACAGACGGCGGCACTGATCCTGTTGGATCTCAGTGCCGCTTTCGACACTGTCTCCCATCCCATCCTTCTACAACGGCTACAAGAGGCCGGGGTAGAGAACACCGCACTAGAATGGTTTCGTTCCTTTTTATCTGGACGCACCTTTAAAGTCTCCACCCCCCCTTTTGAATCTGCCTCACGCAATATCTCCCAAGGAGTCCCGCAGGGTTCGGCACTCAGCCCAACTCTTTTTAATTTATACGTGCAGCCGCTAGCCACCATTGCAAAAAACTGTGGTTTAACCATGGTGTCATACGCCGACGACACCCAGCTAGCGGTTGCACTAAATGGGGACCCTACGGTTGAAGCCCCAAAATTCCAGAAAGCCCTAAAGGAGGTAGCCTGTTGGATGACGAAGAACTGTCTCCAACTTAACGCATCTAAAACAGAGGTCCTAGTTCTGGGCAAACAGGCTCATCTTTGGGGAGACCACTGGTGGCCACCGGAGCTAGGCCAAGCTCCCACTCCTGTGACAGAGGCTAAGAACCTCGGGGTCTGGATTGATTCCAACCTCACTTTCATCCCCCATACCAAAAGAGTTGCTGGCACCTGTTTTGGGGTTTTGCAGAGCCTCAGACCCATTTTTAAATTTTTCGATGCCCCAACTAGACAACTCATTGTCCAAGCTACAGTACTCTCTAGGTTGGATTACGCCAGTTCGCTTCTTCTGGGCATTAACCAAGCTGAATTAACACGCCTTCAGCGTGTACAAAATGCAGCCGCCAGAATGCTAGTAGGCCTGCCCAAATTCTGTTCCGTCAGCCGCACCATCCACGATCTTCACTGGTTGCCTGTCGGACAGAGGATTAAGTTCAAAGCTCTGTGCCTGACGTTTAAGATTCTAAAGGCCTCCTCACCTCCTATTCTTGCACAGGCAATTACCTACTACACCCCTGCTAGAGTACTACGCTCAACGGGTCAATTTCTGGCCTGTGTTCCTTGCTTCAGAAGGGCCAGAGTGGGCGGCCGCTCCTTTGGCGTTCTGGCAGCGAGTCTCTGGAACACACTACCTGTTGACATCCGTGCCATATCTGACATACTGTCCTTCCGAAGAGCTATTAAAACTTTTCTGTTTCCACTTGGTCCCGATTAATTCCCTCATCTGGTTGTGTTATTTTGTCCATTATAGCGCCGGGACGCCACTTTGCTGTGGCAGCTGAGCGCTCTATAAATTTTATAACATAACAGTAATCTTATCGTGGTCCTGTGTGGCCCAGTCGCTGGTCTTTCAATGAATGTAGAGCTATTTAGATTTATTTGGTGTAGGACGGACCTTAACTGAACATTTGATATGCATGACATATACTTCAGATACCCAGTGAGGGGTTGACTTTACATTCACAGAAATTGATATTGAATCCCGCCCTCCCAGACAAGAATTGTGTTGATGATATGTTCCGGAATCCTGTTAAAATATTGCCATTATGAGTCATGTTAAGTACCTAAGTTAAGTCAGTGTCCTTGAGGACAAAATCAGATAGAATCTCTTATGGCAACTATCCTTTGAATGCATTACAATTTTCTTTAAACATCCTCTTTCCCTTAGGCAGTCTATAATGAGCCTGAACAAGGGGTTTCCTGATACTGTGCTATTGTATAATTATGTCTGACTTTTAAGGAGAGCAATCACCAACATCATTGGTTAATTTTTAAAGAAATAAGTGCCAGAGTCCTCGTCAGGAGGCAGATTGCACCAGCCCATTTCTCCTGTTAGCTCCACCAAAAACAGAACCAACTACTAACCATGAAAGCGGGTGAGTATGTGGCATAATGACCAGAGCCGCACACTTCAGGGCTGGGGTGCCAGGTTCGAATCTCCGTGTCTTCTCAACACCCTCTGATTCTGGGCAAATCTCTTAATCTACCTGTAAATTAATGTGTCCTTAACTGATGCTCATGAAAAGTGCCAGTGTTGATGATTAAGTGCCAGTGCAGAGCACCGGATACCACCAGCTCAAATTAAGGACTGACCAACATTCTTCCTGCCATCCATACTGGACTAACATCTGTGATTTTTACCTGTGTAATGGGATCCTCTTCTATCAGTTGCTCTTAAACCATGGCCCTGAAGCTTCACCTGTAGTCTGCTTTTTTTGTCCTTTGCGAAAATGGGAATAGGACTGTGGAGCTCTGTGAGAGGTGGAACGAGCGTACCCAACTTTTACACTAATGATGGGGGAGGACCAGTCGTCTTATAGTTCAAAATGCAAAACAGCTAAGCCAAGCAATCAGTAATCTAATTAAAAGCTATACTATTAAATTAAAACAAATCCAAGGCACTTAATGAATGACAAGATGTAATCCAATCCCTCTTCTGTGAGTCCTCAAATACAGAAATCCTGACTGTGCTCCTTTTTGGGGGCTTCTGGAGATGTGATAGCCATTGAATTCATTGCCCTCCTCCTTGAAGGAGAGATGTTCTGAAATGGGAGCACCTGCTGTGTTTTTCTGCATGTGCAAATGCTATTTAAGAATTGTTGTATGCACAAAATGTACCTTCCCTTTGAAAATATTTCGTAAATCTGACCCAAAATACAGTGTATAATTTGTAGCAACACCATGGCTTGTAAAAGTGACGCCACTCCTTGTCTATTTTAGGCATTGAGTGTCCAGCACAATGTACTGATTTTGTATTTTGTTTTTCATTGCACGTGTGTGTGTGTGAGCATGCATGTGAATAATGTTCTTTCATGAAATGTAACTACATGGAGTTAAGATACATAGCCTGTTTTACTATTTTCAGGTAGCAGTTGTCTTGCAATTTCCGCACAGATAATCATGTTGAATTCTGAAACATACTAATCATGTTTTTAGCACACTTCTTATGTTGAGAAGTCATATCCATTTCTGCACCATCCAGCACATCAAGAAATTCTCCTAATTCCTCTTCCCCATCATATTCCATGGTTCTCCTGTCCACAGTTCAATCATCAAGGCACAATCCAGAAGGCCATATCTAATGTCCTTTTTCCTTAGTTGAGGTCTGAGTGCCTAGAATTTCTGCCTTATATAGTTGGTCTTGGACACATCTGCTGATTTGATGCTTTTGACTGTTGTAAATTGGTATGGACCATGTTTTAGCTGCATTGCAGAGCCTGTTGATGTCTTAGGCAGAATGTCAGGATTTGGTGTGGTCTGGTTGGATCGGAAATGTGTTGTGTTCTCACACAGTAGGACGGCAGAAACTTTAAGAGAGACTCAAACAGGAAATACAAGAGGGACAGTAGATTTGTATACTCAGTAATTTATAATCCACCACGATCGTTCAGCACCCCACACAAAGTACAATTGTAAAAAAGTAAAAAACGTGTTTTACTTGAAGAATTTGAATAAAAGCGAGAAAGAAAACTTTAAGTCCTACTGAATTGTTTTTCTTGATTATTGTTTTGACTACTATTGTCAATTGTACTTTGTGTGGGGTGCTGAACCATCGTGGTGGATTGTAATTATGTTGGGAGTCTAGGGGTATATGACTTCAGGTGCCTAGCACCCACAACAAACTAATTGTACCGCAAAACATTGGATAAAGTGCAGCTATCTTGGCCCTATACCCCTGTTCTAGTGTTTTTCACTCAGTAATTTATGCATATTATCATTTTCCTCATGTTCGAGGACATTGGAAATTCAAACATAGTTCCTCCGGCTCCTATTCTCCAGATCAAGCACTTTGGGGTTTAGTCTTCACAAATCTGGACCCTAGAGTTAGAATTTATCCATATGTTGTTCAACATTGTTAATTCTGGACTCCATTGTCAACAGTTGGTGGCAGAAAGAGGAGACTTCAGCCTTGAGGCATTGGACATATATAGCTGTTGAAGTGACGGCGAGTTAATGCAGTTGATAGGCAACTTGATGTCCGCTAGTTTCCTTGAGAAGTGTTGTGAATGTGGTATTTGAGGACTCAGACGAGGATATCACAGAGCTGTTGTAGAGGTTTACATTAATTAGAAACTGCCTCTCAGAAAAGTATCTGCAGACACTTTTTAGGATTCAATGTTTGAGGGTTGCTAATGAATATCAGTCAACAAGTTGCAAAGAGGACCACTGCCCATGCCGTCCAAAGAACTTTACTGCTAGATGCAATATGGACCATCAGAAGGATCAGGCAGAAAGCTGAACTAGGTGTTCCTCCCTTCCTAATGGAGAACCACATCACGCTTTTCTGCATTTCAGACAGATTGGTTGCCTGGACTGGTTCAGATTTTGGTTCTTCTTCCTTAAAATAACACGGTAAAGGTATGGTGGTGAATTTGTGAGTGATAAGAAGTTAATTGAATTGCCAATGGCATGAAATGATATTGAAGTTCAATTTTGTTTCACTGTGTGGGATCACCATTAGTGGGCAATGTTCAAAGAGGCTCTGGACTCATCAACAGGTGAATTTATGTATTTTATTGCCAAGCACAGCTAAAACAGACACAACGCCTGCTGACCAAACTACCAACTGACTCGCCTAGAACTCAAACATAGAATAGAGAATACACACAGGTATTCTGGAAGGGTGGGAGAGAGGAAATATAGAGAAAGGCATAAAGATGAAGGATAGCCATGTTGCGAGAAGTAAACATGTACAACAGGCAACAGGTACATAGCATGTTTCCAAAATGCTTAAATGTTACATACACATGACGAGATAGCAGTGAACTGTTGGTCAAAATCAAAGTCAAAAGTCAAAGTCAAAGTCAAAATATCTTATATAGCGCACATATCACCGTTAGGTCTCAAGGCGCTTGGTTTTGTTGCATTATATATTGTATTGATTGGATTCTGTAGTATTAGTCTTCCTTGTATTGCTTGCATTGGGTTTAAAGACTTTTTTTCTGCACAACATTCTTTAGAGCAGCATCTCAAAAAAGTAGTTCTAAAACGATATAATATACAGTTTGTTGGATTGGGGTCGGAGCTATGGTACAGAGTAAGATGGCAGTTCAATAGAGGAGCTACAGCATCAGGGTAAATTGGATGTTATGTCTGCTGTCCATAGCAACAACCCCTTGACAGTACCCTTTGCATTGCTGGATGCGCTGTGTCAAGGTGTCTGAAAAATGCCTGGTTGGAGCAAGGAGAGTCGTGTGACCAGAGTAGTGCCCACTGCTTGCCTCACCCATGTAGTCTACTCAACTCCTGGGATCCAGGACGGTGAGAGCCCTGCTGGGCCTCGTCACAGCAATTACCACACTGTCTCCTGCACTCGAAGAGGGGACTTTCCAGGGTTTTGCAGTGCCAGAGAAGCCGCGTTTTGGCTATGACAATCTGCCCTCTACTGAGGCCGCAATCTGCATCTTATATTTGAGAGAAACTGCTGGCTGGTGACTTTGGGAGGAAGAAAGATTTTTGTGCTGTCTCACCAGCAAACACCGAATATGCCAATGTTCTGGCCACGTAACAGTGGGCTTCATGCACACCATGTAATGCATGCTGTAGCCGATGGACCTGGTTCTTCTGTTATTGCTCTGAATCCTTTTACATATTGGTGGGGTTGCCTACTTTGGACCGCACAAGTTATCAGTTTCTGTTATGCTTCTGATGGGGGTATGCTGTTGTTGCCAGTTTTGTTAAAAGCAACACAATCCTCGTTTTCCTCTGGCACCATGCAATAGATTTAGCACCCTTACAAGTATTACATTTCCCCATTAGTGAAGTGGATAAATTGAAGAGGTGCTGGACGGGGCAAGTAGTGGGGAACAGTTGCACTGTTGTATGGGACCCAGGATTCCCTAGCAAATCCTCATCCTCCCAACTGCACAGAAAGCGCAGGGCAGTTATCCCTGATCCATAGATCTCTCCCTCATACCCTCCTGGAGACCTGAACCAATCCTGAAGTCAGGGCCATCTTTGTGAAACTAAAGCTTAGGTCCCAGGTAGCTATCCTGAGTTCAGTGTATGCACCAGTGTGCAGCAGGACCACATTCTTTGGCCAATTGAATTGACTTTTCTCTGTGTTTGTCTCCACCAAACGGGTAGTAGGTGGCGACAGGAATGTAACACCTAATTCCATCTTAGCCCGGGCTGGCCCACTAGGTTTTCAAAAAGCCCATGTTAGGGCACAGCTGTCAGATTTGCTGGAGGACCATAGTCTGCTGGATGTTTGGTGACTGAAACACTCCATGGACAACAACTATATCTGCACTGCAACATGTGCATAATACCTCCTCAAGGCTGGATTACTTTCAGCTGTGTCATTCACTCCTATCTCTTCCATTCCATTAAGATATTATGCCTGCGGGTTTATTGGACCATAATCCAACTATCCTGGATGTGAACATATTATTATTATTATTATTATTATGTTTCTTATATAGCGCCAGAATCGACCCCCGAAGGGGTATCTCCGCGCTTGCCTTGGGAACCCGTCCTGGCTTTTCCCTGTGAGATAGCCCCTACAGGGAATCCCCAAGGTGAAAGCCAGGCATCCCGCCGCGGGGGGGCCGTTGTGGAGATTAAGCAAGCTTAATGCCCAGAGTTGCAGAGTGTGAACCCATGATTAGGTCAGGCACCGAAGCAAGAATTATCGAGTCCATGGACATTTGAGCTCAAGACCCTGCCGTGTCGGGAATTGAACCCTGGTCCCGGGTCTGACCTCTGCTTCAGGGTCTGCCTGCTCTAACCAGTGAGCCACACTTCTCCACACATAGAGACCAAGGCCCCCCCTGGTCACCCTCTGGTGAATGCAAGCCTCCAAATAAAGTACCCTGGAGTAGTTAGTGGCACTGAATGCCCATTCTAGGGTATATCACATGGAGAATAATCACTCAATTGCCTCCGCACAGATATTCTGAGAGTCCGGGAATGCCACCTTTAGAGGCCTTCTAATTAGAGACAGCATGCTTGCATGGCATTGGTATACAACTGGGAGAAATATTTTAGAAACAGTGGTGGTTTCTCTCACACTTATTATAAAGTCCCTATACTTGCCAATAGGTGTTCTATGGAGTCTGCTAAATTGGAGTGTGATGCACTATAGACTTCAGCAGCAGAAAAGGCACTAATGAAAAATAAATAGAGACATAAGGAGCATGACTAAAAAACCAGACACCTTCTAGCCATCCAGTTACATTGATAGGAGGGGCAACTGTCCATACCCCCAATATGTGAACGAATGAGACAAATCCTTCTTATTGACATTTCTGAGACCTTTGCCTCATTCTTTGAAAATCTCTATTGCTCAATAGTGGAGAACCCTTGACAGCGGAAGGGCAGTTCATGATGTCTATCAACCTGCCTATGCTGACAGACAAAGGCAGAGACTAGCTCTCAGTGGTCAATCTCCTTGGAGCTAATTGGTGAGGCTGTAACCAGTCTTTGCACATGCAAATCACCGGATGAAGATGGCTTCCCCGGGGAATTTTTTTAAAACATGCAAGCCTCAACTGACCCAAACAGGTCTTCCAGGTAGCCTCTAAATCTGGGAGATTGGTCCCTGTTCCAATAAAGCCATCATACCAGTCTTGCCTAAAGAAGGGAAGGACCCCCTTGAATCTGGTTCATATCGGCCTACCTCTCTTTTAAATGTTGATGTTAAGATCGTGGTCAAGATCCTCACCAATAGCCTCTGGAAGACGATCCCATCCCTGGTCCATGTTTCTCAGGCAGGGTTTTTGCCTGGATGCTCCTCACATGCCCAAATAGATCCATTGTCCCACTTTCTCTGAGACTCAAGAGCGCTGATGACAAATGGGTGGCCTTATCCCAGTCCACAAGGAAGGCGTTCAACCATGTTGAATAGCCATATCTATTCAGGGTTCTAGAAAGTTTCAGCCTTGGTCATGAATTTATTGACACAGTTAAAAGGCTCTTTTAAAAAGCCACAGTGCAGGTTAATTGTAGTGGACACCTCTCACATGATCCAGGCTCACAGAGGCATGCACCATGGATGCACGCTGTCCCCTTTGCTTTTCCTCCTAGCCTTCAAGCCCTCAGCAACTGAAATCAGAACATCTCCATCAGATACAGGGAATACCTACTGCAGCAGGCCCCATAAAATAATTTCTCAATGCTGATGACATTTTAATGACTGTCTCCCATCCTTTGACGTTTATCTAGTCCTTAAAGACCTTGTTAAACTCTTTCTCATAGTTCTCTGACTACCGGGTAAACTGGGGGAAGTGTGAGGCGATGACAATGTCTATAGTTATTTGAACAGAGCCTGTTTTCATGGAATTTGGGCAAAATGGATCCAGATAGGCCTAAAATATTTGCCGATATACTCAGTCAGGGAGCTGTAATACATGGCACAGTATAATTTAAAACCTTTATTAGCTTCCAATCCCCTGGACATTACAAAATGCTCATACTTCTGTCTGTCACTCTGTGGTCAGCATGAGCATCGATGACACTATCAAGACCATGTGCACAATCCACTCCCGGTCTCCGTCAGACCCATTCCCGCACCACGTCTTCAACTGAGCAAGCAGCTCCATCGCACCCCACCTGAGCAATGTCATCAATCTCTCCCTAGAGACGGCGACCTTCCCAGAGATCTGGAAACACGCCGAGATCAACGCCCTACTCAAAAAAACTAAGGCAACCCCAAGAGATCTCAAGAACTTCCGGCCCATCTCTCTGCTCCCCTTCCCGACCAAGGTCATTGAAAAAACTGTAAAAAAACTGTCAACAGACAGCTAACCCGATACCTCGAAGAAAACAGAATCCTGGACCCTTCCCCGGCAAGGTTCCGCCGCAACCACAGCACTGAGACTGCCCTCATCGCCTACAAAAGAAGTCAAAGCTGTTCCTCTGGGTTGGATGTCACCCACCAGCTCTTAAGTGGTGGTGAGATGGGAAAAGAATGGAGGAGGTAGTGGGATGGGGGATCCCGCTTTTGCGGAACTACGGTCCTCACACACCCAGCAAGCTAGGTGTCATGCTTCATCATATGGTCCTGCTCCTCATTGAGCCGGCGTTGCAATGCTCAACGGGCACCCGCGAAGGGGCTTTTTGTCGGAGATCTTTTGCTCGTTTGCCGTATGATGAAGTGGGGGTGTGTGGCTCATGTGTGTGTAGATATTGTGTGGTGCAGTGAGTGCATTTCTTAAAAAAGGTTGGATATATATTCTAAGTAGACACGTTTTATTCTGGCTGGTAATCCACCTTACTAAAAAATATATATATCTAATAGAGTGGCAACAGCCCTGATGAGGGATATTCATTCGATATTATGCTCTACCCTATGGGTCAACATGTTTCTTGCCCTGTTGGTCAGAATGTACTGTAGCAATTCTTCAGGACCTATATCAATCAATCAATCAAAGACATTTATAAAGCGCACTACATACCCGTAGGGTCTCAAGGCGCTGGGGGTGGGGGGGGGGTGCCGCTACTGCTCGAACAGCCAGGTCTTCAGCTTCTTCCTGAAGGAGAGGTGATCTTGGGTCAGGCGACGGTCGGTCGGGAGGGAGTTCCAGGTCTTGGCGGCCAGGTAGGAGAAGGACCTTCCTCCTGTAGTCGCTCTTCGGATGCGGGGGACGGCGGCGAGGGCGTGGTTGCCTGATCGGAGGTGGCGTTTGGGAGCGTAGAAGTTGATTCGGCTGTTGAGGTAGCTCGGGCCTTGGTCGTGTAGGGCTTTGTGTGCGTGGGTGAGGAGGCGGAAGGTGATTCTTTTGTTGACAGGGAGCCAGTGAAGGTCTTTCAGGTGTCCGGAGATGTGGCTGGTTCGTGGGATGTCGAGGATGAGTCTGGCTGAGGCGTTCTGGATCCGCTGGAGTCTCTTCTGGAGCTTGGCGGTGGTACCGGCGTAGAGGGCGTTGCCGTAGTCCAGTCGGCTAGTGACGAGGGCCTGGGTGACGGTCTTCCTGGTCTCGGTGGGGATCCACCAGAAGATCTTCCGTAGCATGCGTAGGATGTTGAAGCACGCCGAGGAAACGTTGTTGACTTGCCTGGTCATGGAGAGGGAGGAGTCCAGGATGAAGCCCAGGTTGCGTGCATGGTCTGTCGGTTTGGGTGCGGTGCCCAGGGCGGGAGGCCACCAGGAGTCGTCCCAGGCGGAGGGTGAGGGGCCCAGGATGAGGACCTCCGTCTTGTCCGAGTTCAGTTTCAGGCGGCTGGTCGTCATCCACTCGGCTACCTCTTTCATCCCTTCGTGCAGGTTGGCTCTGGCGGTGGCGGGGTCGTTGGTCAGGGAGAGGATCAGCTGGGTGTCGTCGGCGTAGGAGATTTTGTTGAGGTTGTGTTGGCGTGCGATGGCCGCGAGGGGGCTCATGTAGACGTTGAAGAGGGTGGGGCTCAGAGAGGATCCTTGAGGGACGCCGCAGATGACTTCGGTGGCTTCTGACTTGTACGGTGGTAGGCGGACTCTCTGTGTTCTTCCGTCGAGGAAGGAGATGACCCATTCCAGCGCCTTGTCCTGGATTCCGACGTTGCTGAGGCGCTGTACTAGGGTGCGGTGGCAGACCGTGTCGAATGCCGCAGAGAGGTCTAGGAGGATGAGGGCCGCTGTTTCTCCGTTGTCCATCAGGGCTCGGATGTCATCGGTGGCGGCGATGAGGGCGGTCTCGGTGCTGTAATTGGCTCGGAAGCCGGACTGTGAGGGGTCGAGGGATCCATTCGACTCGAGGAAGGCGGCCATCTGCTTGTTGACGGTCTTCTCGATGACTTTGGCTGGAAACGGGAGGAGCGAGATGGGGCGGTAATTCTTGAGTTCGGTGGGGTCCGCTGTGGGTTTCTTGAGTAGAGCGCTGAGTTCGGCGTGCTTCCAGCTCTCGGGGAAGGTGGCGGTGTCGAAGGATGTGTTGATGATGTCTTGCAGGTGGGGTGCGATGACGGCGTCAGCCTTGTTGAAGACGTGGTGAGGGCAGGGGTCGGTCGGTGATCCGGAGTGGATGGAGTTCATCGTGCGGATGGTGTCTTCGGTGCTGATCAGGGTCCAGGCGTGGAGGGTGGTGGTGGGGGGTGGTTGTTCGGTCTTGGTGTGCGTTGGTTGGTTGTTGAAGCTGTTGTGTATGTCCGCGATCTTGTTGTGGAAGTATGAAGCGAGGGAGTTGCAGAGGTCTTGCGATGGGGTGATGTCGTTGTTTCCTGCGCTGGGGCTGGATAGCTCTTTCACGATGTTGAAGAGTTCCTTGCAGTTGTGTGCGTTGTTGTCCAGCCGGTCCTTGAATGCAGTTTTCTTGGCGGCGCGGATGAGCTGGTGGTGCTTCCGGGTGGCCAGCTTGAAGGTGGTCCTGTTGTCCGGTGTAGGTTCCCTTCTCCAGACTTTCTCGAGGGCTCGACAGTTCATCTTGGAGCTCTTGAGTTCGTCGGTGAACCACGGGGCTTTCTTGCTGCCGGGTCTGTTGGGCGGGGTCCTCAGCGGGGCGAGTTCGTCCGCGCAGTTGCTGATCCACTTTGTGAGGTTGTCGGCGGCCTGGCTGGGGTTCGCTGAGCTGGCAGGAGGGTGCTGGCTCAGGGAGGTGGCGAGCTGGTCTGCTGTGATCTTGTTCCAGCTTCTGCGGGCGGCCTGTTGCTGGTGGTGGTGGGTCGTCGTTCTCTTGAAGGTGAAGTGTAAAATATGTCAAAACGTGGTGTTTAGTATCTACACTAAATGGTGCTACTAATTGGGTGCTACCATTCAGAACAGACTACATGTTGCTGACCGTGGGACGGGCGTCGAGGGTAGGTTACCATCGTGGACTCCACCGGAGACAACAGGGCTCCTACTATTGAGGCGCCCCCACAATCTGCCCGCCCACGTTGAGGCACCTCGAACCGACTAGGGAGGTCCTTCATTAATGACTACACAAGCCTTGAGATGTAGTCTGTTCTGAATGGTAGCACCCAATTAGTAGCACCATTTAGTGTAGATACTAAACACCAAGTTTTCACATATTTTACACATATAGGTCCTGAAGAATTGCCACGGTACATTCTGACCAACAGGGCAAGAAACAAGTCGACCCATAGAGTAGAGCATAATATCAAATGAATATCCCTCATCAGGGCTGTTGCCACTCTATTAGATATATATGTTTTTAGTAAGGTGGATTACCAGCCAGAATAAAACTTGTCTACTTGGAATATCCAACCTTTTTTAAGAAACGTACTTATTGCACCACACAATATCTACACACACATGGGCCACACACCCCCACTGCATCATACAGCAAAGGAACAAAAGATCTCTGACAAAGAGCTTCTTCGTGAGTGCCGGTTGAGTATTGCAGCGCCGGCTCAACGAGGAGCAGGGCCATATGATGAAGCATGACACCTAGCTTGCTGGGTGTGTGAGGACCCTAGTTCCACAAAAGCAGGATCCCCACATCCCACTACCTCCTCTATTTTTTTCCAATCTCACCACCACTATAAAGCTGGTAGGTGACATCCAACCCAGAGGAACAGCTTTGACTTCTTTTGTAGAGCATGACTCAGGTGGGCACGGAGCCTGGACCTCTTTAATAAGCCCCCATCCGATCCCCCTTCTTTTGTTGAGACTGCCCTCATCGCCGCCACCGATGGCATCAGGACTCTGCTGGACAACGGCGAGACCGCAGCACTCATCCTCCTAGACCTCTCTGCCGCCTTCAACACCGTCTGCCACCGCACACTACTCGCCTGCCTCCATGCCGCAGGGATCCGAGACAAGGCTCTTGACTGGACCACTTCCATTCCCTCCGGCAGAAGCCAGAGCGTCCGCCTCCCCCATTCCGTTCCAAAGCCTCCGAGATCATCTGCGGCATACCCCAGGGATCCTCCCTCAGCCTGATGCTGTTCAACATTTAAATGGCCCCGCTCAGACACGTAGACCAACAGTACGACCTCAACATAATCTCCTACGCCGACGACACTCAGCTGATCCTCTCCCTCACCAAGGGCCCCATCACCACCAAAGCCAACCTCCACGAAGGAATGAAGGCCGTCGCTGACTGGATGAAGACCAGCCGTCTGAAGCTGAACTTGGATAAGACAGAGGTCCTCATCCATCGGCTCCAACCCTTCAGCCTGGGACGACTCCTGGTGGCTGACCGCACTGGGAGCAGCCCTGACACCCACTGACCACGCACGCAACCTGGGAATCATCCTCGACTCAATGCTCTCAATTACCAAGCAATTCAACTCCGTCTCCTCCTCCTGCTTCAACACCCTCCGCATGCTCCGCAACATCAACAGATGGATCCCGACAGATACAAGAAAGATAGTCACCCAGGCCCTCGTCAGCAGCAGACTCGACTACGGAAACGCCCTCTACTCGGGAGCCCCGACCAAGCACATCAAACGACTACAACGCATCCAAAACACCTTGGCACAACTGATCCTCGACATACCACGCCACAGCCATATCACCCCCCACCTGAGAAACCTGCACTGGCTCCCCGTCAAAAAGAAGATATCCTTCAAACTCCTCACCCACGCACACAAGGCACTCCACAATACCGGCCCAGCCTACCTCAACAGACTGCTCTCCTTCTATATCCCCAACTGCCAGCTACGCTGCCCCGACCTCTCACTCTCCACTGTCCCATGCATTCGAAGAACAACCACTGGTGGGAGATCCTTCTCACACCTCGCCGTCAAGACATGGAACACCCTCCCACTCAGCCTACGACAGACCCAACACCTGCTGACCTTCAGGAGGATACTCAAGACCTAGCTGTTCGATCAGTAGCGCCCCCCTCAGCACCTTGAGACCCTTGTGGGTATGTAGTGCACTTTACAAATGATTGATTGATTGATTGGTCCTACACAAGCTGCGAAGATGGTAACAGAACAACAGTTTAATTATGGGCTAGGGAAGGTGCTGATTCACGTCCCTCACCTACTTTTAGCATCGGCAACCAAAAATATGTATATGTGGGGTAGATAAATCCCAACTCTGAATGCCCAAAATATATGCTCATATCGAGGTGGGAGGGTAGCAACTACCCCACATAGGCACCTACTGTGCAGGATCAAGAGTTTTACACTACGCTGTGCAGCCAAAATAGTTACAGTTTTTGCAGTACGATCAGAGAAGCAGACCCTTATTAACCCTGTTATAGTGAGCACATTTTGCATCAGGAAGCAAGTACGCATGTCTCTCAAAAAGAATATGTGGATCCAGGAGGCAGCACCAAAATGAAACAATGTGAAATCTGCATAGGTGGCCATAAGACTGACTGGCCATCCTGGAGAGAAAGTGGAATGCAAAGACTGGATCATTTGCTCTTTAGATCCTCCTTCAAGTCCTTCCTCGACCTTTCTGCGGAATATGATTTCCAAATACAATACTTCCAGCTCTATCACAGTCTCAGGGGGTTCACTACTACCCACTACTCTTTTCTCAAGGAGGCTAGGCTGAAGTTCGCCTACTGTAAATACTACAGTATTAGTTCAGGTCTCTGGGACATCTACACAGAGCTGGCTTGCTGCTGCATTGTAATGGCTGGTGGTGTGAGGTTGGTGGGGGTGGGGGGTGAGGTGCTGCATATCTAGTTATCCTGCCAGGTGCTTTGCTGCCTATTGATCTGAGGTGTAGTTTGTCCTTGACGACTGTAAGGTTGGCAGATTTCACTCTGTCAGCGTGCCTAGCTCTTCTGCACAAAACATGGGCAGTAGTGGATGGCAATAAGATTAGCAACGGCCAAGCTCTGCATCCTCTGCAAGAGAGAACTGACAGTTTGTTGCCAGACTGATTGGCTTTCCGAAATGGCATAAACTGCTGATTGCGAAGATATCAAATACAAGAGAAAGGACCAATTAGACAAAAGATGCCTTTATGTGGGAGATCTTTCTGCAACCCAGAAGCATGTAGGACTGGGTGGTGTTAGCCTTCAGGAAAAGCTGACTGAACAGATGCGGGTGGAGTTTGACCACATGGCAGCCAAACTAGATGTCATACGTGGGTGCCTCTAAGTCCTATTAGGGAACCACTCACAGTCCCTAACGGACACCCACAGTCCACTCCATTCTTTCCAATGAACTATGGTTGACGTCGCTGGAGTCCTGACTCCGAGACAAGAACAACTGTCTAGGTAGAGTGGCTCTAGCGCTGTCACCCGGGAGTTGGGACACATGCGGAGGATAATGAGACTATGAAGCAGGATGAAAGAGCGGCTGCCACGGCTGTGTATCAGTGAGAGGTAACTGGGTTCCTCAATACCCTAAAGACCCTCCTTATGGCATTGCTGCCATAAGGCCTGGCGCTGATGAATGCTGCTGCTACCACTACATCTATATCTCGCCCCTTGAAGTGTCAGTGGCGCACAGTGCAGCAGACATTCCACCTCCGGCCCCTGAGGTATCACTGCCACACAGTGCTGGAGACAGAACACCACCAACTAAACGTGAGGCACATGAAACAGCAGAGGACGAAGATGCGGATGAATCTGCCTTGGTGGTAAGAAGGACACAGTAGCATTTATCTCCGCCATATGGTCGGTTTCTGCTTGGTTCTGCCCTCTGCATCCTCACCTTCCACTGTCCCCCGATTCACTCCGCGACACTCACCTTGGACCTCGACATGGACTGCCATATTCTGTTTGGACACCAATGACACAGCAGTCAGACTGCGGACTGAGCTCTTCCCCTTCCATTGAACTTGTCATTCCCTGTAGGACTCTGGCTGGCCCTCCACGGGCCAACAATGTAATGTGGGGTTTGCATGGCCCTATGCTGCTCCAGCTACAACACTCCACTGAATGTGCATGAAACATTCAAAATCACACAGATGTGTCATGTCTATGATCTTTCAAGGGTGGAAGTATAGGTGAATGTAGGGTCAGTGATTTCCCCTTATGTCCATGTTGCTCATGTCGTGGGACTTGGGTCACAGGGTGACACACTGTCGATTACAGTCCGGGTGGCACCAGCACTTCAACAGGGACACACTCATTAGTTACTTCCTTGGCCAGACCTGGACAGAACCACACCCAGAGCCTCGGTGTCATTTTTCACATCCTTACACTGGACTGGCATACGCAAGGCCAGCCCACTCCGCTTATGCTCATAGGGGGGACGACAATGCTACAAGTCCCAGGTTTTCCGTGTAGTGATCTGCTGATCACAGGTCTAGTTGTCAGCATGCCACTCCCTCATGGCTGGTTTACACCTACACCACACCCATTAAGCACACGCATCACAGGACATGTGACCCTGCCAATAAAAAGGTCCAGGCGCACGTGCTGGACGCCATTTCCACTCACTATCTGGGTGTATCCTTGTGGTTATTATTTATGAATGAGGGCCTAGGGCCCTTCCACATCACATTCCCGAGTGAAGGAGATGACATGATGGCATCTGCACCATGAGACTCAATCATAAAGGGTTCATGAATTACGGGGCACAGACTAGGTGGCACTGGATACACTGCAGCCGGCACAGGCACACCACCAAGGGACGGTGACCTTCGGTGCACTGAGGTAGGGGCACCTTAAGTGCTGAGAGGGTGTGCAGCCTGCGAAGATGCCCCGTCCTGGTGTTTTGGACTGGTAAGGATTTGTGTATGCCCTGCTGGACCGCAGTGTAGGCCTGACCCAGAGGGCAGTGCTAGCCTACTCGCACATGGCGTTGCCTCGCTGAGTTAGTGGCACCTAAAGGGCTGAGCGGGTGTGCTGCTTGCGATGATGCCGTGTGCACTGATATGATCTCTGCCATAGTGAAATCAAGACCCAGACTCAAGTGTGTGACCTGGTGGCCCACGGAATGGGGCTGCATAATATGGAGGGTGCCATGTTTGCAGGCCCCGGGCTTGGGGCTTGCACCGACACATGGGGGGCCGTCTCTGAGACACGCCGGTGGCGGAAGGTGAGCAGTAAGGCCTGGGTGCGGAGGTGCGGGCAGTCACCTCTGGATGGCGGGAGGGGCTGGGGTGCAGCAGCCTGTGTGCGCAGAGGCGGGCAAGCAATGATGGCGGGTGCACATGTATGTACTCTGCCAATCATATATCTAAACTCTGTTTCAGATGAGGTACCTGGTGGACTGCAGTGCATACCAGCACATGTTTTGCGACACACCAGTGGCAGGTGAGCAGTGAGGCCTGGGTCCGCAGTGTTGGCACTCTCTCTCCCTCTCCCTCTCATTCTGCCTTGTTCTCTCTCTCTCTCTCTCTCTCTTTCTCTCTCTCTCTCTCCCTCTCTTTCTCTCTCCGTCTCCCTTGCTTTCCCTCTTTCTCTTTTTCTCTCTCTCTCTCTCTTTACCTTTTTCTCTCTCTCTCCCTCTCTTTCTCTCGCTATCTCTCTCTCTCTTTCGCGCTCTCTCTTTTTCCTTTGCTGAGCGCATGACACACCTTCTTATCTAGAATTTTGTCTTGCAGACTGTGACCTACAAATTATCCTGAGAAGACCCGCCATGACTCTTCAAAATAGTTGTTTTGACTTTGTTTCAATAAAATGTTTTGTTTGGTAATTCAAAGTTGAATGAGTCATTCTCCTTTTTCTGATCACACATGCATATTTTTTGATTGTGTGACATCAGGCAAATTGAATTGGACATGATTTTGTGAAGGTGATGTGACATATCTTTGTCCGGGAAGGGGGTGGGGAGTGCCGGGGGTAGGGCCCTGGAGGGGGTGGAGGTGGAGGGGTCCTGGGTGTGGTGGCTGTAAGTGTTGTGGCTCTCTTTGGGCTCCGGGCTGCATGATCAGTAGCTCCATGGCATCTGTTGTTGTTCTTCAGGTGTGGCTCTGGGCTGGGCTCTCTTTTCTGGTGCAGGCTGTCATCCAATTTTATACCAGGTAAGAGCAGGTGTTAAATTCCTGCTAGCGCACCTTATCGCCCTTTTTGGGATCTTATCGCTGAACTGGCTCGTCATTGAGAATGTTGCGGAGTGGTGGTGTCGCGGCTTTTTGCACGGGAACTCTTTCTCTGCATCTCATTAGCGATAGTTGCCGGGATCATCTGTGGCGATGTTTTTGCGGCTGATATCGCAGGTAAAATGGTGATATTGGCTGTTAGCACCAGCTTGTAAATGGGGTGTTAAATTTATCACCACTTTGGTTGCGATAAAGTGCCGATAACTCGGCGATAAGTCTTGAGAATATGCCCCTCTATTGCTGGATGTATACTGTTATCGCAACCCGAGTCTGTAATATGATTATGTGTTGTACATATACTGGTTTACAAAATAATTGTGTACTGCACGCAAAGAGCTAATACATTTCAATGAAGAATTGAAGCAAAAAAAATGTGTTAGATTGTTTAGCCGTTCAATAGAACGAATACAGAGTAACACTGATTTTATTTTCATTACAAAGCATTGCCCTTTCAGATCACTTGAACAAATTCCATTTATAGTACATGAGATGTATATTGATTATGGAATATGATTTCAGATCATGGCTCTGCTGTTCTCTATTGAAATAAAAGTCCAGGCATTTGAACAATACTGAAATGTGAACAGTTTTGAAGGAACGCTTACAAAAATGTACAAAATTAGACGACCTAATTGCATACTCCAGGAATAGGGGTCTTTCTAGATTCCTTTCTCTCGCGTGAAAAACACATTTAATATTCACCGAAAATGACTCCTCTGTATCAAAATACAAAATAGTTATTAAAATGCAAATTTCTGTTATTCCCTGATAAATATGTAGCATTATACTGCTGCAATAGTTTTCGTTCTTTTTTTAGTAATGCAAAACTAAAATCACTTTCCAAAGACTTGATGCAGTGTGTTTGTAATAATTGATAACAGTGTGGAAATGAACTGTTTCCGAACCCGTAGTCGTCAGTCAGGAAAGACAGGAGACCTTTCTCTGATAATTTTAATTTGTGATTGTATTAAAAAAAATTGCGCGGCATAGTTTTCAATACGATCCCTTTTGCATCTTCTTGTGACTAGATTTCCTGGAATATATTCATACCAAGCAAACATTTTAAAAATCGTAAGATTTTATTTTCAGTTAATATCGCTGATAATTATATAATTATTGTTTTCATTTTTCTTATTATTAGTTTTGGATTAATGTCGTTATTACGATTAGTAATAGTTGTTGTACAATATTATTTACATATGTGTATGCAGTATTTGAAAAACCCGTCATTCTTCATGAATTATTGTGATAGGGGGCGTGGCCTGGATCTCGATATTGAAGGTTGCTTAATATCTCAGCTCTGCACCAGCCCTCACAATGGAGCTATAGATAAGCATTCTACACGACTATATACACACATTCAAGAAGGACTGTTGCTTCACAAGGAATGTGCTAACCTCGCAGTTTTATTTAAGAATGGAAGAAATCTTCTGGACGGGTTTGTAGTCCAAGTCCACACATGATGACAAACTGCTCCGAGATTGTCGATCCTCTTTCTCTGACTTTTATTCTTCCAATATCCTTGACAAGGTTCATACTCCAATTACTCTCTTTCTTGCCCACCGCTTGCTTGTCTCAACTGCTACCATCAACTCCGTGTTTTAGTAGCTATATAATCTTGCGACTCTTGCAGTGGTGCAACAGTGCTGTTCTCATAGCTGAAATTCAGAGGTACAACATACTCTCTTCTAATCAAAGGTATTTTTCACTGATGATAAAAAAAAACCTCTATACTTACCTGTATATTTACTATATGTTGCCCTGCAAATGGATAATCTGCATTTTTGTGATTGTTTGTGGGTCTGCTATTTGGAGTTATTGATAAAAATATATCTAAATTCGTATGGAAAGATATGGAATTCACATGACCATTAATAAAAGTGAAAACTGCACATTTGAGATGTTATGGTGGCCATTGGTTTCTTTCTCAGAGTAACGAATCCCTGAAACATACTAGAAATTGAGAAATATTTGACTATGCTCAGCCATCTGATATCTGTGACCACTAACACGAGCTATGACTTGTTGCATTCCAATTACATCTAAGGGTATTCGACTTAAGTATCATCTAAAAAATATAGTGCTACCATAATATTGTGGGAAAAATATTGAGGATCAAAATATCAATAATGTAAGCATATATAGGAATGCATAGGTTTATTTTGCTTAACTCCACAGACATTATTTTACTTCACATAATGTACTTTTAATATATTGATTGATATATATATTACCTACTGGCAGTCACCAGTAGGTAGTTAGAGTTAGGACCTTGTTTCTATTCAAAAAGCATTTTTTCTTTTCCCAATAACGTTGGTGCCGGATGACGAATCTTCGCGAAATTTTCAAAAATAGTGGAGCGCTCCGGCCGCTCCTATCTTGAAAGTTTTAGGGTGATTCGGCAAGCGGGGACCGAGAAAAAAGGGGGATCCCAAAATGTGTTTTCTCCATGTTAATTTCCATAGGAAACTTTAGACACAGCTACAGCCCGAACTGCTGAACGGAATTACACCAAATTTAGCAAAAAGGTAGCCCTTGGTTCAGAAAGGGACCTTTCTTTCAATGGTGTAAATCCGTTCAGTAGTTCCTGAGAAATTAAAAAAAAGAGGTCTAAAAATCAGTTTCCCATAGGAAACTTTAGACACGTTTACAGACGAAACTGCTGCACGGAGTTACACCAAATTTGGCACAGAGGTAGCCCTTGGTTTAGAAAAAGACCTTTTTTAAATGGTGTAAATCCGTTCAGTAGTTACTGAGAAAATCAAAAAAATTAAGTTTTGATATTTAGAGGCACGGAAGAGGATCCGCGCACCCTCCCGACCATGAGTTGAATTCTACTTGGCTGTCAACACTTCAAACCAGGAAGTGTTGGCAGCCATCTTGTGCCTCAGTAGAACAGAGGCACAAGAAAAGAGGAAAAGAAACGTGCATAACAAGAAAAAGGGGCAGGGTAGAAACACCCTGACCCCCTAAGCCAGCTCAGGGGTCCCACAAGCATCCCAGGGCCCAAAAAAGCATTTAAAGAAAAATAAAAATCGGCCAAATTCGAGCTGGGTGCGCAAATCCGGCTGAGAAAATGTAAAAAAAGATTGTCATTTAGCCCCCGGTTGGCCAAGCCCCGGGGGCATGCGAAAAACGAATAGTGGGGGCCCAGGGAGGCCCCCGCAGCCCAGGGGACCGCCACCCCCGGGATTTGTTTTTTTATGTGTGGGGGGCCTCCAACCCCCCTAAGCCCGGGAACCACCACCTCTCAGGGCTTTCATTAATGATTTAGCAGGGGAGCACCCGCCCCCCTGCTACCCCAGGGACTGCCACCCTGGGGCTTTATTTTTTAAAGTAAAACACCTGTGTGGGGGGATAGCCCCCCCACATGCCCCGGGGACCGCCACCTCCCCAGGGCACTAATATTTAAATGTGGGGGTCCGTAAAGGACCCCCAAACCCCGGGGACCACCACCCCAGGGACTTGGTCAATGTTGGGAGGGGGTCACGAAGCCCCCCTCCTGGAGCCAGTGATGGCCCTGGGGACCACCACTGCTCAGGGCCAGCTCCTGTAGTGTCCCGGGGTGCCCAACCCCGGGACACTGCAGTTTGCTGTGGCAGGGCGGAAGCCTCGCGGCTCCCGCCTTGTCATAGCAAACTCTGGTTTGGATTTTGGAAGAGAGAGCGGGGAACCTGCTCTCTCTTCCAAAATTATTATGGCCACAGGCCGTGTTTGCACACATGTCACCTCAGGCCCCCCTTCCCTTCACCACTGTGCAAACGCGCCCCGTAGCAAGTTTTAAGAGGTAGTTTTAATCCCCCTGCCCTATTATGTACTAGGGCCTTACAGAGGAGGTCTTGCTAATCACAGTGGTAACCCAACGCATAGTTTTCGCTAGTGTATGTAGGTGTTTTTACTGTTTTCTAAATGTGTCTTTTAGCATAGCACTGGCTCTAGGCCTGGTTAGTCAGAGTCAGTAACCACCAGTACCCATCTGAAAAAGTTGTGGGCACATGATGATTTTGGAATAAGGCCTCTTTCTGCTCCTCTGTTGTTTCTTTCTGCACATATCTTGCTTCTTCCTGCACTTTTCTTTGTCTCTGTGGACTGCTGTTGCTTATTTCTGCATTTCTTTTGCTTCTTTCTGTGCGTTAAAAATTTTCAGAATGTACATCAGTAGCTTTGAAATTAAATTCTCTAACCAGTGCCTGAAAGAAATACATTTCCTTCTTCGCTGAATTTTGAGGGAGGTGGAAGATAACGTCCCACTTTTTGATTTGTGAATGCATATACCCTTTCCCCAGAAAGTAACCAACATTTCCAAAGGGTTGGGCATTACGATAACTGACAATACAAATGTGTCATTACATAAGTGAAGCTTCTGGCTAGCCCCATCTTAGGTTAATACCACAATATAACTCAAGTAGGTTGTAGTACATTTGATACAATGGGAAATGGTTGACTAGAAGGCCCTGAATTCGCACTTCATGTAATCCAAAGTTAAGTGCAGTAAATTGTGGGAGGTTGACACGCTGTGCTGATCTGGACGCTGGGAAAATTCTCTTGGCTGGTCTGTTTGGTCTCCCCTGGTCTCCCCTGGTCCCCTGTTTCTTGTCTCCTGTCTCCTGCATCCAGAGGGTGGGTGGGGCAGGTGGAGCAATACGGCTGGGTAGGACCAATTTTAAACAACAACCTAGACACCAAATAACTACGGATTGGAGTTGTGCGGCTCGATTAGCGCACTTGAGTGGTCAGTGGATTTGGATTGCGTTACAAAAAATCCAAGCACTCAAATACAAACTATCACAGAAAGCTGCGTGGAACGGAAAAGACAGGAGACAAGTTAGTCGAAGCAGGAAAAGCTAGCAGAAGTGCAGGATGAGGTCAGGACATGTCTGGGGTAATACAACAGTCAAAATAGAGACAAAAAACAGAAGCAAAATACCAAGATGCTGGAGGAGGTAAGGATCGAAACAACATCAGATACTGAACTTGCAGCCCGGGAAACTTGTTCCCTCATAGAATTAGCAGCAGATGGAAATATCTCAGGTTTGGAAAAAGAGTGGACAGATAACAAATTCGGAGACAAGTAATAAAAAAATAAAAATGCAGTTTTCCTATCAACTAACATTTTTTACAAAATGTAGTTTTTAAAAAAATGCGGGGGACGCTCTACTCTCAAACACAAGAGTCACGCCAGGTCTTCAATCACGTCTTCAGCCTCTACAATTAAATCAATCTTTACAAACTATAGAAGAGCATGAATCAATTTATAAAAGGAGAAGCCCGGGCAAAAAAAGGATTGATAGTATAGCAGTTACTAGCCCCATACTAACAACATCAACTCCAGACAGGAGTCGTCGAGGTAGTTCAAGTTCATAGGCAACATGAAGCAAACAAGAGGTCTGACGACGGACAAAGAGAAAATCAGGAACATCATGATACCAGTTTTGATTTAAATGGCGATAATGGACCAATACATAATAAAAATAGAATTAGTAACTGCGCTATAATCAACATATTAAAGATCCATAGCCCAATAAGCCTGCAGGAAAAACACCGGGAAGGGGGTACTGACTCCAACCAAGAGAGGAAGGGGAAAGAATGGGAAGGAACTGGCTTCAAACTGGTACCAACCACCTTAATCCTAATCAATGCAACATCAATTGACCAGATGGAGCCAAATACGGGGTGGGAAAGAAACAAAGAACTGACCTCTGAGACAAATTTAGTTGCAAGCCCAGAAGACAAAGAGATCTCCTCATGCCTTGGAACGGAGGAATGGGAAGGCCTTATGGCCGCCTATACCCAGGACAAAAGTAGGGGAGGACTTAACACCGTAATTTAGGACAACATGATTGAATATAATCAGAAATCACACGAGGGAGGAAACAAAAATGAAGATCGAAACGAGACAACAAATCCAGTTGGTGTAGGGGAATCAAAAATAAATGCCACCCAGGAATCGGCATGGCCTAACTTGCTAAAAACAGTTCAACTGTTGGTAGAAGCAATTCAATACCAGTCAGACAAGATGGACACCCAACTGACACTGTTAGACACGCTAGGGGAGGGTACATTAAACACACTACTAAAAAACAAACTAGACCAGGCTCAAAGTAAGTTCCTCGGTTGTGGATGTGGCCCATTAATTGATAAACTTGCCACATTACCATCTATGTTAAGTGACTTATGCACACGAATAAAACAGATCCCATGAGGAAAAGAGAGCCACTTGTGCGATGGACAAATAGAAGCTGAAACATATAAGCATTCCCTCGAAAGCTGTACAATGAACAAAACTGATAAAATGAAAAACACAGGAATTCCTACAATGATTGATAACGCAAACCCTGAGGCAAATGATATACAGATTTACAAGAATGGGAAAGGAGAAGTTAAAGAGGCCATACCACCAGATGACCAACTGCCAGCAGTCTTAATGAAAGAAAAGGCTGACATACAATTGAATGCAAAACAAAGGCGGGCAAAAAAACGCAAACGCAGAAATCAAAAAACAAATGAAGACCAAGAGGGATTTAAGCGTCTATCAGGTCAATGGCACAGTCTGATCAAGATGAATCTGAACCCTCAAATAACACCATAAATGATGATGAAGAAGGAGAGTCCAAAAAGGACACCATTAAGATCAAAGAAGGAGATGTTTTACATCAAGAGGGGACTAGCAGACACTCTTCACTTTTATTGAAAAATAAATCCAAAGATCCAGTTCAAAGCCAGCAAGCAAAACAGAACTCCGTGATTCGCTCGATCATCGAATCTACAAGGAATCCTATCGAAACAAATGAAGCAAAGCTTGGGAGAGAAATCGACCAGCATACTCTATCCAAAATAACGAGGGGGGAGGAGAACGAACTGGCGGTGAGTAGACAAACCCCTATATCTACAATATCAAGTGCTAATCAGAGAAATTACATCCAGGTACATATAAAGGGAGGCGGACCTGAACGATTTGTCCTCAGTCAGGGGGACACAAACCTAAAATCAAATACAGGAGGAAATCATATACTCAACCATGAAGGGAGAAATGAAGCAGAACCTTTTGCACATCTAGCACTATTAAGAGTATCGCAAGAACAAGAACATGGACAAGGAGGAAATGACGGAAACAAATATAATTGGAGTAGGGAAGATACAAGTAGTACAACAACACATATTGTATGGTTTATCCCGGATTACATCTCGAAGGGAAGACATGGCATATTGAATAGAGGAAATATTTTACGGCTGTTATCTCACATCCCATCTCTGGGTGGTGTGACAACGCTGGATTTGGTCTCCATTGAATTCATAGCAGAGGACGGAGCAAAGACGGAAAAAACAAAAGCAACATGGACATCATCTTTAGCGGCACATAAAATATTGGCAGAGATTCAAACCTTCAAGAACTGGGGAATAACAATTGCCCCTTAGTAGAAACCAAAATATCAAGATCTACTAACTCCAGCAATAACAGAAGAAGAACAGAACCCCTGTAAAATATCTGGAATACCAGTACTCCTTGGAGCAATAGGGATTGCCGGAGCAAGAATTGTGGAAGACGTTAGACTGAGGGGTCATGCTCTGGAGGGTGTAGTGACAGGACCAATTGGACCAATTGATCTAAGATGGATCGCTAGAACAATAAATAATAAAGTAAATTGACCAATAAATACTCTTCCTAAATCAAGCAGGTATAACGACTTCAGAATATGCTCGTGGAATATCAATGGTCTTGCCTCTAAAATGACTAACTCAGAATTTGTCAGCTATATAAGATCATTTGATATTTTGATCTTTCAAAAAACATCGCAAGTAGAGCCCCCGCATCTACATGGCTTTTTAAGTTTTTTCGCAAGTGCGGTGAGGGAAAAAAATATGGCCATCTTCAAGGGGGATTAGCGATCTACGTCTCGGCAACAAGTGCCTATGAGATCAAGGAACTTGGTCCAAATACTCCAAATCTGCAGATAATAAACTTTGTCACTTCGAAATCAGGCAAGAATGGTTCAAATTTATTCTTAAGAAATGCCTATGTTCATCCGAAAAGGAAAGGAAATGTAGTAAAAGAATTATGTAGTTACCTGGAGGGAATTATAAATGAAACACCGACAATGGATGTCATGCTTACTGGAGACTTTAATCTTAACTTGATGGGAACCTCAACAGATGATGAGAACCACTTTCTAAATATAGCCTGGAATATACCGCACGGTAACTAGACATAATATCGACTCCACAATATCGAATGGACAAAATATCGAGTCAAAAATATCGACAATAATAAAATATCGATAACAAAAATACCGTTGGTCAAAATATCGAATAAAATAATGATAAAAAACATATCGAGTACAAAAATATCGACTCAAAAAAATCGACAAGACAAAATATCGATAAATAGTCAAAGTTAAAAATATCGATAATATGTAGAAAAAAGGATAAAAAAAAAATTATTAATAGTAATATAAATTGTAGTTAATGTTTAGGAGCGGGATGTTGGGTTAATAGGGGATAAGGGTGGGGAGTAATTTAAAATAAATAATTTGAAATATGTAAAAGTGTTATAAAACATTAATAAAAAGTAATATTGTAAAATTAAAAAATAAAAAAAGTGGAAAAAATAGAGAAGTAAAATAAAAAGTTGCAACATTTTCTGCAAATAAAAAATAATTTCACTAGTCTGCAAATAAATTTTTTAAATATATTGTAGCATTATATTTGTAATTGGAATGTAATGATTGGGGAACAAATCTAAACAAATAATGGAAAAATAAAACAAAAAATTTAAAAATAATTTCCCAAAATATTTGAGAAAAACATCAATTACCACTAGTAAGAAAATATTTAGAATTATTAAATTTAACATATTATTAGTCTTAGGAATATAATGTGTGCAAAAAAATTAAATAATATTTAAAAATAATTGAATACATTTTTGTGACAAAAAGTTGCAAATTTATCTGCAAAAATATAAATGTATTACTACTCTGCAAAAAATACAAAATAAATAAATGTAAATAAAATTACTAAAAAACATATAAATATTGGACAAAATTTTATACAATAAGATTATACTAAAGTAGCAAATCTAATTTATACATGGTCAGTGTCCAGCACCTTTCCTGATATTAGTTTGACTGGAGTAGGAATAGTAAATAATAATTGGTCAGTGTCCAGCAACTTCCCTGATAATAGCTTGACTGGAGTAGGAATAGCAATTATTAATTGGTCAGTGTCCAGCACCTTCCTTGATATTAGCTTGACTGGAGTAGGAATAGTAATTAATAATTGGTCTGTGTCCAGCACCTTCCCTGATATTAGCTAGACTGGAGTTGGAATAGTAATATAATTTTTTTCTGTGTCCAGCACCTTCCCTGATATTAGCTAGACTGGAGTTAGAATAGCAATTATTAATTGGTCAGTGTCCAGCACCTTCCTTGATATTAGCTTGACTGGAGTAGGAATAGAAATTAATACTTGGTCTGTGTCCAGCACCTTCCCTGATGTTAGCTAGACTGGAGTTGGAATAGTAATATAATTTTTTTCTGTGTCCAGCACCTTCCCTGATATTAGCTAGACTGGAGTTAGAATAGAAATTATTAATAGGTCAGTGTCCAGCACCTTCCCTGATATTAGCTAGAGTGGAGTTAGAATAGTAATTATTAATAGGTCAGTGTCCAGCACCTTCCCTGATATTAGCTAGACTGGAGTTAGAATAGTAATTATTAATAGGTCAGTGTCCAGCACCTTCTCAGATATTAGCTTGACTGGAGTAGGAATAGTATTTATTAATTGGTCACTGTCCAGCACCTTCCCTGATATTAGCTAGAGTGGAGTTAGAATAGTAATTATTAATAGGTCAGTGTCCAGCACCTTCCCTGATATTAGCTAGACTGGAGTTAGAATAGTAATTATTAATAGGTCAGTGTCCAGCACCTTCTCAGATATTAGCTTGACTGGAGTAGGAATAGTAATAATTAATTGGTCAGTGTCCAGCACCTTCCCTGATATTAGCTAGACTGGAGTTAGAATAGTAATTATTAATAGGTCAGTGTCCAGCACCTTCCCTGATATTAGCTAGACTGGAGTTAGAATAGTAATTATTAATCGGTCAGTGTCCTGCACCTTCTCTGATATTAGCTTGACTGGAGTTGGAATAGTAATAATTAATTGGTCAGTGTCCAGCACCTTTTCTGATATTAGCTGGACTGGAGTTGGAATATTAATTTGATTTTGTCTGTGTCCAGCACCTTCCCTTATATTAGCTTGACTGGAGTTGGAATAGTAATTATTAATTGGTTAGTGTCCAGCACCTTCCCTGATATTAGCTAGACTGGAGTTGGAATAGTAATTAATCATTGGTCAGTGTCCAGCACCTTCCCTGATATTAGCTTGACTGGAGTAGGAATAGTAAATAATAATTGGTCAGTGTCCAGCACCTTCCCTGATATTAGCTTGACTGGAGTAGCAATAGTAAATATTAATTGGTCAGTGTCCAGCACATTTGCATATCATTGTACATTACTGTGTTATTATATTACAAAATAATGCAACATGGATGTTTACACAAAACGTTATTAAGATTTTTTTATTTTTTTAAATCTACTACAATACAATCACAATCAAAATAACATAACATTATTTTGAAATGTAGTATTCGCAGAATAACACATTATCATTTATGTACATGTTGTAAATTATCACACAAAATTATTTTACAACATTTTTTCTGTAAATAAACAATTTTTGCATCATTAAGTTTGAGTAGCAAGTATTTATATTGAATAAAATAATAAATCAGTTTTTATCAACTTCTTCCATTTATATTTAATAATGTTAATATTATATATTAATATTATTAAATATATATTATTTTTATTTACATTTTTTTAAAGTAACAGGAAAATTATTATATTTGCTCAAGATATGGAAATACAAATTAAGACATTTTTTGGTACATATTTCAGACAATGTTGTTTTTAAATAAAACATATAAATATATTATGTTGTAAACTTTATAACAGTATAGGGGAAGAATATGTTTAATAATAATATCTGGAATTAGAAAAAGATTATTTATGCAATTATATACTTTTATAATACTTAGAAAATATTATAAAACATTTTGTAATAATTAATAAAAATAATAACAAATATATTTATTACTATTATTATTAATTACTAATCATAATCATGTATCTCTTCTTTTCAGAAAAACATACCTTCAGACAAATAAAAATACATTATTTCAGGTCATTGTTTATATATCAAATGGTTATAATTTTTATATTAATAACAATAAATAAGTTATATTATTTCTTATTATTAATTATTACCATAAACAATTATAATGTTTAGTTAAAAACAAACACAAAGTTATTCCAATAAATGTACACAATAAGAAATTATTTACATATATTATTTCAAGTTTAACATAATTTTTTAATATTATTACTATATAATAATTACTATATATTAATTAATATTAAATATATTTATATTTTTTAAACAGTTTAAATTATAATGAGTCTAGTGTATTAATTTGTTAAAAAAACAATGTGTATGTATTATATTTTTTAACTATAACATTGTATTTTCTATGATACCTTTTCAAAAATGGTTTAAGGGGACTACTTTTTTACCACGTAAGGTTATTGAGCTTCATTCAGGACTGGAGAAGCTCGCGGTTGGGAGTTGCTTCGCGTGGAGAGAGGTAAGGTTAATTTTACATACAATTTATAACGGAGTGGTATCGTTTGAGGGTATATTCGAACTGTGTAGTGTTTTTGTGCGTATGTATGAATTGTTTATGTAGCTTTTAGGTGAAATGTCGTCGTTATAGATGCGTCGTGTATGTTTCAGTTCTAGTGTTATTTTAAATGTTAGGAAATGTCTTCTTACATGGTTAATGTTAATTGTGAGTGTATTTACAAATGTTATGGGCTATTTGTGGGTGGGTTTCGTTATGTATGTTTTTTTACAGGTTCCGGTTCCTCGCATGAAAACTACATGGAAGGAAGCGTGTTTTTTTGCGGAGAAACTAATGTATGACTAATTATGGTTATATTTTGACATGTATCTCCTATTTTTCGTGTTTGCCAGGAGCGGATTTAAATTTTTTTTAACATTTTTCGGGTTTTTGGAGGGTTCCGTATTGGATTGATACATTGATATGCGTGACCGTTTTTTAAAAGGTGTGTGTATATCACTTTAAACACTAAAGTGTCCACACTACTGTTTTCGGGATTTCCTGGAGCGTTTATTTCATTTTTACTTAATTTTCGGGTTTTTGAGGGTTTCCCATATTGGAATTGTCCTACATTGGAATGGATTGTATGGATTGTATTTTGCTTGATTACGTCTTTTTAATCTACAAAAATTGTAAGTATTTAAAGTTATTTTTTATTGGGTGGGAAATGTCGATCTTTATGTAATGTGTATGTGTGATGTAATTATAAATATTGCATATTTGTTCAGAAATAATGTCCCAAATTTTGATAAGTATGTTAAACAAATATGTATTATTTATAATTGTTTAGAAATGTTTATGATTTTTATATTTACCATTATTGTAAGAAGACATTAGTATTTTTTGTTGACATTTTTATAGTAGGCTTTTAGCTATTATTGACAGGTATTCTAATCCTCTAGTTGTAGGATATAGTGTGACTTGACTTTGCAGTAGTCTGAACATTTGTTTAGTTTGTTTAGTTAGTTTTGGACCAATTTGGGTCACATATTGTTCCATTCTTAGTTCTTGATAGCTTTGATCTTTTTTCAAAGCTTCTAGTAGGTTATGGAATGTGGGTTTGGCTCTGCTTGTGGTAGCTTGGAAAGCATTATGCCACCCTTCTACACTGTTGTTTGTTTTAGCCTCTTGGTTTAAAGTACTAAGATAGACATTCCACCAAGGGATTTGGAATTTGGGTTGGCGTCGATGTCCAGATCTGTGCAACCTTCCCACCCAAGTATCTTCGAAATAGTCCAGTAATGGGGTTAGTTTATCTTCATTCCTCTTGTAATATGTGCTGTCAATTAATAAATTATAGTGTTCCGCTACATCGGTAACAGGAACGTAGGCCAGTGCTATCAATTTTTTAATTTGATAGGCAAAGGTGCTATCTGTTCAGTATAGAATACTTAAAGTTGATTTCTGGAGATGTCTCCATATGTTCTGATTGAAATGATAGTAGCAACCCTGGATTGCTGTGTGGGGAAATGTTTTCAAAATGCTATTAATCATAGCTAATTCGAAATCAATATTTATTTTTTGTAGAAAATAATTATTGATTTCATTTTTGAGAACATTTAATATTTCTGTATAAGTGTTTTGCTGTTTGTTAGGTAACAAACAGTAAATGAAAGGGATGTTATAGTTATGGTATAAACCGTGGATGGAATATAGTTGATAAAATGGTTTTGGGCATGGTTTAAATGTTCCATCCATCATCCATTGGGGACACTGTTGGATTTTTCTTAAATTACTTGCGGTTGCAAACATTATGATTCTGTTTGTACTGCTTTCATTGTCAAAAAGGATACATTTGTCTTTATTGTGTGTGATGCACATTTCTGGCGAAATAATAATTTCCTCAAAAGTAGTATGGTTGGGTTGGGTTGTGGTAGTGAGTCTTTTAGTGCGTGCAATTGTGCGTTTAAGGGAGTCAATAGAGGGTAGTTGACCTGAAGCATGGGCTGGGACTTTTAACAGTTCTTCTTTAAGGATTTGTGTTGTTGGTTTATCACTTTGTGTGCTAGCAGTTTTTATACTTTCTAAAGCATCTCTTATTTCAATTTCTGTGACATTGGGGGGATGATTATGTTCCCTGGTAAATAACACATTTGTTTCCTCAGTAGTAGCCCTCCCATAACATTTGTTTGAGTAATATTTGGTACATTTCCAGAAAACTTTTCTACCAGTTTGTCTTTCCTGATTATAAACATAACCCATATAACATAACAGTAATTTATTTTTCTGTGACATAACAAATTCTGCACCTTCTGTCATTTTGTTTTACTTGTTCTAGGAAAGAGTAGAAAGAAACAAATTCAAAAAACATATATTTCACTTTGTGGTGCAAACATAATTTATGATGTATTTATACTTACAGTTACTAAAAGTTGTAATAAAAAATGCCGAACTGTGTTTTGAAGGATTTTCTTGTATGTTTTTCTTTATTTACTGTTGGTATGAACATATAGGTATGCTAAGTAAATGTTTAGACATAACAAACGTTTTTCCTAGGAAAAAGCAGTTTTCTATTTTGCTTAGTAGTACATTTGATGTAAACATTACATATACTTACTTGTTTAAATAGTTGAGTTGTAGTATTTGGTGGAGTACATCAAGGTAGTAAAGTTGAGATCTGTAGAGAAGATAGAATAAATAAATGTAATTTATTAGAAATAATATTTGGAACGGTTGGGAAATGGGAAATATTTAAAAGTATACTTACTTCTAAATAAGTAGTTTTGTTTGCTGTAGGTAGAATAGATGTATGATGTATTCAGAATATCTGTAGAGGAAATATAAAATATATAACATGGTGTTAAGAACATAGTTTTCGTTTTTTTCGGGAGTTTTAGACAAATTACAAGTATACTTACATTTTTACCAAGGGTAGTCTTGTCTTTTGGTATATTTGATGTTGGATATTTTTATTGGATCTGTAGGGAAGATGTAATATGCAAGATATGTTGTTTAGAAAATAGCATTTTTAATATTGGGTGTTTAATAACAAAAACATATATACTTACATGTTTAATTAGTGTAGTATTATACATTTGTAGTTTTGAAATCGGAAAATCTCAGACTATCTGTGAATAAAATGTTTAAAATAAAGAATGAATCTTGTGAAATAGTGTTTAAAAACTGCAGTTGGTGTATAACAGAGCATTATTATATACTTACTATCTGATTTTCCAGGTGAAGAAATAGGAGCATGTATTAGGAATTTATTTGGAGTAGTTTCTATCAGAAATGTAGGAGGAGATAAAAATTAAATAAGTGCAAGAGTTAGGAGATATAAGTAAAAGAGTAGACTACTAATTTAGATTTCTAAATAATGCACTGTAACTCACTTGAATAATTAGCTAGTAAGCTGGATCTTTTAAGATGTTTGTTCAGGAACAAGATCCTCAGAGTGTTGGCATCTTCTTTCTATAGAGTTAGCAGCAACATATGGTAGAATGCATGTATCCCTTTTATAGTATGTGTATTTTGTGTGCTTTGATCTGATTGGTTGTAGGATGAAATGAAGCATTGTATAGGCTAGTTTGAATTTTTTTTTGTTAATTGGTGTGTTTGTTGATGTGAGAATGGTGGTATGTGGTGATTTCCGCATTACAGCAGGTTAGTTGTTAAATAAAATAGATGTGTAAGTGAAAAAAAATAATGAAAATGTTAGTTAAATGTAATGAATATTTTTAAAATGATAGAACGCATTTAATAGAATGTATAGCAAATGTAGATAAATAGGAATGTTATAAAAGTAACAGGTATTATATGTAAAATGTATTTTGTATAGAGCAATGCCTTTTATTGACTATTAATATGGTATTGTAGACATGAAAGGGTACAAAAATAAGCTCGATATTTTTTTGGAAACGATATTTTAGTACTCTATATTTTAGTAGTCGATATTTTTGTAGTGTTAGGTGTAATTTCATGAAAAACGATATATTTGTAGTCGATATTTATTAAGGCGATATTTATGTACTTGATATTCTAAAGAGTCGATATTTTTGACTCGATATTTTTGTAGTTTGTGTAATAAGTATAGAAAGTCGATATTTTTGTCGTCGATAATTTTTCAACGATATTTTTGCAAGTCGATAATGTGACCGTCGATAATATTTCAGTGATCCATACCGCACCAAGTAACTTCAGAAATATCCAAATATTCCAAGTTAGATAAGCAGGCATTAGAGAATTTAGAGTCCTATAATATCAGAGCACTAAATGGGAGATTCGTCGAAGACATCAGCGTGTACGTTTCACTCAACAAGGATCAGTAAAATCTTGGAGTATACCTTTATGTCACTGTCCTTATTTCATCATATTGCCTCAATTCAAATAGGGGAAAAAGCTGATAGCGACCACTGCCCTCAGGAAATTACGCTGAACATCAGTAAGCCTAAATTTGAGCGTTCTCTGGTACCGACAGACTCAATTTACACTGTAAACTATAAAAGGATTAAGTATTCGGTAGCGAATGAGGGATGCTTGCAAGAAATGGCGAAGTTGCATTTTGATGGAATAATTGGAGTAAGCAAAGTCAAGAAATGGTAGAGTTTTATAACTACAATGGCAGGCTACTCCACAACTCTAAAATCCCAAAAGGGAAGGACTGATAACAACATGACTTCCATTTCAAAAGAACATAAAATTAAGATTAAACGCACAAAAAATGTATCTTTCAGACAATGCGTCAACTAAGGTATTTCCCAAGAGACACAGCGAAACACGACCTCCTACGAGAAATGAAGACTTCTTTGAAAAAAACAAAATGGGAAGCGAATAGAGCAATGGAGGATAGATTGTGGGCCAAATTACAGGTGGACATCAAGCAGAATGATGGGTCAAAATTCTGGAAATCAATCAATTCCTTTATAAATCCTAGGCATGATGGAGTATCCTCTAATATCACCGAAGAGGTATGGGCAAAGCATCTTAAAGAACACTTCACACAACATAGAGACTCCGTTTTAGAGATTGAAAATGAGGTCAACAAATTAAATCCACTGTGTGGAACTCTTTACAAACAAGAAGGTGGTATTACATCTATAAATATAGGGGAGATAAACCTTAAAAAGATAATCGCCCGCCAAATTAAAAAGGGAAGAAGAGAGGGGGTGCCAGGCCCGAACGGTATCCCTCCCATCCTCTACAAACAGAACGAAAGCGATTGGGCTGTAGCACTCGAGCCATTATTCATGGAGATTAAACAGTTTAATATACTACCTGCTTCCTGGAAGGGCTCGATTATCTCTCCAATATTCAAGTCAGGGGACAAATCTCTACCAGGCAATTATAGATTGGTAGCCCTTATGGACATTGAGGCAAAGTATTTTGCCGGGATCCTCTTGGAGGAATTGCAATCCTGGGCTACTGAAAAGTCCTTAATTCCGGTTAATTAGACAGGATTTGCTAAATCAGTCGGGACAACAACGAATATCTTGACTATGGGCTTGCTAATTGATAAAGCCAAAACTACCAAAATGCCAATCCATATGTGCTTTATCAACTACAAAGCAGCTTTTGACCATATTAATCGGAATCTACTGTGGTCCAAATTGAAGAAGTGGGGTATCCCGGGGCCACTGCTAAACCTGCTGATTAATCTGCATAGTGAAACATGGATACAGGTGAAGTTGGGCGACGGCTCCCTTCTGTCCAGACGCATCCCAACCAATAAGGGTCTTAAACAGGGATGTGTTTTGGCCCCAATGCTTTTAAATTTGTTCCTAGGAGACCTAATTCCGATTCTGAAAAACTGCAATTCTCATGCACTGAAATTAGGATGTCAAAGACTGCCAACGTTAATATATGCGGATGATATAGTTCTAATCAGCAAACACAAAAATAGCGCTGCAAAATCTTGTGGATGCCACACAGAGGTACTCTGACGGGAATCAATTGACGATAAATCTGGAGAAGACACAAACAATGTCAATTAACAAAAAAGGGAAAACTCCACATGGCTGGTTTTGGAACAACACCTGCCTAGAAGATACACCAATGTACAAGTATCTAGGAGTCAAAATCGATATTAGCGATCAATTTGCCATTCAGAAAGCCAGTATTAGAAGCAAAGGGATTGCAATATCAATTTCTTTAAAAATATGCAGACTTTCCAGCCCATCTCTCCTGCCCCTGGCACAAGTTGTAGGAGCCAAACTGCTGCCCACAATTACTTATGGGAGCGAAGTTCAGAGAGGAAGAGATGCAGCAATTCTGGATAAAACCGTGACAGCTGCATATAGGATTATCTTCAGCTAGCCAAAATATACTTCCCGGCCCAACTTAGGCTAGAGTTTGGCGGTCAGAAGCAGTCTTTGGCAAGACAGGGGGCCTATATAACTGCGTGGGACAAAATTCGGATGGCAAAAAAGGGAACCTTAAACAGCTAATTATGGTTAGAACTAGAGCGGAACCCAGCTTCGCTATCCGCTAAGTACTTGCACAACAGCCTGGCGAACCTAGGGCTACAGGACTTGTGGAATACCCCTACTAATCATACTACGATCAAAAGATTAGTAAAGAAAACAATAAAACACCTCTCATGGATAGAAGATAAGACGTGTGTTGCCAAGAGGTCACATGGGTGGATTATCCTAAACTCCTACTCTAAACAAGGTCAACAGAGCTACCTTGACTTCGGGTATTCAAGATTTACAAAATTGAAGTTTTTAAAGTATAGACTGAGCCTGTTACCTTGCGTATGCCATCTACCACACTGGCTTAAAGATAATGGGGGATCCCTCTGTCGTCTATGCGGCATGGAGCCTGAGTATATTCCACATTTGCTGTGCTCCTGTAACAATCTCAGTGAGGAAAGGAAACGCTTGTTGAAATTCCAATTTAATCAGCGAGGAATACGCACACGAAGAAATGCAGTTCTTGCCTGTTTCGCACCTAATGACCCACAGTTGAACTGTAGCTGGGTGAAGTTTATGAAGGAGGTAGAAAAAAAGATGCAAAAACTTGACCCTTCTTTATACCTTAGAGGCTATTAAATTAAGAAGAGTTTTTGATCAGTTGTATAAAAAGTATCAAATTTATGAAGGTGGCAGAAAGGAGAATGTCGACCCTTTGCTAAACTCTTGGAGGACCTTAAAAATAAACTGATTATTACTTAAACACTGTTTTAAAAATGTATTAACCTCATGATTTTAATAGGAAATGTGGAACATATATTTGTTTATAGATGTAATTTTATGGTTGTGTAGAATAATGTATTGTGTGTAGTAATATAGTTTTAAAGGAGACATTGCAATGGTTTTAATTAACTATGCAAATAAAAATTACTTACTTACACTGTACACTCTGTAAACACGGGCTGAGAGTGCTAGTCACCAATGTCTGTGCTAATAAAACAGGGCTGCTGCTGCATTGGTGTGGTTAGTAGCACTGGGTTTGCTGCACATGTGTAGGCTGAGCAAGTCAGGCTACCATCGAGCTCAACTCAGTATCTGTGCACCGATCGCCTGTCACAGAAGGCACCCTTCTGGAATTGGTGCTTACCTGGTGTGGCTCTTGTAATAAGAGTGAGCATTCATAGTGTAAGTCTAAAGTGCTTAACTGACACGAGCTTGCGCTTCCAATATTATGCATCATGGGAGAAATATGCAACAAAGTATAGTTTCACCTTAAAAAGGACCAGAGATTAGTGGATGTACCAATCTTAGTATAAACAAACATCAGAAATGCAAATATTTTGTTGGCTCCATCATATCCACTTTGCTTCAAGCACTTCAAGGTTTTCATAGCTCTCTTTTTTTTTTTTCAGTTCAGTTCAGTTCAGTTCAAAGCTTTTATTCGATTTGTACATACAAATCATACAAGCAGAAATACATAATTGAAATATTAAAAATCTCCATATAATCATTCCTAAAAAGAAAAGAAGGCTAAAGTGCATCAAGTAGAAAGTGATCATGCCTCTATAGGTCAACATATTATTATAAAATACGAACATTCTTACATTGACTAGCTGGGGATCGGTAGGAGTTACTCACTAGGCTTATCATGGGAACTGAACATAAAATTATTAAGTAATCATTCAATACTGTGGACCTCTTCATGTTTTAAAAATACCTTAATTACAGAAATTGATATGAAATTTAAAAATGAAAGCATATATATACAGACAGGAGTGTTAAACAGTAATATTATCATAAACAAATCCTGGCAGCTGTATAGCATATGTACAGACAGGTAAGTAGACAACATTATAATACAATACTTTTCCTGGCAGCTGTACATTTTAAAATAAAAGTAGCCAAAAAGAAACAAGTCTCCTCGTTCTCTAATGAAGATAAAAATATCAATGCTGTTTGTGTGGTACAAATGTTATATTTGATAAAAATAGGTTTGAGGTATTTTAACCTAAAAAACTGATAAAATTTACAAAAAAATAAGAAATGGCAACTACTCTGCCTGGAGGTGCTATCGCATGGACAGGGTATGTTTGAACTAGTTTTTGTGTTTGGAAAAGGAACCAAGTGGTGTACAATGCCCAATCTGACCCGTGTTAGGACATACTGGTGAGAAGGGCGAGTCACAAATACAAGGTAGGATTGTAGTCCGGGAGCTAAATTTAAGTCTTTATAAAATTTCATAGTAACAAGATTGCCAACGGCTTTGTCTCGTTCGGCCTTACGAAAATTAAGGAACGTTATCTTAATTTCTTTTTTTGAAATGGAGACAACCTTTTCAGGCTCACGGAACACATCAATGTTAAAAAGAAGTAGATACCAACGATGAATGTATCTTAACCATAATATACGTGAGGAGTGATCCAAACCTATACAATCAAGGATAATGTCCTTGGTGAATCGAGTCTCTGGCTTAGCCCAAATAGGACGCCACAATAAGAGTGGCCGAACTGCTGCTAAGTCAGAAATATACTCGATCCCAACTTCTTCGTGGATCAACTGGATGGAGGCAGAAGGGGGAACACATAACAACCTCCTTAAGAACTTGTTTTCCTCCTTCTGCAGGGAAATACCCTCACGGTGACCCCACACCCCTGCCCCATACAGAGCAGAGGAAACACAACATACATTGTATATGTTCGTCATATCTAAGATACTTCGTGAACCAAGTTTAGAGGCAAAACGAAATATGCTACTAGTGGACCGTAGCATTTTTATTTTTACGGCATCAAATTCCGCTTCCCAAGACCCACTATTAGTATATGTTATTCCCAGATAACAAAAGGATTTAACAGAAGTTAGCTTTTCCTTGTCAAGGAAGAAAGTATGCTTTACCTGCTTGGCTGCCTGACCACATGACATTACATATGTCTTAGTTTTATTCACACGAAGCCGCCTAGCTTGAATGAACTGCATGAAATTATCAATTAGGCGCTGTAGGCCCAACTGTGTTCGAGATAAAAGAACAGCGTCATCCGCATAAAGTAACAGCGGAACAGGTTTACCATCAATCAAAGGGGCATCTGTTGGGATGTCGGTCAGGGATCGGTCAACACCATTAATAAAAAGGGAAAATAAAAGCGGGGCTAAAACACAACCCTGACGTATGCCCCGAGACACTCTAAAGAACGGGGTACATTCACCAAGGGTGCCATAGCGGACTTTACATGAAAGTTTTTCGTACAGTCTAGCTAAAAAATGCACTATTTCCCTTGGTGCCCCTGCATCAAGCAGAACCTCCCAGAGAATGTTATGGTTAACCAAATCAAAAGCGCTGCTCAGATCAGCAAAACATAAAAAGAGGTTGCCACTTTTAGCCACAGTATATTTACTGATTAAAAGGTCCAGATTTACGCATTGGTCCAGTGTACCCAGGCCTTTGCGAAAGCCATATTGGACTCTAGTTAAGATGTTAAAATCGGTTGCCCAGTCTTCTAGCCTCTTCAGCAAAATCCTACTCATCACCTTTACAGAGGCGTCCAGTAATGAAATTGGACGATAATTAGAGGCCTCTGACTTGTCACCTTTCTTATGTAAAGGAATGATGATCGATTGACCCCAGGTAGAAGGAAATTCACTTTCAGCCGCACAATTAAAAACCCTCGTCAAAATGGGAGCCCATAACGCTGTTTCATCTTTGTATAAATCCAGCGGAACCCCATCGGGGCCAGGGGCCTTGCCTCCTTTACTTAAAGAGATAGCTTCCTGGCATTCTTCTAGTGTTATAGCCATCGAAAGGGGCAACCATAGGTTTATATCTGGTGATGATAACTCAGAGGTTGACCTATCTGGATTAAATATTTTAGAAAAATGATCAACCCAGTCGCTACATGCCACGTATGAGGTCAGTTCTGGAACATTTTCTTTATTGAGAAACGGGCTATTAATTGTTTCCCAATAGAGTTTACTATTTTTGGTCTCAGCAGCCTCCCTCAGCTTATCCCACGCCTCAGACTGTAATACCCTTTTCCTATTATTAATAGCTGTTTTATAACAGGCCCTGTGGTATTGTATATCCGTCTTAACACGTGGTTTAGTGCCTAGCGCATTCTTTAGATTGCGGAGGGCGACTATACATGTCTTATCAAACCACCCCTGCTTTGGACCACCATTGACTGACGAGGTCTTAGTAACAATACCATCGATAATGCTATTCATAGATACAAAATAATCTATTAAGCAGCCAGAATCACTATCATCATCCAAACAATAACTAATTTGGTTCTTGCAAAGAGTAACGACCTCCTTCTGCTTGACTTTGGAATTTAAACCAGTCCATTTGACCCTTAGGCCCTTAGGTCTAGTAGGCACTATATCAGTTGTACATTTACCACCTGGAACTGATGGGGTACCATGCCCCAAGAGGGTAACACGTAGGCTATTGTGGTCACTGAGACTTTCTTCATTCACATACAAATCCGTGTAGGCTCCACTGCTAGACAGCAAAATATGATCTATAAATGAACCTGCGCCTCTGCCTGTAAATGTAGGGCATATAATTGCCTGATTATTAACATTACAGTTTAACAGGGTCATGTCTAGCGTGACTAGCATATTATTTAAAGTGGAACCATAACTGCAGTGTTGGAAGTGGGGAGAATCCTCCCCCCCCCCCTGGTCTCCCCAATGGCTATTTAATGCTACATCAAAGCCACAGATGTTCCCATTAGACAGATGGCAGGGCTGCAAGTTAAAATCACCAGCCCAAACCACCTCAGCCTTTCTTTTCGAGATATCAAGAGCCTTATTGATTTCCCTTTCTAGAGGCAGTAAAATATCCCCCCTAGTAGCATCAAAAATATTATTATAAAAATTAACAATGACTAAATCAATATTCTTCCTACACTCCACCCTAATAACTTGGCCGTATGTCCCCACGGTCGTGCTATATTTGACCGTACAGTCACACAGCTTGGTTGACACTAACAATAAAAGGCCCCCCTTAGCCCTACCCGAGCTAGATTTAGTTGCTCTAAGACAGAAGGATGCATACACTTCGATATTAATAGGGTCTAGACACCAAGTTTCCTGAAGTAGGATTAAATCAAATCC